>NC_134838.1:12576440-15076440 GCF_965363235.1 Mytilus galloprovincialis | reverse complement strand
AAAATAGGAGATAATGTACGAGGTGAAATACCTTCTCTCACTCTGAGTCTCGGTGACTGCTGTGGAAAGTAAACTTGGAATTGATAGTACAAAAATAAAACACAATAGGTCTAATTACATTGTTTATACACTTTTATCCGGGATTGGCTATTTTGTAACTATTTTACACGTGCAGTTGAATTAGTTTTAAAAAAAAATTATCCAGCTACATGTATACATCGGTGTCAATGAAACAACGGCAATCGTATCCCTCGGGGCAATCTGCTTGATTTTTCAAATACTGTGTCAAAATGTTCCAGGCACATATAATTTAGAAGTTGTCGTTATGAAAATCATATTTTTGTTGTTGTCTATCAATGGGAATCTTAAGTTGCCATGTTATTTCAGGTCCAGGCGTTATACATGAATTATTAGAAAAAATGAAAGAAAAGGCTAGTGAAGTAGAGAAGACATATACAGACAGACTTAAAGATATCAGTGTAAGATTAGCTTCTTTTAATATAAAGGGGATACTTTATTTACGAAGATACAAAGGGGAACGAAATGGACGAATACACCATAACGGGGGTCGGATTTGGTGGAAATAGGAAGTTAAAGGACTGAAAATAATAATAATAATAATAATGACCAGGAGAAACACACACACTTAAGAAATTTGAATGAATGCAGGTGCTCCGGAAGGGCAAGTTACATTCAGGTTAAATCGTGAAAGAGGAAACTTATAAGTACGAAAAAGGCGTTAATATCAGGGTTCACTTTCTACCCATATATTAAAACTTTTACATTTTTATTTTCAGTATCACCTAGCTTGTCGAGAATCCGATTTGTTAAAGAAATTTCTTCTTAATAATAGGGAATGTGGATTACATTTATTCAATACTTATACAATTGCAGGTTGATTTCCAGTTTAGATTAGTATACGGACACCCAGGTGAACAAATAGTTAAAGTAGCCGAAGAAGAAAAGGCGTCGTTAGTTATGGTAGGAAGTAGAGGTCACGGCTGGTTACGACGAACAATACTGGGTAGCGTTAGTAATTATGTTATTCATCATACCTCTATTCCTGTGCTTCTCTGTAAAAATATGGAGCCATTGGAGTCATTAAACCAAGAAAATTAACTACAGTGAGGCCAAGAAAGTTTATTTGTAGAGTCGAAAATGTTAATGTTGGAATTCAATTGGGAAAGAGGCCTGGACGTTTTATCAACATGTTGAGTTTTGTACAGCGAAAGCTTCTCGGTAAAATACGGCGATTGAAGGAGAAAAATCGTAGTGATCATATTTATGATTTCAACAATCAACCAATTACAAAAATTAACGGATTGGCATCGAGAGGGGCCATTCATATTGGCAATCTTTAACAATCAACCAACTACAAAGATACCCATTTGACAACTATATAGAGGGTGACATACAATCTTCAACAGTTAACAAACTACAAAATTAAACCAAAAGACATTTAGAGGGTGACATACAATCTTTAACAGTTCATAACCTAAAAAAAGAAACAAACTACCAAAAGACATGTAGAGGGTGACATACAATATTAAACAATCAACGAACTACAAAAACAACGAAAATACATCTAGAGGGCACCGATCCAGCTGACAATCTTCAACTATCGACAAACTACAAAAATAACCATTTGGCATTTAGAGGGCGACGTATAATCTTCAACAGTTAACAAACTACACAACAACGAAAAGACACCCAGAGGTTGAATCACAATCTTGAACAATCAACAAACTACGAAATTAACCATTAGACATTTATATAGAAGGCGACATCCAATCTTCAGCAATCAACTTACTACAAATACATCCAAAAGACATCTAGAAGGCGGCACTCCGACTGGCAATCTTCAACAATCAACTTACTACAAATACATCCAAAAGACATCTAGAGGGCGGCACTCCGGCTGGCAATCTTCAACAATCAACTTACTACAAATACATCCAAAAGACATCTAGAGGGCGGCACTCCGGCTGGCAATCTTCAGCAATCAACTTACTACAAATACATCCAAAAGACATCTAGAGGGCGGTACTCCGGCTGGCAATCTTAAACAATCAACTTACTACAAATACATCCTAAAGACATCTAGAGGGCGGCACTCCGAATGGCAATCTTAAACAATCAACTTACTACAAATACATCCAAAAGACATCTAAAGCGCGGCACTCCGACTGGCAATCTTAAACAATCAACTTACTACAAATACATCCAAAAGACATCTAGAGGGCGGCACTCCGGCTGGCAATCTTCAACAATCAACTTACTACAAATACATCCAAAAGACATCTAGAGGGCGGCACTCCGGCTGGTAATCTTAAACAATCAACTTACTACAAATACATCCAAAAGACATCTAGAGGGCGACACTCCGACTGGCAATCTTAAACAATCAACTAACTACAAATACATCCAAAAGACATCTAGAGGGCGGCACTCCGGCTGGCAATCTTAAACAATCAACTTACTACAAATACATCCAAAAGACATCTAGAGGGCGGCACTCCGGCTGGCAATCTTAAGCAATCAACTTACTACAAATACATCCAAAAGACATCTAGAGGGCGGCACTCCGGCTGGCAATCTTAAACAATCAACTTACTACAAATACATCCAAAAGACATCTAGAGGGCGGCACTCCGGCTGGCAATCTTAAACAATCAACTTACTACAAATACATCCAAAAGACATCTAGAGGGCGGCACTCCGGCGGGCAATCTTCAGCAATCAACTTACTACAAATACATCCAAAAGACATCTAGAGGGCGGCACTCCGGCTGGCAATCTTCAAAAATCAACTTACTACAAATACATCCAAAAGACATCTAGAGGGCGGCACTCCGGCTGGCAATCTTAAACAATCAACTTACTACAAAAATAACTAAAATATATCTATAGAATGACATACAATCTGAAACAACGAAAAGTTCTAAATCGTCAAAGATTTTGATAAAAATAGCACTTTTAATCAAATTGGTGTGTCCAAGGCGCTTTTCTGAATTAACCTTCACCAGGAACGTTCGAAACAAAGAACTGAAAAACAGAGAATGTGTTAATATTTAAAGAGCTATATGTCACGAAAAGACCAAAAAAAGATAAACCATGGCCAACTTCGCTTTTCAATGTTCTATATGAACACAGACAAAAGGGCCGTAACACATTCCTATCTACTTGTTATAACAACATTCTTCGTCACAATATTGCAGATTTGCTAAAGAATAGCAAACTAATAGAATTGTATGAACATAGACAAATATAATTGCTATTTTAAAGCCGTAATATATATCAACATCAATGTAAATCATTTCTGTTAATGTTTTCTTTTTGTAAAATAAAAGATTTTCGTCTAGGAAATGTGATTTATTTATGAGTTGTAATTAGCTTAGAAGTAGCTTTCAGAAACTGAATACTTGAGGATCGGTACGTTGTTCTTTATAGTTGTTTTGAGTGTGCTTTGTGTCGGTCTGATGAATCAAACCATTTCCAAACGATTATTGATTACTCTCACTTTTATGTTGTGCTGTTACGTCAATGTCGCAGGTAAATGGAGAATTTGGAGCTGGCAATAAAACTGAGAATGGAATGTTGAAACATGTTTAACCCCGTCACATCATGTATGTACCTGTTTCAATATTCTTTGAGAAATATATGGTGAAAGAAATATATCTAGAATAGAGAATGGAAACGGGATATGTTTTATAGATACAAAAACCCGACCAAAGAGCAAACCAATGGCCACCAATAGATCTCCAAGGCATCGAAAAAATCCTGCACCCGGGAGCTGATTCCTAAACAATAGTATGTACTAGTTCAGCGAGATGGACGCTACACTTAACTCAGAAACAATCAAATGACCGAAAATTAAAAAAAAGAAGAAAAGAAAACACAAGAACAAAAGCTAGAGGTTCCAAAATATGCGGCCTGAGATCTCACCCCTCCTAATACCTCTAGCCACTGTGGAAGAAATGCATGCTCAATGAAGCAGTAAGCCAACGGCATAATTAACTAAAGACATCATACAGTCTTGAACAAGAGAAGGTGTATTTTAAAGTTCTTATTTTATCCCGGTCGCATGTGTTCCATTTTAATTTCCCCTTAATTAAAAGAATTAACTTTTGTGAGTAAACTTGCTCTCAATTTGAAGATGTTTGTGTCTGAGCAATTTTTCTACAGTGTGTCAGTTGTTTGATGAAAATTGCTCATTTAGTTTTAACCTCAAAATTGTTGAGTGCAACTGCTCTTGACTTTTTTTAACGAATTTTAAGATAAAAAAAAAAGAATTTACTTTCTTTAATTTACTTTTTTTTTACAAATTCACTGAATTTAATCAGGAAATCTGTAAAAAAAATCTTAATTATTTCAGTGATTTTGTAAAATACCTTGTCAAAATCAGGGATTTTATAAAATCACTAATCAGTTCAGTGATTATACAAAATCCCTGAAATTTTAGTGATTTTACAAAATCCCTGATTTTACAAATTCACTGTAACATATAAACAAAGTCTTCATACATTTGCTATTTTAGCAATATAGAATATGCAACATTTACCAGCTTGAACTAACCATACATAATGTGTATGCATCCATATATTTGCTATTTCATCACTAGCATATTTAACATTTACCAGATTGATATAAAAGTACATATATACATGTGCTGGACCTATACACATTGGGGATACACCAAGAATACCGCAGAAGGTATATTATATACATGTATGTTTATTCTTTGTGCATTATACAAGATTTACATTTGGAACTTGTACCTGATTTGTCACTGAACACCTTTATCTTAACATTTGGAAGATTTATCAGTCAAAAATGAACACCACTGATTGTTTATTACGACAGCGCACCTATATCATGAATTACAACGTAAGCTGAATTTGAACATCTCCTGGAAAGTAATTTCTTAAGAGATTGATACGGCAATTGCAAGGTGAGAACGAGCGTACAATTTTTGAAAACAGAAGTACAGAGATTGAAACTATTACAAACACTGCATGATTACAGATTCCTGGCTTGGGACATAATCATACAGAATGATGCGGTGTTAAACAGTATTGGTGGGTGGCAAACCATCTCGTAACATGATACAGTGTAACAATATAACAAAACAAAATCCAACTGTACAACACATTAAGTAAACCAAACTAATTTAGCTACTCAATGTTGTAATGTTAAAATAGGAAATCAGTTTATTTTTTCACTGAGTAAAAGGATATTTTTGCTGTACGAAAAAGTCGATCGCCTCTTTTGATAATGTCCTTCATCATTCACGATCTCCATGAAAGTCGTAGTGATTTATTTTCTATTTGAACTATACTTCTCCGTTATGTTTTCCGCGTTATGTTTTCCGTACTAGGTTCAATGATATTCGCGTAATCTAGTTAGGTTTTGGCTAGATCAACATTTTGCAAATTGATCTGACAAAAATCTTTTGTTTATAGTAGTTGACCATTGACACCATCTCATCTTTTACACGGGAGAATTATTTCGATGACAGAGATGCACAACGACGAGATTGAAGAACTTGATACAACTACTATAAACAAACTTTTTAGAAGAAAAAGACTTTTTTCAGACCAATTGGCTAAATGTTGATCTAGCGAATACCTTACTGGATTACATGAATATCATTGAGCCTACGGAAAACATAACGGAAAAGTATAGTTCAAAGAGAAATCAAATCACTACGACTTTTATGGAGATTGTGAATGATGAAAGACATTATCAAAAGAGGCGATGGACTTATTCATGCAGCAAAACTACTCTTTTACTCAGTGTAAAAATAAATTTATTTCCTATTTTAACATTACAACATTGAGTAGCTAAATTAGATACAGTTTGGTTTACTAAATGTGTTGTACAGTTGGATTTTGTGTTGTTATATTGTTACATTGTCTCATGTTAGGAGAGGGTTGGGTACCCAATAACACTGTTGAACCCGGAACATTCTGTATGCTGATGTCCCAAGCCAGGAATCTGTTATCATACAGTGTTTGTCGTTTGTTACTGCATATCATCTGTATTCGGCTCTTGGGTTGATATTCAACTTTGGGCTGATAATACATCTGGTATAAAAAAAATGCGATGTTAAAATCTGATATTATTCTTAATTCTTTTGTGTGATATATAGAAAGGTTTTTGTCCATGCAATAATGAATCTTAAATCTTTATCATCAATAAAGTTCCTCTGGTACAGACTTTCATATACCTCTTTCATACTGTTAAAACTACTGTTTGATAGCAAGTCGACAAACTGAAGGCTCTTTTCGTATAAACTTAACTCTCCATTAAAGTCAGCAATAATTTTATGGGCAGTTCTTTGGTGGTTAACATAAGGTTTGGTAAACACCAAAGACAGTCCAGTCTTGTGAAAAAAGAAGTCTGCTATATAACTTCTCCATATATCACTTACCCGACCATTCACACTTAAAGGCAATGCCATGTACATAAATGCTTGTGGAAACCACATCGTTGCCTGGGCATTGAAAGGTGCATATTTGTTCTTTGGTAAAACAATGTATCTCTCAGCAGTGAAATTGAAAGGGAAGTCATGTGTGAAGCGGTATATAGCGTCAACATCTGCTTGGCCATTAGCTAATGACTGTATAACACCAATGTTGATTGGTTTGTCTATTTCACAGACTTCTGGGAATGTGTTCTGGTCTTTTATGCTCTGCAATGGAAATCCTCTCGGCCAAACACGAATACGCGGTTGAACAAAATACGGATAGGGGTTGAAAAGATTGATATCCATCTCTCTACAGTTTGTTGAATATTTTGCAGATTTAAAATCGCTCAAGTCGACTATCCCTTCGTTATCGTCGTCGAAATCCCATATGACTTTGGCTTTATGTTGAATAGCATATATATATCCTATGTTTTTTCGTCCAAAATGTCTGAAGGGAATAACGCTTGAAAGCATAGGGTATAACATTTGTTGTTCTTTCACAGAAAGATATTTGATTTTCTTTTGATTTCCTTCGGTAATATTTTTTACAAAGTTATCTTGTGGTGGCGTTATGACGTCAGCCACAATAACAAGACACCAATCGGACAACTTTGAAATGAAATGAATGGCTTTTGTCGGAGGAAATATTGTTGTAACCACTGCCCAATTATCACAGAGAGTAAAACTATCGTGATATGCTAATTCCATGTTGTTCTGTTCTAAAGTAGCGGGAAGAGTTCTTACCACTTTCCCGGTAAAACTTATTCCTGTAACAGAACCAATACTGGAGATTTTTGAAGCAAATGTATTATTTACCACTTTCCCGGTAAAACTTATTCCGGTAACAGAAACAATACTAGAGACTTTTGAAGCTAATGTATTATTTTCATTATAATTTTGTAACTTAAGCATTCCGTCAATGGAAATTTTATGAATGACTACTTTTTTCTCGCAAAGATTTGACTTTATTGATTTCCTATTTAGCCACGGAAAATGTTGAATCATTCTTCCATTGTCACTTTGGAAGTCGATGTCTGTATATTCGGCGAGCCACGCGCCAAGTGACGTACCTCCATTATTTGTGTCGATCAGCGTACCATTCGAGCAGTTTTTGCTAGGACAGTAACTCCTATTTGATATTCTTGTAATTAGAGTTTTTCCAAAAACAACAAAATACTCATCTATTCTTACTGATATCGAAACTTTCTTGCCAGTGCCATGCTTCAAGCCGTAATACAAATTATTAGATTTGACATTGTTTAACCTTTCAAATATCTGAGGCACACACAAATAAGCATCATCGTCTAATTTCGCACCAAGTAAAACATCTGGATAACGTTGATGAATATATTTAATCCACGTATACAATTTTTTGCCAAATTTAAAAGCCCGCCCTCTATCCGTTATATTTAAAAACAGGATATCTTGATGAATATTGTTTTCCTCTAATGTGTTTTTGGTTGCCTCATCAAGTAGAAATTTATACGTTATTCGGAACGGGAGGTAATTTTTTAGTTTATTCAGGGTTTTAATCCACGTGTTTCTTGAGGCTTCTCTAAAAATGTTATTTTGTGGGACACTAAGTATTCCCATAACCATGTGAGGACGACTATCATATCTTTTGTAAACACTTGATGTTAAAACCTGGTTTAGTGTGTGTCGACTGTTACCACTTGTGTTTTCACTTGTGTTACCAGTTGATGTTATAACCTGGTTTAGTGTGTGTCGATTGTTACCACTTGTGTTTCCACTTGTGTTACCACTTGATGTTGAATCCTGGTTTAGTATGTGTCGACTGTTATCACTTGTGTTTCCACTGGTTGTTAAAACCTGTTTTAGTGTGTGTCGATTGTCATATCCTATGTAATTACTTGTTTTTATAACGTGGTGAAGTGTTTGTCCTGATCTGTTTAAGTTTGGTAAAAACTTCCATGACAAAAAACTGACAATTAATAAGGACAAAATTATCTTCTTTGAATGATGACTTGCACGTTTATTCATCCTGATTAAAAAGATCCTTCTGTTAAATAAATATCTGGAAAAACAAGAAATGGACAATTTATACAAAAGCATATTTTCTTTAGGTTTCAATATGGGATGGGGTTGGGAGAGTTTCATATGTCATGATTGACGAATTCATCTGTAGATGATGTTTTACACATATCAAGATCCGTGTGCTTATCTTTATGCAAATTTGATGATTTTAGTGTATCGTCATTTAGAGTGCATGTCTTTATGGTCATTTAGAGTGCATGTCTTTATGGTGGTCATCTATTGGTGTTTATATTGAATAAACCGGTTTGTGTTTAAACTCTTACGTATTTCGAATTGGTCAAGCAGAAGTAGGAAAACCAACCGTCTAATCTATACAATGTATTAAAAACGAAAATCAAGAATCTGAAACAATTATGAACCACAAGAACAAACGATATCCACTGAACATTGGGTTCCTGACTTAGGACAGGTGCAAACAAATGCAGCAGGTTTAAACGTTTTAATAAGTTCTAATCTTCATCCTACCTGAGACAATAGTTTAACAACACAACATAGAAAGACATACTATAAAATATCAATTGAAAAAGCTTAACTCAATCAAAAGACAAATTGACACAAACAAGTGAACATACACTGAACGAATAAATTTGATCTATGACACAATGTAAATATAAAATCAATGAATTATAGGGTTAGATGTTAAACAATATAAGAAAGACAACAACAACATTGAACAAAATGCCGCTAAATAGAAAAATGTTAACAGCTAAATGAAAATAATTTTGATGTTAGTTATAAATTGATGGAATACGGAAATATTATTTTGCAAAATAAAATATAGTATAGTAATAATTTTGTTGTTCATAGTACAATAACAGAAGTGAATATTTATAGTCATACCAATCACTTATGACCAAACTCAGTAAAGATTCGTCTTAAATTCTCTTAAATGTTTATAACACTTATCGATTTTTTATGATATATTTTTGGCGAAGTCAAGAACTTTCTAAATATACTGTCTAAATTTGCTCAAAGCAACTACTTTAAATAAATCAAATATGAACATCAATATCTGTCCTTTTCAAGATTAATTTAGATATTTTAGTTTTACACATGAACTACATAAATAATACGACAAAAGAGACGATTTTTCGTTTCTTATTGCGCATTCCCATTTTTTATATGGTAACATTCCTTTGGTGCCACATTGGGTTGTTTATATCTCAACTCGTTTCCTACGCCATTGTCTATAATAACGATTTGCATTTCAAAGAAAGTAATCTCTGTATTACTGATAAATTACTAAGCGAGGACTTTGTAACAACAAACTGGCTTTCAGTATCGAATCTTTTACCCTTTTGAAGAAAAAAAAAAATGCATTTTTATATTTTGGTAAATTCGGTGCATAAGTATTAAGGGGACGACCATTTGATATTCTGGGGAGGATTTGTTTTTGATCGGTTATTTATTTTTGCAAACTAAGAGGACAGATTATTCATTTTCTGTACTATTGAAGCAAGATTTTTCATTTTCATTACAGCAAGGGACTGATTATTCATTTTCACAACAATATTTTTGATATTCGAAAACATACAATTTTTTAAATGTTTTGTTTATAAATAATACATATAGTATAGTCAAGTCATTATGTAACATTTAATTAGATTAACCATCCCCCTCTACAGAAATGAATCTTTTAAATTCCCAACTGCATATACACATAGTATTAAGTTTAGTTATAACTAGGCACTTTTAAATGTTTTGGCAAACCTACTACGCCGAGCGGAGCGAGGCAAAATTTTTTTTGAAGGGTTTTGGAGCCACTGAAGGCCCAAGAAGCTATAGAACAAATGATGCAAAATCATGCTTTCTGGGTGTTCGGAAGAACCTTTCATAATCTGAAAATGAAGTTTTGTTTTAAAAATTTTTTGACAATATTTTGGTCTCAAAGCAAAATGTATAAATTCAGTGTAAGACTGAAGTTTCTAGGGAAAACATCAAAAGACCAATGTGCATGATAAAGCAAAAATAGAATTCACATAGTTAAGCCTGTGGCTGCTGTTTTTTTTTTTAAACTCATGATCAAGTTCATAACAAAATTACTAGATTACAAAAGGAATGCAACATTAACAGAATACAGAAGGGCAATCAATGAACAAAAGACAAATAAATAAGAAACATTGATCCCGAAAAATCAGGGCTATAAGTCTGAGGGAAAACAGAACTTTCTTCTTGCAAGGCCGTGAACACAATTTGATATGGAGACAAGCGTTTGGTTTTGAAATTTCCTACATGGAGTTACGGCCCTGTTAAAATAAAGGCGAGGTAAGGTTTCCTGAGACAATATACTTCAAGTTAAATGAAACCAATTTTCAGACATTTAAAGTATATTTAAATAATATTTATACTTTTGTTATTAAAAAATTTGGGAAGTGTTTCCAGATTTTTTTTTTGGGAAAAAAAAATGAATTTATGAAGAATCTGGTGCCATCTCATACGTTCGATTAGACCTGCTGAGTTATTTATTTTCTATACATTGCAAGTCAGGTAATTTATTTTCAAACTACCACAGAACAAACCATTTATTTTTGTGATTATCAAGGCTGAGTTATCTATGTTCAAAATCCTCCTGCCCCCCCCCCCCCCCCAGAATATCAAATGGTCGTCCCCTAACTATTATATATAATTTAATTTTAATGTTAAGAAATACCATTCGACCCTCCGCTTCCTGAAATGTATATTAATAAATGTATATTCTGTTTATTTAATCATAAGTATAAATCTACAACCATCTTGCTTGCGAATTCCTATAACTGTGACTTACATCACCAATAATTGTTTTATTCAAATCCTTCAATATAGCTTTCTCGTACCAATTAGGTATTACAATGTTGATGCTTGAGCAACATATAAACATTTTCTTTTATCTTTTGGACTTATACCCTGACAATTTATTAATCCTAACAATGTATTAATTGTCATCAGTTTCTTAAAGAAAGTAAAATGTTTACTCAAGTATAAATTAGCAACATATTTTAGTGACATGCACAGCCAACCTGTTTTATTAGTAATATAATGTAACACATTATACACAAACTTGTAAATTCAATAAAATACATAGTTATCACATATAGTATTACGATGACAATAACTTACAAGTGTCACTGTATTATTCCATGTTTTGTTAAGTGGAAACTTCAAAATGTTTCTATTACAATTTTCAAGATAAATTGTGAAATTTCCAATTTATAAAAAAAGTAAATATTTTTTTAAAACATAGTAGATCTAGTTTTTATGATACAATACAAATTTAAGGTAGCACACTACAAAGATTTTTTTACTTCCAATCACTAACCTTTGAAATGCTGTAACTTTCTTATGAATGCATAGAAAATAATAAAAGAGGTATACATAGATAGATAAAAGATTAATCTTTTAAATGAATGCAATATTTTTATTATACAATCATTATGTAATCAATTATTATGTAATTAGTGGCCAAATCTGGGTAAGTTCACTTGAATGAATTTAGCTCTATCATTTCTTTAACTATACAGAAAATTTTAACGAAATCTTAATCAACATATCATGGGTTTCAAAAGGTTGTCTCAGATTGTCTCTATGGTATTCCATTATCTCATAAATCTCTAATTAGTGTAAACATCCTAACCACATAAAAGAAGATAATGTTTAATTAGGTGTAAAATTTGTTCTATACATTCTATCTGAAATCTGAGACACCCCTTTGTAGATAATGGCCATAGGAACAACATATAATAAAATCAACCCTCTAGGGATACCTATGCAGAAGCTAATTTCATTTGAAAGTGGAAATTTGGTGAAAAATATTTTAGACACAGTTAACATTATATATGGTTACATAATTGTTGCATGATACTAACATTGCATTAATTTGAAAGAGTAATCTGTTAGCTATCCAAAACTACCATTTTTATAAATTTTCAAACATTATTAAGAAAGTTACAGCATTTTAAAACTTGGGAGTTGGAGTCATAAAATCTTTGTATTGCTACCTTAAAGACTAATAAATCATATAGAACTTAAAGGTTATTCTAGTACTTGTTTTTCGAACTATTGTATTTAGGCGTTTAGAACCTATGATGACCCCTCTATATCAGTTACACTGAGAAACCGAAAAAAAGATTTTGGTCATTCTTGAAGAGCAAAGGACAGGATTCTGTTGGAGTTGCACCACTAAAAAAACAAGGAAGGCTCATAAAAAGCGACAGTCAGAGTAAAGCCAATATCTTGAATGAACAGTTTTTTTCGGTTTTCACCAAGGAAGATGGCAGCACTATTCTCGATAAAGGTCTTATAGTAACATCAATTCTATGAATGACGTCAAAGTGAATGAAAACGTGGGTTTCAAACTACTTAAAACCCTTAGACACCAACTAAGCATCACGACCAGATAAAATACTGACCAAAATACTGCAAATAATTGCTGCAGAATTATCACCAATTCTTACAAGAACCTTTCAATTTCCAATTAACACAGGAGAAGTTCCCACGATTGGAGAGGTACCAACAGTTTCATTATATAAGAAAGGATATTTACCCAGCGGCCAATTATCGTCATGTCTCCCTTAGGGACGACATCAAAAATCAATGAAGGATAAAACACTAAATTCAAATAGTTTGTGGGTGAGGCGTCAAAATTGCTACAACTTTTTTTTTAATTGATATCGATTTAATATAGATCCTTATTGGTCAATCAATTTTTTCCCAAATTAAGTTAAGAGAGGGGGGGGGGGGGGGTAGGGAGTAAGGGGGTCAGTAAAAAAACTATATGAAGTTTTTTTATCCTACATTGAACTTTTGATATCGTCCCTTACCTCCATAACTTGTGAGCTTTTAGAGCAAATAGTTCACAGCAGCATTATAAAACATTTTGATCAACGAAATATACTCAGTGACAACCAACACGGTTTAAGGAAACACATCTATCATGTGAAAGCCAGCTTATCATTACCATCGATCATATAGCCAAATACATTTCAAATGGAAAACAGGTGGACATCATACTCCTGGACTTTCAAAAGGCTTTTGACAAGGTTCCTCATACGAGACTTCTGTACAAACTTCAATTTTATGGAGTAAGGGACCGGACAAACTCCTGGATCAGTTCGTTCCTATCAAACATGAAGCCCACAGGTAGTATTGGAAGGGGTTAATAGATCTCAACAAGATGATGTTCTGTCATGAGTGCCAAAAGAGCCGAAAATACAATGTGCATATGGTGAGATCGTTTTTACTATATATTCTCTGAAAATGAATACAAACTGTAAAGAATTGATTAAATTAATATCGTTATTAAGATGAAGTTTATATTCATCTTTACAAATGTACAGCTTATATCGATCTTAACATGTATAGTATATATACACATCCAAGAATACATTCTAACAGATGCACAGTCGTTTTATATACACCTGTCTTCACATTTGTACATCTGTAAAGGGTTCTTTCGATTTAAAAATCGTGGAAAAAAATGATCTTAAATATTATGAAATGAAATCCTGACATCTGAATACAATCCAGGTATAACGTAAAAATTTCTCATGAAACTTTAAAAAAAAAAAAGAAGTTTCAAGACGAAAATATGATATTTATAAAAAAAAATAAAAAAAAAGTAAAGTTAAGTTGTCATGTTGCCAATGTCGTGTTTGAAATTGTCAATTCTAGCATTTGGTACTTTTTATGTTGTGTTTGGTTATGTTTCTCATGAGGAAATTCAGTTCCACAATTTTGATTAGCAAAAAACTGCATTTTGTTCGGGACATCCAAGTTTTAAACTGATTTCCAAATAATTGTATTAGAGACATTTATTAGTCGTGTTTTAAAACTTTTATTGGGTAACTCCAGTCAATTTCAAATGACAAAGGTTCCATATCGTGAAGTTGTCGTCTTTCAAATCAGGAGACTATGAATACATGAACGGTCACATACTTTATTTGTCATACATGCAATGTTTTTACAGTAACATAATATTTGTACATTTTGTAAATATAGTTTTATACTTTATAATCTAATTAAAAACAAATTCTGCAATGTATATACCAAAATTTTCAGGGGACCAGTAAAGTTCAAAGCTAAATTATGAAAAAGTACACTTTGACAATGTCACTGTTAAATATAATTTAGGATTGAATTGTTTCTAATTTGATAAACAAAAAATATAGAAATGAAAAAAGATAAAAAATTTCAATAGATAAAATAAATAACTAACCGTGGACAGATGAAATATACTGCACTACCAATGAAAATTACCGTATGATAATGATTAAATCAATAAAATGTTAATTTGAAATCATAATCAAAGCTGTTAAACACACAAGACGTACATTCAAATTAAAACGATGGCCAGATGGATTGATGTATGGGTATATGTGGACTGAAAAGTAGCAAAATATAGACCCCTGGGTTGACTACACATCAATCCAACTGGAAAAAAGTAAAATCACAAAAATACTGAACTCCGAGGAAATGCAAAACGGAAAGTCCCTAATCAAATGGAAAAATCAAAAGCTCAAACACATCAAACGAATGGTTTTATTTTTATAGCTAGCTAAACCTCTCACTTGTATGAAAATCACATTGAATTCTATTATATTGACAGCGATGTGTGAACAAAACAAACAGATATAATAGCTAAAAATGTCAAAAATATGGGTTCAGCAGTCAACATGGTGTTATAATCTTAATCACTATAAAAACACACAAATATGTAACACAGAAGCACAAAAAAGCATATAGACAAAGCATATTAGCAAAGCAAAAACGGAACGTTGTTCCAAATAAAACAATAGGGAATAATGGTTTCATGAAGCTATGAGGAAGCCTTAGTGGCTATAGTGTGGATGATGAATTGGTGTTGGAATGAAATTGTATGAAATTTGGCAGTTTAGCTCCAGAAATATTATGGTGATGAGTGACATTTTTGATCAAATTTGATAAATGTCCAGAAATTATGGGCTTTTTGTCCTAGATGCTGAGATTATTTATCTGATCTATATGTAAAGCGGGATGCCATTGTCTTAGCATTATTTCTAAATCTGCAGCGAAAAATATAGATTTCAATTTTAATCAAAAGTGGTTACAGTTGATTCTACTACTTGAATATCTGAGAACGACCTATTTCAGAAAACTTCGAAATCATAATTGAAAATCTCCAAAAGCATAATGTTCTAAAGAATTTTTTTCAAAGAATATTTAAATGTATTACCTTATAAGAACAAATAACTTAATGTAAGTTTAAAACTGCATATCACCGGCTACCTTTTATATAGAAACAGGCATGGAATTGTTAGACAGGGATGTTAATTCCCTTGAAGGAAGTTATTGATCTTAATGAATTCTTAATGTGACAGGTCTATAACAGAGCTGAGGGCCCTCATGGGGTTTTTGATTATGTGATTACTTGGCCGTTTTTTTAATGATTATTTGATTAATAAGCCAAATAGTTCATGATTATTTGATTACCTAGGACTGTATTTTTAGTTTATGATTATTTGATTACTAAAGATAAGCAAATATTTAATGATTATGTGATTATATTGGCAAAAAAATGGTGATTATGTGATTACTAGGACCCCCCCCCCCATGAGGGGCCTCAGAGTTTTACGAGAAATAAGAACCTAAATATTGTTTCAGTATATTTATGTACTGGGAAAAGATGCAAAGAATGTTTATTTTTAAACAAGACACAATGTACTCTCATTAGCTTAGAGATCTTATGGCTAGTCACATATACATATATGGAAGCTGAGAAAGGATATGAAGTTTACATTTTTGTAAAACACAAAATGAATTTTAATTGTCCATGAACAAAATTGCTTATAAAAAGGGAGGAAATATGATGAAGTCAAAATAATTTTTCATAGAACGACACTATTGAAATAACGACTTATTGTTATACTAGCTCTAAAGTTTTGGATTTTAGTCGATTGATTATCTTACTACAAATCTCCTTTAAACGTTTCTTGCATTAACTGGAATGGATTTTTTCTCTTTAACATATGACCATTACATTCCATTAAAAAAAATAATAAACTAATCGTAAAAAGCAAAAAAAAAAAACCCAAAAATCTTTAAAGTATGCTGCTATTGATGATTTTTTAATAAGAGAAATGGTATCTCTTTCACAGTAACACGTGACTTCGGGGTCTCCTTCCCTATAGGTCCTTACCAGCCCGCTGAAGGTTTGCGCATACATCTAAACATAGACATAGCTCCACTTTTTATGGGTTAAATTCGGGATTTCCTCGATACATTTTTCACTTAATTCCGAAGTTATCCAGGAAAAAGACGAAAAAAAACCCACCCCAGAACAACAGTTTGGGATTTTAAATTTATCGAAATCCATGCATAAAAGTTTAAGACTCATATGGAAAAGAATTTTATTTTCCATGAAGCAAACATGCATGGAACTATAAGAGATCTACAAACATTGGAATTCAATAATCATTCTAAATCATATAAAGGAAGAGTGATTTGCATGTAGAATGGGCTTTATTTATTGGTTTCACCGCTTGATGATGCAGTAAACAACACATAAGAATATGTTTCTCTCTATTTTATTCAAATCAGATATAACGATCGCAGTAAAACAGTAACATAAATTTTATGAATTTTCAATAATGACTATCTATGAAATAAAAAATAAAAACAAATCAGGGAACGGTATGCATGTCGGATGTCTCCTTGTCGTGTTTCTTTCAAGTAAGTCATGTATATCTTTGTCAGTTATAACCATTGATAATTCAAATTTGTTTGTAGGAATTTGTTTGGAATTATTACATTTTTTTTACCCTGCAATTCCAGCGGGATTTTCAAATAGAAAATTTCAGGATACAAATTAGTTTTTTTTGCCCTATGTTCACCAACGATGATCAAATTCAGACATGATTTTTTACAAGAAATTTTATAATGAAAAAATAACTTTAGTGTTGAAAAGTAAAATAAAGAAATGATTTTTTTATTTTTTTTAAATGTGTTCCTATAGCTGCCAAAAATGTAATATATAATTGCAATCTTGACCATGAAGACAAGAATAAACTGTTTCAACACTCTCTAATTTATGTCGATTATCATACTTAACAGCTTGCAGAGGAGAATTTAATGTTTCCGGACGGATAGATGTGGAGAGGAAAGTATCCACATCAATTGATAGATTGAAGTCTCGAAATTTTAAGATTGGGGATGTAGTGAATTTCAGCTTTGTCCTCAATTTCACTGGTACACAAGATATAAACTTTATTGACGTACTCATATCCGGGTCTTCCATGAAGGTTTGTATACATTTATATTATCTACATTTAATGTTGGTCTTTTGGTGATAATTGTAAATTTCAAGAGTTCTGCTATCTGAAATATCATAATTACAAGTTGTATAGTATTGTTGAACTGTCTAAAGAGTTACATCTTCCGACCGGCAGTCAAACCCTTGCAAAGTTGCAAAGTGGGGCGTCTGTTAGGTTGTGCGGGGTGTATCAAGTAAGCGGTCACATTCAGTAAGAATTGGAAAGTTAAATTCAATGCTTAGTTAAAGAGACTGCCATCTTCTCTGCACACCAGGAACCCTCGCAACAACTCTTTGAAGATTCCATAAGGGGCTTGTTACAAGGCCACATTTCTGTCCCTATCCTTTTAATCCCCATTTCCTGTGGCAGTCCCCGATCTTCGTCCCGGACGGGCTCTACTACAGAAACTACCTATTGTATTTATTGTTAATTTTTTCTTGCCCTGAACATGCATTAGATATTTGGTACTGAACGCTAAGCAACGCATACTCAATCAATCATTCTGAAATGGAAAAATGAATGTCAGGATGTAATTAAATGACTTGTACAAAGTATGATATGAAGTCAAATTTACTATATATCTGATATATTTTAACCTCTATTATTCATGTTTAACAAAATCAGTTTGGAAAATATGAATTAATTCTTTTAAAGATAATGGAATGAATTGGTAAATTAAAAGAAAAAAAAACCCATTCTAACGGAAAAGAAGACGTTTAACTGATATTCAAAAGGGTCAAATGGATCTGTTGGATACGACAGTTCAGAATGTTTTAATTATGTATCAATATATTGTTCCCTAAGCCAAAAAAACATTTCTACAAGAAATACTTCACTCTTTATTTGTGTTTTAACTTTTAAAGGATTTTTTTAAACAACAGTTATATATCTGATATATTATTCAAACAACTTAGATTACAGCTTTATTAATTTGTAGATGACATGGGCAATACCAAACGGAGGGATACATGTGAAAATGAAATCAGAATTAGTATCTTCCAATGTCCAACTGACCCCCATGTCTCAGGTAATTTTTATTGATAACAACTGACCCCATGTCTCAGGTAATTTTTATTGATAACAACTGACCCCATGTCTCAGGTAATTTTTATTGATAACAACTGACCCCATGTCTCAGGTCAATTTTTATTGATAACAGCTGACCCCATGTCTCATGTCAATTTTTATTGATAACAGCTGACCCCATGTCTCATGTCAATTTTTATTGATAACAACTGACCCCATGTCTCAGGTCAATTTTCATTAATAACATCTGACCCCATGTCTCAGTTAATTTTCATTGATAACAACTGACCCCATGTCTCAGTTAATTTTCATTGATAACAGCTGACCCCATGTCTCATGTCAATTTTTATTGATAACAGCTGACCCCATGTCTCATGTCAATTTTTATTGATAACAACTGACCCCATGTCTCAGGTAATTTTCATTGATAACATCTGACCCCATGTCTCAGTTAATTTTCATTGATAACAACTGACCCCATGTCTCAGGTAATTTTTATTGATAACAACTGACCCCATGTCTCATGTCAATTTTCATTGATAACAGCCTTAACTATTGCATTTTATCAAATCACTTAAAAAGTGCTTTCTTAAACTAAATTATGATAAATTCGACGGATATAAAAGTTAAAGTTTACGTGTCAAACGATTTTTCACTAATACTAGATATTTAAAAAAAAAACCACACCCAGTTATACAATAGAGAACGGAAACGGGGAATTTGTCAAAGAAACAACAAGTCGACCAATGAGCAGCAAATCCACAACCATACGAAAGAAACCTCTAACCATTGTATAGGCTTGTTTTCGAAGAACCATAATTTGTTTCACAATTTTAGCTTAATTACACACGATTTCCTTTAATTTCTTATGTATGAAAGTACGTAGGTTATAGCTTATATGTTATTATTTTAGAAAATAAGACCCAGTGATGACCGTTCCTTTGCAATCATCACGCTGAGGAATAATAAAGTACCTCTCAAATCAGCTTTTGGAACATTCGTGATGAAAGTTGACGGTAATTATATAATAATTGTATTTTAACCAACTTCTCCTTTCTTAAGCAGATAGAATTTTTCCACACATTTCTTTGTTCAGTTGTAAAACTATAATCCTCCATACATTTTTTTTTATTCAATTTAAAAACCTTTGAATAAGGAAAAAACACAAATACGGTGTTGTGAATGTAACATCTTACAAAGGATAACTCAAACCGTCTGATATTGCTGAATTCTCAAACATGTTGTGGTTCAAATCTCAAATCTGTTCAGATTTTGATGATATAGAACTGCATTCTGTAAAAAAAAATATTTGATGGACCGAAACTTACCAGACCAGACTGGGTTTTAGAAAGCAAACTTAACAAAGGTATATGGCAAAGATAAAAGGGAACATCCAACATCCAAGTTAAAACAATATTACAAGAAATATAATTGAACAAATAGGATGCAGTTCTCTTTCATTAAAGTCCAACAAAGTCTGGGCTGAATTTCCGACGAATGATTGATGTTTAACGCAACCTTCAGCACTTTTTTGCTATGTCGTTGCTTTCACTTTTTCTTTGCGGAGGAAACCGGAGGAAACCGGAGAGAACCACCAAACAAAACCACCTCTGGAATTTGAATTCACAACCTTAGAACTGACAGGCAAGAGATACAATAGGTCGACTACTTAGACCACTCGTCTACCAGGGCTCCAAAATTTCAGACGAAATATATATTAATATATATATAAAGATATAAAGAATTATATTTGACATTATTGTTTAAGTACAGTCAAGGTTTGTTATATGTGTTTGTCTGTAAGTGTTTCATTTGGAATCCTGTTTATGCAATCAAAAAACTAAACTAATGTGTTTTTATGTCTTGTATCATTCATTTTATCAACCCAAAAACAGCTCAAGCTGAATTAATAAAATCCAGGATAATAAGAAATTTACTTATTTGTTTACAATTATCTTATTTCAGATATTATAAACATACGTAGTGTATTGGAAGTAAGACCATCCACTGGCACAACATCGATGATATATTCTGAAACCATTCCAGTTTTTGTTCCAAGTTTTAACGTAACTCATACGTCCCCAGAAAAGATCAGGATGAGGGAACAAACGTCATTCAATGCAGACATAACTCTTCCCCTATTTGGTGTCAACAACGCCTATGCTAAACTCTATATGCCGTATAATGATAACGGTAATTTTAAAGTCGATAAATACAAGTATGTATGGCTGTTTATGTATGTTCTATGGGCAGTAACTGAGTATGAAACACACATTTTATTTTAAATTCTCTACTTCCAAATTATGCCCGATACATGTAGACATGTTCTTTTATAAACTGGAGTCAAACGAGTTTGTATCTTATGTTTGTATGCATATATTATAACGAAACTGTGTGTAGTTGTCACCGTAGATTGGGTACCAAAGCGTAGAAAAAGGACAAGTCAAGTACGATGTGATAATTCAGCGTTTATACAGAGGAACGTTCACCTAATTGATAACCTGAGCGCGTAAAGAAATGATCTCGTCCACTCTGTTATGAAAACGATTCTGTATGATATGTAAAATTCTAAATACCAGAAGAGCGACGAAAATATGTCTATAGATTAACGGAGACTACCATATATCTAGCATTGACACCAACTTCATTAAATTCTAATAAATAATTTTTAAGATAAATCCTAAAAAAAGAAACAATGAAGACGTTTCTAAATTGGTACATGCATTTAAACAAGAGTGGGGTATTGAACTATTTGTTTTAACTATATTTCTCCAATAACAAAAAGTGATAGACTTTATATTTCAGAAGCCAAAATTACTATTGCTGACTTTGCAGTATCTGGTATATCCGGAGTTGGTATTGGTGCAACCGATATTCTCAATTCACGACTTAATTCCGGGATAACTAAGTTTTCCCGGAGTATGACGTCAGAGGAAGATACTGCGACTATCACATTTCCTACGCTCAATATTACAGACGCTGATAACGATGTTATAATGCTGACGCTGTTATGTCAGGGTATATTACAGGATTTTATGGGTATGTAACTGTTTTAAAAAGTTTATACATCAAAGAGTAGATGAATTAGAATATCTGTCTGTCTGTCTGTCGGTCGGTTGGTATGTCAGTCGTTCGGTCGGCTGTGTTTGTATGTTTGTCCTCTTCTCATTGAACGAAAACGAAATCCAATTGTGAAATTGAGATCAATTCAATCATAATTAAAAATTCCTAGAGCGAACCCAACAATGTTATGGTTTAATTAGATAGTTAAATCAATGCATTTATTTTTTTCTCTCAAAGTTATGTATTGACGATATATTTTAATCGAAATATAAGTAGTATTGTTTTTAGAAATTTCAAAATATTTCAAAATAATAGTTGTTAAAAGATAAAATGAAATCAAATACTGCTATTAGTAAATTTTGTGTATTTGAGGGTACCTCTGCAATGCCAACCGATTACGATCCCTTGAATATTATTCCTAATATATACAACAAAAGCTCAATGCAAGAGATTACAAATAACATATGACATACAAAAAGCAACTTGCACTTACAAAATGTGTGTTTCAATGTAACACTTTTTCAACACGAGACCCAAATTAATCCATGTATCATTAATATTCAAAACAAGTTATATTGACTTCTGATTTTAACAGGATACTCTGATGGACAGAACATGGAGATGGATATTGGGTTTAAACTGAATGAGGATTTTATATGGATAGGTAGTACCAATGTAAGTATAGATGATGATACTGATGCTATGGATCAACGACCACTTCTATTGGCGGAACTAACAGAGATTCACAGATCTATACATCATGGGACGTAAGTAATCGTTTCGTGAAAATTGGAATATTTAAAGCACAATACGACTGAAAATGTAATTTTCTGCTAAAACTTATAGACACACTTATTACCTTTCGCAATCTAACTTAAGTTTGCCTCACGCAAATTCATACTCAATGATAAAAACTAGAACGCAGAGACATAGTTCGAATTTGGGCAGTGAGTCGCTTACCGTTTTAGATTTATTCTGCTTTATATAACTTAGTAACTAAGACAATTTCAAATGTTTTCGTTTCTGCAATCTAACTTAATTTTCCTCATGCAACCTTTATGAAACTCATATATAATGCTAAGAACCATAATACACAGACAGGGATCGAATTTGGACAGAACGTCAATAACCATTCTATGCCCATTTTTAACTTGGAAAATTGCAAAGCTTGAGCTGGGCCATTCATGTTCTCAGACACATTTTTGTTTTTATTTCTCTTCTTTCTCATCTATGCGTCTTTGGTGTAATACCACCATTGACTGATTTTCCTCTATTCGTATTTGTTAAAGTACTTTTAAAAAAAAAATGTGCGGAATTTATTTGTTTCAAAAAAAAAAAATACCCCGGTACTTGGCATAAGTAAAGTTTTATCCTGTCCAGTACTATTGAAAAAAATCACATAATATTTCATTGCATATAAGAAAATAACCATCACTTGAAGTTAACCAATCAAATGACCACCTCTTCTTAACCTGTGTATAAGCTCTAGTGACCATTTAACCTGAAGTTATCAATATTATTCTCTGGAAACCACAATTAAATAGAATGGGGCTTTGAAATACCAAAGACATATTTGTTTATGACCTAAAATTGTTTTACTGCAAGGAAATGTAGCATTTATTACCTACAACTGTCAAATTCAAGGGAACATATTTTTCGACCTATTTTTGTATGCAACCGGATGACGTACTACAACTTGGTGGTCTTACACCTATTATGTTTTCATGGTTTGACATGTTTCTTGTATACTTTTACAAAACTATATTTGCTGTATTAACATTGACTTCGTTTTCGTTGATCATCATTTATGACGTTAAGTGTATGTGATACCTGTAGTAAAACTTTATTCTTAGAATTAATAATATCAAATAAATCTTGGTTAGTAAAACAGGCGAGACATTTCAGCGTCTGCACTGTTGTGTAAATAGGAACGGAAACTAAAGCTCATGTGCTTGGGTAGAGAATTCAGAAAATGTTCTATCGTAACTTATTTCTACACATCGGTTACATTTGTTTTTCACCAGTTTTGATAGCCTCTTAGACTAATTACCCATTTACAACTTTCAGGATAAATTGTAAAATGAAACTGTCGATAATTCATGACGACAAATCATTAGGAACAGCCTATAACATAACCGTGATCATGTACTTACCAACCACAGTGACATTTGTGTCATCAACAAGACATGTACACTACTATGACGTTGTTAAACGTGCACACCAGTTTGAAGAAGATCAGACAGTGCGTTTTGAGGTAAAATTATCAATCACAAGAGAACCCAGTAATTTCGAACAACATATTTACTTCAAATCAGAAGTTAAACAAACACTTTTAAAGATAAAGTTGACTACGCAACTCAATCCTTCAGAGTCTTGTGACTCAGGTGAATTACGACGAACATTTTTAACCGGAAATTTTAGTCTTCGTATTGTCATCCAATGAAGCTGTAATTATGGGATATGTTTTTTTGTCTTTTTTTCAACGCTTTCAATAAGTATTTTTCGTAAAAATTGAACATTATAAGGTATGGTGAAAATTTGGACTCTATTTTTTTTTGTCATCTGCTTGACCACAATACTTTTCCCCATGAAATAGGGGATCAGAATATTTTTTTTAGGAAAAACACATACCCCCATGAAGTTAAATTGTCGTTCCCTAAAGGTATATCAATTTTTAATGTCTACATTCAACGTATACCAATTACTTTCTTTCAAACCATTTAACATGAATATTTTTTTAAAAGACGTTAATACCATTAAAATTTACGGTAAATCTTAAACGTCATTATAAACATGGACCACCTGAATACATTGTTCTGAAAGGACATTGGTCAGAAAGGGAAATAGATGTATATAGCAGTACTGCTCTTGTTTCTTTATCCCAGTTTTTTCAATTTCTTGTATGTTTCTTACTTATGTAATCCGGTAAATATACATAACGATTTTGCAATATGTTTACACTATTAGTTTAAACATGTTTAATTATAGTGGATTGGGAAACAAGTTTTGCAACTTATATTAATCCCTTTCCACTTTGCGGGTGCGAGTACTTTACACTATTGATATCACAAAGTAGAGAGACTACAGACAATTATTTTTGTTTAAAATTTTAGTTACCTAGAATATCATTTCCACATTCATCACGTATAATCTTCAATGTTACTATGGATACAAAGACAGCACTGTACCTTAACTCAGACAACACAGGTATTACGTATGAAGTATTGTATTCAGGTTGGAGAACGGAAGAGGTATTTAGCGTTTCTCTGCAGTACTTTGAACTGATGATTGACAATATCAAAGGTAAATATTTTCAAGGGAATATTCTAAGGGGACAATGAAAACTCATAAGTCAAAGAAATAAAACACGATCTTTTAAATAACAGTTTACAAATAAAGGCAACAGAAGTATACCCTGTTCAAAATTCCCATATCGATTGAGTGAAAACAAATCGGCGTTACAAACTAAAATCAAGGAAAACACATCAACTATAAGAAAAAAAAACAATGAAAGAACAGAAACATTTCACAGAAAATTACATTAAGCTTAAGAAAATGCATACCTCTATATTAATTAGGAAATACAAATTGTTAAATGTAGGATAGAAGGTGAGGGGATGGTTCATTACGACAAAGGTAGACCATCTCAAATAGTTTCCAACATATAGCATTTTAAAATAAGAACCAAAGTACAGTTATATTGTTTCCTCTCCGTAGCAAGAAATCGGAGAATATAACAGAAAAACTACATTGTTAGCAATGGCACAGCAAAAGAGAGAATGGGAATAATGAGGCGAAGCATTGTTCGTTTGGACAAATCTCAAATTTTGAATTAGATCTGTAATCTCTGAAAAGACGACCACATTAAAAGGTGATAAAATGAAAAGAGAGAGACAAACACAAAACTAAAATAACATAAAGACATTTTATAGTTTATGTGACTGGAATACACTAGAGAGGTGTGACTGGCTATAAAACAAGGTTTAAACCCTCGTTTCTACATAAGAAAATGCCTATACAAAGTCAGGAATATGACAGTTGGTATCCATACGTTTGGTGTGTTTTAGCTTTTGATTTTGCCTTTTGATTAGGGAATTTCCGTTAAATTTCCTCGGCGTTTGGTATTTTTGTGATTGAGCTTTTTACCGGTTATACTGATATCGATTTCTTCAGCAACACAACCCATTCTGATGTCAATACCACAGGTAATATAGAAGAGTATCAAGATGTCTTCAGCAACACAACCCATTCTGATGTCAATACCACAGGTAATATAGAAGAGATATCAAGATGAAGCTGCAGACGCTTCACCCGTATTGTCCAGTTGTCAAACAAAAAAAGAATCAACGCTGACAGATATGTTTACACATGAAAATTGAAATATTGCTAGTGTGAATTGTGTAATTGAATTTCTTATTATTGAAGTTTTAAGCGGATATTTGAATTTTATAAAGCCTTTTTTTTTTTTTTTTTTTTTTTATCTCATATGATATTTTGTTTTATTCTATTAAAGTATTCACCTGTATGCAAAAAGTAGTTGCCACATATTACATAACATGATGATTCCTTTGTAGACGGGAATGTCTGGCGTTTAAATTATAAAGCTTGTTTACTATTTTTCAGATGAGAGTACAGAGTTAATTACAGGAATGAAGTGTTCTTGTCCTGGAGACAGTGATGATAAAACATGTGCTTGTTGTAGCGAAAATGCTTGTCAATGTGGACAACAGAATCCCTACAATTGTGTACCGTGTGACTCTCTGTATCGGTGTGCAGAAACCATAAAAGGTAATTTGAATATGATGATGATTATTGCTTAGAAAATAATGTAAATCATTTAAATGGTCTTTAAAAGCTGTCAAATTCTTTGTCTCATCATCGATTATTTTACCTGATTAATAACTGTTTTAACGAATGTCCTAATTAGAAAAACAAAACCCAAAGCAACCGGTCATTAACAATGTATGTACTCATTATAATTGTGTATTTTAAAATGTTTTGGTTTGATTAACAACTCATTTTGTCGTTCGCCTCTTCTCAAATCATAAGGGATTCAAAATTAGTTTTAACTTAGATATTTTCTCCCGTTTTGTTTGCTCTTCCTTGAGTGGTCTATAAATACAGGTCTCACTGTGCTTTAAAAGTTAAGGAATTTTCACCGATGAACCATGAAAAGTCTAAAGAAAAGATAGCTATCTGACTTGGACTGATGTTTTGTCTACATGAACAACTGGGACAACGAATTGACCTATTATGATTGATACATAACTGATGTGGTATCTTTAAAGACTTGTAATAATTATAATCTGTTTTAGGATACTATCAATTATCAACACTACAAGGCATGAATGGAACTACATACCATTGCGATGATAGAACAAAACTAAGGTAAAAATGAAAACCAAACAATGAGGTTTATGTTGTTGACCAAAAACACTACAATAGCCTAAGTGAGAAGAAGAGACTTTATAGATATTCAAACTGATAGATTGAAAATACTGAATACAATATTTTGTTGAAAAACCATCCGTTATGATTAAGGACAAAGTTCACATTTGGGAAGCCAAATACCTAACTGATTGGACTCATCAAAATAATAACATGAAACCATAAAATATAGATAATTTCAATTTTAGAGGATTCAACCTTTTAGATTTAGAACACGTACATATCAACAATAAGTTTACCAAGAATTGAAAACAAAACAGTAATTATAATTACTAAAGTATTTCGATTTACATAAACCGAAAAATGATAATGTGTTTTTTTTTTAAATGAAACATAACTATAGAATTAGTCAAAATTCTAAGATTTGTTTTGTGCATTTTGATACAGTTGTTTTTGATCTTGTGCCAAATTTGCTGTTTAAAGATCAGACTAAGATCGTGAATAGTTGATTTGGTCTAGCTAGTCGAGTAAAGATCGTGTAAAGATCGTGAAATGAATTATCGAATAAGTATTTATTTTGTTGTCGGGATGGAGTCGTAATGGAGTCATTAAGGAGTCGTGAATGGTTGAGTTAAGGTCGTGTACAGTCGGATGGCAGTCGGGTAGAAGTCGTTAACAGGTACGATCAAGAATTTGGTTGAGCTTGGTGGTGGAAATTTCGACAATCGGGATCATCGAGTTGATCTGATCGGCAGTGTAAACCTAGCTTTAGTGGCTACTTTAGCATGTTTATTTATAATAAAATCATTTGAAATGGATTTGGAAACGATCCTGTTCTTTAATAGACCGACAAGCAGAACTGACCATATCAAGAAGGGAACAATCATTTATCTTAAAGGAGGAGGGGGTTATGTTTTTTTTTTAAAAGAAAAAACTCCATTCTAGAAAAATAAATAATCGCAGAATTGACCAAACAAATATTCTGTTTTACAAAATGATGAAAAAAATATTCTGGTTAAGGTTCAAACCAATTGATTCAAAGCGTTGCTAGAAAAATCCCAAGCCATTATTATCGCAAGAATTTGGTTAAACAGGGATCATACCACAAGGCGAGCAAATAACATAGGAAATCATTACTGAGGAATAAGAATTTCACTTAAATTTAATCTTAATACTGCTCCCTATAACGCATTTTGTTTGTCTGTTTTCATTTCAGGCCACCAAGAGTATTTGCCTCATGTATGGCAAGATTTTCTTCTGGAACAGAAAAAGGTAATTTTATAGAACAAATAGTATATGGTACAATAGAACCGGTAACGTATATACATTAGGTACTTCAAATTGACAATTAAAACATATAATATCAATTTTGTTGAAATATTGGCATTTATGATATATGCCATTAGATTAAAAATATACTATTATCCGAATCAACCTGCACGAAAAATCGACAAGGATAACAAATGTCATTACAGCTAAAATCTAAATATATGCACCCTTTTTAACCTGATATAATCCTTCGTCTCGATGGTTGATATTGTGTTGTTTGAAGATATTTTGATTATTAGTATTACGTTAATTATCAAATGATGCTGTTCACGTTTTATTTGGAAGAATAGAAAATACAAATTGATAAGAATAATAAAAATCAATTGCTACACACTTTTGCAAAAAAACACAAATGTAATGGCAATACTGTATACACTAGTTTAAAGTGTACAATCGGCCAGTTTAAATTCACTTGTAATACATTTTTATTTTGAATATTTTTTTTATATATTTATATTATGTATTCCAGTACTGTCTCCGTTGGTGTCCGTATTACTTGGACTTGATTATGACAACACAATTTTGTATGGACTGTCAAACAACGGTCAAGGTTATGTTTTCAGTTCCGATCTTGGCACTAGTTGGATGTCATGTTCAAGAGCAGTTTATATTAGTGCTTTGTACAATGAAAACTTTCTAAACGCAACACTCAACTAGCTGATTTTCAATTGGTATTAAATAAACTATTTCTCATGAATAATAAAGCATCAAGCTATTTAATCACTCTTTTAATATCTAAGAACTTACACCATTCAACATTACATTAATAATAAGAAGTAATTGGTAAACTGTTTTGCAAAAACAATATATTCATAAAAATTATATCATAGATTAGTTCAACAATAAAATTAAATCAGAAATGATATCAAACAACATGTTACAATAATTTAATTTTGGATGTAACGCATCTTCTGATTGGCTGACGTTATTTTGTTATGAGCCCATAGACATAATTTAGTCATGTGACCGTGAGGTCATCAACGTTTTTTCATGGGTTTCTACGGTTTAAAATGGAATTTAGAATTAAATTATAAGAAATGACTGTAATATTTTTTCTGTCTATTCGAAATAACATAAAAAATGTGGTGCACACTGTCAAATAACCCGCTACGCGCGTTATTCAGTGTGAGACAGGAAAAATATTAGAGTCATTCCTTAAATGATTACAATAATAATTAACATATATACTTCAAATTAAATTACAGTTACATCATACTGAGTACAAAGACCATAACACCCAACATTTTAAAATAATTACGAACCGACGAATTAACACATAAACTACAGACAATACTACTCATACATTTCAAATTTAATTACAGTCACGTCATACAGTCAGCGAAGCAATAGTTTTCTTCACTCTAGCACTTTAAATGCAAAATTCTAAATAAATCCGCATCATCACAGACAGTTCGGAACCAAGAATTAGTTTGAAAACAAAATTTTGTAATAAAATTGTTTTAACAATAACGAATATATGACACGATAGTCAATAAATTAATACTTTTTCAGAAGCAATACAGCTTATACAATATACATTTTTACGATCATTTTTAAAATATCCTCTTTATAAACGGGTTCCTGTGTCTGCGACACGTTTCCCGTTTCCATTCTCAACTTTACATGTGTTTAAGCAATATGCATTGGTTTTTCTGACATAATCCTTGTAGGTAACCAGTATGGGTGATTTCCAATAAAATCTGGGAATTTTCAGAAAAAATAACAAATAAAACCGGTATTTTGGGCGGTAGTTAAATGGTAATAATACTACATTATGAACAATTGTTGCTAATGCTATCTATCATATGTCTTCGAAATGAGACCATGATCGAATATTCAATGTAAAAAAAATCGTTCGTTTTCCCTTTCTTACACTCGAGTTATTGATACGAGTCTTAAGTAGACGAAACGCTCGTATCGTGTACCAAAATATGAACCTGAAATCTCTGACGAGTTCTGAAATGAAAGAAATCTTTTGTACACATTTGACATGTTTCAAATCTGTATAACAGTAACTCACATCCTTTTACTCATACAATACAGAACATAGCATCATAAAATTTGAAGGCATGCTGAACAAAATATATCTATTATTACAGATTGTTTCAATTTTCAATGCACATTGCTTGTGCATTTTTAGCACACTTAAATATTGGATTTCAAAAACAATCATTTCATGGAGCATTCACATCGTCTCACTACAGATCAAAGTATAAAATCAACACTGGTTTGGTTGAGAAACCACCGTTTCCTTTGTTTCTGAAAGTAATAACATGTTACTCATTTCGTTCTCAACTAGTCTAAGAATATTTAGATAAATAAACGGATCGAGAAATCATACTGAAAATAACTACTTATTACTACACAGCATAAGTGTATGACGTTCAAGAAACGGATCATCTTCAGTACACCCTGCTCTTTTCTCTGTAGAAAGAACTGCCGCTTATGTACTCTGACGTGGTTGAAACGTTTGACGGTTGTCGTTGCAAAATGTGAGGTATATCTGGTAACCTGTAAATAAAATAAAAATATAAAACGCTTGATTTGGTGATGTACGTCTTCAGTGAAGTCTGACTGCTGTTTGTCAACATATGGTTTGTCTATGATTATTCGTTTCACTTAAAAAAGGTTTTTGATTATTCCCTTGAAAATTTTCATTTAGTCGTTTAATTGAGAAAAGTGAATTGGTGATGTCTTTTTTGTTTGAGGGACACTTATCTCACAGAAGAACGTGTTTAAATCATGCCTAGAGAAGAACAAAACTAAGTGTTTCCAACATTGTGGTGCTAAATAGAAGACGCTACGTTAACGCAATTTGCGATAACAAAGCCCACGTTTAACACAAGACAATCTAAAAGTTAAATACTAGTATATTTATTTCCCAACTCTCATCAAATACAGATTGAAATGTGTCTGATATAAAACTAGTTGTACTTGTTTAATGAATAATAGTTACTGTAACTGTAATAAAACAGTTATTATAAAGTTTTATACCAAATAAGGAGATATGGTATGACTGACAACTATTCACCAGAGACCAAATGACGAGACGTTATTAGCTATGGGTAATCGTGCAGCCTTTAACAATGAACAAATACCATACCGCAAAACAAATTACAACACACCCAAATAGAACAAAAACTCGATCAATTATAAAGCATCGTCCTGATTAATGAACAAAACAAAATCCATTAAATAACAAGTTCTTGACTAAATATGTTATCGCCAAACTTGAGCTAAATCTCCATTAAATAATTCCAAATTGATTTTGTATTTGTTGGAAATGTGTTTTTTTTTAAAGTCTGAATTGTGATAAATCTAGTATTGTTCCTTTGATTTAACCCAATTGAAATACACTATTCTTTATATTCATTATATATCTAAATGAAAAGTTTAATGAATACGTACTGTGCATATTTATTGACCCGTTGCACGTATTCCTTCGTATAATGATCAGGATTAGCCGTCCCTTCTTCGAAATCAACAGCTTGTTTCCTGAGCAAAAATGCAGACTGTTTACTAAGTGGCTGAGATAAAGGATTCATGTCCCTCTGAACAGAAGGAGGTCTACGACGGGGAGGCAGTTGGTATTTCTGATTTGACATGTCCAAAGGATTGTCGCAAATATTGTCGTGCATCGACAAAAACAAAGGTATATAACACATGTAGTCCAAAAACGAGATCTGCAATATAAACAAGGTAAAAACTGCTTGTATTTGTTAAGTTGAATTAAACTTTAAATTACAACTAGATACTCCATGGAATCTGAATCACTAAACTGGAGTACTTTGGTTAAAATGAAACACAACCAAAGTAATGTTTCGACTTGTTTTTTCATCAATCATCGATCACCTTAAAAATATTTATTTTGAAAATTGATCAATCAGAAATAAATAGTGTCCACTATAGCCATGTTTTAAGATCAGAATCAAAGTAATGTGTTGTGAAGGACTTTCTATACATCAACTCTGTCCTCACTCCGGTCACTGGAATTTTTATACATTACTTATTCAAATTTTGGATAGTATTAGCGAAAATTCAAATAAAATGTTTAAGAATTGATTTCTCATATGATTGGCGATAAAGAATTGATTTCTAATCTCATTGAATAGGAACTTTAAGCTATCAATGTTACCACATTTGCCATCTGATTAACATTTAACTAGCCTCGTTTGTAGATATTCCCCCAATCATTCATTTTGTAAAGTTTCAGAATACTTCACTTTGTAGTTTCATAGAAGATTTCTAAGATATTGGTTAATTAGAATCAATGATTGCCTTTACATATATTCTGTTTAAAGTGTGTTGAGTTTTACGGTTCTAATAATTCGACATTTAAACACGGATATACAAGTTCTCACACATAATTTATTCAAAAGCAATATCTAGTAAATGCAACCAACTCTACTGATCTGCTGTATACCACATAGATTTAACATGACTAATTGTAATTTAGTGTTATCACATTCATGCTAGCATTACCTCGCCAAAAGTGTTAGGTTCCATTTTCTCCATAACATACTCTTGTTGCGACCAGTTAAGACCACCGGCCATCAACTCAATCTTCAAAGACTCTTCCGTTACATAATTACTGTCCCGATACGTGGGTACATTGGTGTAGAACATAGCTTTATATAAATCTAACTTCCGCTCTATGTCCAAAAGATTACATATTTCTAGTAATTGGCGGCTCAAATCGCTGAAATTAACAAATCCAGATTAAGAATGGAAAACATGATTATAATTATGCATAAATTTCAATATATATATATATATATATATAAAAAAATATATATAAAAAACAACAATAAGTTACATTTAATGTAATTTGAATATCAAACAGAGAATTGATGTATCGATATATTTTTGGTTAAGAAAGCTGTTTTAAATGTTTTTGTAATAAGTCAACATTTATATTTGCTTCAAATAGCGTTTCTGGTTAAACAGTAAGAACTTGTATCGAACACCACTCGATTTTGAAACTTACACATATCAATTATCAGCTATCAGAGTCAACACCACTTTTGCGTTTAAGTTTTGATTTTAGATTTTTTCATATTTGAGCATAATTGATTTTTTTTAAACGTCCCCCCCCCCCCCCCCATTCTTTTAATGAACATATTTGATTTACAAAATGGTTAAAAGAAATTAAAAGCATTTTTATAATTCCAGGAATATTTAAAAAAAAAGTGAAATATCTTTTGAAAACTGTAGATGCCAACATCATGGTGAAAATCAATTGTCTTCGCATATATTTATAATGTGCACTTTAACAGAAAATGAGTGCTATAACTTACTCCATTGTTGAAACTCTTTCGCATAATGCTGTGAGTACTGCGAACATTCTAAATGTAACACGAGTAGCTTCATCAATATTCAAAACCTGGCGAGAGATATGAATACATTTCATAATTATTTCTTAATCGAATTATGTCATAGTATAAACGAAGCTCTGCAAATATATATGTTGTGTACAAGTTATCATTTTGTACAAATTATAATTTGTACAAAAATATTGTACAAATTATAATTTGTATTTTGACTTTGTACAAATTGTAATTTGTACAAAAAGTGTTTGTACAAATTACAATTTGTACAAAAACGGGCAAAAAATCACTTATAACTTGTACAATAATTTATCATATAAATTTTTGTAAAAAAAAGCATGTTTACACATTATTGAATTGCTATTAAATGACTTCTTTATCATTCGTTTGAGCAGGTGATGTAGTGATTTATGGAATCGGGTTTTGCTCAACATTTTTTTGACTCTCAAATCGATGACGACCTGTTTTACAGGCAAATTTTAACTGCTTCACATAGCAAGCGTTGAAGCTCATGAACCACACTGTGAATAAAAATGTGTATTTCACTGCCTCAGTTAGGCGTTTAGACAAATAAATATCCCAGAAAGAAAGTGAGATTAAACCCACGATTTGGTTAGAAATATGACTTTGCTAAAGTCAGGAATATGTCAGTTGTTTTTCTGTCGTTTTTTATCAATGTTTATTTTTTCAACAAGGATCTTTGTTTTATAAATATCTATGACTGTGCATGAAACTTAACGGAAATCAGTTGAGGCAATACAAACTTTAAAAACAAAATACAACTTATGCAGAACAGACAGACGGACTTTTATTTTTATAAGAAAACTAGTTGGTGTAGTATTATAAAAATCATCAGACCCAATGGCATTGAACCATTTATCTTTTCACAAACAAAATTGAAGTGGAATAAGTCATGTAAATCCAATCTTTTGATGTACCAATTACAAATATAAATCATCACTTGTTTAAAGAAATCTTTGATTGTTTCCATGGACTTTTTGAAATAACGAATAAGTGGCAACAAATCTTTCGAGATCCTTTTCACGATCCATAATATCAAATTTTACAAATATACTCGTTTTTGCAAAGTTTCTGAATTAAAAAAAAATCCAAATAGCAACAAGAACTAATTATGCAGTACTATTTATTGATACTTTTTTTCTAAAGGAAAAGTGGGTTATATATTAAAAATTTGAAAAAAATCGTATTTGTTTACTTTCTTTCTCTCAAAAATTTCGAAAATCAATCTGCCTTTTGTAGTTTTGTGAAAACGGTGTATTTTGTTAATAAGGTTTAATGTGTGGTCAGAAAATTACAATTCTATCCTAGCTGTGAATCAATGCATTTTTCACAAAAATTCATATTTAAAACTATTGTACAAGTTATAAGTGAATTTTGGTCAAATTTTGTACAAATTGTAATTTGTACAGGCACTTTTTGTACAAATTATAATTTGTACAAAGGCAAAATACAAATTATAATTTGTACAATATTTTTGTACAAATTATAATTTGTACAAAATGATAACTTGTACACAACATATACAATATAACAACAGAGTACAAACAGAGTACAAACTTACATTTTGAACAACGGAACACACTCCACGAACGATTTATCAAGTTTTATTTGGATAAATAAGACTTTATTTTTTAAATCAGAAGTTACTCCTCTTTAGTCTGTTTTTGTCATACGGCACTTCACAGATTTAGACATTTTTATTTTTTGGGGTTTGAGTGTTCCTGGTGAGATAATCCTGAAAAGCGCTTTCTTAAACGCCTATATGATTTATAAAGTGAAATTTTCTTTTTCAAATGTACTGAAAAATCCATATGGCACTGTTTTCGTAGTAGCAAAAAGTCATATTCTATACAGACTGGTAGATGCAGTTCGTGAGTTATATATTAATAGTTATCAAAGGTACCAGGATTATAATTTAGTACGTCAGACGCGCGTTTCGTCTACATAAGACTCATCAGTGACGCTCATATCAAAATATTTATAAAGCCAAACAAGTACAAAGTTCATAAAATAACTGTTTTAGGAGTAAAAAAATGCGGCCAAAACACCGTATTTTGTTTGGTTGAATTCTGAACCTCTTACTTTGATAATTGTAATATAACCGCTAGGCCTGGTCTCGCTTATACTTAGGCTAAAAAAAATATAATTTTACAATGTTTCATTATTTTCCATCCAATTTGAAAGTTTAAAAAATATATGTTCAAAACAAACGCTTGAAAAATGCATTAGACGACTTACCCGAAAGACATATTCCATTTGTTTAGTCGTCATGTGTTGTATTGATTCAATACCATCAAGAGCAGATTTTGTGTTCTGAAATATGTATAGAGTTATAATGTGATGATTGATATAGTTTAACAAATAAGTATACCCATCATTCAAGCTCATTCGTCGCCTCTAAATGAATCAAATAAATTCATTTTTGTATGCATGTGCATATATATTGTAATTTTAGTTTTGTAAATTTTATAAATTTTCATTCTTAAAAACTTTTTGCCATCTTTCTTGTTGCGAATGTTTTTTTTTTTTTTTTTATCAAATTATCATTTGAACCTATATTCCTTCTTTTAACTTAAAAACTCAAGTATGTGGCTCATCGGGAATTTGTGTACTGCACTAGTTGCTTTAAATTTGAGTACCCTACTTTTTCCAGTAGTAGTTGGTTTACTGCATTAAAATAGATAATGCTGTATTCCCTTTTTTATGACATTTTTTACCAGTTATGTCTGCTTGTTTTGTTCACACATCGTTGTCAATATAATTGAATTTTATGCGACTGTCATAAAAGTGAGTGGTTTAGCTTGCTATAAAACCAGGTTTAATCCATCATTTTCTACATAAGAAAATGCCTGTACCAAGTTAGGAATATGACAGTTGTAATCCATTCGTTGTTTGATGTGTTTTAGCTTTTTAGAATTTCCGTTCTGAATGTTCCTTGGAGTTTTAGTATTTTTGTTTTTTAACTTTTTAATATATATAATTACATTATAATCAATAAATGTATCAAAATCAGTGTCTTCAACAACAAAAGCTTTAGCATATCCATCAACTTTCTTTGGATCAACAAGTCGGTAATGCGCTAGGAAATCTATAGATCCTAAAAATAAACAACAAAAGCTTGAATATATCCAACAACTATCTTTGTATCAACAGTTCGGTAATGCTCTAGGAAATCTATTAATCCTCAATTACACATGCAACAAAAGCTTTACCATATCCTTCAACTTTCTTTATATCCCAAATCTTTTATACTAGGATGCACAACAAAAAGCTTGCGCATATCCAACCAATTCCTTTGGATCAACCAGATGGTTTTGTGCTATCTTCTTTAGAGCAGACATTTAACCCACCCTTTTATGGTAATGACCAGGTGTAATAAGTAACATATCCGTCGGTTGTATCCATCATTTTTATTTGTTAAACTTTATTCCGATTTTAATTCTTATTCGATAACTGCATATTAGTCTTGCGTTCATAAAACGTTGCCAGTGATAGCAAAACATTCCCAAACTTCAATTGGGATGTTACAATTAAGGTTTTATCACATATATGTATGACCAGTATTCAGAAGAAAAAAACACTTGTGTTGTTTTATCATTGTTATATACACGAGTGTTCGATTAGCACTTTAGCTATTGAATACAACAGATGATTTCTTAAGCTTGAGCCACTTATATTGGGAATCGTCAACAATAATAGGAATTCCATTTTATTTCTTTAGTTCCTATATATAAATACGGACGAGATGTGAAATTATAGGTCTACCTTCTTAAACGCCTCGTATTTGATTTGACTGTCTCATTATGTTGATTATATATAGCACCTGATAAACACAGGAGACAAAATGCGCATGAAAGCAAATTGAAATTTAGTTTTTTTGAGTGTGTAGATTTAAATAAGTACGTCATCAGATGATTTTCTAATCTTAAAACTAATTATAAGATGATCCTTCTTTATTAACAAACTTCTAGAAGTGTTTAAAATTGCCCAACAATAAGTGTATCATATTGTCAATCATGTTTTTAATTTTCTATTCTAAATTGTTATCTGTTTAATACCTTGCTCATCAATACTTGCAGATTTATATGCACTTTCATGAAGTCGACATTCGGCTATTATTCTCAGCATATGGCGTCGTAATGCAGAGCCTCCTCGCTTCATCAGTATATTTATTCTTCTTTGACCATTTACTGCAACACAAAGGAAATATGATTCCAAACTAGTCAGGTTAAAATAAATTCACATAATGCAATACAGCTAACCATATTTGTCTAATGAATTACCCCATGGTAACCGAATCAGCTCCGGTTTTTGGAAGGGTTCGTGTTTCTCAATCTTTAGTTTTCTATGCTGAATGTTGTTTACTTTTGTTTTTAGAAGGTTTGCATTTGTTTTGCCATGCTGAGTTTGAATTTATCTTTGGTATCTATGACCTCTCTTTTTGGTGTTTTCTGGCTCTTCTTGATTTGCATTTTGACCAAATAACTTAAGGATAAATCTCGAAATTGTAATTCATTTGAAATCATTTTGACGTCTGAAATACAAATTTATGTTAATAAAAAAGGGATTCGAAAAGAAATGTGTATGATAAAGTAATCTTACATGTAGATACATCTAAATCCTCTTGCTTAGCTAGTTCGTCATCATCCATATCTCCAAAGTCATCAGCATGTTTTGTTCCAATAAAAAAGCTCCCCTCTTTGATTCTTATATCATTGCCAAAAAGAGCCTGTAAAAATTTGTTTGCATTTAATATAAAAAAAAAGAAGATGTAGTATGATTGCCAATGAGAAAACTATGCACAAGAGACCAAACGACACAGAAATTAACAACTATAGGTCACCGCATGACCTTCAACAATGAGCAAAGCCCATACCGCATAGTCAGTTATAAAAGGCTCCGAAATGACTATAGCAGACTTTAGTCTTCTAATAACTTTTTTAAGGATAGCTAACAAACAAGTTCATAAGTAGTCTTCTAGTAAGCTTACTTTTAATTTCCTTGCAATTTCTTTAGCAGTAAGTGTAGGGTCAATTCCAAGTCTTCGCAATGTTTCATCATCAAAGTCCTTTAAGTCTATCATTTGTTTCTTTAGTCGCAGTTTTCCGTCCGCTCCCATCTCTAATACCGACTCCCACTTTGATTTTTCTACAATTTAAAAAATTAAGGTGGTATGGGTGTCTTCCTCCATCTTGGATTGTAAAAAACAGAGAATCAAAGGTCCAGATTTTCCATCAAGTTAGCAAAATTTGATGCAGGAATGCAGATGTTTAATGTACATTTTCATTTAAAAGTACCAATTTATACGAATATAACTTCTAAACATTGATATTTTTGCAAATGTTAATTATTTTTGGTTGTTTTTTTTTTTTTTTTTAAATTGGCATTTTAAGGGGAGGTAACTCTAAAAAAGTGCATTTTCTGAAGGATTCTGTATGGAATTTTCTTTTTTCGTATTTTAGCCGGAAAAAACGTACGGTGACCCTATCTTTTCTTTTGATATTCTCAAAGCAGTGTCTGAAAGCTATCTTTTCCTGAAGTATTTAACAATTCTATCATTTTGTTTAGTTTCTAATTACAAAATGGTGTTTTTTCCTGTATAATCCATACAAAATGTGTCATTTTGTCCCGTCCTGTAGCTTGAGAAAATGCGCGGTGACCTATCATTTTTATTATATTTTTCAATATGTAGCAATAGATACAACGTTTTGGCAAAGTATGAACAAATTCTATCATTTTTATTTTAGACTCCCATACCACCTTAAACATTTTAAATTTTTTTTAAAAAGTGGTAACAAATAATCTCAACAACACAAATAAAATTATTTATATAGAAATATTTTGTGCTTCTGAATATACAAAAAGCGCAAAAAAAGACCAATAAAGCTGACAAAATCGAGCCTTGGACTTGCAATCAACTAACGTAACAAAAGGAAAACAACTGTCATGTTTTTTACTTGAACAGGCATTTCAGAAAAAAAATGGTGAGTAAAATCTGGTTTTATAGCTAACTAAAGCACCCACTTGTATGACAGTAGTTTTAAATATTTGTTAGTATATATATATATATATAAGTAATGAGCATGGGTTCGAATCCCGGCGAGGGAAGAACCAAAAATTTGCGAAAGCAAAGTTACAGATCTAACATTGTTGGGTTGATGTTTAGACGAGTTGTATATATATATATATATATACCTTCATCGCCTTTATTTCTTCTTTTCAAACTGTCATCGTCGTCATCACCCTCATCTGAAGTAAACAAGATGTTTTATATTGGCAACAGTAGTATACCGCTGTTCGAAATTAATCAATCGATTGAGAGAAAAGAAATCCGGGTTACAATCTAAAACTGAGGGAAACATATCGAAGATAAGAGGAAAACAACGAAACAACAGAAACACTAAAGTGCAACAAAAAATCAAACGACAATGCAACACACACAGAAACGAACTATACGATAACAATTGCAATTTTCCTGAGTTGTTACAGGACATTTTAAAAAAATAAATTGGGTTGAACATGGTTTTGTGGCTAGCCAAACCGCCCGTTTTTATGGCAATGTTAAGTATAACACTAAATTGACAAACTTAGTTTGTAAACTGTATAGTTATTTATAGAAATGTTAAATTCATAGACAACTGTACAAAAATTAACTTTAACTTCTACATATCTGTACTCTATTTTATTTTTTGTTTGTTTGTTTTTTAATTATACGTTAAAAAAAGTGTACAAAAAACACAGCAATATAACATAATATGTACTGAAATCAGAACCCATAATCACAAATTCCTGCTACTTGTCATTTACACATTAAGTAACTTCTCTATAATTAGTAGATTATCCATAATTTCATTTGAGAGGCGACTTAGAATACTGCAGTGATGGGTTCTTTTCATGGAGGAGACATACTAAAAGGCGTTTAATATATTATAGTTTTAACTTAATTGTTGTTATTTGACTAATATTGTTATCATAATTAATGCTTACATTGGGATGAATCTCTTTCGTCCATGCCAGGCTACAACGATAAATGACTTATCATTAAAATATAAAGTTTATTTAAGAATTGAATGCTCTTTTTTGTAAATTTATTGGGGTGTAAAAGCGTTGACCGAAGTACATTTTGTATGAAGCGCGGAAGCGCTTCATACTTAAAATGTGCGCACGGTCAACGCTTTTACAACCCTATAAAGTTACAAAAAAAAGCATTCAATACTTATTATAACATTTTTACCTATAGGATCATGAAAATACGCCTTTTATTTCATTTACCTGTGCACTTTATTGTGGGACCTCGTGTCATCATGAATGAAAAGTTGCATTGTGTAATGCAATTGATTAAGGAATATCACGAGATTGCTAGTTAGCCAATCAGAATAACGTATTATAATGAAACATACATCTAATGTAAAGTTTATTTTGAGTTATTCTTGACAATGTGAAAAAAGTCTGCGCATCGATATTACATGCTTGAAATAAAAAAAAAGTTTCAAACTAAAATTGTGAAAGGTTTTGTTAATTACAGCTATGTTAATCTAAACCGTGGGTAGACTTCTAGTCGCTAATTTCAGAATTCAATATTCACAATATTTTCAAACAAATGAGTTTTATATCTTTAAACAACTAGTTACCTCTTTGCCATATTTCCTTCTCTGACCATAAATATTAGATTGATTATTATGCACTATTGAAAAACAGAACAAGGAATATAAAATGTTTCTTTAAATAAATAGGTTACTTTATCGAATACTAGATGATGAATAATGATAATAGTTACCCTCTTCTTCTTTGTAGCTGAAAATACACAAAAAAGAAATGCCAATGACAATGCTCATAACATATTCTGGTTTGATTATTAAGACGTCTCTATAGCTAGGATAATCTTATTTAGATGGGAGTTTTGCTTCAGTTCATGATATGCAACAAAATAAATAAAAAGGCAACAAACGCATGGTTGTTTCCAAACTTGGTATGTACAACATGTTTCCAACGATCAAAATCATTTGAAATTTCACTAATTTTAAACACTTCCCATTTATAAAAGTACAGATATATTAACGGCAGCATTCATCACTAGATATATACGTTTTATTAAGAAATGTTTAAAAGAATAGATGTGTTCGTGTATGAGATATCAACCAAGCGACCTAAAAAACAAAAGACATAAAAACATCGTCATAGGGTGTTCAACAATAGACCAAGTGTCTAAACAAGCTCGTTGTTGAGACAGAACAAGTGAATTGAAGCCTTCAAAAAGGGAAAATAAAACAACATAAAGTATAGTCGTCGGCTTTAAAAAGGACCTGACTTGAAACATAAGTTTATTAATATATCTACCTTCAGCTATCTTTCCTTGGGGAATAGTTGGCAGCTTCTTCAACATTGTAGTTTCCCTTCTTAGTTTATTGGGAACAAAATCTGCATCACTGCTACCTATTTACGAAAAAAAACGACAGACATATATTAACAGTTACATTTAATTTAGAATATACTTCTAAGTCTGTACAAATACAATCATTATAGCTACCAGACTTAAATTTTGTAAGCCAGGCACGCGTTCTGTCTACAAAAGACTAATAAGTGACGTTCAAATAATAATAAAAAATGATAAAAAAGTTTAAACTATGAGAGCATTAAGGACCTAATGTACCAAAAAGGTTTTGCCAAATACAGCTAAGGTAACCTATTCCTAAGAGCAAAACAACGACGAAACACATCATTCTATGAGGTTTCAACTCCCTCCAGTAATAATTACCTAATTTAAAAGTGGATTTGGATATTTCTCAGACCCCTTTCAATCATATTACTCTGCAAGTTTTGAAATATTCATACAGCTTTGGCATTTAAATTATTTGATTGCATGTTTCTTGTAAAGTTCTACAAAAGAGCTACGGACAAACTTAACTTATACGGCTTCTATTTAATTTCCTTCGATATTGCATAAAGGTATTTCCAGAATATATTCCATTTGATCTGGAAATGAATCCTGGAAAATAAGCATTAGTTTTGGAAATATAGAAAAAAACATTTTTTTTATTAATGTATTTTTTTCTATTGAAAAAATAGTTCTACGGATTATTCGTCGGATAATTCCTAGGATTTAAATTACTACTGGGAATATTTTTTGAATTTCTTACCTCTTCGAAGGCTCATATCTGTCTTATCCTTTTTACCCCATCTGCAAGGCAAAATACAACGAACAGTTTATTACAAAATCAAATCAAAAGAAGATAGAATTTAAAACGTTGCAACACATCTTACATCTCTTTTTCTCTCACATCCATAAAATGTTACAATGTCTACAATGTGGTCCAACAACAAGAAAAGCAAAAACTTCACTGATCGCCTTGATCATTTTCAAATTGAAAGGTCGAATTCACTGCATATTCTCTTCATGAACTAAACACACATATGAATGAATTATAACAAGAAGCTACTAGTTGCCTTATCTGCTCATATGCCAAATGTTGAAGTTGCTCAAAGAAAGATAACTTCTGACAAATTCATTGATCAGACGAAAGCAAGGAGTATGGTTCATATGGTAAAGATGAGCTGCTAAAAATAATACTTTGCGTATGAAATAAGGTGCATTCCAACAAATAGAAAGGACAAAATCGAGAAGGGCCATTAAATTGATAACAGTAGAATAACCGATATTTGGCACCATCTTCTTTATTATATATTACTTCAAAATCTCAGATATTTTCACTGTGTCGTCAGTTTTTAAATTTCATGTTCACTGATAAGAAATTCATACATTGTTTAATGTAAAATAGGAATATGCCTGTGTTTTGTAAAAGACTTACGAGTCGTGTGCAAGACCGTGTTCTCTGCTATCAAATGTTTCCTTCCCGCCTGTTTCTCTGGGTGGTCCTTTTTCATATGTAACCATACTTTTAGCTGGTTCCTTTCCTTTACCAAGAGAATCAGAAAACTTTCTGAGTGATGATTTCCTTCCACTTGTTTTGTCATCCTTTTCTTTTTGGTCTCTTTTTTCTTTATCTTCATTTGACTGTTCTTGTTCTTGTTTTTCTTTTTTTCTGAAATTGATAACCCATCATATTTTTTATATTCTTATATAATAGTTTTAAAATTTCTAGAATAAAAAAAGAGGCAATAGTAGTTAACGATGGTCAAATACCGCAAAACCATATGAATACACAAATCAAGCATAATAAAAACAGAAGGAATCACAGCATATCCTTTTTTTTACACTTTCATTAAATAGGTGGCACATAAAGGAAACAGTAGTATACTGCTATTCAAAAGTAATAAATAATTAGAAAGAAAACAAATCTGGGTTACAAACTAAAACCAAGGCAAACACATCAACTATCAGAGGAACATCAGAAATATTTAAGTGCAACAAAAACAAACGCCAACATACATAGAAGCGAACTATTTAATAACAACTGCCATATACCTGACTTGTTACAGGCAATTTTAATAAAAGAATGTGTGATGAACCTGGTTTTATGGTTAGCCAGACTTCCCGCTTATATAACAATGATACAAAATATTGCTAAAACAAACGATGACCAGGATATAAAAGTAAGACATCGTTCATAATTAAAATTACTTACTCCTGCTTTTTCTTCATTATTTCATCATATTTATCTCCGTATTTAGCCCTTCTCCTGGCTTCTCGTTGCTTCCTACGCTCCTCTTTATTCTTAAAATACTCTTCCTTTTCTTCTTCTGTCATCTTAGATAAATCAACATCATCGTCATCGGTTGTTGCATCACTAAACCCAGAAGGAATACGTTCAAGATAATTTTCTAAAGAAGAAAAACTTAGGACATTTCAGTAAATACTTACAAAAATGAATAAATACATAAATAGTTTATTAGAATGCAACCTCAGTGCTAAATATATACAATATAATGTACATTGAGTATTTACACAATGATTCAGACAGCCAAGTACGTTTTTGATGCACTTACAATCCCTACCCTTTACTTTACATGTAATTTTTTAACATTAACAAAATGGCATACAAATTAGCAATGTCGTCATTAACAGCACAAATTATAACGTATCACGCCTACTCTTCCCTAGCAATGCCAACGCTAGATAACGACCTCAAGTTGATTATTTACTAAACTAGGATTTTTTATTCAAACAATTTATCAACTATACCTGGCCAGTCTAAACTGTCTTTCATTCCATTATTTTCGTTGTGTTCAATCACTTGTGGACCAAGCACATCTTCAACATTGATCCGATCTTTCACAAAACTTAAAGAAATAAAAATTAACCATTTTAGGATTTTCTCATATAGTACTCATTAAACCTGCCACATAATTGAATGCCATAATAGACAATTAAGATAAGTTTATTATCTATAAATGTGCATCTTAAATTAATGTTTTTATTTTATTATTTAGAGAAATGCAATGCACTTACTTTATCATTTTATAGTTCAAATAATCAGAGTAACATGCGAAGTCTTCTTAAACATGTAACATTGTATATTGAATTTTCATGAGCCTTAAAATGTTTCATTTAAATAACGCAACTGATTGAATAATACCCCGTCAATTATCAAATTACCGAATAATACTTATAGGAATGAAAAAGTAAAACTGAATTCTATATACTGTGTTTTTGAACTGAGTGGTGTTTCCCCAATTTATCATAGATTGTACATCATTCATTGTGTTTTGCCCTACATAAAGATGAAGGTGGGAAAGAAAGATGGGCGTGTTTTAAAAAACAAGTAATTCTTGGAAGGCTTGAAACCGAATTTTGCACCATTTTTGTAAAGTAAAAATGAAAAAAATACATAAATTTCAAGATTAAATTTAGAAAAATATTTAAAAAATATAACAAGACCCGTCGGCACAAGTGGCCTGATTAACGTAATTATTAATTGACTCACCTTCCATCCATTGATCCTGAAATAAAAAAAAGCATCATATATTAAAAATCAGCTTGGTAGAGAAAAAATACAAAAGTCATCGACAAAATACATATATAGACAAAATATCGGTTCGTATTGCCGGGAATTGTCGAATCGGTCAATATTTGATGTATTCTCAATATTACAACATTTATATCTCATGTAATTAGTTAATTTATCGATGCAACTGATAAAACCTTACACCTCTCCTTTATTGTTTTTTTTTAAATTACAAATTGTAAAGGCCCCAATGTTTACTGATCTCAACATCACTGTCTATCCGGACAAAATAGGCCAATATTGGTAAATAATACAATAAAACCAATACATTAAGGTCGATGGTTCAAAATTGAACTAAAAAAAAAATGCTTTTGAATGTTTTCCATCTTGAAAAAATTTAATTAACACGACCATATGCCACCAGTTATCTATCAACCATAAAAGCTACATATTCTTTTTATAAAGGAGAATAATTATTTAATAATAATAAAATCTTATATATTAAAAATAGTACACCTCGTCTTGTTTTTACAGATTCTGTATCACTGAGATTATCACCAGCTGCTTCTTTTTCACCATATCCAATAATATTTCCATCTTCATCTCGAAGTCGTTTGCGTTTGACTTCGTATCTCGTACCACCTTCGCTAACTTCACTTGCGTAACTATAATCACTGTCTCCATCATGGTGATGATCTCGACTTCCATTGCTGGTATTAGGGTTAGAACTATCTCCTGTTTCTGTATCGAGATCTCCTCTTTCTTTACGACGTTGGCGTCGTCGTTCTGCGCCATCTTCGTCCTGACTGCTATGGTATGAATCACTGTCACTGTATGTGCCGTCTGCTCTTTTACGTCGACGTCTCACGTGACGTGTGCCGCCAGCACTGACAACACTTCGATAGCTAAAATCACTGTCACTGTCAGCATTTCTCTTTCCTGCCTTCAGTCTTTGTTTTTCTTCCTTCGTTAATTTCCCCTTCCCTCCTTTTGAACCCTTTTTACCCTTTCCGCCTCCACCATTTTTGCCCTTTCCACCTCCACCATTTTTGTCCTTTCCACCGCCGCCATTTTGACCTTTTCCTCCTCCATCATTTTTACCTTTCTTGTTTATTCTTTTAGAAAAATAGCAAAAATATGGTCAGAGACAAATTATACATGTATGATATGTATCTGATATGGTGAATTTAGAATAATTGATAAAGTAAACAGTACATTTTAATTGTATATAACGTAACGGTACCCAAATTGCACCGAGTACCCAAATTGCACCTATTTAGCAAAACTAGCAGCGAAAATCTTACAAGATTTCCTAGAGACTAAATAATTGGTATTTTTATGATTTGATACTAAGCACATCTTTCAACATAGGTAAAACTATTTAGATATGCACAAAACGTTCACAGTATTTATCAACAGAAGAAGTATTTACTGAAACAACAAAATGTACTGAAACGTCGCCATGCGACGTCATCAAAACGTCATCTTTTTAAAATGAGCAAATACAATATGTTACAAGTATCCACTTAAAAAATAATGAAGAGTAAGCATGGACTAATATCCAATTGTTCAAAATATTTGAAGAAATTTAACAAAAGCTCTGTTATTAGACTTTTGACGATGTGAATTTAAGCATGGATGCAATTTGGGTACTCCTCATTTCAGAATCATTGATGGTTTGGAGGTCAGTTTAGACCAATTTTTCTATGATTCCATATGGAATAAAAATCAAATTGGTGTACCTTTATAATAAAGAAGGATACGGCTACAAAATAAACACAGAATGGACATGTTTGTCTTTATCATAAAAAAACGTAGATGAAAAAATTGTCAAAATAGGTGCAATCTGGGTACCGTCACGTTAGTTATAACCTGATAATTCAATTATAAATCATGATTTAAAAAAATCACAATTATCCTGGATACTCGATGACGCATCTAACTCAGGAATTGTTCAACCTTATTTTATAACAATGTTTCTCTATTCAAACACAAAAAAAACCCAAGCTTTTTACAAAGGAAAAAGTAAAATAACAATATTACTGAACTTTGGAATCTTGGCGACGGAAATGTATCTCCTAACATATCGAACCCTAGAACAAATTATCTCCAATATAAACGTTGACATATTCATTAAATGTTCTTTCAAAAGCATTCTAGTAAAAATGTAATGTAAAAGGAAATGAAAAATGTTTCAATTTTGGGGTTGCACACAATTCTTATTCAACAAGAGATAGGGTACCACGATTTCCCGAGAAATACAAGAACAACGAAATTTCCCCAAAACAAACTGATATATTCTGATAACAAAATTTTGAATGGTGTTATACTGTGTAAAATTAGTGTAACAGCATACAACTATAATGTTTAATGCGTTCATAATTAATAAAAGTACACACAATCTTCAGAAAATCGATTTATATATCTTGTATGCAAACTCCTTGTTGAAAACAATATGGCGGACGTTATATTCTGTATACAGGACATACAAATCGAATTCTTGAAGTGAAATTGCACTTTTATTGAGTAAAAACGAGTAATATCTTTAATTAATATTTTGTAATGGTATATACACGTATCAACCACAGAGAACATTTTGATATTTTAAATAAACTATGAAGAACAACATTTCACAAACATTTTAACATTTGAAAATAAAAGATGGAAACAATTCTTGAATTTATTTTTAAATAACAGGTGCATATTTAACTCCAAAATTACACAAAATTGGTATCTTCATCTGGAAATGTTGCTGAAAAAAATAGGTTAGAAGTGTCTTGTAAAATGAAGGAAGTGACAATCCAGAATAACTGGTGTATACTTTCAGTTGTTATCCGTTCGTTTGGTGTTTGGGTTTCTGATTTTGCCATTTGTTTATAGACTTTCTTTTTTGAATTTTCTCGGAGTTCAGTATTTTCGTGAATTTACTACTTTTCAGTATGTGAATTTTTCTATGACGTTTCAACGATCAGAGTGTCAAATTGTAGGTTTCATTAATGATATACGAAACAATTGAATTTCTTCCTGAAATATATCAAATGGCAAAATTAAAAGCTCATACACATCAAATGAATAGATAACAACTGTCATACTCCTGACTTAATACACGCATTTTCTAAGTTAAGTAGAAAATGATGGATTGAACCTGGTTTTATAGCTAGCGAAACCTCTTTTTTGTATGACAGTCACATACAATTCCATTATATTGACAACAAAGTGTGAAAAAAAAACAAACAGACATAATAGGTAAAAATTAAGTGAGTGAAGGTTTTAAATTGTGTCTTAAAATAAGGCAAAGAGAACTGAATTATAGTTTGTTAAATGAAGGTTGGAAGATGTGAATTCAGGAAAATTACAAATAGTGCAATTGTTAGGCATCTAATTTGTACTCACTTAGCTTTCTTCTTTTTCGCTTCTGTCAATGTATTTTGAGAATGATTATTTATCATGTACACTTTATAGTTTGAAATGCACGTCATTTCAATGTGATTTTAATGTCATTGATATTTCAATAATGTAACGTATCAGTACCAGCAATAAAGGCGATTTTATGAAGCAACATTTAAATAGTTTCATCGATCTAAAACTTCCTAGAATAGTCGGCCCGTCAATCGTGGTTAAGAACAACACAATTCACGATAAAAGACGAAAACAAACACTTTGACAACAGTAAAGAGTTTTATTCATAAAAGTAACCATATCTCTTATCAAACTGAAAAATATAGAAATTGCTATGCAGCAGCAAAATCTATGTCTTTCTTTACAAAATCATCTCACAGATTTTCAAAAACTATAAATATATAATTAAGTGCAGGAAAAACAAGTGCTTTTGTCATTAATATCCATGTCAAATAGTACACAATAATATATTTTGATAGCTACACATGTTCAAAAGAGACATATACCAACTCAATATAACACGTAAAGATGTGCACATCAAATCCTAATTATGCATATAATATATTGTTTTGCTCTTGCGTAAATTTGGTATAATTGCTGATACAATTTTTCATCATTGTTCGTATTCTCTTAATACACGGTGATCAAAACACATATCGAAATATCTGATAGTTTTCTGAATAATCATTGATAATATAAATATGTAAAGGCGTTCATCATGTTCATCAATATATTATATGCCAAATCACCAAACGTTTGTGTTGATGTGTTTACATTCCCGTTTTTTCTTTGTTTATTTCATTATTAATGTTTTCAACTTGATTCACATCTGACGTTAAAGACGTAGACTAGCCATTATGTATTCACCGAAAAAAAAAACACGCATGTGAAGTGTATGTACTGTAAATTTAAGTTTTATTAAAATATCTGATTTGATCATACATTGAAATGTACTATACCTGTTTTGACATACAAACAAATAACAAACTGTTTTTATATAATTAAACTATCAATCATGTTACCGGTTTCTATCAGGATGTATTATTAAATTGAATAGGATTGAGAGACATTTAAAATCTGCAGAAGATAATTTTATACTGTTCTACTTCGTTTCATTTGAAAAAATATATATTAAAACTCACATAATCTTATTAGTTATATATACATTAAAATGCACTTTGGTATGTAAAGTTCTCTCTAAAAACAAAACGTATAGCTACAAATAAAATATGGCACAACAGAAAGCAAATATACACACAACAAGTATCTCTTTTGGTAACATTACATGCAGCAGTCAATATATATTTACGAACATCTGGACACTTTAGATTTTTATGAGGTGGCATTCCCGGGTTTTACCTTAACCTTTAAGAGAATTCCTACCTAAATTTTAAATATAACAAAAGGTAATTTTTATACCCATTTCGAATATTATGGATTAGCAAAATCTGAAACACAATTTAAGTAATTCAATAAAAAATGAATTGATTTATAAATTTGTATTTCATATATAGTAAAAACACTAGATATCTGAAAGCCTCAGCAGCTTATCTAAAGAGGTGTTTAGCGTGTTAGACCCATTGACACGTGTAAATTGATCAAAACAAATGAAATAACATTAACTGAATTTGCGTTCTTGACTTATTGTTAGTGAGGTGCAACTCCACTAGATTTTGGAATGAAATAGAAGTAAGATTAAATAGAATAGAAAATGTGTCAAGAATATTTTTTATAACTATTGATTAGTATTTCATTTAAAAAATCTATTGTTTTATCGTGCATTGTTATAAGTGTGAAATGTATTTTTGAATTGCTAAAAAGGGAGTTAAATTACTTAACAGGTTACATATTTGTAAATAAGACCAGTTGCTACAACGTTACAGGGTATCATTTATTCAACACATAGCATTTTGTCGATAGCACTAACCTTATAATCTTAAAGATTTTAATCTTGTTATATACATACAGTAAAGTTAACTAGTTTTAATGGCAATAAAAATAACAAACAGAGGACAAAGAAACATCTAAACGGCTAACGACTACTTTGGCACATTTTATAAGAATAAAAACATCAATTTATAATGATTTACATTTTGCTAAAAAAAAAAACAGGCAAAGATAGGATTTAGGTTTTGAAACATACTGTAAATCAATTCCGACAGCGGTAGCAAAAATTATTTCACAAGCATATGATTTCGGATTTTATAATTTAATTTGTTTTCTTTCGTTATTTATTCCAGCATCATCAGTTCTAATGATTCGTGAAGACGTCCAATCTATTTGAGTCCAGGAGGTGATCCAGTTCTTGGAAGAGGCGTATCTGCTAAAAGGTCAGGCAATCTTAAAATATATAAATAATAAACGTTAGTACATTAATAAAAATTCAAAAACAATAATTGCATGAACTATTCACAAATGAATCAAATATAAAGTACACAATTCAGAGAAATGCATGGTTAACGGTCAAAACATTGTCTAAAGATATCATGAGCAGAAAAATAATTTTATCTGATGTTATGTGGTTTATAAAAATTCCCAAACATATTATATACCCCCAATCTATATCTTTATGAACAATTAATAAGCAATTCAAAGTACAAGAATACTGGACTGAACAGAAAACTAAACATGTTGTTGATTAAACGTGGATAGACAACATATTCACTCATAAAAGAAAAATAAATTAAAAGGTATCAGACATACTTATTGTATTTGTTCAGTAGTTCTATTTGTTCTTTCCTGAGGTCATCCTTGCTTATTCTACCCTCTGCAAGGTCTTTGGCCCTTTGTTTTAACATATATGTTGACGTCTTCTTTAATGGCTGACCAAGTGGATTAATATCTCGTTGTCTGAGTGCACCAGAAGGTTTTCGAAGCGATGAATCATACTTGTTATCAGACATGTCTAACGGATTATCACATATATTGTCATGCATGGACAGAAACAACGGAACATATACCAAATAATCCAAGAAAGAAACCTAAAACATACAAAAAACGTAATATATGAATAGAAATTAAAGTAAATATGTTAAATGCAAAATTTAGTAAAATTGGCAAATTCTTCATTTAATCGAAGTACATTAAAAAAAATGGCAGGTCCAATGAATATGATAAAAATCAGTGTTCAGCAAATCTTTATATCTATTTGGCATTATTAATTCATTTTGATACATCTAGCATACATTGCTCGCAAATGTTTAACTTTTTTGCATTCTAATATTTGGTTTTTGATTCGCGAGCTTTCTGATAGTAATTCCAGTAACAATTTGATTACATCAAATCATAGCATTTCTTTATTTTCAATTTCTAGAGAAAAAAATCAACAGTGACTATGAAAAAGTTTTAAACATATTAAAAACTTTGGAAGGCGTTTTAACTTTTATTTCCTGACCTTATCTTTTACATTCTGTATGTTTTCATTAGGGTACATGTATGATCGTTACGGTTGTTTTAATATATATGCCCAGCATCAACAAAAAATACTGCAAATTAAACATGATGTAGAATGTACTAAATGCTTGCCAAAGGTCTGAAGATTTTACGCTGTAAAGGTTTACCTCGAAAAAGCTGTTTGGCTGCAATCTTTCCATGATGAATTCTTGTTGCTTCCAGTTCAGTCCACCAGCAATCAGTTCTATCCTTAAGGATTCCGCTTTTATAAAATTGTTATCTCTTTCCGATTCCACATTACAGTAAAACATAGCTTTGTATAAATCCATTTTCCTTTCTATATCGAGTAAATTACATATTTCCAATAAATGTTTGCTGAGTGGACTAAAAATAGAAATTTTATTTTTTGTTAATTAGGAAATCCTACTTTACGCCATATTATTTCATAAGGATTTTTTTGATATATTTTAGGAAAAAAACATATTTACGTCTTGTTTCACTGTAAATAAACTCGTCATAGATACCAGGATAGAAAATATGTATTTGTGCCAGACAAGCGTTTCGTCTACAAAAGACTTATTTGTGATGCTCGAATAAAAAAAAAGTTAAAAAGGCAAAATAAAGTACGAAATTGAAGAGCATTGAGGACCAAAAATTCCTACAAGTTTTAAAATATAACAAATAAAATATTTGGAAATAAAAAGTATGCATTTTGATAAATTCCATCTTTAACTTCAAACAAATATCATAGCAAAACAATTGAACATCGCTGAATCTTATAATATTCAAAGTGAAATGGCAATGGGAAATGTGTCAACAATCCACGATCAAAGGGCAGAAACCAGAAAAAACGCCTTATCTATAGTGAGACAAAATTTATGTTGAAGTTATAAAAAAACTTACTCCATCATTGTTACTCTGTCACAAAGTGCTGATATCACAGCAAACATTCGGAATGTTACCCTTGATGCATCATTTAGATTCAAAACCTGCCAGAGAGAATGAAATATACATTAAATTAGTTCTTATTTGATGAAAAAATAAGTCAATTAAATACAAAATTATCAAGTGAATCTATATTCAGGTTTATCCTTTTTATATTGTGTTAAAATTAGTAAATTAAGCATAAATATATTTGCAAAGTAGTCATGATTTGTAATTGTTATTCGTGGAATGTGTTAGAAGTGAATTTAATATCAAATATCAATTTTGTATTGTTTAGAACAATTATTGATTGACTGTCATTTAGATAAAAAAAAAAAGAAGGAAAAATCCGCAGAAAACTACATGGAAAACTACAGACTGAGCAAAATGATCTCCAGATCTCCACCAAAAACATAGGAGAGAACTCAGCTGATCCGGAATGGTAGCAGATGGTAGGCAGATAAGTAATTCGTAATTTGTCAATAAATGAAATGAATTATTCATGTCTATCGAAAAGTAGACCCTGAACTGTATGTGTTATCCCAAATATAATTGAACATCTTTAAACTAATACTCACACTCAGCACATAATCCAGCTGTTTATTTGTCATTTGTTGCACACTAGGTACTCCATCCAATGCTACGTTTGTTTCCTTAAGACCAGAAAATTTACAAAATCAAATATCACTCATATGTATCGCTTTAAAATGTCTATATCCTTTTTTTCAAGGGTCCATAATCATAATGAAAGTTGCTCTCTATCACGGTACAATTAATTCTAAATTATAATGGAAGAAGCTATGACTTATATAATAAGTAGCTCTGAATCCTTGAATCTCGTTATAAGCAACTCTTTGATTAATGTAAGTAGCTCTTAATCTCAAGTAATTTTCTATCATACTATAAATTATTGTTAATCAATTAAAAAGTTATACCATCTAATGATATAAGGAGCTCTAAATCATAATATAAGAAGCTCTTAATTATGACATAAGTAGATGTGAATTATTATGTACCTTAAACGATAAAACCGTATCCATGTCATCATCTTCTACAACAAATGCTTTTGCATAAGATTCCACTTTATTGGGGTCAACTAGACGATAATGTGTTACAAAGTCAATGTCACCTATAATAAGAAAAGCAAAACTGTCATTATGAATGCTAGTGCTGAAAAATACAGTATTTTTTTTTGGGTCATATTTTGTATGATTCCTGCAAAAGTCTTTGCTTATGGTACCTGATTAGACAATTCTGAATTTTGCAATTTTATTAAGATATGAAATGTTGATTATGTTCAGTATATAGTTTCTGCATTTGAATTTATTATATGAAGTTTTCAACCATCAATCTGTTTGAACAGGGAAACAGACGACTTAAGGAATTTAATGTTTGGGAAGAAAAAATATAATTTTGCTTACCTCTTTCATCTAAATTTTTGGCTATTTCTTCTCTTAGGCTTGACTGTGTTATAATCTTTTTCATGTGATCTATAATGGCTTGTCCACCTCTCTTCAGTTTCACATTTACTCTCTTGTTTCCGATTACTTAAATAGAAAATATTGTATTCAAAATTAAAATATGTGAATCATCAGCATCAACTTCAATATTAACAAATATGTATGTGTTATTAAGTAAAAACAACAAACTTTATCTTAACAAACAGATTACAATTATTCGAACTTAGCTACATGTATGTCTGTAATTTGTCGCTATCTATCCTTTTCCAAAAGACACATCTGTAGATAATGTTTACTGTATTTTGATAACAAACTTCATTAGTAATAACCTACATGTGGAAACATCTAGGTCACTGTCATTTGCCATGTCATCAGTATTAGCATCACTACCATAATCATCCATATTTTTTGTTCCTATCTTCTTCTTTCCTTCAGTAATATCGATATCATCACCGAATTTTTCCTATGAAAAAAAGTCTTATATACTAAAGCTATATCACTAATTAAGCTATGTTTGACAGTGTTCTGAAGCTTATTCAAGTGCTTTAATAGTAAACTTATACTGGCTTTAATAATTTCTATTTTATACTTATAGTATACTGCAAATTCATTAATTATTCGGATCATACTAATTTTTGCATACTCTGCATACAGATATATGTATAATATGTTAGAATGCGAGTTCTTATCATTACAATTATAAATTTAGCCGCATTATTCGCATAAATAAAAACCTCGAAATAATTTCTGAATTTCAAGAACTTGTTTTTGAAATTGAAATTTGCAATTATTTACTCACAACTGAAATTAAGGTATAAATTTACGTAATATGTTACCTTTAATCTTCTTGCAATTTCTGCCTTTGATAACGTTGGATCAATTCCCAATCTCCGCAGATCATCATCGGTAAGCTTATCTAGATCAATTTTCTTTTTGCCTGGTTTTAATCTTATTTTACCATCAGCTCCTACTTCAAACTGTTCGTCATCGGAATCATCGCCTATTAAATAAATATGTCGTTGCCTTACTTTACATACTTTTGTAGCAATTTGTACTTCAAATTTAGAAAATTAATTCTTGTTCCATATATCATAGGTAATGATACAATTTATTCCTTCACTATATTTTTATGAGGTAACCTTGGGTATTTGGGCTAGTAGAAAAAATTAACAAGAAACTGAATATCCTTCTAATACATTTTAATTGGTGAAGTTAATATGCTCTATCTTGACATTTGAATAATTATAGTTCACAGATTTAAAATATTGATCTCTAATTTTACGGTATATATAATGCTCAAACCAATTTACATTTTTTAAGTGTTTCATAGGAATGTCATTATTTTCTTTTAGACGAAACAGATATATGGAAGTGTTATTCATAAGGAAACGTGAACTATGCAAAATAATTGTAAGGACAAAAGTCTACGTTTTAGAAAAGGCACTCGGATCATGTTTTTTTTCTTTCTCTTTTTTGAACTATACGCGATGTCTGCTTATCAAACATTATAACGTGTGTACCAGTTATTGTAAATGAACAAAAAAAAAAAACATAACCCGGTACGAAACAAAAGTTTGTAAATTCCATTTGAAAAAATAATTATCTACAGCTGTTTTGTTTATTACTAATACACCACAAGACAGATAAAAAATGCACCAAAATAAAGATTCAGTTATTTGTGAGACAATATTAAATATGCTAAACGTATTTCAATATGATTACACGATATTTAAAAAATTTGCATTTGATGGGATGGTTTAAATGAAACGTTTTAATTGAAAAAAGTGATTTTCTAAGAGAGTGTTCAATACTGTTTTGTCATTTCGTAAAAAGGGCGTCATCAAATAAACTAGTAAGAAACGCAATAATACCTGTTGAAATAAAAATAATGGAGTAATACATACCTGCACCCCCTTTCTTCCCCTTTGTTTTCTTAACTTTGACATTACCGTCTTCATCTGTGAGAAAAAAAATAATGGCGTCTTTGTCAGATATATGTGTAGTGATGTTTCAATTGTTAAGGAATTTGTTTGATTTTTAATAATGTTCTTTTGTATTCTTGTGATGTATGTAAACACAAGTTTGGCTCTTTGATCCAAATTATTGTCATGTTAGATAATTGTGTCTGTTTGGTTTGCTTAACAATTTTGGAAAATGTCTGTACTAAGTCAGGAATACGACAGTTGTTTTGCATTCGTTCCGTTAGTCGTTATACATGTAGTCCAGTACTTGATTTTGTCATATTCAAATGTTTCCTTTTTCAAATGTCATTGGAGTTTTGTATATTTGGATGAGCTTTTATACATAAAACCAAGTACAAAAAATGTACTGGAAAAGTGTATCTGCAAATAAGAATTTCTTTATCCATTGATTACAAAATTAGTCTTTGCATTCTTACAATTAAACATCTACTTATGCCTACCATAATCATATTCGTACTCAGATCCTTCATCACCAGGCTGAAAAAGAGAAATCAAGCATTCATTAAATGTAATTACTGACATATTAATTATATCAAACGTTACAAATGAATCAAATATCTTTAGAATTAGAATAATTAGCTAAACCGTAATTTTTCACAACAATAAAAAAATTTAACCACAAAAAATGATTACTTCACCTGTATTTGAAAAAACCTTTCTGAATTTTGTCTCCTCTATGATATCCAGCTTCGTACTTAATTCTGCCCTTTTTTAACATTTTGTATTTAAGCATCACTGATTAGTCTTTTGTAGACCAATCGCATGTTCCGCGTCACATTTTCATCCTGATATCTATGATGAGTTTATGGTAACACTAATTAACCATATACAACAAACCATTCATTTTTGGAAATTAATATCCATTAAATCTTACAGTCCATCATATAATTTATGTTTTTGCAATCTGGCATACCTTAGCATTTATCCTTGTTTTTCGTATAACTCTCCCTTGGTCATCATATTCCTAAAAGAAAGCGAAGTAACATTTATATGTATTACCAATATTGTCTTGAACTTTATTGCTATATGTGTCTAAAATTTAAAGAGCACAGATGTTTATAGTATTTGTGGTATGAGTAGATTGTATTCTAGCAATCGTGTGCTTATTTTGATAAAATACGCATATCAATTATTTATTTATGTTGTTTAATAACTATTCAATAATCAATAAAACCATGCAATATTATTACATATATGTTTGCCGAGCGTGCAAGACCTTCGTGTGTAGCGAGGGTCGTTAACCCTCGCAACATATTGCTGTATTGAAATCGTGTTTTCTTGCCTAATTAAACAACTTACATATTTGTATTTTGGTTCTTCTTTGCCATCTTTTTGTTTAGGTCTCCTTTTGACTTCACCCGTTACAGGATCAATATATTCTGTAAAAATAACAATGATATTGAATCAGATTCATAAGTTTACTACATATGATATGTTGAAAGAAGGTAAAATATTTCTATTACATTAAATACACGGAACGAATAGTTTATGCATGTTCAAATCTCTTAAATTATTTGGAATAAATACAAACATTATCATTTTCAAATGATCCTTTTACAATTATTCCTTTACTTGAACATTATTAACTGGGGAAATTAATAAAACAAAAATGTTATAAATTGCTTATCCAGGAGATAAACACTATTTATTTCTATACTATTTATTTTAGCAAATACACAATCAGGTTGATGTTTCAACAGTGCGTAAAATCCACAGCAATGTGAACAAAACCTTAACTTCGGGAGGATAAAGCATGCTAGATTAAATTGAAAAAAAAAACACAGTTTTGAGAGGTAATATTATCTCTTTTTCGTCTTTTCAGTCAGTTAGTGTAAGGTACTATTTTGTGTTTTGTATCTAACTTTTAGCCTTCTTGAATCATTCAAGATTATGATCATGCTCTTGTGAAAAATGAAAAACAAAAATATCGAACTCCAATGAATATTCAGAACGTAAAGTCATTTATCAAATGATAAAAGCTTAAAAACAACAAACAAAACGGAAACTACTGCCATTTCCCTGACTTAGTACAGGCACTGCCTCATTTAGAAAATGGCAAATTAACCCTTGTTATATAGCTAAACTTTCCTTTGTATGATAGTCTTTTTTTTCTATTCTGTTTTTGTCATTATTACAATGAAACGTCGTTAGTTACCAGTTTCGATCATGTCATAAGTTTGGCATCACATAATTGGAAATTGAGTTGTAAAAAAGTCAGCAAACAAGGAATAGATGTCTTTTTTTACACCAATGGTCAATAAATAGGGGAAACATGCATCGCAAATTACCTGTATTTCATGTTTTAACCAGCTTAAAATTAAAATTACACAATATATTATTCGACAAAACACAAGTATTAATTCAGGAACAAGTTATAATATTAGTTTTCAAGCATATCAGAAAGTTAAGTTTTGTTAGGTAGCAAATCAAAAGATGAAAGATGGAATCTTTACCTCATTTATATATGTGGTCCCAAAACCAATCTTGCAATGTATAAACGCGATTAAACAATTCCACGAATACGCCGGTTTAAAGCTACTTGCATATAATATTTTAGCGCACTTATGTTATACTTTACATTATATCATGTCAGTCTATTCAAAGAGATTACATATTTGTTTTGAGTATATTGAGTCGACGAATAAGTTTCTAGCATTATTATTATTAACATATACATATTTATTGAACCATTGACTCCAGACAATTGCAACTGGCAGGCTTTCTACTACTCAATTGTATAAATATTAATATATACATCTTTTAATTGTTCAATTAAATTTACTAGAAAGGAATATATCGAAGCAGTATGCTATTACCTGGCTGTCTATATATTATATAATTATAAGAATACATCTGCTAGCATGGGTACAAAGTATAACAAGAATAAAAGGGAGTATGCATAACAGAAATTTCAATATTTCCGTATGAGTAAGTTAGATCAACTTTGTAAATGCATACACAGCATTGCATCGATTGAGTTAATGTACGTTTACACTACTTGCAACTGAGAACTTCAGAGTTTTCTATGAAAGTTAATTTTATTTCAATAATTGTAAATATGAGTCGTGCAAATAGGCAAACATAATGTTAAAAATATACCCTAGAGTATAGAAAATCTGTGGACTCGAAATTAGTGACTTGACTGAAAGGAAAAATCATGCATTGGTAGTTCCCTCCAGATTAAAATCTCTAACACACAAATATAAAGCTAATTGAAGATGCAAAAATGATCTCCATATTATGAAAGCTTTCAAGCCAGCTACAGCAAACAGCTTATTTCTTCTTAAAAAAGTTCAGAAGACAAAACTTGAACTGACCTTCATCACTTTCGTCGTCTGCTTCATTACCATCTTTATTTTTCTTTCCTTTCCCGCCTTTTCCTCCTTTTCCATCTTCTCCTGGTGGTCGTTTTCCTTGCCTAGATTAGAAAAAAGAAGAAAAAAAGAGTGCAGTATAATCTTTAATAATGTTATTATCAATGACCACAACAAATTTCTTTTTCATTTTCACAAATATTTGCTTCTATCTATTGAAATTTTAGGCTAATTTTGAGTTCTTACAATATGTAATCTAAATATGTTGTTACACAATTATTCTGTAACTGATTCTTGAATACTGATGTCCATTTTATGATGCCACGTATTCACATGCTTATTATCAAGCTAGGAATTTATATAGTGTTGTCATTGTTATCATCTTATACAATATCAAATTAATCAAGAAAATATACAAACCAAGTTTCTTTAGGATAGAATTTAATCTTAAAGTGAATCAGAGTTATCTTTCTTCTGCCTTAATTTTGAGATATAAAGAATTACGTTACGATTTAGACATTGATGCCATTTATTAAGTCGCATAACTCTAATTTGAGTTAAGTCACATTTTGTGAAGAGTCTATGTGCTTTAACGCTAGCAATTCGTTGCTTGTTTATGTTGGAAGCAATACACTAAACAAAAATCAATAATTTTGAATTTCATGATTATAATAACTATCCTTGTAAAACAAACACAAAACAAAAAAGTCACATTATTATACATTAATAAAATTATTGCAAAGAAAACGCACTGTTCTGTTGGAAAAAAAACCCAATTCAACTTACTTTACAAGCTCAGATCGTCTGGCTGGTTCTCCGTCCGAATCCAGGGTCCAGTCTGAAGAAGGACTAATCAACCCCTGATCCCGAAGCTCTTGTAATTTCTTTTGCTTTTTCTTCTCTTTTACTTCAGCTCTAATGAAAATAATTGATATATCGTCAACTTATGAGCACGATGCAAGATGTCTACACATACATAGCAGAATGGAGAACTGGCGAAGTTTAATATATCACTAAATGTAGTTTTAAATGTGTGAAATTGAATGCATTGAAACCACTTTCAGCATCCCAAAATGTATAACTCGATATAAATATATATTGAATAGCTATGTGTGTAAAGAATGCAAATACGTATACGATACAAAATTTATTTATGAATAATAATTGCTACATTTGCGTCATATTATCGTCCCAATGAAAATCGAATTTTCATCCTCAATTTTATGAAATAACACAAGATGTCATAATGTTTGATAGCAAAACAAAAATTAATTAGTAAAGTGATTATCAAATGATTAACCAGGTGGTTTAATCAACCATTTGCTACATAAGAAAATGCCAGTACCATGTCAGGAATATGACAGTTGTTGTCCATTCGTTTGTTTTTATTTTACTTTCTACAACTAGTATTTAGAAAAGTTCATGTTCTATAAATTCATACTTTTGAGCTTTCCTCAATGGTTCTCCAGTGTCAGAATCGATGGTCCAATCAGATGACGGACTTATCAATCCTCTATCACGAAGCTCTTGTAATTTGTTCTTTTTGAATTCTTCCTTAGCTTTCTTCTTGGCTTCTTTCTCTTTTTTTATCTGTTCCTTTTTCTTTTCTTCGGCCTTTTGTTCCTTAAATCTAAAAAAGAGTATCCATCGAATTTGATTTCTATTTGTAAATATGCAGCTCCCTCATCTATATTATTGGAGTAATGAAATGTAATACTAGTTAGTAGTTCATCAGTAAAATAATGTGTAATTAAATAGGGTTTCATAAAAAAAAATTGTTCCAATTGGTAAAGTTTTAAAGCAGAATAAAATATAAGCGTACGTTTCTAAAATAAAATTGTTCCAATTGGTAAAGTTTTAAAACATAATAAAATTTAAGCGTACATTTCTAATATAAACCATTGTAGACATCTGAATTCAAGATTAATTCAACTAACGTGATTGTTTTAATTATATGGAAAACTATGAAAAATAACATTAAACAATGATGACAAAATGTCCATCTCAAATCATTAGATGTTAACAATCTGAATCAAAATCAAAGTAACACACACCAAAAAGCAATGGTTATGTTAAAAAAGACATCACTATTTACTACATATTACTTAAAAGACCCATAATAAACATTCTTGAAAAAAGGGAGATTAGTTATATATATACATAGAAAAAAATATATTAATTAGAAATACAATACATCATCATTTTATATTAGAAGCTCAGTCCGTGGTTCATGCAAAGTCCGCTTCAAGTTAATATATGACAGTTTTACAAACTCAACCATTGAAATCCAAGGAAAAGTTAAGAATTTGCGTTCAAGGTCTGCAAACTAAATTTTAATATAGGCTATATCTATATTTGACTTACTGCAACAATTAACAGTTAAATTTGCCCCACTTTCACAACTGACAACTTCCAATCAATAACTTGTTTTACGCTCTAGCATTTCCCTTGGAGTGTAAAGGTTTTACAGAAACGTCTGTGGTGTCATTTACTGCTGACAATAGTCATCAAATTGACCAGGCTTACAATTTGATACGCCAGAAGTGCGTTTCGACTCATCAATGACGCTCAGATCAAAACAATTTCAAAGCCAAACAAGTACAAAATTGAAGAGCATTGAGGACCCAAAATTCTAAAAATTTGTGCCAAATACGGCAAAGGTAATCTATGCCTGGGATAAGAAAATCTTTAGTATTTCAAAAGTTGCGATAAGGTGTATATCCGTACTACACTTCACTTCGAAATTCAAGCAAATTTGTCAACTTTCATATTTGGGACCAATTTAAGGGGATGCAAGGCACATAACACCCCCTAAATAAGGTTTTAATCATTGCGATCCATTATAATGAACAAGTATCCATTATACAACAAACTATATCTTATTTAATGTCATTTTCAAGATGATTTGAAGTATATTCTACCTTTAAAACAATAAAGCTGAATATAGTATTATTTATACTGAGAACATATGAATTTTGAGGGAATGTTATAAAAGCAATTATTAAAAGCTGCCAATTCCCTTGGTATACATTATATTTGTGCTTGAGTGGTTAATGCATACGAAGCCACTAATGTATAGTTCAAAATGTTAGTGATACAAAATACACATCCAATTCCCAAAATATACTCATACTCGGCATGTTTTGACATCATTTCATCGTATTTATCCCCGTATTTTTCACGACGGCGTGCTTCACGTGCGGCTGCACGTTCTGCTTTGCCTTTAAAATAGGCTTTCTTTTCTTCCTCGGTCATATTTTCAAGGTCAACATCATCAGAATCTGTTGTACAATCACTATCACTAAACACTGCATTGGGATCTTTTTGTTTCTTCTTTTTTAGACCAGGGATATCTTTGCCGCCTTTGGCACCTGCCTTCTTTGGGTTTTCTTTCTTTACTTTAATTTTTCCACCTTTTCCATCCGATACTTCCGTGTATACACTTAATTTGAATATTGGAAATTGTTATTCTTTGAGTTTTTTTTTTATAGTATTTTAATATTAAGTCGTTTTACATCTGTTAATAATGTTAACATGCAATGTTTGTATTATATCGCTGATTTAAAATATTTTTGGAATCCGAACTGTAAAAGACCTTAATTTTTGTCATTAGTGTATTTAAAAGACACCGATTTTAATCCTTATATTTACGTTCCATTAGTTAAAAATGTTTTAAGTTTTAAGTATCTATCTTGTACCGTTCGAATTCAAATTTTGGATATCATATTTATCTTGTTTTTGATCGGGAGAGTCTTTACTAAAAAGTTAAAAGTAAAGACTATCCCTGTTTTGGTATACCTTTCAGAGATGTATTATATAACAGAATGATTAGATAAATAATAAATTGTAAAAGAACAGCTTTTTGTAACAATCTGTATTTGTTTTAACCATTGATACACGGTTGACAGTGTGACGAAGTGTTTGACTCTTGAATTATAATTAAAAGGAATATATACTTCAAATTTTCACTGCAAACAAATTGTGCATTAAAGAGCTTAAGAAATTGTACTTTAATATTTGAAGAACTGTGTATCTCTTAAGAAAGCTTGAGAAAACTACACCCCCTCGTCTGACGTATAAACAAGCTTTGTTTAAATACTGTAAGATACTTTCATACATTGACAGTAAATATGTTGAGAAAAAAAAATGAAAATTGATATGTTTTTAAAACATATTAAAACTGATTAAATATCTACAGGTTATTATTCTCTTGATGATTTCAACGTTTTCCTGGTAAACGATAGAAATTTCTAAATACATAAATTATTAATTGCCGAATAAATTAAATTCTTACCTTTCGTTATCTGAAAAGAAAAGAAGGAGAAAACCATTATACATTTACAAATAAAATTAGACACACAAATATATGGCAAAATGATCGTATAGTAAATATGCTTTATTGTAATTTCTTTCCGAAAATCCAATTTCTCGTGTAATGAATAGTGGCTAGGTCATTATGTTTTTTTCTGGTAATTGATGGTATGTTAATAAAATCCAAAATAACTTCACTAATGATCTTTCTTAAATTTATGTGTACCCCACACTATTCAAATGATCGGTTTGATTTTGAACATATATCAATGCTACATTAAACCAACAACAAAATTGAACTAAATTGACATCTATAAATACCTTTTTTGTTAATAACCATTTTACTAAAGCTTATTAATTTATGTATCATCATCATCATATTTATATTTAACTGATAATTTAACTATTTACCAGCATAAAGATATCATAATGACGCAACACAAAATATCGCGGTATTCAAAAAGGTTTGTTTTTGTTTCTCCCTTACCAGAATGATATGATTCAGCATCACCATAACCAATCACATTGCCATGCTCGTCTTTGATTTTCTTCTTTCTCTTCACAGTGCGTGTGCCACCTTGGCTAGTTTCACTGAAATAACTATGATCACTTCCACTACCATGCCTCTCCTTTCTAGCTTTTCTTCGTTTTTCCGCCTCTTCCCTCTCCGTCTTTTCTTTTTGTTTCTTTTTCCGTTCTGCAAGACCACCTCCTTCTTTGTGACTGTCCTCGCTGTGGTAAGATTCCGAGTCCCCGTATGTTCCGTCAGCATTTTTCTTCTTTCTTCGAACAGTTCTCGTGCCACCTTCACTTGTCACACTGTAATAACTATGGGCACTGTTTTGATGTTCTCTTTCACGTCTTCTACGCCTGCGTCTGGCTGCTCCCTCTGGGTCTTTGTCACTATGGTACGATTCGCTATCGCTGTACGTGCCATCGGCATGTTTACGTCGGCGTCGGACATGTCGAGTACCCCCAGCACTTACAACACTTCTATAACTGTAGTCACTGTCACTTCCAGCATCTCGACCACCTTGTTTTCGCTTCTTTCTTTCCTCTGCTGTTTCCTCTTTTCCTTTCTTTCCTTTTTGCATCGACGCAAACCCACTATCTATATCAGATTCTTTTCCTCCAACTCTCCTTAAATGAAAGCAGTTATGAAATGAGACAATACCCGAAAAAAACTCTGTTTCGTTGCCTGTATATCAGTGAAAACTACAAACAGTTGACCCTTTTTGTGTCAACCATTATTTTTTCTTCTTTTACTGTTTGACAAGAATCAACAAAAATGAAGTCAATTTATAATATGTCTTATGTATTGAGACTCGTCCAGATTCATCAGATGCTAGGGAAAAACAATTGAACCCATACAGTTCAGATGATAGCTATATCTTATGGTATGTATTTCACAGGGTTTTGAAAGAAACTTTCACATGCGACACAGATCAAATCATATCTTAATCGGAATAAAATTAAGAATAACAAGAATGTGTCCACAATACTCGCACTATCATTTTCTATGTTTAGTGGACCGTGAAATTGGAATAAATTCTCTAATTTGGCATTAAAATTAGAATGATCTTATCAAAGGGAACAGGTATACTAAGTTTCAAGTTGATTTGACTTCTACTTTATCAAAAACTACCTTGACCAAAAACTTTAACCTGAAGTTTGCACTATCATTTTCTATGTTCAGTGAACCGTAAAATTGGGGTCAAAACTCTAATTTGGCATTTAAATTAGAAAGATCATATTATAGGGCACATGTATACTAAGTTTCAAGTTGATTGGACTTCAACTTCATCAAAAACTACCTTGACCAAAAACTTTAACCTGAAGCGGGACAGACGGACGAACGAACGGACGAACGAACAGACGGACGGACGAACGAATGGACGCACATACCAGAAAACATAATGCCCCTCTACTATCGTAGGTGGGGCATAAAAATTGGGAATGTGTCGAATAGAGAACAACCCGAATAAAGAGCAGAAAACAGCCAAAGTCACCAATGAGTCTTCAATACAGCGTAAAGATTCCGCACCAGGAGACGTACTTCAGCCGTCCCTTAAACAAAAGTGTATACGTCTAGATCAATGATAATGAAAAAACTTTCTACTTACTTTTTGTATTTCTTTCCCGTAATTGGATCTACCACGACCTCATAGATCTGACCATCTTTTCCAACAATGCGTTGTCCTTCCTTAGCTTTAAAGATTAAATTATAACATTATTACATTTAGATTTTGATGTTCAAATAAGTTCTGGTGGAGAATCGTCTCATTAGGATTCATACCGCATCTTCTTACTTTCTAACTAAATTGACGAACATGAACTAATGGCTGCTTTTAAATAGGTGATATATGCGTAGTAGGATAGGCTGTACACCAAACATATGCTACTTGTGTGACATATTTTGCTTCTTTCGTGTAATGCACGAAAAAAATTCAAGATACGTGTTTAAGATAAATTCTTGAAAGAAATAACTTTACGATAATTTTTGACTTATTTGTTATTGTTTTATCGTTCATACTACCTAAACATTGTAAGAGAAAAAAATTGTCTGAATATATATAAAATAGTTCAATAGTTTAGTTCAAAAATCGTCACTTAATAGACTGCTATAAAAATATGGTACATTATAATTGACAAATAATTACCATTTCTAACATCTGACCCGGCAGAGTAGACTGTTGAAGCTTTCTCCCAGCTATCAATCACTTCACCCGCTTCTAACTTTATAAATTGTTTGAGGAAATCCGGATCACCTCCAGATTCCTGAAATCTTCTATATTCCTCTTCAGTTAAAAGAATTTGTTTTTCAATTAGTCTACCACTTTTGGTTCTAATGAATGTTTTAACTACTTTCATGGGATTAGATGGAGCCTTTTCCCATCCTTCAATCTTACCATCGTCATCGTTCATATATTTCCCAAGAATTTCGTTCATGTCTCCGCCACCTGCTATTAGTTTATCATAGTCCTCTGCAGAGACATACACTGTCTTTTCAATTAAACGCCCACTTTTTGTTCGAACCATTGTTTTGATGGCTTTCATTGGTTCAGCACTAGTCCATGATTCAAATTGTTCACCATCATCAAGTGACAGGTATTTTTTAAGAATGTCGTTCGGATTCTTTCCGTCTCTAATCATTGCGTCGTAATCTTCCTGTGATATCATTATTGTTTTCTCAATTAGACGTCCACTTTTGGTACGGACATATGTTTTAATCGTTTTCATCTTGGCTTCATCCCATCCTTCTATTACTTCACCTTCGCCAGCATATTTCTTCAATAGATCTTTGGCGTCTGCTGCGCCGCTGGTGATTGCGTCATAGTCAGATTTAGAAACATATACCACTTTTTCGATCAGCCTGCCACTCTTGGTTCTGACGTATGTTTTAATAGCTTTGACTTCATCCTTGTCCCATGATTCCAAACCGGCGGCTTCGTCTTTCGATAAATATTTTGATAAAATGTCGGCGACATTTTTGCCTGCTTTGAAAGCTGCATAGTCCTCTTCTGATAAGAATATGATTTTTTCTATAAGACGACCACTCTTAGTTCTTATATATGTTTTTATAGCTTTCACTTCTGAAAAACACACCAAAAAATAAATGTTAAAAAAGCAAACAATTTTTAGTTAAGGTCAACTTTAACATGTAAACTCTATCACTATTCGGTTCAAAACGTTTTTGTATCTTTACGTCTTACTACTTTGATACTGACTTTCTTGAAAGTTTTTCCATGTTTTTTTTTTATATCTTACATACCTTTTTCTGTTATTGCTTGCAATCTCTGTTGACGAATCAATTCTCGTTGTCTCTGTAAATATGAAGACAAATCTAAATATTTTATATCTTGATATTTCACTACAAAAATTATTTTAGATTGAAGACATATCATTAAAAAATAAACATTTATCCTGCATTACCAGTGGGAACATGACATTTGTACCTTTATGATGGCATTCTGTTTCAATTTGTTGGTTAAGGATTTTCTAATTTTTTTTATTTGCAGTTTTCTGTACATAAAAAAATATATATATTATCCTTAAGTTTATACAAAGACATTTCTGAATATTCCGAGCCCCAATTCAACTGAAAATGTAGTTTATACACGGGTCACAGTATAATATGATTTACATCACTCTTCTTATTATACCCTGGGTTCGATAATTATTTTTGTTCCGTTCACATAATATTTCTGATTTTTTTATTTTTATTTCCAAGAAAGACCGCGGTTTTCCCATTAAAAGTATCACAATTAAATATCAAAATGGTTAACAATTAGAAGAGGCTTTTTAACATTCCTCTGCATATCCTTTTACAAATACTCTGCTCATAAGTCCTTGAGAACTGAGTACATTTAACCATTATATACCTGAAGTTCAAGTTCCTCCAACAGGGTTTTAACATACCAGTAACCATGGCGATAACCACCTCCTACTCTGATATACTTGTGCTGAAACATATTCATAAACCATGTATATACATTTGTAGTCAATGATTTGTTTACCAGATGGTACATGTACCTCAAAATGAAAATATACAAAGGAAAAACATATAAAAAATCAATCAATATACCAAGCAAGTAATCAATTCATCAAAATATTTTACACGAGTTTTCTTCCAACTTTTCCAAAAAATTGGTTTTATACTTAAAAAGGTGATCGGACAAGTTTGTATTTTCCCCCAAACATTCAAATAAGCGAATAATAAAACATGAAAATGTCTTTGAAGCAGAAGATTCATGCATTATACTTGAAATGTATTATCAAGAAATTACTCTCTGCTTAAAGTTCGAAGTAAGAAATTTAAGATCACTGTATGTGTTTATCATGGCATTGGTAACCAATGAGAATGCAACGAATAAGAGAAATATCATCATAGATTTCTTACAGATTCCTTTACGAGCATAAGCATTATTCACCAAAACTTGACCTGTCTTAATACCTCTTGAAAGATATATACAGAAACTTAGATAGATTTGACAAGTGTCATTATTATAATTATTTTCTAAACAAAGCAATTTATATATGTTGAAACTAGGTATAATATATTCCATAGACCTCATTAATTTCCTTAATTACAGTAATGCATGTGCAGAAATTAGAGATGCATAACCCCCATTTCGAGTTCAATAAAATGTCTTATAACTTTCAAAACAACCTTGATATAAAAAATATGAAAGACGAACTACGTTTCAGTTTAAATACATATTCAAATATACACCAAAGATCCGTATATTCTTGGAGGCATATCTGCCATTCAAAAGGTCAAATGATTAACAGAAGTTAAAGACGTATAATATATAAAACACATTATCAACGCAAGTAATTTACATTTAATTCTTTTTAATGTTAGTGTACTTCAAAAAGTTTTTAAAAACCTTGAAATGAGCATGATTTATTTAATCTATATCAAAGTGATATCAATATTGATTTGAAAAAATAATTTGACTACTTAACATTGAAATTTTTACTTTGGCTAGCAATTTATCTATGCAATAATACCATAAAATAACAGGTCTTTTTCTAAAGAAATGTGATTGCAACTGGCCAATGTAAGTTTTACATTGACTCGGTCATTTTTGACGCGAATTACTTTCTACTCTCAAAATCTGACTAAATGACTTTTAGGACTACCTGGCCTGTATTTTACATATGGGTCGAATTCAAAATTATACCAACAGCCTCAAAAGCCTTCTCCGATCGAGTGGAGTGTATAAAAGTCATGACTAGAAACTTTGCATATAAATATAACATGGAAAACAGTCGAAGCTTATCAAAAAAGTTCTATGTTACTAGAAGGGCTGTTCCTCGGGTAACTTTCAGCAGATTTAATCTCTGTATCTTTGAGATGAATCTTTGTATTCTTATGAACATTTGTGGCCACAAGTGACATGAACTCCTGCTGTCTCTCCGATACACAATAACAAAATATTTAGTGTTACGAAAAGTCTTTCTGAATATTTTTTCTGAACTTACCGATTCACACCTCTTGTGAGGAACCTTTAATAAGCATTTGAGACATTCCTCAGATTCAGACTGAAATGAAAAACATCCAGAATTAAAACATGTTGCTATAGATAAACATGTTATTATAGATTGTAAATATCTTAATCTATAAATTGAAATATGCTATATTCGATCACTTGAAAGATGATATTGGTTTAAATTTATTATTTCATTCGCAACCACAGACATTCAACGAAAGCCATGTTTTGTGTGTGTGTTACATGTATTGTTATCATGATTCAGACAAAACAATGTACTCTATACATTAGTTTTAAGATTGGAAGGCTGCATCGTTTCTTCACATATAACATTATTTTTCAGAGGAGTTCTATGAAATATATCTACACATGGGCCACCAAAAATGAATTACGTGGGGGGTAGTACAACAAATAATGATAATGAGTTGCATGTAAAAACTGATATATGTTGTGCTTTGAAGTTCAGAAGGAGACTATTTATACTGGATAAGTTATTCAATTTTTTACCATTAAATGCAAAATGTTTAATAAAACATCTGAGTTAATGGTATCGTATCATTGACGACATTTTTGGACGGTTTTATTGCTAAAATCCGTTTAATTTAGAGTACTAAAAGTGCAAATATAAAATTTAAAGCACAAAACGCACATTTTCTGCATTATAACTGTAACGTTCTACTGAACTTAACAAATCATGCCAGTACATATGATTTTGAATCACACATTAAATTAAATTGATTTTACAGTTAAGAGGATGCAAATTACATAACGACTGAAATACTTAAATTTGGCAATTACATGCGACATAAAATTTAACTTTAATTTATTTTAATTAAACACGTTGAAACTAGCCTCATCAAATAATCATATTCATTTGTTCGTGAAACGTTGGATAAGGTTTAGTATATAAATTTGACTCTTTTCAGCTGGGCTACGATGAAATTACATACATTTATTAAGTTTAATACAACCAAGATTAATCCGTATGGAATTTTTGATTATTTATTTAAATGTTGGTCTGATAATTAAGCCGAACAAACATGGTGATGACTTACGTGGAATTTGCAGACATAATTGGTAACGGATTCATATTGAATGATGACGGATACTGTTTTTACAACAAAAAAAAATCACTTTAAATAGTAAAGGGGTTCCATTTGTTCTTATACATATGTTTCACGAAAAAATCAGGTTTAATATAAACATGAATTGTGTGTTAATTTGAGTTTTTTTATATAGTTAAGCCTTCCAATTGATATTTTATAGTGTGTCTTTCTATATTCTGATGTTGTATTTTTGTTTGTCCTTTCAGAAAAGAGAGAAAGTTTGGTACCATTATAACGGTTTAATCCCGTTGAAAATGTTTGCACCTGTCCTAAGTCAGGAATCTAATGTACAGTACTTGTCGTCTGTTTATGTAGTTCATACGTGTGTCTCGTTTCTCATTTTTATATAGATTAGACCGTTGGTTTTCCCCTTTGAATTGTTTTACACTAGTAATTTTTGGTGCCCTTTATAGCTTGCTATTCGGTGTGAGCGAAGGCTCCTTGTTGAAGGCCGTACCTTGACCTATAATGGTTTACTTTTATAAATTGTGACTTGGATGGAGAGTTGTCTCATTGGCACTCATACCACATCTTACTATATCTTTGAAATATTTATTTTACACTACAGTACAATGCTATGCGTCGTTGCTGAAACCACGTGACGACATATCTTGAGATTCTTTAATTGGGACTTATTGTTGATAAAAGTAAGTTGGTTGATTCTTGCTTTAAACAAACCTGACAAAAAATACCTTTTCATGTATAATGGTTTCTCTTTAACTGAAGTGGGCTTTTTTTACAGTTTCTTTTTGAAAAAAAAATGATATTTTGGTTTGTGTGGTTTGGTGAAAAAAAAGGGGGGGGATAGTATTCAGGATAGGCGTAATAAAAGTTTGAAACTAAGGTACAGTGCTCTTAAATAAATTAATTGCTGACTCGTTCTTTGCCAGTTGACTAATTGCAACAGTGCCAGATTGGTTGGTTGCAATGATGACAAAGTTAGTATAATACAGTGGTCCTTGATTCCTTGATTCCATTAGAATTAATTTCTGTTTATTTTTAAACAAAACAGTTGTCAATGACCTCATTACCCAAATTGAAAAAAAATATGCAGTTCAAGGTGGATTAAGAATAGAGATTATCATAATCGGTTATTCGAGGAATTATAGATTAACAAAAAAGCACTTACTTAGTCACGGAAAACACACTTGTTTCATTGAAGGGTGATTAAAAACAAAATTCTAGCCTCCATGACCTCTTAACTCTAAATTAATTTCTCATGTTACGACCATTAAAACAACATTTGAATAGTAAGTTAAAATGCACTCGACATAGTGGCTGACAATTGATTGTCAATTCCATCCAACCCCTCCTCAACCAAGTATGTTTTCACAAACACCCCTCCAAAACATGATATATGATTTGCTTCATTACACCCTATATCAACAGAGATGGTTTAATATAAATAAAATAGACATTTAATTATGAAATACGTGCCGCAAGACGTTAGCACAGACAGCAATATCTCAAAAGGCGCAAATATGTAACCAAGTGTCTTCGTGAAGTTGTTAACAATTCTAAACCGTTATGGCTAATACAACACATAAAAGATAAAAAAAAAAAGAGATAGTCTTGTGCAAATACAAATCCAGAATACCTATATAAGGTATAATGCATATTTGCTTTGACCTGATTCATAAGATCACGAAAAAAGGCTCTGTATTGCAAGGCTGGGATTGTTGTCCAATTTTTATAAACTGGATGGTTTTACCTACTATATTCAACTTTCCGTTACAGTGAACTTTGACCTGAATTTAAGAATTGGTGGTGTAGCCTAACTTAGATTTAGTAAACTTTTGCTTGATTTCTAGTTATGATTAATATTTTTTGCCAAAATGAGAGTTACATAACATTTTTTTGATGATCCATATATATATAGTGAACTTAGCCCCAATTTTAGCTATTGATTTTTTAGTTGTGTTGAGTTGAGTTTAAAAGGTCACATTGTTTCGTGCTCACTTGATTCTTAATATATTTTCTTTACGTTTTATTTTGTCTCAAAATTTCAACAAACATTTCTTTAAAATAATTGCCATCCATGTATAAGTGGTAGGTTTGACGTCTTAAAATCTGTTATCTTTTACCAAACGTTAGAAAGTGCAATGTTCCGATCCAAAATCTTAAAGTGACTTTAATTTATAGCATCACAATTTATGCTAATTGAGATTTGTATTTTACATTTCATTGAAAAAAATTTCTTTGGTTTTTTTTTTGTACTTCCCGGAGCTACCAGCATTTATTATCTTACATTGCAGTGACGCTTGCTATTTTGAATTAAATATGTGCCCGTTGATTTTTAGATTTTCCGTTTAAAGAATCAAGTTGGAAGTTTTCTGATGAAAATCTGCGTACTCAGACGTTGTTGTTCTTTTAAACATAATTTAAAAGATACATTTTTTAAACACTTATAAGCCACTGGTGTGGAAAAGGAAGCAACCATGTTTGTTTTTAACTACTAGTAATTGTTATAGTATTTATAAATATTTTATAAGAACGGTGTCACTTACCTTGGGCAAGAAAGGCGAGCTGGCAACTTTTGTTTGGCTGAGATCTGATGAACTTCTATACTTGGCAGAATATTGTGAACTTATTTCCGAGTTAAGACTGTTTGGACCTCCCTAAAAAAAAAACTATAAATATTATCTCGACCTAAATCATAACAAATGAATTGATTAAAACTTGAAGACATACTGACGGTTTCACAAATGCTGAAATAATCTTAATTAGTATCTTGAATATGACAAAAATAAAATTGAAAGGAAAACAATTCTTACATTTAGCTTTGGAAACACATGTACTGCAGACGGGTATGACGGACATAGAAATATATCCAATTTGTGTTTTTCATGTGTCAGAGGTGGTAGCGAAAAACTGTTTCCTCTACTTAATCTTTCGCAATCAGAAAACGAAAACGCAGACATTTTGCATCACACAGTATGTAGAACACTATATCACATCCTTGTTAGTGACTTTTACAATATTTTGAATTGAATTAAGAATTTTGACACGGGAAATAAATCATGTATCGTCTGCTCAACCCACTTCTCAATTTCAATTTCAATGAAATACATTATGTATGTATTATAGAAGGGTAACAACAACTGTCTCTTTAAAGCATTTAATAGAATTGATGTAATCTTTTATTTCTAAATAGACTTATTCTAAGTCAAAGAGTCAAAGGCTAATACTTCAGACACTTCATATCAACATTTTCAAATGTGTGTCCATGTCGTTTTGTGTTAGGATGAATACATATGATTTAGAAAATATGTTTAATTGAAAAGTTTACGTCAAATTCAATGACAAACCCTTTAAATTCTAGCCTTGAGACAAATTTAATATCAGAGCATTTTGAAACTTCAAATATCTATAAACTGTTCGGTGTCTGAAATATACAAGATCAGTTGCAATAACAAAAAGTTTGATTGGAATAATAAATATTCTGTATTCTATATTCTGGTACTACCGAAAGGTTATCAGATCCTGCTCTATATTTGGCATTTAGCTTTTTAATTATTTTTTTTTAAATTGATGTTTGTTGTTTGGAAAGAGGTCTTGTGGTGCAACTTATAGTTGGTAATAAATTATGCACTTGTGTTTCATTTTTCATCGTATCTAAATTTAAAACAAAATAGATTTAAGAGATTTCAACATCGTTGAGCGACTGTTGTCTTTCATATATTTTTCAAGAGTCAATAACTCTTTTTAAATTGAAACTTTATCTGGACCGGTTGTATCGAAGAGACACATTGATTTGTTTCAAGCTCGGTTCATAGAGTCAGTACGGCTGATGTTTATCATGTTTGCTCATTTATAAGCACGATTATTGAATAATGAACATGTACATTTGATATGGTTTAATTAAACGAAATTTGATATTTTCTTATTTAAACTACGTATAGAAGATATTTGAAGTTTTTTATTTCTTCTTTAAAAGTCAAGTAAAGTATTTAACTGAAGCAATGAACTGAACATAATGAATTGATAACGCCCAACAAAATAATGTAAAATATAAATAAAATAATTTTATGCAATATATAAACTAATCAAGATGATCGTTTTCTAAATGTGCAATTAATCATTTTTATAGTCACGAAAATATATATAAAGGAATAAAAACAAGGCTTTAAAAAATATGGGAGAAACCAGTAAACCTTTATTCTCAGGACAAACATGTTTTCGTCTATCGAAATATGTCGTTTTTTTATTTATTAGATTTCGATTTTAATATTATCAAGAAAAACATTGAGGCCGATTCAAATTGAAAAATTCAGGTAGTCTTTATATTGTGTATCTTGTGGTTTTAAGACATGTTGGGTCCAAATTTAAATATGAACTGCATTTTATTTATTATTATAAGGTACCGATGACTGTGAAATACATCACTTTCTGGTTTTTATTTGTATTTTCACAATTGAGAATGGAAACGGGAAATTTGTCCAAGGGCCCAAAACCCAAACCAATGGGACTTCAAAACAGCGAGAAGGTCCCGCAAACGGAGGCTGGTTTTAGCTGACCCCTTAACATTAATGTATACTAAGTCAGCTAAAATGGACGTCACACTAAACTATTGGTATCGGAATGGGTTATATTCAACTATGATGTATTTTTGTTTTGATTGTTGATACCTGTACTACTGTACAATCCTGATCAGGTCGTGAAAACCGTGAAATAATGCACTATGCTCGGTATGATAACAAATGTGCAGACATAAGCATACTACAGTGACACATTTTGATATAAGAACAAGATATCAAAAAGAAAGTATTGGAGTTTTCCAGATTTGACTTTTATCCAAGTTCAGATCACGAAACGAATATTGATTTGTTTAATAATTGACAGGTGTTTAAGAACGTTTATATTTGTACTGATTAGCTATGAATTAGACCACAAATGACCTCCAAAATAAACATATGCACGTCAAATGACCTCCAAAATAAACATATGCACGTCAAAAAAGGACAATCTATTACGGGAACCATGTGAAAGCTACTGTTTGTTGTAACTTGCAAAACCGTTGTAAGATTTATTAAGATAAGATATCCACAAAGGTAAACATATCTTGTTTACTTTACGTTCCAATTTATGTGTAACAATTTATTAAAAAAAAAAATAACAGATTTAAAACTTAAAGAGAATGCGATATTAAAAATAAAATTCTTAAGGCACGATTATTTGAATTGTTTGAAGCAGTATTTTGTAAATAAAATAGGTATGCATGGTATAACAGAAGTCAGTATGTCAACATCTGGCGGCTTTTTTTATTTTCTTTGTGATGCTGCTATTTCAATGGAGTTGTTCAACTTGTGACATCCCATCCTTATCGAACTGTAACTTAATCATGTCGAAATTCGAAATGCTTGCAAGTTTAACCCTGCGCTCTCCATAAAAGAGTACAACAAAAGAAAAAAAAGGAAAAAAAAAAAAAAAAAAACAAAAAAAAAAAAAACTGTGCGATTGTGTATTCGAAACTTTACCTTATGTCTGAGTGAGGGTAATTTTGAGTATGAACGTCCACTAGATCGTGTGGGTCCACGGAAACTGCATATATCTGAAAAAAAGAAGAACGCATTTTTATTATCACTGTATTAACACAAGCAAGGTCCTCTAAAAAAAGATTACGTAGTGTTCTTACAATAGTGATTAATCCACATTTTAGAATATACTCATTTACGATAGGTACAAACTTGGTCAAATCAAGGATTTATATAGTTAGACTATTTGGGTGAATCCATCCCTTCTCTTAATACTGACATTGGTATATTGTTGTGCAACAGACAAAACATAACAATCAAATATTAATTAAGCCGTTTTTTAGGTTCATTAACCGTAATGTTTCGTTCTATGACAACGAAAGAGAGTGACTTTCATCCATTGAGAAATGCACACACGACACACTGTGAATATATGATGCCACCCTTCTGCTTTATCTCGATAATTGATCTTACTATTAAGCGTACGGGACAATCAGTAATTGATACATGTAGTGTATTGAGCATACATGTAGGTTTTGAAAGTAAAAGCATAAGGGTTTAGTCTGCTAACATTGGTATTTATAACCCCACCAGTCCACATTCTGTGTATATCTGCCCTAAGCCAGGAGGAGCCTAATAATCAGCGGTTGTCGTTTATTGCTGAATAATATCATATTTGTATTTCGTTCATTGTTTGTTTTTTTTAAAACACAAATCAGCCCGTTGGTTTTTCTCGTTTGAACTGTTCTATATTTGTCATTTAGGGGCCTTTTTTAGTTGACTATGCGGTATGGGGTTTGCTCATTATTGAAGGCCGTACAGTAACCTCGTCGTTCTTAACTTCTATGTTATTTGGTCTCTTGTGTGAAGAGTTGTCTCATTAGCAATTTATAAACCACATCTTCTTTTTTATACAGAAGTATCTGTATTTTCAGTAAAACAGAAGTTTGAGTTACTAGTACACTAAACTAATGTAACGTTGTTCATGAAAGTTTGGTGTTTGCATGTTGGAAGTTACGATGTGTTTTATTATATTGATAAGTTCACATTTTCCCTTCATATATAAAAGGTTCTGCATGTTTTTATTAAAATAAACTGCAGAAAAATGTAATAATAGAACGTTTGAAGAAGTATGTAAGTGAAACAGACAATTCTGAAACTTATAACCCAACAGTAGAACTCATTTTCTTACAGAATTATTTCCAAATTTCACACAGAGAGTTAATTATAGTAAGTCAATCATAGTTGAATAAAATACATTAAAACATAAAATTCCATCATCCATCCCGTAGAGATTACTCGAAGTAACGAGTGAATAATTATTTAATTTGAAATATTTTCATTTTTTTGTAGCGTCATTGATCAGGACATTATTCCAATATTCTTGTCATATCGTTCAGGGCAATAGATGTCAACATGTTTACGATTTTATCCTTGATTGCATTGAAACACCATTGAATAACCATAAATATGCATGATTACCATTAAATACCCCCTTTAAGAATACACGACGGCCAGTATTTAATTTTAATGTACTAGGTTTAATAATCAAATTCTGCAAACAAATTAATAAAGATCTCAAAGTTGTAAAATAAACACCATCTATAAACCTTTTAATAAACTTTAAGTTAACCAAACAATATTTTGCATTAAATTCCGATTTATCTTGTTGTTCTATTATCGTATTTTTATGAAAGATGTTGATAATTTAATCTGCGTACCTCGTTTTGATTCCACATAATATCACCCTTAACCATCAAGTACATTGTAAGTACTTTTATCTCTTTGATATATAGGTATGCGTGTAATGTTTAAAATTACGCAGAAAAATATATTATTATAAAATTCAATAAGCAAATCGGCAATTAATGATAATTAATCTTGTTTGAAGTAGCATAGAATTTTCTGGACTAACATGGAACAAATAGGACATACGTTAAAGACTTTCAACATTGAAAACATGGATAAGGGCGGGGTATCGCATTCTCACATTTTGTATTGAATGTTATGTTTGAAGTTCAAAATGTAGCAAAAATTGACTGAAATACTCTCCAAAACATACAACAGACACCAAATGTATGGTTTTTCTTTATTCTCACGATAAAAAGAGACGCATATTAATTCTATTTATGACTGAAGTTTTCACATTTTGGAAGGTATACGAGGTGATCACATCTTAGGCAGAGTGTAGATTCTACTTGTAAGTTTACTCAATCTATCTGAATGTCCTCTTTGGACACATGTTTTTTATACCCCACCTACGATAGTAGAGGGGCATCATATTTTCTGGTCTGTTCGTTCGTTCGTCCGTCTGTCCCGCTTCAGGTTAATGTTTTTGGTCAAGGTAGTTTTTGATGAAGTTGAAGTCCAATCAACTTGAAACTTAGTACACATGTTCCCTCAAATCTGATCTTTTCAATTTTATTGCCAAATTAGAGTTTTCACCCCAATTTCACGGTCCACTGAACATAGAAAATGATAGTGCGAGTGGGGCATCAGTGTATTGGGGACACATTAATGTTTCACACTGGTTTAGAACTAGTTGAACCTTTGGAAAATGGAAACGCACCTCTTATTTATTTTCTTGTTGTAGACTAAATTAAAAGTGAATTTTCTGACAAAAGACTACACGATATTCCCATTACCTATACACTGTAGAATTAACTGTCTTTTATATACCGATAATTTAAAGGTGTCCTATTTAATATACTATTTTAGGGATAAATATTTTAAATATACCTTTCAAGACACAATTACATATTTATTTAAGTGAATACTTATTTGTACAAGAGTATGACTTTCCTTTTTGATTGAGAAGCAGAAACAGCTTTCTCTATTTGTAAAAGTAACAGTTTATTAAAGGGGATATATTACCAGGTTTGTAATTATTAACTGCTACTCCTCGTTATAATAACATTTTCATATACTTGAACAGGAGTGTTTCAAGGAGTTGTTATTACTGTTGATAACCAAAATAATTTTACATAATTTTTAAATCTGGGTCTCTATGTCAAGCTAAAAAATAAAATACAATTAGATTTACGATATTATGGCTACATTAATATGACCTTAATATCGTCAGTTCCCTATAATTTGAAATGAAGGATTACCGATTTGAGATAAGATTTAAGCAAAGAGTGTGGATATGAAGAAATCTAAAAGCAAAAGTTCTGTCGAATATGTGCATTTAAGTTTCCGAATTACAAAACCCTCAAATGTTCACCTGTTTAGTAAACGGGAAAATGCCTCCAAAAGAAAATGTGCATATAAATATTGCCTTTTATGTATGCCAGATATTTTATATAATACTGATGCCCTTCTCATTAAGTAAAAGATGTATCAAAAATTTCTCTTCCCTTCCGTCTACTTAGATTGTAATGTATATCACAATACATATACCAAATCGGTTATATAAGTCCATATTGTTTATTTTTCATGTTAATATATATATATATAAAAAGAATGAGTCCCCAGTACACGGATGTCCCATCCGCACTATCATTTTCTATGTTCAGTGGACCGTGAAAATGAGGGAAAATTTCTAATTTGGCATTAAAATTAGACAGATCATATCATACGGAACATTTGTACTAAGTTTCAAGTTGATTGGACTACAACTTCATCAAAAACTACCTCGACCAACAACTTTAACCTGAAGCGGGACAGATGGACAGATGAACGGACGAACGAACGAACAGACGGACGCACAGATCAGAAAACATAATGCCAATAAATGGGGCATAAAAAAATCCTCAGACATTAGAGAATAAATTTTAAGAGCACTCTCTTATAAGTAAACCATAAACTTTGAAAGCTTCTGTATTTCAAGATCGAATCTAAAACCAATATGCATGTATAAGAGCTTGTTTTGACTTCTTGTTTTATTCGAAGTTAGGGAAAGGATTACAATTTATTGACCTCGTGACATTTTTACGTGGCCTTAGCCAAGGCTGGAGGATTGCATTCCACTTAAGGACTGGTATAGTACGGCAACAATCAATCAGAAAGTAAAACAAAGGTAGCGTGTGAATATGTCGTCTGTAGTTAAATAGATAAAACTAGTAGTCCTCTTGAAAAACTATTGATTTACAGGTCAGTTTAACTTATTTATCGGCTGGAAGTTTGACTTAAAAACAGCAACTAGGTAGTTGTACGTGTTATAAATGTAGATTTATGGACTCTCAACACTCCAAATAAAGTAACTAACAATAGAAATCGATGAATAGATACAATAAATACCATGTAACGTATGAGAGAAACTTATTAAAACCAAAACAATATTTTAGATAGGTAAACATTGGGAGTAGTTAGGAAAATTACAAATCAAACATTCAACACGAGAAAGATCCAGTTGGTTTGTGCAGCAGCAAATATCTTAAATATATCTAGAAGTTACTGTGTTAACTAGGATCCCTGAACCTATTTAAGGGCTAACTAAATTGATTACCACTGAAAAACCCAAGGAGGTTAGAAATTAGTAACACAGGAGGTACATGTATCTAGGAACATAAAGAAATTGGAGTATGTATAATGAAATAACATGTCACCCAACGAACATATAGATCAGTGTTGAAACTAGATAATGACCTCGACATACATATTTTCCTTATTTTCCTTACATTTTTCTTTTCATATTTATTAATTCACTTATGGAGGTAATTAGGGGAGGGTTAAGATATAAACACCATTGTTTACCCCCCCCCCCCCCCCCCCTACCGCTAGAATGTCTTTTGGTATAACCATGCATAAATTTGTGCAGAGGTAGAACACGAGGATCGGATCTCCAAAATGAAAATTGTTTACACAATATACACAATTTTGGTCCTTATAATTCTATTTTCAAAGTCTGTCTGACCAGATATAAATGGTCAACTCATAAATCTAATGGCAAATAAAAAAGGATTTTTGCATATTCCATTCAGCAAGTAAAAAAGTAATTTTAAAAGAATAAATAAATAGCTTTATTATGTGCATTGATCATATGTACACTATACTGCTGCCAGTTAGAGGTTAAACAAAATACTAAGGACTTTTTGTGAAAAGATGTGTTTATCTAAGCTTCAACCCGAAAGAGAGGATATTATCGATAGTAAACTTCGCAATTCATTTATTTATACAACATGCGTGCATATAAGATGAATTATTCTTGTCTTTGATCAATTTTCAATAGGATTTACTTCAGGTCAATAGTTGTAAGTTTCCTAAAATTTACAAATTAAAAGATCACAACATGCAAGAGGATGAGTCAAACCCAAATAATTATGATCTTAAATGGGCGTACGATGGTCTCTTTTATCATTCTTTTTTGTGGACCTAAAAATGCTATCCTTCATTATATTACATACAAGTTCAAGCCAAGAGATGTTTATCAAAACAATTAGACATTTTCATGAAACATAAAACCATAAAATTACAAATTTATTTTAATGTTACATTTTATCGATACAATTCAAACATTATTCTTTCAAATCATTAAATATTAACAATGTAAAAAAAAAAAATAGAAAACAATCTATATAGACTTACCGTGCGATCCATAATATACGTGAGGAACTACAGTATAACCACTAGCATTACTACTCGAACTCAAGGGTCGAGATCTTGAGTCAAATCCCGCGGGTAGGGATCTGGTGTATGACGGAGCAGCGCCAGGAATGTGTGGTAAAACTACTCCACTCATTATTCCGGAAAACACAGATATTTATTAATTACTATGTATATCTCCTTTTTTATTCAAATCCAAAAAATATCAATCAAGATGTTTCATTATTATGTCCCTCCGGCAAAATTGTTGAGTGTTGGGTCTTCGTTCCTCACTTCATACCCACACTGGCAGAAATCCATATATTACATTTTAATTTATGTATAGTTTTCCTGTTATCAATTTACAAAGTTGACTTAAAACACATTGATTTTTCTACACACAAACAAATACGATACCCTTTTGTCCTCTACAGATTTTTGTCAATTTTTTAAATTAAGACCCGCTTGATAAAGAATTGTCTTGTTACCAAGCTCAACAGGGCTTGGATCCAAATGTAAAATATATACTATCGGATGTAAATGGTTTTCTGTACTGTGACATGCCTTTGTATGTCCGTGTATTGAGTCTTTTGTAAGATTATGATTTAAATATCTGATACAGTTTATATATAAATCGCTCGGCTGGAAAGGATACAAATTTGCAAATGCGACTTGATCTTTTATGGGGATTCAAATATAAAGCAGGGCTTTAAACGGTTGAAATTCAAATTTTAGATTCTTAAGACGTAGATTTTAAGGGTTATATTTTGTGTTAGATACATCAGTCTAATCCTTATTAATATCGCTTTCAAACAAAAGAATTTCCATAACAAAACTTAAATCCGCAAACTTTTCAAACTTCAGGCGGTTTATTAGAGTAGTAAGTTTTATGTAAAGAATTATAAATTAAAGTATATGATTTCAATTAGATTTATTTACGGTCAATAGATTTTGATCTTTGTCAGTTATGGTTTATTTATTTGTTTAAATCAGAGATTTTTAAACGTAATATCTAATATTAATTAAAAGAGTAACATTACGAAGTATTTTATGAATATCTTCAAGAAAGCAGACATCTATGATAATTCGTAATAATGCACGGTACCTAATGGGGGTTGTGTTCCGGTTTTCTTTGTCATCGCGCATACTGAAAGTCAGTTGTTTGGAGAACTGATGATGCGCACAAAAATAGTCAAAATTATACGAGTTCAAGTCTGAAAGTTAAGAATAATTCAGTGTTTCTTGAAAGGAAGGGCATCAACCAGTCTCCTCCTTTGTCAAGATAAAAAATGATATGTATTCCCAGCGCTGGCGTCTACTTGCGTTCATATAATTAATATCATTAACGGTGTCATTTTTTTGCAGAAGTTTATTAAAATATAAGGAGCTTATAAAACAAAAAAAAAACAAAAAAAGACAAAAAAAGACAAAAAAGTATAGGCAAAGTTTGGTAAATTTTAATTTGACCGATCCTAAGAGTAACAGTTCTAGATACATGTACATGTATGTTTGAAACATACTTCTCGGCTCTCAATACAACTTTCAGTATAACAGATGTCAACGAAAATCAGAACACAACCCCCCATTCGGTATTTTAATGTCACTTTGTTTTATATTGAGGAGAAGTTTACAAAATTTCAAATGAACTCTTGGAAGAGGAGAGTTCGACGAAGGTATATGTTTCTTTTTTTAACTCTCGATTGGTTTTAATTCTTTATTATCATTATTTAATTTGTTTGCAAACAATTTGGGATAATATATGGTCAATTTTGTTATGAGAATACGCACCATTAGTTAACAGTGCCTGCATGGAGAGTGAGGGTTTGTGTTCTTGTTGTTCTTTGTCCTGTTTCAATGACATGTTATAGACGTTATCATATGTTCATCTGCTATTATTCATAGTTGATTATACAATATCAATCGATAAAGATAACTATCTGAATTTCATACCTTCCATACACATTTTCTAAAAGAGTCATACTTTCTGATAAAATATTAATGTCTTTTTGAATATGATCATTCGAGGATCTGTCTTTCAAATGGTTTACAAGTTGTTAAAATCAATCAAATGATATTGGGAATGAAGTCATATGATTTTGACATGGAGTGCGGTCGATTGTTTTTATCTTAGTTACAAATGTAGCGTATATATGTACTATATAGATCGAGGATTAAGAAAGATTAACGATAAAACAATCCCGTGTAACGAAAATGACATTATCTTTGGTTTAAAGGGGTTTTCAAATAATACTGAACACGAATAATTTTTCTTCTTCTTGTAACTGGAGTTAAAATATTATTTTATCATTAAACTGCGTTTCGAATTCTATGCAACTGTCATCCAAGTGAGATGTTTAGCTAGCTATAAAACCAGGCTTAATCTTCAATTTTCTACATAAGGAAATATCTCTCTCAAGTCAGGAATATGACAGTTGTTTTCCATTGCTTGATTTGTTTGGGCTTTTGAATTTGACATTTGATAAAGGACTTTCAGCTTTGAATTTTACTTGGAGTTCGGTATTCTTGTAATTTTACTTTTTAGTATTCAATAAAACATTTTGCTTTAAGCAGCAGGGGAAATTTAAATACTGGAGAGAAAGAATTGGGTGTATCTCAGAAGTATGAGAAACTGACAAGATGGATGGCTTCATTGAGACAGGGGATCTTTTAAATGCTGTGAATAAATGCGGGCTATATACTCACATCATTTGACCTCTCGTTTCAGGTTGTCTCATTGCCAATCATACCACATCTCCATTTTTTTTTTTATATTTATCATTTATGAGAAATCTTTTCCTTTTGCAAGTTTTTATTCGTGTCTTCCTTTAGCCCTCCAAGTCCCGTAAAATGGCGAAAATTGACACGGACATATATATAATATATTTGTAAAGGGTAGGTGGACAAAGAGGTAAAATTGGGTCTAAAATTTCACTGGTTTTTTTCAATCAGTTCAAAATACTACAATTTTCACAATGTCATTTATGATATTATCGTTTATGCAAAATATTTTTTTTCTGGCACATTATAAACTTCTTAGTCAGGACCTTTAATCGTCATACATAATGTGTGTTCTAACGATAGTTCGATCCGATTTCCACATAATTTATAGTCGTTTTTAGAACGCTGGTTGTTAGCCACAACCTCAATCCGAAAAATGTAAAATCGTCAAATTGTGCTGCCTTTTGGTGACTAAATTTACTCTTATCAATTAAAGATTTGTTTTACCTATTATCATTTAAGGGTTTAAATTCAAATTTTGTCCTTTCGATTTTTTTATGATCAAGCTCAAATTCAAGGCCACATTTTGAAGAAGAAAAAAAAACACCTTAGTTTTTGGCTTATTTATTTAAATGGTAATATCTAATGCGTTGGTATGGTTTGCATACCCGAGTTAAAATTACACACCAGGCATCCCGATCCTAAATCGCATAGGGATACAAATTCAGGATTTTGCTGTCGTCCTTAACATGACTATTACCGATTTAAATTGGTCATAAGTCTGATCAAGATCGATGTATTAGTGCATTGACATTTTAAAAAAACCATCTAGAAAATTGTATGTTATCCCGACAACAATCATGCCTGGCACAGGCGCTTTTACTGCTCGAGTTAGTCACACAGGTTTGAATACCGCTGAGGGAAGAATAAACATCTTACTTACAAGTTATATAAATTGACTATATTGATCATATTTATCCATAAATATGAAAATAATGAGATGTTATATAATTGGCAATGAGACCAAAGGACGAGAATGTTAACAGCTATGAAGAACTGTGCGAACTACAGCAACGAACCAAACCCAAAACGAAAACAAGATTAAAAATTTCAAAAAGTAAAATCACAAAAAAAAACCTGAACTCCGATAAAAAAATCAAAACGGAAATTCACTAATCAAATGGAAAAATCAAAACCTCAAACTCATCAAACGAATGGATAACAACTGTCACATTCCTGACTTGGTACAGGCTTTTCTTGTGCAGAAAATGCGGGATTAAACCTGGTTTAATAGCTAGCTAAACCTATTGTATGGCAGTCGCTTCAAATTCCATTATATTGACAACGATCTGTGAACAAAACAAATAGATATAATGGTAAAAATGTCAAAAATAGGGGTTCAGCACTCAATATTAAGTTATAATGTTAATCACTACAAAAACAAACAAATATGTAACAAAGATGCACAAAAATCCATATAGACAAAGCACATTAGTACAAATGAAAGACAAGAATACAAAAATTTACAATAGCACAATAACGGGATGTATAAGTACAGAGCCACGTCATATGTAAAGAAACACAAAAAGACATATAGACAAACACAATTAGCAAAAGTGCAAGACAAGCCGAAAATGCAATATTCTTCAAAAGAAATAACCAAAGGCTAGATCTATGATACTTAAAAAAAACCCAAGACATACAGGAACCAATGACTTTCACATTGAGGATTACAGTCTCCAGACTTATTAGTGAATAATTGGAAATGTATTAATATGTATACATAAGAGAAAGATAGGCCTGGTTTGTGCGGTTTATTTGTTTCGAAAATATATTTACGTCCTTTTTCTAAAAATGTTCATCAGAAGATACCAAGGTCTTGTTGATAAATATTCCGTATCAACTTCACAAATGATACACGATGGTTTTGAAGTATAGGTTTTGGGTACTGATATTGTTTATCATCTTAATAACGTGTTATAGTATTGTATTGTCTTTTAGAAGATCCATACTTTATAGGACCACCTCTAATAATATTGAAGTAGAGTATAAGTCGCAATTATTCTATTTACAATGTTTTTCGTTTAGAACACAATACTTTACAGAGAGGTAGCTGCCCTTAATACCTTTCTCTTGCTACTAGACAAGGCGTTGAGAATTGTATTTCTGCCTACGTGTAAAGAAAAACACAATCTACGTCTAAGGTGGTCCGGTAGGTTTAGCTTGTGAGTACAGTTACATTGTACACAGAATACAGCACTCGGGTTCAATATACATAATGTATCTATTGTTTTAATGTCATTTGATGGAACACTTAGTACACACAGAAATTTTAAGAAGGTTGTAATATTAAAGCAAGAAAGACATGCGTTTTATAGATGACAAAAAGATTGCATCTTGTGAGAAAGTCTGGCATGTTGGGTCTAAGGCAGCAACCATTTGATTTTCTGGGGGGGGGGGGGGGGGGGGGTGGCTATGGTTTTTTTTTGGAAAAAAAAAGTTTGTTTCCATTTTTTGCAGAAAAAAATAATTAGTTTTTGATTCTGAGAAAAAAAAATTGTTTGTTTCACCCTCAGCTGCCACTATATGTAATGCTAAAATTGAAAGAAAAAAAGCACCCCCCCTCCCCCAGAAAATCAAATGGTTGCTGCCTAATGATTCTGGTTGAAAGCTGCTCTCGTACTATGTAGTAAGTAGGTTATTGTCATAAGTTTTAGCTTTACCGGTAGTCTTGCGTCATCTCTATTCGTTGTTGTATTAACACGTCTAGCTAATGCCGGATGGAGAGCTCCAATGGCGTATTGGTCAATTCCAATATAATGTATCTTATTATACAGAGTTACAATGTCTGTTATATAGCGTATCCAAGATATTGCATTATACACGATTTTTCCAGACATTTGTTGTTGGAGGATTGTCAAATATCTCAGTGCCAGATATTCATTGATTGCTAGTAGTTGCCTTCTTTGGGAGAACCAAATACTGTCGTTTATTCCTTTGAAACATTATTGCCTTTCTGCTATTTCTTTTTCTATTGAATTCTCTGATCTGCATCATACATTCTAAGGGCTTTCTTGTGAATGTTGCTTTCTAAAGGATCAGCTCCGGCTAGAATGTACATGTATGTTGCTGAATCTGGCGTTGTACTTGTTATTGATAGTACTTGTTTCAAGGTTTTTTCTGTAGAATATTTCTATTTGCGTGCAACTCGTTTCTCAAAGAAAGAAGGATTTCTAATCCATGTAACAGAATCTGGAGTACATACACTTTTAGTAGGTCAGAGAACATCACATTGTCTTACTCCCTGTAGGATTGAAAAAGGTTCTGTGAATTTATTATCCCTTTGACCGAGGACATTGCTCAATGGCTCAGTAGGTATGTATGTATCCATAGCTTTCAGGTGAAACCTACCAGAAAGAGCTTTTTATATACGCTTGAGCGGCCTACTGCATCAAAGGCGGCTTTTGCATCCAAAAAATGAAACGTGCAATGGGACCTTCTTATCCACATCTTCTAGAATTAACTCATTAAGGGTTTTGTAAGACGTCAATCAGTACTCTCAGTCTATTTTGGAGTAGGAATTACAGGCACTTTCCTGTTACTGGTAGAACAGTGATGCCTCTATGATTCTTTGCTTCGTGTTTCATACCTTTTCTTTTGAAGACTGGAGAGAGTATGCCCAACTTTATGAGATCTGGGATGTTTTGTACCTCACAGAAGCTGTTTATTATTTCAGTAATACAATACATCAAAGCTGTTACACCAAATTTAAGATGTTCAGCTGTAAGAACGAATACATCTGGTGATTTGTTTATTTTCAACAATTCAATGGCCTCTTTAACTTCTACTTTACTGAAAACTAGTTCTTGATAATCGTTTTCGTATAGATCGAACCTTACATTTAGGTTCAAATCCGTATCAGTATAATTATCGGCTTCCCTGTCAGCTGGAGTTGCCAGGCTTTAAAAATGTTCTTTCCATTCCTTGATGATATTCTCTGGTCTTTTCGAATATTACTTTTACCGTTTGATCTGTCTTTGGAGATATCCATTTGACGTGGCTCGGTTCTTGTTCATCCCGTCATTATGTCGTTGTGCTATAGTTGATTTTTGCGTTCTTGTCTTTCTGTTTTGCTTTGTCTATATGCCTTTTTGTGTTTCTTTGTTACATATTTCTTTGTTTCATAGTGATTAAGATTATAACACAATGTTGACTGTTGTACCCCTATTTTTTTACATTTACTTTTACCTATTGTGTCTGTTGTTTTTTTTTACACATCGTTGTCAATATAATGGAATTTTATGCGATTGTCATACAAGTGAAAGGTTTAACTAGCTACAAACCCAGGTTTAATTCAGCATTTTCTGCATAAGAAAAAAATAATGCCTGTGTTCCAGGTCGGGAATATGATAGTTGTTATCCGTTCGTGTTATGTGTTTGAGCTTTTGGTTTTGCCATTTGAAATATGAATTTTCCCCAGAGTTCGGTATTTCAAATGCATGCTCTTGCCAATTGCCAAACATTTAAGACTCTTCTTTTTTTTATATTTACACCCGGGTTTGATACAGTTCTGTGTGGATGCAGTGAGTAAATAAAATGTGTCTGTGTTGTATGCCCTTTTATTTAACAGTTAGGGTTTTTTTGCTTGTCTATATATTACATTATATGAATTTTCTATTTCTTTTACATCATATTTTTTCTGTGTAATTTGGTCTTTTGATGAGAGTTGTCTGAATGACAATCCTACTTCATCTTTTTATTTTTATTTCTATAAACCCATTTTGGATCACATTTCAGAATTATTGCTAAATTTACGATGAAACATTAATTATTTATTGATAATTACATAAGCTTAATTTATATAACGATACCGTTAATCTTATAAAAAATAAATATAAACAAATTGGAACACATACTCCCAAAATAAACATAATTCGAAGATTAATGCAACATTTTACCACCGTAATCGCATGTTGTAAAAAGCTGTCTAACCTTTGGTATTTATATTAAAAAAAACTAACAATTTAATCACTGGATTGTGCAGTGACTTGTTATTTATATAGTATGTCTTTGAAAAAAAGATATGTTAGACCAATAAATTTCATCAAGATATATTACTAGTATTCTGTTCTTAAACTTGATACTTAACAACTTGATCTGAAATCGTTACTCCTTTCATGTAACAGTTCAAATATTTAAAAGCGTTAAGTCTGTATGTAAACCCCCGTGTGCAAATTTCGTAAATTCATTTTGAAGATACAAACCATGTGAAAATATTAGGGAATCACATGAATTCCAAAAGGGGCTATACAGTATACTAGGCCAGTCCAATGAGAAATGGGAAGTTTATAATGAGGAAACTGAAATCGTTACGTTTGTCATACAAGTAGATCCTAGTTTGAGTCGATCGTCTGTGTTGAGAAAAATCATTAAAATATTAAGTACTAAATTGAGAATGGAAATGGAGAATATGTCAATGAGACAACTACACGACTAAAGAGCTGAAAACAGAAAAGCAGACCCATTGATTCAATTTTCTTTTCAATTTTAAGTTCGCTAAGGCTTTTTCAAACATACTATTCTAGAAAATTGTCTTGCAAATATTATTAAAATAAGAATTTATCATCTGTACAAATAGTATTATAGTTGAAACTCGTAATATCCTAAATCAATATCGTTTTTAAAAAAATTGTATGTTACATGTGTTGCCTCAGATTTTGTGTTACTATAGCAAGAAATCAAACAGATCTCAACAGTGTAAGTTAAAAGCTAAATTTAGATCATATGTAATGCCATATATATATGTTTTGCATTGTGCAGTTGATACAAGAAATTAATTCGCATGACTTCCAACGACACAAAGAAAAACATATGAACAATATATTTGTCTACAAAGGTTAATAACAATTAAAAAATGTTAATGCCTTAACAAATGATCATATATCAATGCAAAAGTAAACACAAGGTCAACAAAGGGAAAATAACCGGCTTAGTATGGATTAATGTGCACATTTGTAATCTTGTTATTTTATTAAGTTCTAAATATCAATTATAAGAAGGTTACGTTAAGAATTGTTTCATTTTTTTCCTTTGAACTATAACTATTTGCAGAAGAATCTTAAAGAAATGTCTTTGAAGTAGTAAACAAATTTCCCTTTATCATAAGACGATAAAAACAAGGTAAAGTATGCCGAGCAATGCAACACTTACAGTACACAGTACGAAGTGATGTTTTCAAAAGAATAAACGAAACTTTAATTGTTTCATTGAATTTGGACCATCAGCATTTTCACAATTTTGAAGGTTATCCTTTTACACAATTTCTAGAGATCTTATATATGTGTGTCATCGTTCAAACACTGTTTTAAAGACATGAACCTGGTGTGTGAACCAATAAAACCTGAACCTGATGTATGAACCAAAAAACTGAACCCGTTGTGTAAACTAATAAATCTTGAACCTGGTGCGTGAACCAATAAAATCTGAACCTGGTGCGTAAACCAATGAAACCTGAACCTGGTGTGTAAATTTTTAAAACCTGAACCGGGTTCGTGAACCAATAAAACCTGAACCTGGTGTGTGCACCAATTAAAATCCAAACCTGGAGTGACAAAGAGTGTGGACACATTAAAAACCCAAACTGGTGAGTGGACCAATCAAAACCCGAACCTGGTATGTGGACCAATAAAAACCTGAACATGGTGTGTGACTTTTGATCTTACATGTTAATGGCTTTTGTTCTGCAAATACAATGTTATTATATATCAATGTTTTTGTCTAGATTAAATATATAACTGTTATGCAGATGTGTATAATCATACCGTTTATGTGTTATATTCTTACCTTATTTAGGTTAATACACATTTTTCTTCTTCATATAAAGATTCATAATTATGCATGTAGGTATAGTATACATGTACCATACGAATATGAGAGTTAATAGTTTAGCAGACTAGGTTATTAGGCTATGATGGAAATTCCTAAGTAATCAAGTCTATCGAGTAATTTAATTCAAGAACAAATAAATTTCAATTAAAACTTGAAGATGTCCCAAATTATGAGACGATTAAACGTCAACTGATACCCCTTCACATAACCATATCGGTATTGAGGTTCGTGCCAAGACCAACTACGAAGGTGGCATACAGTTGTCTTTAAATGTATGATTTCCAAATTACTTGAAAGAACAGAAGTTCTCAATAGACAAACTTTGTAAATTTTGAATTAACCTTGATAAAGAAAAAGAAGGGATACGGTGTATCATTTTGTGACCCAGATCTTCACACGCACGTGACAAAGTCCCAGCCAAAATACAGTGGTTACATTGCTGTTCTCAGTGTTTATTCAATAGCAAAGAGTGTATTTGTGAATAACAACACGGCAAAATTTTAAAACAGATTGATTGAGCTACGCACAAAGAATATGAAAATGATACGTTCCTCAAGGTTATCATGACCTTTAACGAACGCAGCGACATACTTTAATGTTTATATTAAATGTTTGTAAAAGACATTAGTACAGATTGCCTTGTACACAATTAATCAATTATTATTGTTAGTATTAGTAAACTGAATTAAACATAAAATGTGCATTTTTATGTGCATAGTATATGTCCTACAATGCATGTACATGATTTACTGGTGATGTGGAAAAGAAAACACAGTAATTAAACAAGAATGTGTCCATAGTAAACGGATGCCCCACTCACACTATCATTTTCTGTGTTTAGTGGACCGTGAAATTGGGGTAAAAACTCTAATTAGAAAGATCATATCACAGGGAACATGTATACTAAGTTTCAAGTTGATCGGACTTCAACTTCATCAAAAACTACCTTGACCAAAAACTTTAACCTGAAGCGGGACGAACGGACGGAAGGACAGACGGAGGTACGAACGAACGGACTCACAGACCAGAAAACACAATGCCCCTCTACTATCGTAGGTGGGGCATCAAAACTAACACAATACTTAATTTTTTTTTTATATTTTATGTACATTTGTATAATAATATATATATTTAAGTTGTTATGAGTCTGCTCTTCTAGTTACACGGCAAGCACTTTTAGGACCGGCTTTACTGCAAGATACTCATCAGCCATCTCCGCTTTTTTCAAAATCTTCTGATCTCTGGTAAATCTAAAAAAAAAAAAACCACACACATATAGAAGTACCATGTTGAAACATGAATATAGAACCTAGTACATGTAATCATGTAAATATACATACATAAAGTGTTAACGTACTAAAACTAATATAGTTGTGCAAAGAAGAAAACAATATGGTATTGTTCTAAAGCTAAGGTTGCAACAGCTTCAAGCAATGGTGATTTTATATTTTTGGCTTCATAATTTTGATATTTTGTATAACTGATGAATTTCACGAACTGTAATCATACAATAATTATGTTCACACAAAACTGATATTGATACCACTGTGTTGATGCTACTGTCTGATAACTATCAATACCCAATTGACAATGCATCGGTATTGCCATGATTCATATGGTACATTTTGTCTGTAATTCCAACTTCTAAATTGGAGAATTTTGCTATGGTTTTTGTTTCAATTCACTCAGGCAAAGTTAACCTTATGAAGATACTATTGCCAATAAGAAAACTAACCGTTAGAGATAAAAATACTAACATGTAAACCACTACATGTGACTGTGACATTATACAGTTATGGCTGATATACTAATGATTTTTGTGGTTTTAAACTCCCCAAATAGAAATAACAAAAACACCAGGACAAAAACGAAAAAAAAAAAAAGACAACACCGTCACAAAACAGAAGGGACTGGTAAAACTATGAACAAAGAAAGACAGACAACACTTTGACCAAAGAGAAAAAAAACAGACAACACAAAACTAAAGAGATAGAACATACAACGCCAGGACTAAAGAGAAAAGATAGACAGCACCATGAACAAAGAAAAAGGACAGACGGCACGATGATCAATGAGACACAACACGAACCACTACGACCAAAGAGAAAGAAAAGACAACACCATAACTAAAAACAAAGAACAGACAACACTACGACTTAGGAGAAATGATAGGCAACATCACACCTTAGATGAAAGGACAGACAACAGCATGATCAAAGACAAGAGAACAAAAACATAATTTCAATAAAAAAAGAAAAGAAAATGAAAGATACAACATTACGAAAGAGAAAGAACAGAAAACACCATGATATAAGATAAAGGGCAGATAACATCATAACTAAAGAGAAAGGACAGACAGCAACACGTCGATAAAGAGAGAACTGAAAACACCATTACCAAAGATAAAGGACAGACAACCCCATGACCTTAAAGAGTGGCTTGCACTGTTATTGGTATCATGTGGAAATTAGAAAACTAAAGACTAAACAACACAAACCCCTACAAGAACTGAGGTTTATCTCAGGTGCTCCGGAAGGGTATTGGGTATGACTTTGTCAGTTTATTATCGCCTTATGAGTTTAAAAGTCCCTCTGTTATCTTTCGTCACTCTTTGTCTTTAACAACATTTGAAAAATAAGAACGGTATTTGCATGGAATAATTCATATACTAAGTCAGGAATGTGACAGTTGTACTCCATTCGTTCCGTTGGTTTATATACGAGTTTCTTTTTTGTTTTTTTTTACTTCCCCTTTTTGGCTTTACCTTGGAGTGTGGTATTTTTGTTGAAACTTTTTTATTTATTAATTACTTGTCTTTATGCTACGATTAAAAGAAATCTTATTCAACGTACCACGACACTCCTTTTAAAGAGTCTCTTATTCAGTGGGTTTTGCTTTCTGTCGGTTTAAAGGTAATATCACCCTTTTTGTCAGAGGAAATGTTACCAGGGTCGCCGATGTGTCTAAAATTATTTTTAAAACATTTGGTTGAGTGCTATGAGAATTACTGGTATTGTTACAAATCAATGCATCATTTGTAAGTCAGATTTTGTTGTTGCTGTTATTGTTATAAGACTTTCTAAGAGCAACATGTAAATTAACATGTAATGCATACATTTCTTTAAATATCAAATTCAGAATAGTTTTCTCAAGTGTATAATATATCTTGTATAAGGGAAACAACTCAATTTAATTCATGTTCAATAGCCCAGTTATTTTAAGGTGTATTACAACATGCTTCCATAATTTACGAATGTCATTAGAACAACATAACTTAAAGACGGAAGCCACCTGTGGAGCAGCATCTGCTTACTCTTCAGGAGCACCAAGACCACTCTCAGGTTTTGATGGGACGGCTTCGCTCAGTCTTTTAAATTAGTTTTTTTTTAATGTGAAATTCAGAATTTCGAAATATATTTTACATAATAGCCCGGTATTTTTTTTGAGAAACGCAACAGTCGTCTAGTATGGAGACGGTTCTGCTAACCTTCCGGAGCACCTGTGATACATTGTACCCCGGTTCGGTGGGGATCGTGTTGCTCAGTCCTTAATTTTAAATGTTGTGTTTTGTATACTTTTGTATGGTTTTTTTTGTCGTTTTTGTTCATAGCTTTATCCGTTTGTTACTGAATTATAAGTTAAATATCAGTTTATTACTGAATTATAAGTTAAATATCCCGTGTTACTGAATTATAAGTTAAATATCCCTTGTTACTGAATTATAAGTTAAATATCCCTTGTTACTGAATTATAAGTTAAATATCAGTTTGTTACTGAATTATAAGTTAAATATCAGTTTGTTACTGAATTATAAGTTAAATATCCCTTTATCAGTTTGTTACTGAATTATAAGTTAAATATCCCTTTGGTATCTTCCTTCTCTATTTGAATTTTTCCTTATTCGTCGTCAACGCACTTTGCCACTCCTATTTTACAAATTATGTAAACGTTTTGTTAGATAATTCCAATTACGTTATTGTAAACTTAATCATGTGCTTATAAAAAGAGTTAAGGATGTTTGCTCCTCTTCTTTTTGAATTTATGTCAGGTAGTCAGAATAATCTGGTTCCATCCGTCTGATTGCAATTAAATAGTTTGCCCACTAAGGACTTTTATCTTTTCTTTCGTAATTCTATTACAAATAGTTTCAAAAGTCATATTTGAGAACTTATAAAATCCTTGTTAAAATATTTTTTTTCAGAAAAATCTAGAGAGAATCATTTCCCGCCAAATGTTCAATGTCTTATATCTAAAAATCAAGCACACGAACTCGTAAGCAAAATTGTATCCGGGTGAAATTTTATCCGGTGGAGAAATTGTCACAGTAATTGTTGTTTTTTTTTATCCGGAGGAAAATATTTCGCTATGCTATTTTTTCATTTGCCGTGAAATTCTATCTGGGTAGGTAAACTATTGAATAGAAAACAATACTTAATCTTTACAAATACTATGAAATAATAATAGTGTATTTGAAGTTAAGCTATTTAATTGGTAAAAAAAATATATTATAATAGGAAATAATTTCAAAGATTATAATTGAAAATAATATCTTGAAATATTCAAGTAAATATCATTCTTTTAAAGGGGTACTAGCTGTCAAATTCATGTTCACCGATTTTAATCAAATTCATATATTTTGTTTATAACAATGTTAAACATGTATCCAAACTATTAAGATTCGTAAATGAACAATTAACAGAGCACGGGCATAAAAAGACGTAGCTTCGTTTCGTGTATATTGTGAAAACGGCAATCAAATTATTTATCGAGTTCACCCCTAAAATCATCCGATGACCATATAAGCGATGTAAACATAAATAAACATAAAAATAATGATGGATTATTCTAGGTCTATTTAATTTCATATCATAGATGAAAAATAAATGTTTATCATCGTTTTTACCTGTATGAGAGGCCCGAGAACACAGTTATTTCGTAGTGCATTTCTTTTAGACAATAAATTCAAATTAAAAAAATTACACCTGTGTCCTGCTCTTTCTCAAAAAGATTTTGCCAGTGTAGTGAACTACCAGTGAGACAAATAGTATCAAAATCATAGAAATTTCTACCAGCTCTAACTCAAAATATTAACAACTCTGTGTTAAGGGGGTGTAAAATTCAGTTTGACAGCTTCAGACGTGATAAAAATTTACCTATTAGAACTGGACCAATTCACTACTTAACATAAAGATTCAGCACCCAAATTTTTTTGACATGTAATTACATTCCCCTACTTAATATTTCATGCATTTAATATCAAGAAATAAATTGGAAAAGTGTATCAAATAAAACATGCAAGTTATATACTGTTTACACTAGGGACTATATAGACAACGAAAACCAAGGGACGATAACTGTAGACAACGAAAACCAAGGGACGATATCTGTAGACAACGAAAACCAAGGGACGATAACTGTGTCCTTGGACCAAGAATGATATTTTGTAGATCGAATCAGTCAATCAAATGATTTAGCTTTGTTTCACTTTTGATGTTGACATTCTGTTCCTTTAAATAATTTTACACATACAATTCACGTATTATTCCTCTCAAGCTAAGGGGTTAAATTGAAGTTCACATGAATACGGATTCAATGAGGTCGAATTATTCACAGTGAATAATTAATAATCAATGTTGTTTTTTTTTTTTGCATATTTTGTCAAAATTGAACCATATAATACATTTGATTTTTTTTGTGTTTATTCAGGTAAGATCTTGAAATATTTTAACGTGTTTTAAAAAGCATTTTGTTCGAAATTCGTGTTACTGCCCCACATTCGCTCCTATTCGAGAGCACGCAAGAGTCGTTGATAGGCTCCCTTTTTTTGCAAAACACCTTCATTGCAAATATTGAAAGTTTGTGTTTGATTATTTTGAATAGGATCCAATTAGATAAAAAAAAAAAACTAGAGGCTCTAAAGAGCCTGTGTTGCTCACCTTGGTCTATGTGAATATTAAACAAAGGAAGCAGATGGATTCATAACACAATTGTTTTTTGGTGATGGTGATGTGTTTGTACATCTTACTTTACTAAACAGTCTTGCTGCTTACAATTATATCTATCTATAATGAACTTGGCCCAGTAGTTTCAGTGGAAAATGTTAATAAAAATTTACAAATTTTATGAAAATTGTTAAAAATTGACTATAAAGGACAATAACTCCTTAGGGGGGTCAATTGACCATTTCGGTCATGTTGACTTATTTGTAAATCTTACTTTACTGAACATTATTGCTGTTTACAGTTTATCTCTATCTATAATAATATTCAAGATAATAACCAAAAACAGCAAAATTTCCTTAAAATTACCGATTCAGGGGCAGCAACCCAACGACGGGTTGTCCAATTCATCTGAAAATTTCAGGGCAGATAGATCTTGACCTGATAAATTTTTTTACCTCATTCAGATTAGCTCTTAATGCTTTAGTTTTTGAGTTATTAGCCAAAAACTGCATTTTACCCCTATGTTCTATTTTTAGCCGTAGCAGCCATCTTGATTTGATGGCCAGGTCACCGGACACATTTTTAAAACTAGATACCCAGTGATGATTTTGGCCAATTTTGGATTAATTTGGCCCAGTAGTTTCAGAGGAGAAGATTTTTGTAAAAGATAACTAAGATTTAAGAAAAATGGTTAAACATTGACTATAAAGGACAATAACTCCTAATGGGGTCAACTGACCATTTCGGTCATGTTGACTTATTTGTAAATCTTACTTTGCTGAACATTATTGCTGTTGACAGTTTATCTCTATCTATAATAATATTCAAGATAATAACCAAAAACAGCAAAATTTCCTTAAAATTACCAATTCAGGGGCAGCAACCCAACAACGGGTTGTCCGATTCATCTGAAAATTTCAGGGCAGATAGATCTTGACCTGATAAACAATTTTATCCCGTCAGATTTACTCTAAATGATTTGGTTTTTGAGTTATAAGCCAAAAACTGCATTTAACCCCTATGTTCTATTTTTAACCATGGCAGCCATCTTGGTTGGTTGGCAGGGTCACCGGACACATTTTTAAAACTAGATACCCCAATGATGATTGTGGCCAAGTTTGGTTTAATTTGGCCCTGTAGTTTCAGAGGAGAAGATTTTTGTAAAAGTTAACGACGACAGACGACGGACGCAAAGTGATGGGAAAAGCTCACTTGGCCCTTTGGGCCAGGTGAGCTAAAAATGAAGCACAACGTAAGTCTTAAGCTCGGGATCACATACTATTTTTTGGTCTATCTGCAGATGCGTATACGTCAACGTATATGATACGGTTGATACTTTTTAGATGACCGACCTCTATTAATACTAAGTTTTTTGTAAACATTGTCTGCATTGAGAAAAAAGTATTTCCGCAATATCATTTACGTAAATTATGAAAAGCAAGGGTCTGGGGACAGAGATGTAGTAGTTGATGATAAATGAATTTAAAAAAGAATATTCAAGAAATAATTTTACTATGAAATAGATTCAGGAATAGAGAATTGATATCTTTAAAACATAAATTGCTCCCTTTGATTGATAAATTATGCAAATTTGTTCTACCTTTTTGAAACAGTTATTATCAGGTATATATATTGATTGTGAGTAACTTCCATAGTAGTCAATGTGACTCTATTTCACAAGGTTTTGTGAAATATTGAATGGAAAATATATACTGGTACGTAATATCCGTATAAGACAGATAGATTTTCACTCCTCTGGAAAAAATTACCTGTGAAATTCCATATCTGGTAAAAAAAACTGTGACAAATTATCCCTAGAATAATATATCACAGGGGAAGAAATAAACCGTTACACAAACATCCTCAAAATGTAAAAGTATACAACATCACGCGAGATTTCAAGTAGTCTCGTAGAAATCTATTTATTTACCTGATTCCACATTCTTTAGATCCATGTAATTTTCCATGATGATTGTAGTGAGAACCCAAGGAATCACAGAAATCAGTCTGATCTCCAAAGGTATGCGTGTAAAAACCATTAATTAAGGAAGCACTAGCTGCATTCATCTTAAAACCATCTATGTTCAATTCAAGTTCTACTGGATTATTACCCTGAATAGACATTTATGTAACTTATAAAAGATCAAACTTGAATATGAGTATGTATCATTGTAGATTCTGAACCGTTTTAAAATCAATTTCTCCCCAAACTGTGTAAATGATTTTAATCTAATTTTTGCTTAATGTGTAATTGATTGTAACCATGCTTGGTATATATGGTCAATTATTATTTTAGGTTACCTCGTCTAAGATCAAGGTCAAAGTTTCCAAAATAGTCTAAATTTTATGAAGAAAAGAGATGTTCAGACGCGACAGCAACTGAGTACTAATTGCTATATGGTCACTTGTTGAAGGCCATACAGTTACCTATAATTATTGATATCCACTTCATTTGAAAATTGGTGGATAGTTGACTCATTGGCAATTAGATCACATCTCCTTATGTATATACATATAATGATAGCAAGATCTCTATTGATTCTGAGGTCAAGGTCTTAATTACCAAATCAGAAAATTTGTGCCGAAAGTAGTTTCCAGATGCTAAAATACGAAATGTTACACCGTACTTGGATATATGTAATGTCAGGAAGAAAAAAAATATCTTAAAATAAACAGACTGAAGAAAAACTATGGCATTAGGTCAATATAAGCGTTCGCCTTTTATGTTAGGAATGTGGGTATGTGAGCTTGCTCATTGATATTTCTTTAATTCGACTTGCCAACTCAGTAATAGGTTATCTGGTTATCGGTTATGTAAGAGCAACCCAAAGCTTACAATTTGTGCAATTTAAGGAAAAAATTATCATAAAACAGTTAGTCGTCCCCCATATGTTCACATATAATGGGAGAAAGATCCATATTGATATTGAGGTATACAAATAAACATACCTTTTGCGTAAAGTGGATATTTCCTCTGACACCATGTTCAGCACGTAAGTTCAGACGAGGAATAATTTCACGATGGGCATCAGTATCTAAAAGTACATAATAACTAATTTTGACTCTGATGAACCATTATACCACAAATAGTCAAATACTGTATACATCATCTATGATACGATCAACACAAATTTGGAATTCTGTGGAATTCTACAAGATTTCTACTATAGAAGCACCATCACGGACGAGTAACAAGCCATGCACACACCATGCACATAGCCTGTCATGAAGCACCATCACGGACGAGTAACAAACCATGCACACACCATGCACATAGCCTGTCATAAAGCACCATCACGGACGAGTAACAAGCCATGCACACACCATGCACATAGCCTGTCATTATCCTCATCACGGACGAGTAACAAGCCATGCATACACCATGCACATAGCCTGTCATGAAGCACCATCACGGACGAGTAACAAGCCATGCACACACCATGCACATAGCCTGTCATTATCCTCATCACGGACGAGTAACAAGCCATGCACACACCATGCACATAGCCTGTCATTATCCTCATCACGGACGAGTAACAAGCAATGCACACACCATGCACATAGCCTGTCATTATCCTCATCACGGACGAGTAACAAGCCATGCACACACCATGCACATAGCCTGTCATTATCCTCATCACGGACGAGTAACAAGTCATGCACACACCATGCACATAGCCTGTCATTATCCTTATCACGGACGAGAAACAAGCCATGCACACACCATGCACATAGCCTGTCATTATCCTCATCACGGACGAGTAACAAGCGATGCACACACCATGCACATAGCCTGTCATTATCCTCATCACGGACGAGTAACAAGCCATGCACACACCATGCACATAGCCTGTCATTATCCTCATCACGGACGAGTAACAAGCTATACACAAACCATGCACAAAGCCTGTCATGAAGCACCATCACGGACGAGTAACAAGCCATGCACACACCATGCACAAAACCTGACATTATCCTCATCACGGACGAGTAACAAGCCATGCACACACCATGCACATAGCCTGTCATGAAGCACCATCACGGACGAGTAACAAGCCATGCACACACCATGCACATAGCCTGTCATTATCCTCATCACGGACGAGTAACAAGCCATGCACAAACCATGCACATAGCCTGTCATTATCCTCATCACGGACAAGTAACAAGCCATGCACACACCATGCACATAGCCTGTCATTATCCTTATCACGGACGAGAAACAAGCCATGCACACACCATGCACATAGCCTGTCATTATCCTCATCACGGACGAGTAACAAGCGATGCACACACCATGCACATAGCCTGTCATTATCCTCATCACGGACGAGTAACAAGCCATGCACACACCATGCACATAGCCTGTCATTATCCTCATCACGGACGAGTAACAAGCCATGCACACACCATGCACATAGCCTGTCATTATCCTCATCACGGACGAGTAACAAGCCATGCACACACCATGCACATAGCCTGTCATTATCCTCATCACGGACGAGTAAAAAGCCATGCACACACCATGCACATAGCCTGTCATTATCCTCATCACGGACGAGTAACAAGTCATGCACACACCATGCACATAGCCTGTCATTATCCTTATCACGGACGAGAAACAAGCCATGCACACACCATGCACATAGCCTGTCATGAAGCACCATCACGGACGAGTAACAAGCCATGCACACACCATGCACATAGCCTGTCATGAAGCACCATCACGGACGAGTAACAAGCCATGCACACACCATGCACATAGCCTGTCATTATCCTCATCACGGACGAGTAACAAGCCATGCACACACCATGCACAAAACCTGACATTATCCTCATCACGGACGAGTAACAAGCCATGCACACACCATGCACATAGCCTGTCATGAAGCACCATCACGGACGAGTAACAAGCCATGCACACACCATGCACATAGCCTGTCATTATCCTCATCACGGACGAGTAACAAGCCATGCACACACCATGCACATAGCCTGTCATTATCCTCATCACGGACGAGTAACAAGCCATGCACACACCATGCACATAGCCTGTCATTATCCTTATCACGGACGAGAAACAAGCCATGCACACACCATGCACAAAGCCTGACATTATCCTCATCACGGACGAGTAACAAGCCATACACACACCATGCACAAAGCCTGTCATGAAGTACCATCACGGACGAGTAACAAGCCATGCATACACCATGCACATAGCCTGTCATTATCCTCATAACGGACGAGTAAAAAGCCATGCACACACCATGCACATAGCCTGTCATTATCCTCATCATGGACGAGTAACAAGCCATGCACACACCATGCACATAGCCTGTCATTATTCTCATCACAGACGAGTAACAAGCCATGCACACACCATGCACATAGCCTGTCATTATCCTCGTTAAAGCTTTTTAGCGTATAAAGTGCAACTCCTATCTTATCATCACCTTTCATTTCTACGAGAAAAGACACATTAGGCCAGTATGTGGGTTAACTTCTAACGATGTACGAGTGCTATTCCAGATAGGAAAAGAAAGTATAGTGAAATTACAAGAGAAATAAGTAAGTCACAAAAATAATACACTCCGAGGAAAATTCAAAAGGGAAAGTCCCTAATCAAATGGCAAAATCAAAAGCTCTAGCACAGCAAACGAATGGATAACAACTGACATATTCCTGACTGTCGAAATGTCAAAAATATAGGTACAGCAGTCAACATTGTGTTATTATCTTAATCACAAAGTCAAAATGTATCAAAGAAGCACAAACATGCATTTAGACAAAGCACATTCGTAATAATGAAAGACAAGACTACAAAATTTACATGGCACAATAACACAACGACGGGTTGTATAAGTACAGAGCCACGTCATATGGATCAAAGAAACACTAAGAGACTTAAAGGAAAAGCACATTAGCAAAAATGAAAGACTACAACACAAAATGTATCATAGAACAATAACACAATGACAGGATGTATAAGCACAGGGTCAAGTCAAATAAATATCACCAAAAACAGACTAAACAGTAAAAGTAATATCAATAAAAACAAACAAACAAATTCAATGTAGAAAACATCAAGACAGGGAATTTAGCGCAACAAATTTAATGAAACCAATCATTGAGGTAATATATCATACTACCATTTTAAAGTATGCATTATTGAAGATTCCGATCCGTTTTTAAATCCAAATCTACCAAAACTGTGTAACTGCAGATTGTAATCAATACGTGGGTTGGAATCCGGCTAACATGTTTAACCCCGCCACATTCTGTATGTATGTGCGTAAATGTCCCAAGTCAGGAGCCTGTAATTCAGTGGTTGTCGTTTGTTGATGTGTTGTATGTTTGTTTTTCGTATTATACGTTTCAGGGCCTTTTATAGCGGACTATGCGGTATGTGATTTGCTCATTTTTTAAGGCCGAGAGTTGTCTCATTTGCAATCATACCACATCTTTTTGATATTTGATATATGTATATGGTCACATATATTTCTAAGTAATCTTGTGTAAGACCAAGGTCAAAGTTTCCAAAATAGGCCACATTTTATGAAGAAAACACGTTTTCAAACGTGAGCTCAACTACTTCTTGATATATGGTCACTTGTTGAAGGCCACACAGTTACCAATCATTGAGGTAATATATCATACTACCATTTTATTCGTTATGAAATTCAGAATAGAATTACTTAATTCTTCTGTATAATAGATAGGGGTAGCATTCCATGACACAACATCAGAACATGGATAGCAAACAAACAAACAAACAAAACACAAACAAACCCCCCACACACAAAGATAGTATTTTTTAGCAGTTAGTGCGGACCATATCAGAACAATCGAGTTCAACCGCTGGTACTTTTGGTTTTGTTCTCTGTTGAATTCTCTATGTAATATTTAAAAATACAATGAATGACCAACTGATTTAGGACTCTTTCGCGGGTTTAATCCAATAAGGTTGCTCACTTTGTAGTCGTATTAAACGTCTAATCTGTTAATACAACGTTGCCACATGTTATGTAAAAAAGTATTTGTCATATTATATTTCATTGGGCCACATCGTATGTGTAATACAACACTTTAAATTTCTTATACTACATTTCTACTTAGAACCAGCTCAATTGTATTAGGCAATTATCGCATAATAATACGTGGAATTACTATAGAAAAGCGAAGATAATCTACGTACTATAGAAATAAAGCCGCTAGTTCACTTCAAAATGTGGTCATTTACAATAATGAATATTTTAAAGGGTAGATATTTTTTGAAGTTCAATTGGTGAAAAAAACAGTTTATGATATTTCTCATGTGACAACAGAATGAAACGTACATGTACTTTACAAAAATATTTTTTTAACATTCAAATCAAATTGTAATACTGGATTTGTAAAGGAAAGTCTACCTGAGCAATAGAAAATTAAAATACACAGGGTTTATTTGTTCATGGGCGTAACCCATGCATAGTTTTTGGTTCAAGACTTTAATAATATTGCTCAAAGGTAGAGAAATCGTAGTGAAATTCAGGCGTGCATTAAAAAAAAAAAAAACAGATGAAGAAAAGGGTCATTGAACGTTGAGGGAAATACTGACAAGTGAATATTTATATATAATAAGACATATTTGTCCTGGGAGCCATCCTTTCCCTTGTAATACACTTAGTTTTCAGTTTTTGTCTGTTTTTCCTCGAATCAATTTTTTTTTAAATTGATTTCGCTTGGCATATGTCCTTTTACAGATACACTTATAAAATCGTTTTGTAGAGAGTGCTATATTTTCAGTTTCCAGGCGGACTTTTTATGGCTTTTTTTTTTTTATCGCTCGCAGGAAGAGGGTTTACTCCGTTTGATTCTTAGTTCTTGTTTGTTGTATACACAGATTTAGAAACAGCATTGTGTAGTTATATCGTGCCGTTAACTATATAACAAATATTCAGATGTATGAAATGATTGCAATAAATGAAGAAAGCGATAGTTTTAGATATCTTATAAAATATTAAAAACAATCTTACTTTTTTGACACAAAAGACACATATGTCCTTCCCGCAGTAATCCAGGGGAAGACATGTATGTTCCTCCTGCAGTAAGAGGCTTAAACTTGTGACCGTCAAAATGCAAATGCATATGAATATGTTGTCCCTTATCATGATCTTCATTATCGTCGTCATCGTCATCGTCAGCATCACCGTCGTCATCATCATCAGTATCATCTTCGTCACTATCTCCCTCATCATCATCGTCGTCGTCATCCTCATCATCATCGTCGTCGTCTTCTTCTTCTTCCTCGTCATCACTATCGTCATCATCATCGTCGTTATCAATGTCATCGTCGTCATCATTATGGTCATCATCAGCATCATAATCATTGTCGTCGTCGTTATCATCATCATTATCGTCGTCGTCACTATGAATATGAACTTTGTTTTTATTTCGATCTTTTGTTTGTTTCCTTAAATCCGCGATCACTTCTTGCATCTTTTTCATCAATTCCTTGAATTCTTCATTTTGTTCAAAATCTGTCAAAATTGAAATAAAAACTATTAATAAAAGATTGTTCGCTACATCAACTACTAAAAAGAACAAATAAATTAACAAATATAAATTAAACCCTATCGTTATCTTAGGATTTTGGGGACAGGACATTTTTTTTTTGCCGTCTCCCTGTTCAAAATGCGTCATTTTTGTTTTGTTTTGTTTTAATTTTAATAATTGTCGCGTTTTTCTGTATTATATGAACACAAAAATACTATAAGTGAATCATTGTCTACCTCTTGTAGAGGTCTATAGGATGTCTGTTGGGATAATTGCTCCTATTCAACATACACCACCGTGTATTCTTGTTTTTGATTAATATATAAATATTTTCACGATATTATCTTCATCGCGAAAATATCAAAAATAATATTTCTTGTTACTTTTCAACAAATATAAATGAGCTATTATTAATCTATTTTTAAGCTCCGATTCCTTGCCCGGCTTTGTCTATTCTTTTTGTCCTTTTTGGTTTATTTTATTAAGATTTTCAAAGATTTTGGCCTTGAGCATCCATATCGCAATGAAGAGACATTGATTGTCGAAATGCGCATCTGTAGCTGTATATATACATTTCTATTCACACGTGACTATCCAACATTACTTTTAACTGACTAGTGCAAGAATTTACACACTATTACATATTTTTAATAAGGCCGTTTTAATAAAGGTAATTAACTTCATCATTATTTTCTTCCATATACATTCAATTATTTCAATTCAAATGGATACAAAAATTCAGCAACAATCTTTTGATGACCAGTCAGCGGTGTTAGGTTCACGTATAGCTTTGATTTTATTTTATTTTAAAGAAATCAACTTGTTTGTAATACCGACGTTCAGATAAGAGCATCTAAAGAAGTTATATCACTCACAATCGGTGCAACTTGGGGAAACAATTAACTGTTTTCCAATATTTTTTTCGTGCTTAGAAAACATCAAATAGTTAATTCTAGTCCCCGATTTCGCCGTTTTTTTGGAGGATTTTCGACTTATTGCTGTCTTCTCCTATATTGATCTTTTATCCTAGATTGTACAATAATTATAATGAAAACTTACTTTTAGAATTAGTTTCTATAATATCACGTGTCGGGAAACTGACGTTGAACGTTCTAGTTATGCCTCCTAATTTATTTTTTCCTTCGCAAACGCGATCCCGAGCATCTGTTTCGGTCATCGTCTTTATGTGGAGTTTCTTTCTAGTTTAAACATATCTGTAACAAACAAATATGAAAGTATAAAGAATCAGAGACAGAATTGTTAGTAATACGTTGTTTCAAGTGTATTACAAATCTTAAATTTGTGTAGTTATTGTAATTCCAGAATTTTACTATCTTCTCATACATTTGTCACATTTGACTTTCAGAGATTTTAAAGAATAAAATTGTCTTGTCTTGTCTTGTCTTGTCTTGTGTCTTGTGTCTTGCCTATGTCGTATGGACTTCAAAATTAGCTTGGCTGGTAAAAAAATCTAAAAGAGTTTTTAAATTAATATATCTTTTTCGATTTCGAATTTCATGGCAACTCACATTTACAAAAATGTAATTGCACGTTCATTTTAATGCACACAAATTATTTAAAGAAAAATAAAACAATAAAACATAAATGCATGAGTTAAAAAGTATATATAATAATGATTTGTGATTCTCTATATCTCTGTTCTTGTCCGCATCATAAAAATCTGTAGTTATTTTAGTATGCAGTTGATGTACAGATAGCGACTTATATATTTTTATACTATGGTCGGTTGTGCTAAACAAGTAACTTCGTAAAAATATAAAAAAAAAATTTGCATAATTTGTATGCGTATATATATGGTACTGCATATTTCTTTACTGTAACTCTTAATACCAATGTCATGATGAAATCAAATGAAACTTACTATTTGATTGGCACTAATGAAATGGTACATGATGAATATATCTATTTTATTTTACTCGAGACACTGACTATTTCCCGACGTCCCGTGGAGGGAAATAACTTGTGTCGAGAGAAAATAAAATAAATGATATATCTCGAAATAACCTATTTTAATTTCATGTAAATTCAGATTACTAATTTATGAAACAAGAAACGTAAACGGATTTGAATGAGTACTGTATATTTTCATCACTGACACTTTCTGAGTTTAGATGAAAAGTTGTATACTAATATAACACTCAATTTCAAAATATGACTTTGAAATGTGTTTTCTGTTATAATGGTTATGTTTTAAAAATAACGAATAAGAATTACCTGGTAAGAGCGAAGAATTCCTAAAATAACTAAAATTTTATCGAATCTGAAATCTCATGGCAACTGTCAAATAGTCCAACTTAAAATTATAGTTGCCGATTTGCATATAAACGATTACAGGTTTTACTTCGTTTTACCAATGAAATGCCTTGTTACATAATTACCTAAACAAAACGTTTTAATCTTTTTTTAAACACTTATTTATTTACATTATTTTATTTATTGATACTTTTGATCTAAATTATTGATTATATATACTAACGTTACTGTAATATGTTTGCTATGGACAATAGGCCTAATTGTTTACAATCCCTTTTTAATCCAATTTGTGAAAACATAAATTATTAGTGAATATTATCAAATCTTAGCTTGTTCAATATGAAAAGATCACGCATAAGATAAGCAATTAATGACAATTAACCAATCAAAGTCCATAATTTCATATTTGCTGTATCTACAAAAAATAAGGTGCTAACTTTTGCATACAACAAGGTCAAACGTGTCCCGAACAGTGTTCCTTAACATATTTTTGGAACATTATGTAAACTTTAATGTATATGCACCATAATATAAAAAAATTACCAAATTATCATATTTACAAAGTTGTAATATACATATTCGTAAATTAGGAAGTTCAACATATGTCAATAACATATCACCTCTACTGTTAAGTAATTAACCCCCAAGTCACAAAACACCAGCTAAAATTATATATAATTAAAATATCAAAAGGTTCAACATATAAGTAAATATCCAAGTTTTTTTTAACAATATAAACATTTTCAAATAAGTTATAGTTATTGAACAAGCAACTCGGCATGTGTCAAGGTTTGAAATTTATAAATCATTAACTTTTTTGTCATACTAGTATTCCGACTTTCTCAAAATTTGTTACGTTATTAAGAGTTTAACGTTTTAACGGCATAACTTTGATTGTTTATATGTAGACACCAGTCTATTGTAGAAGACTATGCTGCCCTCTACATGTATATGTTTGTATGTTGTTTTTGTCGTTTGATAGCTTTCTTGTTAACGTTTAACTCACATCTCCATCAAATTTAGTCCTGACTGTTCGAAGTACTATTAAATCGGTTCATGACAAACCTCAACTTAAAGGGTTACTGAGGAAAGATTTTTTACTTTCCTTTCCTTCACGTATATGCTCAGAGGAAGATTAATCAAAGAGGGATGTACATGTACCACAATTCATATTCAAAGTTAACAGAAAAAAATTCCACTTTTCACTCTTTAACTCCGCCTCCTTCCACAATCTTTTCAACATATATAAAATGTTGTAGACTGTCACATGTCGCCTCTGATCGAAGTCTGATTGATATGCAACTATCTTTTTCTTGCTTTTTTTGCACATACTTCAGATATGAACCTCATCAAATTCGACAAAAAATTGCCACTAAAGAGGAATAGGTATTTAAAAAGTTGTTAAAATTCTATTGAGCACAAAACTAATCCAAATTGGATTTCACTTATCCGGATATTCTAAAATAAAGTTATGTTTTGGTAAAATGTAACAAAAAAGATCAATAATCTTGTTTGACTTTAAAGCATCGATGTTCCCCTTATGATTGGAAAACAAATATTTCTTTACTTCGTCGACTAAAAATTGTAGTAGCGCTAAGCTTGGCGGTATTTTTTTCATTTTTAAAGAAAACCTTTGGAAATCCTTGTTCAGGTAAAATCAGAAGTCGAAAATAAAATAAATGATTGGGAGGTACAAGTACCCGGTCATGTCCACTCTTTGTTTTTGTTAAAAACGTATTTCTATTTGTAACCATCTGATGCGTTGAGCATTTTTCAACTGATTTTTATAGTTCATTCTTATGTTGTACTGTTGCACCATTGTCCCAGGTTAGGACCGCTAACATGTTGGACCCAGCAACATTCTGAATAAATGTGCCTCTCCCCAAGTCAAGAGCCTGTAATGTTCAGTGGTTTTCGTTTGTAGCTGTATTTCATAATTGGTTTTCGTTCATTTTTTTGAACATTAATTATTCCGATAGTTTTCTCGTTTGAATTGTTTTGCATTTGTGATTTCGGGGCCTTTTGTAGCTGACAATGCGGTGAGTACTGTGATCATTGTTGAAGGCCGTACGGAGACTTATAGCTGTTAATTACTATGTCCTTTGAACTCTTTTAAAGAGTTGTCTCATTGAAAATGATACCACATCATTTTTTTTAAATAACAACGCCTTTGCCAAAAAAGGACAAAAAAACAAACAAAAGTATACAAAACACAACATAGACAACTAACAACTGAGCATCAAGAACTCCACCAAAACATAGACAACTAACAACTGAGCATCAAGAACTCCACCAACAACATAGACAACTAACAACTGAGCATCAAGAACCCCACCAACAACATAGACAACTATCAACTGAGCATCAAGAACTCCACCAACAACATAGACAACTAACAACTGAGCATCAAGAACTCCACCAACAACATAGACAACTAACAACTGAGCATCAAGAACTCCACCAAAACATAGACAACTAACAATTGAGCATCAAGAACCCCACCAACAACATAGACAACTAACAACTGAGCATCAAGAACTCCACCAAAACATAGACAACTAACAACTGAGCATCAAGAACCCCACCAACAACATAGACAACTAACAACTGAGCATCAAGAACCCCACCAACAACATAGACAACTATCAACTGAGCATCAAGAACTCCACCAACAACATAGACAACTAACAACTGAGCATCAAGAACCCCACCAACAACATAGACAACTAACAACTGAGCATCAAGAACTCCACCAACAACCGATGGTGATCTCAGATGCTCCGGAAGAACAAACAGATCCTGCTCCACATGTGGCACCCTTCGTGTTGCTAATGTAAGAACAAATGATTCTTTTTTGGTAACTCACAATCGGGAAAATGGAACGGGATTGTGGTAACAACAATTGGAACATATCGTAATTGCGACAATAAACTTTTCGAAGGGATGATTTTAACTTCAAAACTTTGTCGTCTTGTTTTAAAAGCTTTCTTGTCTGCGACAACCCTCTATTATAACGGAAGATTTTGTATGTGTTTATGATATGTTGCGAAGTAGAAAAACCACCTCGACAAATTCTTAATATTAAAAGAAATTACAAATTTGATCCATATTTTTTTTTAGTTCAAATCGTGGTAAACCCGAGAAAATATATCGAATAGAAGTTGAACATTTTCATTCTGTGTGCGAAAACTGTTTTGTATGGGTATTTTATAAAAAAAGATTATATATATATATATATATCAATTTAACATTGTTTAACCAAACCGAAAAAGTGGAAGAGCTGATACAGCAATTTTGTTGTTGTGAAAGGTTTAGCTAGCTTTAAACCCAGGTTTGATCCACAATTGTCTGCATAAGAAAATGCCTGTACCGATTCAGAAATATGACATTTGTTATCAATTCTTTTGATATGTTTGAGCTTTTGATTTTGCTATTTGATTAGGGACTTTTAGAATTTTCCTCGAAGTTCTGTATTTTGTGATTTTTTTTCTCATAACGAATACTACCATAACTAAAAAAATCTTGGAGTGAGAGTACAAAAGAAATTTCAGTTATTGTATACATGAATTTTATTAAATTTTTTCATCAGCTTCGTCCTTATTCTTAAAAGGCATGATACATCTATGTTTTTTTTGTACAATTATATGTACACATGTTCTCGGTGAATTATTACGAATTTGCATATTATAACCGTTTACTCTCCGCTATCTGATCACGGTTTAACTTCATGGATGTGTAATCCAGTGTGACCCTCATGTTTAGCAACACCTTCTTGATCATCACTGTTAAAACTGTGTAGGTGATCATGAGTTGGATCTGCAAGTGCTATGACACAACACGCAACCTTAGGTCCAGCATTACCTCCCTTTAAACTTCCAGCATCACCTCCCATTCCTAAGTCATCAGGTCCTTCATGAATCTGAAATACGTGGAATAAATACAATTTTAAGCTTTTGAATGAATTTTGAATAGAATACATGAGAAGTCCATTACTGATCAAGAATATAACCCATTCCGTATATCTGTATTTATATTGAGGTTGTTCCATTTTGTTGTTGTGAGAATATTGTTGATCAATTATTGTTAATTTTCGAGAATAGTGTGATCAACCGTTATTTTTGTAAGAATCGTGTTTGAGACTCGTATTGACCATTTTGTTACAATTGCGAAAAAAAAATGTTGATTAATCTTTTTTTTTTGGTGAGAATTATGTTGATCAATCCTTATTTTTATGAGAATCATGTCGACCAATCGTTATTTATCAATCATTCTATGTTTTTAGAAACATGACATCAATCGTTCTTTTTGTGGGAATCTTGTTGGCCATTTGTTATTTATTGCGAATATTGTGTTGATAAATATCTATGTGATAATCGTGATTAAAAAATCGTTCTTTTTGGTGAGAATCGTGTTGACTAATACATGTAGTTATTTATCAATCGTTAAATCGTGATGATCAATTGTTTTTTTGATAGAATCGTGTTCATCAATCGTTATATTTATTATAATCGTGTTGACCAATTGTGTTTTGTCAATCATCCTTTTTTATGATTGTAATGCATCCTGATGATCAATCGTTATATAAGTATATAAAAGACTCACCGCAATACTTCTACCAATCAGAGAATTTTCCCCATGAAGGCTGATCGTCTCATCTGTCATTTTATAGTCAATATTTCCATTCATATCACAATCAATATTACCAAGGTCGCCTACATGCCTAAATTTTTAAAGTTGAAATATTAATTTATTGACAAATATTTGAAGTCCATTTAAACTTATTTTTAACCTTAACCCCGAAAACTAGAATCAACTCTTTTCTACATTTCATCATAACCTTTCAGATAAAATTAAGAATGAAAAAAAAGGAATGAGTCAAAGAGACAAACAAAACGATCTAAGAGGAGAACACATTTGTCTTAAACACAGCGAGAAAATCACGCACCCAGAGGACACTAATAAACCTGTGCATTGGAGAAGTATTAGGACATAAATGGTTCTAGATCAGGTTTATTTTATAGGCATGATGATACAGAAATGTACGACATTTTGTGTTGTAGATGATAATGATCTATATAATTAAAATATCAATTTTAACTTTTTTTGTAATGTCTTTAGCACAAACATTTTAATACGCCTTATACAAGATCCCAGCCAAATCCTACAAGAATGTAGAGTTACTAATTGATTTTTCAAATAAATCGAAAAATTTTCATCCGATGTATATGTGCATACTTTTAAGCAGACATAAATCTGCAAGGAGCACACTTAAATTCTCATTTTTTTTAATTATGCTAACGCAGATTTTAATAGTAAAGTTTTCCCGAATTTCGACATACGTTATTCATTTCAACCTTATCCTTAATTATGTGGTATATGTTTCAACTTTTTTTACTCTATTCTCCTCAATACTATCCTTAACAGTATCAAAGACCCTATCATTTCAAGTCACTGAAATTAACTAGTTGTTTCTATTTTCTAAACTCATTACAACTTAAGCAACACACCTAAAGCAACACACCTAAATCACAACACGAAAATAAGAAAGCAAATGAAATACAATGTGTGAGCATCTTGTGCTTCGTGTGAACTCTCATCTGGGTTATAATGGGTCCTTAATGAATTACATGAGTTGGATATATAAATACCTTGTATGAGCATATTGTGCTCCGTGTGAACTTCCATCGAGGTTATAATGGCTTCCTAATGAATCACATGAGTTGGATGTATAAATACCTTGTGTGAGCATCTTTTGCTCCGTGTGAACTTCTACTGGGGTTAAAATGGCTTCCTAATGAATCACATGAGTTGGATGTATCACCGTATTGGTGGACATGGAAACCATGGGAATGCTTTGGATTTTCCTTCGTCATATCAAAACCATTTAATGCAATATGGATCTCCACAGGATCATCTCCCTATATTAAGAAAGTGACATTTTAAACACTTTCTTTTTTGTTATGTCTACATTTCTACGAACCTTATGTATTACGTATTTGTGTTTTTGTCATTTTCATTCTACGCGTGAGAGAAACTTGGTTCCTAAAACAAATCTTTTTTGAGAACTGGAATTAACATCATGATATAACGTCATTTCATGTCTATATCAAGAAAGTATCTTAGTGTATCAAAGCTAAACAAATAACTATTAGCTCATGGTAAGTTAAGGGGAACCAAAAACATAGCCCCCCCCCCCCCCCCCAAAAAAAAAAAAAAAAAAGGAGATGCATTATGAAATTGTTTGGTAGAATTTGAGAAAGTTTCATTAAAGTATGATAAAGCCGGGAGTATTCCGAGATTGCTTTTACGTCTGACGGTCCTACTTCACGACTGGATATAGGGCCAAGATTAAATTTCGAAACCGTACTACAACTGTTTTCTCATTCTTCATGCAGATAAATCTGACATAATTCGATGACGTAATTAATTAAGTCCGAAAAAGACCGTCATATGTCAGTTCAATATCATACTAGTTCAAGAATTGCAGATACACAATCGGTATCCCCATCACCTAAATTAAAGCTAGGACAAAGTCTATGCTTTTGTTATGGTTTAAAATTTGTTTTTGTGCTTCTCCAACAATCACGAGGTAGTTATGGATAGGAAAATGGTTGATCGGTTCGTAGTCAGTTGATTACTATGTCGACCGCGGTGATACGACTTTATGTGGACTATTTTAAAATTTTGAGAAAGCATGTTATATAAATGTCATTAAAATATTTGTGTCCTGAATGCGTTAGTAACATTTGCCACTGCACGTTAAGCAAACATCAATCAATCAAGAGAATAAAACATGCAAAGAATAATAATTTTGCACACTCATGTTATAAGTCAAGTGATACTTAGCTATAGTCTGTGAGAACACAATTAATTTATAAGTTGTTTAAGGACTTGAACAGGTTTTTATAAACTATAATAAGTACCCTTATATCGTGTCTTTGTGTCTATTACTCTGTATGATAGCTTTAAGTACCCTTATGTCGTGTCTTTGTGTCTATTACTCTTTATGATAGTTTTAAATATGTGCTTCGTAACACGGTATGGAGTTTAGATATTTGCAGATGATTTTTACACGTTTTTTCATGTTGTTACACTACTGTCCCGGGTTAGGGAAGGAAAGACTGCCTGGTTTATAACTCCTCATTCTTTATGTGCCTGTCCAAATTCAGAAAATTTTGATGACAGGCTAGTGACATATACTGATCACCCATAGACACTTATTTCAAAATGAAGGACACTTATGAGTTTGTACATAACGTTATTTTCCACATAACGTTATTTTCCATTTAGAATCTTCTGTCTCATTATTTGAACCATATTATTTGGCTTCTACTTTAGAAATCAATATAATGTACTGAACCATATTGTTGCAAAGGCCGTAAAAAGGGACAAATAACATTTTGAAAAACTCCGAAGAGCAGTAAGGCACCAATCATTCATCTTTTTTATTTAAATCGTTTTGGAAGGGAAAATATTTAATTTTTATTGATAATTCGGTTGAGAAAAAACTCAGATTTTAGTTTTAAAACACCTTCTTCAAAAAATGTTTGTCTTTGATTAATGCCGTGGGGAAATATGTCCGCCAAAAAAAAATTAAAATTATGCCAATACAAAAGATAAACTATGAACTATTTTCTTTTAGTATTTACATACTTTTTGTAACAAATGGATTGCGCCTCTGATGTCATCGCCATCTGCTACGTTACTGTTGGGGAACACTTCGCAATGTGCATGGACTAAAAACGAGTATTTATACAAATTAGCATTATATCTACCAGATTATCATAAGTTCTAAACAACTTACAATTTAATATCAAATTATAATAAACATTTAACCAGATGAAGCAAAATCTAAAGCAGAAAATTTAATTTGAAAGTTATATTTGAAATAATGGGTTTATAACTGACATAAGTACAAAATAAGAAACATAATCAATTGTAGTTATATCATTGACAATATTTAGTTTGATTACGAACATGTAGAAAAATGTCAGTCTAGTAAAACCAATTAAATATAAGATTGAATTAGTCCAAATTTTTGAATCGGTGAAACTTGCATTTCACCCTACCTGTCAACTGTATATTTGTCTCTTTATACATACCGATATTCTTTATCCATCCCCTGAACCCCACAAATCAGAAGACCTAGTTTATTAAGAAAGGGCAATTCTAGAAAACATACCTTCGTCATCATGCTTTTTATGACAGTCACTAGGTTCCAGGTGCATATGCATATGAATATGCTGCTCGTTCCCATGTGTTTCAACATGGGCTTTGTCATGATCATGATCATGATCATCACTGTCAAGTTCAATGGCGCCCTCTACCCGATGGACAGATGTATTTTGATGGTCCTCACTGTCTAATGCCAATCGAGTAGAACTCTCGTCATCATCATTTCCATCACTCATATGTATATGTACGGCGTTTTTAGGTAATTTTGCTATTTGTTCTTCTAGTTTTTTTATTTGTTCCTCCATTTGCAAAATGATAGGTGAAGATTCTATGCTGGATGGTTTTCCGCGCACTACAATACATTACATTGATAACTATATCTGATTCGTCAGGTAAAACAAATAACAAAATTAGATCTATGAGAACACAATATAAACCCAGCCTTTTTATTTGCTCTTGTTGTCAATCAAGTCAATCAAAAGCCAATGGAAATTCCTGGTTCATTTTCTGTTTTCGTCTTATTTTGTTTTCTGGTGAGCCATGGAGGTACGAAAAGTTTTAAGAACTCAGATGGTGATGAAATACATTGTCAGGACTGATGTAAATTTTAGTTCGTTATATTTTTAACGAAAAGAAAGGGAGCCATTAGATCTATATGAATGACAGACTATCAATCCGACCTTCTGAGGACAATCATTTGTGTTGTTTGCATTGCGCGTTTACGATTCTTAGTTGAAGAGTTATGCAGTTTCACACTGCATGTAACAAGTTAAAGCCCTCATGCAATAATGTAAAACAAAATGGTCCGAGACAAATATAGTCCCTAGTGTTGACAGTGGGTTACTTGCCATTAATTTTTATACCCCTTCCAAATTAATTTCTCCATGTTTAATGCCTCAAATTGCAAGTAAGGGGGTGAAATTACACTGTAAATAAATTTGGATCCAGAATTTTAAAGGAAAGTAGTGATTTGGTCCAGCTGGAAAAGGTTGAAAATTAACACTTCGGAAGCTGTCAAAAGATTTCAAGACGCCCTAAACATAAAATTGTCCATATTTTGAGTCGATGACGTTTTCTATAATTTTGATATAATTTGTCCCAAAAGTAGTACAACACACTGTAAAAGTTTCTTTGAGAAAGCGCAGGTGGGACTTTTTTTATTTTCATTTACAAATGTATGTTCTAAAAGAAATGCACTACGAAATAATTGTGGTCTCGGACCAAATTCAAAATGTAAATACTGATGTCTGGGATACAAATGTCACAGGTACCATGAAAATTATATTTGATAAATTTATATTGCTTCAGTGGCCAAACAAACTTGTCTTTATTGAGGTTTATACTGGATATAAGAGGATTCATTGCCAACGTTTAAACAACGAAGTGAAAAATCTGTCTTCGTGATAAAATTTGAAGTTAATTTCTTATCAAATTTCATACACGTGCCATGAGGAAATTTTGAAACCCGTATCATATATTTTAAGCATTATGAAATGTAAGAAATCAAATTAACTGAAGGTGTACAAGATATAGCCGTAAAACGTTGAGAACTACGTTTTATTTAGGACCAAATTCACTTGGTAATAAATTGATTAAAACACCGATTACGAAGACGGCTACCCGAAGACTATTTTATACCAATCAAACAGAAGTTTGTGCATCAAACATATAAGATTGAAACCTTATCATTAAAGCCTTATGAAATGTATGAAATCAAATTAACCGAAGGTGTACAAGATATAGCCGTAAAACGTTGATAAGTACGTTTTACTTAAGAATAAACTCACTTGGTAACAATCCAATGACGAAGTCGGCTACCCGAAGACTGTTTTATACCAATCAAACAGAAATTTGTGCATCAACACCTTTACATTTATTTTAAAGATAATTTGTGGGTTGTAATTAGATATTCGTTTTATTTTAAGATAAGCGACAAACGAATACACCGTCGTATATATGCAAAATATTAGAAATATAAAAAGCACTTTTCATTTATAACTGCACGAGACCAACTCACGGAAGTTATAGCGAAAATAACTTCAAATAGCTTTAAAAAAAAAGATCCCCCTAACGGTATCCGAGCCCTGAGACCATCAAACATCATGTGGTAGTGTTGTTCAATTTGAATGAAGTGGGCTATCTAAATATAACCAACAGCTGTATACTCTACTTTCAATTTACCTTAATTGAATTGCGCAGTATAAAAACAACAGTTGTGTGAACGAGACACAAAATTTGGTCTTTGAGAACTTGATTAACTCGTAGGGTTATTCGACGTTGAACTATGTCTAGCATTCAGTACTGAGAGTTCTCTTAGAGCGATATGTTTTGTCTTTTGTATAAATGTTAGTTGCGATCTTTTATGGTCTCAGGGATCGGATACCATTTATGGGGTCTTTGTTTTAAAAATGTTAATTGAACAAAATGGCACTATTACTTCCGTGAGTTGGTTTCGTTCAGCTATTAATGAAGTGGGATTTCCAAAGTATGTCTAGCAGTTGTGTACTTATTGTCGATCGGATGAGACAAGGCATTTTTAAGTGATTTTTAAAGTTTATTCTTATGTTGCACTGTTACACAATAAATTATTGTGCCAGGCAAGGGAAAGATTGAGCGCTGACAAAAATGATTAACCCCCGCCACATTATGTTCACAGTAAGGAGCATTTACTTAGTAGATGCTGTCTGTTATATCTAAAAAAAATTATTATTGTTTAGTTATGAAATCAGGGTTTTTCTTCTTTGTTTGAATTGTTTCATGTTTTGTCATATCTTGGATTTTTATAGCTGACTATACGCAATATATGTTTTTTGTTGTGACATATTATGGCTTAAATCTACATTATTTTGACTCTTTTGGATAGTTGTCTCATTGGCAATCATATCACATCTCCTTATTTTATATACAAGTACAAGTAATACTAATGCAGAAAATAATTGGTGTACACGGTTAAAAAAAACTACAAATGTCAATCAAGTTTAATCTGCCGGTCCTGATAGTGTGTGCAGACTCATTGAATTAATGAAAATAAAATGTATATATAAATTATTATAAGCGCAATATGGTATATTTGTATTTTTGACGCAAATTTCATAATTTTGCTAAATTAGTTGGCGCAAATGGGTTGAAGCGCAAACGGATTTTCCTAGATATAAATGGTAACCTGAAACAGGTAGACACGTTTTACTCCGTCAACAAGACTTTAAAAAATAGGAAAACGGTAGACCTCGGCATTTCACAGCCCCTTAAAATGTGTTAGCGTAGTGAATGCATACTAGTACACGATAAGTATAAATGTATAGCATGCCAAAAGAATGTTCGAGACGCATCTATAAAAACTTACTTTGGAAATGTTGATGAAGTTTGAATGTTTAACGCACCTGAAACAGTAAGGCAAATAAAAAACTACAAAAAAAAAATAAAAAAAAAAAAAAATAACCAAAAGACGTGCACAAATTGTAGTTACCTTTGTTTGCAATCTTTTCTTTTTTTCTGTCCTTCTTTCTGGCCAAAGAATAATCCAAAATAACGGAAACCAACAAAAGAAGTGCTAAAACTCTGACATACATCTTAGTAGAACAACGTGAGGGTAATGATAAAGCGTATGTAGAGAAAGGAAATATATACTAGAGTCGTAATCTTACAAATCTCATGAAGAGAAGAAAAATATATCAGATTTCTTTATAATTATAAGTACTTTAAGTGTGTCAAGTTGAATGTACTTTCAGAACTGGTTACAGCGAGATCTTGCAATTACGCAATACTGGCATGTAGTTCAATGTAAATATCCCTTATGTTTTTTTGTTTATTATAAGAAAACTATTATTGATGGCAACACGAGTTATTCTGTTTTTTAATTAGAGAATAGCTATAATAGTTCAATTTTTTGAATTAGGGAGCTACCATTTGATTTATATGGGAGGGGGAGGGGGCTAGGATGAAAATGTTGTCCTGCATATTTTTTTAGTTGTAATCTCTGTCCTGCCTTTTTTCATTTTTGATTCTATTCGGTCCTACCCTTTTTATTAGTTTAACCTGACCTTTTTTTGTCATCCTGCCTTTTGTTTTTTTTTGCAAAGTGTCTCGTCTTGCTTTTTTTATAATCAAAACTCCTGTCCTGCTCCCTTTTTTTTTACCCCCTCCCCTCTTTACACCCCTCTCCAATAAAAATCAAATGGTAGCTTTCTTATAAGGTAAAGTTTCATGTTAAAAAAAAGTCGGATAAAGGAGATATAACATAAAGTGTACCATAAGTTTGTCATGAATGTTTTAAAAATATTCAGAATTAGTTGAAAAATTTAAGAGTGCAATATATGATTTTTTCCCGAAATTAACAAACTCAATGCACTCCCAGAGCCTACCCAATGATTTAATAATCAAATGGTTTCCACCCTGAAAACTGAAACCGGCTTCCTAAACTCATCAAACTGGTTTGCACATGATCAGAATCTGTTTGACAGCAGGTAAACAGAAACCGGTTTAAACCAAACAACAAGTCATTCAATCACCGGAACCGTATGATGTAACTAGTTTGACTGCAACAACTACGCTCTTATAATACACACTAAGCAAAACAGTATTTTGATTTTTTTTTTAATAATTTTTGTCAAAAGTGAACAAAAGAAGTTTTTTTTATCTAAAATTATAAATTAAGCGTTAATTTTTTTTCGAGTTATTTATTTTTCTCTAAACCATGCATCTACTTTTGCAAATGTTTTGACTAAACCAATCGAGGAAAATCAACAGTTCTGCTTAATTAGGATGACTATATTGATGATAGAACGATAATGATGATAATACATTAACAGAGAATCTATTTCGTGTTTCATGGCGATTCAAAAGGTAATAGAATTGCTTGTGTTGTTGGAAGAGCTATAAATAGCACGATGAAAGGGATAATTTTAGTGAGCTATTGATAGTACATAATGATACCCCCCACGTAAGATCAGACCTAACCCCATATTTCCGGACAGGAAAGTTGATTATTTTCCTGATCGTGAATAAAAACAGTGATAAAAGACGATAAATATGTATAAGAAACCGGACGTTATGAAGGAACATTAATCTTTATTGATGATTGAAAATGTTTTTAAGGATATATATTCTTTAAACTACCACGCGTAAAATACTTTGGATTAACGATGCTATCGTTTAAGAATAATTTTGATATAAAAAATGTATGCCCTGGTTTCAACTCACTCAGTTGACCATAGATGGATTTAGCTATTATTCTAAGATCCAGTTTGGTCATATTACTCTTCAACTGTTTAGGTTCTTGTTCATCATTAGCTTTGACATATTCGGATTTTAGCGATCCTGTTAAGGTTAATTTAGGAAAGCGCGTCGGACGCACGGAATTTTTAAAAAACGCCTCGATTTCATTTTCTACAGGACTAGGTTGATACCTCTATTGGTGAACTATAAGGGTCCGAGAGTATCATACACTCAGTAGTCAGGACTTTGTTTACAGACTTTATATATATTAAACATATCTAAAATTGTCCGTTTATACAATTTGAATTTTAAAGAAACTAAGATTTTAATTACCTTTGGCAGAGTTGAATTTAGTTAGATTTGTCCGTTTGTTTAGGTCCTTTTTGATTATATGGCTCTTCAACTGTTTATGTTCTTATACATCCTTGGATTTTTTAAAAATATTCGGCTTTGAGCGCTGCTGGTGAAGGTAAATCCAGAAAGCGCTGCTGGTGAAGGTAAATCCAGAAAGCGCTACTGGTGAAGGTAAATCCAGAAAGCGCTACTGGTGAAGGTAAATCCAGAAAGCGCTACGCACGCATGCCATTTATAACGTGTTGTTTTCATTTCTTTCATAATTATTATCCATTTAAACCTTGTATTGCTCTACATCTTTATTCCATACATAAACATGTAGAGAAATAAAATTTTCATACGTATCTAAGTTTTTTTTAGCACTGACAGAAACAGAAATGATATTACCTGTTACAGCGTTTATTATTTAAGTAAAAACGAGTTGTCTTGCATTGAAAAGTGTTTCCATGATTGTTGGGTGTACAAATGTTAAAATAAGTTTTTATCCTTTTTATTTCAGCATTTATTTCGATACCACCGAAATATCACTTTACTACGTAAATCAATCGAAATAAAGTATGGTGTGTTAATTCTTGACACACAAACGCAAGATGCACACAAGAATAAAAGTAAATGCGTTACCGCTTTTATAATTGCTAGTGTGATATATAATGCTCTTGGTGAGTTATTTTCTCGTCTTTCCATTTGTTGGAAGTACTATTGTTCGGTAATTTTCTTGATGATTTATACAGACAAGTTGATCTCTTCTCCACGACTTGAGGGATTTTACTTTCCCAGTTTCCTTGAGACTTTAATTTATCAGTTTCAGGTCATAAGTCCACAAGTTTGGGGAATGTATTTTCTTCAAGATTGTGTAAGAGTTTGATTTCTATTGTAACCGAGGAATGTAAGATCTACTGCGCATAGGAATGTAAGATCTACTGCGCATTAAAAATTGTAATTTTTTGTTTGCCCAAGTTTATAGTATATATATTTTTTTTATTATAGCATGTACACAACATAACCGTGTAAACAAAAGATATAGGAAGATGTGGTATGAGTGCCAATGAGACAACTCTCCATCCAAATAACAATTATAAAAGTAAACCATTATAAGCCCAGATGAGAGAATGATGATCAATCTAGAGAACACACTTCTATCATTGTCATTGTCATGAGATATCTTTGACAGTCGTTGACTATATTCACGTTGTAATTTTACGGCTCCTAAATGAAAGGCAAGCATTTCGTCTACCAATACTGGACACTTTTAATTTCCAGAACATTCATTTGTAAATCCGCCGCCCCCTTTTCAATATGTTTATAACCAAAATGTGCAGAATGACATGGGATTTAATAAATTCATGGATTGTTTACTGTTATTATTATATATATTTGTAATTTGATTAAAAAAAACATAGGATTGGCATTATAACATGGCGTTTTGTTTAAACCCTATGGGAATTTGCCCTGTACAATAGTATTATTGTAGTCCCATGGAATATTTGTGGTCAGTCTTTAAACAGGAAAAGGGGGGGGGGGGCATAAGCTGTAAAATTATGTTGATCGATTTTGGACTCAAATACAACAAGTAATCATTGGATGTTGTTAAATAATTTTGAATTTTCTTCTTTCTTTTTTAAATGAAAATCAGAAACTTAAACTATATATTTTCATTCTTAAAAAAAGATGTTTGTTACTTAAATATGTTTTGATAAACTAAAAATTACATTTAGTATATGGACTCATTTCTTTTTCAAAATCGTGATTTCAAATATTTGTTAAATAAGATAGTATCAACATATTTTAATTTCAACAGGAATTATCTATCAACCATCGTTAATGATTTCCTATGTTATTCATATTTTCAAACGGAGATATAAAGCACAGGTATGTTTATATATAATTTTTATGTTTTAAGGGAATGAAATATTAAAATTTTGCCATTTTGTTCAACTAAATGACATCCAATATTTACAGTATTATTGCCACTGCTGGTTGACGTTTCGTCCCCGAGGGTATCACCAGCCCAGTAGTCAACACTTCGGTGTTGACATGAATATCAATAATGTGGTCATTTTTATAAATTTCCTGTTTACAAAACTTTGAATTATTCGTAAAACTAAGGATTTTCTTATCCCAGGCATAGATTACCTTAGCCGTATTTGGCACAACTTTTTGGAATTTTGGATCCAAAATGCTCTTCAACTTTGTACTTGTTTGGCTTTATAAATATTTTGATATGAGCGTCACTGATGAGTCTTATGTAGACGAAACGCGCGTCTGGCGTACTAAATTATAATCCTGGTACTTTTGATAACTATTAACATGACTAATTAGATGTTGATTCTTGAGATGAAGAAAAAAACCCAACAGGCAGAATAGACATACCATATCACTTGCAATAAATCACCATATACATCCGTTAGGTCATCGACCAAGATATAAATCATAACAAACTTAGGTTTATTAAGTATTCTTGTGGCAAACTGTAAAAAATGGCATGGTGATTTGGTACAAATTACTTTACCATGATGAACAATTGGATAATTTTGTTTTAATATAAGACACTTGTAACAGTAATGAATTAAACATGATATGAGTTTACGGTTGACAAAATTAAATTAGATAATCTAAAACACAAAAAAAAAATTATATATATATATATATATATATATATATATATATATATATATATATATATATATATATATATATATATATATATGATAACTCTAAAACCTAAATACATGTACATGTATCTATAAAAATAGGTTCTGACGATGACAGATAGTTTAATTGACACATTTTATACCTTCCATCATTACCGTACTGAACAAAGAAATAACACGACGGGTGCCGTATACGGTGCAGGAAATGTTTACCCTTCCGGAGCACTTGATTTCACTCCCGATTTTTAGTTGAGTTCGTGGTGTTTCTTATTTATTATTTATAACTGTTGATGTAAATGACTTTTGGTTTTACAAGTCTTTCTTTACACCTTGATTTTGATTGTTATTGTCTTTTTACATGTTTTAACAGTAATCTTGGATGATGGATCGGCTACAAACACTTGGTCAGCATGTCATAAGGAACATTCATGCTATGTTTGACTTCATTCCAATCAGTGGTTCTCTAAAAGAAGACATTTGCATGCATTTCCTATAGGGTCCTATGTTAAACTAAGTCCCCCACTGGCGGCCATCTTGGATGATGGATCGGCTCAAAGTAACAACACTTGTACCTCATAAGGAACATTCATGCCATGTTTAGTTTCATTCCATTCAGTGGTTCCCTAAAAGAAGTCATTTGTATGCATTTCCCATAGGGTCCTATGTTAAACTAAGTCCCCCGCTGGCGGCCATCTTGGATTATGGATCGGCTACAAAGTAACAACACTTGGTCAGCACCTCATAAGGAACATTCATGCAATGTTTGGTTTCATTCCATTCAGTGGTTCCCTAGAAGAAGTTCAAAATGTAAAAAAAAAATAACGCCGACGACGGACGACAGACGACGGACGCCAAGTGATGAGAAAAGCTTACTTGGCCCTTCGAGCCAGGTGAGCTTAAAAGGTAAGGCAACACAATAAATATAATGTCCCAGTATTGCTTATGAAGTTGTGATTCGATTGTTCTTTTAAATATTACAAAAATGAGTCGAAAGGTAACCATAGAGATAATCAAACTCATGAGTTGTAACTTAACTGACAATGCCGGCAAAAAAATGAAAATGACTAAAAGGCAAACAGTATGCAAAACACATCAAAGAAAACTGAAGACTGAGCCGACCTGAATCCTAGGGTAATATCAGGTGCTTTAGAAAGGTAGACTGAGTCGACCTAAATCCTAGGATAATTAATATCAGGTGCTTTAGAAAGGTAAGCAGACCCTAAACCACCACTTGTCGTATACACAGTGCAAGATATCTTACGTTTACAATCCAGATAATATATTAAAAGTTTAGCTGCATTCAGTATTGTATTATTGACCAACCTTTGCAATTTGTTTTAAGATCCCAATAAAAAATGTCGCATCCTTATATGACAAAGACTTATCTATACCAACAATATTTGCTAGTTTCTGAGAAATTAAAAGTATCCGACATTACTTAATGTATTTGATGAATAGTGATATCTCCATTAAATCAAAGGTAAAAAGACAAAAGGTAAGATGGCACTGTCTTTTAAATTATCATTGATATCATTATGAATTAACTGTTTACAAAACTTTGAACTCTTGAAATCCTGAAGTATTTTCTCCCTGAGGTGCATTTGGCAAAACTTTGAGGAATATTTGGTCTTCAATGCTCTTTAACTTTATATTTTATTTGGCCCTATAAACTCTTTATTATTCGAGCGTCACTGAAGTGTCTTTTGTAGACGAAAAGCGCGCCTGGAGCAAATATAAAACTTCAATCCTTGTATCATTTGGATAGATTTCAGATAATCAAATATTTGACTATCAGAATTTATAATGTTGTTAAATAACTATCAATTCGATTGGGGTTGGATGGGTCGCAGCTGTTAAAACCTTGTTATGAAATAACGTAATTGTTTTCTATATCTAATTAGTATTTATTTTATCACCTTTCAACTTTTATATTAATTTGAGGATAATGTTTTTCTCTACAAAACTCACTTTTTATTGATTTTACAGAATCCCCTACTTGTCCTTAAAATTGTTTTGTCTTTGAAATAAGACTCATTTGAACGATTTTCTTCGCTTTTGTCCGAAATGACACTATAATCTGGCGTTGAAAAGGTCATTTATATTACACAGCTGCTCAGATGTATTTGATAATGAACCTAATAACGAAAATTACATAATATCTCAAACCACTTGACTTCCTCGAGAAGTATCATAGAGAAGTGCACCAACTTGACTATTTTACTACGTGTTACGCAAAAGACAAAAATAATCCAAGCCTGATATGATAAATTCAAATCGTTCCACACTTTATTATGAAGTTCTTTGATCTCTCTGAACTAACGGGGAAATTCACCTAAGCGTTCCATCAAACCGGAAATAAGGAGTTAGTTATCAAGGTACCAGACTTATAATGTTATACGACAGACGTGCGTTTCGTCTACAAAAGTCTTATCAGTGACGCTCAGATAAAAAAAAGTTTGAAAGCCAAAACAAGTACAAAGTTGAAGAGCATTGAGGACCCAAAAATTCCAAAACGTTATGCCAAATACTTTTGCAACCAGTAATGTATAAAAATGACCAAAAAAATGATATTCATGTCAACACCGAAGTGCTGACTACTGGGCTAGTGATACCCCCGTGTACGAAACGTCCTACATCAGTGGCATCGACCCAGTGGTGTAAATAGTTACTAAAAGTACCAGGCTTATAATTTTATACACCAGACACGCATTTCGTCTATACAAGACTTATCAGTGACGTTCAGACCAAAAAAAATTGAAAGCCAAAAACAAGTACAAAGTAGAAGAGCATTGAGGACTCAAAAATTACAAAAGAATGTGCAAAAGTATTTCGAATATTATATCATATAATACCATACCTCACAACATTCATATATACTATAGTATGGTAGCATGTACAACTGCACCGTACCATTTATGCATACATGTAACATGGAACTGTGGTATTTATTCTATAAAGTGACTAAACCAAACCATAACACATACCATACCACAGTACCATACCATGTTTTACGGTTTGCCATTTCGTGTTGTGAAACCCTGTGTATTGTAAAAAGCATTTTTATTCGTTCAGTCATTAACTCCTTAGCAAATTACATTAAACAGCTTCATTACGATGGTCTTAAGAAAGGAACAGTGTTACATTGGCGACTTTGTATTGCGTGACTGTGAAATGATATTTTTTAGATTTCAAATCCAGACAGTCATTGTTTGATCTTTTCGTGATGGTGACAGGTGGACATCACAGTTTAATTGATGTATTTATGAATTAAAATTTATGACATTTATACTGTTTTATTCTTTACAGGGAGTGACGTGTACTGGATAAAGTCACAATAGATACCAGGCCAGACACCTGCGTTTCGTCTACATAAGACTCATCAATGGTGCTCAAGAACTAGGATATTGTTCATAATGACATTATAGTTTGACTAAACGCAAGCAAGGGGTATAATTTCAAGATTGATTGACTATTTCCCTCTCTTAGTTTGCCATTTCATTCCAATTAAACTTTAATGATAATGAACCCATTTCTTGTTTTAAATTCTTCAAACATGAACATTTTCAGAAAATCCACAGCCATTCAATTTGTACACTCAAATTTAAATATTCGCAAAAGTATAAGAACTGAAAATTGCTGCATGAAATATTGTCACTGATTGCCCTAGGACAATTTTTTGTTAGTGGACCTTTTCCAGTACACCTTTTAGGGAGAGCTTGTACTAACAGACTCATCACGTGGTTTTATTGAATTATACAGGAAGTTTTACATTTTTTTATAAACAATGACCGATAGTTTAATATGGACTGTGGCAACCCGTGAGAATCCTTGTAAAAAGTCAAATAATGAAAGTACCGAGCCCCGAGGAAAATTCAAAACGGAAAGTCCGTTTAAATCAAACGAATGAATAACAACTGTGATATTCCTGACTTAGTACAGGCATTTTCTTATGTAGAAAATAGTGGTTTAAACCTAGTTTTAAAGCTTGCTAAGCCTCTCACTTATATGACAGTTGCAAAGTTCCATTAAATTGACAATGATGTGTGAATAAAAGAAACATACATAATAGGTAAAAATGTCAAAAATTGGGGTACCGGAGTCAACATTGTTTTTATCTTAATAAATTAAAAACAAACTTATATGTAACCAAGAACCGCAAAAAGGCATATAGACAAAGCAAATTAGCAAAATGAATGACAAGAATACAAAAATTTACCACAGCTCAATAACACAATGAGGGTACAGAGCCACGTCATATACAACAACAACAAAAAACAACAAAAAAAAAAAAAAAAAAAAAAAACACAAAAAGGCATATAGACAAAGCACATTAGCAAATATTAAAGACAAGAATACATTTTGTTTTACCGTAGCACAATACCACAATGACGGGATGTATAAGAAGACAGCCACGTGAAAATGATATGATAAAAATAACCCGGAATAAACAGTAAAAGTAGTATTCATTAAGACAAATAGGAGAATACTATAACATAAAATTGAGAATGGAAATGGGGAATGTGTCAAAGAGACAACAACCCGCCCAAATAAAAAACAACAGCAGAGGGTCACCAACAGGTCTTCAATGTAGCGAGAAATTCCCGCACCCGGAGGCGTCCCTCAGCTGGCCCCTAAACAAATATATACTAGTCCAGTGATAATGAACGCCATACTAATTTCCAAATTGTACACAAGAAACTAAAATTAAAATAATACAAGACTAACAAAGGCCAGAGGCTCCTGACTTGGGACAGGCGCAAAAATGCGGCGGGGTTAAACATGTTTGTGAGATCTCAACCCTCCCCCTATACCTCTAACCAATGTAGTAAAGTAAACGCATAACAATACGCACATTAAAATTCAGTTCAAGAGAAATCCGAGTCTGATGTCAGAAGATGTAACCAAAGAAAATAAACAAAATGACAATAATACATAAATAACAACAGACTACTAGCAGTTAACTGACATGCCAGCTCCAGACTTCAACTAAACTGACTGAAAGATTATGATTTCATCATATGAACATCAGGCACAATCCTTCCCGTTAGGGGTTTAGTATCATACCATCATAACATATATGAGAAGAACATAACCCGTGTCATGCCAACAACTGTATTTAGAATAAATGTGTTTAGTTCCGATGCAAAGACCTTATCAGTGACTCAATATTAACGCCAAAATATGCAATCTTTAATGACTTGACAACAGTATCGTAATTATATCCCTTCTTAATAAGTCTATTCAAAGGTTTTGTAAGTTTCTGAGGTGAATACTGACACCTTTGTGCTTTATAAAGAATATTACCATAAAAAATTGGATGTGAAATACCTGAACGTATTAGAAGTCTGCATGTTGAGCTATATTTACGAATGATGTCTTTATACAGATGATAAAATTTAGTAAATGTTTTGACTAGTTTGTGATATCGAAAACCCTGGTGTAATAATTTTTCAGTAATACATAAATTTCTCTCGTTAAAATCTAAAACATTGTTACATACACGAGCGAATCGTACAAGTTGAGATATATAAACACCGTAAGATGGTGACAAGGGAACGTCACCATCTAAAAACGGATAATTAACGATATGAAATGAAAAATCATCCCTTTTATCATAAATTTTAGTATTCAGCTTTCCATTAGTGATATAGATATCAAGATCGAGAAAAGGGCAGTGGTCATTGTTAGTATTAGCTTTATTTAAAGTAAGTTCAACAGGATAAATTTCATTAATATACATACTGAAGTCGTCATTATTGAGAGCCAAAATATCATCCAAATATCTAAAAGTATTATTAAATTTGTTTATGTTATTAAGATGATAAACAACGTCAGTACACATAATCTATATTTCAAGACCATCGTGTATTTTATGTGAAGCTGATATGGAATATTTATCAAGAAAGTCTTGGTACCCTCCGATAAACTTTTTATAGAAAACGAATGAGACGTTCTTCGACATACCCCTGGTTCATCAACTTTCTACTAATTTGTAAAATAAGTTATGAAGTCTGTAAAAATCTTGTTTGGAATTGCCATAAAATCCCTAATTTTCATAAAATACAACTTTGAAGTTTACAGTTACAAAGCCATGATGAAAGGGTCTGTAGGCCATATCAATCTGACCCATGTTTTTATTTACGAGATCTTCCGGAGCACCTGAGATAACCCCAGTTTTTGGTGGGGTTCGTGTTGCTTAGTCTTTAGTTTTCTATGTTGTGTCTTCTGTAATTATTTTTTAGCCATGGCGTTGTCAGTTTATTTTCTATCTATGAGTTTGACTCTCCCTCTGGTATCTTTTGTCCCTCTTTTACAAAAGATGTATAAATTTGAACTTGGCACTATGTTCTCTCAAAAGGAGACAGTTGAGTCCTTAACGTTTTCGTTCATAAGGATTAATTGCCCGTCATTGCTTGCGTGTTTCTGGTACGAGATAATGATGATCTCTATTTCATTTTGTTTTTTACATAATATAATCCCTATTTGAACAATTTACATCTTCTTTTTTTATCTCACATCTGCCATTTTTTATGCATAAAAGACCATTAGGATGATAAGGATGAAAACAAACTTAGTCATGATTTTGATGATATATTATTATTTTGTATGGTTAAAAGGGTAAGATTATTAGAACGTCTGCACTGAACGGCTTCGTATAAACATATCTGTATTTTGAATTTCAGACTCTAGATTTTTTGTTCATTTTTTTTATACGTTTTTCCACTAAACCTGTAAAAAATCAATAAATTGCAGTGATGTTTTGGAGTTTGCATTTATTTGTTTAAATACATGCACTACGTTAATTGTGCTCACGGACGCCTAGTGGCTTTTGATGGAATGTGACATCTGTAAACAGAGATGCGACCATAAGAAGCTCCGGGATTACAATACCAGCATAAATTCTCCTGACAGGTCATGGTAGGGGCATAGGTATGAAAAGGACAACGGCATTGTTTCTTGAGAACCATTCAAATCTTTATATTGTTGAAAGTTAACAACGTTTTGATCTTTTAATTCAAATGGCTGAATATGTACCTGTTGAAAACGCCATTGAAATGTCAATACGGTATTTGAAATATATGTTATAAAGGTATGAGTTGTGTAATCGCAACACCAGCATATACTAGTCAATATCAATTAAACATTGCAGTCAAATCTTAATATATTATCTTTATTGGCAATAACATTGATTTGGTTATTGATAATGCACGCGTCACACTGTCCCGATTTTTATATACGATGGACACCCGAATGCGAAAATTGTAAGTTCGTACGAAGTTGGTCCCGATCTCGTTAAAATACCCAAAAGTGACCGAAGCAAGTACGATGAATAACGAAGTCTATACGATGGTGCCGAAAGTATATACGATAGCAAAAGATGGACATACGAAGGTTAACCGAAGACGGTATTTAAGCTTCATATCTCAGCCGAAGCTTACAAGATGGATCACGAAGGCTACACGATGGATTACGATGATGGCGCGATGGCCATACGATGTTTAAAAGACGTCGTGTACAGCTTACGATGCATTTAAATTATATGCCGAATGCATCACGCGTTTTAAATTGTTTGATCAATATTATATTGTACATTTAATTTTTGATTTAATCATAAGACGGAAGACCGTGGGTATTTCCAGTTACTGAATAATTTGGTTGATTTCTAAAAAAATAGTTTATGTATCAAATATGCGTATTCAATTTACCATTTTCTGCATGTGTCATATACAAATATAGTGTCCATATTTGTCCCCAATATGTTACATACGAAGGGATGCCACGCTCGGCATTGCCTTGTTTGAACTGTAAAATGTGTGCACTAGTCTGAATAATCACCCATAATTATGCCCATGTTTACTGATCTATCTTAAAGGTAAGGTAATGGGTTCGTTGATTCCTTTTATTCAAAAAGAGCTCTTTCCAGGAGAATATCATAATAATATAGACAAAAGGAAGGATGTGAGGAAAGCAACAAATGCAGCAAAATATGACATATAGAAAACAAAATGTTTATGGAGTAAACATTAGTGTGACAACAACTCAGACGATACATAAAAAATCAGAATAATGAAGAAAAAGTTGGTTTCCCTATATACGTGTACCTGCAGTGTTGGTATACGAGGCGCGTTTATGATTTTTATTATGTTATTTGATATGAAAAATTGACAAAATATAATATTTTATTTGTAAAAGTAAATCCTGAGCCTGTAATACCTCAGTGCTCTTCTTGTTTCATTTGAATTAATAGAAACAACGCTGTCGCCTTTCTTGTTCTCATAAAATCATATGATATGAGGTCCATGTTTTGTGAACGTCTTTCTTAACTGTCGTATTAGACTGAGCAGTGTATATCGCGCATGGCACTTTAAATGTATTTAAGCGCGAAAATTAACTTACATTTAGCTGGATTTATTGCCGTCGTAGTTCCATCTTGTCACCTTCGTACTTTTATTCGATGGCATCACGACGAGATTACGAGGTCTTCACGAAGTCGTGTTGCCATCGTAAGACCTTCGGTTAGCTTCGTGATTCATTCGTGTAGACATCGTAATGTCAAAACTGCCCGATGGAAACACGAATGCAATACGGTGTTCAAAGATGCATTCCCGGTGACATTGCAATGGTGAGGATGGTGATACGAACTCAATACGAACCCTTAACATCGGACGCACCTTCGGGGATTTTTTAACATGTTAAAAAATTTAGAACCCTTCCCGAAGTTGTCCCCGAAGGCTAGAAAAAGTGGCCGATGGTTCTACGATGGTTAAAGATGGCACTACGAATAGCCCGATCTGGATACGATCAGTCCCGATTTTGAAAATATCCATAATCGTGTTGCCATCGGCGTAAAAATCGGGACAGTGTGACGCGGGCATAAAGGAAAACATAACTAAACATATAATTACATATAATGAGTACATCCTGTCGATACTACTTTCTTATATTTTTCATAGGAGTTATTGAATAAAAGTACACAGTTTTGATTTATTGGTTTATGTTTATTTTTTTAAAGTAAGCTCTAAAACATATATATACACTTTAGTGTTTCTGTTGTGTCGTTGTTTTCCTGTTATATTTGATGTGTTTCCCTCAGTTTTAGTTTGTAACCCGGATCAATTTTTACTCAATCGATTTTTGACTTTCGAACAGCGGTATACTACTGATCTGAACCTGACCACCCCTAAAAGAAAACAAAAATCGGTGTCTATGCTGGAAATCGAACCAATATATTTCGCATAAAGATCTACAATTCATGCCCCTACACTAGGGGAAATTGGCCTGTGAAAGTGTTTGGACGACTGAATATAATCTCTGTTAATTTAACACATTTAAACATTATGTCCGGAACTCATACTATATTGTAATATGTAAAGGAGTTATCCTGTCCGGCCTTATGGTAATATTACAATGACTCACTGCGTACTCGTGGGATAACTATTACTGAGAACAAAAATATTCATATCAAATAGTTTTTTTTTCATGGCCATCTACTGTAGTATTCAGTTTATTTATAATTTGCTTCTAAATCTTCTACAAAGTAATACATAGCGCTGAAAACATTTCAAGTTATTAAAAGTCTTAAAAGTTTATCAATATTACAATTTCACTAGACTGTAAAGTTCTCTGCGGACATTGATCCTGACAGTAAGATAAATTCAAGGATAAGCCATAACTCTTTCTTTCAAATATTTAATTGATATCACAGCGGAAAATCGTATTTTACATATTTAAGAAATTGTGTAACATATGTTCTTTAAATTGAACATTTGGTCGGTCATTGACCGCGTTAAAGCATGGAATAACATATGCTATCACTTAAAAAGTTTAAAATATTTTTTTTGTACTAAAATGTCACTGACCTAATGGCGTTTAACTATTTTAGATTGTTCAGTAGAATATATTGACAAGTTATACAATCGTGCTTATATATGTGTAGATATAGCTATAGGGGATGGTCTGAGACTCTATAAAATGGTTAACCCACCACATTTCGAATCTGACTCAATCCATGTATTGTCCCTATGCCCGTCTTTTCTACTGCTTTTTCTTTCTGTTAAAATTTAGTTGTTTCGATTGGTGCGAGTTGTTGTTCTGAACAACAGGTTTTGTAGTTTCTATTCTATTTCGTTTGTATTATTTGAATGTGGGTTCTCATATTTGCGATACTTATTTTGTTACATAAACAATGCATAAACATGAATGCCAAAATAGCCAAGGAAAACTAAGAACATATTGTCAGTTTAAAACATCATTTTGTAAAGAAAATTATTTAAATATCTTGAAAAATTTTGATTTGAGAAAAGCTATCACAAAATTCAGGATTTCATCTCATAGACTTAAAATTGAAACTGGGAGATATTCCAAATTAGAAGTTCATCAAAGAATTTGTGATAAATGCGATTTAAATAAAGTGGAAGATGAACTTCATTTTCTTATAGAATGCCCTGTATACTCTAAGGATAGAGATATGTTATTTGATCTGATATTTAAAGAATGTAAAAATTTTTACTCCTTGGATATGGTCAATAAATTTATTTGGCTTTTAAACTGCGAGTCTATTAATATTTTAAAACAACTTGGCTATTTCTTATCAAAACACCTGCCTTGAGTAAACATTTATAATATAACACTTTTTAAAGCATACTGTTTTGTTGTTTTGCTTTATTGTATTTGTAATTGTTTGTAACTATATATTGTCATGAATGTATATGCACTATGCCCCTTGTGGGTACCTCTTATGGAAATAAAAGATATTCTATTCTATTCTATTCTAAACAAAAACATTGATTTTTTTTCAATAAACCGATTCTAGACGAGGTTATGCCCTTTCATAATTTTCATGTTAATATCACTTTCCATATGCTTTTAAATAATAAGACTCTTAAGTCAGTAACAATTGTCTTGTACATCCTGTGATTTAGTGGTACATACATTTTTATTTTGGCTTATATGCAAATTATTCATAAAATGAAAATGTTTTGTAAAATATTGGTTAAAACAACCGTAAAGACTTTTCAGAATAGATAGACTATTAAGGTTGATAATATTTTCATTTATTCATTTAAATAACTACGTTTTTTTTTAATTTTTTTTTTTTTTTTATCTAAATCAATAATTTAATAAATACATTAACTAATCTATGGAAAGATATGTATTTTTATTTATTAAAAAAATAAAATAAAAATGGTCCATAATTTAAAATGATATGTTGTTAAGATGACACAATCTTATCATTATTTTGACATAGGATGTTGTTATTACGACACACATTTTTTATTACTGAGGTAACGAATTCGTAATTAACAGTTTAAATCTGTATATATAAGAAGAAAAAGCCATCTGTATACCGGAAAGCTAACTCACATTTTAGAGATGTGATGAGTAAAAATGCAATTTGATGAAAATTATTTGAACATACAAACAAATCTTTAAGCAGCACAATGACACATTTTTCAAAATAATACAATATAAAGTTCAATGTATTGTGAAAGAATTATGCGACAACATTCGTAATTTTGTTGAAATTTTCTTTGAAGTTGAGGAAAGTGTCGCGGAAATCAATGCTCGCCATCAGTTTTGATAAACAAATCTGCAAAGTTGAAATAATTTTCTAATAAACATTTATTAAATTAACCCCTTCTTAAAAGTACAGACGTAAAACGAGAGAAAATATCAAACAAAGAATATTTTATAGTTGAAATGATATATCTAGAGTCTTTGCAGATCTACATAATATCAAAGAACTATTAAACAAAAATTAACATGTTTCTATATAAATTATTGAAGGTATAGTTGCATGTGATGTCGAATGTAGAGTGAGATTCGGTTTGTTGTTTTTCCTCTTGTGTATTTATCATTCATGTTTAGGGCTTATTTACCAGTTGAACGTCTTAAAAAAACAATGCTATATTATGTATATGAAAAATTGAAATAGGTACATTTATTGAAGACTTTTTCTTTTCAAGATAAATAACTTCTGGTAATGCGAAACTAGTACTGTTGTGTCTTCTTTTATGGACAGTTTATTGTTCTGTCAACTGTCGTATTTCTTTACATTTTTATACGCCCGTCGTCTTTTAGACGGGACGTATTATGGTATACCGTTGTCCGTCCGTCCGGTCTGTCCGTCCGTCCGTCTGTCCGTCCGTCCGTCCGTCCGTCCGTCCGTCGTCCACACTTCGGACAATAACTCAAAAACACTTTCACCAATTTCCATGAAACTTAAGTGAATTTTTTATATCTATTGACGTAAGCTCCCTTTCGTTTTTTTTTAATTTCAGATTTTAAGTTTTGGATTTATGGGGCTTTATTCATAAAAAAGGGGGATTTTCAACACTTCGGACAATAACTCAAAAAGGCTTTCACCAATGTCCATGAAACTTTGGTGAATTGTTTATATCTATTGATGTAAGCTCCCTTTCAATTTTTATAAATTTCAGATTTTAAGTTTTGGATTTATGGGGCTTTATTCATAAAAAAAAAGGGGGATTTTCAACACTTCGGACAATAACTCAAAAAGGCTTTCACCAATGTCCATGAAACTTTGGTGAATTGTTTATATCTATTGATGTAAGCTCCCTTTTAATTTTTATAAATTTCAGATTTTAAGTTTTGGATTTATGGGGCTTTATTCATAAAAAAAGGGGGATTTTCAACACTTCGGACAATAACTCAAAAAGGCTTTCACCAATGTCCATGAAACTTTGGTGAATTGTTTATATCTATTGATGTAAGCTCCCTTTCAATTTTTATAAATTTCAGATTTTACATTTCCGTGTTATGAATTTTTATGCTTAAAAAAGGGGGGATTTTCGAATTTTGGGACAATATCTAACACTTTCACAAAATTTTATGCAACTTTGATAAATTGTTTATATCTATTGACATAAGCTCCCTTTCCATTTTTATAAATTTTAGATTTTACGTTTTCTTAAGTAATGAATTTTTATACCTAAAAAAGGGGGATTTTATGAAACTTTGGTGAATATATTAATGTAACATCCCTTTTGATTTGTATATATATTTCTAGTTGATCATATAAATTCATTTAAAGCATAAAAGACAAGTTAAAAGAGCAACGGGCGTATCATGCGCTAAAGCGCAGTCCTTTATTTTTTCTGAATTGGTAACTTTGTTTCCCATCCCGGTTTTCTCTGGACAACTTATGATTTTAATTGACAATTTGCTATTTTTTTCTACTACTTAATATAATTGATAGGACCTACACATGTTTATGTTACATGTAAATATTCATCTATGGTTTCCACGCAGACACAATTGTGCATGTACACTCTACATGACTGTTGTTAATAATCAGAGATGTTAATTTCCTACATACGACGTGATGTATGGTCTCTTTGAAAAACCGATTGATTGTTTGCATCTGTCCCTAGTCTGAAACCTGTTGTTCAGTGGTTCTCGTTTGTTGATGTGTTTCATAAACTTTAGGTTAATCGGTTTTCGTTTTTTATATAGATTGAACCGTTGGTTTCCCTATTGAGGGTTGTACTTTGACCTATAATGGTTTACCTTTACAAATTGTGGCTTGAATTAAGAGTTGTCTCATTTGCACTCATACCACATCACCTTATATTTATGAGTATCGTCAAGCGTAAACAATGTACATAATTGTAAACAATAGCCAGCCAGTGTAATAGTAAAATGAGTTTAACACGTTGCTCACGATCGTTTAAAACAAATGTTCAAGCGGTAAATCCATTTTGTAATTTGGAACTCGCTAGACTTTATAAGGCAAGTTAACCTTACATAATTAAATAGAACTCTCGGAACACGATTGAATTTAGATTCTTTGCAATGAATTTAAATTGCACTCATTGCAAATAAATTTCAATTATAGCTTAGTCATATGATAATTTTATCGATTAAAATTTTCTGTCATATATTAACTCGGATGTCATGATATGCAATGTACTCTTGAAGATTTATTTTCACATATTCTTGTAAGAGACAATAACAATCAAAACCAAGGAGTAAAGTTATTTTCAATTATGTCAAGTCAAAACCTCACATCAAAGAAAAAGAAAATATTATATAAAATTCATGCTTCAAGTTATCAATCCAGTGACTCTTTTTGACAAAGTTGAAGTCATTTACTTGAGTTGAGCATACTATATCTACGTCACAAGTAAACTCGGATTTTTCCCTATTTATCGAAGTCTAAAGGAGAAGGTTCACGAATGGTTAAAATTGGCCCTGATTTTTTTATGTTTTTTGAATTGGGGCAAAAAATTACAAATATCACATAGAAATACTTGTGATAATACTACTGAAACAAAAATATTTTTTTTCTGGCACTGTCCTTTACTATTTATGGAGCAATGACCCCTTAAATGAGCATAATTTGTATTAAAAGGTCATTTTTGGTACATTTTGTCCATAATTTTAATTGTTTTTGGCATACTTAACCTTGACCTCCATCTACGATCCAAAAAGTTTTTATGCTGATGAAATCTATATCAAAATTGGAATCTTTTGGTTACAACACATTCTGGATCGTAGGTGGCGGCCAAGGTTTTTCAAAAGCTTTTAGGTCTGAAAAATGCACAAAATCATCATATTTTGACAAAATGTCCAAAATGGGCTTACTTTGGCGAATATCTTGTAGTCTTATGAAAGGAACTGATATATTTAGCATTTATACTTTTGAAATAGACCCATTTACAAACAAAATTGAGACCTGTTTCGTGTTTTATGATAAAGTTGATATTTTAGGCCATTTTGTGCCATTAGTGAACCTTGTCCTTTCCAACTTTCCCTCCTAATTTATGATTTATCGCCGATTGTAACTACTAATCAATCGATCTTTTATTTTTAATCGACAACTCAATAGGTGGCAATCACACAGCTTGGACTGTCTACATAACTTATCAACTCTCACTCAGTTTTGGCCTGGTTTAGGTTTTCAAACTAATATTTTTCTTTTTTCCTCTTGGTATTTTATTTGGTCAAGGTTTTGTTGTTTTTTTTTTACTTTACTTTACGATTTACCCGGTGTAGCCTCTGAATCACAATTCTATCTGACGTAGGTTCGGAAAGGGATGCCGCAAACGTGAAAAAAAAAAAGAAAAAGGACAATGATTCGTACAATTCTAGGCTATTAGTGTACAGATGTGGGTGTGGGTGTGTTTTTAACTTTTTGTCGGCTTGTCAATTGGAGTGTAGTGTTTGTGGAACGTTTGTTGATGGAATGCATAGAAATGAGTTTACAGTTATAACTGACAAGTAAACATTTGTTAATTTCAAAACGAATGGAAGAATTTAAAGTGAGAGTGTTGGCGTAAGACATTATATGAAGAGTGACTGTTTTCTGACATCTCAATTAAAACAATTGCAGTAAAACAGTTTTGTTAAGGTTTTCTGTGAAAATTTTAAAGCGATGAACAACTGAATTATTCAATTTCTGCGAACAATTTACTCTGCTTGCAAAGTCACTAAAAGCATGTTGAAATTTTTATAACTTCATTATCATGTAAAAGCGTTGATTGAACCAATTTTTGCACGAAGCGCAGAAATTTTTGAAAGCTTAACGCTTTCACAATTCCTTCAAAGTTACAAATTGTTTACTACAACCGTTAAATTTCGAGTCATATCACATTTTTTGTTTATTATTGATGCGCAAATATCAGAATCACAGTTTTGGCAATATTTGGCCACAGCTTTATTACAAACTACAAAATTATAAACACATATATCTAGATAAACAGTTAAGATATATACATATATAACATGTATAAATATAGCAAACAGATAGATAATTAAATGAACGTAGTCACCTTTCATATTGGCAGAATACAAAAGATAACTAGATAACTAACTAGATAGATAACTAAATATTTACAATAAATGAAGCATCCAATAAAATAAAATGAATCCTGGGATACAGAGATTCATTATTTTTTGTGTGGTGGGTCCTGTGATACAGAAACCCCCAATATCAAATGTTTTGAATGCTAAATGAAATATGCGACAAAATGACGCATATCTTAAGTAAACGCAGCGAAATGTCACTAAAATACATAGTCTTGAAACAGAACACGCACATAACGTTAAGATGGTAAAGTTATACCAGCTGCATACGGACTAAAGATAAGAACACTGGATACTAAACTGATACGCTACTATTACAATTGTCCATATATATATTATAAACAAATAGTGGTGGGTGGGTGGGTTTTTGAAATCCTCAAAATATATTTACGGGTGCTTCCGTCAAATGTAGCTATCGAAAAGATTACATTCGCAGTCATACTGCGCGTGATCAATCAGATAAGTGATAACCCACATTAGACAAAAATAGAACGGTCAATGACACACATTGCTTACACTAGTAACCGAATTTATGCTGAATCATAAATTCTATTATCATTGATGCGCAAATATCAGAAACACAGTTTTGGCAATATTTGGCCACAGCTTTATTACAAACTACAAAATTATAAACACATATAACTAGATAAACAGTTAAGATATATATCTTAGACCCTTCTACAACGAAATTTGTTTTACATGCACACGTATAAAATTGCGGTTTTTATCCAACGCAATCATAGGTTTGAATGTAGTTTTCAATTTAGACTCGTTTATATTATTTCGTTTGGGCTTGTATTATATTTTCCCTCCGGTTTATATGATCCGTTCATCCTATATTGACTTAAAATTCAAGAGTCTATTTAAAAATGAGGGTACTTTTTATATGGCCTTCCAAATACCGTTTCGATCCCTAACATCACTGAAGAGACATTTATTGTCGAAATCCGGATCTGGTGTACTAAATAAATATTGACACCGTATGTTTTTGGCATAACATCGTGGCCACAAGTTACATTCTTTTCTGTTTAGTATTAAATTTATATTAAGATCCATTTGTTACATCTTGTGATCAATTTTATTTGGCAATCGCCAATGGCAGTCAGCAGGGTTAAAGAACATCAGTTGTTCGACCTGTTAGTCAAATGCGTTTTGTTTAAATATACTTTTTCACTTTTTTGGTCTTTTGGAAAATGTTGTTTGTTCTGTATTTAGACCCTTCTACAACGAAATTTGTTTTACATGCACACGTATAAAAATTGCGGTTTTTATCCAACGCAATCATAGGTTTGAACGTAGTTTTCAATTTAGACTCGTTTATATTTTTTCGTTTGGGCTTGTATAATATTTTCTCTCCGGTTTATATGATCCGTTCATCCTATATTGACTCTTAAAATTCAAGAGTCTATCTAAAAATGAGGGTACTTTTTATATGGCCTTCCAAATACCGTTTCGATCCCTAACATCACTGAAGAGACATTTATTGTCGAAATCTGGATCTGGTGTACTAAATAAATATTGACACCGTATGTTTGTGGCATAACATCGTGGCCACAAGTTATTTTTTTTCTGTTTAGTATTAAATTTATATTAAGATCCATTTTGTTACATCTTGTGATCAATTTTATTTGGCAATCGCCAATGGCAGTCAACAGGGTTTAAGAACATCAGTTGTTCGACCTGTTAGTCAAATGCGTTTTGTTTAAATATCCTTTTTAACTTTTTTGGTCTTTTGGAAAATGTTGTTTGTGCTGTTTTTAGACCCTTCTCCAACGATTTTTTTTTACATGCACACGTATAAAAAAATGCGGGTTTTATCCAGCGCAATCATAGGTTTGAACGTAGTTTTCAATTTAGACTCGTGTATATATATATACTGTACTGTAGTACGCCGCTAGATTAAAACTGACGTGGAAAGGTAACACATGGCCAGCGAAAGGTAACACATGGCCAGCGAAAGCTCTTTTTTTGAGAGCCCAGGTGGTCGTGTGGTCTAGCGGGACGGCTGCAGTGCAGGCGATTTGGTGTCACGATATCACAGTAGCATGGGTTCGAATCCCGGCGAGGGAAGAACCAAAAATTTGCGAAAGCAAATTTACAGATCTAACATTGTTGGGTTGATGTTTAGACGAGTTGTATATACATTATGTACACAGCCATGTATCACCATCATTGATGGCGATCCGATGGATACATCTGTTGTAGGGTTGTCACTGACTCAGACGTACTTATGAATATAATTATTTTCTGTGACTGTATCTTACATTAATTTGTAGGATCCTTTACTATAGATAATTTAGCTGATCTGTAACAATAACATCTTCATGCCTTATATATCATGTACTGTAGTACGCCGCTAGATTAAAACAGACGTGGAAAGGTAACACATGGCCAGCGAAAGCTCTTTTTTTGAGAGCCCAGGTGGTCGTGTGGTCTAGCGGGACGGCTGCAGTGCAGGCGATTTGGTGTCACGATATCACAGTAGCATGGGTTCGAATCCCGGCGAGGGAAGAACCAAAAATTTGCGAAAGCAAATTTACAGATCTAACATTGTTGGGTTGATGTTTAGACGAGTTGTATATACATTATGTACACAGCCATGTATCACCATCATTGATGGCGATCCGATGGATACATCTGTTGTAGGGTTGTCACTGACTCAGACGTACTTATGAATATAATTATTTTCTGTGACTGTATCTTACATTAATTTGTAGGATCCTTTACTATAGATAATTTAGCTGATCTGTAACAATAACATCTTCATGCCTTATATATCATGTACTGTAGTACGCCGCTAGATTAAAACAGACGTGGAAAGGTAACACATGGCCAGCGAAAGCTCTTTTTTTGAGAGCCCAGGTGGTCGTGTGGTCTAGCGGGACGGCTGCAGTGCAGGCGATTTGGTGTCACGATATCACAGTAGCATGGGTTCGAATCCCGGCGAGGGAAGAACCAAAAATTTTCGAAAGCAAATTTACAGATCTAACATTGTTGGGTTGATGTTTAGACGAGTTGTATATACATTATGTACACAGCCATGTATCACCATCATTGATGGCGATCCGATGGATACATCTGTTGTAGGGTTGTCACTGACTCAGACGTACTTATGAATATAATTATTTTCTGTGACTGTATCTTACATTAATTTGTAGGATCCTTTACTATAGATAATTTAGCTGATCTGTAACAATAACATCTTCATGCCTTATATATCATGTACTGTAGTACGCCGCTAGATTAAAACTGACGTGGAAAGGTAACACATGGCCAGCGAAAGCTCTTTTTTTGAGAGCCCAGGTGGTCGTGTGGTCTAGCGGGACGGCTGCAGTGCAGGCGATTTGGTGTCACGATATCACAGTAGCATGGGTTCGAATCCCGGCGAGGGAAGAACCAAAAATTTTCGAAAGCAAATTTACAGATCTAACATTGTTGGGTTGATGTTTAGACGAGTTGTATATATATATATATATATATATATATATATATAAGTGTCTAAGAATGTAACTTTAACACACTAATGAGTGTTATAAAATTAGTTGTTATATTTTATATATTATTCACGCAATATTTCGCTAAACAAATTAGCTTCATCGGGCGTGTGCATCTATGTAGGTGAAATCGGATGCATGACAAAAAATATCTTTGTAGCTTGACGGCTACATAAAATTTGTGTAAGTTTAACATATTGATTGATGGGGTATATAAAACATATTTTTGCCGTTTATTGTACATAACAATTTTTAAAATCTAAACAAATAGTTGTTTTAGTTAAATAAAATGTAATTCATGATTTATTCCTTTGGTTTTGGGTAGAACTGTTTTTCATCCCTCTCATTAAGTCCATCAGGTTCAAGAGTACGTAGCTGATGCATCCAGAACCTTTCTCTCTGTTTTCTCCTTTCCCAATTTTGGTTTACCTCAATTATTTGAAAGGTGATATTATCAAAACTATGTCCTGTTCTTAAGAGGTGTCTCGTAATTGGACAGTTTCTTCCTTTTGTATAGAACGACCGGTGATTGTTAAGTCTGATGTTGAATTTAGTTTCTGTTTCACCAACATACTGCAGCTTGCAAGTTCCACAAGTAAGAATATAAATACTATTTTCCGTTTTGCAATTAGATGTAACATAGATGTTGTATCGCTGCTTTGTTACTGTGCTGCTGAAAGAGTGTTCAGTGTTGGCGGCTTTACAACACTTACAATTGCTTCTACCGCACTGTTTGTAACACCCAAATTTAGAAGTTTCTTGTTTCTTTACTTTTGATGTCACAAGTTACACAAATTTTATGTAGCCGTCAAGCTACAAAGATATTTTTTGTCATGCATCCGATTTCACCTTCATAGATGCACACGCCCGATGAAGCTAATTTGTTTAGCGAAATATTGCGTGAATAATATATAAAATATAACAACTAATTTTATAACACTCATTAGTGTGTTAAATTTACATTCTTAGACACTTATATAATTTAATTTAGTAACTGCATCAGTTTATTTACAAACTGATCTACACCTAGATAGATTGAATGTTGATTGTTGCTATTTTTAGACACTATATATATATATATATATATATATATATATATATATATATATATATATATATATATAGCAAGCAGATAGATAATTAAATGAACGTAGTCACCTTTCATATTGGCAGAATACAAAAGATAACTAGATAACTAACTAGATAGATAACTAAATATTTACAATAAATGAAGCATCCAATAAAATAAAATGATTCCTGGGATACGGAGATTCATTGTTTTTGTGTGGTGGGTCCTGGGATACAGAGACCCACAATATCAAATGTTTTGGATGCTATATGAAATATGCGACAAAATGACAAATATCTAAAGTAAACGCAGCTAAATGTGCCAAATTGACCAAGGCAGTCATAAATGACAGATGGGTCAACCGCCATTCAAAGCGGATAGAGCTTCGTAAATACTGTGGGCTAAATACAATAATAATATAGGATATAGAAGAGCTATACATATCTAATAAAACTGAATTCAAATGCATATCTTACAAGTTCATGATTTACATTCAGAAAAAGTGTGTGGTGAGTAGACAAGGAAGGCATCTAAAGTGCCCTGAATTGTGGTTAGAAAAATGTTATTACCAATATCAGTCAGATGTACACCATCTTGACATATAAATGTAGAATTAGGAGATATATCTGGGTATCGTATGTAATGTCCCCCTTGGCGAATGATATAACTTGCTAGAGAGCTGTTTATTCGCTGCCTGGATCTATCCATTGCATCGGTATCAACGGAGTAACGCCAAGTGAGTCTTGGCAAAATTTGTGACTATACCAATGTTGTATTTAGTAAAAGTTCTGTAACTTTCTTTAAATAATGTTTTAGTCTATTACGTAACACTCCTGTCTTAATTTCTTCTAAGTCATTTCCCCTTATGTGTATAACTAGATAATTTGGGGGTTCTTCGTATCTAAGCATCAGCTTGATCCTATTTAGTAGATCCTTAAGCCTCATTCCTCTTTTACAAAACCACCACAGCCGAACACCAATGTGATCTAGTCCAATATTAAAGCCACCTGGTCTTCTTCTAGCTTGAACAAATGCATTTTTCACTATTAAGGAGGAACCAACAATCCAAATTGTAATTGGTGAACCTGCAATTTTTAAATAGCGGTTAGTCCCACTAAAGTGATTGCAAGTTCATTATACAAAATTAAAAATAAATCTAACAGTTATAGACATTGTTGTATTCGAATATTTGAACGAAATGCATCAGACTTCCACCTACCCATAGCCTGAATTTCAGAATCAGACAAGCCGTTCATGGCAGCACTTTGACAGCACCTGTCCTGAATGAATAAGAACTATATTTTCCTTGACTTAAACCCAAAACATTCGGTGACTTTTTAAGGACTCCGGAAAATTGGTATCTAGTGACAGGAGTTCCATCAAAATGACAAAACAATTGACCAACGACATTTGGTCTAATTTTTAAGTAATTACGTAAAGCGAAAACGGCAAAAACATCACCAGGCCTATCATCAATAACAATTGTAGTTCCAGTTCAACACTGGTCAGTCTTAGATGAATGAAAGCGGATTTCAATACTAGATAGATTTATCTTAATGTCGTTATATTCAATTGCATAGGATTGGGTCGAGGATTGTTTATGGTCAGCGGTTAGTTCGCCAACTCGTAGGAAAGCAAAAAGGCAAAGGAAAACGAAGCTTGGAAGAGTTTAGTTTCAAAATCATTATGACAAACAGCAGGTAGAACGTTATAAATTTTTGACAATAAATCAAGTGTTACGGGTAACCTAGCGTCCTTTTGTCGATTTTGAGAACGCTTCATTCCTACGAGGAGCTTTCTGACACGAAAAGCATTAAAGCAGTCTGTATATATAATTGTTTTGGCGAATTTACGTCATGGCAAAACACGACGTCATACGAATAGAAATTTTCAAGGGAAAGATTATTTCGTTACGTGTACGCTTCAAATTCGGATAACATTTAATTAAAATAAAGTTTTTGAGGTAGGTGCTATTTCATTTAAGATTCCGTTGTATTTATCTGACATTTATGTTTTTAGGAAGTCAAGATGGCGGCATACTCCTTAGTTACGACTTGCCATTGTGCTTTTGATGGTAAATGTATATAGTAGCCATCAACAAAAAAAATGTTTATTAAATATCACAAATGTTTGCCTGAAGAATTATAAGGATTAAACACATTTTTTCTAGAGGTTATTGATGTGTAAACCGGGGCTCTTACTCACAAACTCAACATAAAAGTCAGTTTGTGAGTTAATCGCCCCGGTTTACACATCAATAACCTCTAAAAAAATTTGTTTAATCCTATATACAATAATGCTTGTTACACACACCGTCGAAATTAAAACTGTAACATCTTGATGTTGTAGTTGTTTGTTAGTGTATAAAGCACGACTATTTGAGGCATGATTTGCGGTTTGCACTTCCGGTTGAACCGATGCGGACTGCATATACCACATCCAGTATTCCGAATCCAATTTACCCCATGACCGACTTGGTTCTCGAGCTTTTGTCAAACGGTACTGTTTATCATAGTATTTCCAATTGATACCCCCATGACGGTTGGCACCTTTTCGAACAGAAGTCATGTACTTTACAAGTTCTTGGAATGTACGAGGATGCACAGAACAATCTATACTCATAAAAATTAGAAAGGCATCGGACCAAGTTTCGATGTTTGTAATCTTTGTTTTGGGTGAAACTCGATTTATGACTAGTTGTCCTTAATTGTTTTTCTATGCATTGTTGTCACGTTGTCACAGGAAGCACGTGCTGTTGTTAAGTAAAGTATAATATGAAGTATGCCGTTAATTTTACTCAGCCGATCAAAAGTACAGATTCTTATGAAACAGATATAGATATGTAATGTAATTACTATTTAGTGTCATCGGAAAAATCTAGTTAGGATATATGTATTATGCTTATATAATCTATTCTATAATGTAATTACTGAACTTTTAGAGTCAGGATAGATTAGTCTTATTTCAAACCTAAACCAATATAAGTACCAATGTTATAAGAACAGATAGATTTCACCAAAGTAGAACAAAAATGCAAAGCTGAAACTGTAAAGCAAAATTATATCCGGGTGAAATTTGATCCGGAGGAAAAAATGTCACAATAGTTGTTGTTATTTTTTTATCCGGAGGAAAATATTTCCCTGGGATATTTTTTCCTTTGCCGTGAAATTCTATCTGGGTAGTTAACTTGCTGAATAGTTATTAGAAAAAACTTATCCTTTAAAAATACTATGAAATAATAATAGTGTATTTAAAATAAAGCGAAATTGTTAAAAAAAAATGTATTATAATGGGAAATAATTTCACAAATTATCCTTGAAAAAATTTCCTGAAATATTCAAGTCAATATCATCCTTTTAAAAAGAAAATTATCATGAAACATAGGGAAGAAAACCAGAAGTAATTTCAAAGATCGTAATTGTGAAAATAATATTATGATTAAATAAGGTTAGTGAAATACATGTAAAAGTGAGTTGTTTTCAGATCTCAGTACAAATATAAATTTAAAAGTAAGGTAGAAATATAGTTGCATTATTACTGTTAACAGTAATAGGATGATATTTTTAACTATATAAATAGTTTTGTCTGGGGACAGAGATGTAGTTGTTGATTATATGGAAATCAGATAAATCATAGCATAACAATATATAGGAACAAAAGCATGTTTAACAGCTGGATAGTTTTTACCTGTGAAATGTTATCTGTCTTATTAAATAAAGTTGTAAGTCATCTTTTTATATAAATGAATATATAAAAAATAAGATTCAAGGAAAAATTTCACTATAAAATAGATTCAGAAATATATTATATTAATATCTTTAAAATATAAATTGCTCATAATTACCTCCCTTTGATAAATTATGCAAATTTGGTCTACCTTTGTGAAACATTTTATAATTATAGTCAGGTATATATTGATTGTGAGTAACTTACATAGTAGTTAATGGGACTCTATTTCACACGGTTCTGTGAAATATAGTACGGCAAATGTATACCGGTACATACTATCCGCATAACACAGATAGATTTTCACTCCTCAGGAAAAAATCAACCTGTGAAATACCATGCCTGGAAAAAAATTACCAGGACAAATTATCCTCAGGATAAAATATCACAGAGGAAGAAATAAACCGTTACAAAACAAGGTGGATTTTGAAATAAGTTTACAATTGGAGATCCATTATTTTCTTGTAGAGAACTTATACCTTACATTGCACAAGCATAAAACTCCGTTCCCAAAATAGACGTTATTGCATGTATATTATACTTTCTCTCTTGGTGTTAGAGCCTGCTATCTATTTCTCACAACAAGAGACATGTTTTGGATCACACTACTTCATATAATAAATTTAAAACCATAAGATGATGTTGATTAAAGTGAAGCTTATGGCATGGAAAATATTTCACCAGGACAAACATATGAATACGTACCTCCAAGAAAGATATTGACATAGACAGAAATAGATTTACAACTTGCGAGAATTCGATATCGCTTGATAACAACTCTTGTTATCTTATTTAAATAATGATATGCTTCGCCATAGGCTCGTATGATTTTATTATTGAAATTAATAACTTAGATTGATATCAAGCGATATTTAGTTCTCACTAGTTCCTTAAATTATAAACTATAAACAAAGGCAACAGTAGTATACTGTAATTCAATAATCATAAATTGATTAATCGAAAAAAAAATCCGGGTTACTTTACAAGCACACTTAAACTGACATATCAAACGTAGTATTTTCTTTCAAGAATTGTAATGATCAGGTAATCAAACAAACCAATTTTAAAACAAAAACATTTTGTTATGGCTATGTACCTTTTTGTAAAAATCGGTAATTAAGCATATCAGGTTAGGCAATTACGCATTTGTTCTGATTTTCTAGTGTGATTTAAATTGGTTACAACTTAAGATAAATCCAAAATGAAATGTAAATAAAAACAATCAGCAAACTGGACAATCGAAAGAAACAAGAACCCATATCACTACAAAAAATATATCAGTTTGTACAACATAAACAATGGTAAAACTTGTTAATAACAGGTAGTCTGGATTGATGTAGGTACATGTATAGATAAGAAGCACCAGCTTCACTAATGGCATTTACCGTTTTGCTCATAAAAAATTGAAATCTATTGATGATTAAGCACATTCGGCTCATCAACAAAGGAAAGGAAATTGTGACTACAACATCCGGGTTATATGTGACGCAGATATATCGTCTGTTCAAATTCTGCAGAGACGATTTGAACTATCTCATATAAATAAAAATAGAGTTCAATAAATCCTTTTGATGTCTTCATGTATATTATACATATGTATATGTTTCGAATTGAAATACTCATAAAAACTTAATAAATCTTAAAAAATATAATTCGTAAATCAGGATAATGGTTAATATATATCTGATAATATTAATCATTAAAATTTTCATATAACTTAATAATATATATATTTATCTGCTGTGACTGTAATTCAAATTCATTACAAGTATCTTTGATTTAATCGTCTTCTCAAAGTCCTATATAAACATGGAAGGTTAACTTGTTTTTCCAAACCAAGTACTTTTTGAAATGTCATTGACATTTATTTATTTTTTTCTGTATAAAACGTTCAAAAATGTATAAGATAGACTTGTTAGAAAGAGTCTTTTGTTTACGGATTTTGAAAAGAGAACAGGCAATATAAAGGAAAATGTTCTGTTTACAATACTTTGAATTGTCTGAAATTCTAAACATCAGTTTCCTGAGGAATAGGATTAACGTAGCTGTATTTGACATAACGAAATTTGAGTCTTCAGTGTGCTTCAACGTTTCACCTGTTTATTACTCTATCTTTTTGAAATAATTCATCGGAGATTACAAAATTTTATTTTTCTTCTTCAATTGGTCTCCAGTGTTACGTCATCAGTTATCGCATAATTTCATAGCCAGACATTTGAAGGTTACAGATGTCCAGCTGCTGTTTTCCCCTGGCAAACGAAATGTATCAGCATTACATTATTAGTTTATATTTTGTATATTATACACCCACTATTTATACTGGACGTCATATATCCATTTAATGTAATTAACTATAAGAAATGCAATGCACATTTCATGTCGAAACAATACTTGTAATCTAACCGACCGTTCTGACCTCATGAAAAACATTAACTAGGTACAAAAAAACGTGATTTTTATTTAGTGTGGCCGCTTAAGTGCAAACGATACAGAAACTATCTTTTGTTGAAATTTTCTAAATAATTTAACACAAGCTCAATTTTGATATACTACCAAAATAGAATCCAAGAAAATCTACCTCCATGTCTCAATTTTCCAGATATTATAGCTCCATTTTTTGCATGTTGAGATCAACGCGAAAATGTTCATATTTCAATATTTCGCTGACCAAATATCTATATTTTTTATTAATATGTTCATTAGTTTAAAAACGTTCTAAGTCTGAAGTTGAAATCATGATAAAATTATTGTTTACCACAACGCTATATAATTTTCTGACATTTATTGGATTTTTGGGACAGAAAAGTATCCAGTTGCTTATTTAGCTCGAGATTAATGTTCTACAATTTGTTTGCTTTAATGGAATTATTCATTGTTTATTTTTCTCCTTCGCATATGCGTACCAGTGAAGGTCATGTAAACACATGTTCTCGTAATGATGTCCGACATAATTCCAAATCAAGTGTGCCTATTCAGTGTAGATCAGTAGAAAAAACAAACAAAACAATAAAAAAACCCGGATACGAATGCATTTTATTGTCTTATGCAAAGAGCATTAAACTGTTCAAATTCTTCCACAACCGCCCCATACCAGACCAGAATTAATTACATATCTAGACGGCTACTGTTTCCAAAGGGTTAATGAATGTCAAGGATGTTACAACTCTTTTAAGTCTCTGTTTAATATCATGATATGTAAACACCTTTGTATTCATTTTATGTGAGTAGGGATGCATTGTCCAATTTTTTGTTAACAATGTATTTTGTTTTAAAACAGTGATCTTTTGTCTTTTCGTTTGTAAAACAGAATCACCATTTATTTTTTATATTCATTGTCTTGTTACTTTAATATAGCATTTCACAACTATCGGATTTAAAAGAAGTACTTAGTACCACAAAGACTTGCAGACAAACAAGAGTGTAGAGGATTTCAAATGGACTATCAAAAAAACATAAGTACAATAAATATGTCAGTTCCGATTCAATAAAGATTCACATAATAATTTTAGATATTGTTGTGCAAGTTGTAAAACCAAACATTTTTAGAAAACACATGTGGTGATTTACATGCAAACATAATTGATTGACCCCATTGTCAATATTAATACTCGAATCATGAAATTGCAACTCTGATAAATCTATGACGCAGATGACGACTTGAATTGTGCCATAAACAACCCTAGATTTAAGAACTTTTTGATGTCTTTATGTATATTATTATTACTTGTATGTTTTGACTTGATATAATCATAATAAAGCGATAAAATTAATCTTCAAAAACAAACTGTAAATCAGTATATTCTGTCACTTAGATGACGTATAATTTCAATCAATAAGATTATTATATATTTACAAATCATAGATATTGATATGTAGAAAATGTAAATTGAATTTGAAATCTTATATCGAAACGTGTTTGAAAAGTCCTATATAACAATGAAAGGTTAACTTGCTGAGTATTTTTTTTCAAATCTAAGAATATTTTTAATGTCAATGACATTCATAAAAAAAATCTACAAAGTCAAAACTGTATAAGAAGATTTGGTCAATTTATTTATCTTTTGGTGTTATTATTTTTTAACTACATGTATTTGAATATCCCTAATATAGGATGTTATAAATTGTTACCAGTTTCGGTAATAGGGGAGTAAAACCGTTTAGCTCCCTTGCTGACTGAGAAATTATATCTACTTGAAACTTAGTTCAATATTCCTTATGATATGATCTTTCAAATTTTAATGCCAAATTAAAGTGTTGACCACAATTTCACGGTCCAGTGAACATAGAAAGTGATAGTGCAATTGGGGCATCCTTGTACTATGGACACATTCTTGTTATTCGAGCGTCACTGACGAGTCTTTTGAAGACGAAACGCGCGATTGGCGCAAATATTTTTTTTTTTATTCTTGGTATCTATGATGAGTTTATTTACAACCACTTGATGGATACCACAGCTGGAGAAGGCGCAAATATTTTTTTTTTTATTATTGGTATCTATGATGAGTTTATTTACAACCACTTGGTGGATACCACTGCTGGAGAAGTTTTTGTTCCCAGAAAGTATTACCAGTCAAGAATTCAGCATTTCTGTGTTGACTTAAATTATCAATGATATGGTCTTAATTTTAAATCAAATGTTTACCAAAACTTAGAATTTTTAAAATACTAAGGCTTTTCTACCACATGAATAGATTATCTTAGCTTTATTCGGCAAAACTTTGCCTGGACTAAGTCGGCTGTGTCTATTTTCTGTATTTTTTGCTCTTTGTATTATGTATTCGGGTTTTGTTTTCAGTAATTAGTTAAGACTTCAGTTTTATCATGTATCATCTTTTATATGCATTTGATAAAATTAACTGTTTGCAATAGCATAAATTGTTCTAAATAGTAAGGATGTTCTTATCACAAGCAGAAAACCCTTGCCGTATTTGGCACAACCTTTTACAACTTTTGATCCTCAGTGCTGTACAATTTTATACTTTTTTTGACTTTCGAACTTTTATATCTGGGCGTCACTGGTAAGTCTTGTGTTGACGAGGCGCGTTTTTGGCGTATTGAATTTTAAACCTGATGCCTTTAGTTATCTATTATTCATTTGTTTCTTTGCCTAATACGTTCTCCTATTTATTTGTATTGTAGTCCTGTAATATTATGTTGTCATTTTAATGTTATATTTAACATTGCCATTAAAGTCCGAGGTTTGGCATGCCACAAAACCAGGTTCAACCCACCATTGTTTTCTTTAAAAATGTCCTGTACCAAGTCAGGAAAATGGCCATTGATTTTAAACATATTTTTTTCATTAAGATATGAAAAGGATTGAGCAACAGGCACAGCCTATAAAAGCTCTCTCCATATTACATGTACAAGGTATAATTCAATTACAACAACTGTATTTAAAATAATGCAATATAATGGAACATGCATGCTACTTGTGAGCACACACGAGCAAATATATGTTAACAGTGTTACTTACTAAATGCAAAGTATATTTAAATATATTATGCAATTAATCATCAGTTATTTAAAGTACCTTGAAACATGCAAATATCCTTTATAAATCATCAGAAATATATTCATGGCTTGAAAGAGACACTAATCTTGCTTAGTGGAATAAATGAATTAATGTTGGAGTGTAGAAAAAAATAAAAAATAAAACTAGATGAAACAAAAATTAAGTAAGTTTCAATCAAAACGTTGAGTGTCACTGATATATTTCTGAACAGATTTAAAAATAGCAATATTCCTATCATATGAAAATAATCTGTTTCCAAAAAGTAGTAATTCAATATTTATGTCAACGTTATCAACAATGTAGTAAATGGAATCAAGAAGGCTCTGTCTTACATCATTATACTTAGGGCAAATAAAAAAGAAATGTTGGTTATCCTCCATAGGATGGTTACAGTTTGTGCAAAAAGTGTTCTCGGATAAGAACTGATTAAACAAATGAGATTTAAGGTTGCTAGCATTATTTCTGAGTTGACAATGACTTATATTAAGTTTCCTTATCCCATAGTTGAAAGGTTTAAAAATATCATCAGTCCGATAAAACTTATCCAGTCCACTTCTAAATATACCCAAACTTGGCCATTGTTATATCATAGTTCGTTTCTGTGTGTGTAACATTTTTACGTTGTGTTTCCGTTGTGTCGTTTGTTTTCTCTTATATCTTAGTGTGAATTCACATTACTTTAAGACGTGTAACGATACTTTTCTGTCCCAAATTATTGTATTTGGTTTTGATGTTATATTTGTTATTCTCATCGGATTTTGTCTAACGCTTAGCCTGTTTCTGTGTGTGTTACATTTTAATGTTGTGTCGTTGTTCTCCTCTTATATTTAATGTGTTTCCCTCAGTTTTGGTTTGTTACCCCGATTTTGTTTTTTGTCCATAGATTTACAAGTTTTAAACAGCGGTATACTAGTGTTGCCTTTATTAAGCATAGATTACTTTAGCCGTATTTGGCACAACTTGAACAACTGAATTTTGAATCCTGAATGCTTTTCAACTTTGTACTTGTTTGGTTTTATAAATATTTTGATATGGGCGTCACTGACTAGTCTTATGTAGAGGAAACGCGCGTCTGGCGTACTAAATTATAATCTTGGTACCTTTAATAACTATTCACACTATTGGAGCGATGCCACTGCTGGTGGACGTTTCGTCCCCTAGGGTTTCACCAGGCCAGTAGTCAACACTTCGGTGTTGACATGAATATCAATAATGTGGTCATTTTATAAATTTTCTGTTTACAAAACTTTGAATTTTTCGAAAAACTAAGGATTTTCTTATCCCAGACATTGATTACCTTTGCCATATTTGGCGCAACGTTCTGAAATTTTGGATCCTCAATGCTCTTCAACTTTTACTTGTTTTGCTTAATAAATATTTTGATATGAGCGCCACTGATGAGTCTAATGAAGACGAAACGCGCGTCTGGCGTACTTAATTATAATCCTTGTACCTTTGATAACTATTAGGAACTTTTGGTTCCCAATGCTCTTCAACTTCGTTCTTTATTTGGCACTTGTAACTTTTTTTTATTCGTACATCACTGATGAATCTTTTGCATACGAAACGCCATCTGGCGCAAATACAAAATTTCATTCCTGGTATCAATGATAAGTTTATTGATTCCACTTTGTTTGTGTGCAGTAATTTATTAAATTATAATATATTTTTACTAAATGACGATAGTAATGAAATATTCATTGAAAATTTGTATGGTAAGTTATTTATACTATACAACATAGATGTTTTTGAATGAACGTTGACTCTCAGTAATATAAGGCCGACATATGAATAAAGAAAGACGAAATATTCAGAAGTGTTCGATTAAAGAAAAAACCCACATCATTTTCTTCACATGAGAAGATCAGGTGATTTAAACGTACAGCATACCTTTTCTCAAATTCATATGCTTTGATTGTATGATTTTTATTATTGTATGAATATATTTGCACGCTGTAAAATGTTTGATCATATACTATATCTAAGAAAAATGAATCTCTCAATTAGTATGGAACGCCACAGCTGTCTTATGTGGTTCTCTGATATTACTTTATGTTGTTTTATCATTACTTAATAATAGTTTGTCTTTATTTGATATGGTTTTGACATTACGTAATGATGTTTTAATATAACTTAACATGGAATAGTCATTACTTAATGATATTTCGATATTACACGATATGGTTTCGTATTGACTTGATATAGTTTTGTCATTACTCAATATGGTTTTGTCATTACTCGATGTGGTTTCACCATTATTTAATATGGTTGTGTCATTAGTCAATGTGGTTTTAACATTACTTGATGTGTATTTGACTTGACGTAATGTAATTGTTTCATTACATGATGTGATTTTGTTATTTCGTAATGATGATTTGTCTATTCTTTATATGGTTTTAACATTACGTAATGATGTTTCAAAATTTGACCATTTTACACTACTTGATGTGCTTGTTTCATTATTTGATGTGGTATTGTCATTCTTCGATGTGGTCCTGTCATTCTTTGATGTGGTTATCCCATTACTTGATGAGGTAAAACCACGTGACCAATTCGGAAAAACCTGTTCTATTTTTAGATAGATTTCTATGTTGTATGACTGTGCCTTTAATGCATTAGGCCATCCATCTAATTAGTTTTCAAACTAAAGTTCGGGTTACTGTTTAAGTTAAACTTTGAGTGAGTTTTCGAATAAAAGTCATACTTATAATTAAAGTTCTAGTAAGAATTGATTTTCGAATTGGACTTCGAGTTTGAGTCACATTTAAAGGCAGAGTTCTAGTTACAACTTTGAATTTGAGTCACTTCTTGAGGTAGTGTTTGAGTTGGATTCGAATTTAAGTCTCATTTAGAAATTATTAAGATTTCGAACTGAAATTCGAGCTATTTTATATGTCTTTTTGAGTTCGTAATTAAATTTTCTATTGCGGAACAAGGGCTTTTGCCGAAAAGAGGTCTCCGGGATATGCGTACTAAATAAACAATGTTGCAGTATACAAAACACAACATAGGAGTTGAAATAAAGTTAGATGTGGTGTTATTGCCAATGAGACAACTATCCACCAGAGTTTAAATGCAGATGTAAGAAATCATATATCGGCAACCGTACAGCTTTCAAGAATCCGTATAGTCAGCTACAAAAAGGCCACCATGCACTATGTGAAAAAAATTCAAACGAAAAAACTAACGGTCTATTTTACAATAAAACAAATATGACACATATGTATACAACGACAAAAATTGAACTTCATGCTCCTGACTTGAGTCAGGTACATAAAGAAAGTGCACGTGGCGGAGTTTAACATGTATGTGAGAGAACATCGAACTGTAATAGTAGTGTAACAGCACAACACGAGAAAAAAAATGTAAACTAGACAAATCGATGCTCCTGCACTCCACTCATTGAACCGCTTGTACCCCAAAAAGGACAAAGTTCATTATTTTTCTCCCATAAGAGGAAAAATAATGAAAAGAAAAAACCCTGACCACATGCACACCATCAATACATGTACAAACAGCTAGCAGAGTGATAAATTCCCAGCATTCAATTTGTAGGAGGAGTTATCTGGAAACGCCATACTTATACAAGAAAATTTCCCAAAAATAACAAAGTTCAACTTTCTCCCGAAGAGCACATATTAATAAAAATTAAACCCTGACCACATACAGCATACCTTCAACATATATGTACAAACAGACAGTAAAGAGAAAACTTCCTAGGATTCAAACTGTTGAAGGAGTTATGCGGAATAACTACATGTATATACCCATAATGGGACGGAAAGACGGACGGACAAATGTTAAACACTATGCCCCCAACTTTCAGTTGCTGTAAAGTTGCGGTGGCTTAAAAAACATTTCAATTGACTGGCTCAATAGATCGGTATGACTGGGTAATTTAAATCCATCGGGGTGATCTCGGATTCCCTAGAAAGGTAAGGAGATTCTGCTCAACGTGTGACATCCGTCGTGTTATTTGCGAAATTACAAATCGAGTGATGTGGTCTTATTTGGAAGTTCACATTCGAGTAAAAGATGAAGGAACATGTTCGCCGTCACATGTGAAACAGATATTCCAAAAAGTTTATTTTTCAATTAGTGCGAGGTAGATTAGAGAATTCAATTGATTAAAAGTAAAAAGATTGATATTCGTATATATGTTCAAATGATCATTATTATTTTATAGAGAATTCTTATTTTATAGTATTGATGCTTTGTCGCTTAGTCCGAGCCCCCCTCCTCCGATTTTACTGTGACTTAAGTGTGAGTTGATTTTTTTTTTAACGAAAACGTATTAGTCTTTTGATTTGTGTCGAGCCTGCGACATAAATGTAGCGGCAGTGAGACACAACAACGTCATCGAAAGTGGCGTCATTTCGGGACCTTTTATAGCTTACTATGGGGTATGGGTTTTGCTCATTGTTGAAAACCATACAGTTTTGTTTTAGTAAAATAAAACCGAATTAAACTGTTTTGACGTGATAAATTTATTACCTCCATGAAGTGTTTTAAAACTTGTATAGGAGTTTTTCTTCAATATCTAGAAAAAGCATCTACAGAAATTTTTTTTTTATATTTTTTGACCGATGAATGTACAGCTCATCAATATTACGCTTTACACTGAAAGCAGCAATATCAGGCGACGCACAGCGTTCCGTGGACTTTTTTACAAATTTATTATAATACTGCTTCTATTTGAAAACTTATAGATCAAATAACAGGACCAAGTGGTTTGGGGATATCCCAATTATGTCCAAAATACTGTAAAATTTTTAGAATTTTAGTTTTTTTATTATTGTCTGCCATTCCCTTTTTTCATACCAAATAACTCTGAACAACCACTCGAACTTTAATTTGATTTTTAACTTTGGCGATACCCATCCAAAGCACATTAAACAAAAGACATATTGCAATCTGTTAAAAAATAGATTTTTTTCACATTGTGCATGGTGGCCTTTTGTACTGAGCTGACTATACGGAGTGTTGAAGGCTGTACGGTTGCCGATATATGATTTCTTACATCCACTGCATTTAAGTAAAACTCTGGTGGATAGTTGTCTCATTGGCAATCACATAACATCTAATTTTATTTCAACTCCTATGTTGCGTTTTGTATACTGCAACATTGTTTATTTAGTACGCATATCCCGGAGCCCTCTTTTCGGAAGCCCGAGCAAAAGCCCTTGTTCCAGGCGATAGAAAATTTAATTACGAACTCAAAAAGACATATAAAATAGCTCGAATTTCAGCTCGAAATCTTAATTAATAAAAATTAAACTTAAATTAGAATCCTACTCAAACTCTACCTCAAGAAGTAACTCAAATTCAAAGTTGTAACTAGAACTCTACCTTTAAATGTGACTCGAACTCGAAGTCCAACTCGAAACTCAATGCTAACTAGAACTTTAATTATAAGTATGTATTGACTTGAATTCGAAAACTAACTAAAAGTTTAACTCAAACAGTAACCCGAACTTTAATTTGAACACTTATTAGATGAATGGCCAAACGCATTCAAGGCACATACAATATGGAAATCTATCTAAAAATAGAACAGGTTTTTCCGAATTGGTCACGTGGTTTTACCTCATCAAGTAATGGGATAACCACATCAAAGAACGACAGGACCACATCAAAGATTGACAAGACCACATCATATAATGAAACAAACACATCAAGTAGTGTAAAATGGTCAAATTTTGAAACATCATTACGTAATGTTAAAACCATATAAAGAATAAACAAATCATCATTACGAAATAACAAAACCACATCATGTAATGAAACAACTACATTGCGTTAAGTCACATACACATCAAGTAATGGTAAAACCACATTGACTTATGACACAACCATATTAAATAATGGTGAAACCACATCGAGTAATGACAAAACCATATTGAGTAATGACAAAACTATATCAAGTCAATACGAAATCATATCGTGTAATATCGAAATATCATTAAGTAATGACTATTCATATTGAGTTATATTAAAACATCATTACGTAATGTCAAAACCATATCAAATAAAGACAAACTTTTATTAAGTAATGATAAAACAACATAAAGTAATATCAGAGTTCCACATAAGACAGCTGTGCCGTTCCATAAATTTGTTCTATCCCTTTTACTATGTTTAAAATAAATAAATTTCTAAGCAATATTATAATAAAATCACGAAAAATAAGTGGGCTAAAAAAATAGGCAGTGCAGAATGGCAATATAAATTAAAGATTATGAAAATGTTTAGCATAATTGTAATTAAGAGTTCAGATATTTTGATTGATTGGTGGTTGCTTACCCAGTGGCTGATATTTTAGAAAAGAGGACAAATGTGTAAAGTACTTGCAGCTTGTGAATATGACGAAAACATGTCATGTGAATCCTCCATCATCGATTAAATGAGAAATAAAATATAACTTGCAACAGTAGATTATGTATGGAAAATTCTGATTACAGTTCTTGAACATAATCAGATACAAACATGGGACGGATAAATAAACGAATCCACCAACAATATATACCACTTGCTTTGAAAATCGGGGGTTTACTATGGCATGTGATTGCAACTATTTTAGTTACGCTTATAAATAAAGGGAATTGAGACACTTTGGGGCCAACAAAATCAACACACGAGTTAATAAAATAGCCCAAGACCCAAGTGTTAAACTAGCTAGAGTTTTATGTTATGCTTATTGTATGCCGGACGGTGACCTTAAGTTGCTTAAATCTAATTTATTTGGAAATAATGTCATATTTTCTATAGTAAAAGACACACTTTTTGTACAAAGTTTAGTATACTAGAAAACTTGAAAAATTAAACTAGAACATAAATGACAGTTTTATGTTATAGTTACAATGTTGTGTAATAATTTATGAATTAAATATTGCCTTTTATTACTCGCATTCTCCGACGGTTATTCTGAAAGCAGTATTATTAAACATGATACCTATCGTTAAACAATTTCCAATCGAATATCACACGCTCGAAGGGAAAAACCATGGTATTAGAAAAAAATAAGAAACAAATAAGAACGTGCTAACCGATTCTAAGGAAATAAATAATTATACACCAAACGAAGTTTTGGTATAGAAGCAAATAAACATTGCTCTATCCTTTCACCATAACTTCATATGGTTTTCAAACATCTAAATGGATATATATCATATCTTACAGTAGTATATTATGTTGTTTTAAAGTTGATATATTCACTTGAATACTAATATGGAAACAACTTATCAGTTTTTACGTACAGGTGTTTCATTTCAACTATAAAACATAGCCCTAGACTTTCTTCTAAACACAACGTTAATCAAGTATAATATCAAATTAATGAATCATTTTTCAAACTCCTAGATAATGATAGATAGGAAATTCCTTCCAAAAGACTTCACTGAAACATTTCATAAAGAACATAACCCTGTGATATTTGATACCAGTTAAATAAAGTACAGTGTATATAAAGTGCGAATCCAGTCAGTTCATTTTCACTGTTGTATGCGAGTATGTTCATTGTAGAATAAAGGACCATGGGAAAACTTTATTTGTTTACGTTTTGAAAATACCAAAATAATTGATTTGGAACTAAATTTTAACATATTTTCATTATGATGTGTCTTTTTAATGTAAAATAACAGTATTAAAGTTCAAATATGTGTAATAAAAGCAACATAACATAGGATATCAGTTATTAAAAGCGATCCATTTTCACTATAGATGCGATGAATTATCACTGTATGGCATTCATTTCTGATGTAGAATTTTCGAAAATGCGATGAATTTTTATTGTAGATTAATGTAATAATTAAACTTGCAACAAATGAAAAACTTATTTGATTACTTTAATATCTATATCTATTTATAACTTGTATATGTCTATAGAAACTGGCTGGCCATTTATACGTTTTCCCACAGTATTGACATGTTTGAACTGTAAACTGAAATGTTTCCACGCAATGTTTTTTTTCCGGTTCGTATATTGCTATGATGTCGTTATCGTCTGCGTCGTCCGAAGACCCATTTGGTTTCCGATCAACTTTAATTTAAGTAAATGGATCTATATAAATTTTAAAGAAGGTTCAATACCACAAAAGGAAGGTTGGGATAATGTTGGGGATGATGGTTCCAACCGTTTACGAAAAAGGGGCCTAAAAGAAGCATGTTTTTAGTGTTAGGATAATTACTTGTGTATAAGAATTTTGATTGTTCTGAAATTGTACCACAGTGTTCAATACCACAAGTAGAATGTTAGGTTTCGTTTTGGAGTTATGGTACTAACAGTTTAGGAATGAAGGAACAAAAAGGGACAAAAAACAATCATGTTCGTAGTTTCCAGATAATTACTTGTTTGACGTTTTTGGATCTTTTTCGCATTATCACAAATGGAAGACTGGGATTTTGTTCGGGGATAATTGCCCTAAACATGCAGAAATTAGGGGCAAAAGAAATGGCAAAACAAACATTTTTCTAGTTTCCAGACAATATCTTGTGTTCAAGTGTATGGACCTCTCTAAAATTGTACTACAAGGTTCATTACCAGAAAGGAAAGACTGGGATTTGGTTGGGATTTTATTTCCACAGGAAGAAATATTACGGTATATGTTCCTAACGGAATAAATGTTATAGAATATTTGTTCCAACAGGAATAGATATTATGACAATGTTTATAACAAAGTTTCCATTGGAACTTCTGTTAGGTGGAACAAATATACGTTGACAGCACAGTATTGCGCATACGATTTAAGATCTTCGACCAAGTTAACCTTGTGTCAGAAACCTATATAACGTCATACATTTGATCACAATCCAAATTCAGATAGTATCAAGCTTTAATATTATGTCCAAATTTGCCACAACTGTTCAGGGTTCGATCTCTGCGGTCAGCATTTTTAATGTTTTACTATAAAACGAGCAGATGTGATTAAAAGTTCCTGTTGCTTTATTCATATGGTAAGCTATGCCAGCATAGGCGTATCCAGGGGGCCTTGGAAAAATTTGGTTGATTATATAGGGAATCACTGGAGCATGACTTGAGCCCCGTCCCCCTTTTTTAGGTCAGCCATCGGGCCCGCCTTACAAAAAGTTCTGGATCCGCCACTGCCCAGTTCTGCTTTTGAAGTGTTTGGAACAATGAGTACAAATCAGGCTTTCTCCATGCTATCAGTTGTTATGCTTATTGAGAAGTCTTAAAATTTTAATTCACACTGGTCACATTTGTTTAACCCATTAGTGTGGATCTTCTTATGCCTGGGAAAACTAGCTACCCATTTTGTCTTGAAAGGGCAATACGTGCATTGGTATGAAGACCCCGCCTTAACTTTCTTTCTTTTTTCTGTGATTCATCTTCACTTGCCTCCCCTATTGTTGAGCCCCCAAATGCCTCAACATCCATATTCTGAAGGAAAGATAGTTTTTAGCTCGATTGTTGCTTGCATGTTCTTTACTGTATAAAATAAAACGACAATGTGACATATAATTATCCAAAGTCATTAAAGCAGGAAATGCAAGTCAAGTTGTGTATGGCAAACTTTATCTGTCAAAAACGTATACTGATAAAGTTGCATTGGAACATGATGTACGTGTTGTACAGCACCCTTGATACTACCGCAGAGGTCGAACCCTGAACAGTTTGGGGTAAGTATGTACACAGCATTCAAGCTAGACTTCATTTTTGATGAAATAAAAAAAATGTTGAATTTCGGACCCTTTGGGCCTCAATGTGGATCATTTCGATAACTTGGCCCAAAATACCAAAATCCCAAATTTAAAAACACGGTAAGATTCAGCATTCCAAAGTATCCCAAATATTCAACTGTTGTTGAAATCCAAAAGAATTTATTTCTTGACAGTTTGGACCCCACAAAACTTGTTAAATGGGCCAAAAATTAAAAAAATAATAATAAACACAATCGTGTATGGATTCAGCCTACCAAAGAACCTCAAATTTTATTTTGGACCCTGTGGGCCAATTTAAAACCGGACCCAAAATCAAAAATCTTACTTCAAAACCTCATTGAAATTGGTTAAGAAGTGATTTATAAAAAAATAGTAGAAAGTATTGTTGTTTTTATCCCATTCTATTTCAATAGACATGCGAGATGTACGTATTCAGTGATGAAGTTTCAATGCATTGGATAAATATAACTACACTTTAAATAAAGATTCTGATGAATTATAAAAAATTCTATGACATGCTTCTTCTGATTGGTAAATAGACCCATACTCGAAATCCAAGATAAAATTTGTTTGCGTATAATGACTACTGCAGAAACATGAATTTTATCAAATTGGCATGCATTTGAAAATATTTTGCATTAATCTAAGAAACACTTTCAACTCTGAAATGATCGACATATTGTTATATTATGACAACGATGTGTTTTATTTAAAATAAATATTAATTCTATTGAATTTATTGGAGCGTTCAATCAAACTTTTCATCTCAAAGTCAGCACTATCAAATCCTTTTCTTACTTTAATTATAATTGTTTGTGCAAGTCGACTGAATTTGGAATTTAATGCATAAAAATTAATGAAATTCATACAGTGAAAATGCACCGCATATACAATACTAATGAATCGCTCTACAGTGAAAATGAAAGTAAAGTATCATTATTCAACAGTAAACATGACTCGCATAAAGATAGCATCATAGTGGAATTCAATACAATATGGGCAAACTGAATAACAAAAGCTATTCTACGTTATACAACATTAATAATTGTGTTGTAATGAATATTTTTTTGCAACTACATCTTCCCTGCTAGTTTTTAATCACCTGCACGATTTGTTCGTAAAACGTCCTAAATATTCACCTATTTCGGTATATATTTCACGTATGGATGGCTCTCGGCGCGTTAAAAACCCGTTCCCATCTCTTATTTTGTATAACTTGTATTATTTATTACTAAATATAGTACATGTGAACAATTTTCTTCATTTTCTTCAAAAATCATAATTTTTTCGTCTGTTTATTTACCATTCTACATCAGAAATGCATGGCATATACAGTGAAAATGGTATTTTAGGATCCGCACTTTACATACACTGAAGTAGATGTACTATAAAAGAAAAATACAATTTCCGTGATTAAGCCTTTAAGACAGAGCTTCTAATATTTACAATCACTATCAATAACTTATGAAGGATTATTTCATTTCATTATTATTTTGACAATTTTTTTATTGTGTCTGCTTAGTTAACGCATCGATGTAAATATAACGGAATTTGATGAGACTGTCATCAAAGTGAGAGGGTTAGCGCTATAAAACCAGGTTTAATCCACCATTTTCTACATTTGAAAATGCCTGTACCAAGTCAGGAATATGACAGTTCTTGTCCATTTGTTTTTGACGCGTTTTGGATTTTGCCATGTGATTATTGACTTTCCGAATTGATTTTCCTCTAAGTTCAGTATTTTTGTGATTTTAATTTTCATTATTTTTTGCTGTGTCAGTCCTTGATAAACAACAGAAATATGAAAATACTTCCTTCTAAAGTATTGAATAAAAAAATGTTCACTAATATATTTTCCCTTAAACTTACAATAATAGTATAGATAACCATTGGATTTAAAGCATTCGTCCTACTGTGAGCTTACACAAAAAATAAAAGGAGAGTGTTCAATGTCAAAGACAATTATAACCATTGTCAAGTGAGATAATCATTGTACAGCGAACTCATGTTATATGATTATCCATAACAATCAGCAGATGGTGTCTCGGATTTTTTTAATTAGAAAATCCCTATATAATCGGAGCATCATACTAGTTTCATCAACACGTGTAATGACAAAGAAGATTGTTCAACTGTAATTCCAACATTTGTTTTATCTTGTACAATGATCAGAGTTTTCTTGCAGGACTTCAGAAGAATAAACAGACTGTGTGAGCCAATGGTCCGTGTTGAAGACCGTACTTTGACCTATAATGGTTTACTTTTACAAATTGTGACTTGGATGGAGAGTTGATTAATTGGCACTCATACCATATTTCTGATATCTATTTAAAAAAAAAAATATTTAAATATTTCTTCAAACTAAAGATTAGTGAATTGATTTGCATCCCAAAAAATGCGAGACGAAGTTATTGAACAATACCAGCATAGTTTTGAGTTATTGGAAGTTATCAATGGACCTAAAAGTTAAATTGAACAAAACCTTAAAATCATCCGTCTTACTAAGTTAAGTTGTGCACTTCAGTACATATCTAATGATCATATCAACTATTACAAAGCATTCTATTCATATTTTAGTCAACTCCAACACCTTACAAAAAAAAGTAAAATCACAATAAAATCACAAAAATACTGAACTCCTGGAAAAATTCATAACGGAAAGTCTCTAATCAAATGGCAAAATCAAAAGCTCAAACACATGATACGAATGGACAACAACTGTCATATTCCTGACTTGGTACACCCAATTTCGTATAAAGAATATGATTGATTAAACCTGATTTTATAGCTAGCTAACCCTCTCAATTATATGACAGTCGTAGCAAAGTTTCACTATATTGATAACCGAATGTGTGAACAAAACAAACAGACAAAATAGATATAAATTTTCTAAGATAGGGGTACAAGTCAAAGTTGCGTTATTATCTTAATCACTATAAAAACTAACATTAAATATAAACAAACATTTACAATGACATACTGACGGAATGTATAAGTACAAAACCACGTCACATACAAGAAAGAAACACAAAAAGACAAACAGACAAAGCACTATAGCAAAAACGAAAGAAAAAGCTACAGAAATGATCATAGGACAATGACGGAATGTATAAGTAAAAAGCTACGTCATATCAAGGAACACAAAACGGCACACAGAAAAGGCATATAAGCAAACATTAAGGACAAGAATACCACATTTATCATGGAACAATAACACAATTCCGGGAAGTACCTAGCCAAATCACACTTGAAAAGAATTATACATGACAAAGTACTACAAAGCGTAACTAATATACAAATTTGATTGAGATCATACTATTTTTTTTTGTAGGAAATGATGAACTTTATCTTTCTGCATACGGTTAAGTATGTCAATGCAATGCTATAGAAGAATCATCCGCAATGTAAATCAAATCGCAATCAAAATCGGGAATGGGACATAAGTAGTATGTTTACAGATCAGATAATTATACTGGTATGCCTGAAACACACTGTTAACGTATTTATGTATGTATTCGATGATAAAAGCAAACTAATGCATTGTCGATAACATTTTTTTCTTTTTTTTTTTGTTTTGTTGTTGAAGCTGTTGTTTTGTTAAAAGTACTAACATATTAATGAATGTTTTATCACTGCTGGAAAATAGAAATGGGTAATTCTAAAGGTGTAGTACTCTCAATATCAAGTGCATTGGAATATATATTAGCTGCAAGAACTCATCGAAATGAAGAGTGACAGTCATCCACACTTTATCTGAAATCAATACCATTATCTTCCAAAATCTTTTTTTTTTTGTGTATCATAATTCGGTTACATTTGATAATAAAAGCAAGTCGGTGAGTAGGGGTTAACAATAAGAACACACTTGAATAACAATTGAATGCTGACAAAAACTTCAAATCATATGTCATGCAATGCATAAAGCGTATATTACAAAGTAAGCAAGGATGACTTCAAGAACATTTGAAACTGACAATTTTTTCAAGGGGTTGATAATTCACAAGTACAATCTTAGACAGGGCATACAACAAGCCTCCAACAAGTTTATAGAACTTGTACATAATGATGATCAACTAATGTCACAATATTAGCGCTCTTTAAAAGTAAACACTTATAATTTGTTATGTGTGCTTGTATCTTTTATATATACTTTAGACAAGTCTTAGTAGTAAGTTGTTTTTTGTGAAACTGCTTCTTGATATGGAAGTTATATTCTCGGTAATATTGCCATTGAAATTTAAACAAAAAATATCCTATAAATAGTATAAAAAAAAAAATACTAAATTGTTCATGACGTACAATCAATCTTTGTCGTAATTGTTTTGTAAAACCTACTCAAGAAAGAAAATATGTCGAATTGACATGAATATAAAACGTGCTAGATACTACAACCAAAAGTTCGAAAGTCTGCAGTTGTCAGTTCGAATCGAAAAGAGAAGGTTGAGGTGCACTCATGAATGAAAGACTTTAAAGTATCAATAAATGTTTGTCCGCTAAGCATACGTCATTGACGACGAAGAGAAGATTGTTCACTTCAGAGTCAAAACAATGCGATTGCTTGAAGTAAAATTGAGAATGGAAATGGGGAATGTGTCAAAAATACAACAACCCGACCAAAGAGCAGACAACAGCCGAAAGCCACCAATGGGTCTTTGAGAAAATCCCGCGACCGGAGGCATACCACAGCTGACCCTTAACAAAAAATGTGTACTAGATTAGTGATAATAAACGTCATATTAAACTTCGAAATATATAAAAGAAACTACAATTAAACCTCATACAGTACTTACAAAAGTCACAGGCCCCTGACTTGGGACTAAATAGCCTGACTCAACGTTCTAATTAAATTCTCTTTGTTTTAACCTTGGTAATAATGCTTTGATATACTTACTATATTCATAACTGCTCATTATGCAAATAAATTACGTGACTTTTGAAGTCAATGATCTTTGAAAGAAGTAAACAATCGGACAAATGCTTCAGGCTAAAACTATTGGCAATTGTTAACCTTGCTTTAGTTTCTTCATGCAAACAATCTTCTCAAGAATTTTTTATTAATGAAGGCAATTGAAAAAATTTAGTTCTAGTCTTTTGGGTAAATGGTGTATATCTATAATTTTTTATTATTCTAAAATGTATTATAAATAACAAATAATACAGATATAGCCTTAAGCAAATCCGTACAATAAGATGAATATGCAAATTAATTTAACTTGATATGTTTACCAAAATGAGGAAATTTATTTGGAAATAATAAGAAAGAAAATAAACCAGTCATTTTGCATTCATATTGATCCAAAACAATAATTAATACAATAGAATATTGTATTTTGAATATTAGACGTCGACTGCGGCATGGCATTTAAAATGTTAATAACCAGTCTAATAACTGATGGGATAGAAATGTGAAGATACATACAAAAATTGCATATATAAATGCTTCTTAGATATATTTATATATATAACTTGAAATCGTTCATTACAGTGTTAATGTCGTAGAATGGGATTGAAGTATACCAGACAAGTTCTATGATCAGTCATAAGACGTCGAAAACTATAGAACTTTTTAGAAGACAATTTCGTGTTCTATCATGGACATGTATACATGTTTAGGTATCTATAAATATCAAATCATTATCAGGAAGTCATATATATATGTTTATATATCAGAGACAATAAATCAAAAGACACAACAACAAGTATAACACGTATGTATTGCATTAGAAATAACCTTGATCAGGTACACAGGAACCAATGTTTTGAACACAAAATATATAAACTTTTCCGAACATTACAAGCAAGAGGGCCTACGACGTTTTAAAAGAAGAACGTTGTCTGTGGGAGTTGTAAAATTAGTTCTAAAACCCCATGTAAATTAAACTGGAAATTAGGGGGAAATGTTGTATCATTTGAACTATTGCAATAAAAAAGCATTAAGACCTTTTTAAATTGTTGCGTCGTGAAGTCAATTGTATTGAAACTCTCTTTGATACTGTAAACCAACTTATTTTCGCGGATACTTAATTTCGCGTTTTACCCTTTTTAGACAACTTCGCAGCTATTCAATTTCGCGATTTTCTGAAGTTCAATAAGGAATGATCCATGTATAACATATTCGCGACGATTAATATTCTAGTTATTTTTCTATTCGCGAAAGTCGCGAAAATAAATCGCTCGCGAAAATAAGTTGGTTTACAGTAAGCAGAATGTTGACTGTAGGATAAGTTAAAAAATATATAGCTGATTTAGACTATAACAGACGTATCTCATGATCCCCTTCGTCAAAACACGTGTCTGAATAACTTTTATCAGGTTATCATAAAATTAATTTTTGTATAGCCAAGAATATAAAACCTTTTCGATCAATCAAAGAGAACTTCATCTGTCTCAGATCAACTTTGCCTGAATTAAAAAGCAAATAAAATAACAAAAAAAAAAAAAAAAAAAAAAACAGAACTTCGAGGAAAAATCAAAACGGAAGGTTCCTAAACAAATGATAAAATCAAAAGCTAAGACACATTAAACGAATTGAACACAACTGTTATATTCATGAGTTGGTTCGGGCATTTTCACAAAACAAAGAACCGGATATACAAAAAAGAAACATGTATCGCTTGGATCATTCCAATACTGGAGCAAAATAGTCTCTATTAGAACGTTTCATCGAGCCTAAAAAGACGACACGGTTTTCGCTCAAATTGACAATAATATAAAATTTTCTTCGAATTGGCTGATCTGCTGGATGTTGAAATTTCTGTTTTTTTAATGAAATGTTGCAGTTAAATGACACAATATTGCAACATTTTGACAATTTCGCTTGGGCAAGCCGCGTAATAATGAAGCATTAAAAAATTACACATTTTTAGCAAAAAGCGCACCTGCAATGAATGCAAAATGTGATGTGTGAATTGTTTCATTTCGTATTAATTATTAATTAAAAAAAATTAAAAAATAATAGCATACGGAAGCGTATTAGCGCCACACATTGTTTTCTTCCTATGTTTGCGTTATAACATTTTTCCGCAAACATTTGTTTTATCTTATTTCTTATTTAAGATTCAAAGGAAACAGTAGTTATTAATGGAGGAGGCTGTATATATTAAAATGTATCACCTTTGTAGTCATTGCAAAGTAAAATGCTTGAATAATTATATCATATTATTTACTAATAATGAGCAGAATAATATAAGAAGATGTGGTATGAGTGCAAATAAGAAAACTCTCCATCTAAGTCACTATTCGTAAAAGTAAACCATCATAGGCCAAAGTACGGTCTACAACACGGAGCATTGGCTCACACTGAACAACATACTATAAAGGCCCTGAAAAACGATATCCATGGACTAGTATATATATTACAAAGAAAATTGAGTAAATTGAGGTAATACCTAAGAAAACAAAATCAACCCTGCTAATATAGCTATTACCGAATATAAATATACTTCATAAGTAAGCTCTCGTTTGAGAACTGTATAAAGTAGGTTAGATTCAAACAAGCTACCCTTTGGCAATAAATGTAAAGAATGAAGATGTTTTATTAATAAAATTATGTTCTCTCTATTCAAATTGCTATCCAAGCATCTTAAAAATACTTCATTATATTGAAATGAAAATGCAATGACTTTCTATCAAAGAATCTGAGATCTAAAAAAAAATCGTTCCTTATTAATAATTCATTTTAAAGTAGAAAGATCATTTTGTCTATTTGACTTCGAGGTTTCACAATTGTATGACATTATTTTTTATCTTTCAATTTAAATATGACTATATACTAGACTTCTAATACGTTCAGGTATTTCACATTCAATTTTTTATGGAAATATTCTTTATAAAGCACAAAGGTGTCAGTATTCACCTCAGAAACTTACAAAACCTTTGAATAGATTTATTAAGAAGGGATATAATTACGATACTGTTGTCAAGTCATTAAAGATTGCATATTTTGGCGTTAATATTGAGTCACTGATAAGGTCTTTGCATCGGAACTAAACACATTTATTCTAAAAACAGTTGTTGGCATGACACGGGTTATGTTCTTCTCATATATGTTATGATGGTATGATACTAAACCCCTAACGGGAAGGATTGTGCCTGATGTTCATATGATGAAATCATAATCTTTCAGTCAGTTTAATTGAAGTCTGGAGCTGGCATGTCAGTTAACTGCTAGTAGTCTGTTGTTATTTATGTATTATTGTCATTTTGTTTATTTTCTTTGGTTACATCTTCTGACATCAGACTCGGACTTCTCTTGAACTGAATTTTAATATGCGTATTGTTATGCGTTTACTTTTCTACATTGGTTAGAGGTATAGGGGGAGGGTTGAGATCTCACAAACATGTTTAACCCCGCCGCATTTTTGCGCCTGTCCCAAGTCAGGAGCCTCTGGCCTTTGTTAGTCTTGTATTATTTTAATTTTAGTTTCTTGTGTACAATTTGGAAATTAGTATGGCGTTCATTATCACTGGACTAGTATATATTTGTTTAGGGGCCAGCTGAGGGACGCCTCCGGGTGCGGGAATTTCTCGATACATTGAAGACCTGTTGGTGACCCTCTGCTGTTGTTTTTTATTTGGTCGGGTTGTTGTCTCTTTGACACATTCCCCATTTCCATTCTCAATTTTATTTTTATATCTATTTTCTTGTTAAATTATATACTTTTCTGATGCACAAATCAGTCTTAATTTATGTATAATTGGACTCAAGTATTCCATTATTCCTATGCATATTTATTATAATGATTTGGCCTTGTATGTATGTTTCTTTTTTTATCTACTAGTAAATCACATCCGAAATGAATGACAGACGGACATATATACAAAACTTAATGAATAATTGAAATCAAGATATTTGCGTTATAACGCATATCGCAAAGGTTTGCGTTATATCGCAAAGGTTTGCGTTGTAACGCAAAAGGTTTGCATTATAACGCAAAGGCTTGCGTTATTTCGCAAATGTTTGCGTAACAACACAAAGGTTTGCGTTATAACTCAAGCGTAGGAAGAAAAAAAAATGTGTGGCGATAATACGCTAATACGCTTATATTTATGAAGTTAGCATTATATGTTGTAACGACTCGGGATTACTTACTATTGACAAAATAACTTGTTTTTAAAATTGTTTGCATACGAAGCGCTTTTCTGGGATAACTACCACCAGGAATGCTCAAACTTTATATGTTAATGCATAACAGTTGGGAATAATTCATTATTAATAATTTTAATTGTTCTGATATAAGCATGTTTACATTAAGTTCCGTCATAAAAAAAAAATTAAATATACAAAACAATCAAATATCATTGCAATGATCAAAAAATGAAATTCGTGTTTTCTAAATGCTATATTTATTTGGTTACATATTAGGATATTTTTGTATTTAGAAAACGACATTATAGACTTTATCGGCCGTACAGTGACCTATAGTTGTTAATTTCTGTGCCCTTTTGGTCTCTTGTGGAGAGTTGTCTCATTGAGAATCATATCACATCTTCTTTTCTTATAATTAATAGTAGATTTTTTATTTGATTGGACCATTTCGATATTTACCATTAAAAAAAGGGAATGGAATCGTTAACATGAGCAATTTTTGGAAATTCTATAGTGTTGGGAAAGTGAAACAGTGGCCAATTCCGATTTTCTTAGTCACTGTCGATTTAAGAAGGTGCAAATGGGCTTTCAAACACTATAATTTCTAAAATTAAACACAAACGAGGAAACAAAATAAGAAGAATGAGAAACACCAATCTTACAAAAACATAAAGCAGCTTGGTGTGTTCTGTAAAATTGAGAAGTTCCAGTCAACTGGTGGCACCCTTTTTAAAATCTCGGTTTACAATCGGGCTATATATAGATATAGGAAGATGTGGTGTGAGTGCCAATGAGACAACTCTCTATCCAAATAACAATTTATAAAAGTAAACCATTATAGGTTATAATATATGTATATTATTTGATTTTAAGAAGAGGTATATTATACCAAGGGAGCAATTAAACACGGCAAGTTGAAGAAAAACCTAACACAATGGTTATTAAAACAAGCATGAAAAGGATTAACAACAGCCACACAGTTCAAACTGTAAACTAAAAAATGAGCAAAACGAAACTCACTTGATCCATTATTGTTATTGTGCTCGTCGCTGATATTAGCCATTTTGGCATGCCACAATCCAGAAAAATTAGAGGCAACAGTAGTAAACCATCATTCAAAAATCGTAAATTCATTTCTAATTATATACAAATCAAGATCTCTTTCAGTCGATTTTTTTGCCGGAGCAGTGTTCGGGTCAGGCGCGCTACCACGTACTTGCATTATTTAAAGTGTTAACATGAACGATAAGACAGACAGAGGTTATTTTTTTGTTGAGAAATTTCGTTTGTCAAGGGTTCTAGTTTATAACTATTTGTATCTGAGCGTCACTTATGGGTCTTATGTAGACGAAACGCGCGTCTGGCGTACTAAATTATAATCCTGGTACCTTTGATAACTATTAGGAAGACGAAATGCGAGTTTGGCGTATTAAATTATAATCCTGGTACCTTTGATGACTATTTTCACCACTGGGTCGATGCCACTGCTGGTGGACGTTTCGTCCCCGAGGGTAACACCATCCCAATAGTCAGCACTTCGGTGTTAACATGAAAATCAATTATATGGTCATTTTTATAAATTTACTGTTACAAAAACTATTTTTTGAAAAAACTAAGGACTTTCTTATCCCATGAATAGATTACCTCAGCCGTATTTGGCACAACTTGTTTGTATTTTTGGATCTTCAATGCTCTGCAACTTTGTACTTACTTGTTTGGCTTTATAACTATTTTGATCGGAGCGTCACTGATGAGTCTTATGCAGACGAAACCCGCGTCTGGCGTATTAAATTATAATCCTGGTAACTTTGATAACTATTATAGTCGTTTATCGTAAATTCTCAAAACGAGGTGGTTGACCGTTATGGAATTTTCTGTTTCACAATGGATATGCTCCAATATTCTCCATCCCCTTTCTCCCCGAATGTGACATAATTACCAGGTTATGTATTCCTTAACAGGCAACCAATTCGTGATAGCGTCAGAAAAATTTGAGAAGGGATGATTCCAACTTAACCACATGGAACTCTTGGGTTAATAACTTCTTTGTAAGCAGCACTTTCTATCAAGAATATCACAACAAGAAAAGCATCAATTAATCTGAACAGTAATAACCTTTTCTTCCCCAGGAGTAGACTACCTTTGCTTTGTTTGGTAGAAAACTTCAGGAATTTGGGTGCTCCTTGGTATTCAACAACGTATGTTGTTTGACCTAATTAACTTTATTAATTGGGTAAACAAATCTGCACATGAATGATGTTTACGGAGTATACGATTTCAAATAGTCATTTATGAGTATGGTATTAGGACTACAGAAAAAAAATCATTAATCTGTCGTAAGACATCGGAAATCTATAGTTTTCTCTTAAGTCATCGCTATAGTATAGGTATCTTAAGTAACACATCAAACCATAAGACGGAGTAATATCTTTGTGAAACAAGATAAAAAGAACATTATTAAACTACAGAAGGCTTTTACGTTTCCCACGGGCGAAACACGTGTTTCTTGAATGACCTTCATCAGGTACATATGAAACGAAGGTTTGGGAAGATATTGAACTTTTTCTACGATTACAAACCAAAAGACGTCTTATGCCAATTTTGTCTTACGGAGTTGTAAAAACATATTGTCTTCAACAATCACATAATTTAATGATTTATAGTTTGTCTTTTTGATTTTTAGCCTTGGCGTTGTCAGTTTGTGAGTTTGACTGTCCCATTGGTATCTTTCGTCCCTCTTTTATAAATTAACAGGGAAAATATATCAGATGAATCATGTCATCAGTTGCGGCGTAATTGGACTTCAAACTCTCGGATTTGCACAATGAAAAAGCATATGTTAACTGATTGCCACTAAAGAAAATTATAACAGACTTGGTTCTGTTATTTGGGTCCTAAATTGAACATACTTATGATCTCTTGTCATACATATAAACCATTTTAAATTATAAGTTTTTTTATCGCGATAAAGTCAGTTGTGTTCGCAATTTGAACTTGTAGTTATTTCCAATTAGTTAATTCACTCTCAGAGAAAGAGAACACAAAGAATCAATCAAACACTATCAGAAGAAAAAAGATGAACACCATTCAAAAGAGAGAAAAAACATCGCCATCAGTCTCCACAACAAAATACAAAACACAGCATAAGTCAAAAGGAACTCCAATAAAACCGGGAAACAAAATGTTTTACAATTGAGAATTCGATAAACCGATTAATTTACAGACCAGTCGTCAGTTCTAACTAAAGATCTGATACTTTCAAGGCATGTAACTTTTGAGTTGAATTGCAAGCACATCGTACGGACTTATCAATTAGTACGGATGGCCGTGAACTTATATTTTGAATGCCAAATTCCTATTTTTTACTCGTATTATGCTGGATAGATTTCAGTGTGCCTGTTAATGAAAACAGCATAATATCACAAACGCGTGACCGTGACGTTTATAATATATCCTTCTTTACAGCAATCCAAACCATATCCATATCAAGAAAAGGACCAAGAAACGCAGCATACCTTCTGCATTCGGTACTATTTCAAATGTCATTTATACTGGGTTACAGAAGATTCACGTACGTACTCAAATGTGGACAAGATTGTTGCTACGATGATTTCAATATATATATATATATATATATATATATATATGTGGTAATCTGAGATACTGATATCCAATAACAATAAAAAAAAAGTATGAATTCGTCCATAAAATTTTAAGCAAGGATAGGAGGCTGGGAATGTGTGCACGAAAAATGATACATTTCTGTTGTAACATGTGACACAGATATCATATATCGATCTTTAATCTTATCATTATGACAATCGTAAAATTTTTGACAAATATAAATCCTCAATTATTGTCTTAATATGAATGTATGAACCGCTGAAGCAAGTGCTACTTTAATTGTTTTTAAGAAAGACTTGTCTATAATTAGGGAGTTTCTATATTTTAGTTTAATTTTTCTGACGACTTTAGACTTTTTTTAAAAACATTTCATCGTTTTTATCATAGATATAGAAATTCATTATGGAAGATACTGTATTTATTTGATAAAAATGTGTAAATGTGTCACTGCTGACTGCCATTAGCGATTGCCAAATAAAATTGATCACAAGATGTAACAAAATGGATTTTAATATCAATTTCATACTAAACAGAAAAAAAAAAATTAACTTGTGGCCACGATGTTATGCCACAAACATACGGTGTCAATATTTTTTTAGTACACCAGATCCGGATTTCGACAATAAATGTCTCTTCAGTGATGTTAGGGATCGAAAAGGTATTTGGAAGGCCATTTAAAAAGTACCCTCATTTTTAGAAAAAAATACCCTCATTTTTAGATAGACTCTTGAATTTTAAGAGTCAATATAGGATGAACGGATCATATAAACCGGAGGGAAAATATGATACAAGCCCAAACGAAAAAATATAAACGAGTCTAAATTGAAAACTACGTTCAAACCTATGATTGCGTTGGATAAAAACCGCAATTTTTATACGTGTGCATGTAAAACAAATTTCGTTGTAGAAGGGTCTAAAAACAGCACAAACAACATTTTCCAAAAGACCAAAAAAGTGAAAAAGTATATTTAAACAAAACGCATTTGACTAATATATATATTTACGATTATTATATATAAAGGTTATAATTAAGCTGTTGTATATTTGTAACACTCAGAAACGTGTCCTTCCCCTCAAACGTGTCCACATCGACGTCACTGAACTGCAAAACATGTTTAGTTGTAAAACAGCGCCAAAGCGTGTCATTTGTGTAAGCACCCAAACGTGTCCAATCCCCCAAATGTGTATATAATTTTTATTTTTTTTTAATAGAATTATTATTCGTGTCAATATAATAAATACGTGGGTTATTTGATTATTGCTGTTTCATTAATATATACTCATTTTACTATGTCATTAAAAAACAGAAAAATAACTTTAGGTTTTTTTCTTAACCGGAAGTATAAGGGTCGTTGGTTTTTCTATGTTTGGCAAGGTAAATGCTGAGTTAAATTGTAGATATTAAATCAGATACCTCGTGTAGGGAGAATGTCCCATTCTCTGTACATTTCTTACTGAAGTCATAAATAAATCAGTTTTTACTAACTCTTTTTTTTTTTTTAGATTAAAATCCCAACTAGTGTTAATCCCGAATAACCGTTAAAATTTAGGCCCTATCCGAAATTCGCGGTATGATAAAAGAACCTATTTACGGTATAAAAAAGAAGATGCGGTATGATATCCAATGAGACAACGCTCCACAAGAGACCAAATGACACATAAACTAACAGCTACTAGTATAGGTCACCGTACGGCCTTCAACAATGAGCAAAGCCCATACCGCATAGTCAGCTATAAAAGGCCCCGAAATGACAAATGCATTAATTGCTAACATGATATCGGTAATGATAGAAATATTTGGCGCTGGACGTTTTGTCTCTTGTTCGTGTGTCTTTAGTGATGTTCGAAACCTAAAATTTATTGAAAATCCAGATAACCAGTTTATGATTTTAAGAGCTTTTAAAATATCAGAACTGTTGAAAGAAGGGAAGTCAAATCTCCTGAAAAAAAGCCATGCAATAATTTGGATGAATATAAAAGGCATCAACGGAGTTTTTTAGTACACAATAATTTACATAATAAACAATTAATTCAACAGTACAAGAATTAAATGTATGTTTGCTCTAAATGCGCATGAAATACTTGCAACTGCACAATAATCAATTTCAGTCAAAAGTCAATTCATCTGTTACAGATTAAATTTGCAATATTTTTTATGCTATCATTGTCAACTAGCATTGAACAAACTACAAATGACCACTTCCTAAACTGTGTCCCCCATCGTAGAATTGCCATAAACGTAATTGATTTTGGACGGCTATGCATGTATTGCGCGAAAAGATTTGAGACGTTCTGGCGTGTAATAATGGACACGTTTTTGCGAATAACAATTATCGGACACGTTTGAGGGTTATGAAATTGGACACGTTTGAGGAATAATGAATATTACGGACACGTTTGAGGAATAATGAATATTACGGACACGTTTGGGGGAATCGGACACGTTTGGGGGACAGGACACGTTTGGGAGTGTTACATATTTATAACCACGTAATTGTTTTTCGAAAGTGGTGCATAATATTATATTTTAAATCAAGTTATAATGATTTAAGGACAGGCTAGTTTTGTCATTGCATTAGACAATTTGTTTATGCTGTTATGACGTTGATGTATGAAATCGTCGATAACGTAAATGCCAAAAAAAAAACTTTAAATTTCTTTCGTCCAAAGAATTGTTGTTAGAAAATAAACCAGTAAAAATTTTAATAAAACATCAGACAACTTACATAAAGGCTACAGTATTATACCGCTGTTCGAAAGTCATAAATCGATTTAGTGAAAATGAATCCTGGTTACAAACTAAAACCGAGGGAAACACACCAACTATAAGAGAAAAACAACGAAACAACAGAAATACTCTTGGAGTTGAAACTTTAATATCTTAAAGATTTCAAAATGAAGAACAAACAATTTAAGAGAGGCTTGTAATAAATTATCAGTACTAACGTATTCAGCACATTATACCTAGTGGTCTAAAAAAGAAAAAAAACAGCACTTTGTAAATTTCATGTTTGTGGATCACTTTTATGGATAGCTTTACCAGAAACGCTCAAAGCCAAACATTTGAAAGCCAAGGACATACTTGGCCAGTCTGGACCAAAACCTAAATACAACTCCATATAAGGTCATCTTTGCGTGAATAAGTTGAAAGCTATGGATGTAGCAACCGTTGCAGGGTTGCAGATAATGACATACATCTGCTCTAAGGAGGCTCGCGGGTACAAAAATTTCAGCAAAAAATCAAAACATTTGTTTTTTTAATACAAATTTTATTTATTACACAATGAGTTATTACTTTATGTTATGGTACAAAATTTTTCAAAAAAATCGATTCGATGTCTTTTAAAATGGTTATATCATTGAACAAGATCCAAATTATCTCCTTTTGCTGCAAAAATGCCATATTTTGGCATTAAAATTGAAATATCTTTTTTAACTCATCGGTGGTCTATATTTTTATTATTGTTTTCAAATAAGCTGTACATGAACTAAATAATTGTAAATGTTAAGCGATTTCTGTAATTTAGTCCTTTCTTTATTTCGATATTATCTCTATTTCTCCTATTAGTTCAACAGAAAAAAAGGACATTAACAAAAATGTATGCTTCTTTCGGAGGCAGTTGTGAACTTAAATGAACAGTGACCCCATGTTTTTATTTCATTTTTCTTTTAAGTATATGATCAAGGTCATTTATAAAAAAAAAATATAGCGAAATCCTATATTAGAAATAAAACATGATTTATACCCGCGAGCCCCCTTAACTTAAAATCACGTTTCATACTACTAAACAATGAAGTCAATAGTGTTATTACATTGATGACATATAAGAACGAAGACATCCTATTTATGGCAATTTCATTGACTTTGATTTAAGTGAAAAATACAGTTAAATGTCAGTCGTTAATGCAATCTTCTTTAACAAAATGACTGAACGTGAGAAATTATATGGTGCTAGATGTCATTTAATTATGGGTGTGGATCAATATGAATGTTTGTGCAAGTCAACAAGGAAAAGATTGACAATACTAATTAACCATTTTTAGAAAAATGCTAACCGTCTAATAGTATGACAGGTTTAAAATCGCTGTAGGTACAAGATAAGATGTGAATACTTTCAAATTATTACGGAACATCTCACATCCTTAACAAAATATTGAAAAGAGAAGGACTATCCCTCAATTCAAAGACGGGTTTTAATTAAACTTTTTCTATTATTATTAATTTTATAATTATAAATCGTTATCCGTTATAACAATTAGAAGACATATAAAAATAATCTTCTTTTAAATGCTGCTTTGAATGAACTGAAATAACAGCAACAAACCTATTTGCATCCATGTTATGAATCTATTTGGCTGGCTGTTAAGTACAATTGTACTAAAATGAATTTGATGTATATTAAAAAATTATAACGAAAATACCGCATTCCAACAAAAATTCTTAGAAGGGAATTCCAAAAATTTGACAAGTTGTTTAAAATTAAACTAAAATGAAATCAATAAAATTTGAGTTATTGTACGAAGTGTTTGCGGACATACAGACGAACAATGGTATACTGTGGATTTATTTAATTTCGTGGGTATGAATTTCCGTGGATTGCTGAAAACTTGCATTTTCGTGGATATCTAATTTCGGGGTTCTGCCGATTTCTGTAAACAAAGCCCATTTGAATTATGGTATTCGTTGAACATTTGAAACCCACGAAAATTGGTATCCAACGAATATGATGAACCCACAGTAGTATATCATGTCTGTCTTTAACGGGCGTGTAAAAACCATTTGGAAAAACACAAAACTCAACTTACGTAAAGACAAAATAAACAAAGCATCGACCTAAGAGTACTCTCAGTTTTCGAAACCTAGTTCAAAACCAATAACAAGTAATAAATATATCATGTCTCTTCCAGACTATCTCATTAAAATTTTCCCGTCTTGATTTGCATGTCACATTTGATACTGTTTGTTAAACACTAATCCATTATCATCAATTTGTGTAATTATTTCAAAATAGGAAAAAAACTTTAAACTTTGTAATTGTTATTGAATAAAGGTTGGTTTGAATAAGAATAAAACGGATATGTCACACAGATAAACGCAAAATCATATAAACAATATCGTATGGTTACAAGGAATTGATTAGATAGCCTTACGTCCAGTAGCAATGTTTTTCATATTCATTCAGAAAGAGAACAAGTTAACAATACATTCAAAAGGTAAAGTGGTTCGACAGGGATGAACGGTTTCAAATTTAGACTGCCAGGAAGAAATTTGGCCAAGGCAAATGCGACGTTCGAACATTTAATAATGTTTTCGCGCGTCTGGCGTATAAAATTATAATCCTGGTACTTTTGATAACTATTTACACCACTGGGTCGATGCCACTGCTGGTGGACGTTTCGTCCCCGAGGGTATCACCAGCCCAGTAGTCAGCACTTCGGTGTTGACATGAATATCAATTATATGGTCATTTTTATAAATTTTCTGTTTACAAAACTTTGAATTTTTCAAAAAACTAAGGATTTTCTTACCCCAGGAGTAGATTACCTTAGCCGTATTTGGCACAACTTTTTGGAATTTTGGGTCCTCAATGCTCTTCAACTTTGTATTTGTTTGGCTTTTTAACTATTTTGATCTGAGCGTCACTGATGAGTCTTATGTAGACGAAACGCGCGTCTGGCGTATAAAATTATAATCCTGGTACTTTTGATAACTATTTCAAGTATCATTTTATAATAATTACACTCTCGAAACGTTCATCGGATTTGAAGTTCCCCTTTTAACCGGAGTGATCGAATATATGGGAGACTTTTATGTGACTATTTTATTTTATGTCCAAGTCAACCTTTGAGATTGTTACAAGATTGGATTTTATTATCATACAATTTATTTTCGTTACATGAGAATAAAACCTACAACTATTCTAGAGTGTTGCATTTTGTCGGGTTATGTAATGTTTTTCGGTTGTTTCCTGTAATTAGCTTATACTTCAGTTTTATCATTTACATCTTTTGTATAGGCATTTTATAAAATTTACTGTTTGCAAAAGTATAAATTGTTCTAAATAATAGGGATGTTTGGCACGGCTTTTTTGAACTTTTAGTCCTCGATGCTGTTCAGCTTTGTACTTGTTTCAGCTTTCAAACGTTTATATCTGGGCGTCACTGGTGAATCTTGTGTGGACAAAATGCACTTCTGGCGTATTAAAACTTTTTTTAAACGTCTTGCCTTTTGTTAGCTATTATTCGTGTGTTTCTTTGTCAATTGTGTTCTCCTATTTATTTATATTGTAGTCATGTAATGTTGTTTTGTCATTTTAATGATATATTTCACATGGCCATAAAAGAGGGAGGTTTGGCATGCCACAAAACCAGGTTCAACCCACCATGTTTTCCTTTAAAAATGTCCTGTACCAAGTCAGGAATATGGCCATTGTTATATTATAGTTTGTTTCTGTGTGTGTTACATTTTAACGTTGTGTTTCCGTGGTGTCGTTTGTTTTCTCTTATTTTTGAGTGTGAATTCACATTACTGTAAGACGTGTCACGGTACTTGTCTATCCCAAATTCATGTATTTGGTTTTAATGTTATATTTGTTATTCTCAAAGGATTTTGTCTAATGCTTAGTCCGTTTCTGTGTGTGTGTGTGTGTGTTACATTTTAATGTTGTGTCGTTGTTCTCTTATATTTAATGCGTTTCCCTCAGTTTTAGTTTGTTACCCCGATTTTGTTTTGTCCATGGATTTATGGATTTTGAACAGCGGTATACTACTGTTGCCTTTATTTGTCCACATATTGACCTGGAAAGTCCATCTGTTCCGTTTATTATGTATTTTTATATTATTAACGGATAATAGCATGTAAAATGCAAGTAAAACCCTAAATACTACAAAAATAATGAAAGCCATATGGTGACCTATACAGGTAGTATACTGCTGTCATATGGTGACCTATACAGGTAGTATACTGCTGTCATATGGTGACCTATACAGGTAGTATACTGCTGTCATATGGTGACCTATACAGGTAGTATACTGCTGTCATATGGTGACCTATACAGGTAGTATACTGCCGTCATATGGTGACCTATACAGGTAGTATACTGCTGTCATATGGTGACGTATACGGGTAGTATACTGCTGTCATATGGTGACCTATACGGGTAGTATACTGCTGTCATATGGTGACCTATACAGGTAGTATATACTTCTGTTTAATTATGATTTTCTACAGTTGTTAATTTCTTTGTCATTTAGCCTCTTGTGGAAAAGTTATAAATGGCAATCATATTAGTCCTGAGTTTCATGAAACCAATTTTTCTAGAGATTGTTGCCTAAAATGAATTAATCTAGTCATTTTACTCGAATGTATTACCAACTTATTGTGGAATATTTAGTTATAATCATGATATAGTAAATTGATGTTCACAATTCTGTTATGACAGATTTTCTTTTATTGACTGGACATCGTCTTTTTATATATATCGATCTCGAGTATGCTAATGACCTCCCAAGACCTGCCAATTGCGGTTTCAAAGAAACATTGTCACAATTCGTCAAAATGTTGATGTAACTCAAGACGTGATCATAAAATTTGATTAAATCAGTCACATTCATTTTAGTAATTTCTAGGTAATTATATAACGTGACCACAAATCAATTATGATATAAAACTGCATCTCTATTATAACAGAATGCTTTCATTCTCCGTTGATCTCTTTGCTTTTGATTTGTCAAATAATTTTACTCATTTAGTGCAGAAATCGATCAATTCTGCTCTTAGAGACTCGCTACTTTTGAATAAAAATGAGCACACAAACATATTTATACATTAAAGTGTGGATTTATCAGCCCTCACATATTTCATAAGAGTTGAAATCTTAGGAATATGACAGATTTGCATAACACTTAAAAGAACAGTTGTAGTTCGAATCTTATCATATCAGGACTGCACTTTATTCTTTGGAAATTTCTCTTTCATATTTATAAAAGATGTATGAAAAGAATCTATTTAAAGGAAAGCGTCGAAATGGAAATGTCAGTCTACAAACAACTAAATAAAAAAAAAATTGAGCAGCAAAAAAGCTCTCTCAAACTAGGGATAAACGCTACATTGTATTGTCCCGCAGCGATAAGTAGTTTCTGCACAATTGACGAAAATTGCAATGTTATTCCTGGGCTCTCGGTATAAAACTTTACTTAAACTCGAAGTTCAAAACTTGTGCTTGAAACACCAAATTCAGCATTTTGATAGGTTATTTTATGAGTCAATAATCGTAGGTTATTTTTTGAGTCAATAATCGGTACTTCAAAGTATAAAAAAGTGTGTTCAGTGATGTAACAGTCGTAGTTGAAGGACGAAATGCAATTAGTTACGTAAGAAACAAAATGCAGCACCCTTATTAAGCATGGTAGTAATGAGCAGATTAAAAAGCATGATAAGCTACTTATTAAAGCTAATAGCAAATAGAAAAATGTAAACTAAGCTTGATAAGAAAGCTTGTAAAGTGCATAGAGCAAACGATTATAAATAGGATAGGATTTCAAAGGTAAAATTTAACAAACTATATCAATAATCTGCATAAACTTCCTTTCATGACTTTGCAATATTTTTTAACTGACTGAAATAAGCATTTTTTTCTCTACAATTATCAGGTAGATTTTCCTACAAAATACTAGCTGTATGTTTAAAAGAGGTATTTACTACTATAGGTTTATAATCAAACCGTAGGTACATCTACACTGTTAACGTTAACTGAGTCATGTAAACATGGCGTTGACGATCCATATAAAATATTATAGCAATGTTATGCATACGTCTAATTGTCAGGTATTGAACCTTTGTTCGTACAATTAACTCGTCATACGTGATTATGTAGGTTTTATATATAGATTGAAAAGCCCTTTGCCAACTTTTTTTCCAACTGCAATGGTTGGGAATTAATCAGAATTTGACTATTTAGTTGAAAAAAAACTAATCAATTCAAAACAAAAACTTTCTTTTTTAAGTATACATAACAAATGTTCAAAATCAGCTCCAGCATAAGATATACTACTCTTGTCAGTACAGTTATATGGGGTTCCTTGTTCATTAAAGCAAAACATGTCATAAATAATGAAGGTCTAATAATTGTTCATTGGATAAACCTTTCTCTATTGCAGTCCAATTGAGATAAGAAAGTGAAGTTATCCAGAATGTTTTCGGACCATTGGTTTGCGTATAACGTTTTCGTCAAGTTTTATGGTAGTCCAGTCGTTTATAATCTAACATTGACTTCGGGTTTTTTTTTTTATCAAACAGTAATCATTCGTCAGTTTAAATTGGATATACACAAATGTCTATTTTTAATTTTACAATTACTGATATTTTTAAATGTAGAAAATGGTGAATTGAACCTGGTTAAATAGCGCTAAACCTCTCACTTGTAAGACAGTCGCTTCAATTCCATGATATTGACAAAGATTTGTGAACTAAGTGTCGTTACGACATAGGGAACATATCCGATAGTATCCATATAACAGATATGCCATTGCGGCCTCTGTAAACTACGTGATGATTTCAACTTCATCATTTGGAACTCTTGGTTAAAAAATAGAACTTTTCTCGATGACAAATGAAGTTAAAAAAAATAATTACAAGAATATATGCTGATACTTAGTTAAAATCAACCTAAGTCGTCTGTCGTGACCGGAAAAGGAAGAAAAGCAGAGCATAAAGGTTGAACGAAAGGACGACAAGTTAGGCTATAACATATGTGTCATAGACCGAGTTCATTATTACAAAACCGGTTAATTAATATTAATCATAAAATTTCAAGTGCTCTATTCCCACATGAAAGACAGAGCCATATACGGAAATTCATACTTCCGTTACTTACCACACGATGTTTGCTTAGCAAACAACTAATAACAGTAAAGGTAGGAATAAGTAAAGATTATAACATGCCCTAATCTAATTATCACATATTTAAGTTCTGCAGAAAAGAGAAAACAAATTTCAATCATAACGTTTTAATGAAACATAACGGGTAAAATCTTAAACATGTTTCACAAAAATGTCGTTAAGGAAGCAATGACATGACGTCATTTGGAATCCGGGCACAATATCATTATACTCTGTTTTGCCCCGGGCAATTTTGAGGTTATTGCATATGCAAAACGTCGTTAAGGATGCAATGACGTGATGTCATTTGGAATCAGGGCACAATATCAATATACTCTTTTTTGCCCCTAGCAATTTTGAGGTTTTTGCATATGCAAAACCTAAGGTATTCATAACAAATATGTGATAATATGCAGTATTGTCGTTCATACACACCCACGCAAATCAGCTCGATTCGTGTTGTTTCGCATATGTTTTTACTGAATGGTATTTTGTTAAAGAAGAGGGACGATATATATACCAGAGGGACAGTCAAACTCATAAATCCAAAATAAACTGACAACGCCATGTCTAAAAATGAAAAAGACAAATAGACAAACAATAGTACACATGACACAACAAATACAACTAAATAATAAGCAACACGAACACCACGAAAAACTGGGGGTATGTAGATCCTGCTCCACATGTGGCATCCATCGTGTTGCTCATGTTATAACAAATCCGGTAATTAGTCTAATTCGGTAGGTCACATTCATGAAAGGGAAGGGGATTGTAGTTACGACGTGAGAACAAATCCGATATCATCTGTGAAACGGTTATTCCATAACTGTTGTTTGCTTATAAGTACTTATCTTTTAAGATAGGAATAGTAACACAGTTGAATTAACAGCATCACATATAGCATTTTGAAATAAAGTAGAGTAGAAATACTTTATACATTTCTAAAAATAATTATTAACTTCTAAATCTATCGAATTGGAACATCTTGAAACTGTTCAAGAAACGTGATGTTATTTCATTGTGGAATGAAATCTATTTTAGTTGCTGTTTCGATTGTTGCTGTAATTTCACTGTCTGAGTTTTAAGAAAAATCCTCTTAATCATCGATATCTTGCGAACAATAATATGCAATTACATTATTTCATTTGAGGTTGATTGCTGATAAGATTGAAAATAGCAACACTTCCTTTGAATTGTGAATGTGTAATACATCAGAAGTATGAAAGAATAAAGAAAGGACTGTGTGCTTAGTTTGAAGATACAATCACTTGAAAAGAAAATTACTAACGGAATGGGACACATTGACGTTTTTGTTATAAGTTAGCATGAATAATATTTGGATTCTATATAAAACAATGTAATGGCAAATAGCAAATTATTTCATTTTTGTTGATTTTTGTTGTGTGGTAGTGTATATTTCGTTCCTCTCTGTAATGCGGTTATGGTATGACTGTTTACCTCTTCGGAGAGCACTAACCCGAAGTCAATTAAAAGTCAATTACGTTGCAGCATTCTTCTGCTTCTTCAAATATTTCAACAATTACACTTTAATTTAAATAATTGGTGATTGGAATTGTTTTCTTTATGACGATGACATCGGTGTCATTTGTTGAAATAAACTTTATTTCGAGGGGGGAATGTGATAAAAATGACTGTGTCAAATTGCTAAAAGGAGTGGTATTAAGTAGTAATTCTATAACTGAAAATGATTAAAAATGTTGGTTAATGTGAACTGAAGACATGTATGATTTAGCAAAATGAGTTTTTTATGAGCCTGTCAATATCTGTTTTTTTTTTACTTATAAATGAAAATACATAGTCATAGACTTTTAGGTTAACTAATTCTGCTAATAGATATAGGAAGATGTGGTGTGAGTGCAAAGAGACAACTCTCCATCCAAATAACAATTAAAAAAAAAGTAAACCATTATAGTTTATAATTGGCACCTTTCAATTGTTACAAAAAGAGCTACAAATAGGCGAGTGACTTATTTCAAAAAGACGCTTAGTTAACGACTTTAATGCACCCACCTAACACACGGCTGTATTATATATCATTCGAAAGCTGTTAATCTGTACTTTCTGTTTTGCCCGGTCGTAAAAAAATCGTACAGTGCAATTTTTGTTAAATCAAGGTCAAAGGTCATGAAAAAACATTCCAATTTTTGCGATTACTAAATAAAACGCCATTTTCTAATTCTTGTACCATAAAATTTTCCAAAAGATCATATGAACTTTATGAAACATGTTACATAATTTCCAAATCAAACAAAAAATAAGAGATTCGATGCGCAAAATTTCCCGAAAATTAAAATTTATCACAAATCCTAAAAAAATGAAAAATTATTCAAAAAGCAAAATATATCTTGGGGAATCGATATTTGTATGCTACAAAATTAGATAATTGTATATGTTTTAGGTCAAGAAATATTTGTTTGTAATTTTAAGATGCAATTATTAATTATTATTCATGGAACAGCCTTCTATTGAAGTGTTTGCAGTTGCCCAAAAATCTGCCATCTGCAAATAGCGATCATTTTGTTAATCTATGTTAAAAAAGCACATCGCTAATTGTGAATATCAGGGAGGAGAATGATTTTCCATAATAAAAGAAGGGGTATTTAAAGTAAGAAAAGAATATATGCGAGGTAATTGAGGTTAAAATATGTTTTTTACGAAGTCAAGCTTTTTTACTTTTTGTAATCATGTTTAAATGCAAACATTACTTTGCGACTAAATCGTAGGCAACATTGAAATAAGTAACCTTGTTCAGAAACACTTGGTTGTTTAAAGCGGGATGTAAACGAACTAAATAAAATGCGGCTGCTTCTTATTTAGTTTAAAATCGTGTTATAGTAAGTCATATTAAATGTGTTTAGAAGTTTGATCGCTTTCATTATTTGAATAAAAGATGCTTTGAGTATTTTCTACATAAGCTTTAAAAATACAAATGAGTGTCATTGTGTATGTAAAACACTATAAGCAGTTGTGAAATAACAAAATGAAAAAGTTAAATACCCATCCTGACCTCATAAGATCATTCGCTGTTTTAGGAGTGTTCGTTTTCATGGTAGGCTGTGTTTTTTGGACTGTTGTTCGTCTCTTGGACTTTAATTTTATTTTGTTCATGGTTTTAATTAACTTTATTTGATTCATGGTTTGAGATGTTGATTGTCCCTTTGGTATTATATTACTTTAAAGACATTAACTTGCAGTAATGAAAATCGGCCAAAAAATCACCTCAAAGTAAAGTGAAGAAGATTAACGCAATAAGACAAATATCCGCGAAAATAACTTAATTTGCTCTCGGTGATATATATATATAGAACCAAATCGTTATCATCATACATTTAGTTACAATGATCTACAATTTTTAAACCTTTTACTACTTGAATAGTGACGAAATATATCAAAGGGACATCAAACTCATAATTAAAAACGAACTGACAAGACAAGCAACAGTATACAAAACACAAAATATAAAACTACAGATTGAGTGACACAAACCCCCCAAAAAAAATTGAGTGAACTCAGGGGGCTCCCAAAGGGTAGGCAGATCATGACACCCGACTTAGTTTAAACATATTTATTTATAGTGGATTGGGAAACAAGTTTTGCAACTTAAGTTAATCGCTTCCCACTTTGAGGGTGCGAGTGCTGCCTTGTAGCGGCAATAGCCTGCTCTTTTTTCGAAATCTACAAAGGTGTGTTTAACGTGCAAGAGATATGGCTCTCTTTTAACACGGGTCAAACCATACTCACAAATGGTGTCAAGAAAGAGCCGAAAATTTAGTCCCTGAAATTTTCATCACGGACCGGGAATCGAACCAGGAACCTTTGTGTTAGTAGTCCGATGCACTAACCACTACACCACAGCTCTCTTTTACCCGTCTTGTGGCTCATGTATTTCCTAACTCGGTACCAAGCCTTATTCGGTTGGTGACTTTCACGGCAGAAATGGCGGCAATTTGGTTACGTCGATGGAACTTATCAGTCGTCATCTGGCGAAACAGATATCTCATAATTGTCAACCAACTCGTAGTGGCGTCCATGAAATTTTCAAAGGGATGATTTCAACTTTGCATTTGAACTCTGGTTTATGGTTTAAAACATGTTTAAACCACCATTTTTCTTCAAATGTCCTGTACCAAGTCAGGCATATGGCAATTGGTATCGAATAATCTGTTTCTTTGTATGTTGGCGTTTGTTTTTGTAGCAGTTCTGTGTTTATGTTATATCGTTGTGTTCCTCTTATAGTTGATGCGTTTTCCTAGTTTTTGCTTTGTGACCCGGATTTATTTCGGTTACTAGTAAATCGATTGATGACTATTGAATAGCGGTATACTATAGTTGCCTTTATTTCAGAGGAGTTGAGGCTCAATGAAATCGGTCTCCTCCTTTAGTAGTATAGATATGCATGCGTTGCTATAATGTTGTTACATAGAAATGAAAAGTTTATAATTTGGTAGTAAGGGGTGTTTTTATGGGTTGTTTTATGCTCATCTCTTTTGTCGTAAAACTTGTTCTCAACCAACCCTCATCATCGATTTCAAGATACGTGATAGAGTAAGCTATATCTGTTGAGTCTTTTATTTTCAATTTCAACATTGTCACAAATTTTGCACTATTCAGTGAGATGACATCATCTATATAATGGGAAATATAAAGTGAAGTTTCAAGATAATGATAGCTTCTTTTCAGTCGTCATCAGAAACTCTTGCATGAAGTCATCCTCGTATGAAAAATGAACTAGTCATTCAAGCTATTCAGGAAGTCTAGTTGTAACTAGAATCATTGCGTATTAATGGATATGTTTTCTTCAAAATTATTCTTATTTGAAGAATTAATGCATGTAAACAATGCAATGAAGTAGTCAAGTTTTATAATGTGTTTACTAGCTTTTGAAATTCTTTGAAATTTCAATTTTCATCAATTTATTTTCTATTTATTTTGGTCTAAATTTTCAATTCACATTAAATAGATAAAAGGTCTTTTCACTACATCAATATTTATAATGAAGCTACAAATCAAACAATTAGAAAAGTCGAAATATGTTTATTTCAGTCTGGTCACCCCCTTTATTTCAAGCAATAAGATGATTCGCGCACATATTTTTTTACTTTAAATTTTTCAGATTCTTAAGAATTTGTTTATTTAATCTTATATTGACCACATACAATGTTAAAATAGGAAGAAATGCTTAAAAGCTGTTTTTTTCGCAGATGGTGGTATTTTGGGCAATTGTATGAGTTGTTATGATTTGATGTTTGATTAGAAGTAAGCCTGATTTTAGGAAATTTATGATGTCAAAAACTTCTTTGATAGTCATTACAGGGTTTTCCTTAATTTTAATTGATAAGCATTTGCACCAGAAAGAAAAATTTGGGTTTTCACACATTTTGTTCACTTTTACTCGAAATTCAGGAAACATGTGCTCTCTGTCAAAAACACACTTTAAATATTAAAAAATGCATTTGAATAATGACTGTTAATCTCTCTGCTAAAAGTTTAAATTGTTTGCATATGTGAATTTAGTATATAAAAGTCATATTATGCAATCAGGCTGAAATCTTAGAAAATATGCACTTATTCGTCCTTGGCCTTTGATCTTGATTTGACGGAAATTGCACCGTACGATTTTTTTACGACCGGGCAAAACAGATAGTACAGATGTGTAGCTTTCAAATGATATATAATTTAGCCGTGTGTTAGGTAGGTGCATTAAAATTTTAATTTTATGGTTAAAGTCACTCGCCTAAAAAGACAGAAAAAGTGTAAAAGTTTTTTTTTAAATAATTTAATTGTCTTCTTTTTTTTTTGGCCCACCTGGCCTAAAAGGCCAAGTGAGGTTTTCTCATCACTTGGCGTCCGGCGTCCGTCGTCGTCGTCGTCGTCGTCGTTAACTTTTACAAAAATTTTCTCCTCTGAAACTACTGGGCCAAATCAAACCAAACTTGGCCACAATCATCATTGGAGTATCTAGTTTAAAAAATGTGTCCGGTGACCCGGCCAACCAACCAAAATGGCCGCCATGGCTAAAAATAGAACATAGGGGTAAAATGCAGTTTTTGGCTTATAACTCAAAAACCAAAGCATTTAGAGCAAATCTGTTTATCAGGTCAAGATTTATCTGCCCTGAAATTTTCAGATGAATCGGACAACCCGTTGTTGGGTTGCTGCCCCTAAATTGACAATTTTAAGGAAATTTTACTGTTTTTGGTATTATCTTGAATATTATTATAGATAGAGATAAACTGTAAACAGCAATAATGTTCAGCAAAGTAAGATTTACAAATAAGTCAACATGACCAAAATGGTCAGTTGACCCCTTTAGGAGTTATTGCCCTTTATAGTCAATTTTTAACCATTTTTCGTAAATCTTAGTTATCTTTTACAAAAATCTTCTTCTCTGAAACTACACGGCCAAATTAATCCAAACTTGGCCATAATCATCATTGGGGTATCTAGTTTAAAAAATGTGTGGCGTGACCCTGCCAACCAACCAAAATGGCTGCCATGGCTAAAAATAGAACATAGGGGTAAAATGTAGATTTTGGCTTATATCTGTGAAACCAAAGTATTTAGAGCAAATCTGAAAAGGAATAAATTGTTTATCAGGTCAAGATCTATCTGCCCTGAAATTTCCAGACAAAACAGACACCCTGTTGTTGGGTTGCTGCCGCAGAATTAGTAATTTTAAGGAAATTTTGCAGTTTTTGGTTATTATCTTGAATATTATAATAGATAGAGATAAACTGTAAACAGCAATAATGTTCAGCAAAGTAAGATCTACAAATAAGTCAAATGACCAAAATTGTCAAGTTACCCCTTAAGGAGTTATTGCCCTTTATAGTCATTTTTTTAACAATTTTCATAAATTTTTGTAAATTTTTGTAAATTTGTAGAATATATTTTCCACTGTAATTACTGGGCCAAGTTCATTATAGATAGAGATAACTGTAGCAAGAAGAATGTCCAGTAAAGTAAGATCTACAAACACATCATGATCACCAAAACACAATTTTGTCATGAATTTATCTGTGTCCATTGTTTAATATGCACATCGACCAAGGTGAGCGACACAGGCTCTTGAGAGCCTCTAGTTCTTATGTATTAGGTTCCTATCTGAGGAACACACCTTAATTTGTAATAATCTATGTCGGTCAATTTGAGAGTTTACTTGATAACAAAGAAGGATCGTTTTAAGTACATGTGTTCATGAATATGACGATTACAGCAATTGTTGGGAAATGGAACATTTATCAAATACTTAGTGTCATAAAAAAGGTAAACCAGGATCACTAGTTTTGTTATCTTCCTCTGTGTGATCTTTAATTGATTCAGATGACAGAATGTCTATGTTTCTATAGTGTTAAGATTTATATCACACAAGGAACCCTACTTTTTATTACTAGAACAAGGCAGAACATATGTTACATTAAACTGATTATTTGTATTGTATACGTTAGTTAAGGTCATGGCCTACATTCTATCGTCGAAATTGTAACAGATAGTGATTCTTTGAATTAATCTGAATAACCTTATAACATAACTAAAATGACTAATTTAAAATGTTTCCAAAGAAAGTATATAAATGCCACGAAATCAATTAAGCGAGTCACAATCCGTGTTAAAACCCGAAGAAAACATCAACAGAAAATAGATTTAGCTTTAGTATAGTTTATACATATCAAATCTAGATATGTAATTGGATATATAGAAATCTACCTATGTTAGTTGAATGAGTTGTATATACAGAATGTATACAGCCATGTATCACCATCACTGCTGGTGATCCGATGGATAAATCTGTTGTAGAGTTGTCAACGCGTCTAAGCATCAACCCAACAATGTTAATGTTGTGTCATGTTGGTCTTTTGTGGATAGTTGTCTCATTGGCAATTATACCACATCTTCTTTTTTATATATAGATCTGTAAATTTGCTTTCGCAAACCATATATATATATATATATATTTACGAAATATACGAGTCTTAATTTGAATTGACATGATTCATTTGTCATCGTGCTATTACCGAGGAAGGATATCTGTTATCCGAAATATCTAACATATTGTTCGTTTTATTGTGTTTTTGGTGATGTTGTACCCTTTAAGACTTGTTATATATATATTTACGTACATACAATAAAATCATTAGTTTATAAACATTTTCAATATGCATTTTTTGAGCTTCTTTGTAACATATTTGTGTGTTTGTTTAGTGATTAAGATTTTAACAGAATGTTGACCCCTGTACCCCTATTTTTGATATATTTACCTATTATGTCTGTCTGTTTTGTTCACACACCGTTGTCAATATGATGGAATTTTATACGACTGTCATACAAGTAAGAGGTTTAGCTAGCTATAAAATCAGGAATAATCCACCATTTTCTACATAAAGAAATGCCTGTACCAAGTCAGGAATATCATAGTTGTTATCCATTCGTTTGATGTATTTGAGCATTTGCAATTTTATAAGGGACTTTTTGGAGTTTAGTATTTTTGTGATTTTGCTTTTTTCAAACCAATGAAACTAAATAAAGAGGGAATGAGTGTAAGTGCTGCGATAACAGGAATTTATATAATGCTTTGCATACATGACTTATAATTCCGTAATCTAGAATGGGCGTTACTGTTGTTATGTACGTTGTGAAGCTGTCATAGTGTCCTTGTCAATGATGTGTCAGATATCGTGTTTAATTAAATTCGATTGCTTTGCAGAATCATGCTACCCTGTTCAATGTATAAGGTTAAATTTAGTTATGTATATCAATTTATCAAAGAGGTCATGTCAGTTTTCATGAGTGAGCTTTAATCTTGTTTTATTAAAATTGAAACAAGCAGCTTTTGATACCAACATTTATGATAAAAGAGATGATTTTTCATTTCCTATTGTGAGTTTTTTTTATTTTTTGATGGTGACGTTCCCTTGTCATTATGGTGTTTATATATCTCAACTTGTACGATTCAGTTAGCTAAATTTTATCATCGGTTTAAGAAAATAGTAAAATCACAAAAATACTGAACTCCGAGGAAAATTCAATCGGAAAGTCCCTAATCACATGGCAAAATCAAATGACATAACACATCAGACGAATGGACGACAACTGTCATATTCCTGACTTGGTACAGGCATTAAGGACATTATTCGTAAATACAAATCAACATGCAGACCTCTTATGCGTTCAGGTATTACAAAGCACAAAAATGTCACCATTCATCTCAAAAGCTAGCAATACCTTCATACAGAATTTTCAAGAAGGGATATAGTTACTATATTTTTGACAGTTCATTAAAGATTGCTTATGTTTGCTTTTATATTGATTCACGTAGGGTGTTTGCATCGGAAATAAACACATGTATTCTAAATCCAGTGTTGGCATAATACGGATGGTGTTCTCATATATTTTATGAGGGTTTGATACTAAACCCCTAACGGGACGAATAGTGCTTAATATTCATATGATGGAAACATAATCTTTCAATCAGTTTAAATGATGTCTGTACTGGCGTATCAGTAACTGCTAATATTCCTTTGTTAATTTAAAGATTATAAATATTTTGATATGAGCGTCACTGATGAGTCTTATGTAGACGAAACGCGCGTCTGGCGTACTAAATTATAATCCTGGTACCTTTGATAACTATTATGTATCATTGTCATTTTGCTTAGTTTCATTTGTTACCTATTCTGACATCGTACTCAGACTTCTTGCTAACTAAGTTTTACTGTGCGTATTGTTGTGTGTGTTTTTTTCAACACTGGCTAGAGATATAAGGAGGGATTTAGATCTTAAAAAACATGTTTACCCCAACCGCATTTTTTCGCCTGTCTCCTCTATGTTTTGTTAGTCTTGTATGATTTTAATTTTAGTTTCTTTAAATATTTCAGAGTTTAGTATGACGTCTTTTATCACTGAACTAGTACATATTTTTGTTTAGGGGCCAGCTGAAGCACGCTTTCCGGGTTGGAGATTTTCTCGCTGTATTGAAGGCCCACTGGTGGCTTTTGGCTGTTTTCTGCTCTTTGGTCGAGTTGTTGTCTCTTTGACACATTCCCAATTTCCATTCTCAATTTTATATAGACAACAAGTAGATATCAAATTCCCCAACTGATTTTGAAATAATCACCAGTTAGGTGCAAGTATTATAGTGAAGGACTTTTGGAAATAATTGGTTTAGAAATGAATCTGGCAAATGAAATCTTATCATATTCTTATAGCACCATTTAACGTTAATATGTCATCCTAACAAGTACGATAAAGTGAAAGCCGTTTAGTTCGTCTTCTACAATATTGTAGCTTTTAAGTACAAAGATAATTGATTGCTAATGATGTGTTGTATAATTTCCAGACTCACAAAAGTAAGCTAATGTCATGATAATACAATAGTTCATGTTTATCAGATGGCTTTCACTGAAAAATGTGTCAATATAAAACAGTTTGTCTCAAGATGGAACGATGCATAAGTATAAAATCTAATTGAAGTAATGATTTAATTATGGAAACACCATGTTATTGTTATAATAATATATATCGCTATAAGGAATGCGACATATTCCACAATCTTAACAATTCTTTGCCTTGAAGTCTTAATTCTAGAAATTTACAATTATCGTTTAATTTCACATTTTAATGGTTTAGAAAGTAAATCCTAAAAATACTGAACTCCAAGGAAAAATCAAAACAGAAAGTCAAAGGTCGAACAATAATAAAAAAAATATAAAAATATAAAAAAAAATTTGTAACACCTCTTTGAAGATTTATGTACTGTTATCTATATTTTGGATTTTATATAATAATAATAATCTATATTTGGATAAATATATAATAATTATAGATGTATTTTTTTTTCTTAAAAGATAACTTATAAACTCGAACAAGAATGACTTCATAGTGACACTTGTGTTCTATTTTTTTTGTAATTACCTCTTCGATAGATACAATTCTATTATATATCGGTAAAAATTATTAATAAAATTGAGAATGGAAATGGGGAATGTGCCAAAGAGACAACAACCCTACCATAGAGCAGACAACAGCAGAAGGTCACCAACAGGTCTTCAATGCAACGAGAAATTCTCGCACCCGGAGGCGTCCCTCAGCTGGCCGCTAAACAAATACTGGTTCAGTGATAATGAACACCATACTAAACTCCAAATTGTACACAAGAAACTAAAAGTTAAAATAATACAAGACTGTTTGTTTGAATTTTCTTTCATCATTTGTCTCATGACATTATACCCGACAAGCTCAATCGTTTACGTTACTGGTAGAGAAGGTTCGGTCTGTGCTTTTGATTCAGGTCTTACAAGAGATGACGATTGTGCAACGCAATGTATTCGTTCATATAACAAATAGTTCGACTTAGTATGACTTGAACATGAACTTCGTAATTCCCAGTTATAGGGACCAAAGTCAGTCTAGTATAAAAAAAAAAAAAAAACAACATCACCTTTAATCTATTCCCGTTAAATTATATGCCCAACCAAAGCAATGTCTGACAAACATTTTGCCAAATCATCGACCAGTTCAAGACCTTAAAAAAAACAAGCGATAATACAAAATTCAATTTCATAGAAAGGCAAGAATAATTCTGAAGTTTGACGACCGTTACTCTAAAATATTCCTAGGATTGATCATCTTTTTCAATATCGGTATCAAAATGTACCCCATCTCTTTATTAAACTATTTTGGAACGGAAATTTAGAAATGACTATAAAACCACATATCTAATGTACAGAAATAAATATTTAAATCATACATTGAAGTACTAATAAAATGAAATTTAAAGTACAACTTACCAGTACGAAAGTTTTCCCCAATTTAAAGAAATTTTGTCCAGACAAGGTTTGAATATCCAAATGTGGACATTTTTGTGAAGGAGCCAGTAAAAGCACGCCTCCGGATGTGGGGTTTTCTCTCTGTGATGAAGATCCATTGAAAGCCTTCGGTTGTTTTCTGCTTTTTGGTCGAATTGTTGTCTCAGTGACACATTCCCTATTTCCATTCTCAAATTTATTAAGTCTCAAGCACGATAAAAATGATCCTGAATGTCTAAAATGTGAACGGATAACTCTAGTTATAATATCTAAAAATAGAAAAAGTGGATTTACGATTACCCATAAACGTTACAATACATTATGAGAAATCATAATCTTTTATTTTTCTTACAAACTTAGTGTCTGTAATATCTTAGTTTGTTATTAAATGGCTATTTTGCATTTCTTATAATTTATTTAAGAAAAAGAAGTAACAAGAAAGACCTGCACATTTTCTAAAGGATATATCTATAAATATAAATGTTTTAACAAAGGTATAAAAATCTGTAACTTCTCCCAAAAGAACAAACCCTTGCATGGCGGGTAGTTTAATTTAGATTTGCATGGTGTTACCAAACACATCGACTTCTGGTCGCCTACTTTAAGTCATCTTACTAGCGTTCTCCTCGTTATAGATTCTTTGTGATCGCTCTGTATGTGGACTGCTGCAATCCAAAATATTTATATAAACCCTTTTTCAATGATAATCTTACATAACCAACCAACGGCTCCGTCAATCCACTTTTAAAAATTAACATACACTATACATTGGCATACGATTACATAAACATAAAATAACAATAATATTCTATCAAATTTGCTTCAAATTGTAACATCACTTCGACATAAAATTACTTTGATACGCTCTGGTAAGATAATTGGAAAGTTTTAATGAATCTGTACTTTGCAGAATTCAAATTTGTAATGCTGCTAAATAAAATGTATATCCTTCACCAAACATAATGCAAACGTGATGACTTTGTTGTATACTAAGAATTTAATGACTCTAGAATTCGCATAATAGGCAATCAAATCAGATTAACTTTTTCACACCTAGTCTAGGGTTCTCGTTAATGAAACTGAGCTGATGGCTTTTTTAGAGAAATAGTTTGTGATATTGCACACATCTTCATTAAGAGTCAACACTTGAATGACATAAGTAAGCAGATTCGATTAGTCTGAAATGAATAGCTGATGTCAATGTAAGTTTTAGGACTACTAAACATCATGACAAATTAAAAAACTGATAACATTCATCAATAAATAAATCTACAATTGACTTAATGTCATATTATTATAGGTAAATGTAAATTAAGGGTTATATAGAAAGGTTTGAGACTGAAACTTCATATTTTTCCCCAAGATAGGATTTGATTTTTAACAGTACACGTGGCTAGATAGAACAAAAAGTAAATACAGTTGTAATATTTCCATAACTGTTTTTAAAAAAGATAAACTAATATGAAAATGCAAGATTTAGATCAATCCACATAACAAGCATTGACTTCATGTCATATTATCATACGTAAATGTATCTTAATTGTTAACGAAAGGCTGGAAACTGAGATTTACATGGGCAAAAATCGTCGAAACTAAGACTGAAGCACAATTACCATGGCATCACAATGAATATAAGAGAACGAACAACAAGATCGTAAGAAGTATTTTTGAAATTTATCAAAACTTTGAGCAGTATGTTTGTTCATAATTCAAACTATTGCAAAATTAAATGCGAGCAACATTTCTAAATTGACAGTATTTTAAAACAATTCTCCAATTAAAATTATCTAACATTGTCGGTAATGTATTAATATGGCGAAAGTTTTAGTGTTGAAAGTTATCTCTTACATAATCTGACGAATCTCGTAGTTTTCTTGAATTAAAAGATTGCAGACAATATGTCCTCTCGGTCTTAATGAAAACGTCAAGAACAAGGAAAACATATCTGAAATATTCGTCTTTTGTCTAATTTCCACGCTCACACTTACGAAACACCTGATCATTGAATTTCAAAAAAATCTTTCATAAAACTGTACTGACGTCTTTAGTGACAACATTTTAAAAGAGATATACACAGACATGCATCTTAAAACGTTATCTATCTTGGTTTTTCAGGGAGCTCTTGGTCTATTGATAAATCCTATATGTATCTAATCAACGTCAACATGTCACATTATTTTCCATTATTATCAAATCCCTTAATAAAAATGGAGTGACGTTCATAGTGAAAAACTTCTTAAAGGAACATTGACAGATGCTACTAAAATGGGTGTTCCGGAATTGAAATAGCTCTTCGGTCTATTTACAAGGTATTGTCACGATTAATCAGCATAAAATACAGCTTTAATTTTCATTATTCATATTTCTATCATATACAGTAGTAGTAATATTAAAAAAACCATTCATGTTTAAGCACGATATACAGTTATTTTTCTGATGGGCTTTTAATATTTTCTTATGTGATACATGTTGAAATGGAAGACTGTCACGTCTTTCTTTTTCATTTTTTGTAAAAAAAAAAAGATCATTACTTTATAAATAATATGATATATAACATTTTGTATACGGCTGTCAAAAATCAGGAGCCTTTAATTCGGCGGTTCTCGTTCTTTGCTGTATATCATACTTACTTTTCGTTTATTGTTTTGTGCATAAATCAGATCGTTATTTGTCTCTTTAGAATTGTTTTACATTTGTCACGTGTAATGAGAGAAAAATAATTTTGAAATTGAGGTCGATTGATTTATTTATGTTAAGGTCACAGACTAAAACATTAAATGACAGGACCTAAAATAAGGCTATTTTGATTGTTATGGAATTTTGCTCATAATGGAAAATGTTAAGTTTAGTTTAAACATATATTAAAATGAAGTGGACACAAGTAAACCATACTTATCAATTCCGCTCCGAAGAACAATACATGACAAAACAATATCAATATCAATACGAGCATGCAATAATTCAGAATATACATTACTTTGACAGTATATCTATTTTAAAAAGATGAAACTATAATAACGTTAAAATTTGCAATGCTTATGATGATAATGACATTAATGTATGACAATATAAAAAAGAAGATGTGGTATGATTGCTAATGAGACAACTATCCACAAAAGACCAAAATGACAAAGACATTAACAACTATAGGTCACCGTACGACCTTCAACAATGAGCAAAGCCCATAGTCAGCTACAAAAGGCCCCGATAAACAATGTAAAACAATTCAAACGAGAAAACTAACGGCCTTATTTATGTAAAAAAAATGAACGAAAAACAAATATGTAACACATAAACAAACGACAACCACTGAATTACAGGCTCCTGACTTGGGAGAGGCACATACATAAATAATGTTGCGGGGTTAAACATGTTAGCGGGATAACTATTAGTATCATATAACAAGAAATCTCTTAGAACTTTTCATAGACTCGAATACAAGTTTAAACATATGCACGTTTTGTTCATTCGAATTACCAGATTTAAGTAACGTAACATTCAGTATAAGGTTACAGGAATCCATCTTAGATCGTTCATCAGAATTTATCACTGGTGTGTATATAAAGAACAGTCAACAGTAAATGATGTACTGTCTCAACTTTGCAGCCACACAAACAAGATGGGTCGGTACTTATAATGACTCTAAACAAGTAACAGTCCAAGAAAGATGAATAACAACTGTATTGTGTTAATAAAATTATGTCTAGTTACCTTGGTCCAATAAACAGTACTTAGACACATCTTTATTTATAGTATTTAACCTTTTTAATTGTATTTTTGATATTGAGATATAGTCTGATTTTTCAAAATAAAAAGTGTAAAATTTGATGTTTAAAACGCTAATAACATTAGGTAAGCAACATCACAACATTTAAATGACAATGTCAGACATGATAATGTCGTTATGTTAAGATTTTATATGAGTGTCAATGAGACAAAATCTCCATCCCAGGTACTATATATAAAAAGTAACATTGCAAGCTCATATAGTACGACCTTTAACACGGAACCTCATCTTATACCAAACAGCAAGCTATAGAGAGCCCATAAATGACAAGTGTTAAACAATTCAAACAGGAAAGCAATTGGTATAATCTATAAAGAAAACGAGAGACGGGCAACACTTGTGAACCACACCAACAAACGACAACCACTGAACAACAGGTTCCTGAACATTCGAAAGATGATAGATTGATAACTGTTTTGCTTTCTTTTTAATTTCAAGTGGACACAAAGAGGCATAACTTACCACTCAGTGTAATTAATACTATATGATTTCACACATCCAAATACTCCCAGTTATACAGAGCTGACGCCACACTGTATGTTTATATCGTCTGAAATTTAACCCTACAATGTTTTGCGGTAGCAACTTTTTGTTCTTGTACCATTGTTCTCCTTCTGTTTGGTTTTGATTCATGTAAAATAAATGTCATCGTTTAGTTCTCTTGTTTTTTTAGTCTATCGTCTATCGTTTATCTTTGCGTAGGAATACTTCTAGAGCGTCTCCAACTAAAACAAAGTAAGCGTAATTTAGAATACTCTTATCCACGTAAAAATAAAAAAAAAAATAAAAAAAAAATGTGTTCTTGTTCAAATGAGAACGTCTGTTCCTTATTAGATTATAAGCAACTCTTTCTTTTCCAGACGAGACTGACAAATAGCATATTTTGAGAGAAATAATTAAGAGACCGCGACTAAATTACCGGTTACGAATAACTTAGTTTATGTTAGTCTGGGACTAGTGTTGTTTATTCTTTAGTTTTCTATGTTGTGTCATGTGTGCTGTTGTTTGTTTGTCTTTTTCATTTTTAGCCATGGCGTTGTCAGTTTGTTTTAGATTTATGAGTTTAACTGTACCTTTATTATCTTTTGTCCCTCTTTTACAACATTTTTCGGCACAATTTTTGTAATTATTTTGTTGACACCTCATCTTTGAAGATATCATGTCGGTCTAAAAACATTTAAAATGCATCAGAAAAGGTCTGCATATGTCAATGACCACCTATTATTAATTACAAGGAATACACAAATATTTGAAAGGGTCAGACTACGCTCTTTATCTTTATGCAACTTTTATCCCAACAACGATATCGTCACAAAACATATTTTGTGTAAATAGTGCCAACATTTTCCGATTACAAAAAATATTTTATTATTACAACTAATTTATCACAGGATTTAATTTGCTTTTAATTATCCAACAACGTGTTTATCAACAGATCCATTGTTATATAATTTTTTATTAAGTGAGAAATGTCAGCTATATATTGAAAGACCAAGAGCATTGTCAAATCTCTACATTTTTGTTTTGTTCTTGGATGATCCTATGTAAATTGATGTCATTGATGGGTAATTTTGCAATGCAATAATTTTGTTAGATATATGCATAGCAACAAGAAACGAATGTAATTATGATCATCTAAAAATTATGTATAGACAATAACACATCAAGATCCAATTCAATTTAAGAAAACTGGTTAAGTACATTTTTATCATTGTTTAATATTTATAACTTGTTTTATTTGCTGTACATTTTTCACGTCCTTTTAAACAATATTTTCGTTTTTCCATACAGTTCGTCTCAAAAATTCCATTCCATGACTTTGTGACAGCATTACAGTTTAACAAGGCAATAATGGCTTGACTCAGATTATTCTTCCGCCATTACGCTTTTAAAAGAAATAAAAAATGTTGGTTTTTGCCATTAGCAATCCAAAACAGGTAAATCGGTCATTACATTTTCTACATTTAGATACTGCAAAATATATTTTATGCCATTAGCAATTCCATACGTGCAAATATGTCATTATATCTTCCTCATTTAAAAATTTCAAAATATTTTTTAATTGCTCGTCGATAAAATTGTAACCGAGTAACTCCTTCTCATTTTTAGAACCAACGAAACCGTCGAGACTTGACGAAGTTTCAGTTTTCATTTCGACGAAATGCAAGCTCGTTTGTAATTTAAGATTTATATTCATTGAATGGTGTTTAATTTTACATTCGTTCATAAGATGGTTACCAGAGTAAGCTGAGATTAAAGTACCGATTATCAGGTTGTCTGTATATTGATACTGTAAAATATCAGCTACGAGTCACAATATGAAGCGTTTTGTGAGTGTAGTTAAAAAAGGCTTCATATTGAATCCAGCAGTTTATATTTTACAATTAGATATGCAGACAACTAATTAATCGATGTATCGGGTTGCATTTGCGTATGTTTTCGAAAAACTAAAGATTTTTTTTATCCCAGGTATAGATTACCTTAGCCGTATTTGGCACAACATTCTCGAATTTTGGGTACTGAATGCTCTTCAACTTTGTTCTTCTTTGGCTTTTTAACTAATTTGATCTGGGCGTCACTGATGAGTCTTATGTAGACGAAACGCGCTTATAACGTATTAAATAATAGTTCTGGTATCTCTGATAAGTATCTGCTACCACTGGAACGATGCCACTGCTGGGGAACGTTTCGTCCCCAGCAAAATAGTAAGCACTTTGGTGTTGAAATGAATATCAATGATATGGTCATTTTAATAGATTTCCTGTTGACAAAACTTTAATTTTTTTTCGAAAAACTAAGATTTTCCTATCCCAGGAATAAAATACATTACCTGTATTTGGCACAACTTTTTGGAATTTTAGATACTCAATGCTCTTCAACTTTGTACTTGTTTGGCTTTATAACTATTTTGTTCTGAGCGTCACTGATGAGTCTTATGTATAAGAAACACGCTTCTGGCGTATTAAATTAATATAATCCTGGTACCTTTGATAACTATTTGTATGAAAGAAACAAGTATTTGCTTTGCTTCACCAACAAACCAGAAGATGACTTGATCAGTTTGGATCAAACTTATCACCGTCGGTTCATACATTATGACGTCACTGATATGTTTGGATCAAAATTATGAAGGCCGATCAACGTATTTGACATCACCAAGCTGTGATATGCATGAGCTGAGCAGAGTGATACAGATTGTGGAACCACCGATAATATGACTCTCAGTTATGATCTAAACATATTTTTTTATAACCAAGTCAAAATTGAAAACAACGTTCAAACCGATGATTGTGTTGATTGCATATAATAACCGCAATTTTTACACGTTTGCATGTAAAACAAATTTCTTGGTAGAGGGGTCTAAATACAGCACAAACAACATTTTCCAAAAGACCAAAAAAGTGAAAAGTATATTTTAACAAAACGAATTTGACTAACAGTCGAACAACTAATATTCTTAAACCCTGCTGAATGCCATTGACGATTGGCAAATAAATTAATCACGAGATGTAGCATAATTTTTTTTATTACTACTCTCATACATACAACTTAATTTCTTGTTTTTTACCAGTTTGTTAGTTGAAAATGTTCTGCAAGTCACTTGAATTATTTGCTATGTTCATAAATCTTTTTCTTATACAAGTTATCTAACATTGATCTATATTATATCTATCCCTGTTGTTGTAGAGGTTCTTTTTATAGAAAATTGTTTCTGTATTTTGTGATAAGACTGTCTGGACTTTTGTTACATAATTCGTTTTAATGTTTCTATGCCGAATTAAACTAGTAGTTTATCATTTGTCGGTATTTAACCACAGCTGCTTTCCTCAACACACACACATGCAGCGTTCTCGACATCTTACGAGGCATATGCCTCCAATGGGTCATCATGTTTGTGATGTAGCCTAGTCTTGCGTTCCGATATTGAGCCTGGTATATTTGATGAGATTTATTTTCTGAGCTTGCAGATAGAAGAGACTTGTAGTTTCATGCCGAAGGTGGAACTGTAACTATGATATGAATAACAGCAATCAAAGCCAGTGATGTTATGTCAGAAAATGATATACTAGTACCATTATCTTAATTGCAGTTTCTTTTAATAACTATTTGCGTATACGGAGTACTTCAAGTAACTTGAATCTAAAATAAACTTTCCTTCGTTATTAGTGTAAGGAGACGAGATTGATTATGTCTAGTACAGTTTTGCGCTTTATAACCAACACGTTTTGGCTATTTTTGAATGAAATTGAGCAGATCAAAATTTGTAAAGGAGGAATGAGGGACATTAGAAAGTTTTCGTTCTGATTATGAAAATAATGATTCATTTTTTTGTCGTGCAAAATATTTGAAAAATAAATCTACTCTCTTTTGCAATGGATTAAACTTTCTTTCAAAACTTATTTATATTATTTATCTTATTTGTTCGTTTTCATACGTTTACGGTAAGTGAATAAATAGATTCGTAAGCACTTCATGCAAGATGAGACCCAGACAACGTCTTGGATAATCAATTTGTGATTGTGATCGTAACTCTTCTGTATTTCGATTTCAGTCGTTCGTCATCAAACCCTGCTGTCATAGTTTCATCTACTAGAATATCATACTGATAAAGAAGTTCGAATAATTTGCACATTCACGCTCAGAACGAATCATTGGAGATGTGAAAACACTAAAATATATTACATCTGTTATAGATATTACAATTTAAACTTTTGAACGCCTGACGCGCGTTTTGTCTACGAAAAACTCATCAGTGGCGCTTGAATAAAAACAGCTTTAAACAAAATAAAGTACGAAGTACGATGTTGAAAACATTAAGCACCAAAAATTTCGCAAACAAAGAATGAAGTTATATATTCCTGGGGTAGAACATCCTTTGTATATTTCCAATTCTTTTGAAATCTGATAAACAATTAATTATTCATCTCAACAAAGACGTGCTCTAATGATAAATCGGAGAAGTAATCGCCACTAGTAGTAGCATCGACCAAGTGATTATAATTAAACTCATCAAATATACAGGGTAAATGGGAACTCAGCAATGGGAAAACTGGAATTTTCAAGATCCATCAGTGTTAATATGAAGAAACAAATCAAGATATGAAGCAATTTCTTAAGTTTTGGTGTTTGTTTTCCTTAAGATCATTAATTCACTGGGATATACATGTATAATATATGGATGATTGATTTACAGGACTTGATTTACAATTATACATCTGAAAGTAAAATTGAAGAGCCTGTCAAGTTACATTTTCTTTGTGTCTCTTATTGACTTGGTTTGAATTTTGTTTATATGAGTAATCGGTTGATGATTAATAAGTAACCATATCACCAGGATCGCAAGTTACAGATTACTCTTATGTGGTTTCTGCTTAAATGCCATTCATGCATAAATAATTTCATCTTGGATTGCTGCAGACATCTTTAATAAGAAAATATTACAATATGTATATGTTTATTACAAACAATAATTAAACAATATAAAAATTAACAATTAACAACGCGAGATATCCAGGTCACTTGACCATCTGTATGTGTTAGATCTCATACCCGTTAACGTTATTTTCGTTGATTTTTCTACGGATGAAAAACGATGCTCTGTTCGACATCCACAAAATTGCTTGAAAGATCTAATCATTAACCAAAACGATTTTTGGAAATGCTTTCCATACAACGCATACACAAAAAAGTTTACACTGAAAGTACTGTAATAAAGTAATTGGCAAATTTGTTGTAAAAATTTCTCGTATTTTTCTTTACTTACGGGTGCGACAATAATGTTATAGAGTCTAGCAAGATGGCTAGGAAAATTTAAAACTAAAAACAAAGATGACACAATCAATAGAGTTCGCGTCACACGCATCTGCGATTTGTTCGTTAAGTGTTTATTCCTTTTAACTTTCATTGAGTCTGTTGGTTTATAGCAATGTTGTCTTTTCTTGTGAAATATAGCGGCTTTACAAATCACTCTACAGTTCATAAAAGCTATACAGAAGAATGGCAGTACCATGCTTATAATTGTATCAATCCACGTGACAATTTGTAAAAACTCGTAATAGTCATTGATTGTTAAGCACCATTTGCGTGGGCCATACTGTACAGCTTCGGTTGTCCAAATGGCAAAGTTGTAAAATACCGCTGCAAATAGCACTAGACAAGTTACTGCTATTTTCTGTCGACGATTCGAGCATAACATAGGGGCCCGTAATGGATGGCAAATGGCGAGATAACGTTCCGTTGTAAATCCAACAACTAGCCACACGGATAAAAATGCCGCAAAATATGTAACATAGACAACAATCTGACATGGAATGGTTGTTGTTAGGATGTTTGAAGCTGTTTGGTCAAACCATGTTAAAAATAATGTGAGCAAAAAAAGGTTGTCGACAAAAGCAAGCGCGGCCAGAAACACTGATGATGAATGTCTTTTAAGAAAACTGGACGTAAATACTGCTATTGAAGCAGTATTCCCAAACAATCCTACTATAGCTATGATAGGTACCACTATAGTATATATATTAACATACAGTTTATGTAAATTCACGGATTCAGTTTGAAGTTTTTCTATTGATTCGTTGTAGATAGATGTTATATTTTGATCCATTATTGTATTGTCAGTATAACTATAAGTGTAGTTCAGTGTGTCATGTTGTTTATCGGGATTCATATCACTCAAATCTGAAAAAAAATAAGAAGAATAAGTTATGATAAATGTATGAAAATACTTTTGAATTTTTCAGTGAAATTGATTTATAAAAGATGTTTTGCTAACTGAAATATCAGATAATGAAATGTACAAATCAGTCCTCAAGGACTTTTTTGCACTAAAGCCTTACAACTATCAAGTTGATAATAACATTTACTATTGAAGTAATATTGTAGCTTATGTGAAAGCAACATACGTTCGGCGTTCTTATGTTATAAATGTACCTTCACTATGAAAGAGGACAAAATACTACAAATGACATTTTTGAACTTTTAAAATGATGGGTTCATGATGATACAATATTACACATGGCAACTTATAAAATAAAAAAATCATCTAAAACAGACGTATACACGTAACATATAACGTAAGAATAAAGACTAAGAAATCAGTCGGAAGGCAGTAAACAGTACACGATTATTTACTGGCTATTAGGACAATAAGCTTGCTGTTGTCCGAATAGCCAGTAAAAAAGTGTTTTATTATACAGAAAAAAATATGATTATTTTTGAAAGTCTGCCTATATGGTTTGAAGCTGTTCAAAAACGGGAAAGCGTTTGCTTCCAGTAAATATTTTATAGTCGGTAAACAATTTAAATCGGTTAATTGTCTTTTTTCAGACTATTTCGTAAAAGAAGATAGATTAATGTGTCTATAATTATATAAGGAACATATACACTGAGATACTGAAGTATAATACTAAAACATCGTTGTACTATCTTGGAAATCTGAGGATATTACAACAAAATAATAGCCCAAAAAAAAAGAAGGAAATTTGCCTATCATCCAATGATTGACGTAGAAAAACCTCCCTAACCAAGTTAAAAATTAATACATATATGAACTAGTATATCCGACGTTCAGATTGACACAAATCATTATAGAAATATGACAAAAATGAAAATAACAGGAAATAGATATCTTAAAGTACAATTGTTTCCTAATGATCAAATGAATACAGTCATGTTACTAACCATCAAATTGTGGGAGGAAAAGAAACTCAAATGGATAATTATTTTCAATTAACCTCTGCAGTTGGATCATAGTTATCGTTTGTCAAAAAAATACTCCTCATCCATTTCATTTGGCATTCCGGTTTTTTTTTTTTTATAAAGAATTGAAATAGCATACATTTATTAATCCCTACAATTAAAATATGATATGTACTACGATTATTTAACAAAAAGCTCCCTAGATATGAAGAACAATAGTAAATGTAGGTCTGAATCAAGTGTCGACGATAAGACAGATATCGTTTACCGGAAATGTACGTACCTTTTATCAAACACGTAAAAGTGAATGCTCAATGAAGAGTAGAGTACTCTTTGAGAATTCTGCTTGTGCGTCCTGACTTATATGATTGTTAACATTAGGAGACGAAAATAGTACTTTTTAGAGACGTTAGTAATCTAAATAATTAAAAACACTTGCTTCCCGAACATAAAAGGAAACAAAACAAATTTTCGACAAACACATCATGTTTATACAATAAAAATACAAACTACGATAATGTCAGCGGCATTGTATACAGGAACGTATAATCTAATGTATAGGTGCTGATCCTCGTGCGTAAACTATATTAGGGTGATAAATGTGAGGTATATCACAAAGAACTGAGTAGAATTAATGGGAAATGTAAGCATTCGTACAAATATTTAAACATTGTAGTTGTTCAAATAATTGTAACAAGGTTACGCCGACAATAAAGCGAACCTGTAGGTTCCAAGTGAGGGCTTGTAAGATAGCACATATATTACACAAATACTTCTCTACTGGTAAATCTTATGTAAGTATGAAAAGCGAATTCATTTGTTGAAATAAGTAAAAAAAACTCCTGATCTAGATAATAAGGTCGCCAATTATGAATGAATACAATTCATACTTAGCTTTATAGGACAACATTCAATCAAAGCTCAATATGTTGATAATTAGTATACATATTCAATAGTGGTTTCTGGCAACCTTTACGTTCGATCGTCAAAAGTGCGAAGACAGTACTAATGACGACTAAGTCGTGCAATATACTATACCATTAACCAGTGAGTAGGAACAATTATTTCAATTCTTATTATAGAAACGACACCATAAAATTGGTCAGCAAAAAGTTCAACTGCGTCTGATACGTGATTTAAAAAAGTTTTATTGTCGACAAGATGTAATTGCACTATGTAACTAAGAGATATATTATCGAAATAACGCTTAAAGTCAATACGTTTGGACACAAATTTCTTAATTGACAGATAGCTTAAGTTTACGTATTGTCAGAACCGTTTTTGGTTTTGTCGGAATCGAAACTTGTTTGCATGCAAACGCTATAAACATCGAACATTATAAGAAATTTTTTATAACATTTCGTGCAAATAAACTTTAATTCGTTAACTGTTGTTTACACATTATTGAAAACACATAGAATCAACTAATGAAATATAAGAGAGGAAAACTGGTGCTGATTCCAACTTAAACACGGGTACAATCTATGAGATTTTGGTTTACATCTTTCACATACATATATAGTATGGACTATTGTCTATTGTTGAAGATGACAACTTTTCCTCTATGTTTCTTTTAGTTATTTGTCTCGTCAGGTTGCTATCTCATTTCACTGTCATACAAATGAGAGGTGAAAACCTTTGTCTAATCCACAACTTTCCATAGAAGGAAATGCCTGTACCACGCCAGGAATATGACAATTATTTTGAAGTAAATGGATAATGGTTTAATCTGTAATGATTCCTGACCATATTAGAAAGTTTCTGTTTAAATGATTTTGTATGAAATTGACACCCTATTATCATCAACCTCTTCGTGATGGCGACCCTGAACCAGAGTTTGTTGACAATTGGTTGATACAATAGACGTCTTAATGTATGAAGTATGATCTGCTGAAATTAAGGCTACTAATGATCCTGTTCATCCCTTGATCAACTTAGCTTAACTGACGGCTGTCTGTGCTGATGGCTATGTTATATAAGTAAACATAAAGGATATGATATAAATTGAAGATTACAGCGGCGGTGTGACCTCGGAACATCAAAGCGAACACTGAATAAACGATATCCTCTCTATTGTAATAAATATTTACCGGAGTTGAAACCTATGGTTATGACCAGCGAGTCTCATGTAGAAACAGTTCACAAGTTTCAAATGAATCAATAATGTAGGTAAACATTTATTAAGTAATGATAGACTTGCTCAATTTTGGATGTTCAGTTAGTTTTTTTTTTTTTATTTGGCTTGAATTTGGCTCAAAATGTTTGGTCCCGATTGTACATTTTAAAAGTCAGTTACAAAACACAAGTCGTTTGTACTGTATTCGAATTCAATGTACTACTTGATATCAGATAACGCTTTATTGTCAAAGTTAAATACGCGATTATAAACAGAAGACCACTGTCTATTACATCCTTTTCAATTTGATGAGACTGTCATCAAAACGAGAGGGTTAGCGCTATTAAACCAGGTTTAATCCACCATTTTCTACACCTTAAAATGCCTGTACCAAATCAGAAATATGACAGTTCTTGTCCATTCGTTTTTGATGCGTTTTGTTATTTCATTTTGCCATGTGATTATGGACTTTCAGAATTGATTTTCCTCTAAGTTCAGTATTTTTATGATTTTACTTTTTACATGATTTCATAAAATTATTATTCACTTGTTTCATCTGTCATTGGTTTTTTATTTAATGGTTTGGTTTTTTTTTTTGGTTTTTTTTAGGGGGTAGGGGATTCAGTTTCTGATATTGCCCCGATATTTTATTGATTTGTGTTCTTATTTTCTTTTTCTAGTTGCCTTGATTTGTTTATTTGCCGCTTATAAAATATTTAGAAAACAAATTTATGTAAATCAAGATCTAGGGAATATTTTGTGAAAATGTGATATTTCACAGAAAGAATACTTCAAAGTTTGGCCATTTAGAATTGTTACTTGAAGTTTATTACTAAGAATTTATTAATTACGATAGTATTTATGAATACTTTTATAACTTGGTGAAACGTAAGAAGATATTGAATATATCCATATTTGAAAGGTACAAATGCAATTTTGATTTCTAAGTACGTAAACTGTTGTGTACCAGTAACGGTAGTATGGTTCTGTCGCCGACTGCTTCTTTAGATAATTACGCTTTTTGTGAAATAAATTGACTGTTATCAGACTTGTCCGATATATGTACGAAATAATTGTTGGACATTATATTATAAAGGTTTAGAGCGGAACTAATTAATGACCAATCTTACCAAAATAGGTGTGTACCAGTAACGGTAGTATGGTTCTGTCGCCGACTGCTTCTTTAGATAATTACGCTTTTTGTGAAATAAATTGACTGTTATCAGACTTGTCCGATATATGTATGAAATAATTGTTGGACATTATATTATAAAGGTTTAGAGCGGAACTAATTAATGACCAATCTTACCAAAATAGGTGTTACATGGCGTTTGCAGATTTTAACTATTTTCTTATATATCATACTTTTAGCTTCTCCAAGTTCCATTTTAATAATTGAATGATATCAGTTTTAATTAGTTTGTAAAATATTATGTAGGATCCCGGCGTAAAGTGAAACTGGTTTTAGATTTCATTAATTATAGTATGCCATATTTAGAGATTTTTAAACCAAAACGTTCTGCCTTTGGCTTGTTTAACTGGACTATCTGTACTATTATTTGTGTTTAGTTTACCATATACCGTTTAAGGAAAACAAAACATTAAACTGTCTAGTACATTTCCTTGCTTATTAGATGGACACATAATATGTCAAACATAGCCGAATGTTTTGCTTAACTCATGTACTATATAATCTTTGAAAATGTTCATAGAATTACTGGAACCTCGTAAAAGCAACATGTCGTTCTTTTAACTTTTCTTTGTTTTCCATCCCTTCAAATAGTATGTTTCACTAAAAGAATCTGAAATGTAGGCGCTACCAGAAACAGGAATAAACCGATTTGTTTGCTGGTATAACGGGTGACAAAAAATGTCCTGTACCAAGAAAGGAAATATGGCAGTTGTTATCTTCAGTCCGTTTACATGTATGTTTACGTTTGACTATGTTGTAGTTCAGTGTTGCTGTTGTTCCTTTGTTTTCCTATTAAAGTTGATGCTATTAAACAGTGGTATGATACTGTTGTCTTTATTTAACTAGAGGAATAAGACAATCGTGTGAAAATGACGTAAATTAATGGGGCACCATGTCAAGAGCAAGCAGACGTAAAGTCATGGGGCACTATGTCAAGAGCAAAAAGACGTTAAGTCATGGGACACCATTTCAAGAGCAAGCAGACGTTAAGTCATGGAGCACCATGTCAAGAGCAAGTAGACGTAAAGTAATGGGGCACCATGTTATGAGCAAGCAGACGTATAGTCATGGGGCACCCTGTCAAGAGCAAGCAGACGTAGAGTCATGGGGCACCATGTCAAGAGCAAGCAGACGTAAAGTCATGGGGCACCATGTCAAGAGCACGCAGACGTAAAGTAATGGGGCACCATGTCAAGAGCAGGCAGACGTAAAGTCATGGGGCACCATTTCAAGAGCAAACAGACGTAAAGTCATAGGACACCATGTCAAGAGCAAGCAGACGTTAAGTCATGGGGCACCATGTCAAGAGCAAGCAGACGTAAATTCATGGGGCACCATGTCAAGAGCAAGCAGACGTAAAGTCATGGGGCACTATGTCAAGAGCAAAAAGATGTTAAGTCATGGGACACCATTTCAAGAGCAAGCAGACGTTAAGTCATGGGGCACCATGTCAAGAGCAAGTAGACGTAAAGTAATGGGGCACCATGTTATGAGCAAGCAGACGTAAAGTAAAGGGGAATCATGTCAAGAGCAGCAGACGTAAAGTCATGGGGCACCATGTCAAGAGCAAGCAGACGTAAAGTCATGGGGCACCATGTCAAGAGCACGCAGACGTAAAGTAATGGGGCACCATGTCAAGAGCAGGCAGACGTAAAGTCATGGGGCACCATTTCAAGAGCAAACAGACGTAAAGTCATAGGACACCATGTCAAGAGCAAGCAGACGTTAAGTCATGGGGCACCATGTCAAGAGCAAGCAGACGTAGAGTCATGGGGCACCATGTTAAGAGCAAGAAGACGTAGAGGCATGGGCACCATGTCAAGAGCAAGCAGAAGTAAAGTCATGGAGAACCATGTCAAGAGCAAGCATATGTAAAGACATGGTGCACCATGTCAAGAGCAAGCAGACGTAGAGTCTTGGAGCACCATGTCAAGAACAAGCAGACGTATTGTCAAGGACCACCATGTCAAGAGCAAGCCGACGTAAAGTCATGGGGCACTATGTCAAGAGCAAGCAGGCGTAAAGTCATGGGGCACCATTTCAAGAGCAAGCAGACGTAAAGTCATGGGGCATCATGTCAAGAGCAAGCGGACGTAAAGTCATGGGGCACCATGTCAAGAGCAAGCAGACGTAAAGTAAAGGGGAATCATGTCAAGAGCAGCAGACGTAAAGTCATGGGGCACCATGTCAAGAGCAAGTAGACGTAAAGTAATGGGGCACCATGTCAAGAGCAAGCATACGTAAAGTAATGGGGCACCATGTCAAGAGTAAGCAGACGTAGAGTCATAGGGCACCATGCCAAGAGCAAGCAGACGTAGAGTCATTGGGCACCATGTCAAGAGCAAGCAGACGTAGATTCATGGGGCACCATGTCAAGAGCAAGCAACGCCAATCTATTGTCTTTTGTAACTTGTACAACATTGAAATTTGAAATAATTGGACAATTGTTATTTCAAACGCAATTTGACAAAGCGTATTCACCTATTCATTTATAAGACAATAACAATCAAAACCAAGGAGTAAAAAAAGACTCACAAAACCAACGGACATTTACATCAACAGTTATAAATAATAATTAAGAAAAAACACGAACTCCACTAAAAACCGGTGGTGAAATCAGGTGCTCCGGAAGGGTAAGCATTTTCTGCACCGTATACGGCACCCGTCGTGTTATTTCTTTGTTTAGTTCGGTAATGATGGAAGGTTATTATGACTGAGGAAGAATATCAGATATGATTTCTGACACACTTTTGTCATAATGGCCAATCAGCTCATGATGGCGACCGTAAAATTTCTTGAGTGATGACCTTAATTTGATTGATTCATAGCACTCTCCTAGCAACTTTTGAGAATGCAGTATTTCTCGTTCAACAAAATCAACGTACTTTGAGCTACCTCTAGAGAAACGTATCAATTGAGACACATATACTCCATATGCTGGTGCCGCTGTGATGTTGCTACACAGAAATGGAAAATTGATTATAGGAAAATTAAAATCATCGCGTTTTTTTAAAATTTAGGTGTTCAACCTATCATCAGTAGTCATTTCGAGAAAAGGTCTAAATATGAAGCAGATTTATCTGTGTCGGTAGTATCTTTAATTTCATGTTCATTTGGATATATTAAATGTTAGTGATCACTGAATCTAATATTATTAAAAGACAGTACATCATCAATATACCGAAAGGTGAAATTAAAAGACTGGGCTTATTTCTTTTGTCTTTTCTGTACAAGCCCTTGGATAAATTCTGCTTCTCAGGAATATAAAAACAAATCTGCAAGTAGAGGAGCGCATGGTACCCATTGGGATTCCAATAGAATGTTGGAAGACCAAACCTCCAAATTCAACAAATATGCTATCAATTTAAAAGTCCAGCATGTCAGTGATATCCTCGTCGGTATATTTTCTCCTTGACTCAGTATGATTTTTCACAAATTAAGCTGCATTCCAGCCCAAAAACTGGATATTTAAAACGTCTAGTGCCCTTTTTGTTAAAGAAACATAAGCTGACGAGTTCTTTCAGTCGAGCTTTAAGTTTAGTATGTGGAACAGTGGTATAAAGAGTTGAAAAATCAAAGGTTTTAATGTTGGTACAATGTTTTAATGATTGAGATTGTAAATTCACCAATAACTCTTTTGAATTTTTCAGTATCCACATCTGATTAACACCACTTCTTGAATATGCCGTTTCGGAATATTTCTGAAGTCCTTCTTTGACTGTAGTGAGTATGGCAGTAATAACTTTAGAAAGGGGTTTAGTGGAACACTTGGAAGAACCTGCAATATACCTTTCCTTATAAGGATTCTTGTGAAGCTTAGGAATCCAATTTAGGATAGACGATCCTGGTCTTCATCCTTTGGATGAACATCAAAGGACATTAGAACTGATTTGTGGTTTTCCAGGATCTCCTGCTTCTCAGGCGTACTTAGTGTATATGTAGGATTTCCAAGTGTGTTATTTATCCCCAGTTCCTTAATCAGACAAAAATATTGTTTGAAGCTTTGTCAGCTAGAACGACAACATATTTGTCATGGAGGCAAGACAACTCCTCTATGACCTGAGAGTCTTTAAAGATGGAAGGAGCTTTGGTGCTCATTGACCCTTTAAGCTTACTAACTCTTGTCTGAATCAATGACTTCACTGATTTTACCCACTCTGAAAGAGTGTCAATCTCAACCTTTTCTCTTTTTGTCCAGTCTTTTGAATAACCCATAACAGAATAACAGAATCCATTAGTAGTTTGAAATTCTGCTTCCAATTGATTGGCTGTGGCTCTCTGTATTTCGGACCCTTAGACAAAAGTTGTCTCAACTTGTAGTTATTGACTATTTAGGTCTCCAGAAATTACATGGCTAGCAGGATTATACACGAAATGGGAATGTGAACAGGCACAATCAGGTGGTTTAGCTTTGAGGTCGTCAATATTTAAATTCTGCAAAACTTGTTTGTGATTAAAATTTTTAGATGCAACAGGGTTGGTGTAGACATACGACACTATAGGAGAAGATTGATCCTTAAAGTAAGAAGGAATGTTGCTTTTTACTCTTTTATGGTGAAGAATATTACTTATATTTATAGCATCAATACCCTTGTTTGTGAACTTCAAATAGAAGAAAGAACGTTTTTGCAGTTCCTCCGAATGTTCAAAAACGAGTCTGAATAATCTATGGTTAGAAATATCCATCACCATGCATGGCAACTATTTTATACTTCGTAGATCGACTATCTGTAGTGTATTAATATTGACTGTTTAATTAGCTTCCTATTTGCTTATTCCTCTATTATATAGACTGTTGAATGAACATCCTATTTACCTGGAAATTCCTATTGATAATCCTATTAATGAATTGACAACCATCGTGTTTATTCGACAAATTCATTTTCAAAACAATATCAAAGAGTCTTTTCATAATATGATTTCAAACAAACAATTTGAATTTTAGATCCATCTAAACAACTCAATCACGTTTCCAAGATGAATAAAATCAATCGGTTGCTTTTATTTTGTCTTCAGAAATTAATTTTGTCGTATTACAACTTCACAAAAGGATGTCTGTTTGGCTATGATACAAAAATCAGATAACCGAAGACAGTTAAATGTTAAAACCCTCGTATCATTTCCTGCATTATTGAGGTTTCTGTGAGGCAAAATCAATAACATAAACCCATTGGCTTCTTAATTTACAGAGTAAGTGTGTTGTTTTTGTAGATAAGTTTTGTAAAAATATTTGTTTATATCAATCAACTTTTGCCACTTGAAAACAATATAAAGATTAAAAAAAGTGACAAAATACCGAATTCAAATGAAAATTCCAAGCGGAAAGTCCTTATAAAATTACACAATCAAAAGCTAAAATTCATCAAATGAATAGAAAACAACTGTCATATTCATGGTTTGGTACAGGCATTTTCTGTGCAGACAATGGTGGATGGAACCAATTTTTGTGAAATGTTTGTATATTGAAAAAGACAAAATTACTACTTCTCATACTAAGTCTACCTCTTAGCAAAGCATCAATTTATATACAAACAATTATTGTGGCGTGAATATTTTATTCAATAATATTTAGTTATTTACTCAAGGTTAGTCAATGTCTGTAAATTAAACTACACTGACTTCTAGCGGCAGATCTTCATGTTGATAGATCGTGTTTTTGGCTTCCCAGATATATAATGTTCAGACGTATTGAATTTTATTATGAATGGTCAATCCACGAATGGCAATTGAGTATCCAATCTAAGAGCACTGTTTATTTCGATGACCTCATATTGACCTCTTTAGATATACGTTGTTGATTAGAAATGTCTTTGGGTTGCTGGTATATAGAAGTACATGTATACCACAAATATCCGCTAATTCATACTACAAAAAAGTTTTGTATTTTGTAATCAAGTCACGTAACCCATTATACGGGTATTGTAACTAATAATTACATCTGAACGAGCGTGTTAAATATAATAACGTTGACTCTATGATCATATCGCTTCTTGTTGATGTAATTAGTCAGAAAGAACCTTAAATGGTAAGTTCTGACGTAAATACAAACTACATAGAAAACGTTTTATAGATTCATTCAAACGTGTGCACGTGCTGACACAACACATTACATATACTTAGTGTTGGTCTTCCCTCAACGTGATTCAATTTTTTATGTGCACGTTTGCATTGCGTAACCTTGACACTATTTTGGACACATTATTTTTTTTTTACATCATCGTGCTACAGTCTTTATGCGCTGATTTTACGTTAAATGTTAATTAATCAATCAATCAATTGTAAAGTTTTGTTTTCTACTGTTTATGATACTAGCAATGTCAATGTATTGGCAAGTCCAAATTCAGAAAAATAGTAATCACGTCCATTCAAACTCAAAAAGATACATGTTCATGTTTTAGTTACTGCTTCACAAGTCAAACTCATAATAATAGACTAGATTGAGTCCGAGCGCACCTGCAATGAACGGAATTCGAACTCCCAACCTCAAAAGAATCAACAGAATATTTATAACAGATCCTAATGAGGAGTAACTTGTATGGAAAATAATATAAAAAGAATTCAATAGTAAGAGTAGGAATCTGTTTAATCTTATGTGTAAATTAAACGAGGTCAAGTACAACAAGTCGTAAATAAATATTATAAAATCACCAAGTCATTTGTATAGAAAGAGAATGTAATAGTTTTTAAAAATCCCTTATAAGAATAAAACATCTTAACATAATGCAGACTCAGCAATTTTGTAGACATCGATTACAATGTTATTCAACAAAAGAGACGCTGAGATAACGTGGCACAAAAAAAGGGCTTAAAACAACTGTCAATTGATTGTTTCGAAACAAAAATAAATGATTACATAGTTAATGCACTTAAAATTCCGGAATGATTTTTACGAAACCAAAAAAATGGAAAGCCAATCATAACAACAAAAAACAATAACGGTTTGAACAGACAGCCTATTCGTTTTCGATCAGATAGTTGCAACCTTAATGTAGATTTTATGTTTATTTATGCACTGAAAAGACAGTGTGCATCAAAATATCTAGGGTACTAAAGACAAACTTAGGCAAACTGCTGATGAGATAATCAATAGACCAATTGAAATTAAAATTTTGATTTTTGTACCTTGTGCTCGTACTCCAAAATCAAACCAATCAAAATATTTGATTTCATGTTTCGAGTATGATTTTTGTGCTTCGAGCACTGAGCAAAGTTTTATGAGGATAATTATTACAAAAATAACATGTTATTCGTGTTTAATGGAAATTTCGACAGCAGATTAACCACATTGAAGAAGTAGAAGTAGAAGGGTCAATGAGACATCAATTAACCAGAGATCAACTGACGACAATGTTGGCAACTATATGTCACTTTACAGCATTCCTGGACTTTGAAACCTTTAAAAAAAATCCCCATGCACCTTAATCATACAGCAAGATAAAAAAAAACCGTCACAGATGCAATCTAAACAGTTTATCGAGACATCGCCAACAACAAACAAGTTTCATTTCGCACATAGACAAAAGCATTGGACTACGTTAATATAGTTCAGCAGTACATTTCGCACGCAATCAGTGAGAAAGCAATTGTTACCCTTAAATACCTACAATAGATTCAATTAAAAATCAACATAGATCGGCAAGAGAACAACAATATAGTAACATAAATCAGTTTAAATACTGTATCAACACATGATTAATGTTGCTGGAGGCATGTTCTTAGTATGTCATTTGCTGATAATTGTGTCCCGTCCTTTATGCTTAACTAGTTATTTCATTAACTATGCTTATCCAAAATAGATCATTAATGATAAGACAAACAAATGGTTCAGTCAAATGTAAAATTATGCAAACAATCGGAAAATAAAAATATTAATAAAAGTGCAATTTGTCCGTGCATCTGTACTTTTATCATTTGATAGCTTTAAATTTTGGCATTTTGGGGCTTTTTATGGTTAAGTGTACGGATAAATTTGTTTTTAATTTTTTGAAGACCGTGCAGTATCTTATACTCGCTTACATCCACCTCCGTTGTTCTCTAATGAAGTCCACAAGGAGAGCCGTGGTGTAGTGGTAATTGCATCAGACTATTAACACAAAGGTTCCTGTTTCGATACCCGTTCCTGGGAGAAAATTTTAGGGACTGGATTTTTGGATCTCCTTTGACACCATTGGCGAGTATGGTCTAGAGAAACGATGATAGTCCGTCGAAAGGGGACGATAAATGGCTGACCCGTGTTAAGAGAGAGCCATATTTCTGGCACGGAAAAGACACCCTTGTAGATTTCGGAAAAAGAGCAAGATAATGTCGCTACAAGGCAGCACTCGCACCCGCAAGACGGAGAGTGGTTAATATAAGTTCCAATAACTTGTTTCCCAATCCACTACAAATAAATATCTCTAAACTTAACCAAACTCTGGTGGAGTAGTAAGCTGTATATGCATTTAACCCTTAAAGATGTTATTGTTTTCCCCAAAAAACATAGGTCAAATTAAAAAGTCAATTGTTCATGAACAATTGAAAGGTCTTTCCTTTTTTCTTTTATCAATTGCCTTCTTAGTTAAAAAAAATATGGTTTCTAAGGTCTTCTATTATATGACAAAAATCATTCCTAAGGATAAAAATATTAGTACCAGTATCAAAAATGTCATATGTACCATTCATAGTATTTAAAGTTAAAAAAATAAGTGATTGCTAAGGACTTATATGTCGTTGCTAGGGACAAAAATGTCATTTCCAGCATTAAAAATTTCATATTTATATTATTCATAGCCTTCTAAGTTCAAAAATATATGGTTGCTAAGGTGTTTTATGTCGTTGCTAGGGACTTGACCTCTGACCTTGACCTAACTTTGTAGATATAATTATGCTGAACATTTTTGCAATTCAACGTTTCTTTCTATCTCTAACCACTTTTGAGTGAAACAATCATCATTTCGGACCCCAAAAACAGTTTTCGTGCCCTAGTTCCATAACAGATGGATCCAATAATTTTGAACCCAACGTAACAAATGTAGATCTTGACAAAACACACATTTTCTCAATTACATTTTATCAGCCATCTTTTATGGTTATTGAGTAAATCCGATAACAAGCTAAGGTCAAAATCTAGGTCATGACCTTGACCTTTAACCTTAAGTCAATTTTCATGGTCACGTGAATTGATGATCATTGGTGATTATCCTAGGTGGCTACAACTTACGGTTTCTGAGTTTAAGTGGCCAACCGACATTGGTTAATTTTCAAAGGGGCATAACCCTACCAATGAGTCGTTGAATCTTTTCGATCCAAATGTAACGAAGAACCAGGGTCTGTTCCTGAACAAATTCCATCCTTTGTCTTTTTTCTACCTATTATGGTTATGGAGTTAGAATGATAAAAAAGGTTTTCGGTGTTAGGGGAGATAACCGCTATAAAGGAAATGTTACGGGGTCGTACCCTCAACACAAGATAGCTTTTGGTCAACCGATACTAGATACCTAATATTATTTCAACATGTCTCGTACTTTTTCTGGGAAATTTCGTTAAAGTTTGGCGGAAAGAATAATAATAATCAGAAGAAATACAATAGAGTCTTTCCTTATAGAAAAAGGAAAGACCTTAATTAACAACTCTATGCATGTCATATGTCTGTCTCAGAAAAATAGGAAGAGCGATATTTTCTTATTGTTAAATTCTTACATAAATAAGCAACTATTATAACGCGTAAGATTGAAAGTTAGTAAAAATATTGACAAAATAAATCATCTGTATTGAAATCTTTGATTTAATGGTAAACTATTTGTTTACAAAAACATAAAATCCATAAAAACTCCAAGATGTTACTGCAAACATCTGCATAAATAATCAAAATTTAAAATGAATGAAAGGATTACAATGAAATAAATAAAACTACATATGATATATTGAAAAGAAAATCACATCAACGAAAGAAAACTGAAGATTAGCCCTGTTTGTCATAAGTTTGAGAATGAATACTTCCTAATAATGCTTAAAGTTAATAAATAAAAATTGTTATTGGATTTATTAAGAATAAGTCTAAACGAATAAACAAAAGTCATTGTCGGCATGCATAGAACAAATTGGGATTGTCCTGAGAGGACGGGTCATATCAATATCTGATCGAATGATTTAAACGATCATTTATAAATTGCCTATTTTTATTGGCTTGTATACTCACGAGTATTGTAATGCAGAATAACATTAAAGAAAACAAGTGTTTATTTACGAAGGTTGCAAATTATTAGTTTTTATAAAGGAGAAAATATGATTTGCCCTTTTCATTTAACATGATCCAAATGAGCTCGATGAGACAACTGAGAGCAATAACTATCAGTATTTATTTTTTTGTATCAACGGTCATCGTTAGTTTCTTAATGACTGAAAAGAGAATTGTAACAACAACAGCATAAGCATATTCCTGACAGGCATAAGGGTATATCAGCGTTGTCCCTCCTACCACAAAAGATATGGTAAATCTGTCTTAAAAGAGAAATGTTGGATATAGACAAGCGTACGATATGGGGAATTCTATATGCAACTTCAATACTATGTTGAACGTGTTTAAAACCCACACGCCATAAACAGTTCATAGTGTGATAAACCATTGAAATACTAGTAATGCGCACCAAAGTGTTGGTGGCGCTGTTTATTGCTGGTCAATCAACGAAAGTATTACCCGACAACCTTGTTCTATGTTATTTAACTTATCGTTTCATGTTTTTGTCTTTAATGAAACAGTATTTTCTGTCACATTTTAAATTGGTACATCAAGATATGACGACTTGAAAAAAAACCTGCTAGTGTTTTGAGAACACTAGAATTTACTCCAACTAGCATTGCATTTGTTTTTTGGGAGACTAATTTAGCTCGTTGTTGAGCTTTTCTCTAATCTTTCAGGAATGTAGTTATTTTCCTCTTAATTTCTTGTGAAATACATATCGATGTAGGGTCTTATCCGATTGATTAATTAAATTATCACTTTACAAACAAAACAAAAGGTTACATTAGAAATCTTTACAGTCATTAATGAAATAATTGTAAATGATGGAACGATTTTTTTACGATGTGACAGAGAGAAGTTTCTGTTTGCCTGACAAGGGTGGTCCAAAGACATCAGAATCGATCGTTCATCTGCTTCATGGTATTTCTTATACGTAGAATAAATGGCTTTGTCCACGCTTTATGAGAATTATTATAATCAAGTTACTTTGGTGATACTGTACGAGAATTATTTGGACATACAGATCACAGGTGGCCAATTTCATCCAGATTAATTAAGATCTAACGAGGAGATTAATCAGATACAATAATTATTTTTAGCCTTATACATAAATTCAATAAAAATGTATTAGTACTCTCACCACATAAAGACTCATAATAATATTAAACACAGTTCGTTTTATCTCGGTGGGAGTACCTTCACCCTAGAGCCCTCAAAATACCCTCCAAAAAAAAAAAAAAAAAAAAACGATAACGAAGACCACAACTTTAGCTTATTTCTTTCTTTCTATTAAATATCATTTCATATTTAACGCTTATATCTCGGAATCGTTGCACAAACTAATAGACAGGATTTTTTTTCTGTTTTGAACATCGTTATTTCAAGGCGGTCCAATATCTATTTGGTCTGCTGGTTTATTTCCAAACTTTTGAAATTTTACCTATATTCAAACGTTATTTTTTCAATACAAATTGTTGTTCAGATCATAACAATGACTCAAAGATATTTTCTTTTTCAATGTATGATTCAGAAATCACAACTTAAATCAATTGTTTATTGACATATACCTTCTTTTTTCTGTTGCAAATATGCAATCCATTTATTACTCACATTTACTTAAATCTGTCCAATAACAGATACATACATATAAGTACAGACTTTGAAAGTGGCATTACAAACATTAAATCATAGAGAGGCCATAAAATACAGATATAAGAAATAAACTTGTTCGAGTTCTTACAGAAACTTCATAGCTACAGTATTAGCTATACTATAGTAGTAAAATAAAATGCAATTATCTATCGTCATAGTGCACGCTTATTTTTTTTCCACCCCACTTTTATATGTTTTCACACTTTCAGTACATTTGCTGAAGTCATAACTGCAAAACAAGTTTTTAAAACAGATATGTCTGATCGCACCTGCAGAAAGTTCAGAAAGTTGTTGTGTCTATGGATTTAATTTAATCTTGGCACCGTTTTGTTAAAGGTTAATTTTCGATAGAAGTTTGCAGCCAATATCCGAAAGTGCACAAAATCATTGTTTATTGACATCTCAAAAATGTTCCGACTTTATGAAGCAAATCGTGAATTTTTAAGACAATATATCTATTGATTAACAAATTTGTGAACTTTTTTGTTATTGCATGACACTTTTGATATTCATTATCATAAAGTGGCTAAACGATTTTTTTTGTTGGTGCGTCCGCTGCACTTTTCTAAATTTACCTTTTAAGGACAACTTGAATACACAAATTGAAAGAAAGAATTACATATAAATGTTTTAATATGATACAATATCATATATGAAGGTTTTTAAGCTGTTAAATAGTTTGTAAGTTTTAATCATTTTAATTAAAAATAGAAATAAATCGTAGACGCATATACGTACTACATAAGAATAGTAAAACAAAGTGTTGTAAAAGTTTGTAAACATATTCAATTTGTAAATGTTCAACAATAAAATGTAAAATAAAAGTTTGAATTTACCTGTATAGAATTGACCATTGCCTTGCTTTCAGTTGTACATCCCTATTGCAACTGTTGATTGAAGACTAGGACACGCTATTTTAATCCTAGTAGTATCATCCTTCAAGTAATCGATTCTCAACACATACTACAATGTCATTGGATTTCTACATCATTATATTTATATTCTAGTGACACAAAGTTTTCGCCTTTCTTGATTTAACTTTTCGTTTTTAACCCGTAAACTTATAAGGTTAAATTTATAAAATAAAAAAAAAAAACAAGAACAAAACATTACTGTATATTTTACATACTTAGTATTAAATGAAATTATAGTTTGTGAGTAATACATTTAATCAATGGCAATCGTTCTGTTTTAGCTATTCGTTGTGATATCGATATAAGTCACGTGTAAGAAAAAAATAATTGTTTGAAAAATGTATATAATATTGCTTTTTCAATTTCACTCAGAGTATCAACCCTCAACCAAAGTAGACCACTAGTGCCGAGCTCTTTTGATAATGAAAGTGCCTAGGGCTGACACGGGTGTGTGAAAATACGATAGGATACACATTGCCTTTTTATTCTTATGTTGTTTTAAAAACCAACATAAACTTGAAGGAAAATAACATCTTACTTGAGTTTTTCGTGACTGATCATTCAAATGGACAATAACATTTTGCATGTACCGTGTTCCTTTTCCACATACTGGATACATGTATAGGTTATCTACCGCGAAAGGTAATGGTACACTTCTGAACTGATTAATTCAGAATATTTTAAAAAGAAAATACCAAAACAGAATTAAGTATACATTAAGATAAAGGAAAAGTAGAGTATCGAAACAGCATTTCTACGGTTAATCTACACAACAACAACTAAAAATAGGCAAAAAATAAAGGCAACAGTAGTATACCGCTGTTCAAAATACATAAATCGATAGAGAAGAAACAAATCTGGGTTACAAACTAAAACTGAGGGAAACGTATCAAATATAAGAGAACTACGACACAACAGAGACACAACACCGAAACGTAACACACACAGAAACGAACTATAATGTAACAATGGCCATTTTCCTGACTTGGTACAGAGCAATTTATGAAAAAATGGTGGGTTGAACCAGGTTTTGTGGCATGCCAAACCTCCCGCTTTAATGGCAGTGTTAATTATAACATTAAAATGACAACATTACACGAGAGGGTTACAATAAATAAACAAATAAATGGGAGAAAAAATATGAGACAGAGAAACAAACGAATAATAGCCATAAAAAGGTTAAAAATATTTTTATACGCTAGACGCGCGCCATTGTCCACACAAAACTATGCTCAGATGTAAAAAAAAAATTGAAAGCCATAACTTCAAAGTTGAAGATCGCCGAGGACCAAAAGTTCCAAAAAGTTGTGAGGCCAAGGTTATCCGCCTGGGACAAAAACATCATCATTATCAAGAATAAGACATAGTTTTGCAAACAGTACATTTTATAAAATTACTATATAGTAGACATACATGATTAAACTGAAGTGGTGACTAGCTATAGAACAAAACCGAATGCATTAAAAAATCACAGCCCTGTTAAAAACAGTCATAAAAAGTTTTGTTTTTTTTCAATTTCTAATCATATCAAGCTCTCAAAATCACAGTCCTGTTAAAAACAGTCATAAAGTTTTTTTTTCAATTCTAATCATATCAAGCTCTTAATCTTTCCGTATTTATATTTTTCATAATGGGCTATAAAACCTTTTTTTTTAACATATCTCTAACTAAAAGTGGAAGGACTTCAAGATGTTATTTCCAAAATTAGATTGTTCAAGAGGTATACGTGTACTTTGGTGGATAATATGTCATTTCTGCTCAAATATGACAATCGATTATACATTTAAATGTAAAACACATTAAGTAATTAAAACACTTAAGGATTCTAAAAATGAGTTTTTCAACAAAGAAGACAGTCAATTTTAAAATCATTAATACATATGTATTTCAATATTAAAGTGCCAATTATTTTAGTGGTTTTCATATAAATGCAAATAAAAGAAATTGAATATCAAACCTAAAAAAGTTGACACTGTCGTAGGGAATGAAATTACATGTGAAATAGAAGTTTTATTATTTGTTCTTCTTATTGACAAAGTGTTGTACAATTAGTGCGGTATCACATAATTTGTTTATTAGTTGTTATTGATTTTGAAAGATAATGAACCAGGATTATACCAAAGAATGTATCGTCCTTTTTTATCAAATATTCGGTATCAACTATAAAAATAATAGATGATGGTCTTGAAGTATAGATTCTAGGTATTGAGTTGTTTATCATCTTAATTACGTGTTATAGTGTTCTATTTGTTTGTATTTGTATGTTTTAAACCTTTACTGTTTCTTCAATTTTTGGTAACGTCCTTTCGGCGTGGCTCGGTATTTACATCCTGCCCCGAATCGAAGGTTTCACGAGCCCAGAAGTCAACACCTCTGTGTCGAATTGAACTATCATTGATATGGTCATAACCATATATCAACTGTTTCCAAAAATTCGAATTTTTCGAAGAAGTAAGGATTTTCTACCGCAGGAATAGATTACCTTAGCTGTATTTGGCAAAGCCTTACAAAATTTGGGGTCCTCATTGCTCTTCAACTTCGGTTTTTTTATATCTATTTTCATTCGAGCGTCACTAGTAAGTTTTTTGTCTGGCGTTCGAAATATCAATAAGTATATTTGTCATTTATTGTCATTTTCTTGATAATTACGATAAACCATTTTACGTAAGATCCCAGTTTCATTGGTTGTAAAGGACGAATATAGATTTTTAGAAAACTTTTAGAAGAAAACAACATTACCATAATAAATAGCAATGTTACCCCTTTTGCTCTCATTTTAGACAAAAAAGATTAAACTTCAAATAAATTCCAAAGCATTATATTTAAGTGTTCTAATAGAGATGTTGTCTCTTGGTACCGAGCTTGTTATAAGTGGGGGAGGTCGTGGGTTAGATCTTAAACGGGCAATCATGTTCTCAATCAATCAAAAATAGGAATGTGTGCTATAGTAGAATTTTTAATTAACTTCGCACGGATGCAGATGTAAAACATTTTCAAAATCCGTTACTAGGAGAACAATCTTGGTGCTTGTCATATACATTTAATTTAACAAAATAAGTAAAATAAGTAAACGATAAACACAGTTTCTTCAATTTTGATTATCTCTATTAAGTCATTGAGTTTTTTAGTTGTAGGAATGTGTAAATGACAAGTCGAAAGATTCTGCACTGATCTTAATATATTCTGTCCATCACATCTGTCAAATTATCATCATCTTACTGTAATTTGAATGTCGAGACGTCGATTTGATGAAGTAACGTACGGTGCCTACGCGATTAGATCCGATAATTTCAAATTAATATAGCGGATAAAGATGTTAAAACATTGTACTGTTATATTTCACAGTGTATGTTGGAACTAGAGAACTTGGCAAAAAACAACGAAGAGTAAGTAATAATAGAGATGTCAGACAGGCCACAGACCAGGAAGAAGTTAGCTAGTTGTCTGGCAACAAGAAAATAAAACAAAACACCAATCAAAACAAACATTCACCAACTGTGGAGGTCCAGCGGTCTCCGGATCAAACATTTCAGGTGTAAGCGTTAACGGAAATAAAGACAACAATAGTATACCGCTGTTCGAAAGTCATAAATCGATTGAGAGAACAAACAAATAACAATGCATTATACATAGAAACGATCTATAAGATAACTACTGTCATATTCCTGACTGGGTACAGGACATTTTAAGAACATATCGGTGGGTTTAACCTTAATGTGTGGCTAGCCAAACTTCCCAACTTTATGGGAATGTTAGATATAAGCTAAAATGACAACATAACATCACGGGAATACAGTACAAATAAATGAAAGAACACAAAAGACAGGGAAATGCATTAATGAAAGCCTAAAATACATCCCAATTACACATCCAGTTAACACGTGTTATAACACATGCTACAAGTAAACAGCATCCTAACGTCATGAGCAAACAATAAACAAATCATCAATTATGAAACAATCAATGAACAAATAGCTTTAGTACAACTTGACTTAAACAAAGAAAGATAGAATACCCTGCTTCTAACCAAAGCGAGGTCAACTCATTACAATTCCAAGTAAATTTAAACTTTTACTGACAAGTACGAAATGCATAGTTATGTCAGCATGGTCAATAAAACGAAGGAAATACATCTGTTGTCATATGACAAAAAGTAATAACCTCGAAAAACTTTCATAATAGCATATAATATTTTGATCGTCAATCTCTTAATTGCTTTTACAATTGATTCACATTCCATCTAACATTAAACCTTTTGCAGAAAATGCATCTGAAAGAAATGAGAGAAAAAATCATTCATTTGTCCTTGGTCTTTATAAAAAGTTATATCAATGACAGTCATAAAGTTCTTTCTATTAAAGTGAAGTATAATATTGGATATTTATATAATTTGGCATGGGTCTAAGTTAGAAAAATAATCTACCTCAAATTACTAGTTGAGCCGACAAGGTTATTTTATCCACCTTGAAAATTTAAAACTTATTCTAAATATGACAGGATAAGGAAACGTAACATCTGTAAATTTTAAAACTGACAACTGTACTTTTGTCCTAAAAGATCTTAGACTGCAAAAATTCGTATCGTGTGAGTTGAGAAACATCTTTTTATTTACAAAGCACAGACAAAAACAGATATATTTCAACGCCTTCTCAACTAATCTTACATATTACTGTCTTGTTAAATAAAATTCGATACGAGACGTTTGATATATCATATAAATGCATTGGTTTCAACAAAATGCATTAATGTCCAAGTAAAATAAAAAGAAATGTTTCAATAAATCCTGTTTTTCACTCCTTTGACGTCAAACACTATAGGTGTTGTCACACAAATGGTAGCAAAACAAGTGAGAACGCGTAGAAAATGTCATGTTTTTTTGTACTTAAAGTGCATTAAAGGTCAAAGTTTTAAAAAGAATGCTTAAGGTAAATATGCTAGATATACTTATTGGAGGTGTGATCAGATGATTGAAGCTGTTAATTTTCTCCATGATAGTATTTATGTACGTTTCGGCAACAAAGTTTATCGACAGGTTGTCGGTATTCCTATTGGCAATATGTGTGTCCCTTTAATAGCAGACTTGCTTTTGTACTGTTATGAATCACATTTTATGACCAAAATCACTGAAGACCCATCTTAATTGCATTTAATTGATAAATTGATTTTTTAAAATACTAAGGCTTTTCTACCTCGATCAGGAATAGATTACCTTAGTTGTATTTGGCAAAACTATTTAGAATTTTTGTCTTCAATGCTCTTCAACTTTGTCCTTTATTTGGCCTTTTTAACATTTTTGGATTCAGGCGTCACTGATGAATCTTTTGTAGACGAAACGCGCGTCTGGCGTAAACAAAAAAAAATAATCCTGGTATCTATGATGAGTTAATTTACAACCACTGGATCGATGCCATTGCTGGTGGAGTTTTATTCCCCGAGGGTATCACTAGCCCAGTAGTTAGCACTTCTGTGCTGACATGAATTGTCATTGATATGGTCATGATTATAAATTAACTGTTTACAAAACTTTTGAATTTCGTATCTATAATGAGTTTATTTATACTCAACAACACTTACCGTTTTCTTGAAGATATTTTTTCTTTAAATAATCAAGAATTTTCTCAATATACCGCCGATCTCAGATCTGTACTCAGTGTCATTTTGTTGTTGGGATGTACAAGTACCCGGTCACGTCCACTTGTATTTGTATTTTATCCATCTGAGGAGGTTAGCCTTTTTTAACTGATTTTTATAGTTCGTTTTTATATTGTATTGTTACACTTATGTGCCAGGTTATGGGGAGGGTTGGGATCCCGCTAACATTTTAACCCCGCCACATTCTGTTTGTATGTTATCAAAGGTACTAAGCTTATAATTTAATACGCCAGACGTGCGTTTCGTCTATATAAGACTCATCAGTGACGCTCAAATCATAAAAGTTATATAGCCTTATAAGCACAAGTTGAAGAGCATTTAGGATACAAAATTCCCAAAACTTGTGCCAAATACGGCTAAGGTAATCTATGCCTGGGATAAGAAAATCCTTAGTATTTCGAAAAATTAATACTTTGTGTCTGTCCAAAGTCAGGAGCCTGTAATTTAGTTATTGGCAATCATACCACATCTTCTTTTATTTTTACACTGGATTTACATGAAATGATGGACCAGAGAGAACTCATAATTTATTCAATTTTTGGTAGCTCGGTGAACAAAATACTCTAAAAATCATGATTAGTTAGTCTGTCAATGAATACTTATCTATTATATATCAATGTGTTTTGTTTGTCATGGTTGTTTGTATAGTTGGGGTCTGTTTTCATTTTTGTATATCTCCTTAATGATGATGGAAGTTTTTAACGACCTTGACTGGCTATACAGCCCTTGCACGGTCGAAATATCTCTTTTATCTCTATCGTGGGTGAAATTGTCGGACCGGATATACCCAGATGATCATTCATTGACATGGTCAATCATAAGCTACAAAACTAATACAAACAGTAAGTAAAATGTTTTTCCCCTCATCGTGCATGACTTGAAAAAATAGGTTATCAAGGATATGGTTTTTGCTGAATCCTAAATGTCATCCATTTTGATTCGATTAACTTTTTACGATAATACGTTTTGTTGGAAACATTTCACCTATAGAAATACAATTAGTATGTTGATAGCAAACGTTTAATCATATAGCTGTCTACTACAATAGTATTAAGAATATTTCATCAGTGATTTGAGAATAATCCATATGCTGATGTAATCGACCTTCCTAATTATTTTTTCTAAAGTATTCGGTCCTAATATAGATTTATGTCTATAAATAATATTTAAGGATATTAATTCATAGCGATGTACTTAATATATTAAATGTGTTCTTGACAATATGTCATGAATACATTTGTAAAGTACTTGCTTTGTGTGCGCATCCCACTCCCAATTCTGTATTGAAATTCTTCGTGTTGTAGTTAAAAAGATTTTAACTTATACAAATAATTCCCTTTTATTTAACGCAAAGGTAACTGAAAGTCAGGGCTGCTTTTGTTACAAAGATTATATCAAAATATGCTCTTCGACTTTGTACTTGCTTGGCTTTATAATGTTTTTGATCTGAGCGTCACTGATGAGGCCATTGTTATATTATAGTTCGTTTCTGTGTGCGTTTCATTTTAATGTTGTGTTTCTGTTGTGTCGTAGTTCTCTTATATTTCATGCGTTTCCCTCAGTTTTAGTTTGTAACCCGGATTTGTTTTTTTCTCAATCGATTTATGAATTTCGAACAGCCGTCTACTATTGTTGCCTTTATTTACGTAGACGAAACGCGCGTCTGGCGTATTGAATTATAATCCTTTAACCTTTGATAACTATTTGATACAATTTTGAACAAATACATCAGATTATCTTAATCTGGTGTTATAACTATGTTGCTTTTTCTGATTTACAACAAATTGCTTTGTTTCCTACCAAAGCTTTAACAATACAATCTACACTTTAAAGATGAGTCAAGTATTCCACAATTTTTTTTTACATCAGGATTCTCATGGTATTTGGTAAAGTTGTGACAAACGGGATGACTTTTTCTATCATATTATGGATTTTCCTTTCCTTAATATAGGTTTGCATTAGGTTCCCTCTTTTAGATGGAATAGGATCCCATTTAGGGCTACTAGTCCGGTACCCACGAATATAGTTCTTAAAAAAATATTTAACTTTTGTTATAAATTGTGTAGTGTTATTCTTTCACTAGTTCTGTAACTGAATGTAGATTTATTTGAATGGGTAGCCTTTCTAGTTTGAATTTCTGTAAAAACTTTGATTGATTTAAATGTAATCTGGCGTCAGTACAAAGAGTAAATTGCCTAAATTCTAGCCTTTATTCTTCCCAGGAAGTAGACTGACTGACCCTGTTGTCAATAAAAACAAAATTTTGCAATGGAATGCCGGTCATGAGGCACTGAGATTATACTTAGACACTTCAAAATGAATTCCTAACATGAACCAGAAGTCCCAAGGTGGCTATAAAAATTATTTATTGAACAGGACCCTATGTACTTACTATGATTTTCAATGCGTTCCAATGGGGCAAATAATTGGGTCCCCGTTCCAGATTGCACATTTTCAGAGTTGATTTGATGTATTACTGTTTGGTCAAACGCCCTATGTCTAAATGAACGAAATATTATTTAATATTTAAGAACATCAGGAATGTGAATATAATAAATTGGCCAACAAATAAAGGCAACAGTAGTATATCGCTGTTCAAAACTCATAAATCTATGGACAAAAAACAAAATCGGGGTAACAAACTAAAAGTGAGGGAAACGCATTAAATATTAGAGGAGAACAACGACACAACATTAAAATGTAACACACACAGCAACGGACTAAGCATTAGACAAAACCGGATGAGAATAACCAATATAACATCAAAACCAAATACATGAATTTGGGATAGACAAGTACCGTTACACGTCTTCTAGTAATGTCAATTCACACTCAAATATAGGAGAAAAACAAACGACACAACTGAAACACAACGTAAAAATGTTACACACACAAAAACGAACTATGATATAACAATGGCCATTTTCCTGACTTGGTACAGGACATTTTTAAAGAAAAAAAAATGGTGGGTTATATCAACAATATCAATAATATTTTTCACAAACATAGTACTGTAAAAGTTTAATTATTCAATCTGCTTAAATTACATACAAGGTGGGATATCTTATGTAGTTTAGATTGTTATTGGTGTTGTGTAAAAACGAACAAACACATAAAGCGTTAACATCTGCTGATCCAATTTCTGCTTTACGTAAACATTGCATTATGGTTGTGCTTTGAGCAAGAATCCAAATGTGTAAGAAGCGTGTCATTAGTTAGGCACTGACATTTAAAAAAAAGAAACTCATTTTCAAGCCTTAAAAACTGATGTTAACTCTCTAAGCTAATGAACAATTTTCTTGAATATAAAATCTGTACTGAAAGCTTAATCGTGGTGCCCCTATAACGTCAATAATCATTAACCCGCATCCTTTAGTTTTGCCCTGCAAACCTATATATCTTGCCTGAAAAATAATTAATAAAGTTTATAACTACATGTATATATACTATTGTTGGTTAATCATATGCCTTTCTTCTCATTTTCACAGCCTATTGAATAGATTCACAGCTTTTCAAGACTTTGGTCAATTAAGTTTGACATATAGTTAACACATATGTTTAAGACTGTATGTTAACCCCCAGAGGGTCTTTCTTTTTGTCTGCGTGTGTCGTATGGTTACTGTTAAATTGACGACTACCCCTTTTGTTCATTCATTCATATGCACTTTTGTTGGTTGTACCATTTTAGACTTACACTTACAGCCCAGTAGTCAGCACTTCGGTGTTGACATGAATATCAATTATATCGTCATTTTTATAAATTTCCTGTTACAAAACTTTGAATTTTTCGAAAAAAAATTTCCTATTCCGGGAATAAATTACCTGAGCCGTATTTGGCACAACGTTTTTGAATTTTAAGTCCTCAATGCTCTTCAACTTTGTACTTGTTTGACTTAATAACTATTTTGATCTGAGCGATGAGTCTTATGTAGACGAAACGGGCGTCTGGCGTATTAAATTATAATCCTGCGAACTTTAATTACAAATAAGGCTGCAATAGTTCAGCTATGAAAATTGCATCTAGTTGCCGCAAAGAGAAAACTAAATCAATTTACTCTCCTTAAAAACGTTAGATATTTCACACTTCTCAATTCTAACTAGATGTGCTATGTATCTATTCATCTTACACTGAAAAACAGTCAACACCTTATCACAACTGGACGAGATAGGTCTAAGTTACCCCTGCAACTTGCTTAATCATGCAGTTAAATCGAAAATAGATCACCAAAAAAGTATGAATGATATTTACGTATATACCGATATAACTCCTGAAGATATCTGTACTTGACAATTGTCAATTGAACTGCAAAATTTCCATTATAAAATCTGTTAAAACCATTAACTTTCTAGAAGAAGTTACCATCCATATATAATGATAAAAACAAAAAATCTATTAGTTCCTTGGTACTATAAGTTTAAATGTCAAGTACTAAAGAACTTCTAAAGGATGAGTAGTCAAACAGTTTTGTTTTAAAAAAAAGAGTAACATATAAACAATTATAGGAAAATCAATATGAAATTGTCATAAAAGTACAATAGTGAAAATACCAAACTCCTAGGAACATTCTGAACAGAAAGGTCTTAATCAAATGACAAAATCAAAAACTCAAAAAACAGCACACGAACGTCTAACAACTGTCATATATCTGATTTGGAACAGGCATTTTCTTGTGTAGAAAATGGTGGATTAAGCCTAGTTCTAAACCTCTCATTTTTATGACAGTCGCATACAATTCCTTTTTATTTACAATGATGTATGAATAAGTGATTTACCGCCATTCAAAATGTTCACACCCAATTTATTTAAAAACTTGAAGGGTCTATATGACTGAATGGGACCTTATTTAAGATGTTATTGATTTACGTTTACCAGGAGATTCTGATGATAAATATACACACACGGAATAAAATTTTCAATTTTATCTATTTTCTGAGAAAATTCAAATGTGTGTACGTATACTTACATGCATATGATAATATAAAGTTGGTTAATCATATAATTTAAAAAAAAAAAGGTAAATTGTTATCAGGTACCAGACTTATAATTTAATTTTATACGCCAGACACGCGTTTCGTCTACATAACACTCATCAGTGACGCTCAGATCAAAATACTTATAAAGACACTACTGTGCTGGTGATACCCTCGGGGACGTAATGTCCACTTGCAGTGGCATCGACCCAGTGGTGTAAATAGTTATCAAAGGTACCAGGATTATAATTTAATTTTATACGCCAGACACGCGTTTCGTCTACATAACACTCATCAGTGACGCTCAGATCAAAATAGTTGTAAAGCCACTACTGTGCTGGTGGTACCCTCGGGGACGTAACGTCCACTTGCAGTGGCATCGACCCGGTGGTGTAAATAGTTATTAAAGGTACCAGACTTATCAGTAATGTTGATCAATAAATCAATATTAGTGATATTTGTTTATGGCTTAAAAGTGGACAACACCAACATTTAAAAAAAGGGTCAATAAATACAAATTGATAATTCGGATAAATAAACTGGTACCAGCATATTTTAGGATTTATACAAACAAGATACAAAAAAATTACATCACAAAAATACTAAACTTAAAGGTAAATCAATTCGGAAAGTCCATAATCACATGGCAGAATCAAATAACAAAACGCATCAAACACGAATGGACAAGAACTGTCATATTCCTGACTTGGTACAGGCATTTTCAAATGTATAAAACGGGGGATTTAACCTGGTTTTATAGCGCTAACCCTCTCACTTTGATGACAGTCTCATCAAATTCCGTTATATTTACATTGATGCGTTAACTAAAAAACAGACAAAATGTAGTTATTTTCTCTGCCGGAATTTATATTTTCATAATTTAACTTTGAGATTGGATAAATCGGATTAGTCACTAGTCATTTTAAAAGAATCTGTTTCTCTAATGATGACATTGATTTTCAAATACATTTAAATTTTGATAAACGAAAATCCTCCGTGAGAGCCTTTTACATTCCGGATTTAAACGTCATACAAATATTGTTAATTTCTATAGCGCCTGTTAACACATTTAGATTCATCCAGAGATCTGGTAAATGTCTATTTGCTTGTTAAGCAATGACTTTTCGATTTATGAGTTTGAATGTCCCTTTGGTATCTTTCGCCACTATTTTATGACCATTTTACTTAGTAAATTATCCACTTTGATCATCGGCTACTACTCGTTGATTGTTTTTTTATAAACCATTTGTTCAGAAAGGGTTGAACAACTAAAGAATTAGAGAAAATTAAATATTCCCTTCAGTTTGGTCAACCTGTTGTAAGGTGAATTCTTTATCATTCAACTCCAAAACACATAAACAAACTTAAATTTCAAAAAAATACGATACCGACAAAGCATTTGTTAAAATTAAAGTTAAATATTAATTATTTCATCTTATTTATTTTTTCATGATATGTTATACAGTACATTATCATTAACTTGACTTTTAAACTAATGTATGAATTGTTTTAGATTTGTCATTTCGGTGCCTTTTATAGCTGACTTTGCTCTACTTATTGTTGAAGGTCGTACGGTAACCTCTAATTGTAAATTTCTGTGTAATTTGGTCTCTTGTGGAGAGTTGTCTCATTACCAATCGCACCGAGTCTACTATTTATATGTACATGTTAATATTTTTGTCTTTCAACCATTTTTAGTTCATGCTTTTTTATTATGAGGGCCTCATGGAAGATTGGTTATTATAACTATGTAACCTTCTAATGATAAATTACTTTTGTTATAAAAGAAATGGTTGACGTAGCTGCCGCCTCCGTAAGAAGGCTTATTACACGTATCTTTCTAGATGTTCTAGTATAAAGAAAAGCTTAGTAGAATCCGTATGCATATAGCATATAATCCATATCTAAATAAATACAATATATATATATACGGTCAGTAAACCTTGACGAACAAAGACAAAGTTGTCCTTTCCATAAATTAGTATGTAATTAGATAAACTTTCCCAAACACAGCTTATTTATTTGTCTCAACATTTCAAAGTTCCGTTGAACTTGTACACATAAACTATTAGTACATAGCACAAACTCGTCATAGATCACACCAGGCTTAACCTTAATTTGTACTCCAGACGCGGGTGACGTCTGCAAAGTATTTATCAGTGACGCTCGAAATTCAGCAAAAAAAAAAAATACTATGGAGTATATAATATAATATATACATCTATTTCTAATTTTCCGTCGATTTATCCCTTTCTGCACCTTTTGTATAAAATAATTTAACCAACGTGTGGTTCGTTTGATCTCAGTTCTTTATTGGTTAAAATCCGATTATGACGTCGAATTTTCTTGCTTTCTTCTGAATTTCAAATTGTGAAGGCATGAAAAAATGCGACCCTGCCTGATGACGTCACATAAAAAGAACACATCTTTTTGAAAATCATTCGAAAAGAAGTAATATGTTTGCCTTCGTTTTGTTTGGAAATCATTAGAGAAACAGATTCCACCACCAAATCTGGTGTAATACGATATTTATCCACTCTCAACAGTTAACTTTTAAATATTTAAAACGTGCGATACTAGTTACAGATTTATAAAAGAATAAAATCACATTTTTTTCATTTGTTCATAAGAGTTTATTAGATAAGCAAAAGTGTGACTTCTCTTTGCATTGGAATATCTTAAGACCGTCCTTTCGATACTATTGAGGACCTTCAATGTAACTACGAGGTCCAAAGTTATTCAAACTGGATTTGGCTGTCATAAATCTTTTAGGTAAAACATAGCTTGATTTAATGTGCCTTTACCTAGTCGGGATTGGAGTTATCACCTATTGTTCCAGTTTTTATTTAGAGAAATGAATGTCTGATACCTCTATTGATATTTCAATTATTGATTTACCGAGTGAAAATAATGAGACTTGTTGTCTTATCCATTAACTGCAAAAAAGGTATGTTCGTCCCTATTTGTCTTAAAATGACAAAAACATATCTTGCAGTTAAACATTGCAGCAGAAGTTTCCATCCTTATTACATTTAATTAATATGGTATGTCACTTGTTTGATGTTTGATTATACAAATGATAAAATCCAATTAGAATACTTATAAAGAGCTAACATACTTGTATTAAGTACTATTATAGTATTCCATTTCCGGATTTTATACTGATGGTTTTGTACAAATTCGGTTGATTTAGTGATGGCCAACATTTGTGTATTGAGAACTTTCGTTATCGTTATCAAATTAATTTACATTCATGCAGGTTAGTGGTTAAAATTAATTAGATTATTTTAATTGTAGTTATTGACTTAAAACGAACATTCAAAACTATATGTGATTATATATGTAATACTTTCCAAAACTTTATCAAATCCTTACATGAACAACGTAAGGAAAATTTACTATCCTTCTGTTCTTCTCGGACTTGGACGTTGTCGCTGTTATAATTTCCACGTAATTATACTTTTGAGTTGTTTCTATTTGTTCCGATGATTGACAAGGTTTAATTCAGTATTTATGAACCTTCTTTTCTTGAATTTGCCATTCAGTTCGGTATTTTTTATAGACACTTGTGTACATTAATAGTACCACTGTATGCACTTCCGAAAGAGAAAATTTAAATATTGTTGATTGTTTTTATCGGCTTTTATATATAATAATTATTTGCATTCCAAGTTTTATATGATAAAGTTTAATCCAGCAACATTTAACATACAAACAAAATATGAATATTTCAAAATACGTAAAGCTAACAAGAAACATGGATCAGTAATTAAGTTTATCTGGAATAGCCTGAATTTTGGATTAATATCTGATTGTTTAATTTCCTTCACGATTTCCCTTAATTTAATATTTGCAATAGTACAAAACGTTTGATGATTATCCTATAAAGTTGACGTTTAAAAATATATGATCTGTAAATATTACAATAAATTCGCAATTACATGTAATTGATTTTCTTTTTTCTTCCAAAGGATCATTGTCAGATATTGCCGTCACTTGTCGTTCGTTGTCGTACATGGACTTTTTACTGCTTCCGTTGATTGATAATTTTTTATTTTGTCCTTTTTTATAGATATCATCTTTTGAAATTTACCTTGGAGTTCGGTATTTAGCTTTATTTTTTACAAAATATCTTTTCCTTTGAAACTACAAAAACCAGCTTGACCACAATGCTCTATCTTAGATTATCTACTTTGAACATTACCACTTATAAATGACTATGATAGAAATTTGTTTAAATTGTTTTACATTTGTCATTTCGGGGCCTGTTATAGCCAACTATGCGGTATGGTGTTTGCTCATTGAATGCTGCACGGTGACCTATAGTTGTTAATTTCTATTTTCTCGTGTGAAGAGTTGTCTCATTCGCAATCTTACCACAGCTTCTTATTTTATGTTTAAGAAGAATGTTCTTACATAAAAATAAAAATAAAAAGTTGCAACACTGTAGTAATTTCTTTAAATGTTGTTGTAATCGATACTAAAATTAATATTGTTTTTGATGAATTACAACATAACTTAATATGAATTGCTGCACAATCATGATTTCACATCAATTTGATACAGTCAGGGTCGTGCTTTTGAATTGATACTCATCTGTCTGTAAAATTCCATCCTCAACGTCCTCGCTCTTTGTTTAATTGAGAATTTCTTAAACCAAGAAACTAACATTCCTTAGCATTTTTATGAAAGTGTTTCTAACAATTAATATTTTTAGGTTTCAAAATATAAATCAAAGGGGCCAATAAAAAAGTACAAGGTAACGTCACAAATATAAGACGTAAAATACGGGAAACATAACGTTTTTAATTTGCACTTTAATCTCAATAAGAACAGAATTCAATCTTAATTGAGAAAAGGGATGGACCCTAGAATTGAGTACAGGAGACTTGCTTTCTAATGAGTATTTATTGTGCATAATCGATTACATTTGTACACTCGAACATCATTTTTAAAACAAATAATCGGATCCTCACTGAGAATATAAAAACAATATAATATATGAGTATTCATTTCTTGATGCTTGAGGATAAAGGCATAGCAAAAATTAATAGGAAAACATTTGATGCATATACTTTATTTAAACTTGCAAACACGTAAACCACCCTTTCCGATCCCATTCACCACGGTTGAATGAAACATTTTTTTTTAAATCCAAGGCTATGTCATTGCAATTATAATGTCCGTTCTTGAATTAACTACAGAAACATCATTATGTTTAATTTGTTTCCTCCATGACTTACAATCCAGCTATTTACAAATAGTATATGATTTTTTAATTTTTTAATGTATTAACACACCTACAACAAAGAAGATTAAGAACATAATATTCTTAATTATAAATAATGATAAGTTTTCATCCGCAACTCCCTCGTACTTTATTAAAATTTTTAATTGTGAATTTTTTTCATTCAAGGAACTAATAATCTTCAGCTTTTCGGTTTTTTCTTCAATCTTCAAATCTTTCTCAATAGTCTTGTTACATACATCACGTGTATGTCCTTCTATTACCTCTTCCAGTTTACTTTCCATGGTGTCACAGTACAAAAATGTATTGAAATAAACGAATAAGTCTCTATACTGTCCCTCTGGTATCTTTCGTTCCTCTCTTGCATTGAGTTACTTTTATGTTCAAAATCTAAATCTAAGGTGCCTATAAAAAGGTACCAAGTTACGTCATAAACTTAGACAACAAAAATTTGGACCCTCACTGAGAATTTCCAAAATTATTATATGAGTATTCATTCCTTGATGCTCAAGGATAAAGGTAAATCACAAATTAATAGGAAAACATTTGATGTACCTACTTTATTTAGAGTTGTAAATACTTAAACCACCATTTCTGATCCCATTCACCACGGTTGAATAAAAAACAATGTTTTATTTAAAATCAAAGGCTCGGTCATTGCAATTATAATGTCCGTTATTGAATTAACTACAGAAACATCATTATGTTTAATTTGTTTCCTCCATGACTTATTATCTAGTTATTTACAATAGTATATGATTTTTAATATATATTAACCCACCTACAACAAAGAAGATTAAGAACATAATATTCTTAATTATAAATAATGATAAATTATTTATAGAATAATAATATGCTTATTGGTATAAAGATTCATTGTTTTATTAAATTATCGCCACGTGTTTAACATAACACATTCTCAGTCATATTAAAAGAATAGCGTATATTTAAACTAACATTTAAGGTAGCACAATATAAAAGCAACTAAATTTTATCAAAATTTCATTTTCAGCTGTTTTCGTTACTTCTTAATATTCCAAAACCACAGAAGAAAAATTTGTTTACATATCTTGCACTGTTAATGAGTTTTGATGATAATTAGTTTTATAAACAAATGCACGTGTCTGACTGATACAAGATAAAAACATGTGGGCAGTACTTTGTGGTTAATCAATAGAATCATTTGATAGCTTTATGATCACTGGCCAGCAATAAAAATAACAGTTGCATTAGAGATTTATTGAAAAATGAAGTTATTGAATTCCAGATAAAAATACATTTCTTTATTGGAGCTGCTAGGAGAAAAAAAAACCCAACTATTTGGAGATATAGAGGGAATCAACATATAAATGTACAGATATTAAACAAATATAATCCTACAACAATTAATGTTTCTGATGTTTATACTAGAATATCTTAAGGAGAATGTTGGAATATGAATTCTTTTTCAAAGAAAATACAAATTGAATATTGCATTAATAAACTGCAAAAATGAAAAAAAATGTACTTTGTGTGAAACACCATATTGTCATAGTATACAATTGCAATTTTAGAAATCCCCCATATAGATTCTCTAGACAGGCCAACTGATGATTTTGTGTACAAATGCATAACTTACTTTTTGTAACAATGCAAAAATCAAAACATATTATTTTATGTACTAAATGAATAGAATCCATATTGAAGAAAGTAAATGCAATGTGTAATTAAACTTCTGAGATCATTAATAGTAAAGGTTTATCATGGTGGGCGGTGTTTTGGCCATATCTGTAGCAACTGACTTCCAGCAAGGTCACTAATGATATAACATCTCCCGCCAGATCTGATTTTTGTTGCATAAGGTGTGCATTTTCTTTATATATTTAGAATTGCTGAAATGGAATGCTTTCTTACTGGTCAAAACCTAATTGATTTATGATTAAAGGCCAATCCTGAAGTATCCCCATGGTACATGTGTGAATTATATTGAAGTTAATGGGGTACAAGTAGGAAAATTCTTATTTATTTAATTGTGACACATTCATTTTTGTCATGAAAATGTTGTTTTAAATAAAATTAGCTCCTAGATGGGTGCCCCTATATGCCTGATTTTCACACATGTTGTTCCTTGACCAGATATCTTCCAAACCGTGTCTCAGATTTCCAAAACATCAATAGAACAAATTTTATACCCAATTGAATTTAGTGATCTCTTATGAATTGAGGTCTCAAACTTCATTGGAGGTTTATGAGAGAATGAAATACAGTAGGAAAAATTTGAGACACGGTTTTAGAGGAAAAACTGTGTTGTACAAGAATCTATAAAATATTTTGGGATGCTATACATAACAAAGAAGTTAATTTCATTCAAGTGTGGACATCACAATATAGCAACTAATTACATAATAATTAATTATGTAATAATTATCTCATAATGAAATTATCACCATTTGAAAGATTAATCTTTCGTCTTTCTTTTGGTACCTCATTTATAAAATTCAAAGTTGAAATGAAGAAATTACATCAGTTTATAGTTGTCTGATTGGGGGTGAAAAAATCTTTGTATTGTGCTACCTTAAATATCGTTACATGTAGTTAATACGATATACACGTGCTATTCCACGAAGAATTAAGAATTATAAGTGGCTACTAATATTAGTTATTATTCTTCCTTTCTAAAAAAAAGTGTTTTATCCGAACATGTCAAAATACTAGAAATTCTAAGGATTCGAAATACTAAGAATTGTTTATCCTGTGCATAGATGACCTTAGCCGTATTTTCCTCAACTTTTTTTACTTTTGGGTCCTCGATGCTCCTCAATTCTATATTTGTTTAGCTTTCTTTCTCTTTTGATCTGAACGTCACTGGTGGGTCTTATGTAGACGAAACGCACGTCTGGCGTATCAAATTATAAACCTGATAACTATTTATACTATTTTTTCTCCAGCCGATGTCACTGTAATTACATCGTTTAGTGATTACTTTTTAACACTCATAAAAAAGAACTTTTAACATATCCTATACTTGAAATTTCACAAAATAGATTCGACACAAGAATGTCCAACTTAGATCGTCTCCTCCTTTACAATAGCTATGTTGTGACCAGCATTAACATAATAATTACGGAAAGGCAAAAATTGATGGACTTTCACTTATCATACCAGAGAATACCATTTTTGGTGCTATCAAAAATTGTAAGCTGAACACAACACTACAGGTATATCGAATTTAATTTGAGCCATATAATTATGCACCCTTGAGATAAATAATAAATCGTCGGTGTTGCTCGAAACCAATTATTGGAATTCCAAATATAGTAAATCATAGTCAAGCAATTAATTAAATTAATACTGCACCAAACACACGACTAAAGTATATCTGCGCATCGGTCTGTTATAGCCTTGAGATATGTTTTACTGACCGACTTTACTAAATAATATTTTATGTTTTTTTTAGAAATATGTGGTGGTATTCTTAAAAAGTCTTCAGGGTATATATCTCCACCATTGATAAGCAACACCTATCAGTCTAACAGTTTCTGTCGATGGGAAATACATAGCAATAGAAATAACAGCATTATTTTAACATCAACAGATTTTTCCGTAGAAGAATCACCCGGATGTATGTAAGTAGAGAGGGTTGGAAAGTATAACCCGATGTGTATCCCAATTTTTGACATTATGCATGTTTGTTTTGTTCACACTGTGTCAATATGTTTGAATTTCATGCAACTGTCATACAAGTGAGAAGTTTAGCTTGCTATAATATTAGGTTTAAACCACCCTTTTCTACATAAGTAAATGTATGTGTCAAGTCTGGAATATGACAATTGTTTTCCATTCGTTTGAAATGTTTTGCTTTTGATTTTCCCCCATTTGATAGGGTACTTTCCGATTTAAACTTTCATTGGATATAAGCATTTTTTTTTTTAATTTTAATCATTGCAGCAATTATTTAATTGAATACAAAATGTTAATATACATTTAGTATTATCATTATCCTACAGTTTTACTTTTTTCATATACGTGTGTTTGCTCAAAAGTTGTGACACATTCAATCAATATTTGAAAAGCTTATAGACGAATTTCTATTTTGCGATAAAGATCGTCATATTTTATATCGAAATCGTTCTCATAAAACCAAACATTTTATGATAAAGTTTGACGTTTTTGTGCTTTCCCACGGATTACATAGGTACCCATTTTTATTTTGCTGATAATATCAAGAGATACTTATTCGTTTTCGAAGAAACATACTATTGCTAGTATTAAAACAAAACGGAATTCTATTGTTATAAATCATCACATCAAGGGAATAGGGTTCAACGTTAACATTATATTTAAAGGAAAAGTAAATTTACTTTTAGAAATCGATTCCTATTTCGATAGTCAATCAATAAAAATCGGGAGAAAATCATCAAAATTATCATCAAAATCAGTCGAAACACACTGATATATCGCAAGAATTACGAGTTATCTTTAGACTGATAACCTATCATTTTTCAGTTCGTCACTAGAAATTAACTTTGAATTTACAAACTCATGCAAGGAGGTATTTATAATAATTGAAAAGTGTATTGTTTTCAATCATTGAAATTTGTAAAGTACACTGTGTTGATAAACATTACGTTTGTCGTGTCTCTGTGACGTCATTATCTTCCATTACATATTAGCCTTAGATGGCTATGTGAATTGCAAAATGTGATTATAAGCAATAGACTTTTTACAGTAATTATATATTGTACACACATAAATTCTAAAAGACATATCGTTGTGAAATGTGTTGTGGGTGTGCAAGAAGCTGTTGTTAATGTTAATTTAACACTTGTAAGATATAATCACATCTGTTTGATAGACTAATGTCTTGTGGGCAGTTGAAAGACGTTAATGTATCAATTATCTCCGATTGCTTTAAACATTGGTGTTTTGATCCTTCATGTAAGTTGTATTAAGCAATAACGATCCCCAAAGAATACACTTAATAAAATAGGGATGAGTACATTAAATTCGTTTTTTGAAAGCATCATAGTACATACGGTTTCCATTTATATCTTTAATTATTGAGGAGGAAAGAAACAAACGTGTTGACACGTGCAACAGTGACACAAAAGTTGCGAAATACATAATGTTAAAAATAATTAATACACCAAATCGATATTTCGGTTAATGGAAATCGTCTTTTTCTATAAACAACAAATATGAATATACATCTATACAATTACCGATTTTTATATCCAATTTCGCAGGAAACGTTTTGTTGTTATTGCTGTGTGTTTGTTTATTGTATATTGGCTAGAGGTATAGAGGGAGGGTTAATATCTTTAAAAAAAACATGCTCAACCAGGCCGCAGTTTTTAACCTGTTCCAAGTCAGGTGCCTCTGGCATTATCTTGTTATGTAATTTTTAATTTTAGTTCACTTATATGTTTCGGTGTTTTTTTTCACTCGGGTGCGAAATTTTCTTGTTCTGTTTAAATACCCATTGGTGACCTTCGGCTGTGTTTTACTCATTTCTTTTGTTTGTTTTTTATCTATTTGAAACATTACTCTCTTCGATTCTCAATTGTAAGATTTAACAATAGCATAAATAATATATAAATTAAAATTTAAAAAAAATGTTTTTTCTGCATGACATATTCAAAAATGTTTCAGCAACTAGCAGATAAGTTCCGCATTTCATTTATTTTACATTAGGTAGTATCCAGTCCATATAACCGTTCTTTCCATCGCTAGCCAAGAAATCGTCTAGCCATGTTAAGTTTAACACGTGCAACACTGGAATACATCATGGTTAAAATAATTTATAAAACCAAATACTAAATCGATAGTTCAGTTAATGGAAATCGTATTTTTTAATTAAAGATAACTATTGTAGACATAACGTATATCTAATTGCAATTTGACAGCGCACTATTTGTTTTGTACATCCTACATCCTATATGACGTATATATTATATACAAATCTTTAGTTTGCTTATAAGTTTAAATAAATCAACTTATTATTTGAAAAGCTTATCGCAGAATTTCTATTTTTTGATAAAGATCGTCAAAATTTTGTATCGAAACTTTACATGAAACTACAAAAAATAAGTGAACTTACTTTTAAAATCCGAATCACATGTCTATAATGAATTTGAAGCAGGCATGAGATAACCGTAATCAGTAATCGTAATCAGCTGTAATCAATTACATTTTGCAGTGTAATCCTATGTAATCAGTAATCATGTCATTTCTGATTACGATTAATCATAATGTTATCTATTACATTGCCAAAAAAACACGTGTAATCATGATTACTTTCAGATTACTTTAAGATTACATTCATAAGATTACTTGCTGATTACAAATCTTATATATATGAAAATAGTCATTGATAGACAATATGAAAATAAGAAAATGTAAAGCATGAATGAAAAATCATGAAACTAGTATTCACTATGATGGGACTTTGTTTAATGTGATAAATTGTATCATCTATATAACAAGTTTTGTATAACCAAGTGTTTTATTTTGTGAACATTTTACTATAGAAATTTGCATTTCCAATGTTTCGTTGTGAGATAGAGCTCTTATGAAACAAGAATATTCATTGAAAGCATTTTTTGTTCCTTGAATGAACACTTCTGATATTAACTCCAATTTCATATAAGTTTGCCTAATATTTTGATAAATCTACATTGAAATTCAAAATTCCAATTTTACTCTGATGGTCGACAAAAATACATAAGCCCACTTAATTCAAAATGGAATTTTAAACCAGATTTCATTTGTTTACAATTTGAATAAAAAACATATTGCTATAAATTTTATGATCCGTACATTGACCTATAATGGTTTACTTTTATAAATTGTTTTTTGGATGGAGAGTTGTCTCATTGGCACTCACACCACATATTCCTATATCTATTTCTTATTACATCAAGTATTTAAAATTTTCAAACAAATTATGACAATTAACCACTTTTAACTTTATTATTATTGTATTCAAGGCAATAATATTTTAATACCAAGCTCACCTAATGTTTGTTTAAAAAAACGGAAATAGTGATTAACACCTTTAAAAACATTTACGAATGTATCAATTATGTCCCCACAGACAATAAAACTATACTTAACATTATTTATTCAGGTTTTCTTTTTATTGGGCAGTTTGTTGAAATTTTAAGAAAAAAACCAAAGTTGTATCTTTTACATAGAGAAAGGACACTTGTCTATAGCTATGTGAACAAATAACATATGTTACACTGTACTTGTCTAAATTCTTTAAAATAAGATGAATGAATTAAGGCTATAAAAAGAATCACCAAAATTAACTTTTTTTGTGAGGATAAAAATTTATAAGAAATTCTTTGATACTATATACAATGTAATCATAACTCACACCACATCTTCCTACATCTATAAGTAATCCAAAGTAATCATGATTACTTTAAAGAAAAGTTATCTAATGTAATTGATTTCATTTGAAATAAGGTGTAATTGTAATGTAATCGATTACATTTTTAGCAAAGTAATTGTAATGTAATCGATTACATTTTTTAGCAAAGTAATTGTAATTAAATCGATTACATTTTTAAGTAATCGACCCCATCCCTGATTAAAAGTCGGGAGAAATGAATCCAAAATATCACCAAAACCAGCTATAAAAACACCGAGAGAATAACCAATAAATATCAGAATGTTTGTCACAAGAAATTAACTTTACAGTTACAAATGCTAGGAAGGAGGTGTCCATAAATAACAGAAAACTATACTTTTTTCAATCATTATAATTTGTAAAGTACACTGTGTTTATGAACATCAAGTTTGTCGTGTCTCTGTGACGTCATTAACTCTCATTACATGTCAGTCAGTCTTATATGGCTATGTAAATTGCAAAATGTTATTAAAGGCAACAGCCTCCCTTTAGCAAAAATTACACAATTTTAAAAGACATATTGTGGTGAATAGTTTAGTGGGTGTACAAGAATCTGTTGCTGACACATTTATAATGTTTAAGTCATAGTACCATTACTCTTTCTAAAACTGTTGATTTTGATGTAGAAAAAAAGAGAGGGAATAGGGAATAAAACAATCAAAATTAACTGTGGAAGAACACACCTGTACTTTAACCCCTGGACTAAGGTCATTAATTAAATTTAAACATGTTAATAGATTTGTCATACATTGTGTCCATTAGAAGCACCAAAGAAGGGTTCCTGTATAATGTAATGATAGTAGCAATACGTTAAAACACATTTCAATTACCCTCCCTAAGAAATAAGCTTATTTTGGTACAATGATAACCATGTTGGATTTTACCGGAAGTAGGGTTTTTTGAAGACATCTAATCTATATAATATGTTCAAAAGTAGTACCTAACAAATTTGTACCAAATATTATGATAGTAGCATGATAATAACACCTTTTCAAATACAAACCTTTGATATTGGGCTGATTTAAGTATGAATTCCGCCATTTTAGATTTTACCGGAAGTATACATTTTTTTCAAATGCCTCCCTTTCTAAAATAAAAGAGTAATAGTTGAGGAAGGTCTATGCTAAATTTCATGCTTGTAGCAGGACGTGCACAATTCGTCTGAAATATGCTTGTAGCCGCCGGACTAGTATGTATATGAGCATTTGAAATTAGTTGTATACTGTTATACCATACCATATGTATGCTCATATATTTCTTGCACTACTACTGTGGATTCATTTATTTTTGTGGGTATCAATTTTCGTGGATTGAGAAAACTTACATTTTCGTGGATATTTGAATTCGTTGTTTGCCGATTTCTGTGTACAAAGCCTATAGAAAATTTGTAATTCGTTGAACATATGAATTCATGGTTCACTTGTACCCACGAAAACCATGAAAATTGGTATCCAACGAATAATAATGAATCCACAGTATCACTATATCAATGATAATGTTTTAACTATACTTAATCCATAGATTTCTTAGAGATGGTTCATAGAATGCGTATTATGCTTATTGATTTCATTTGCTTGCTTATTGTGCCACAAGATAAATATATGTTGATACTTGTAAATTCATGATGAAAAAAAAAAAATAAAAAATAAAAAAATAATAAATAAATAAATAAAACAATCAAAAGAGACAAGGAGCTCTAGAGTCTGCGTTTTTTACAAAATATATTACTTTTCCCCTCATCAAAAACATCATGTATCAGATCATAAAAAGTCATGACCACTATATTGTTTTTCACACAGTATTTGGAATACAAATGCTGTCCTTTAGTTTGTCGGTTTGTAGGTCAGCACTTTGTTTGTCGAACGATTAAGAATCTTATTTACTTTTACAGATCAAACGTTTTAAGACACAATGTTAAGAGGTGGAGACAAAAAAAAAACTTACGATTCTTAAGTTTTGTAGTTTGTATTTCGTGATTTATTGGTATTTACAAGTCGAAAACTACTTTGCTCTCTATAGATTAAATTTTTGCTTTTATGGATTTTCGTAATATTTACATACAATAAAATACATCTAGTTCCATTTTGAAATTTCCCTCTAGAGCTAAAATAAAAATAATTATAAACTTTCTACATTACAAAAGATCCTGTTGTGAATTATGAACGTTCAAATTTGTATATATGTCGTGTACATTTTATTATTTAGTACAGGTTAATACTTGTACAAAAACTTTGTATGAGTAATTACTTGTATGATGCCATCATACAAGTTATTACCTGTACAAATATAACTGTACCTGTAATTACTTGTACAATTTTTGTTCAGAAAAAGATAATAACTTGTACAACACAATATCTTTAACGTGTATGTTCTTCTTCTTTTGCTTTAAACAAAATGTTTCCTTAAAAACACTTTTCTTTGAGTTAATACAATGTAAGTCTGGGATTGTGTTCTCAATTGTGGAGTATTATTTTTCTTTAACTGTTTTCCCGTATTTATTTATTTGTTTGTTTATTTTTGTCGAGCCTTCGTTTTTAGTCGAAAAAACTAGACATGTCAATTCTACATTACGACGTCGGTGTCCACAAATATTCGTTCTGTGGTTAAAATTTTTGAAATTTTAATAATTTTTCTTAAACTATGCTGGAGTGCTACCAAACATGGACAGAAACTTGTTTATGATCATAGGATAGTATCCAGAAGTAAATTTTGTAAAAATAAAATTGCTGTTTTTCCGTATTTTACTTGTAAATAGACTTAGTTGTTGTTCCATGGAAGCAATACATTCACTCTGTGGTTAAACTTTTTTAAAATCTCATAACTTTCTTAAACTATCCTGGATTTTTACCAAACTTGGACAGAAGCTTCTTGCAAACAAAAGATAGTATCAAGGGGAATATTTTTGTAGATGTTTTTAACTCATTTTTGTTGGGCCTGCCATTAACAGCAAAATGAGGAGAGACTCTGGGTTCCGTAGAACCCTTGCGAATTTTTCTTATCATAGGGTGTATGTTTTTTTTATTGTATCCATCTGATGAGTTAAGCCTCTTTCAACTGATTTTTATAATTCGTTCTTATGTTGTAAAGTTACACCACTAGCCCAGGTTAGGGGGAGAATTGGGATCCTAATAACATGTTTAACCCTGCCACATTATGTATGGCGTGTCCCGGCCAAGCCTGTCATTCAATGGTTGTCGCTTGTCCATGTGTAACATATTTTTTGCCGTTCATTTTTGTACATGAACAAGGCCGTTAGTTTTCTCGTTTGAATTGTTTTAGATTTACCATTTTGGGGTCTTTTAAAGCTTGCTATGCGTTATGGGCTTTGCTCATTGTTGAAAGCCGTGTGGTGATCTATAGTTTTTAATTTCTGTGTCATTTGGGTTCTTGTGCAGAGTTATCTAATTGGCACTTATATCACATTTTCTTTTTTACATTAGTACCATTTTTGAAATGTTAGAAGAATTTAGACACACGAGGAACACGGAGTAACAACATCACATACATGTAGCATGAAACATTGAGCAAATTAAGCTTAACAGCTTGTTGCTGCTTAAATACTGATTACTGGTGTAAAGTGACAAAGTCGTTAAAAGCAAAAATAAAATAAACCATTCTACAATTTATTTTCAAAAATAAATCATGATAAAAAATTACATATATGTTATACCATATATTGGAATTAAAGGTTAAACCTAATAGATCAATGTAGTAGCACATACAACTCAAATATAATGTGTTGTACAAGTTATTATCTTTTTCTCATCAAAAATTGTACAAGTAAGTACTGGTACAATTATATTTGTACAGGTAATAACTTGTATGATGGCATCATACAAGTAATTACTCATACAAAGTTTTTGTACAAGTAATAACCTGTACAAAATAATAACATGTACACGACATATACACTGTATTGGGCATAGCAAACTTCCTTTCAGTTGGAAGCTCTTGAACATTAAGTTGAATATTCATGGGTTTCTCTAAGAGTTGTAAAAACTATATATAGAATTATTTTCAAGACGATGCTATATAGAGCATATGCTGACATATTTGTATACGTCTTATACAACGCAACAAACCTATGTGTGTACATGTACAATTAAGAATTTCTGATCATTTTCGCTATTATTTACAGTTTTAAAGATAATTGCCAAAAATGAAGTAAAAAGTTAAAACTGTAAGGATCCGACTGACGATTCCATAAATATTGCCATACTTGTAGATCTTTATCTTATTTTGTTTATCAATTTTGTCGGTTACGTTTTGGTTTTATCTACAACATTTTCAACCCAAAGCGCACAAAGTCGTAAAATCTTCATTCAAGGACAACATTTTGAATAAGGAAAAGATCGAGCACTTCGGTCCTCCTTACATGTTCCTGTTTTAAGCCTTGTTGATATTTTGCGCTTATTAAAGTTTCCCCTTATTATCGTTTTATTCAAGATGATAGCACACATAAAAAGTTTACATATGGCTGAAATCTACAATGAAAAATTCATATAAACTTGAATGAAAAAAATAGTACATTAGCGTTTCTTGAATGAAATATAAACATTGATATAATTTTCAGTGTTCATTGAATCAGCAAGTCTTTTAAATATATGTTTATACTTAAATAATCGGATTCCTCTAAGTTTCTTTCAGATTTTGCCATGCACGTTTAACAAAGCAAGGAAAATGTTACATACCGTCCCTTATTTCTGTCTCCCTTAGTATATCACTTAATATAGATACTAATTTTGCGACATTGTTGTCTTGCAATGAACTTCTACTTTGTGTTTGATTTGGCTTTGAGCCCCTTTTATCCGAGCGCCACTAAAGGATTTTATGTAGCCAAAACGCGAGTTACTAATTCAAAGACTTATATGTTGCTTACTTTTCATATCTAACATCTTTTTAAAAGACAGATTTAAAATAAAACTGCGTAAACATGAAGTATCTTATATAAAGAAAATATTACCTTATTCTGATTCTGTAGTACCAGTTTTTGTTTTCACCAAAGTTTTATAAAAAGATATTTATTTGACGTATTTCGAGTCCAAGTCTACATGTGTTATCTATTTATCTATTAAAATCCTGATTGTGACATAGGTTCAATCATATAGAACTATTTACATAATATATCACTGTTATCAAACTAATTATCAATCAATTTTATGAATAACTTGAAAATTTATCACATGCTCTTGGTACAATAATTAACAAAATATGAAAATATGTAAATAAGTAAATTACATCGCCATTTACTTGTCATTATTTTATAACAAACAAACTGTTTTATCTGAATTCCGTTTATTTATTAGATACCTAATGGGATAATTTTTATCAATATTGTTTTTTTGTACTCAATGATGTTCAATTGTTATTTAAATTGGTTTTGTTTATTATGCACATTTGATACCCGCGGGACAGAATTGTTAATATAAAAAATCTATAGCCTGTGAAGGTCGATCACTTAAAACTTAAAAAATACATCACAAACCATTTACCATGCACCATACCTGCACTGCTTCTCTTCTTTTTTTTTGGTAGAGGTAGATACTAGCGTTGTTGATTATCTCAATTGCTTGTTATATTGTTATTTTTAATTGTCTGAGTACATTTTAAACCTATATTTTTTAGTTCATTGTGATATTGTGCACTAATTACTTGTTATATTTTTTTCCATGGAGTTTAGTATTTTTTTAAATTAACTTGTAAGCACTGATTCCGAGGTAAAACTTAGAACTTGATTTATTCTACATTATATATAGTTTAAAACATCAAAAAATGTGTTTCAATCTTGGTTTGATTTATTCTAGTTAAGACACATCAGTGACGCTCAGATCAAAATTGTTAGAGATCAAACAAGTATAAAGTTAAAGAGCATTCAGGACTCAAAATTCTGAAAAGTTGTACAATATACGACTAAGGTGATCTATGCCTTGAATAAATTTGTATTCGAAATTGTATTAAAATCTTCAGTTATTGTGCTTCTTTTTTCGGGGGCGCATTGTCAATTTATTAAATTTTATCAAAACAACTTGTAAGGGTATAATTTCTAGTGGCTATCAAACATTGTTTTTTACTCAACATTTTTATTTTTCGATTTCCGTTTCTGTAGAACTTTCAGATTTGTGCTTTCATTATTTCAACATATTTCAATAGAGATTCTTTCAGTTATATAACTTAAATTCAATAATAAGTCGACTTAAAAAGCAATAAAAGGTTTAAACTACGACAACAAGAAAAAGTCGTAATTGAAGTTTTCAGTCTTTGAACATCCAATCAGTAGGATATTACAGCAAGTTTAATTCATCATCAATTTCCTTACTTAAACTATTTGAAAATATCACAATTACTAGAATTTGTGGATTTTACAATTCTTTAATTTAGAGATAAGGAAGTTTGGGTCCTTAGATTTTGAAACGAACTGTTAAGATTTGTATTTTATGACCCGATAGTTGACGAGCGAAACCTTTGTTTTTTCTTATGCTAACAATAAAATGTTGCAGACTACAGGAAATTAGTTTCTTGGAATAATTTGAATAATGTTTTGCCCTTGATACATTTAAGCTTTTGATTTTGTCATTTGATTGTGGACTCCCCGTTTCAAATTTTCCTCGGATTTCGGTATTTTTTTTATACTTTATTCATGTTACAAATATCGGTTATCTTGTGTGCTGACTTTAGGGTTGGAATTATGACAGCTAGAAACTACTACAGCCGATACCCCTGAATAAATTAACTTAATTAACCTAGTTATTAGTATATCAAACACGTAAACTTGTAAATGAACAGTGAATACCGTGTCACTGATGTGGTCGATTCTTTTGATAACCACCGCTGATTTTGGAATTGTTGATAATGAAAAACATATCAGTAATTCGTTTTACCATGATACGCGTCTATTGCATGTAATGTTCTGTTTTGAAAGGTTAACAATAGTTAATGACGCCATAATATAGAGAAATAAGGAAGTAAAAAAATAAATGGCTTCAAGAGCGCAACTAAAAATGCAAAAATTGAACTATTAACAATGTTGTTAAATAAACTACAAGATAAATCCATAAAATTGTAATGCAATGATTGCGTAATATTATCCAAAAACCGGAATATAAACAATCAAATTACGTCAATAAAAAGCAAAATATTCTGATTGTTCTATTAATTAGATAATATCTTTCAAGTCTTAATAGATAAAACAGTTAATTGCATGATATAACGTTTTGATAGATTCGGAAATTGTTTATTTTTATCACTTTTCATTTCACGTGATCACTTTGATTCAGTATTGGTATGATTGTTCTTTCATTTAATTGACAAACATTTTAAGATGAGCATCGTAAAACGCTGGAATAGACCCATATATTTTTGTTAAGGTTGTAAGTTGTAGTCGACGTAAATATATCTTTACTGTTTGCTTATGGATCATAATATTAGTATTTATAGTGCAGAGTTTTTCATATATATCGTAAAATTTTAGAATTTCAAAGACAAATGCTTAATTCGTTAGTATACTATGATATTCCTAAAAAATGTATGATTTCAAAACGACAAATGTAAAAAATATAGAAGATGATTGTAGCAGAGGTATATTTTTAAAAGTGTTTTTGCATGTGACATTTTTTCCAATAAATAAACATATGTAGTAGATGCACGATCATCCGCAATAGATTTGAAATAATAATAATAATAATTCGTGGAAAGAATTAGGACTTAATAATAAATAGTATCTAGGCATGTACATGAATGATAAGACAAAAAAAAAACTTTTACTGAGGTTACAGTACATTTCACTGACATATGAAGTCATGTTTTAATTTTAAAAACAAGCATATGCTCTGTCTATGAATATATTCCTATAGTAAAAGAAACGAGAAGAAATTTGCATGAAAACTAATAGAATCAAAATAAGAGCAACAGTGATTTACCCATGTCCAAATGTCATTAATCTATTTAGAAAATACCAAATCATGTTAAACAACAAAAAATGAGGGAATCGAATTTACTCCAGAAGGTACCAGATAGGATGTGTGGATATATTAAGCGTTTTTTGCCATGAAGGCATCATAACATCAGTGAGCTATTGAAATAGTTAATTATACGTTAATGTTAAGTACTTTCAGCTGAAAATTTAAACGTGATATAAACAAGTATACTATGCAGTACCTGGGATTACTATACTTACCTGTTCTGTCACAGGTAGTACAAGAAACGTATATAGTACTATATACATGTCATATTTTTACAACTACATGATACAGTCTAATACTGAGCATTGATACAAAAACATTAAACGTCTTTTAATGGATATGATTTTGGTATAAGGAGAAAACACAAATTAGAATTTAAACCATTCAGGTAGCCTTAATTCATGTTTCAGGACAAAAGCAATAGCATTAAATGTTTGGTTGACATATATACAATTGAATTTAAGACATTTAACTGATACATTTAGAAGATAAACTTGTATCATTAGTTGCAAGAAGCTAAGTGTCAAAAGACTTATAACTTGTACAAAAACCCTGTACAAATTATAATTTGAACAAACTTACTTTTATACACATCATAATATATATATATATAGATGATAAAGTATCGACATTAGCAATCTTCAGACTGTTTTACTATTTTCGTTTTATACAATAACATCTTCAGGTCAGACGTTTTATTTCAGAAGCAATAAGCTTCATTTTATTTATTAATGGACTGTTCAATCGTGATCTTTGCTACTAGAGATTCATTCTTAATGCGAATATTTTTCTTAACGGAAAATCACATCACACGATGTCTCTACGTTATGTGGCAAGCAGTCAGATTGACATCATTTCATAATCTTATTACATTGATTCAAAATATATTTATAGCAAAATCTAATAACTTGTCACTGTATTTGGTAGCAACAGCAAGCCAATTCTACATTGATGCTACGTTTTCTGGTAAAGTGTGATTGAATGTATATTTATATCAATGGTATGACGCCAAATCGTCTATTTAGAATATTGCTGCGATTTTCAAATGCAAAAACGAAATGTTTTCTTTAAAGGCTTTGAATTTTTGCAGTCACCTTTTACATAATCCTGACATCTAGATTTTTTTTCATGTCGGGGAACGTTTTGCTTGGTTAGCACCCAACATTAAAAAAAAAAGTAAATAGAATTGATCGCAATATATCATACACATATTGTTGATAAATCTTATTATGAAAATAACAAATTTGTCGACTCCGCTGTTGTATACAGTACAATACATTCTCCAATGTTTGGCTGTGTAGAGTATTAAATAAGTACATCCTCTTTCGGTATTAAATGGGATGTTATTTCTGATTTCATTAGTAGCTAGATTGCTACGTTTAAACCCTCTGCACATTTAGGATCCTTTCAAAAACTCTAAGTGTTGTCGTATGTAATCCAAATAAAGGCAAACATTCTGCTTTCATACAGAAACCCTAATATTACATAGGCAGGTTACAGTTTCCGATTCTTTATCTCATAACCATTTCTTCAACTTTACTGCTTATTTGTTGTCGTCTTGACACCTATCAATCAGTTATATAAGAGTGATAAATTTCCAAAGATCGTGTCTTTGGTGCGAAGTAACATTAGGAAGACACTATATAACTAAAATTGTGCATAACAGACTTTTTTCTTGCACTGTGTGATATTTAGAAGTACAGATTTTTACGCTTAATTGGAACATATGTTTGAAAAGTCAAAAGTTTAAGATAGAAAATTACATTTGCGTTGCAAATTTAACAGTTTGTATTCACATTGATTCTGACAGGTCTCAGCGAAAACGTAAAAACGTTAACAATACCATATTTCTTCTTGATTGATAATGGGAAGTAAAATTATCAGTCAACTTAATGAGCATATGTCTGCATCGGTAACGAAATAATCGAGAAGATACTAGGCCTCGTTGTGAATAATACGACAAAAAAAGATTTGGGAATTTTTCAATTTTACAGTTGGCTATATTTTGTCATTATTGTATTATTCATACATTTCAACTTGTCAATGATGAAGAAGATTTATCGACGAATATGTTCGCTGATGTACAAATTAAATGTCCTATAAGCCCTGGGTCAATGTCGTGTTTACCCAAAACAACTTGGACATTGTTTTCGGTTTTCACTGTGCTATTTACAATAGAAAGTTTTATCGAGACACCAGTTTTGATTATAAGCTAAATTTCAGAGTAAATTGGTCTAATTGTATAACTTAAATCATAAGTCAAAACACCTCAAAAATACTAATGGATGATCAACAGGGGCTTGTTTAGTGGGTCAGACGAGGTTTTAGGTGGCACGGTAGTATTTCCTGGCCAATAAGGGATAATGATAGCCTTTTTAGAATTTTCACCACTTTCTAACACTGCAAAAAATTCTACATTCACAGTTACATGAAGTACTTTCATTTTACTATTCAGAAATGAATTTGAATATGTATCATGACCGTTTACTTTTTTTGCTATTTTTAAAAACCTAAGGACACTAGTACTTTTAGGTCTTTTATGGGGCAGTGAATAAAAAATTAAAAAAAAAATCTCAAAAATTCATTTTCATCTGTATGTAAAATTATTTCATATTTTTCTACACCTGATTCATCCCTCGGTTTGGGAAAGTATGTTCAGTTGATACTGTTTTATTTTTGTCCAATCACACTGTTTAGATACATTAACCTAAGTAGGGTACACAAAAGAGCAACCTAAATTCTGGAATGCAAATATTACCGTGCCACCTTTACTGTCAATAACAATCGTTATCATATATAAAACACATAGGATAGCGACCGCCATTAACAGTAAACCTCGTCTGACCCACTAAACAAGCCCCTGTGGATTATCATATTTTTCTGGTTTGAACGTTAAGTCCTATATTTTTGAATTATGAACATATAAAAAAAAAGATGTTCTGGTATGACTGCCAATGAAACAACTCTTCACAAGAGACCAAATGTCCCAAAAAATTAACAACTAATGTCACCGTATGAGTTAGGCCATCACTGCATAGTCAGCTGTAAAAGGTTCCGTAATGACAATTAATAGCCAATTCAGTCGAGAAAACTTAAGGCGTAATTTATGTACAAAATAATCAAAGATAAACAAATATATAACACAGCAACAAACGACAACCACTAAATGACAGGCTACTGACTTGGGACGGGGTATAATGTGACGTGGTCAAACTTACTTTGTTGTTCTGTTCCAAATTAGGGGGAGGTGTGGACGCACACAAGCATCTTTAACCCCGCCACCGTCTAAATTCCGAAAATACAGGCTCCTCTCTTAGGTCAGACACATACATGATTTTGAGGGTTTTAACAGAACAACAAGGAATAAGAAAAAACTATAAAAATCAGTAAACATGGGATTGACTCGTCAGACAAAGTTCAAACACTAAACACAAAGGAAGAATTTATATAAAACGTCCAAATAATCGTTCACTCAATAATACTTACTACAGCAATGACTTCAGAAAGTAAAGACATCTTGTTTGAAACCAGTATTCTCTAACAGACCTTATTTTAATCGACTGTATTTTTTATATAAAAGCTATGATAGATAATAGAAGATACAAATTTGTTGTAAAAGCAAGTATGTTTTTCTATTTAATACTCAATGTATATGATTATTCGTTTTATTAGAAAGGGTTCTTAGATCATATACTAAAGTGTAGTTACATAGTACCAATGTTCTCAAAATATAATTGAAGTCTCGCTCGTGATCTGAAATTAATATTTTGATGTGTATTTGTTCTCGTTAAATTCCGATTAAAATATAAAATATAAATTTCAATTGAAGCAACTTGTATGAAAAATAGCGACAAAAGACCTATTAGAAATAAAATACTGTTCAGGAAGATTTTAATATGATAATGAATCATTAAACCTATCCATCATTGTTAAGCACATTTTGTTTATTTATTACGTTAGGGACGTTCGTCTATATACCGGGTGAAAACACTAATATGCATTATGAATTTGGTGGGCAAATGCAAACAGGGAGAAAGTGTGAAATGCTGAATAAAACGGCATGTATGTATAATTGTTTTTTTTTTCAAACTTTGGAGTTTAATGTATAACTATAAATGCTTTTGATTTTGAAAGAAAATTATTCAAATGAAATATTGTCTCGACTGATTTTTAATAAACCTACGTTGAAGAGGTTTTAATAATTCATTTTTATTTATAATTAAATGGAGTTTTTGGAATATTGCACCTATATTTCTTCTGTATAGTTTATAACCCCAACATTTAAAGTTTATGATAGATGTGCATTTTGATCATTATAGGTTCAATAACATGTGAAAATTGGAGTACTCTTCAAATCAACTAGAGATTATTTTAAAACCAATAGAATAATAAACAAGCCATTGGCGAGTACTGAGTATCAAGATCCACTTTTCAAGAATTATGAAACTTTTTTTTAAAATTAAATTTTAGTGAAATATTTTCGATTTCGAAAGTGTTAAATCAGACGTCTTCAAGCTTGTAGTACGCTTCAGAATTAATTCAAATTAACCAAAGTTCTATTTTTGAGTAAAACATGCCAGTATTTTATCCATTTGTTCGATGCGTTTGAGCTTTTGATTTTGCCATTTGATTAAAAACGTTCTGTTTTGAATATTCCTCGAAGTTCAGTATTTTTGTGATTTAACCTTTTTATATATAATTGAAAGCACCACACTTCGTTGCCATCGTTCACCGAACAAATAGCCAAAGGAAATGCCACAAGTTCGTAACCAATTGTTGAACAGGGCATATTAAAATATTTTTCTTATCACTCATTTAAATCACACAGGTTTAGTAAAAATATCTCTTCGTTAGGGAAATTGATGACCGACAAGTCATAAAAGAAAAATGATACAGTTTTGCTTTGCTTTAATGATTTTCAAGTGATTTTACTTCATTATTTCGGACAATAAAGATTCAGTAGTAATTGTTAAATTATCACAAACGTTTGAAGTGTATTAAAAAAGGCTTAATCGGTATACATACATGTCACACATGTTTTAAAACCCGGGTGACATGTTAGCGTACCCTTTTTTAAAAATAGTTTGGCTCAACCTTCCTCATGCAAAATTAGATTAGACAGTTTTGCTATTCGTTAAAGTCCCTATAGGTTTTTCATATACAAGAGGTATGTCCACGTTAATAAAAAAAAAAAACCTCATCAAAGATACCAGATTTTCAAACACTGAATGTACATTGCCACAAACTATAAAATACCTTTTGAAGGTTGAAAGCTGTTATTGGTTAATTCAGTTCTGAAGTCTAATGGATCCGGATCCATGACGCAAGAATCCACTAATAGTTGATAAGATTCACATTCTGATAGTGATACAGGAAGAGTGAGCCTATTTCTCTTCATTTTTAAAGCAATAAATGGGGCAATTGAGTTTTATGTTGTATTCAATTATTTTTACTTTGACCCAGACATTTACGTTTGAACGAGTTTTATGCTTCCGACTAAAATTATTTTCAACTATTATTAGCATTTTTTTAGCGAATGAATGTGGGAAATTTTTTTTTATTGTGATAGCTTTTTCGTGGAAGTAAACTGACTCTTCGGATACCAAATTAGTGCATAGTTTATTTCATTCGGAGTACTTTATATTTTCCTAGACATAGATGACAATTGCTGGAGTTTTGGGGGGTTTGGTGTTCAATTATATTTGACTGGGTAGGGTTTTTGCCTACCCAGTTAACTTGTTTCGAGTGTAACTGATGTGCCTTATGTAGACCGAACACGCACCTGACCTACTATAAGAATCTTTATATCGTTTATGTGTTTTTAGACATGGAATTATTTAAGGTTTGTCATGCTCTGTTGCTTCTTAGTTGAAGAACATATTATAATATCAAGACATCTGTTTATTTTATTGACGGAGTGTTGTTTAACTATGCTAATTCTGATTTGTCATGCTCGGCGGTAAGATCAGTAATAAGAGCCATCCCTTTGATTGTGATGGCTGCATGAATAAACTCATCATAAGTACCAGGAAATTTTTTGTATATACGCCAGACGCGCGTTTCGTCTACAAAAGACTTATCAGTGACGCTCGAATCCAAAAAAGTTTAAAAGGCCAAATAAAGTACGAAGTTGAAGAGCATTGTGGACCACAATTCCTAAAAGTTTTGCCAAATCCAGCTAAGGTAATCTATGCCTGAGGTAGAAAAGCCTTAGTATTTCAAAAATTCTAAATTTTGTAAACAGTTTATAAATATAACCATATCAATGATAATTCATGTCAGCACAAAAAGTGATGACTACTGAATAATAAGCTACATCAAGCTGGAATTAGTATGTCAAATAAAATGCTCTCTGTTTGGAGAGTGTCATATTCTGTGCAAATGAATTTTTCGCTAGCTTTACCCAAAAAAATATGCCCAATTTTGCCTACATTTAGTTTTCATGATGAACGCTTTGCTTTTTGTTGACTATTGCTTTTTTAGTTTTGTCTTCTCGGCGTGGTGATTATGATCCTATTTGATTTATAAGTTCAAGTGTCACCAACTCAATCAGTCTCTCAATTTTTTTACAATCATGATACTATAAAAAAAAAATAAAAATAAAAAGGTTATGTCAATTTGACCTTCATTCACTTAATTAAACACACATTATTATTAAAATGATAAATTAGTTGTTTCATTCAGTGTCTGAATTCTACAAGACAAAAACTGGAATATAATTAGGTAATAGTGTCCATGTAGAGAAGAGGGTCGCCTATCTATTTTCCCTGACATGTTCTTACATCAAGTACACTTTATAGGTCGTTCTTTTGCTTTGCTAAACGTGGATTTCAATATAGGTCAAAGCTTACTATGTTTGCCGAAAAAAAGAAACCAAACGCATACTAGTATTCAATACATCAATAGATAGTCTCAGTCACTACCCAAACTTTAAAAAGGAAATACCTATGCCATTTTGATCGTCATGGAATTGACTTAAAATAATTCCTTACATTCCTTGAATATAATTTCTTATTGATGCGTACATTTGTTATTATGTTAATATCGTTACGTAATTCTTGTCTGAAACATGACACATAAACGGAAAGTCGGTCTTCTAAACAAAGCAAGATAGAGTACATAAAATATTTGTGTTTGAGTGCCGTTGAATTCATTTCAACCGATATAAACATGAAAAAACTCATCAAAGATTCTTCAAAACACAGTCAAAGATACAAAAGACTTCTATTGATGAAGCAAACATGCTATAATAAATTACAATTGGAAGTAATTAAAAGGACTTAGTTTGAAAGTTCGAAAATAAGATACTAGTAACAGTTTGTCAATAACTTTCATGAATGTAAAAAGACAGGACCATTAGTTAAATATCCATTCAAAACATTGGTACGGTAGAAATTTCGAAAATAGTAGTTTAATTCGAGTATAATATTCAGCATAGCTGGACCATTGAATATAAATCTGGTAACATATTATTAAGCCACAAATACAAAAGTTGTCTACGCCTTATTGACGGATATGACGACAATGTCCACAATTAACCTCATCACATTATGTATGTGTCAATCCAAATTCATCAGTTAGTTGTTTATTACTGTATGCCAATTTTGCGTTTGTTTTGTACTTTGATTTTTTTATTATGTGAAACACTTCAATTTGTAATTAGTATCATCATTCCTTGATAGAGAATTAGTCATCACAAGTAAGCTATTAAACAATGAGTTCCAAGTGGTGAAGTTGAAGTCAACCCTCTTGGTCTTTTTTTTTGTTTCAGCCATGCTAGTTTATGTTACACTTATGAATTTAAATGGATGTTCCAATTCAAGAGTATGCCAGTTGTTATTCATTCGTTTGATATGTTTCGGCTTTCGATTTTGCCATTGATATGCCATTTTCCGTTCTGAATTTTCCTGGCACTTCGTTTTATTCTATTTTATTTTATTTTTTGGTACCTTTCGCCTCTCATTTTATTTGTCGGGGCTCTTCATAGGTTTCTATGCGATGTGATTTTTGCTTAATATATTTACAGTCACACGGCGACTTTAAGTTACTGACATCTCTGACGGAGAGTGGTATAATGGCAATCTTACATCATCTTCTTAGTCTAAAAAGGTGAAGTTGCATTGTTCAATTTCTGATACTGTGATCAGCCGTCATACGATAATTGGTTCCTTTTTTCCTGGTTTATTTGGAACATTTGTATTTCAGAACCAGATCAGGATTCTAAATAATTACTTACGGTAGTATGATCGAAAACAAATAAAAGTACATGTTGTATATATATAATTGACCGATAAATTCAAATGTTTTAAATACGAGTAAATAATTTGCACTGTTAAGGCAGGGAAATAGCCAACGATCGTAATTAACAATGGATATAGCTTCAACAAAAATTCGATTTACAATTGATAACCTTTAAAACATACATTCAGATAAACTAAATTAAATACAGAAAGGTATATCTTTTCAATTCTAAAAGACAGTTGGACTACGAAAGATAAGCTTATCATTTGATCATTATGAATAAAACGCAATATTGGATTAACGGTATTGTCTTTATATTTAGATATTGTTATATGGTTTCAGGAAAATTGAGCACATCAACTATAGAAAACACTTACTTTTAAAAGGACACTTTAGACTATTTACTGGGTTTGTAATAACATGCGCAACACGACGGGTGCCACATGTGGCAGGATCTGCTTACCTTTCCGGATAATCCCCAGTTTTTGTTGGGGTTCGTGTTGCTAAGTCTTTAGTTTTCTATGTTGTTTCGTGTGTATTATTATTTGTCTGTTTGTCTTTTTCATTTTTAGCCATGGCGTTGTCAGTTTATTTTCGATTTATGAGTTTGACTGTTCCTCTGTTGTCCTTCGCCTTTCTTTCAGAGATGCTGTTTTTATTTCTGATTTTAAATTTTAGTTTTTGGCTTAGAGGAAAAATTTCCTTACGAAAATTATACATATATGAATATATAGGTTGGCTTTAAATGGTACGGTGCGAAAAAGACCGTTCGAATGGACTTTTCTTTCTTTTTGTTGATCCTCAATCACGACATGCGATGCATTGATAAAAATAATATCAGAATCAATGTTTCCACATAGAAATAAATCCAGCGAAAATACAATTGATTTTTCCAAATAAAAATAATTGTATTGCTTGAAATTTACAAACAAATTGACGCTGCATGAAAATATCACTTCGTTTATTATAGATAAAATTAAAATTGAAAATCTATTATTGCAGAACACCAAACTGGAATCGTTTTCTAAAGATTTAATCATATTTTGGAAATACCCCTGGAGTACCATCTGTGGAAATTCAACGCTCACAATAAATAATCTTTGCATTTAGCTATCTCATAATTACAATTTTCATGTTTTTTTTTTTTTAATTTCCATCAAATAATGCCATATTATTGAACTTTTTTCCGAGGTGCTAAGACTGTAAACTCATATATTCAACTATTTTAACAATAAAAATTGAAAATGTAGTTGACTTTATAATATAGAAGTCAATATTAACTAATAAGAAAACGTAGAAACTACAGGTGCATGCTTGCCACACACAAATTATCCCAGAGTTATGAGCTAACCGGAATCAGTAAGTTAAGAAGAATATGAAACAAGTGCTTGTATTTATATTGCTATCAAAATTATTGAACCTTATGCATTCATATACACTAAAATAAGTCCAATTTGAACAACTTGTATATCTATTAAGAATCTATCACGTATTTTCGACATATATTTCATACAGAGATTTTTGGTCGTAGGCTAAAATACTTTCGATTGTGTTACCGAAGTTTAACGGATAGTCACATTAGTAAATACTCAATACTGAGCCCAGGAGTCACGTGAAAAATAAGCGAATAAGAGCTAAGATATTCTTTTTTTTTTTAAATTTCTATGCTTTCCTATTTGTAAGTTAAACTTTTCCCAAACAGTTTTGTTTAATATTCAATTAAGATTTTTTTCCAAATATAGCTAAGGTAGTGTATTCCTGGGGCAATTTCAAAGGTTGGTTAACAGTTATTTTATGAATATGATCATATAAATGATAATTCATGCCAATACAGAAGTGCTTGAAAATATAACAGTAATATTAAATATAGTCTATAAAGTCTGCATGGGATGCCAGGCTGACTAGTACAGTCTATGAATATCAACATACAAAATAATGCTATATAATTTAACATTTGCTTTGGCAGGGCACCTATTGACTATAAATTACTAGGTTGTAAAATTTTATTTATTCATAGTGGTAAATCAAAGTGGCGCAATTTGTGATGTGTACATTATATTTTTTATTAATATCTTTTAATATATTATCAAAGACATTTTAAACCCTTATTTAATTCACTATTAACTAACTAATTTTATTTTTAAATTATATTTTTCATATCGAAAATATAAAAATTTCCCATTTCGGTTAAGTATTTAAAATTTTAATACTCATTCGACAAGTGGAGTGCTCCGACAAAACGGAGGTATATACCAGAACAGAACAGAACAGCTAGATACTGAGAGTGTAATACCCTCAGGGAGGAAAAATACACCAGCAATGTCATCGTCCTATTGGTTGTATATAAACTTATCATTCATACCAGGATAAAATGTTAGTACGCCAGACGCGCGTTATATCTACAAAATACTCACAAGTAACACTGAAATCAACAACACATTTCCCAGAATAATTTAAATCAATGTTAATAAAAAACGTTATATTTGAAATGAATAATGGCGCGGTTCGATTAAAGTGAATAAAGGAGAATATAAATTTTGCACGAAAAAAACAGCAAGAGTTCCAGTAAAACACTATGAAAATATCATATAATGGTTATATATTATATTAACTTAGTAACACGCTATGTCAGCAAGAAATTGTTTCTGGAAACGAGTTTTCCTGTTACAGCGTACAGGTTTCCTAGTGGCAAGGTTACTTTAAAGTTCATCAAAAGGACACATATGACCGTGTTTACATCGCAAGATTTAATCGAGTACAAATAAATCTTTGCACCAGGAATTTTTTTTATATCTAGTTATATATATTCAGGCATTTATGATTGTTCTTGACTCTCTATTGACAATTTTACGCTAAATAAATTAACTAAATTAATTATACGAGAGTAAGAATTCTAAAAAGAAAATCAACTAAAACTTGAAGAATTTGTGACAACAAAAAAGAATTTCAAGAGCCATAATAAACATTTATTTTCATAAGATGAAATGCATTGTTATCTTCTTTTCTTCCCTCCCAGTCTTGAAACTTTTTCTTTTGTTACGTTAATACTGGCGTATGTCTCCTTTGGATGAACAGTAATGCGACTTTGCCTCTAGAAAAGACTGTAGGCGCTAACAGGAAAACGCGTTGCTTATCTAATATGTTGCTGCCCATAGAGTGAACTATCATTGCTTATCAAGGTTTAAAGAGACAGCGAATCGTCACAACATTTCGGTGTTATTGAATATACACAATTTATGATCTTCGAAGGTTTCAACATACACATAAACGGTTTATGAAATTGGTTGTGAATAAATCTTAGAAAGGTAGGAACTATCAATGAAACACCTTCTCAATCTGAACAATATCCCTCTCTCAAACTAGCAAATATAAATTGATATACTATTTGATACAGACCAAGTATACTATTGCGAATCGTATAATAAATGGAAGACAACTTTAAATTCACTACATATGTATAATCAATCTATGAAATCAAGAAGGAGCATACTAAGCTCACCTGTTGCCCTTAGTATATGATCGTTTATGAAAATGAAGGAAACAGTTTTAAGGATAATATGTATTTTCTCTATATAAATCGTATTTACTTGTGTTACTGTCTGCATGCTCTGAATTGGTTATAACTTTTTAAGTTTGTTTGACATTATTAGTAATTATGTTCACTACATATGTATTCCTCAATCTATGAAATCAAGATGGAGCATACTAAGCTCACCCGTTGCCCTTAGTATATGATCGTTTATAAAAATGAAGGAAACAGTTTACGGCTGGAATATGATTGTAATGCAAACCTCGTGTCTTTGCTGCGATTAAATATTTAATGTAACATTTAATAACTTAAACGACAGATATGCGTGGCACAATAATTTCAATTGCAAGGACATTATTGAATTTATTCTCTACAAAATTAAAATTCGCTATAACAATATATTCATTTGGATAATTGTTAAAACTTCTTAGCTGCACCAGCTGTGAATTCATTGATTAAAATGTATTATGAATGAGCTGCACTTTTCTTTGCACAAATTGCATTAATTTACCCAAGGCAAATCATTTTAAATACATCTAGTACAGCTAATTCCCGCTAAATTGAAACCTAATTGCAAAGATTTTCAAAAAGTTATGCAGATTTCCTTTACATTTGATCCAGCGTTATCACATTTTGGACGAACACTTTGATATTGACCCAAATGGAATTTATTGCAGGTTTTGGAACTTTTTAAAAAATCGAAACGAAATTTACAGTTAAAGTTACATGTAAACAAATGTGGGATAATGAATAGAACGAACATTTGTTATCTTTATCAAGAAGAGGACCAAAAGGTAAAATCACAAAAATACTGAACTTAGAGGAAAATCAATTCGGAAAGTTCATAATCACATGGCAAAATCAAATAACAAAACGTATCAAAAACGAATGGACAAAGGGGTCTTGTTTTATGATGGGTAACGTTTCTATAAGCACTCGGTTTACATAGAATAACCATACATTGTCTCAAAATTGTCTCAACATGTAAATTTTATTTGTACAAAGCTAAGAAATATTTAGAGTTAACGCCTTCATTTTTCAATAAGGAGTGGACGAAGTAAAATTTCCGCGAACCTGTATTGTTTATCGACGTCATTAATAAAACTCTACGGAAATGCATTGCCAACGTCATAAACAAGACGATATATGGTCAGTGACAATATATCACAAATGAATATACGGTCAATTCAATTTGACTGCACAAATACCAAGGATGCAGTCTATACTATGTATTACCAATGTTACACAAATAGACAGGACTGAATCGTTCATAATGTCAATATTTCTCAATGGGGACAGCTTTCAGTTCCATTTTACGGTAATCATATTTTCAAAATCAATCAGTAATCATTCGTCTTCAGCTAGATATAATAGGTACTATTAAATCTGTGTTTATCTATTTCACAATAGTACTTATTACCAGTACAATACCTGCAAAAACAACAAAACTGAAAGCAGAAATTATCTTTTTATTTTGTGGAAAGGTCGTAATTACATAAAAAAGAAGACATTCAGGTAGAATGAAATTGTAACACGATATATCATTACTCACCATAGGACACCATATGATAGCAAAAGCTTAAGACGTGAAAAGAATATGACTTCAATCAAAATTGTTTATGAAATTTTATTTTTACCCTAAAGCCATCTGTCAAACACAGTTTTATTATTACCCTTCAACTCGGCACAAATCTCAAAAGACTATAAAAAGTGTGCCCCGAGTTATAACCAAAGAAAACGAAATATTCCGAGATAAGGATTGACTTAGGTCATTCACCTGATACTCTTTGAAACGTAATTGGGAATATTGTAGTATTAACTTTTTTGTACGTAGCTAGAAAAGTGCAGATAATATACTGTAAGCAAAGTAAAACGCTAAGAAACAGAGTTTGTCTAAACAGATATATTGTTTTGATGCCTTCCTCTTTTACCTCCGAAATCAACATCATCATGTTTCCTTCCAAATTCATTGTAACGTAAACAAAGCACTATGTAGTATCATTATCTGCAATCAGTCATCTATTGTACAAACAACAGGTACACAAGTAACCATTAATGTACTTGTGACTTTGCTTCCATATTGATAAGGCGGTAATGTCAATATTTCTTTTTGTGTTACGGTTCATGTTGGGGTCCTCTTCGAGCCCACCATCTAAACTTTGATATTTTTTTTTAAATCACAGTCAACTACTTGATTTTAAACTTCTAACCCCTAAAGTGTCAGCTAGAAGATAAATCAAATTATGTACATTGTCAGAAATATCAAATTTATTTGTTTGTGCTATGAAATTATTTGTTTAAAAGCTTGTATGCATACTTTTTTTTCTTAAAATGTACTTGCCAAGTCCGGAATATGACAGTTGTTATCAAATAGTCAATTTCTATGTATGTTTGCGGGTTTGTTTTTGTTGCACGTCCTTTGTTGTGTTCCGTTATTCCGTTGTTTTCCTGTTATGGTTGATGTATTTCCCTCGGATATAGTTTGTCTTCTGGATTTGTTTTCTTTAAAACGATTGATGACTTTTGAACAGCAACCCACTACTATTGCCTTTATTGTATGATTGTAACATTTATTTGACATCAAATTCCTACTACCGAACTATAACATTACCAGTATGAGATATTCATTAATGCCACCATTTTGTTTCTTCCATTAGTCCTTGTTTGATCCACAAAATGTATTTTTGTTTCAAATAAAGAAAAACTTCGCATGAAAAAAGTTGTAAACTGTCAAGTACTGTAATTTTCACACAACATTTCATTGTGTATAAGAAAATACAGTTATCGCATATAAAATAAGCAACTTTTCACCCTCTACGCCTATTATCAAGCTGTAGTAAGCTAATTACCTCAATTTTCTTAAACAATTGTTGGAACACAAAATTAAAAAATGCTTAAAAACACCCAAGATATATCTTTATGATTTCAAAAACATTTTCTGCAAGTGAAGCATGGTTAATTTCCTAACTGTCAAATTCTAGGAACTACTTTTTTCGATGCTTTTTTATTTTTGAACTTTAAACTGGGTATGACACACTATGCTTTGGTGTTGTTATACCCAAATATAACGCAGTTTCATAAAACGTCTTTTTTGCTTTCTTTGATTCTACCTATTGCTTGGGTATCTTCTTATAATTGAAGACTGTATGCCTACCTGATGTTTTCGTTCATATATTTCATTGACGCATATTTATTCCCAGACCTCCCTTTGTTCATTTAATAACCATTATCATTTCATATACCATTTTGCAATTTTACAGGTTGACATTACAAAGTGTTTACACATATTTACTACCAAACAGTATGCAATTTATCTCTTCGATAAATAGAAGCATCAATGTCAAGACAACGAATGCAACATGCGAGTTTGCAAATAGAACGCCACATTGATCAATCGATTAAAAAAACATGCACATTAGCGTTACAGTAACGTGACTTTCCACACCTCTTTTCACTATAAAAAATAAAGGATGGTTAACTTAAAGTACAGTGTTAACGTTAACATGCTTCGTTTGGTGTAATTTTATTTTTTTTTTTCTGTTACGATCCATTAATTGTGAAAGTGTTTGTCGAATAATAACATTACAAATAAAATATAAACAATTTAACATTAACAAATTGACCCACCCACACTATACTATATTAGACTAATAAAAAAAGATAAGATACTTGTGGGAGATTTTGTTGACTCAGATATATTGCCGACTGTATTTTCTTAACTAAAACATAGTTGTCTTTGAATTGAATCGTTTTAATGTTGCATTAAAATTAAAGTATTATTTGAATGGAAGCAACTTGTAATCAAATCCTACAAAACGCATTTAATTGAATGTAAAAGTGTGAATAACACTTTTTTGTATATTTTTCATGATGAAACATGTGGAATTACATAAGCAAATATTAGACACAATTGTAAGATTGATCAAGTCAAAATGAAATAGAATAAACAATATATATTACAATTGTTAAGAATAACACTAGAACTAGTTTTGATTTGAAATAAAACTTAACATACTAATTGGAATTGTTTATTTCTTTTGCGATGGTGTTACCAATCAATTTTTTAAATAAAAAAAGAGACGTGAGGGCGTCAAGGCATATGTAAATTAATCAACAGCCCAATTGCAAATGCAACTAAAAGTGGTCTGCAGGTCAACATACAGCGTCCTGTTCTTGTAAACAAAAATTCTGTTTTTCTTTTCAACTGAAACACTAAACCAGGCAATACAACATTATAATACATAGCCGTAGTTAAAAGATATATACAATAACCATTATATTTCTTGAAAAAGACATTAAAATTTTTCAGCTTAACAACACACGTAATACTGGAAATGCAGATCGTTTACTTATAATTTTCTTCTTTCAAAAATTGAAATATGGATTCTACGACTGCACCAGGTATGTTAAGATATTTCTTCACTCGAGACAGTTAAATTTTAATATTTAAAACACGAGGCTTACCTATTTTGTTTAAATTCGACCAATCATTTGCCGAGAAACCATTTGTGGTAGAAAAAAATGTCTCACACCGATAAAAACATATGAAAATAGCACAAAAAATAAGAAAAAAAAATCATATTACGAAGAATCTTTTGTTTGGACAACTTTCTAAGTCATCATGAAAATAGAACTATTTTTTTTTTTTCAGTTGGGACTACCTAGATATAAGAGATGGTGAGGACAATGCTACCTTCTCAGTGGGCAGGTTTTGTGGTTATGATGATATATACTTCATATCAGAGTCACCTGCTGTGTACATTTATTTCGTTACAGACCAACTTCAAAATTATCAGGGGTTTACACTTCAGTATCGTGAGACAGGTAAGTATTGATATACTATGATCATCACAGTGATATCTCCTTGCTCATACATGAAATAGTTTGCATCTTTAATTATGGAAATATAAGAAACAATTTCTGTATTTAAACGTATTCAAATTATTCAAATGTATGCGTCATAAAAATTAGAAGATATGATTTCTAATGAGATAACTCTGCAAAAATTCCAAATGGCACAGAAATTACCAACTGTAAGTCATCATATGACCTTCACCAATAAGGAAAGCCCATACCGCATTGTCAAATATTAAAAGCCTAAAAATGAGAAATGAAAAATAATTAAAAAAGTTTAACCACATCAATACTGAACTCCGAGGAAAATTCAAAATGGAAAGTACTTAATGAAATGGCAAAATCATACGCTCAATTAAACGAACGAAAAAAAATGTCAAAATCCTGAAATGGTGGATTGAACCTGATTTTATAGCTATCCACATCTCTCACTTGTATGATAGTCACATCAAATTTCATTATATTGACAACGACGCGGGAACAAAACACTAGTAACCCGAATTTTGCTTGAACGGTTAAAAGGGTATTAACGGCATTTAGAAAAGATTGATTATCATTAGATAACGATTGACAAAAATTAAAAATTGTTTTTAATGCATTTCAATCCATATTGAATTATTTTAATACCAACAAACAGACATAATAGGTAAAAATGTCAAAAATACAGCAGTCATCATGGTGTTATCATCTTAATCACTGAAACATAAAAATATGTCACAAAGAAGCACAAAAGAGAAATCTAACAGCCTCATATATGTACTAAATACTGCACGAAAATGACGACTTATTATAAAAAATGGAAAACAACACGTTTAATAATTTATTGCGTCCGAAGCGCTTTTCTGGATTTACCTTCATCAGGAACGCTCAAAACCAACATTTGAAATCCGAAGATGGATAAGTACCGAAAATCGTTAAAGAGCTATATGTCAAAAATACCTAAAATAAATAGCCAAATTCATCTGAAGCCAACGTTGCCTGAGGGAGTTGAAACCTCAGTTTAATAATTATTTCAAAATTCATAAACGGACAATTTAGGTAAGGTTTGTTAGATCATGTGAGTACCGAAGCACTGATTACTGAGCTGATGATACCCTCAGGGACTGATAGTCCACCAGCAGAGGTATCTACTCAGTGATGTTAAAAATAGAAAACAACACGTTTAATAATGTATTGCGTCCGATGCGCTTTTCTGGATTTACCTTCAACAGGAATATAAAAATACCATGGTTATGATGTGAATGATATTGTTATTAACTTGATTATTTATTTTAGAAATATGTTTATTTCTTGAACCCATATTCATAATAGTACGAAAGAATATTTGTAATTGTCTAATACTAAATTGAATGAATAATTTTTAGACGCAGACTTTCTTTGTTGTCTATGTTTGATTTAGTCAAGATGTTGTCGGTCTTTTTTCTACGTGATTTAAATTTCCTTCTTTGTATCTTCTATTTTGACCAGAACATGTGTAATGCTAACGTATCAGTTTAAAGCATGTAGTCTTTGCATATGATTGCATTTGCTCTATAAGTAATGCTACTTTGAATATTAAAACAACATACAGATATTTAAAATGTGTAGTCTGTCACATAATTAGCGTTAACTCTTCTCTTAACTTGTGTCTCAAATGCCGACAATATTTTGACATGGTTACCTTTTGAAAAATATAGTCTTTGTTATTGTCAGGCAAACAGGAAACACCCCATTATATTAAAAAAAAAAAGAAGAATGTTCCAAAATAGTCGACAAAAGGTTATTTAGTACAAGAGAGCACGTTTACTTTCATTATGGCAATTATTTATAATGGTGATAGCTCTTTCCGGGCTCGATACTTAATCCAGAGCTATGACATTGTCATTTCACAAGTATTTTTTCTCCAATCTGGAATTTATTAATGATAATCAAATTGATGCGTCTGCCAAAAAATATCCACGAAACCTATTTTCAAATTACTAATAGTAATCTGTCTGCAACCTGCATCATAATTACGACGAGACTGACTAGCTACACTAGGGGCTGTTATTTCATATATATTTATACTTAAAACGTCCAAATATCAATTAGTGTACCGACAATAAATATATCTCTTTTTGTGATATAGTATCAAACAAATTACGATCTCATCTTTTTTACACAAGTATTCTTCGTTTCAGACTAATAGAGAAATTGAAAAAATGCCAACGATATTTCATAAAAGAGGGATGAAACATGCCAGAGGGACAGTTTTATTTATTTTTTATTTTTTTTTTACAATTTCTAACTTGACGTCACTTGGCGTTGAGGTTTAAACTTATTCGGATGTGTTGCATTTTGTCGGGTTATGTAATGCATTTCGGTTGTTTCCTGTAATTAGCTAATACTTCAGTTTTATCATGTACATCTTTTGTATAGTCATTTTATATAATTTACTGTTTGCAAAAGTATAAATGATTCAAAATAATAGGGATGTTCTGGTACCTAACAGAAAACCCTGGCCGTTTTTGGCACAACTTTTATGAACTTTTGATCCTCGATGCTGTTCAACTTTGTACTTGTTTCGGCTTACAAACTTTTGTATTTGGGCGTCAGTAGTAGTAGTCCTGTAATGTTGCGTTGTCATTTTAATGTTATATTTCACATGGCCATAAAGAAGGAGGTTTGGCATGCCACAAAACCAGGTTCAACCCACCATTTTTTTCCTTTAAAAATGTCCTGTACCAAGTCAGGAATATGGCCATTGTTATATTATAGTTCGTTTCTGTGTGTGTTACATTTTAACGTTGTGTTTCCGTTGTGTCGTTTGTTTTCTTTTATTTTTTAGTGTGAATTCACATTACTATAAGACGTGCCACGGTACTTATCTATCCCAAATTAATCGAAACAAGTATAACAAACCATTAATAATCTAGATAATTTTATATATCTGACAGACTTGTTATATTGGAAAAGGCAATAGACAATGATGAATCCAAACATAAATACCACATTTTTAAAAACAAATACAAGGATGTGAAGTAGTATTGAAAAATGAGCTTATTATTCAGCATAGAACAACAAACATTGATGTAAATATATACAGGTCGTCGAACGACCTTCAATGATTAACCATTCAATATGGTAACCTATAAAAGGTCACTGAATATCAATAAGTGAAATAATTCACCAGGCTCCACAAACGGCCTGACTTAAACCAATAAGCGAAAACAATTAAGACAGATGATACCCTTTTGTTTTGTAAAAATTGATAAGGTATACGCGATAAGAAAAAGATTGACATTTGTTGATGGAAGAAAGCATATTTTCTAAGGCTATCTATTAACGTATTTACAACGGTCAATGCTAAACGAAACTATATAAAACCCAGAGAAAAGTAAAGAAACAAAAGATAAGAATTATTGTATCCTTAATACATTTTTGAAAATAAAGATAAAACATACAAACAAACACTAAAACATTAACAGAGAACATCTATCAATCGGTAATGAAACGTCAAAACTACATTTGTACAGACTGTTATGCATTAAAACTATGGAGAAATAATAACTTGTTATCAAAGTATTATTTTTATGATGTGAATATTATTGTTATTAATTGTAATGTATTTTTCCTTTATCGTTTAAGGAGAGGAAGATTCTTCACAGTGTAATACTATGATCAGTAGTGAGAGTTATATTACATCTCCAGGATATCCTGATAATTATCCTAGATCAACAACATGTTTGTATAGAATAGTTGTAAGTAAACATTTCAATTGCAACCGCCTTTCCACGTGTTTGATGTTCAACAACATGTTTATATTGAATGTTGAGAGTTTACATTTCAATTACAACTGCCTTTCCACGTGTCAGATGTTTAATAACATGTTTGGTAAATGATTGAAAACCGGATGCAGACCTTCATTAAACGTTTAACGTATCAATATGAACTTTAAAAGTCTACTTGCATCAAACAAATAAGGAAATCTTATGAATTAACTGCTACTGACTCTTTAAAAAACCTGAACGCGTTTTTTTTCATAGATTTGACAAAAAACCACATGGATGTTTCTCAATTTCTTTTTTGCATTTATAATCTTCATTTTATAAAAAAAAAAAAAAAAAAAAAAAAAACACACACACATGTTTCTCCCTAATTGAAATTGAATTAAATTTCACAATGTGTCGTTCTGGTACGAAATGTTTAAGCTACCATATCATTTGTAAAAAAAAGATCAAATCAAAATGACGATTATCATATTTACATGTTGGTCATATCTCCAAATGAAGCTAATATGGCCGTGTACGTATTTCCATACAAGTTTCCAGAAGTTTTTACCCAAAACGCATATATGCAATAAAGAATTAGAAAATATGAAAACTTATGTTTTATGATCTAATGAACTATTTGGTAGACATTTGTAATTTTTTTGTTTTAGAACTATAAGAAGAGAAATATATCTAGCAACAACAAAAAATGAAATCAAACGAAAACAGGTTGTACGTTTCAAATTGTGTTCTTTGAAAAAATTTTAAAAAAATAAAAATATATATATTTAGACACAGTTATCTTATCCAATCATATCTTGAACAAACGTTTAGACAAATTTCCCCATAAAATATTGAATCTAATAGTTTTTACAAGATATTAATTACATTATACGATATTTGATAAACACAAAACTACGATAAAAACAGAAACAAGTTTAATTTGAAATGTTTATTGTGTTAAATAGCAGTACCACGCTTCATGTAAATATTTATCACCAAATTTACATTGCAGAAGGTTACATGTACTAATATTAAACAATAACAAGTAACGTATTTATTCCATCAAGAATGCTCGTGTAGAAAAATCGAAAACTATAAAGTCAAAGTAATTTGTCAGAAAAGATAGTTAATTCGTTAAAATATTTTGTACTGTTATATGAAAATCTCGAAGGAGAAAGTTAATAGTGATTTGAAGTCAGGATTCATATTTAGAAATCTTTAACAATTATGCAACATATTAGATTTACAAATATGGTTTTTAATACTGTTTCTTTGTCTAAAAACTTTGAGGAATTGAAAACCAATTAGTATTCACAAAACAATTGACGGTATTCGACCTCACCGGTTAAAATAAATGTTTGGAAGAACTTTTATACCGATATGCAAAATCATTTTTGAAAAGACTTGAACATTTCTTGAGCAGATCAAAAAAATATTATAGTTTGTAGTTCTTTGATATCAGAAAGATGATTAGTTGTTTCCGTATCATAAACAAGTGGAAGTTATAGCAAAGGGCAAGGTCATTTAATTGTAGATATTTCTCGACTACCGGTATATGAAACGTTCCTTCTTGTGTAATATGAATGTTAATTTATATATACTTATTCCCAAAATAAATGGTTTGAAAGTTTTCATATAAAATGTTAGATATCATTGGTAACTCACGTTTTCCAGAAGGTCATTAAGGGTATCATGAGACTATAAAAAAAAGACCCGATGACACTATCATGATTAAAATTGAAGTAGTTATCATGAATGCTCTATTTCAGGGGCAATAACTCCTATAATTTGCCTTTTGATCGTATCGAACCAATGTACAATAACTACTTAACAACCAAACATTCTGCGCCAGTGCTTGTAAGTCTATCTTTTACCAATTGCAAGGAGATTCGAACATAAGCAAAGGTTATAAATGAGTTTGTACTAGATCTTCAACACTATTTCGAAGTTATTGTCAAAAGAATTCAAGACAAACAACCCTAGATTACGGTTAACGAGTTATAAGAACATATTACATGGAGAATATTCAAGAGTAGGTTAGAATGGTAAAATGTTACCGGATCGATTTGGCAAAAATAAAGGAACGAACAATTCAAAACATGATTTTTTACGCCAATCACAGTATAAAAGAAGATAACTCTAGCATTTTGATTTGGGACTTTCTGTTTTTAATTTTTCTCGGAGTTTGGTGTTTTTGTTACTTAATTGTTACTTAGATAAGAGTTCAGTTAACAGACTGAGTTTCAAACGTGCAATGGATATTCTAAATCATTACAAACAAAAATGAAAGCAGAATTTTAGAAATTTCATTCGACCGAAGCGCTTTTCTGGATTCTTCTTCATCAAAACACGCTTAAAGTAAAATATGTGAATGCCAGGTATGTAAAAAAAAGTAAGAGTTAAAGAGCTAAATGTTTTTGAAGTCTTTCAAAACAAATATATTACTCTCGAACGAAATGTCAAAAAAGAAATTTACCAAAGCAATTTTTAAAGGTCTTTATTAAGAAATTAAGAAAAACATGAATAAAACAACTTCTTAAACTGATCAGTTAAAATTAAGTACATAATCATACATTGTAACACCGTTCTCATTCTGTTTTTTTTTCTACAAATTTTTAAAGCAGAATTTCATTGATGTAAGCGGAAGTGTTGATTTCAATATGACTTTAAAACACAGATAATGTGATCTTTAAAACTAATCAACATTTTTTTAAGTTTCCTTGTTACATAAAAGCCTTGTGAAATGATTACCCCGCGTTATTTACACCCACACATCAATTAAAAGCGGACAATTTCTACAAATCCTGAAAGCAGGAATCAGTAGCTAAACATATCATACGGTTACAATTTTGTAATCAAATGTTCCGTGTTAAAGGGAAAAGCTAATTATTATTTCACTTTTTCACTTTCATTAATGATTGAACAAAAAAATCATACTTTTGATTTTTTATATATCTCGTAGCTAGTGCCCTTTAAGACACATGAGTTACATAATTACTGATAATTGATAAAAAGAAATATATGTCAGTTCTTTATTTTATGTCAATTCTGAATTAAGAACAATAACTAGAGATGTAACGAAAATAAGTCGATGAAAGGCAAAATCAACAGCTGTAAAAAAAAAAAAGAAAAAAAAATCATTCCATAACAGTGACATTTTTTGTGAATTGAAGATTCAATTTGCACCCAATGCCAGATATAGTCGAATATCAAAGGAGAAACATTTATTGTCAAAATGCGCATCTTGTGTTTTAATGTTTTGTAACGGGGTTGTTTTTTCATCAACGCCCATGTTGAATAAGCGTATTTTATACCATCAGGATTGGTATAGACGTAAAATTATTGTAACTACCGTTTTACAAAGGAACTAATATTTCAGAAAATGAAAGAAGATACAACAGGGGAAATCTTAAATTACTAGTTAAAGAAGCTAAAACAATGATCAATAGAAAAATGAGAGTTTAAAAAACAATTGACAACATTTTAAATTAACAGTCTACTCTAGGCAAACAAGTCTTTTTTTTAGAAAAAAAAATGAAAAAATGGTAACGCATGGAAAAAATGAAAAAAATAAATGACATAACTGTATCAATTCCTTCCGTTTTCACGCGCTCTACGATTCTGCCTTGATAAGGTATCAACATTACGATCAAAACATCGGCAACATTCTCAAACGTTAACTGAATTGCGATCAACAATCACTGAATGATATATTATTTGTATATAATATAATTTTCGATGTGACGCGTCTTCTGATTGGTGGACAGTGTATTTTTATCAGCTCATAGACATAAATTTGTCATGTGACCATGGGTACCTCCGTGTTTTTAATGATTTATTCCAATTTAAAGAGGAATTTAGAATTAAATCATAAGGAATGACTGTATATTTTATGCTAGCTCGCCATCAAAGATGTTAGACTGAAATCGTAAATATATACAGGTCACAACACGTTTCGCGAATATAGTTCAATTGAGGCAACAGTAGTTAAATTTATTATAAATCGATAAATAAAACTAAGGGCATCGCATGAAATAAAAACGAAACAAGACCAGATGCTGCTAAGAATGCATGACCCGCCATGCTTAGTCAGAATGTCAATTTCGATAAAATAAGTTAAAACTTCACAAAATGGTTTTACATACAAAGAGTCTTTACTATTATTCAAAATCTAACTATCATGGACGAATTTTAGATAACTATAATGAGACTTGTAAAGATTTTATCAAAAGATTGAAGGGTTTTGATCTGATTTTTAAATGTGTCTGTGTAAAAGTGTTACAGAACTGACAACATACCCTAATCAAATTCGTGTCTTCATCACTAAGATTTATATGCTCATGCACTTGTATTTCACAGACAATGTTAGTGACCTATTCGACATTAATTTATTGCTATTATGCGATCGAAATCATGTTCGTCCGAGATTGTTTATATTAACTAATCACACCATTATAGGATTGGACCATTTATAGAAAAAGGAAAACTTCTGGTGATATCCTAGGGTTTTAGTTGGACTGGTAAAGATTTAATTAAAAGCCAATTCATAGATTTCAATCTGATTTTTCAATTTGTCTGTTGATAACTGTTACAAAACTGATATCTAACCCTTATTAAATTCGTGTTTAAATCAGTCAAATTCATATGTACATGCACGTGTATTTCAATTACAATTAATGTTAGTGACCTTTTTGACATTAATTAATTGCTATTATGCGATCGAAATCATTTTAAAAAAAAGGAAAATCTACCGGTTACATCCTAGTTTTAGCACATATCTATAAGTATAATCACCCGTATAATTCGTTTTTTTCGCGAAACAAGCAATTTCAATGTCTGCATGACTTTGATCAGTACTGTAGTAAAAACTAAACTAACAAAACTTATTTTATTTTTATTTTAAAAAAAATGAAAATCGAACTTAATTTTCCAAACGACCAAATATTATAATCTTAAAAAAACATTTTTGCACCACCCTTTTTTCAAAGTTGAATGACTACTCTGTCTCATTTTTCGAATTAATTGAATACAGATGTTGAAAATGTACATGTACATACATCAATTTCGGCATGCATTTTAAACGTAGCTAATTAAACTTATTGTGCACGTTTTTGATACGAGTGACAAAATTGAATGCATTATTTGATTCCAATTTGGAAACCCCCTGGTAATGTAATACATATTCAAACAAACCAACATGATAGTTTGGATAACATAATTGTATAAAATGTATTAAATTTTAAAATTTTCATATTGACAAAGAATAATTTTACGATAATGAAATAATTTCATTGCTTTTTTTACAAATTGTAAATCCTCAATTGATGTTGTTACGCTAAACAAGTAATCATAATGGATAAATAATATGTTTAACTAATAATTTTTTTAATCATATACAGCATATGAACGAATTGACGATCCAAAAGTTGTATGTGTTAGCGAACAAAGTTTATTATTCTGATTTTAAACCGACAAGTATTTAGTTTGCTGACGATGTTCGGTTTATCTATATTTGTTTTATCGAGTTGTAATATCACCACTGGGATCCCCTTTACCAACATTAGGTTTTTTTTCATAAAATATAAAACGTTTAAAACACAATTATGTGATGGTTAATATAAAGGTAAATTGTGTATGAATAAATGTCCTTGCTCACAGACTATTTTTAAAAGATTTGAAGACGACGATTGCAATCTGTATAGTGTTCAAAGATTATTTAATCAATGTCAATGTTTTCTTTTTGTATTTTTTTTTTACTGATCTGGATTTCCAAAATGAAATTGATGCGGTTAAAAAAAACACATAAAACGGGCGAATTCGTTTCTGACTTAATCATTAAAAAGTTTACCAAATATGAGCTTCAACTATAATTTCAGTTACCAGCTAACACAAAAGTAAATGTATAAGAAATTTGTTATCTAATTTGAAAGTAAAACATGAATATAAATCAAAATCTATTTTGTATATCTGTGCAATAAGGAAAGAAAATTAAAATCATTAAAATACAGAAATAAAAACTTTAAAAGCACACAACTACAGCAAAAAAATGCGAACAATCAAATACGAACGAAAACGTTAGTATTACAGTACATTTTGTCGCAGAAAAGTATAAACATACGCTCATGTAGGGACGAACAAGAAATACATGAAAGTAAAGTAGCATCACTAAAATCCGAACTCAGAAAAATATTTCTAAACAGAATATCCCTTATGAAATGGCAAAATCAACAGTTCGAACACATCAAACAAACGAATAATAAATGTCATATTCCTTGGTACAGATATTCCATATGTACAAACTGATGTATTTGGTATCTTTGAAATGGACGTATGAAGGCCGTACGTTGACCTAAAGGTGTAAATTTCTGCGTTATTTGGTATCTTTTGGAAATTTGTCTCATTGGCAATCATACCACATCTTCTTTTTTATCAAATTCTAAATAATTTCAAAATGTAATTTGTCAATATATGTAACGTTGTTCATTTCTCGGATTGTAATCAAGGTTATTATCTGTCACAGTTGTTGGATACACCAAATAGATGCAAGCTTTATTTAGTTCACGACATGAAACATAGTCTAATATGCACTGGAAGGCATCTAGAATCTTCTTTTAATTTAATTAATTTGAATAATATAGCATACAAAAAACGCTAGATTAGGATGCCGTTTGATCTTCAAAGCAATTATGTACTTAGCTTCAGCAATTTTGAATTTTAAAGCAAATTTAAGGCTAAATATTCTCCTGGAAAAATTAGATTTTATAAATCCTATCGATTACATAAAGAGCAAGAGAGGAAGCTTATTACAATTTGAGTGGGTTACCACTGACATGATTATTTTCATCAAACACTAATTATTTTTTTATTCACCTAATTGCATAGTTAATTAAAAGTATAATTACAACTGCAGAGTAGAAAAAAACAGCAAGTACCAAAAATTAGCATACAAATCGTTAAAAAATCAACACATTAAAAATTGCAAATAGGCAATACATTTTATACAAATGTGCATTAAAATACAAAAAAAAACTTATTTGAATTTTCTTTGATATAAAAATGGGCAAACAAAGAGATGAATGTATTACATGGACCCAGATATGTATTGTTTATTTTCCTTAGAGCAATTGCGGACTTTAGTTTCCTTTCAATCTTTTATTTCACTTTTCCAAAAGCTGCTGATAAGACGTCTGTTGTGAATTCAAATGAAACGTTTAGTCCATATTTATTTTGTTTTACATTTGAAGTCAGATTACTTTTATGATTTCTTATATACATCAATATATGTCTTTGATAGTTTTCTCTACAAAATGATAACTTATTAATTCAATTCATGATTTTATCATAAAAATTAAAAGATTTGTCAAAATAATCAATGAGAAAACTCTCCACAAGAGACCAAATGACGCTTTAGGTCAACGTACGGCCTTAAACAATGAACAGCCCATACCACACAGAAAGATATCAAAGGCCAAGAAATAACAAATGTAAAACAATATAAACGAGAAAAACTTACGGCCTAATCTATAAACATAGTATAGAAGAAACGAAGTATCGTACTGTAGGTGTCATTTATAAAAGCTATCTCGTTGAACAAAAGTACTATCCAATTCCAACGATCTTACGCAATTTTCAGGGAGTTTTAAAACACTAAACAATCATCATTTTCCTTATACAGTTTGATAGTTCGTGATTTATTTCATTCGTTTTTTTCTTTTATTAGACTCCTGCGCACCAACGTGTCCAGCTGAACATTTTTAAGATGTCAATTTCGGATGATAGTTGCATGTTTGATCGACTTGAAATATTTGACGGAACAACCAGTCGTATGTATTTAACAATAATGAAACAAAGAAACTACAGAAATAAGCAAACATGTAAATGAAGAAATTGAAAATGAAACAAAAAGATCAAAATCATTAAGATAAGACAGGGGTTGTATTCCATTTTTTAGAAACAACAATTTGAAATATGAAAATTAGAAAGATGTGGTAGGATTTAAAATGAAACAATTTCTATCAGAGACCTAATAATGTACACACTTATTACTTGTGGTCATCAATGAAATCAGAGTCAGTTATGCATAAAAATAAACTAATGTGGTATGATTACCAATGAGACAACCCTTAATGATAGGTTTCCTGACTAAGGACAAGCACTTTTTATGGTGGCCTTTAACACTATTTTATTGCAGTCTGCACCTACTTTTTGTCGATCAATTTAATAACAAAAGATACGCGAAAGATTTTTGACAATGTAATTGATGTATAAATTTAAATAACGTTTTACATATTGTGTTATTATCTAATATTTCTGAAAACTCTAAAATGTTCAATGCTTGTAGTTATTGAATTCAACTTAATTTTTACATGTATAATAATAGTAGCAAACTAATTTAGAAATCATGATTATTGTCCGAATTATTTGATTAAGAGTCCAGAAGACTGATGACATTATGTGGTACCACATCGCTTGATATCATGTCAACCGGTGATAGTTTGTTGGTAGTATTTATTTCGGACTACATGTTAGAAAGCAGAGGATTTCTAGCTGAAATTAAATTCATCACAGAAGTCAAAGAGAACGATGAGCAGATTGTGGAGAACAGATCAACTCAACGTAAGTAAATTCTTCAGCTGTAAGTAACACTAAAAAGTGAAATAGAAGCAGTATATCAAAGTCGAATTTCAAACTCATTATGCACGATGTATGTAAATTAATATTCCCTTTCGACATGACACTTATGTTTTTCTTGAAACTGTTATCAATAATTTACATTTCTAAAAGCTTTATATTTAAAGTATTGTATTATCCATTACGTTTTTAATCGTGAAGTACTATTTTATAATATGGAACATTATTTTTTCATGTATATAAATATATACGTCGTCCAAGTATTTGACCTATAGCAGTTAAGAATTGAAGTATGATGAATTTAAAAGAAAAATATCTACTACTAAACACTAGTGTGTGGGCTGTTTATAATGAATGATTATTGAAGGGGTTAAAAAAAAACTATTCACCCTGACAATACTTTCAGCATTTTATATTTTATTAGAACCGAAATTTGTAAATATCTTCATACGTTTCATAAGTTAGAACGTCATGCTGGTCATATTGGTTGCGAAAGTAAGTTATTGAACACAATTTATTGAAAACGATGTTACAGCTTAGAAAAAAAGGACTAGACAATTGGAATATTTATAATCATCTTAGATTCATTTCAAAGACTTTTATTTGTGTCAATGTCAAAGAAAGGTCTAAGATCTTAAGTATGCATTTTAGGTTCAGTAGTATTCTATATTCTAAATTATAAGATAGATGAGATTCGAGAACTCTTTGAAACGACGGTTTTCGAGAGATATAAAATCATCAATATACATGAAAGTAAAATTAAAGATCTTTGTCCAATGCCTTTTGTTTTTTTGGCTTGAGAAGGTTTTGTGTGAATTCTGCTTCATCTGATTGAAAAAAAATTAGCATTAACCATGCCCAACATTCGAAATGATTGTCCCATCTTCCATCTCAAGATATGTGGACTTGAATTTAATAAGCAGTAAATCATTAAGTACATTGTAAAATATTACAAAAACATCACATCAATAGATATAAAATTTTTATAGTAAAGAAATATGAAAAACTAGTTTAAAAGTTTCTGAATCAATTGCTATGAACTCTTTAGTTTTCAGATTTTAGTAAAGATTTCATCACTGTGAGTGAAACAAACAGAGAATTGATGGTCAAATCCATTATACACTTTGCGTTTAACAATGTGAAGCACGTCTGAGCCAGTGACAGCTCAGTAGCATAGGTTCGAATGCGGGCGAGGGAATAACCAAAAATTTGCGAAAGCAAATTTACAGATCTAACATTGTTTGGTTGATGTTTAGACGAGTTGTATATACATAATGTACACAGCCGTGTATCACCATCACTGCTGGTGATCCGATGGATAAATCTGTTGTAGAGTTGTCACTGGCTCAGACGTACTTATAAATATTATTATTTTCTGTGACTGTATCTTACATTAATTTGTAGGATCCTTTACTATAGATAGTTTAGATGATCTGTAAGAATCACGTCTTCATGCCTTATATATCATGTAATGTAGTACGACGCTAGATTAAAACTGACGTGGATAGGTAACACCCGGCCACCGAAAGCTTCATTTTTTATGAAGCCCAGGTGGTCGTCTGGTCTAGTGCACCGGTTACATTGCAGGCGATTTGGTGTCACGATATCTCAGTAGCATGGGTTCGAATCAGGCGAGGGAAGAACCATAAATTTGCGAAAGCAAATTTTCAGATCTAACATTGTTGTGTTGATGTTTAGACGAGTTGTATACATATACATGGAACTGTTAACTTGTTACTTATTTTACTTATTATTTTATGAATATATATATTCAATATATGTGTGTGTGTGTGTTTTAGGATGTGTAATTAAAATCGAAGGTTCTATGAAGGGAACTATAACTAGTCCAGGATACCCGGATGTGTATGAAAACAATATCAATTGTTCTACGACAATCATAGCTCCTCTTCCAGATCATCAAATTATGATACAGTTTACACACATGGAGATTGAGGAATCAGACAACTGCTCATTTGATAGAGTTTCACTTTTTCTCGACTCTTATTCAGGTAAAAAAAAAAGTAATAAAAATGTCCGTTTGAGTAGCTATTTAGAAAGGTTTTTATTTTTTTTTAGAAAAATATATCAAATTGACACAAAACACGTTTTCATTTTCTGATGTTCTTATTCTGATTTGAAACGATACAAAATCGTAACGTATTATATATCGAAATCATAGTTGATTCCCTTTTATCTGGTGCAAATTTGTGACCATTCGTCATAGTTATAATTATGACACAATATGATGTTTCTAGACTTATTGCAATGTAGAAAAAACAAACATTGCTCCAGTTAAAACATGGATGAGAGATTTGAACAACACATACTCATAAATCAAAAATAATTTGTTAAAGGTCTAAAATTTAGCTGTAATGAATATCAATCATAACGATTTGTATTTGTATAATTGATATAACAGGATTTATTTTTACATAACTGATTCTTGAAGTCGTCTTATTATATTAGCGTTTTTTTCAAAATTATCAAAAATAAAAGGAAATGGGTGTTGTTGTTTTCTTGTTGTTGGTGGTGTTTTGTTTTTGTTTTGTGTTTTTTTTTTTTTGTGTTTTTTTTTTTTTTGTGTTTTTTTTTATGGAAAATTTTGTGCCACGCAATTATTGTTCATCAATATTGTTTACAGTGACAAAAGCAGGTAAACATAGTTAGCAGTATTTCCTAGGGCACTGACAACACAGTTTTTAAATTATGATTTATTCCTTAAAGTTGGTTTATTCATGTTGACATGCAATTCTTCAATCTTAATTTGAAGTTGACATGATCAAGTCAAAATATTGAAATATTTGTAAAAGTATTATCAAATTTGATACTTTTATACTATTTTGATCTTCAAAGATTTGTTAATTGATGTAAACTTAGATGTGCAAGAACTCATACGAAAGAGCAAGTTGCCAATGTCGAAAGAGTAATGAGTCTTATTATATTTCTACAAGATTATAAATTTCAATTCAAAGCAATTGAAGTGATATTAAATGAAAACAAACGCTTCACAGACACATTCGTAACGATGACATCAGTTTTCACTTCCTTGTGTTCAAAGGATAAAATATGTTATTGATGAGAAATTTATAGCAATACAAATCTTTATCATTCCTACGCTTTTACAAGTTACGTAACAATATTCAGAAATAGAAAGAAAAAAAAGAAAACCAAATAAATGCATTTGCACCGTGTATCTTTTAATGCTTCATATGTATACAATCGATTACAAAGGCATTGAGATCGTTACAAAGTTAAACATACCACTAATAGTAAACGTTGTAGTAAAGCTGAACTTTTTTGTCTTATATTGGTTTATTAGTAAGGTATGATACTTTACTTCTTTTAGTCCTTATATTTCTCCATATCACAATGCGTTTAAGGTTTACACCGACATGTTATTCAAAGTTAAGAAAGACCCTTTGAAAATGAAGTTGTAAGAATTATTTTCATATTTATCAAAGGTACCAGACTTATATTTCATACACAAGACACGCGTTTCGTCTACATAATACTCATCAGTGACGCTCAGATCAAAATAGTTATAAAGCCAAACAAGTACAAAGTTGAAGAGCATTGATGACCAAAATTCCAAATACGGCTAAGGTTATCTATGTCTGGGATAAGAAAATCCTTAGTATTTCGAATAATTCATACCTTTTCAAACAGTAAATAAATAAATAATAATGACCATTTAACTATTATCCATGTTAACACCGAAGTGCTGACTACAGGGCTGGTGATAATTTCGAGGAGGAAATGTCCACCAGCAGTGGTATCGACCCAGTGGTGTAAATAATTATCATCAAAAGTACCAGGCTTATAATTTAATACACCAGACGAGCGTTTCGTCTACATGAGACTCCCCAGTGACGCTTAGATCTAAATAGTAATCGTTGGATAATTTTGCCCAAATAAACAAAGATTAAAGTAATCGACAGAGAACTGAACAGACAGTCAGTTTATCTATATTTTTGTACCGTACCTAAGACATTCAAAAAGTAGAAAAGAAGTTTCATGTAAATTTTCACGAAGATGCATTGGTCAAACATACGGATTTCAATGATAAACAAATATCTATACAAAATGTCAAGCTCCTAATGATTCAGTGTCTGTTCTAAATTTCACGGAGTCTATCAAAGATGTGTTATCAACACACGTTTCTTCTTCAATTGTTAGCTCAGTTGGTATTTGGTTGGGTTATGATCCAATTAACTTATACTCCAGGTCTGTTTTATTCATATATATATACATAGCAAAATACCAAATGAATTTCCCGTATGAAAATCCTAATGTCAATGTCGTGTTCTTGAAGTTCTATACCATGTCAGTTTGTAACAAATGCCGGCTGACTATAAAGAATACAAATCCTATTGTTAAAGTTCAATTAGTTGATTAAAGATCTGTTGATATTTCCATGTTGATCTTCAGTGTCTTTTATCTATGATTGATTCGAACAACTGATTTTTTTTTCCAGACTGAATTGTTAGTGATTCAGAAAACTCTTTTATAAAGCTTCTCAATATTCTATATAAATGTTCCGTGACAATATACTACAATAATCCAAACTATAACAACAACTTTATTGCATCAACATTTTAGACTTTTTTATATCAGGAAAGTGGTTTCAAGTCATAAAAAAGTAAAAACACAACAATACTGAACTCCGAGGAAAATTCAAAACTGAAATTCTCTAATCAAATGGCATAATCAAATGATAAAATACTACAAATGAACGAACAACAACTGTCATATTCTGGACTTAGTACAGGCATTTTCAAATGTAGAAAATGGTGGATTGAACCTGATTTAATAGCGCTAAACCTCTCTTTTGTATGACAGTCGCATCAAATTCCATTTTATTTACAACGATGCGTGAACGAAACACAAATAATAGGTTAAATTGTCAAAATAGGGATACAGCAGTCAAAAAAGTATTTGTCACCATGAGATCAATTAGTTGATCTTTTTTGTCCAAAGTTAAGAAATATATTTTAGACATTGTGTTGCTTCAAATATATTTTTTTTACTTCTTCAAATTTGTCTTTAGATTCACCAGAAGTTATGCTATGTGCACAATCAGCATCAGATAAGTTGTACTTTTCAAGGGATGGCTTACTGAAAATAAGGTTTACAACAGACAACTTAATAACATGGACAGGATTCTCTGCAAATTATACTGTAATTCCACGTCAAGGTAAAAGTCTTTATTCAGATAGAGATTTTCAATAGACAACACAATCGTTGATTCTAAAAGAGAGTTAATAGGTGTACATATCTAAACTGCGTATCAGAAATGGATGCTGGCTTAAGTTTTGTTGCAGTTCAATGTTTCTTATGTTTTGCTATTTTCTTAATATTGATGAATTTCCCTCAATTTGTTTTTCGCTTAATCAATATAAGACTTTTGAACAGTGATATACTACTGTTACTGCTACCAAATAAAGTATCCATGAACTTATACGGACCACATGGGTCATTGTCTGGAGGGTTCACAAAATCACTAGACACGAAATCAATTTCAAAATTAAAGATCTAGTTAAACTTTGAGACTCCATACCAAAATGAAGACATCTTGATAGGGAATACTAAACTGTTGCTAAAACTGTTGTTGGGCTATACATACTTTGATTAAAACCTTTCAATTTAACCACATGACACAATTAATCTTGTGTGTCCTTATCCTTGGAAAATTCTAGTAAAACAACAACCCCTTCCGAAACACACATTGCATTTCAGTGAAGACTTTGTCCAAGGTTATTATTTAATACACGATACTTTGATAATCTCCAACCATATAAGTTTTAAAAAAAAATGGTATGTGTTAGGGACGACATCAAAAGTTCAATGTAGGATAAAAAAAAACTTAATTCATATAGTTTTTTTTCACTGACCCCCTACTCCCCTCTTAACTTAATTTGGGAAAATTGTATAAAATCGATGTAAATTAAACAAAACTACAGCAATTTTGACCACAACCCTCCCCCCAAAAACCCAAGCTATTTGAATTAATTTTTTTCTCCTTCATTGATTTTTTGGTGTCGTCCCTTACTATCAAGTTATTATACCAAACGTTCGACCATATGTCTCTTCTTAACAATCTGAAATTTATAACAAATGTATACCAAATGCAAGTTATACGATTACATTTTTTAAAGAAAAAAATATCTGCGATTTAGAAATATGCAGAAAAGAAATAAATTGACCGGTTTTTTTGTTGCATTTTACTGGACGTATTCTCTACGTCTCATTTAATCAAAGCAATTAAAATAATTCTTTCAGGAGCCTGTAATTCTGTTGTTGTCGTTTGTTTATGTGTTACATATTTTTTTTTTCGTTCATTTTTGGACATAAATAAGGCCGTTAGTTTTCTCGTTTGAATTGTTTTACATTGACATTTCGGGGCCTTTTATAGCTGCCTATGCGGTATGGGCTTTGTTCTTTGTTGAAGGCCGTACGGTGACCTATAGTTGTTAATTTCTGTGTCATTTAGGTCTCTTTTGGAGAGTTGTCTCATTGGCAATCATACCATATCTTCTTTTTATATTTAGTGTTGTAGAGACATGACAGTTTTTTAAATGACAAAATTTACCAGCTTTTGTTATGATACATTCCATATTTTTTTCAAACAAAATATTAAAAACAGACTAACCCGTTAAGATATTTGAGTAAAAATATGAAGTAAAATTGTAATGAATGCATCTTGTCTATTACAATGTTGCTATGTATTTTTATTGTAATGTTCACAAGCGAAAATTAGGTAATGTTTGCTGTTTTTGTGCTTATTTCCTTATGAGAAAATAAGAAATGTTTTCATTTATATATATATATATATATATATATATATATATATATATATATATATATATATATATATATATATATATATATATATATATATATATATATATATATATATATATATATATATATATATTACTTTAAAATCATGTTTACTTGTTTTCCATTTATTTTGAAAAATTCTCATTTGAACACATTATAAACTGACTTTTTGCTCTGTTTAAGTATTCAAAGTTTTTTGATACCAAGAGAATTTTAATATGAACAATCCTGATTTTCCTTTTTGAACGATTAATCGACATCTTAACTTATATTCATGAATTTTAAATTTTAAAATATGATAAACTGATGTAATGGATCAATTTCGAATTATTAATCAGAACCCTCTATATTTTTTGACGTAATAAGGCTGTGAATGTCCTGTTCCATTTTCAGATCATACATAATAACTAAGTACACAAACCATTAATTGAAAATTCATAGACATATTTTTAGATCGTATTTTTATTTTCATCTCTTAATTCCATGTATGTGAATTTTGTTTTAGTGTGCTATCCAAGATGTCAAAACAACAGTGTCTGTATCAAAGATGGACGAAACTACAGGTAATTGATAATATTTCACTTTGTATGTTTTCAATAGATTATCCAAACTACCACAGTATAAACGAGAAACTTGTGAAAATCTTTTTTACTTTAAAAATTTGTGTCAGATGTTCTGTCTCTAAAATGCAGGCTAAAATTAATTTTGCCCCACAACACCCATTTTCATTTTTATGATATGCAGCAATAGATCTTAAAAATGTCATTTGCAAAGATGTGAGCATTTCTAGCTTTCTTTTCTTTCGATTTGAGACCCAATTAATACCAATGCAAAAAGAAAGCCATTTATTTTAAATTTATATCGAAAAGGAACTCTAACCTAACAATATGTTTAGCTTATTCTGTTCTTTAACTAATGTTCTTCTTACTTAAAGTGTCAATTTCAATTTTTTTAAACTTTCAATTTCAAATAAGTACATCTCTAAGTGAAGTTATCACGGGAATAGAGATCTACTATAGTACATATGGCGTCGTTATCTATTCTTTGCGTTATAAAAAAATATAACTTAGTTCATGATTCTAGTCTCTATATAGGTTTATAAGGATAATAATTGTTTATCGTAACAGTACTTTTTATAAGGCTTGAATTTTCTCAGTGTAATGACTTTTCTAATAATAAAAAAACAACTGGTATGATTTTTGTTCATGTAATATATGAATATCAGAGCTTATCTACAGAGATAAAGCTTCCTCTGTACATGTTATACATGAAAATTCAATGCTATCGAATAGAACTTTTATAATAAAGATTGTAACAAATCAAAACTTCACTTGATCAATTTTATGCAACCAAATTACTTTTCTTGATTTGTCTTTATTTGGAATGACGAAAGTTGATTATTTGAAATCAACAGATGTATTATCACCGAAACGATTTAAAGGCTAACTTCCTAAACAGATCCAAATGTTGATATCTTTAATAAGATTTGTTCACTATTGTAACTATTATCTTAAACATATAACTAAATCAGCTGCATGCAAATGGTGTAAAATACCTTGCGTTCTATTTTTACATTTTGCACAGAAAAATTTACAGAACAAGACATTATTTATTTGTATATTATTTTGAATTACATATACACGGTTTTAAATGGTCTTTCGCGTGCTTCTTGTGAATCTTATGAAGACGAAACGCGCGTCCCATATTTTAAACTGGTATATTTAAAAGGTTATTTTGCTACATTTTTAGTTTGGGTATTGAAACCGCTTTCTTCTCTTGTTAACCAATACACATTCAACATTGTCATTTTTATTGACATTTTAATAGCTCCGACCGATCTTTCAGCGGTCAGACTACTTTCGATATATAGAATTATTTGTCATTCTTAAAGTACACACTAGAGGACTGAAACCTTTAAAAGATCCAAAGCCTATAAGACTGACCTGATTTTAAATGAATACAGACTTTCTTCATGGTCATAAAATCTAGCTACCAAATGTTTGTCTGACAGAAAGAACACAGAAAAGAGAACAATGCAATAAATAATATAACATTTGCTAGGAATAAATTTGAATTTATTTTGATGTGCCTTTGTTTTACTTCCTTTGTTGCGGCTTATTTAAGAAGCCATGAATTGTAGCTTAAAGCTTTACAAATTGAACAAACAGATAAAAAAAAAAACAATAAAGACCCATCTTTTGTGCATTTTTTGGTCCTGAGTGTTTTTACATTTATTTGCATTGTCACGAAGTGTTGTCCTTTTAGCGTTATTTTTAACATTGCCATGTAAACTAAAGGTTTGGCTAGCGATAAAACCAGGTTCAGTCCAACATTTTTATCAAAGGTAACCTGTAAAGAAATATGACAGTTGTTATCAAATAATCCGTCTCTATGTATGTAGTATTAGCGTTTATTCTATTGCACCTCAGTGTTTCTGTTGTTCCGTTGTTATCCTCTTATAGTTGATGTGTTTCCCTCGGTTTAAGTTTGTATACTACTATTGCCTTTATTTGATGGATACTGAAAAAGAACTTTGTATCTGAGGTTCATTTGGTCAAAATTACAGCAGTATTTCATAGACTTAGTTTGGACAATTGTTATGTTTCCAATCATTGTTCGTTCACTGTCATCTTTAAAGTCCAGTGTTTAAGTTAGGATTTTAGCGTTTTAGTCACAAGAAGAATAAGTAAAATAGGACGTGTGCAGTATAAAACTAAGGTGATTTCAGAAATTGCTTGTTACTATATAAAACAAATGTATTGTTGTATACTTCCAATGAGACAGCAATCGCCAAAAAAGTACAGTTAATATGCTATTGTTCAGAAAAGCTATTATTGATTCAAATTCAAATAAAGCTTATCTTCAATGGACCCGTAGGTTTCAAAAACAAATCAACATAACTTCAAATGATATATAGAATGAGATGAACGGAATATCCAACCCTTTTATTATTGAAAAAAAGAAAAATACATCACATCATGAATAATTACAGAACAATAGTGTATGCCTATTTTTGAAAAACATGTTAAATTATTTACTTATCACACTAATATTTGGAAGGAAAAAAGATCTTTATAATGTACAAAAAATCAGAAATGCCTCTGCAATATAAAATATATCATTTATACATTTTTTTAATTCTAGATGTATTAAAGGACAAAAATGTGCAACCAACTTGTGCAACCATGGTCACTGCATTAAAAAGGGACTTGCCGACGTACAATGCTTTTGCCATGAAGGATATAATGGTTTATTCTGTACAGACGAAATGAAAATCGTAAGTCATACTTGTATATTAAATCTTCTTATTGTATACATTGTATTTAAAAGTGTTGCAAATTAAACGGTATTGCTATTCTTTTCATTTGATATTTTTTCTCTAGAAACGCATTGAAGTTCTCAAATACAAATATTATTTGATACATTTTCGTATTTCATGTGTCGTTGATTTGGAAATTCGTAGGTCTGTTAACTATGTGTTTTAGGCTGAATAAATCTAACGTATGTATTAAGGTATGTATGTAAGTATGTAAGTCTGTAGCTATGAAGGTGCATATTTTGTTCATTTGAGATGATGTGAAAGGAGGTACAAAAATTGTTTTTTTTAATAAAGTTCCACTTTTCGGATGGTTTCTTAAATTGTTTGAAAGTTAGGTTGTCAATTTTGACAAAAAAATGTATTACGTTTAACTCGATTTAATAAAATAAAAAGTGTCAAATGTAACTTTTTTCAATAAACTTAAAATGTCCAAAAGTAACTTGTTTCAATAAACTAAAAATTGCAAAAGTGCTGAAAGTTTATGAGTAAATTATACAGCCTCTTTCTCGCCAATCTGAAAAAAAGCAATATAAATTCTTTTTATAAGGGTTAATCTTAAAAGTTTGCGTAATTTGCATATGAAGAAGATAGCCAGAATGCACATAAATTTTGCTCAACAGAAAAAGTAATTTTCAAGCTATTTTCAATTCACTTTATCATCGTGTTCATAAATGATTTCAAAGTTGACTGCATATTATGTTCAATTAGTACAAATTCCTAGATCAAAGAACATGGTTAACCAATTATGTAATAACACGTAAACGATTAATTATCAGACACAGTGTACGCAAGATGTAATTAATCAAGATTCTATATGGGTTCTATGCGTTCATGTATCAAAATCCAGTGCTAATAGTTAACTAACAATTAAGAATAAGATGTGACACGATTGAAATATTACCTTTTGCTCATTTTAGACTGAAAAGAAGAGATTTTTAAAAATTTTGTTATGGAGAAGGAAATCAGACGCAGGAAAGGAGTAGGTCCAGTAAGACCCCTTTTCGGCCCCAAAATATAATTGTTTTGCCAAATTGTTAAAATGTAAACTTTTAGTTATTTATTATAAAGTAGAATACTTCTGCCACATAAATATGTGCTGTTTTTGACAATACAATAAACATATATCAGGTACTAGCATCACTATGTCGTGCTAAATTACTAAAATCTTCACAATTTCAGCATTTGAGTTAAATTTTAGACGGTATCCGTCTTAAATTGAAGGTAGCCGCATTTGTGTTCATTTTTAATATTTAAATGTTAGTTGTATTTGTTGATGACACATAATATATTTAAAGGTTGAGAATGAACACGGATGCGGCCACTTTCATTTTTGGGAAACAACATCTGAAAAGTGATATATTATGGTATATGTGATAGATGTTTCATATTAAAGCTTGAATTTGAACGTCTGAAATGACTAAATCAGTTAAAATCTTTCAAATGAACTATTTAAATCGACTTAAGTAGACACTAAGGTGTTTAAAAAGTGTTCAAAATCTTTCATCCGATGAACCTGAAATTTGAGGTTTGGACTTTACCGGAACTACTACTTTATAAAATGTCGTTTTCATTTTTTTCCAGCACTGCGTCGATATCGCTTCTGGACTATCAATCCCCGAGGTATTATCAGCTCAGTAATTTCATTTTATTTTTATATATACCTCTAAACTTGGAAGAATAAAATAAAATCTTGCCCCTGTTACGTCTGATTTTGTTTACAAAGGGAAAAAATAATCTGTTTTTTAGAGAAAAAAATCGAAATTTAAGTTATTTTGTTTAAACTGATGGCAAAAATGCCAAAATATAATTCTTAGATGTAAGTGGACAAGTTGATGGTTTGTGGTGGGCTTCGTGTGGTTTATTCTTTAGTTTTCTCTGTTGTGTCATGTGTACTATTGGTTGTCTGTTTGTCTTTTTATTTTTTAGCCATGGCGTTGTCAGTTTATTTTCAATCTATGAGTTTGACTGTTGCTCTGGTATCTTTCGCCCCTCTTTTTTATATATATATATATATATATATATATATATATATATATATATATATATATATATATATATATATATATATATATATATATATATATATATATATATATATATATATATATGTGTCTACGGAAAGGAAAGTGTTGACTTGTAAATAAATGATCAACAGACTAAAGCACTTAATTTTCGAATTAAATAATTAGAAGAATAAGAAGTAGCTAGTATTATACTTAAACTTCACTTTTCTCTATAAAGATAGTGTCTTCTTACTAAGTAATTAAAAGTTTAATGAATATGTGTAACGCATCAATCTTATCGAACTTAAACAGATACAGTTAAGTTTTCCAACTTTTTAGAATTTTTAAAAAGCTTGTATACCGTCTTTGTAAAACGTCATAAGTGTCTAACCAGAAAGTTAATGAACCTGCAGGAGAATGTCAAAGACCGTGTTTTTCTAAAAAAAAAAAAAAAAAAAGTTCATCAGAAGATACTAAAACCTTGTCAAATATTCCGTTTAACTTCACATATATTGAACGATTTTATTGAAGTATAGATTATGGGTGCTAACATTGTTTATCGTCTTAAGAACGTGTTATATCATTCTTTTATTTGTCTTTATAAATATTACTTTAACTGTTTAGTCTGTTTTTGATGATATACAACATACGTGACTTTGTACTTATTCATCCAGTCATTGTGCGATTGTGCAAGATAATTTGTGTACTCTTGTCTTTCATTTTTGTCAATGTGCTTTGTCTTTATGCCTTTTTGTGTTTCTTTGATACATATGACGTGGCTCCGTACTTCATTCCGTCATTATGTTATTATGCTCTTGTAAATTTGTGTATCTATGTCTTTCATTTAACGAATTTGCTTTGTCTTTATGCCTTAAGTGCTATTTTGTTACATATTTGTTTGTTTTATAGTGATTAAGATAGTAGCACAATGTTGACTGCTGTACCACTATTTCTGGAATTTTTTCATATTATGTCTGTTTGTTTTGTTCACACATCGTAGTCAATATAATGGAATTTGATGTGACTGACATACTTGTAAGTGAGAGGTTTTGCTAGCTATGAAACCAGTCCGTTTCTGTGTGTGTTACATTTTAATGTTGTGTCGTTGTTCTCCTGTTATATTTAATGCGTTTCCCTCAGTTTTGGTTTGTTACCCCGATTTTGTTTTTTGTCCATAGATTTACAAATTTTGAACAGCGGTATACTACTGTTGCCTTTATTAATCCACCATTTTCTATAGAAGACAATACCTGTACCAAGTCAGGAATACGAAAATTGTTATCCGTTCGTCCGATGTATTGAGCTTTTGAATTTGCCATTTTGACCTCGGAGTTTTTGTGATTTTAATTTTTAAGTGTACATCATACATTGACCTACATCTATAATTTGACCAAGAGGTATCGTTGAGAATAAAACATGAAACGAGATGATTTCAGCTTTGCAATTGTGTTCATATTTGGGTAGAAACATTCCAGCAGCGCCTACAGATATAGTATGTGTCTCCCAGTTGATACAATATTCAAGTACGTCATATATGTATCGTAAACAGTTACTGTAATACAGTTGAATAGGTATTTTGCAATTGTTCTCACTTAGTAAACATAAATATGACTTTGTTGTATTTCTGTCTTTAATTTTTATGATACTATTTTCGACGTAACATTTCAGATTTAACGTTATATCAACCAACCAGTATGTATTGCCAAATTGTAATACATGCATACTTTAAGCAATACGAAATTTAAGTTATTAGACAGTGGAATTAAAGCAATATGCTAAAGTAACTTTGAAATTTAAGATTGTTGTTTATTTTCAATAAGCATTTAGATGTCTGACATATAATGTCTTAAATGTTTCACAATCCAGATGATATGAATCACTATCCATTATGATGATTATTCGGTTCGGCCAATTTAACACGTTCCTTATTCTTAAGCTCCAAGTTACAAATACTGTAGAAAGTAGAAATATTTGGATTAAATAACGAAGGTTCAAACTTCTTCGAAAATCCTTTTTCTTTTAATTTATCAATATGTATATGAATAAAGGTAGTAAACCGCTGTTCAAAATTCATAAATCGATAGAGAAAAATCATATCCGGGTTACAAACTTAAACTGATGGAAACGTATCAAATATGAGAGAACTACGACACAACAGAGACACAACACCGACATGTAACACACAAAAACATTAATTATAGGTGAAAATTGGTTAACAAACGTGTATTTTTAATTAAAAATGTATCATCAATCACCTTAAAGCACGAAGTATGTTCTTATAGTATTAATTGATATTGTATTTGACAATGCGTGTATCTTTCGTACTGGATTCAAAAAATGACTGTAGCTGTTTAAACATAAAATTGTGTCTGCACGAAATAAAGGCAACAGTAGTAAACCGTTGTTCAAAAGTCATAAATCTATTGAGAGAAAACACATCCGGAATATAAACTAAAAACCAAGGGAACATGTCAACTATATGAGGAAAACAAAAGGATAAAAAAAGAGGGACAAAAGATACCAAAGGGACAGTCAAACTCATAAATTTAAAACAACTGATAACGCCATGGCTAAAAATGAAAAAGACAAACAAACAACAGCTCACACGATCAACAGATACAATGAAGTGCAACAACAAAAAGAACCTGCATACATGATAACGCACTATTTAATTACACTGAAATTTAAAGTTATTCTAATGTAGAGTTTTATTTATACATCGGTTTAAAAATTAAATTAGAACCTTGTAGACGTATAGTTATATTTGTAATTTTTTATTTCGTAATCATCTGTGGTTAAATATGTTAGCAGTCAATTTTGACCGATCCCAACCTTTGCTACAACGATCGTTAGCATTGAATATGATATATATTTATCATATTTGGCATATTTAATGTCAGCAACAAATACCTTATTGATTTTAAAGGTTAGAGGTCTACAGTTAGACTGATACAAGGTCAAAGTGGTCAATTCTGAATAATTAGTTGATATATAAATCAAATGCTGGTAAGTGCATTGTTCTAAATATTCATTCAGATTCATTACAATAACAATTAATGATTTATTTTTCATTAATTTTAAACATATATCTTTGGTTTCCGATTTGTATTTTATTATTTTCATTTGGTTCTTTTAGGAGGAGGAAAAGCTGAAATTCATTAAAACACCAACAGATCAGCTCATTGAGCCTGGAGAACGTATCATATTAGAATGCCAAGTCAACGATGACACAGCTGATTACATGTGGTTTGTATAGTTTCTTAAAATTACACGTCAGCGGCTCCATTCACAAAAAAATCTTACGAGTTATAATACTAGTAGGTCATACACATTTCAGTATAACTTACGATCAATTTTTATCGTAAGATTTCATATAATGTTGTTAAAACCGCAATGTGACACCGGACGTTTTGAATGACTAAGTTCGTGTAGGGCATTTGAAAAAGGACTAATAAATTGCCTATGAACGACTTGTAAAGAACAGATTCTTTAAGCCATTAATTTTACGCTTAGAATTGGCGATAAAATTGTAAAATATGAAGTTTATAATACATCAATGTCAGTTCAAACGAACAATATGAAAGTTATAGTTTGAACTAGAGGAAATCAAAACGTAATGCGATCAAATGTTATGCAATTTTAAAGTCATGTTTAGTACAGTTCTGTGGCAACACGATTCAAAGTACAAGTGCGTTTAAAAGTTTAGAAATTGTTAGATATGCCATTCGGTATTGTGTTAACTTAAAACAGACTTTGTCAAGGTAACTAAGGTCAAACCCCGTTTTAAGTGGTTACTTTAAACTAAGTCTTTCGCTTTCTATGGTGTGATTGTATAATGTTGTTTATATATTGATCTATTTTCGTTTCGTTTCTTGGCATGTCATTGTCAGTTTTTTTATCGACTTTTGATTTTGATTCTTTCGCTTCTCTGTTTCAGGCAATAGCAAATTGTTTTGAAATTTGGTATTTTAATGTGATGGGAGTTCATATAGGAGGGAAGTCCCTATCGAGATATGTGATTAGCTTAGTTGAACCAATTATTACTTTATTCTAGAGTTTAACATAGAAAATATAATGAACATGATAGGTCTCAATTTTCAGCTTTTCGCGATAAGATCATGTCTCGCAACCAGTAGGTAAACAAAGCATTATATCGACGAATTCTAAGTTTTTTCCCAAAATAGGCATGGTTTGTGAATCAACTTTAGTTATTAAGTCCATACGCTATCCATTGTGCGAGTTATATTCTAACTTTGTAAAATTAAATACTATTAGAATATATAGATATATAATGTTTATTGGTCGGCATATACAAAACGATTTTAAAACGTACCTTATGGTATGGGTTTAGCTCACTGTCTGAGCAGGACCGTACGGTAAGCAGGGCCATATATTCCTGACTTGGTACACGCATATTCTGAAGAAAATCACTAAATCACATTGATTTACTATTATTGATTGTAACAGAGATGAAAAAAATTGAAAACAACATGTTTAATTATTTCTTGCGTCCGAAGCGCTTTTCTGGATTTACTACCATCAGGAACGCACAAAGCCAAACGTTTGAAATCCGAAGATGTATAAGAAAAGTTATTTTCTATTCCTAATAATAACTAGTTGATGCGAAAACCGTAGAAAAGTACCTAATACAATTGTAAACTGTTATTTTTTGTAGGTTTTATGAAGATCTAATGCTACAAACTGAGAAAAACAGTGTTACTGTACTCCCCGGAGGAGTTCTAGATATTTTTGAATTCAGTAGAACTTTAGAAGGACTATATAAATGTCTAGCCAGTACATCATCGGACTTTTTAGAACATGAATTTAGACTATCCCTTGCAGAACCGTGCGATTTATGTAAGTAATTATTGCAGTAACATTATTTATTAGTAATTATTTCATTCGCACTATAAGTGATCCTTTTTAATTTCAAACTTTGCGTTTATTCAAATAATATTTAGGTAAAGTTTCCAGGGCAGCATGTCGTGCATATAATAACGGTTTGTTACAACACTTCGAGAGAACTATTTCAAAAATATTGTTTTGCATACACTTCAACTTCGGACTTGAATTGCCTTTTAAGGTAGATAGGGTGTCTTCCTCCATCTTGGATTTTGAAATACCAGAAAACAAGGTCTATATCTTTGATAAAATGTGCAAATTTTGAGAAAAGTAGGTAATTCATGTGCAAGATTTTCATTATAATATAGAAAATGCAATGTTTTATCATATTTATGGTTGTATTTTACCATAAACCGAATGCTTTTGTTTGATTTGATTTTTTCCAACTTTGCCAAATAAGGGGAGATAACTCAGATTGTGTTATTTTTTCAATAGAATGTGTTAGGAATTTACCCATTTTATTATGTAGCAAGAAAACGAGTTCTGTGACCCCCATTTTTCTTTTTCTTATCTGAAAGAATAATATTGCAGCCATCTTCTCATATTTTGTCTAAAAATTCTATGTTGTAGTTTTTGTTTTAATGAGGAAAATTGGGTTTTTCATGCATATTCAATATTAAATTTGACAATTTTGCACAACCTGTAGTGTGAAAATTAGTCCGGTGACTATTCTTTTAATTAATGTTTTGAAACAAGCAGGTTATAAACTACATTATGGCAAATTATCAAAAACATCTATGGATTGTAATTTAGACACCCCATCTACCTTAACTTTTTTATTCAAGCGTCCATAATGAGTCTTTTGTACATGCATATACTTTGTTTCTTTGATGATCTTTTGGACAGCTTAATAAGGCAACATTAATTTACCGATGTCCAAAACCCTCGACAGAATGAGAAGACAATTTCGGAAAACAAACAAAAACTGACGGACTCAAATTTATTCACTCCAAAAGACGCAAGACTGGGTGAATTAACAGGTTAAATGTCACTTGCTGTGATATTGAAAATACCTTGAGTATTAAATGGACAGTTACTATCTAAAACATTTTAAAACTTTAACTAGAAGAGGGAACTGGAAAGACAAATATCGTGCTGTAGGTTTAATTTGAGATATTAGACTGCAATATTTGAACAGAGATTTTGAATTAAGTCAATCATATTTCTTACGTAATTCCATTACTCCAATCTCATTTTACCACACATGAACAAATGTGAAATTGCCAATGTATGCTTTACATGTTTATGACATCAATGTACCATCACAACTATCATGTCTGTATTTAAAGTCTCAGATTATGTCATTTAATTTTGAAAGAATTTCAGAATATTTCTATATTAGCAAATTTTTCATTCCATAATTTATTTTTACGTATTTTCGTTTATGTCAGCGGTAACACGTTGAAATGAATTCACTATAATGAAGTCAACATTCATTTAAAGCCTGAAAAAATTTCATCAAACAGTGGCTCCTACATTACCGCACGTAAAGCAGAAAAGCTGATTGAAAACTAGTGACAGCTTTACACGCCTGCATAAATTTGCGTCATATTAAAGATATTAAATAAGCTTGCATTAAAGTTATTGACCACATTAGAAACTGTTTGTCTGCATAGCAATGAATAATAACAGTAAAGTCAAATGTATTTTTTTGTAAACGCAAATTAAAGCCACGGGTGGAACACCTTTTTAAAATTTTCCATTAACAGTAAATCTATTGTTAGTAGACATAAGAAGATGTGGTATTAGTTCCAATACGACAACTCTCCACCCAAGTCACGATTTGTAAAAATAAACCCTTCGGGTCAAAGTACGGTCTTTAACACGGAGCGTTAGTCTTATTAAACTCATATGAGAGATTTATTATGTAATTATGGCTTAAGTCAAGTCTGGTTGACACAAAATGTTATAAATGTAGATGATTTATAACTGATTTCAAACAGCGTGTTACTGATGATTTATATCTGAAGCAATGTCATTTTAGCTCACCTTACCCAAAGTGCCCTATGTGAGCTTATGTCATCACTTGGTGTCCGTCGCTGTCCGTCGTCTGTCGTCGTCTGTCGTTGTAAATTATTTTAAAAAGTCTTCTCCTCTGAAACTACTGGGCCAAATACCTAAAAAAAACTTTGACTAAATATTACTTAGTGTATCTTGTTCATAATGTGTATTTGAATTTTTGATTCATCGACAAACATGGCCACCATGGCTAAAAATAGAACATAAGGGTCAAATGCAGTTTTAGGCTTATATTTCAAAAACTAAAGCTTTTAGAGCAAATCTGACATGCAGTAAAATGTTCAATTGGTCAAGATCTACCAGCCCTGAAATTTTCAAAACTAATGGTTTTCTTGCTGTCACTAAATTGGTAGTTTTAAAGAAATGTTGCATTTGTTTTTGTTATTATCTTGAATATTATAATAGATAGATATCATCTGTTAACAGCAATAATGTTCAGCAAAGTAAGATCTACAAAAACGTGTGACCAAAATTGTCAATTAACCTCATTAAGAGTTATTGCCTTATAACGACAATTTTACAAAATTTGTTCATCAAGTTTTCTTATATTTAAAAATCTTCTCCTCTTAAACTACTGGTCCAAATACCTTCGTCATAGCGAAAAACAGAACATAGGGGTCAAAGATTAGTAATTTTTTCATAGTTATTTTTGTCAAAGGCTCTTCTGATGTATAAGTTAGTGTTGATCATATTCGACCTTTTTATTGTTTATCATTGAGATCTAATTTAAGTTCTTGGAAGAAAACAGATCAGTCATTTCAAATTTGTTTCTTATATGTGGTAAAAGCATGTATTTTGACTTATTGTGACATTCTTTTTAAATCAGGTAAAACAAACAAACTTCAAACTAAATATGAAAAAAGTAAAATCATAAAAATACTAAACATACGGAAAGTCCCTAATCAAATGGCAAGATTCAAAGCTTCAACAAATAAAACGAATGAACAACAACTGTCATATTCCTGACTTGATACAGACATTTCCTTATGTAGAAAATGGGGAATTAAACCTGGTTTTATTAAATGAATAAACGCTTTTCTTTATAATATATATTATTATGTAGTCATTCATACCGCATTGAACAATGTTTGTATTTTAGCTGTAGAAGTTCCCCCTATGGATACAGTGGTAGAAGAATCTTCGGTCGTGTTGATGTCATGTTATTCACAACAAGCCGTGAACGTTACTTGGTATAAAGATGCCATCCTCATATCTGATACTATGAAATATGAGGTAAGTTGAAAATGAAAACACACAAGGACAGTCTTTTTATTGAACAAATTTAAATATAGTTTTACCAATGGTATATTTAGCACTAAATATTGGATAAACTGAACCACTTCTAAACGTTCTCAGATAAGACGAGTGCTTGGTTTCCACAATTAGAATACACCTGTGAAATTAATCTTTTGTTTAAACACTACATTGTTTCTCAGGAATGGAGAGTCATTTCTTTGGTTCATTTATTTTTACTCGGACGTTTTGGCTCTTAACTTTTTTTATGGACACTTTCTGAGAAGTATTTGGTTTTCTGTATTTGTTAGGGCTGTTTGTTCTTTCGTTCTTTTTATTTCTGTGCATAATACTGCCCCTTTTAATAGACTTAGGATTTTGAATACGATATTTTGTGAAAAGTATGTTAAGTCTTATATTGACCACTCATACCATTAGATGTTCTTATGAAATAAGTAATGCATATGCACAATAACTACGTTTTAGGTTACATTGCAGTTGCTGTCATTACTTATATGCTTGATATGCTGTAGTTTCGCTAAATTGTTACACTATGCGTAAGGTAACAGTTCTCTATGTTTATTTTATTTTTGGAAAAGTGTGATTTTGTAATATACAAATCTATATGCAGAAAAAAATCTTAGAACTCATTGGTGTGTTAAATAAAGGCAACAATAGAATACCGCTGTTTAAAAGACATAAATCGGTTGACAGAAAACAAATCGGGGTTACAAACTAAAACTTAGGGAAACACATCAACTTTAAGAGGAAATGAGTATATATTATGAGATTTAAAACACAGAATGGAAAATGCAGTATTGTGAAGACTAGTATGCTTTAGTATTATAAGTTGTTAGATATGTCAATACATGAGAAAGCATGTGTATCATTTTCTTCTTCTGCATTTATTGTCTAGTAATGTTTTTGGTCTATGACTTTTGTCAGGGCTCGATACCTGTACATCCGACTATCCGATGTTTGGCTTCGTGTTTTTCGGACGCATCAAATGTGAATAGTGTTATTTTACATTTTGTGTACTCTCATAAATTTATTTCACTTTATTTGCAACTAATTCACCTTGAAGTTTGGAATCTTGCTTTCGTCCTATTGAACAGAAACATTGATTTGTTTCTTTCTTTTTCAGGAATTGTATCAAACATTTAAATTCATTGACTCCATAATATTTAGGTCAGAAAAATGTCTATATTATCATTCTAATAAAATAAATGCGTTACATCTGGTTCCAAACTGAATAATCAAAATACAATTATGTTCTTGTACTTGTTGTTCTTTTTATCTAATATAACTCAATAGATACAACCTAGTCAATGGTTTATAATTGTCTCACTTTTGTTTAATTTCAAAAAGGTTTGTATAAATACAAAGTTGTAACATACATCTTGTCATACATTTTGACAACGTAAGAATATTATACGTATCACTTGTTTTTCCTATTAAAATACTTTACTTCTAAATATAATGGCTCTCCATGCCTTTGTTTGTTAGGCGTTTTTGCGAAATCTGTTTCTTTCAGTTTGAGTTGATACCTAGATGTGTATCCTATTAATGAATTTTCAAAACTGCTCATCCCTCTATTTTATGACATTCCATATAAAACTAATCTTACAATGCAAATTAAAGAGATGTCTGAACGACATATAACTTGATAGGTTTGCACATTTATGAATTTTACCATAGAATTTATTGCACAGTGGAACCACAGTATAAAAGGCTACACACGTAGTGCAAAAACCATCATTAATAAAAGAGCATATATATATATATATATATATATATATATATATATATATATATATATATATATATATATTGTTCGTGTCATTTTGCACCATAACATTAACACTTTCATCCGAATGTATTTGTTTTACGCTTTTAATCAATTTTCACGTTATCTGGCTCTGTCTCTAAAACCCTTTTTAACACATTACTACCAAGGCAGTGTTCACAAATTGATATGGGTGCCGTTTATATCATATTTCATCATTAATACATGTATACAATCAAATAAAGTCAGTAGATTCCATGAAAGGTGTTCAAATCGTGCTTACATTTTTTAATATTACAGTCTCGTTTTCACTTCCTAGTGTTTATAGGTTTTATAATAGTTGATAAGATCATGTTTTCTTAAAGGTCATCAAAACAAAACGCAACAGTTGTTCCTTTCTCTGTGTCTTCTGTACTATTATTTGTCTGTTTGTCGTTTTATTTTTAGCCATGGCGTTGTAAATTAAGTTTTAATTTATGAGTTTGACTCTCCCTCTGGTATCTTTCGTCCCTCTTTCATATCATTTTGCCGAGGAGAAATCTGTATAAAAATTATAGTTATTCTTTTACATATTAAATTAAATGCAATAATATGAATTCGACCTATGAGAAAAAATCCACAGATTATGCGAAGTCCTGGATTTTTATCCAACGATTTACAATTTTTTATGATGAATTGTTTAAAATTTGAGCTTCATTTACGAGTCTTATGTAGACGAAACGAGCGTCCGGCGAACAAAATTATGCGTGGTGTGAATCAGATGTGTATACTTAAAAATTCTAAAGATCTTTTAGAGTAAATACAATCTAACTCTCTTTCATCTTGTGATAGTATTAAAACATTTGACTTTTTACACTTTATACAAGTATTCCACATTCCAAACTAAAGGAAATATTGAAAGAGTTGGTATTGCTTTGTTTCATTAAAAAGAATGGTCAAAGAAGATACAAGTATCTTGTCTTAGGAAGGGTTAAATCCTACTTTGTAAAGGATCACTCTGATTCACAAAAAAAATTCTCTGAAACTGACATTATCAAGATGCTTGATTTCTTGATTGACAACATATTTGATACGTTCGGAGGACGTGTTTTTTAAACAGACTATCGGCATTCCAATGGGAACGAATTATGCTCCTCTTTTTGCCGACTTGTTTCTTTATTACTATGAGGCTGACTTCACAAAGGAGCTACTTAGGAAGAAAGATAAGAAGTTAGCAATATCCTTTAACTCTACTTTCCGTTATATAGATGATGTTCTTTCACTAAATAATTCAAAATTTAGTGACTATGTTCAACTCATCTATCTCATTGAACTAGAGATAAAAGATACAACAGATACAGTTAAGTCGGCCTCATATCTTGACTTACATCTAGAAATTGGCAATGAGGGTCGATTGAAAACAAAACTTTACGACAAAAGAGATGATTTCAGCTTTTCATTTCTAAGTAGCAACATTCCAGCAGCACCTACATACGGTGTATATATCTCCCAATTGATACGATATTCCCGTGCTTGCATTTCCTATCATGATTTTCTTGATAGAGGGCTGTTGCTCACAAGGAAGCTATTAAATCAAGAGTTCCAAATGGTTGAAATCATCACTTCGTAAATTTTACGGACGCCATCACGAGTTGGTTGACCGTTATGGAATAACCGTTTCACAAATGATATCGGATATGTACGTCTTAGCTGCAATCCCCTTCCCTTTCATAAATGTGACCTACCGAATTAGACTATTTACCGGTTTGTTATCTTATAAGCAACACGACGGGTACCACATATGGAGCAGGATGTGCTTACCTTCTGGAGCACCTGAGATCACCCCTAGTTTTTGGCATGATTCGTGTTGTTTATTCTTTAGTTTTCTATGTTGTGTCATGTGTACTATTGTTTGTATGTTTGTCCTTTTCATGTTTAGCCATGGCGTTGTCAGTTTATTTTCGATTAATGAGTTTGACTGTCCCTCTGGTATCTGTCGTCCCTCTTTTACGAGGTTTCATATATCACAGATAAATTTAAAAAGTATTTTAAAACTTTCAACCTCCTCAAGCGAATTTCACCTTAGTGCGTTTGACTTCACCTTCTTGTATGCCTTTTGGTCATATAGAGCATTCATATATCCTTGGCTTTTAAATATTTGAGTTTGAACGTTCCTGGTAAAGATTTTTTTTAGTAAAATGTAGAAATATGATAGACTTAATGTAACAAGAATAATCTGTCAGTTTCTTAATATTTTGTCATTTCCTAAACACTGTCACTTGAGCTGGGGAAATCAGGCAGAGATATCGATGGTTAAGGAAAAGTGCATGCTTCCGATTACCGTGTCTACCACACGTGCTTCTAAAATAACTTTCATCAGGTATTTTGTAGAAAAATAGCATATGATTAACACTATTTATTTCTTACAGTGAAATTGATCTAATTATTTAATCTGTCTAGACGTTTATATTTATCTGAATGAAAGTGATCCTCGAATGCACAGGATTAACTTTGTAGAATTCGAAAGTGTCGATAGGGATTCATGTGCTGTTTAAAACAGAGCTGTCAATAACTAATTCCATTACTGAGCCGCTTACATATTCAAATTTTCATGTTTCTTATATACATTCAAGAATTGTACTGCTTTAACCTTTTATGTCAGCGGACAACAATAGTTCTGTAACGTAGGTAAGACAGTTTACTTGCAACACTTGGATCTTTGATTGATTTATTGGTAATCGTTTTAGCATAATTTCTGGATCATTGAAGATAGATACTGCATGAGAGTCCTTAAATACACATTTGATTTTACTCGAATCTGGGTCAAAACTCTCAGGGATTTCCCTCATTCCGATTTTTTTTATCTTTTCTCATTCACGTGTGTCCCCCGTATAATGCATTTTTTATATCATCTATATGTATTTTATTTAAAAAAAAAAAGAATTCTTACTCTATTTTTCTTCTTATTAGGAAAAAGGTTATAGTTATAAAAAGTTATAGTATGCAACTTCTTTACGATGTTGTAAATATCAGCAGATGAGACCATGGTTGTCAATGTTGTTCTTTACTTCTTATGATCTGTCTGAAAACTCAAAACATATGCGATTTATACTATAATGATTCATTTTTTTTCATACTATATAATACCACGAAAACCCTCAAAATGACTAATGTAAACAATTCAAACCAGAAAACTCGTTTGTTGGCGCCAAATCCCCTCTCCTAGAACATGCGTGTAACAGTACATCACCAGAACTCGAGCAAAATATAAAATCAGTTGAAAAGGGCTTTAATCATCGGATCGATAAAAAGGAGAAAAACGTATAAGAAAAATTTATCGGATGTGGCAAAATATGTATAATCCGCGAAAGAAAAAAAGCAAGTACAGATATGAGATGACTCGCAGTTACTGACGAATTGTCCAAAACCAAAGACAACTTATAAAAAAATACTGTATCTGCCACTTAAACATCAACAAGTAGAAATCCAGCATTCGATATATTTGGTGTAATGACGTTATTCTCTGTCAGAGAAAACATAACCTTGCTTTATGATAGTTGTTTTATTGCAAATCATACCATATTCCATGATTTCAACATATATGGTACTAGTGGTTCATACTGATGGGGGGTGGGTGGTCTGTCTGTTCTTTCAATCGTTTGTTGTACAGATTTTGTATTTGCAACTTCACCTCAACTGTTTGAAAAAACTTTGTAAAACTTTCACAGAATCATTTCGACATAATGTACTAATGCGCATTTTTCTTTCATTTCTTTGACTTGCTGAATTTTGTAGTTTATTTTGAGACGAACTTTCATATCTGCAAACTATACTACACATTATATTATATTTATCCTCCTTAACAACTCATTATTTGATGAAACTTTTACAGAATCTTTGCCATATCATGCCAATGTGCACCTACTATATTGCTGTGTTTTTAGTCTGAATTATTGTTTTTTTACTTTCATTTATATGTGTCACGGTAATTTTTAATGCATTTAATGACAATTAACTGTAAACCAAATGAAAACCGTTACATATACAGATTAATGAAAACAACGTTAAGGAGCAGAAATGCTGACGTCTTGGTTCTGTTATATACCTTTTATATATATGAAACAAAAATGAAGGTGAAAATATAAACGCTTCATTCATCTAAAAATGGAATTACAGTACTTTAAGTGCTTAAGTTTGAGTGAAGTTATGTCGATAAATTTCTCATTCTGATTCTGCATTTCCGAGATATTCGTTCAGAACTATATCTTTTCCATACATCAGTGATTAGACTGCTGGAATCATGACTTTAATGACTGTAATTGCTCTGATAGATTGTCTGTTTAGTTTCTTATTGTAGGCGGTAATGATGTACGTTTAATCAAAGTCTCTTTATTTTGTTTTAGAGTCAATTATTTGAAAGAAGGTGCACTCTTCTGGGATAAATTTGAAATTAGTTTTAAAACCGTGTTCACCGATAAATTTAATTCGGTTACGCATATCAATAAATCTAAAAATAGATAAAATCAAGAGAAATTGTTATTACTTGAACTATATCAAGTGTTTGCCCAAAACAAAGCTGTCGATTCCTTAAAGGGGCACTAGCTACATGTACGAGATATAATGTAAAATATGATATTTTTGGGGGATCAAAGAATCATTGATGAAAGTGAAATAGTGAAATATCAACTCGCTTTTAGCAATAAGTTTCTTTGCATTTTGTCAAAATAAGCTAAGCCACATTGATGATGAATAGTCACTCGCAAGTGAATAATTCGACCTCATTGAAACCGTATGTATGTAAAATTCAATTCGACCCCTTCGACAGGTAACCCATGAATTGTGCGTGTTTATTGAATGTCAACATTGAAAGTGAAACAAATGTAACAAATCATTTGATTGACTGCTTCGATCCAAAAAAAAACCATTCTGTTAAAAACGATGATTAACATATATTTTGATTCTTTATATAGAATTAAACAGAAAAAGATACTTTGTGGTTTATTTTGACAGGAAATTTGACATATCTGCAAAATTATACTACCCATTGTATTATGTTTCTCCTCCTAAAATACTCATAATTTATGTGTATTTAAAAGTATATTTCTGTTTTTATTGCTAATGTAACCATTGGAGGTCTTCGACGATCAAACTTGATAGTTAATAAGATGGTGTCTAAACTAAAATACACATAACAAAGCTACATCTTATCAAGTCCATGCCCTGTAAATTGTTTATTTCAGACTTTTTATAATTTAGATAAATGTTTTACGTTGTTATGAATCGAATATGAAATGTGAGTAAAATCGGTGAACATGAATTCGACAGCTAGTACCCCTTTCAAGGTTCGTATTGATTTATGATGATTGAAATTAGTTAAAATTAAACAAGAGAAATAAGGCCGATTTCCCTTGATTTTACTCAACACAAGAGTCAGATTCAAACAGTCTTTATATCTTTTTAAAAAAAACAACAAAGTGTGTCCTTAAAGGTCTTAACGCTAAAACGGCCGATTTCTAAACAGATCATCAAAAAGTAAACGCCTGACGATAGCACAACATCTTTTTTTTTTTAAACAATTTTGAGAGATGTGTGACTGATTTTGAGTACTTCTTGAATATTTCTTCATATGACATCGTTAAATAAAACAAATGTTAAACTATGTATTGTCATTTGATAAGTGACATTCCGTTTTAAATTTTCCTTTTAGTTCGGTATATTTGTTATTTTACTTTTGATAAACGATGTCTTTCTTTTTTAAATTAAACAAAAACATTTAAATTTTGCAATTTCGTTTAATACAAATACTTTTACACACAAATTCTGCATTGATTTGACTAATAAGATTACCATAAATAAAGGTCTTTTAGATCTTTAAATTGAAAGACTCGAAGAATATGATAACATTTTGCCAATGAGTTGTGTACATTATTACAGTAACTTTTTAGATTTGTGACATACCTGATTTAGAATTCTTCACCGTTAGGCTGTTTCTGACAGATATTCTTTTTCCGTTGATCTTTTAAGATAAAGCATTCGTTCGCGCGACGTTAAACCTCTTGGTCGTAGTTTACATTATATTGCAATTGCTTAACCAAGACAAGAGATTCAACCAGCACTGATACCAAAAGATCAAAAATTTATGACTTTAAAAGTTTTCTTAGTTGTTGCGTTCACTCAGATTTTGATGAAAACAAGTTACTGTCACAGTAAGATCGATCTACTGGCACTTCTAATAAACTATTCATACATATTTTTTTCATTTCCATAGGTAACTTTTTTTCTTAATTGTGACAAAACATCTTTTCTTGAAAGAAAAGGTAATGTAAGACAGTTTTGCTCATACAGTTCTATCTATAAAGTACATTAGGCATTCAAACTTTCAACTTGACATATTGAACTAAAAATGTATCACTTTTGAAAGTCTATATTTCCTGAACAAAGAATAAAATGGACGTGTTTTGACTTTTGCTCTTCTATATTGCAAATTTATTAGGTAATAAATTAGTTAAATTATATTGTTCGTTTCAATTACTGACAAAGTTACAATAAAGTTGAAGCGAAAACCAACAATTTAAACATCATTCGTGCTATTTTGCTAAGTTTATAGTAAGCACTGGTATCAATATTCACAATTCTAGACATTGCACGGCAACCATCATGCGATGGCACGATTCTTGTTGTATTTTATTGTCTTCGTTCTGTAGACAGTACACGTAAGCTCCCATGCAATCCATTAATGATTATGTCCTTATCCTTTTTTTCTAATAAATCAAACATAAAAGCACAACGCAATACTTTTGTTTCTGATTCGTACATTAGTAAAACAAAAACAAGTTATAAAGATGCAAAAATAAAATAATATATGAACAAGTTGTATATATATAACTGACACACACAAAAAAGCAGAAATTTCAATCAAAATTGAATTGTTCAGTGGGTTGGAAACATTTATTTTGGATGCAGTCGATGTAGTTTCTTATTCTTTACGTTTGACCTTGATTATGCGAAACTATGGCTTGGGAGTTGTCGCTAATCTGTAACAGTCTGTTCTCCGATTGCACTTCAGTTAAAAAATATAGTGATCCACCACCTTTCGCGTGTAGCAAAATTGTGAGTTTTATTCCAATGTAGTTTTTCTAATCTAGTATGTTTATGATAATTAAAATTTAAAAAGAAATGATATTTGTTATGATTGTTATTATATCATGTATTGAAGTGTCATGGTTTTGGAAATTTTACTTCGTTTTCTGTATACGAGTGCTTTTCAAATAAGTACTTCCCTAGTGGTATGCTGTTGTATTAGCAACTCGTCATTACAGTTTCAAGAAAATCATATGGGTATTCCCTTTCGTCATGCTACAGTGTAATTTCTGTGTAAGAATAATAAATGCTCTAACTTACATTTATTGCAATGTTTTTCTAAACAGAGACTTAAAGCACTTATTGACCATTCAAAGGGATGGTTACTAGTAAACGTTGTGTCCCATTTAACTATTAATGCTATTTATGTTTAAATTACTGACAACAACAAAAAGTTCGGCCAAATGCAAGTGACAAATTCTCATAAATATTCAATGGATCAAGATTCTCTTTTGCCATGCAAAATCGGAAGACAAGATAAGCTACGAGATGACATTGTAGGAAATTATTAACAGTAAGTCTGTCTGAAAATAACTAAAGCTATCCATATTTTTACATCAATTTATGTATACAGTTTTGTACTGTTTGTTTTACAAATCTATTATGTATACTTCTAGTAAACACAGTATTAATTTAAAGTAGTACTTCCGTTAAAAGACTTTGTATAAACATCAATTTGACTGCTGTTTAGAGAGAGCAATTCACAGCAATTATGGCATTAGGAAATATGACGATGCAAATATGTGTTTATTTATCAGAAAACATAAGACTTTATTCATTCCTATACAATTTACTTAGGTAATAAGACAGTACTTACCTTACCATAATTGTTCACCAGCCGCCATTTGAACCTTTGGCTGTAGAAACCATTTATAAACTTTCGTCATCGGTATAAAGGTGGAATTATATTTCATAGGTGAATAGTTGAAGGAAACGTTCGTGTTTTGACAATAATTGTATACAAATTGGAGTTTGGGTTTACATGAAAAAAAAGGGATGAAGTCACATTGAAAACCACAACAACCAGTTTCTCAAAATACTGTGCTCACAAATTTAACTCCTGGAAATATCATTCAAGTATCAATTGAATTCGATCGTCTAGGTGCAAATTTACGTTGATGATTTTTGTCAACAAAGACTCTCTGCTCGTAGTCCTGTTTAATGAGTTTACTTTGTAGAAACAACTTTACAGTTTTTTGGTATTTAGTAAAGGTTTGTACTTAGTTTTGGATTTTAAATATGAGAGACATTTGTTGTCGAAGTGAGCCTCTTTTGCAGTAAAATTTGTACCGTAAATGGTATAACTTCCACTTGGTCGATATATCTTCTCGATATATGAACGTCCTGTAGAGTATCACCAGCCCTGTATACAGTACTTTAGTACTGGCATAACATACGGATATTATTATTTTGTAAAACCTATTATAACGTCTTTGAAATTATTGTAAAGTAAGCAATGTATAGCTCTGATTTGTGTCCGTCTTTAGTTTAGCTTTGGTCTTTTTTTGTGTTTTGTCTTTTCAGCTCTTCAACGTTAGCATTAGTATAGTCCGGCAGATAGGTACAATATATGAAGGAATTGTGCATATATGTTTTGATTTCAAAAATTCTATCTACCTGCCTGCTATCAAACGCACCGTACAAACACCGTGTATTTCGTTAGGTTGAACAACCTGTCGTAGTTGACTCGGTTGCCTTAAAGTTGTTCTCCTTTTTTACAATTGCATTTCTAGGCTTTAATTTCCTACTATTTTGAACAATTTACACATAATTGAATTTCAGCGGTTTTCAAGCATCAAGATCAATAAACTAAAACCACGAAAATTAAAAAAATTACATGTTTATGTTTTAAAACTTTTCCTTATAAATATACTAAGGGTCAATAGAAACGCAACCCTAACATGTATTTTCAAGCTTATAAAAATTCTAACCGACATTTCAATTTTGGAAATTGACCAATCGTTTTATGGTTTCTGTTTTTCAATGATATGGACAACGAATTCCACGAATTAAAAGAGTTTTTTTTTCAATTTTCAGATTAAAAACGTATAAACGTTTTTATCAAATACTTGAATTTACACTTTGGATGGAAAATTCCTACAATAGGGAACCCTGTAGTAAATGTTATCGCCAAGTAATAAAGATAAACAATTTACCTTTGCATTTGGTCAGAAACATAAAAACTATACATGCACATGTCTCTGGTTTGGTGTAGTATGGCGACATTTAGAATGAATTGTTTTAGCTTTAGCACCGATGCTTATACGACTTATTGCAAAATTGTGAAGTATAAAATGGTCGATACGTGACCAAGCTCTTAATAAAACTTGTACATAAATGCACGGCAAGAAGAAAATAGGATTCAAAAGGGGCTTAGACTATGCTGTGTTGCGTTCCCATCGGTATTCAGTATATAACAATTTCATTTACAGTGTTTCACAGTTTAAAGCATCACCGCACTTAATGCTCGAAGGACAATTGATTGGATACTTGTGGTGGTTTGTCACGACTTTTTTAATAAGTTGTACATGTATTATCAATGTAATGTCAACGAAGCCTTAGAAAATTAAGACATGCCTGGCTTAATGTATTACAATACACGAAATATAATTATATTGTTATTCCTACGAACAACAAATTTCCAAATAATTTTAAAAATATTCCGTAGAGATTATGCACGTTGGATGTAATGATTCAGTGAGATGTTGAAAGATATATTTTTATTTTGCGCATGCTCTTCGTGTCCTTAATGTACTAGTATTTGTTACCGCTGTAGGCGTACTCATTTGCGTTTAAGTCTAGGGAAACATGGTTAATTTATAATTTATATTTTTTTTATTATGAATTAGCTTTTAGTATAGTGAGTGTTCTTAGACCAGAGTTCTCTTAGGTCAGTACATTATGCGTTTTGTTTTTTGATAGTTGTTTTGTACACAGTATCGGTCTGTTGGGATAAGTCCATTCTAATTAAGATTAGACTACTGTAATGCTGTGCTAATACACCACTGTCCCATATTAATGGATGTTTGACAGCTCACAAACATGTTAACCCCACCACATTATGCATATGCTTGACCTAGGAGCCTGAAGTATAGTTCTGGTGGATGGTTTCCATCTGTCATAACTAATAGTTATTAAATCGCTGAATATTATTGGTTTGAATCAAGCCGTTGGTCTCGGATGTATCGTAATTTGTTATCAGATTTCCTTCAAAGCTTACTCTACTGGTACAGACTTGCTATTAACCATGGTATGTGTCTGTGAACAGCATTTTCTCTTTATTATATTTTTCTTTTTTTATCTTTATTCTTTTTTTTTACAAAGGTATTCTAAGAATAAGTTCCGCCGTGATCCAAAAGTTGTGTTGCACAAAATGCATCATATTACAAAGGATTAACTACAATATTAGATATTCTTGCTATATAAATGTATTTCTATTGGATATTGTCCTTTGGTCTTGACGCAATGTTTACCGTTTTTTAATAGTGCGATGATGCTTAAACAATACTAATGACACTGTAATAGTGTTAAAATAGAGTTATGTTCATCAAAGTAACACATTAAAGGCATGATTTAAATTGAACTCTTACATATAATTCATAACCAATCGGAAGCAATCGTGTGCGAAAGATCATTATGTTTTCATCAGTACGGAGGAGAAAAAATATATGATTTGATTTGAATGTTCTTCAGTATGTTATTGTTGTCCTCATGATATACGATTTAAAAAATACAATAGTACCATGTTAATAAAGAGTTTACAAGAAGGGCGAAAGATACCAGGGAGACATTCAAACTCATAGATAGAAAATAAACTGACAACGCCATGGCTAAAAATAAAAAGACAAACAGACAGATAATAGTACACAAGACACAACATAGAAAACTAGACTAAGGAACACGAATCCCACCAAAAACTTGGTGTGATCTCGGGTGCTCCGGAAGGGTAAACAGACCCTGCTCCACATGTGGCGCCCGTCGTGTTGCTCATGTTTTTAGAAACTCGGTAATAAGTCGTATTCGATAGGTCACATTCGTGAAAAGGGAACGGGATGGTGGTTAAGACTACACTGTACAGGTTTTTCTCATTATTGAATATCATACGGTTGCCTATAATTAGAATTGCAAATGTAAACGAGGAATATGTCAAGGAGACAACAAACCGACCAACGAGCAGAAAACAGTTTAATGCCACCAATAGGTCTTCAACGCAGGGAGAAAATCCCGCACCCGCAGGTAGGTTTTATCTGGACCCTAATCAATAATGAATACATTTACTAGTGGTTCTTACATCTACTTTATTTTAACTCGTGTGAATATTTGTTTTTTTGGCAATTATACCACATATCCTTATTTTTATGTTTACAAACAATATTCAATATTAAATAAACAGTTAAGAATTCAGTCTTGACAAACACCTGAGAAAGGTTTTGATCCTTTTTTCAAAATTCAAAATTTTATTCAAATTAATGTATCGTTTCCTTTCTCCCTTATTGTTGGCAATTGCTTGGTTTTTTTGTTAATACAATTCAATTCAATTCTTTATTACTTTAAGCACATCATGCTTATCAGTTCAATAAATACAAATATATTTTTTTTTATAACACAACATGACATAATACATCAGAGAAGCAAATAAATATCAAGTATTGACCAATAACAGTTCGGTCCTATGATTAAGTGCATTAAACAAGAATTTACACAAATTACGCAAATCTTTTACATTTTCAGTGCTGAGAAGAAATAAGACAGGAATGTTTTCATTTCTAATGTTTTTCAATTATGTAATTTCCAGGCTTTGTCCCTTAGAAAGTGAACATGGTAATATCCGTGATATTGCATAAACTGAAAATGATTATTACTTTATTCATGTTTGTAATTACTATAAAACATGTTTTTAAAAAAGAACATGAAAGGTAAATGCTGGTGTTTATTCCCAATCAGGGTTAATTAACAGTCTTCTATTCAAATTACTTTCCTGAAACAAGTTTAAAAAAAAACTTTACAGTCTTTATTTAAAATAATTATAATTGTTCCATCTTGTTTGTACAATGAACGATAATAAATACTAAAAATCCGGTATTTGGATGCATTACAAATTAGTATCATCACAACACAACATAACGGAACATAATAAACTATTCATTTCCGTAATTAATTAATTGATTGATTAATTTATTTCATCAACTGATTGATTGATTGATTGATTGATTAATTTATTTCTCCATACAAGGGGTGTGGTGTTAAGAGAATCTATATTAAAGGGGTTTTATTTATTAAGTTATCAATAAAAAATAAAGTTAATGTTTAAAATTTCCCTTGCTAAAAACAATATCTCATCCTACATTTAAATTTCACCAGACTCATAACAATTATGAAAGGTACCAGGATTATAATTTAATACGACGGACGCGCGTTTCGTCTACATAAGACTCATCAGTGACGCTCAGATCAAAATAGTTAAAAAGCCAAACAAGTACAAAGTTGAAAAGCATTGAGGACCTAAAATTCCTAAAAGTTGTCCCAAATACGGCTATGGTAATCTATTCCTGGGATAATAAAATCCTTAGTTTTTTTCAAAATATTCAAAGTTTTGTAACAGGAAATTTATAAAAATGACCATATAATTGATATTCATGTCAACACCGAAGTGCTGACTACTGGGTTAGTGATACCCTCGGGGACGAAACGTCAACCAGCAGTGACATCGACCCAGTGGTGTAAACAGTTAGGTAGATTCAGATTCAATAGTTTATTAAGTATCACCACATACAACATGATTAAAACAAGATACAATTATAATATTAAATACACAGCATTTTTAGCCATGGTGTTGTCAGTTTGTTTTAGATTTATGAGTTTGACTGTCCCTTTGGTATCTTTCGTCCCTCTTTTACCAATGTGGTAATTAATAATGTTTATAAATCTAGTTGTCAAATTTTAAGATATCTTATCTGATGACCTAATTATTAGAATTGGTGCCAAGGTTCAACATGCTAACTGTATTTAAATATTCTTTACCAAATTCAAAGGCACTTCTTAATTCTTTCTATAAATTTATCAAAGATAAATTGAATTTGCCTAGGATTAATCTAGATATCAACTATTATGTTTTCATTTTAGACATGCATTGAGTATTCAAAAACACTGTGATCATTTATCATTTTCATAAAAAGAAGCATTCCTTTGTTGGGAAATATCAGCACTTATGGTAACTAATAGTCGATTTCAGACAATGCAAGCGTAAACATTGTAATTACTGAGCCGTATTTGGCACAACTTTTTAGCTTTTTGGATCCTCAATGTTCTTCAACTTTGTACTTGTTTGGCTTTATAACTATTTTGATATGAGCGTCACTGATGAGTCATATTTGGACGAAACGCGCGTCTGGCGTATATATTAAATTTAGTCCTGGTATCGATGATGAGTTTATTTATAATCTAGGTACCTTTGATAACTATTGAAGGTCGTATTTGAAAAAAAAAACAATTTCATTAGGGTAAGTTTCAAAATTAGTTTTCAATTTTAGTAATCCCCAATATTTAAAAACAGTATTAAGTTATTTCTGTCTTCTTTACATATTATTTAATCATCCAAATTTCATTATGAAATAGTAAATTGAATATATCATATATTTGACTTCGTCTTTTTTATACATCATGTTTATGAACGCATGGTTATTTTGAGTTTTAACTTAGCATAAAACGTTTGTTAGTCATGAACAATTTTGCATAACTTATGATCAATTTTAGTCGTAAGATGTCTTTGTGGAAGGCAAACCTGTTACCTATTTTTACTAGCCTAACTGTTTTCTAACTTGACCGGCATTGCTATTAGATAGTTAAGAGGGTGTCCATGGAAAAACCAGGCAGTGGATGGCACATGACATATTTTGTTTTCAATTTTTTTTTTCATCTATTTCATATCACAAATTCATTCTTTCTCAAAGTTAAATTTTTTTTTATTAACTGCAACAAGTAAAAAGAAAAAAAAATACATAGAAAGCACTGAAAATTCATTGAAAAGGGGATATAACTCTTCATTTTGTACACAGTTTTGTTGCGTTGTTAGTGAACTTTAAAATCATTTTCTGAGCCATCCACTGTTGATTCAAAAATATATTTAACATATATCTCCTTTGTATGATATAAACATTGCATTGGAACCAAAAATTCAATGGGGAAAAATTTATGTTGTGCCATCCATATCATAGGATTTGCCTGATATTTACTTGGACAGCCTCTTAAAAATTCTCCATATCAATTGCTTACTTTACTGGCATTGATGTTTGCAAACGGAACCCGCCTTACCAATTGCTAATTTGAATGGCATTGCTGTTTGCTTACTTAACTCGCCTTTCCAATTGCTAATTTGACTAACATTGTTGTTTGTTAACTTAACTCGCCTGACCAATTACTATCTTTACTGGTATTGATGTTAGCTTACTTAACTCGCCTCACCATTCGTAAACATGACCGGCATTGATGTTTGCTAACTTAACTAGCCAAACCAATTGTTAATTTGACTGGACATTGATATTGATTATATCGAGCAATCAATTTTACTAATTTGTTTATTCTTTTTTAGTGGATTGAAACTTTGCTTTATCTAAAATTAACAAGACAACTTAAAGTTGATATCAGATATAAATATAACGACATCGGCAATATAAAAATAAGTTTCAGTATGAAATAAAACATGCCAACGAATTTGCAAATAAAAGGAATATAAAAGGTGACCGATTGAATTTGAATAATCTCATTTAAAAGAGGAAAATCGTGGGAAGCAATAATATTTAAAAGTATAAAAACCAGATTAATTAGACATAACTACCCTAACATCCTGAGGTCAACGAGTTGCAAGCTTGACTATGTATTTGTTACAATAACCTGAAAATATGAATTAGAATATGTCATATGTGGAATATTCTGCGGTTGCATGTTAATATCCTTGAATATAATTGGAGAGCTAAATGCCTTTTCGTAATCTGTTTAACCATGTCAAAAGTCTCTTCTTAGAAGAATATGTTTCACTCTAACGTATGTGTGATGTTATGCCTATGCGGTTAGTGACTTTGAAGACCGGTACAAGATAGGATTAAACGGTTTATTTTGCTGAATCATTAGCTAACAAAATGAAAAGAAAGACTTCCGTGACTTAGTTTGAAACACATTCATTAAAATAAGTCAAGTTAAATAGTAGAAGATTCAATTTGGGTTTCATGTTCATGCTTAAGCTAACAATGGGTTATAATATACGATTATAGGTAGATGCACTGTTTCACTTTCATATAACTATTTGTAATGGTTTAAATGTATATATTAATTGAAAAAAAAAGCAACATAACAAATAAAGTATAGGTTAAGATCAAATACAATGAAAAGTAGTAAAATCGTCTTTTCCTGCATTTTGAGGTTCACCAAACGTCAACTGATAAATTTATTTTTACAATATGAACCTTAAAGTTAGCGTTAATAACTGAGGGTATCACCAACCCAGTAGTCAGCACTTATGTGCTGACATGAATTGTCATTGATATGGTCATACTTATAAATTAACTGTTTACAAAACGTTTGAAGTTTTGAATACTTTAGGCGTTTCTATCTCATGAATAGATAAACTTAGCTGTATTTGGCAATTTTTTTAGGAAATTTGGTCCTCAATGCTCTTCAAGTTCGTACTTTATTTGGCCTTTTTAACTTTTTTGGATTCGAGCGTCATGATGAGTCTATATGTTTTGTTCACGCATCGGTGACTATATAATGGAATTTGATGCGACTGTCATACAAGTGAGAGGTTTAGCTAGCTATAAAACCAGGTTCAATCCACCATTTTCTACATTTGAAAATGCCTGTACCAAGTCAGGAATATGACAGTTCTTGTCCATTCGTATTTGATGCGTTTTGTTATTTGATTTTGCCATGTGATTATGGACTTTCCGAATTGATTTTCCTCTGAGTTCAGTATTTTTGTGATTTTACTTTTTATAGAGGAAATGGGCGTCTGCCGTAAATACAAAATTTAATCCAGGTATCTATGATGAGTTAATTAATAGGTATTGAAAACGTAAGTTATCAAATAATGAAGTATGCAAATTATATGGAAATGACATTTTTTTCAAAATGGTACATATAAAAATTTACTCGATCTCCATTTGAAACTCTTGAAAGAGAATCAAATAAAGGTTTCAAAAGCATCTAGATTGATAGATTGATCAATAGTTTTTGCTTTACGACACCTCATCAGCAAAATTATTATATCATTCCGAACAAAGTGCCGGTTGATTTGCATTTTGCACTTATAGCAATATCAATGTACATTGTATACAATTATTTCTATTTGGTAATCAATAATTTAAAAGTAAAAAAGCATATATGTATATCATCTTCCCGATATTTAGATGGAGGTTTACGTGTTCTGGTTGTATGCAAAAGATCGCCCGTGTTTTTACCTTTCATATTGAGAAATGGTATCCCCTAACTAGAGGCTCTCAAGAGCCTGTGTCGCTCACCTTGGTCTATGTGCATCAATGGACACAGATAAATTCAAGACAATATGGTGTTTTGGTGATGGTGATGTGTTTGTAGATCTTTCTTTACTAAACATTCTTGTTGTTACAATTATCTCTATCTATAATGAACTTGGCCCAGTAATTACAGTGGAAAATATTTCCTAAAAATTTACAAATATTTCCTAAAAATTTACAAAAATTTACAAAAAATTATGAAAACTGTTAACAATTGACTATAAAGGACAATAACTCCTTAAGGGGTCAATTGGCAATTTTGGTCATATTGACTTATTTTTAGATCTTATTTTGCTGAACATTATTGCTGTTTACAGTTTATCTCTATCTATAATAATATTAAAGATAATAACCAGAATCTGCCAATTTTTCTTAAAATTACTAATTCAGGGGCAGCAACCCAACATCAGGTTGTCCGATTTGTCTGAAAATTTCAGGGTAGATAGATCTTGACCTGATAAACAATTTAACCTCGTGTCAGATTTGCTCTAAATGCTTTGGTTTCAGAGATATAAGCCAAAATCTACAATTCACCCCTATGTTCTATTTTTAGCCATGGTGGCCATCTTGGTTGGTTGGCCGGGTCACGCCACATCTTCTTTAATTGAGAAATTGGTCAAAATTGACTATAAAGGGCAATAACCCCTTAATGGGTCAACTGATCATTTTGGTCATGTTGACTTATTTGTAGATCATACTTTGCTGAACATTATTGCTGTTCACAATTTATCTCTTTCTATAATAATATTCAAGATAATAGCCCAAAAACGGTATGTGTTCCTTAAAATTGCCAATTCCTGGGCAGCAACCCAACAACGGGTTGTCCGATTCGTCTGAAAATTTCAGGGCAGATAGATCTTGACTTGATAAACAATTTAACTGCGTCAGATTTTCTCTAAATGCTTCGGTTTCAGAGTTATAATCCAAAATCTACATTTTACCCCTATGTTCTATTTCTAGCCGTCGCGGCCATCTTAGTTGGTTGGCCGGGTCACCGGACACATTTTTTAAACTAGATACCCCAATGATGTTTGTGGCCAAGTTTGGTTAAATTTGGCCCAGTAGTTTCAGAGGAGAAGAATTTTGTAAAAGTTAACGACGACGGACGACGGACGACGGACGCCAAGTGATGAGAAAAGCTCACTTGGCCTTTTAGGCCAGGTGAGCTAAAAAGCCAATCGCTTTCTAAATTAGTTTGACTATAAATTATGCTATAATAAATTTACAACAATGAAAATAAAGGATGTAGAGTAAACATCAATGACACAAAACCAGTATATGCACAACAAACATAATACACATTTCATAAAGGTAAGGGAGTCGTACAAATATCAATGCTTTTCATGAAAACTATCATTAATATTCAACTTTAAAAAGCATGTTACTTGTCTGTCTACGGTAATGTTTCTTTTTTGGACAATACCTATTTCATATTGAAGGATTTTCATTCGAACTTGATCGCACTCTTACGGGTTGCATGTTTTTGCAACTAATGGTTAACCAAAAGACTTGATTGTTATACGTTCTTTAAGGAAATACATATAATGTCTTGCAATAATATGCACCATTACATGACGCTCCTTGACAAACTGATTTTTTTTTTTTTGCTCTGAAATTGAAAAATAGTGTTATAGGGAAACATAATGATTCTAAGATCAAACTTTGTGTGAATTAATTACATTTTGTGCATGTCTCGTTCATATATGCTGTAACCAAAACTACCCAATGAAATGATAGAAAAGTATGAGTTCATACAGAGAAGGTTTTGCTATAATATACAAATTCCAAAATTTAGATATTTATTCTTTGACAACATTTTACTAAAAGTTTATTGTTATACATTATCTGTAAAATAGGAAGTTTCATAGGCAGAACCAGTGTTTCTTTCATTTATAGTATAAAATTTTTATTGAAGTTATGTAACAAATGGGCATTTCGTCATACATGCATAAAGACAATAACTGTTTAGTGTCTTTAAATATCAGCTGTATTTGTACGAGGCTAGGAAACAAGGTGTATGCGAGCTTTTAGCGAGCTACTACACCTGTTTCGAGCCAAGTACAAATACAGCTGATATTTAAAGACACTAAACAGTTATTGTCTTTATCCTGCAATTAATTCTGTATATTGTTTGTGTTTTGAAAGACACAAACTAAACATATTCAGCATTGATTTTCGATTTGTAATCCTTTGAGGCCCGAGTAGTAATATCAAAATCACACATTACGCTGAAGACGGGTTTCGCAAAAAAAGAATCTCGAATGGTCATCAATAATACATCGCTCAATGTGAATAATTATCTATTTTAACATGACAACTAATTTCAACAGTAAAAATAAATAACAAAACATTGTCAAATTTGAAACAGAAGTGTACGAGTTGTCCTACGCTTCAGACTTGACTTTCACTAAACATGCATGCTGAAATTGACATGGTTGATTTTGTTACACAATCATACACATTCAAGTTTTGAAATCGACAATCGTCATCGTCATTGGAATACAACTGGAATACACATTCTGAGGTCACACAGGTTCAAACAATACTCAGTCCGGCAGTGGGCGGAGCTTTAAAGCGATATTTATACTACATTTTAGATTTTAGTGCAACATCGTTCGAATGAGGAATGCTTTGACTATGTTTTCTATCAGTTTCATTCGAATTGAGATAAAAATGTTGTATTTTAATCCTGACAGTACGGTTATTATAAAACTATAATTGTTAAGACAATGATCGTCCTAACCCTGTATGTAATATTTGCCACTGGACACTAAGTAAACATCAATAAATCAATCAAGACAATGAACGTAACGACAAAGATAAATATGGAAAATAGTTTTTTGACCTTATTATGTTTATATTACTGTAATTACGCGTGTTTTAATATATAAATACCCACAACAACCGTTTCATGAATAACAATACGAAAAATGGGGGATTTGTCCTTTGTTTGCTGTCGTCAATACTATCAAACCTGCTGTTTTTATGACAATCCTAATGAATATGTAGAAATTAGACCTCGTTTATTTATTCTTTTATTATGTTTAATGAAAATCAATGACAAACAAGATATTGACTTAATTAATCAGGCTGAGATACGTATAAAATTCACTTTCATTGATGATATTCTTCATGTACATTTCCATGCGTCTAATCCCGTTTGTGAACTTTCTCAAAAATCTATCACGAGATGTAAGATGAGTTGTGTTTACAATGGTTATTGACAGATCTGTGGACAGTACCATTCAAACGAACGAAGAGACAAGAAATTTCATTAAAGCTATGAAATATGTAATTATATATTTCAGTTTTACACGGGAAACTCTACATTAGTATTTACGACAAAAGGGTCGACGATTTTTCGTTCCTTCATTTGGGGGTGCCGAGTCGTCTAAGGTTTCGATTTACTGTATCAAGATCCTATCAACACTGAAGTTATGACTTCGAATCCTGCACGAGGCATGTGCGCTTGACTCCAATCTTCATTAACTGGATTAACTGGGACAATCTCCGGCGCAGAGTTCATATCCGTTCCATACATGCTCCGCAATACTGCACTTAATATTGAGTGTAGTGTTACAAAGTATTGAACGGAACGGATATGTGATCTCTGCGCCGGAGATTGTAACTGGGATAGTCAAATTTCGTACCGAAGGTCGGTTGTTCTTTCCTGACACTCCGACTTCATCCACTAATAAAAACTGACAACCACGAAATAGCACAATAGGGTTGGTAGTGGGTTAAATACAAATCAATCAATCAATCAATCGTTCCCAATTGTTACTATTCCCTTTTTGAATGGTGGTATAACTTTGACACCCTCTTACTGTCTTAACATGTCACAATTCGTTCAATATCCCATTGTCTGTTATGTTTTGGATTTCAATGAACGTAATCAATGTATTACTGGTCAATTATTAAGTCAGGGGTTTCTTTATGTGTATTACCACAAATCATCTAAAACCTTTACTTAATTCTTTCATAGATAAACATATTTGGTTTGGAAGTTTGGTTGTACCTTCATGTTTTTCTGCTTTGTATCGATCTGATGAGTTAAGCCCTTTTCAAATAATTTTTATAAAGTATAATCTCATGTCGTAATGTTACAACACTCATGTCCCAGTATGTATGCATCACTTGTGTTTACAAAAAAGTAAAATCGTAAGACTCCGAGAAAAATTCAAAAAGGCAAGTGCCTAATCAAATGGCAAAATTAAAAGCCCTAACACAGCAAACGAATGGATGAAACCTGGTTTTTAAGCTAGCTAAACCTCTTAAACTTCTCACTAGTATGACAGCCGAATCAAAAACCGTTATATTGACAACGATGTGTGAACAAACCAAACAGACATAATAGGTAAAAAATGTCAAAAAAAAGGTAAATCAGTCCACGTTGTGTTATAATCTTAATCACCTTATAAACAAGCAAATATGTAAAAAGAAGCACAAAATGGCAAATAGACCAACCATATTAGCCAAATTAAAGACAGGTATACACAAATTTACCATAGTACAATAACACAAGCACGGGATGTACAAGCACAGAGCCATGTCATATATGGGCGTTTTTCAATAAAAACGTATTTTCTTGTCCCAGCCTCTTTAAAAAAAATTTTGATCTTTGCAAGTAATTTTTTGTGCAGTCAGTACATTGACTTAGATTTAATATTTTTAAGCAAAGAAACAGTTTTTTATATAGAGGGATTGATAAGATATTGACTCCTGAATGGTCCAAAACAACCAAAATGGCATGTCCCTAGACCGCCAGTTCAACATTCATACTCTAAAATATCGTAAAAAAATGAAGAAATAAATGTTATTTTTACTTTAGATAAGTTCTATAATAATTCAAAAGTATGTTCAGAGCCAACATATTTTAATAAACAGCTTCAATATAGGATTTTTAATTTCAGAAGGTGTGTCCCTCACAAAATGTCCACTACGAAACGAAGTCATTAAAATTTGCCAATAAACAGTTTTATAAAATCAATGTAATGTTTGTTTGCAAGAGATATAAACATTAGGGTCTTACAAAAGAAGTGATACTTTTATAACCGCAATTAAATTGTTGGTAAGAAAAATTGAGCACATCAAAACATACCAGAGTGATACCGTATTTTTGTTAATGTCCACTACGAAACGGGTCAAATCTCCTTCAGTATCTGGTTTTAAAATTATGAAAAAAATATCAGTGTACAGCTTTATAAATGCTTTGATGAATATCATCAGTACGAATATGTCCCCTACGAAACGGTCCCCTACGAAACAAGTATGGGAGAAAAACGTTTCGTAGTGGACACTACCACTACCATACAGTCTTTTTAAAATCTTTTTTCAATTATATTCGTGCAAAACAAATAACAAGGGTTAGTTTCATGTAATTTTTATTATGTTTTTATTAACATATAATAGGGTTGATGTCAACAGAGACATATAATACATTGTATTATATGTCTCTGATGTCAACTACGAAACTTTTTGTCCACTACGAAACGGTTTTGTCCACTACGTAACGCATCAAAATGTCCACTACGTAACATGAGTTGTACCTTCATATGTGAAGTACTGTCTAATCTTTAACGATAAAAATGGTTTTCCAATTCAGAAAAAAATGAGATTTTTCAAGTATTTAAAGTAAACAAACTGGAATGTCTGTAGGAAACATTTAAAATTGCAAAAAAATATGTGTGTTTAGAAGAAGTTTCGTAGGGGACAAAAGTCCCCTACGAAACAGTACACAAGTTATGAAAATAATATCATTTTAAAGAATATTTAAGGTCTATAATAGAGGTATTCAAAAAAAAACTCTTGAAATTAAATTTTAGACAAGTTGATTTTCCATTTTTTTTTATGTCTGAAAGTTACGCTTTTATTGAAAAACGCCCATATGTATCAAAGAAACATAAACAAAAAGGCATATATATTATATAGACAAAGCACATCCGAAAAAATGAAAGAAAATGTTACATACAATAGCACAATAACGGGATGAATAAATACAGAGCAACGTTATATATATCAAAGAAACACCAAAAGGCATATAGACAAAGCACATTAGCAAAAATGAAAGATATCGAATACAAGTACTATCATCGAACAATAACATAATGACAGGATGTTGGATTCATTACGTTGTAGTTTCTATATAACATTTATCTATGTTAAAAGAAAGATAATTCAAAAAGATACCTTTCTATCTTTTAAGTATGCTCCAGATTCATATCTTTTTTATTCGTCAAATTTAAGTTTCATTGCTTAAATGACATAGTCCTTTCCGCAATGTTATAACGTGAGATAAATTGGCTTTTAGTAAGTGATTGCAATTTCCCTCATGGTATGATACTAAAAAGTTCTCTTTGTTATTCGACGATTCACGGCCAAAAGAAATTTTTTAAGAATGTGGACTAATAATGAGTTTGTACTATTATCTAACTGTACCTTAAACTAATGCTGTAACCCTTTCAGGTACGTTCGTTGTCACGTTTGAGTCTTTTGGTTTTTTTCTTTTTTTTTTCTTGCTTTTTTACCTTTGGGTCACACGGATGCCTTTTTACAGCTTGCTATCATTATAGGTTTGGCTCATTGCTTATAATAATCATATGGTCTCTATTGGATTATTGTATAAATTGTCAATTATATCCAATCTTTTATTTGAAGTAACTCCAGACATTGATTATGGGAATCATGTCATGTTTCTTTGTCTTTTTTTTTTATTTATTGTTGTGGGTTTTTTTTTATAAAATGAGCCCCAAAAAATCAGTTACATTTATATGGAAATAAATTAAATCAATATAATACTTCTGTTTCAGACGTTGAGCGAAGGACAATATTTAGCAGTGTCAAATGTGGTACCTACTGACGCGGGAGAATATACATGTCAGGTTACTAGTAATGACGGTTGTCATGTCGAACGATCTGCCCAATTATCAGTGATTCCGGCATCAGGATTCAATTCCTGTAAGTATTTTCAGCTGTTCCTCATGTGTGTTAACCTTTTCTATCCGATTGCGTTTCTTTTTGTTTTCATAGTAAAAAACAAATATGGTCTTAATTTATTCAGATTGTTGATTGTGACCATTATCTGGCAAAAGTAGAACTAGACCCCTTGGGTTCACATCAAGCAATGCATGGATTTCACTGGTGTTTATTCATTTCAAAAAAAGCAGCTGAACTTACATTTATTGCTTATACGCTTGTCTTCTAAAAGTTTTGTCAATTACATCCATGATAGGTCTTTACCGTTAATTTCGTTTCAAGATCCAGAATATCGAAATACATAAATTCAAAATAGGTTTCAGCTTGCAAATTATTACTTTGAATAATATTACAATTTATTTTCGTTCAGTGTATGTATGTATAATTCCTAACTGGTTTCTTCTTCATTTTCAGACTGTGCGAGAGATGTTTTGGTTCACAATCCGCGTGTTAGAATGGTAGGGAGAATAACACTCGGTTCCTCTGTAGACAAGGCTTCAGCACCATGGCATGCAGTTTTACGAATGCGTAGTCAGGTATGATGGTTAACAATTTGTTGATTTACTTCTTCTTAACTTTCAAGTATGTTGTGTATGGTACGTAAGAGTTGATTATGTTAACAATTAGTTCTTTCACACATTAAAGCAGGAATTAAACATTGAACTATTTACATTGGTTTCATTAATTGAAAATACTTGGACGAGGATGAAGTTTGAAAAGGGTGTTTGGAGCAATAAATTTGGCAACGTGTAATGATCTATTCTTAATAAAGTTTCAAAATTACCTGAATTAATCTTATTTTCATTTCAGGATAAGACGTTCTGTGGTGCCAATCTCATATCGAGTTCATGGCTCATAACAGCAGCCCATTGTATTCGTCATTTTCATATCGAATTTAAAGAAATGTTTGCCAAAGAAAAGGTTGATATCTTCTTGGGAACAAATAGTTGTAAAGGCGAAAGTGGTGTTAAATACGGCATAAAATCTTACGTTGTTCATCCAAAGTTTGGAGCACGCGCTGTTTACGATAATGACGTAGCTTTAATTGAATTGGACAGATCGGTCACGTTTACGGAGAATATACAACCAGTCTGTTTACAACCATCGTCTATCATTAACAATAATTACTTAACTCATAAACTCGGTCATAAAATAGGACGAGTGGTAGGATGCGGGCAATATAGCGAGTTCAGGAAAGCAGCACCGGAATACCTCAGGGAGGTGTACGTACCATATGTAAATCGTGAAGATTGTGCTTCTGTAAATATTGGCCAAGGCAATTTTACTGATAGCATGTTTTGTGCTGGTTACTCTAGAAGGAATATGGGAGACGCTTGCTTTGGTGATAGTGGTGGATCCCTTACTATGAGACTGTCAGAAAACCACCCTTGGGTGTTGGTCGGAATTGTTTCATGGGGAGTTGGATGCGATAGGAGTAATCACTATGGTTACTATACACATGTTGCAGCTTTTGAAAACTGGATACAAAATTACACGATCTCTGATCGAGATCCTTAGTACTTTGCTTTACAACTGTAAAACTGTATTTGTTACTAGTATTGTCAGATGACATGACCATTATGAAAATAAAAGTATAGCTAAAATCAAAAGTTTGCGATTTATGACTTATAAATAGATGTATAAAATTCATACACCAATGTGTATTGCAAATACTGAAATTCTACAAAATGGACATAAGAACACACCTAACAACCATATCCTAATATGTGTCCCCAAAACATAAAAAAGTGTATAGTTGTGTTGCAGTTCACTGAGATGTATATGTTGTCTAATAATTAAGTTATATTACAATATCCCTTGCTCATCATTTTAGATCTTACGTGTATCATGTTATTTGGAATATTCATGGAAGTATTATATTGACTCTCATTGTACATTTTATCGCAGATTTCATCGCATTGAAACTCAGCGATCCCTATTAACAGATCTAACTAATGAATAATCTTTCCAAAATTTTTTAAGGTAGCACAATACAAAGATTTGTTTACTTCCAACCACTAACCTTTAAAATGCTGTAACTTTCTTATGACTGTATAAAAAATATTAAAGATGTATATATAGAAAGATAAAAGAATAATCTTTAAAATGAATGCAATATTTTAATTATGTAATCATTATGTAATCAATAATTATTATGTAATTAGTTGCAAAATCTCGGTCAGTTCACTTGAATGAATTTAGCTCTATCATTTCTTTAACTATACAGAAAATTTTAACGAAATCTTAATCAACACATCATGGGCTTCAAAAGAGTGTCTCAAATTGTCCCTATGGTAGTCCATTATCTCATAAATCTCTAATTAGTGTGAACATCCTAACCACATAAAAGAAGATAATGTTTAATTAGGTGTAAAATTTGTTCTATACATTCTATCTGAAATCTGAGACACCCTTATGTAGATAATAGCCATAGGAACAACATATAATAAAATCAACTCTCTAGGAATACCTATGCAGAAGCTAATTTCAATTGAAAGTGGAAATTTTGGGGAAAATATTTTAGACACAGTTAACCATTAGTGGTTACATACTTGTTGCATTTACCGAAATTACCAAAGCCAGAGCCGACGTCATAACAAAAATAGGTTATGACGTCATTGGTGTACTTCATTTGAAGTAAACAATTCACAGCTGTTCCGATTGTAAAAACAAAGGAAAGAATAATAAACAGTAAATTTACGGTAAGGTTTTAACAACATCATCACATAATTTTAGGGAAAACAAGTTCCATTTCAAGGGACCCCCATTTCGTTTCAATATGTTGTCTTCATGTACAGAATGAATATAAGGTACAGAAATCCCAAATTTCATTCATTATTTATTGTGTTCAACTCCTTATTAGGCCTTAGGGTCATTATATTGAAACGAAATGGGGGTCCCTTGAAATGGAACTTGTTTTCCCTAAAATTAGGTGATGATGTTGTAAATACCTTACCGTAAATTTACTGTTCCTATTATATATTTATTGTACAACTTTGTGTAAACATTGTTAACTTTTTATTATTCTTTCCTTTGTTTTTACAATCGGAACAGCTGTGAATTGTTTGATTCAAATGAAGTACACCAATGACGTCATAACCTATTTTTGTTATGACGTCGGCTCTGGCTTTGGTCATTTCGGTAAATGGTAAGCCGAAATGATAAATGGTAAGCCGAAATGGTAAATGGTAAACCATTTCGGTAGATTGGTTTACCTAAGTATAAATACGGTGGAGAAAACCGATAAGACTTTAGTACGACTTTACCCTGGGCAAGTAACACACGCTAATTCCAAGCGATTTAAATATACATGTACCGAAACCATTTACCAGACTAAGTAATAACCAGACTATTTCCGTATAATGTGGGCTTGTTAGTTCCATAACAAGTTGTATTTAGAGAATAAATTCTAGAGAGAAACGTTATCTTTTGACATTGAATTTCAGTTACCATTTGCCGATTACCAAACTGAGGTTCGTAAACTTTCTGGGTATATTAAATATAGTTCCGCTATCCATTTTCTTTGCGATATTCTAATAAAGTGTGGTATTTATTTGATAGACTAGAATACTGTGAAGTTATTTAATATGTGTACGCATTGTTGATATTTAATACATCTTAAAGTAAATACAAGTTGATTTTTATTTAACGAGTCTGTTATTCTTACAAAAACCTAAACTGAACCAAACTAAGATCTATCAGAATACCACAACGTACCACAAAATCTATACAGAACCAACTGTAGATCTACCGGAATACCACAAAGTACCACGATACCAGAGAACCACGCTACCAAAGAAGGGTCGCCAGTTATAACTTTGGTTCATATATACTATTCTTATAGCAACACACTAAGGGTTACACATTTATAGTTTAACATCAAAACCTGACCGCTCGGTTTTCGTTACAATATCATATATTTTGGTAATCATAAAACATGTAACATGGAATAAGTATACTAAAAAGGTTGTGTTGAAACAAGATAATAGGTTGAGAAAATGATAATGCTTGTTCAATACTACGATTTGCCGACTACAAACCAACATTCCTTTAACACAGTATGAGATTGAATAACACACCAATAGTTAAGAGTTATGTTCTTATCTCATAGGAGTTGACTAAAGTTTCTCAAATCTCTTTCAGTATTGTTCAATTTTTCATTTAAGATATGAATTCTTGAATAAAATTTGAAATACACTACGATATCATATTTTTCTTGACGTTATGATTATTTCAATAACTCATACTCGAGTCAAACGTAGATATACTTTTCGGATTTGTTTTTTGTGGCGACATATTGTAAGAACTTCTAAATCCACCTAGCAATGTATGAGGTCTTTCAAACATGAATTCAGTGTCGATTTTATAGCCACTATTTTGAACTCCATTTTTTTTTCCACATCATATTTTAACTTTGAAATTTTGTGTAGTTTCGGTACAAATACTGTCAAAACGACCACTGTTTCGCACGCAAGAATTCCAGTGCAAATTGTTAGTTCTACATAGTCATGTGAAATTATAAATGTTACAGCTACCCAAGCTGTCCATAAAACAATGTTTATCAAGCTGCTAATGAGAATAAAGATAGTCTCGCCCATATTTTTCTTCTCTTTTCTTACAGTCAAAGCGTACAACGAACAGATCACTATTAATAATATGTCATAAATTAAATACATTACCAACACATCTTTGTCAAATTTACAAGCATACATTTCTTCATCATCCATTAACCTTGTTTCCATGAACGGGCCTTTAAGAGCAACATATTGGACAGATATGGTTATTTGCACACCACTTACAAATGTCACCGTCAAAAACTTATTTAAATTTGAAATTTCACCTCCTAATCCAATTAATTTATAGGATCTCAGTGACATTAGTTTGGCCAAGCCTTTTGCATAAACTAACGCATAGCTTATTCCTGGTAGCAGATATCTTGAAGAACGGACAAATACAGTGCTACAATTGATAACAGTAGAAGAATTCCAAGTCCTATGTACCGTTTATTCAGGCACCCGATACATGTTTTGTAAATTACGTATACGATAAATCACATGGATGCCCCGACTCCACCAAAAGCAATTGCAAGTACAATTATCGTCCACAATTTCCGGTTGAATTTCGCAAACGACGAATAAAAAATCATATCTGGGTCTTGGTAAGGCTCCGGCTTTTCTGTTGCTTCGTCTGTGTTGTTAAGATTCGTGCATAAACACGTGCCGATTTTGAATGTCAATTGTTCTATGACAATCATAGCTCCTCTTCCAGATCATAAAATTATGATACAGTTTACACACATGGAGATTGAGGAATCAGACAACTGTTCATTTGATAGAGTTTCACTTTTTCTCGACTCTTACTCAGGTAAAAAAAAAAGTACTAAAAATGTCCGTTTGAGTAGCTATTTAGAAAGGTTTTTATTCTTTTTAAGAAAAATATATCAAATTGACACAAAACACGTTTTCATTTTCTGATGTTCTTATTCTGATTTGAAACGATACAAAATCGTACCGTATTATATATCGAAATCATAGTTGATTCCCTTTTATCTGGTGCAAATTTGCGACCTTTCGTCATAGTTATAACTTCGGGGACACAATGTGTTGTTTCTAGACTTATTGCGATGCAGAAAAAACAAACATTACTCCTTTCAAAACATGAATGAGAGATTCGAACAACACATACTCATAAATCAAAAATAAGTTGTTAAAGGACTAAAATTTAGCTGTAATGAATATTAATCATAACGATTTATATTTGTATAATTGATATAACAGGATTTATTTTTACATAACTGATTCTTGAAGTCGTCTTAATATTTTAGCAATTTTTTTTCAAAATGATTAAAAATAAAAGGAAATGGGTGTTGTTGTTTTCATGTTGTTGTTGGTGTTTTGTTGGTGTTTTGTGTTTTGTTTTTTGTTGTTTTTTTATGCAAAATTTTGTACCACGCAATTATTGTTGAAAAATATTGTTTACAGTGACAAAAGCAGGTACACATAATTAGCAGTATTTCCTAAGGCACTGACAACATAGTTTTTAAATTATGATTTATTCATTAAAGTTGGTTTATTCGTGTTGACATGCAATTCTTCAATCTTAATTTGCAAGTTGACATGATCAAGTCAAAATATTGAAATATTTGTAAAAGTATTAACAAATTTGATACTTTTATACTATTTTGATCTCAAAGATTTGTTAATTGATGTAAACTTAGATGTGCAAGAACTCATACGAAAGAGCAAATTGCCAATGTCGAAAGAGTAATGAGTCTTATTATATTTCTACAAGATTATAAATTTCAATTCAAAGCAATTGAAGTGATATTAAATGAAAACAAACGCTACACAGACACATTCGTAACGATGACATCAGTTTTCACTTCCTTGTGTTCAAAGGATAAAATATGTTATTGATGAGAAATTTATAGCAATACAAATCTTTATCATTCCTACGCTTTTACAAGTTACGTAACAATATTCAGAAATAGAAAAAAAAATAGAAAACAAAAATAAATGCATTTGCACTGTGTAACTTTCAATGTTTCATATTTCTACAATCGATTACAAAGGCATTGAGATCGTTACAAAGTTAAACATACTACTAATAGTAAACGTTGTAGTAAAGCTGAACTTTTTTGTCTTATATTGGTTTATTGGTAAGGTATGATGTGTAAGAATAATAAATGCTCTTACTAACATTTATTGCAATGTTTTACTAAACAGAGACTTAAAGCACTTATTGACCATTCAAAGGGATGCTTACTAGTAAACGTTTGTGTCCCATTCAACTATTAATGCTATTTATGTTAATATTACTGAAAACAACAAAAAGTTCTGCCAAATGCAAGTGACAAATTCTCATAAATATTCAAGATTCTCTTTTGCCATGCAAAATCGGAAAACAAGATAAGCTACGAGATGACATTGTAGGAAATTATTAACAGTAAGTCTGTCTGAAAATAACTAAAGCTATCCAAATTTTTACATCAATTTATGTATACAGTTTTGTACTGTTTGTTTTCCAAGTAAACACGGTTTTAATTTAAAGTAGTACTTCCGTTAAAAGACTTTGTATACACATCAATTTGACTGCTGTTTAGAGACAGCAATTCACAGCAATTATGGCATTAGGAAATATGACGATGCAAATATTTGTTCATTAATCAGAAAACATAAGACTTTATTCATTCCTATACAATTTACTTAGGTAATAAGACAGTACTTACCTTACCATAATTGTTCACTAGCCGCCACTTGAACCTTTGGCTGTAGAAACCATTTATAAACTTTCGTCACGATATCAATTTTCCCAATATGAATTGTTTGTATAAAGGTGACATTATATTTCAAAGGTGAATAGTTGAAGGTAGTGGGAGATATTATGGACATAATTGTGCAAATTGTGATACAAGCATAAAATTTGGTATATGGGTGGACTTCATGATAATTAAAAAAAATCAGCTGCTGGCCATAAAAAAAATCATTTTTTCAAGATGGCCACCGCTAATTTTGCAAATGCCGTCTTATCCAATTGGTTACATTTCGAAAATCTTTTGAAAGCTGTGTAATATGTATATTCCAATGTAAGTTTTGATAAAACATAAATAACAGTTCCTAAAGTACGAAAAAACAATACCGACAAAAGTGACTTCCGGTCCTAAAATGGCGGCAAAACGTGAAAAATGTCAATTATATCATTTCTATCAACTTAATAAGAGATATCACTGACTATTTTTAAGTTCAAATGCATATATAGTTTGTTTAGAAAGACAGATTGCTTGTCTTATAACTATCTGAAACTATCTAACAGTTACCAATACGCGGAAGGCCAGAACGATAGCGTTACAGTTACCAACACCACTGAATTTCTTACATCCGCATTTCAAAATTTTGGTTTCCAATTGTCATTGGGTTTTTTTCTTTAACCCAACTCCTGTGTTCATGACTTGGTTGGTACATGTCGAATGAATAAATTCGGACGAGCCCAAACATGTCCAACTTGATATGCTTCTCTGTCGATGTGCTCCAGAAGATTATAATCGTTTGCATGGAATCAGCAGCCTTATGGTGCTATTTCGCCTACCACAGGTAATGATAATGATTTTTTGGTAGGCGGAATAGCATCATAAGGCCGCTGCCACCATGCAAACGATTTTACTCGTGCCTTCTTAACAGCAAACGTTGATGTTTCATAGTTGATACAAACAAATACTTCTATGATGTTCATGTCTGTGTCTTCATACAAAATCGGGCCGTTAAATCTTAGTATACATCCAATGTCTGCCAAACTGACCTCTTCACTTTCCGACGCCGACACGCCCGTTAAATGCACAGAAGAAAAGAAAAGCTGTTACACGTGGACAAAACAAAGTTGATATGATGTGCACAGGAAGCCATCAAAAGTCTTTATTCCTTCAAAAACCTATCTGCAATTTGTTCACACCTAATCTTGCGAGTACTGCATTTTCTAATACTACTACATTTATGTCAATACTACGTAAAACAACTTTTTACAACCATTTTCAGCTGCTTGATTATCATGGACAATCATTCGTGTATCTGCTTTTTCATGGTTACAAGGGGATAGCTGGGAAGTATCCGTATTGAAATTGCAAAGAATATTTTCACCTTGATGAGTGGCATAATCGTTTTCATTAGTCTCTAAAGAAGCAATTCTGTCGGCAAGGAAGTTGAACAATTCCGTTTTGTTGTCATTTTCAGACAAACAACTCCAAACCCTTTGCGTTCTTCCAGAACCAACAAATTTCCGTCTAGCACAAATACTTTGTCTTTTGTTATTGTCCCAGACTTAAAATAATTAATTAAGTGAACATCAAATCGTTGTCTTCTCTTGGATACTTTTCGAAGATTTTATTTTACGCAGTATGATATCATTTGCATGCATCATATTACAAAGGATTAACTTCAATATTAGATATTCTTGCTATATAAATGAATTTCTATTGGAAATTGTCCTTCGGCCATGACGCAATGTTTACCGTTTTTTAATAGTGCGATGATGCTAATACTAATGACACTATTATAGTGTTAAAATAGAGTTATGTTATTTTTGTAACACATCAAACATTCAAAGGCATGATTTAAATTGAATTCTTACATATAATTCATAACCAATCGGAAGCAATCGTGTGCGAAAGATTATTATGTTTTCATCAGTACGGAGGAGAGAAAATACACGATTTGATTTGAATGTTCTTCAATATGCTATTGTTGTCCTCGTGATATACGATTTAAAAAATACAACAGTACCATGTTAAGGAAGAGTTTACAAGAAGGGCGAAAGATACCAGGGAGACATTCAAACTCATAGATCGAAAATAAACTAACAACGCCATGGCTATAAAGAAAAAAGACAGAAAAAACAGACAGATAATAGTACACAAGACACAACATAGAAAACTAGCAACACGAATCCCACCAAAAACTTGGTGTGATCTCGGGTGCTCCGGAAGGGTAAGCAGATCCTGCTCCACATGTGGCGCCCGTCGTTTTCCTCATGTTATTAGAAACTCGGTAATTAGTCGTATTCGAACGGTCACATTCGTGAAAAGGGAACGGAATTGTGGTTACGACTACACTGTACGGGTTCATGATTGAATGTCATACGGTTGCCTATAATTAGAATTGAAAATGTAAACGAGGAATATGTCAATCAGACAACAAACCGACCACCGAGCAGAAAACAGTTCAATAACACCAATAGGTCTTCAACGCAGCGAGAAAATCCCGCACCCGCAGGTAGGCTTTATCTTGGCTCTAATCAATAATGAATACATTTACTAGTTGTTCTTACATCCACTTTATTTTAACTTTGGTGAATATTTGTTTATTTGGAAATTATACCACATATCCTTATTTTTATGTTTACAAACAAAATTCAATATTAAATAAACAGTTAAGAATTCAGTCTTGAAAAACACCTGAGAACGGTTTTTATCCTTTTTCAAAATTCAAAATTTTATTCAAATTAAGTATCGTTTCCTTTCTCCCTTATTGTTGGCAATTGCTTGGTTGTTTTAATAAGACAGAAATATTTTCATTTCTAATATTTTCCAATTATGTGATTTCCATGCTTTGTCCCTTAGAGAGTGAACATGGTAATTTCCGTGATATTACATAAACTGAAAAAGATTATTACTTTATTCATGTTTGTAATTACTATAAAACATGTTTTTAAAAAGAACATAAAAGGTAAATGCCGATGTTTATACCCAAGCAGGGTTAATTAGAAGTCTTCTATTCAAATTACTTTCCTGGAACAAGTTAAAAAAAAACTTTACAGTCCTAATTTAAAATAATTATAATTGTTCCATCTCGTTTGTACAATGAACGATAATAAATACTAAAAATCCGGTATTTTGATGCATTACAAATTAGTATCATCAAAACACAACATAACAGAACATAATAAACTATTCATTTCATTAATAGATTAATTGATTGATTAATTAATTTATTTCATCACCTGATTGATTGATTGATTGATTGATTGATTGATTGATTGATTTCATCACCTGATTGATTGATTGATTAATTAATTTATTTCATCACCTGATTGATTGATTGATTAATTAATTTATTTCATCACCTGATTGATTGATTGATTGATTTCACCATACAAAGGGTGTGGTGTTAAGAGAATCTATATTAGAGGGATTTTCTTTATTAAGTTATCAATAAAAAATTAAGTTAATATTTAAAATTTCCCTTGCTAAAAACAATATCTCATCTTACATATAAATTTCACCAGACTCATAACAATTATCAAAGGTACCAGGATTATAATTTAATACGCCGGACGCGCGTTTCGTCTACATAAGATTCATCGGTGACGCTAAGATCAAAGTAGTTAAAAAGCCAAACAAGTACAAAGTTGAAAAGCATTGAGGACCTAAAATTCCTAAAAGTTGTGCCAAATACGGCTAAGGTAATCTATTCCTGGGATAATAAAATCCTTAGTTTTTCGAAAAATTCAAATTTTTGTAACAGGAAATTTATAAAAAGGACCATATAATTGATATTCATGTCAAAACCGAAGTGCTGACTACTGGGTTAGTGATACCCTCGGGGACGAAACGTCAACTAGCAGTGGCATCGACCCAGTGGTGTAAACAGTTAGGTAGATTCAGATTCAATAGTTTAATAAAGTATCACCACATACAACATGATTAAAACAAGATACAATTATAAAATTAAATATACATTCGGAAGGTCAAATGTATAAATGTTTTTGAATTTTTTACCAATGTGGTAATTAGTAATGTTTATAAATCTAGTTGTCAAATTTTTAGATATCTTATTTCATGACCTAATTATTAGAATTGGTGCCAAGGTTCAACATGCTAACTGTATTTAAATATACCAAATTCGAAGGCACTTCTTAATTCTTTCTATAAATTTACCAAAGATAAATTGAATTTGCCTAGGATTAATCTAGATATCAACTATTATGTTTTCATTTTAGACAAAAACACTTCGTGATCATTAATTATTTTCATAAAAAGACGCATTTGTTGGGAAATATCAGCACTTGTGGTTACTAATAGTCGATTTCAGACAATGCCAGCGTATAAATTGTAATTATTGAGCCGTATTTGGCACAACCTTTTAGATTTTTGGTTCAACTTTGTACTTGTTTGGCTTTAGAACTATTTTGATATGAGCGTCACTGATGAGTCATATGTGGACCAAACGCGCCTCTGGCGTACTAAATTATAATCCAGGTACCTTTGATAACTATTGAAGGTCGTATTTGAAAAAAAAAACAATTTCATTAAGGTAAGTTTCAAAATTAGTTTTCAATTTTAGTAATCCCCAATATTTAAAAACAGTATTAAATTATTTCTGTCTTCTTTACAAATTATTTTTAAATCATCCAAATTTCATTATGAAATAGTAAATTGAATATATCATATTTTTGACGACTTCGTCTTTTTTAAACATCATGTTTATGAACGCATTGTTATTTTGAGTCTTAACTAAACATAAAACATTTGTTAGTCATGAACAATTTTGCATAACTTATGATCATTTTAAGTCGTAAGATGTCTTTGTGAAAGGAAAACTTGTTCCTTATTTTTACTAGCCTATCTGTTTGCTAACTTGACCGGCTATTTGATACTTAATTTTCCATATCAATTGCTTACTTTACTGGCATTGATGTTTGCAAACTGAACCCGCTTTACCAATTGCTAATTTGACTGGCATTGCTGTTTGCTTACTTAACTCGCCTTTCCAATCTCTCAGTTGACCAACATTGTTGTTTCTTAACTTAACTCGCCTTACCAATTGCTATATTTACTCGTATTGATGTTTGCAAACATAACTCGCCTCACCAATTGTAAACATGACCGGCATTGATGTTTGCTAACTTAATTAGCCAAACCAATTGTTAATTTGACTGGACCTTGATATTGATTATATCGAGCAATCAATTTTACTTTCTATTTTTTATTTTTTTTAAGTGGATTGAAATTTTTCTTTATCCAAAATTTACAAGACAACTTAAAGTTGATATCAGATATTAATATAACGACATCGGTAATATAAAAATAAGTTTCAGTATGAAATGAAACATGCCAACGAATTTGCAAGAAAAATTGAATTTGAATGACCTCATTTAGAAAAGGAAAATTGTGGGGAGCAATAGTATTTAAAAGTATAAAAACCAGATTATTTAGACATAACTACCCGAACATCCTGATGTCAACGAGTTGCAAGCTTGACAATGTATTTGTTACAATAACCTGAAAATATGAATTAGAATATGTCATATGTGGAATATTATACGGTTGCATGTTAATATCATTGAACATCATAATTGGAAAGCTTAATACCTTTTCGTAATCTGTTTAACCATGTTATAAGTCTCTTCTAAGAAGAATATAATTCCCCTTAAAGTATATTTAATATTTTGCCAATGGGGTTAGTGACTTTGAAGATCGGTAAAAGATAGGATTAAACTGTTTAATTTACTGTGTCAGTAGCTAACAACATGAAAAGAAGGACTTCCGTGACTTAGTTTTGAGACACATTCTTGTTCTTATATTGCATATCAAATATTTGAAGATTCAATTTGGGTTACATGTTCATGCTAAGGCTAGCAATGGGTATATATAGTTATCAAAGGTACCCGGATTATAATTAAGTACGTCAGACGCGCATTTCGTCTACTTAAGACTCATCAGTGACGCTCAGATCCAAATATGTTTAAAGCCAAACAAGTAAAAAGTTGAAGAGCATTGAGGATCCAAAATTCAAAAAAGATGTGCCAAATACGGCTAAGGTAATCTACGCTAGCAATGGGTATAATGTACGATTGAAGGTAGATGCACTGTTTCATTGTCATATAACAAGTTGCAGTGGTTTAAATGTATATATATTAATTGGAGAAAGCAACATAACAAATAAAGTATATATTTGTGAATGACAAATACAGTGAAAAGTAATAATCATCTTTTCCTGCATTTTGAGGTTCGGCAAATGTCAACTGAGAAGTTCATTTTTACAATATGAACCTTTAATCTAGCGTAAATAGGTATTTCAATCAGTTTAATTGAGGTCTGGAGCTGGCATGTCAGTTAACTGCTAGTAGTATGTTGTTATTTATGTATTATTGTCATTCTATTTATTTAATTTTGTTACATCTTCTGACATCGGACTCGGACTTCTCTTGAACTGAATTTTGATGTGCGTATTGTTATGCGTTTACTTTTCGACATTGGCTAGAGGTATGGGGGGAGGGTTGAGATCTCATAAACATGTTTAACCCCGCCGCAATTTTGCGCCTGTCCCAAGTCAGGAGCCTCTGGTCTTTGTTAGTCTTGTATGATTTTTAATTTTAGTTTCTTGTGTATAATTCGGAGTTTAGTATGACGTCCAATATCACTGTAGAAGTATACATATTTTTTAAGGGGCAAGCTGAAGGACGCCTCCGGGTGCGGGAGTTTCTCGCTACATTGAAGACCCATTGGTGGCCTTCGGCTGTTGTCTTCTCTATGGTCGGGTTATTGTCGCTTTGTCACATTCACCATTTCCTTTCTCAATTTTATTGAAAACGTAAGTCATTAAATAATGAATTATGCAAATTACATTGAAATTATATTTGTTTTAAACGGTACATATAAAAATTTACTCGATATGCATTTGAAAATCTAATGAAATAACTTTAAATATCTAAAGTATAGTTAATTGAAAGAGAATCAAATAAAGGTTTCAAAGGCATCTAGATTGATTGAATGACATTTTTTGCTTTACGACACCTCATCAGCAAAATATTATATCATTGCGAACAAAGTCATCTAGGCAAAACAGGTAGCGGTAAACTTGCGATTTTACAATGTGCATAGTATACATTTATATCCATTTGATAATCAATGAATTAAAATAATACAAAAAACCTCATACATGTATATCATCTTCCCGATATTCAGATGAAGATTTGCGTGTTCTTGTCTTATGCAAAAGATCGCCCGTTTATATACATTTCCTATTGAGAAATGGTATCCCCTGGCCTCAAAAGCCCATCGCTTTCTCAGAAATTATAATTGTTTCCAAGAAGTGTAGCTTTATACATTATCAATGATGAAATGTCTTCCTTGTTTTAAATTATCTTGTATGTTACTTATTGGTTAAAAGCTAAAATGTGTTATCCACCATCAATTTGTATAACTACAAATAAATTTACAATTAAACAAAATAAAGTATGTGGAGTAAACATCAATGACACAAAACCAGTATATGCACAAGAAACATAATACACATTTCATAAAGGTAAGGGAGTCGTACAAATATCAATGCTTTTCATGAAACTACTTTTATATTTAACTTTAAATAGCATGTTACATGTCTGTCTACGGTAATGTTTCTTTTTTGGACAATACCTATTTCATATTGAAGGATTTTCATTCGAACATGATCGCACTCTTACGGGTTACATGTTTTTGCAACAAATGGTTAACCAAAAGACTTGAATGTTATACGCACATAAGGAAATGCATATAAAAGTCTTGCAATAAAAATATAAAACAACACGTTTAATAATTTATTGCGTCCGAAGCGCTTTTCTGGATTTACCTTCATCAGGAACGCTCAAAGCCAAAAATTTGAAATCCGAAGATGTATAAGTACCGAAAATAATATGCACCATTACATGACGTTACTTGAAATTACGGGCGTTTTTTTTTTCAACTCTTGAAATTGAAAAATAGTGTTATAGGGAAACATAATGATTCTAAGATCAAACTTTGTGAGAATTAATTACATTTTGTGCATGTCTCGTTCATATATGCTGAAACAAAAATTACCCAATGAAATGATAGAACGGTATAGATCACAGAAAGTAGGTACTGATATAAAATTAGAAAATCTAGTTTTTAAAATTTTTTAACAGTTTTCGCGTTTTCAATAGTTTCTTGGAAAACTTTTTACTAAAAGTTCATTGTCAAACATTGAATATTATTAACAGTAAAATAAGAAGTGTTATGCGAAGAACCAGTCTTGTTTTTTTCTATGATATAGGGTAAAATATTTTGGCGCATAACATCCATTTTTTTTCAATCATTTAAGGTCATTTGCCAAAATTTATGTAGAATCTAAATTTCTTTTCTTTCGATTTGAGACCAAAATAATCCAATGCAAATATATGATAAAAGTCCGAGTCAACCTTTTCTTGCCATTTAAACATAACCTATTAATATTTGTATCTTATTTTGTTCCCTAACTTATGCTCTTCTGACTTATAGTATCAGTTTTAAATCCAAAATTTGTTTAATTTCACCTTGTAAGTACATCCTTAAACACATGTTTAAGAAATGACATGCATTCGAACCGAAGTTTTACAAAAAAATACTTTTATATTTTATTGTAGATTCTAATGCAACTTCGTTTGTAACTTTTATGTTGATTGGTGTATGCTTTGACGTTGTTTTCTGTCAAATTCATTTGAATGGAGATAACATTACTTTATTTTAACCCTTACCATGCTGTAACCGTCATATGACGGGCGTACCCAAACCACCGTTATTTGCATCCAATGGCTACACATACATACAGAAGTCAACTGTATGATACTTATTTTGAAATTAATGGATGTTCCCTCAACCTGAGGTCATCTAGATTCATGTTTCTCATGTATAAATTGCATTTTGAGCTCAAATTCGAATTTGGAAAATTGAAATCGGATAAAACTGGGTGCCTTACACAGGAAGTTTAGAGGCCTAAAATTGCAAAAATAGTACAAACTCGCAGGCATATAACTACCGATCGTAATTATCATTGAAGGTACAGTTGAAGTCAAAAATCGGGGAAAATTACGTATTTTTGGTCCAAATGACCTTCTTTAGACTGCTGAACCAAGATCAGATTAATTCCCAACTAACAACTGTTTGGGTCAATTGTTAACTGGGGTCCACTCTACATGCAGACTATAGCTGGATACCTAAATCAGGATCCCTGGATCTTAGGGGTCAAGAAAAAAGACGAAAAATCGTCAAAATTGACGGTTTTTGCACCTGATGACCAACTTTGGGCCGATTTCCCGCCAACTCTTCCCCGCCTTCTCATCCCGACCACACCTCCCCGTGATCCCCTACCTTAGATTTGAAGGATTCAATATGCTGCAGCAGCAGGCTTAAGCTCATTTGTATATAATTTGCATATTTTTGCAAATAAACGAAAATTACACATTTTCTTAAAACAATTCAGCATGGTAAGTGTTATTGTCTTATCTAAGTCTTATTGTACTATGCTCTTTGTGAGCCTATTTAATGCAAATAAAACATCTTTTTCGTCTTCTTAAGATGTAAAATAGTTTTTTGACCTTATCTTTGGTGATCATGTTTATATTACTGTAATTACGTGTGTTTAAATATAAATAACACCAATAACAATCGTTTCATAACTAACAATGCGAAGAATGTGGGATTTGTCCTTTGTTTGTTGTCGTCAATACTATTAAAACAGCTGTTTTTATGATAATCCTAATAAATATGTTAAAATAAGAGCTCGTTTTCTTATTCTTTTATTATGTTTAATGAAAACCAATGACAAACAAAACATTGACTTAATTAATCCTACTGAGAAACGTATGATATCAAATACTTCACGTTCATTAATAGTATTCTTCGTGTATATTTCCATGCGTTTATTCACGTTTGTGAACGTTCACAAAAATGTATCACGAGATGTAAGATGAGTTGTGCTTACAATGGTTATTGACAGATGGACAGTACCATTCGAACGATCAAAGAGACAAGAAATTCTATTAAAGCTATGAATCTGTAATTATATATTTCAGTTTTACACCGGAAACTCTACACTTAAATTTACGACAAAAGGGACAATTTTTCGTTCCCTAATTTAGGGGGACGAGTGGCCGAGTGGTCTAAGTAGTTAAACTGCTGTATCACTACCCTATCAACACTGAATTTGTGAGTTCGAATCCCGCATGAGGCAGGTGCACACGACTCCCATATTCATTGACTGGGATTGTCAGTTTTCGTACCGAAGGTCGGTTGTTCTCTCATAACACTCTGACTTCCTCCACCAATAAAAACTGACAACGAAATTTCACAATAGTGTGTAAAGTGCCGTTAAACAAAAATCAACCAATCGTTCCCTTTTTTACTTTTCCATTTTTGACGGTGATAACCCTTTGGCACCCTCTTAAATTGTTTACATCTCACAATACGTTCACTATCCCCTTGCCTTATGTGACCTTTTGGATTTCAATGAGCGTAATTTATGTATTACTGGTAAATCATTGAATCAGGGATTTCGTTACTACAAGTTATTTAAAATATTTACTAAATTCCTCCATAAATATAAATATTTGTTTGATTGTACGGTACAATCAAACAAATATTTATATCTATGGAGGAATTTAGTAAATATTTTAAATAACTTGTACCTGTAGAAAAATTATTTTAGCACATCCCAATTTTAAGGAGATATTCTTTACCGAGCCCCGGAAATTTGGATACGATCCAGGTTATTAAACTTATCGACTATTTAAATGAACTTATTTTAAAAGGTTACCAATTCTACACTACACTTAAATCATTGAATATTGTTTTATTGGTAATAATATTGATTTTGCTATCAGTAAATCAAAATCAAACAAGTATTTTCTTAATATACTTATGCACATTCATGGCTTTACAATCTGTCGATACCTGTATCTTGGTATTGCACGAGATCATGCTTATATCTGACTGTTAATGACGTCTTCACACTAAATCCATTGGATGTCGAATGTGTACTGATTGATAATTTAGTCTTAAATGCATATTTTTGTAGCTGTAATTTGCTTTGAACTAGCTGCCAGGAACTGTGAGTACTCTCAGATATGTTCTTATTGTCTTCTTGTGGTTGGGATGTACAGGTACCAAGCCGCACCCGCTATATGTGTTGTTGTTAGATGTATTTCTGATTTGTATCGATGTAAAGAGTTAAGTCTTTTTAAAATATTTTTTTATAGTTTGTTCTCATGTTGTAATGTAACACCACTGTCCAATGTAAGGGGTAGGTTGGCGCGCCAAGACAAGGGTTATGATCCGGTTCTATTCGCACCACCGTTCGCAAATTAATCCAATATTTGTGAATACAATGCAGCGTGATCTGCCGGTAGATAAAAGTCACACCCATTCCGACTTCACTATTCTTTACCAATGGCAGCACTTGAACTCACTTTAATGCTGAGGTGTGAAATGGTGATGCCCTGTATTAACAAATCGTGAAGCAGGAAACAAAAATATACGTCGGCATTACAACATTTACACGAGAAACATACCAAGGATATTTTAGTTGATTAAGAACTTTAAGATTGTCACTAAATATTGTCCTTTGTTTTTGGTGTGGACTTGTTGCACAATCATCACGTTGCAATTGTTTATTTACATTTTCTACATTTACATGTGATCACCTTAAAGATGCTCTTTTAAATTGGCTGCATCCAGTTACAACTGCAACCAATAAAAATCATTACCTTGTGGATCAGAAATTTTACTTCAGTCCGCCCAGGGTATAGAGGACAGGACTGGATCGTAAACCTTGGCTAGCGAAGATGCCATTCTGTTTAATTCCTGCTCAAGTCAAAAGCCTGTAATTCATTGGTTGGTTGTATTTAATATTTGTTTTTCATTCACTTTTTTGGACAAAAACCAGGCCGTTAGTTTTCTCGTTTTAATTGTTTTTCATTAGTCACATGTAAATGCATGACTGGTGTTTACAATTCATTACTTTTTAGTTTCAATATATCATTTATCTATATTAAAAGAAAGATAATTCAAAAAGATATCTTTATCTCTTTTCAAAATGCTCCAGATTCATGTCTTCCTCGTTCATCAAATTGAATCTTTAGAATGAGCTGTCATTGATTGGATGGCATAATCCTTTCTGCAATGCTATCACGTAAGATAAATTCGGCTTTTAGTAGGCGATGCAATATCTCTGAAGGTATGAGACTAACAAGTTCTTTAATTTGGTATTCGACTATTCACGGTCAAATGAACTGAACTTTGTTAGAATGTGGACTACTATGAGTTCCTATTATTATCTAATTGTGCTTCAAACAAAGATTAAGTTCTGTGTTTTGGTATTTATTTTCTTTCTTTTTGTTTTGCTTTTCAAATGTTGGGTCACGAGCATGCCTTTTTACAGCTTACTATCATTATGGGTTTGGCTAATTGTTAAATGTCATACGGTGCCAGTCATATGGTTTCTGGTGGATAGTTGTCTCATTGTCAATCATATATCATCCCTTTATTTGAAGCAGACATACTGGAAATCATGTCATATGTTTCTCTATCGTGTATTTTTCATTGTTGTGTTGGTTTTTTTTTTATAAAATGAACCAAAATAATCCTTTATATTTCAGTGAGAATTTAATTTTTATGGGAAATAGATTATATATATAATACCTCTGTTTCAGACGTTGAGCGAAGGACAATATTTAGCAGTCTCCAATGTAGTAACTACTGATGCGGGAGAATATACATGTCAAGTCACGAGCAATGACGGTTGTCATGTCGAACGATCTGCTCAATTATCAGTGATTCCAGCATCAGGATTTAATTCCTGTAAGTATTTTCAGCTGTTCCTCATGCATGTTAACTTTTTCTATAAACCATATGTTAATGACGGGGCTATAGTTGTTTCAAGTGACAATAAAATTTTCTTATGGTTTAAGGTAGTATGTGAGTCTAAATTAAAAATGAAAGAACTTGTTTATACTTTGCCAAAACGTAGTGTCTATTGATATATGTTCAAAAATATCATAAAAAATTAAAAGATACTTATAAAACTGGTGTCTGTTACACCCGTCAGTCCGTGACTAACTTTTGTGTCAAGATCCAGAATTTGGACGTAAATAAATTCAAAATAGTTTTCAGCTTCGATTTTTTTCTTTTAAATAATGTTTGCTGATGCCAAAATTGTCACATCTTGATATATTGGGCAGATATGTCAGTTTGAACATTTGATTATATCACAGTGATATGGCGAACATGTGAGTAGAATATATTCAGAGTTGTAACTAGCCAACCAACCAAATTGTTACTTTAAAGATCTTTAAATAAATCATAGTACTTTTTTCATTGAGTGTAAGTATAATTCCTTACAATATGGTTTCTTCTTCATTTTCAGACTGTGCTAGAGATGTTTTGGTTCACAATCCGCGTGTCAGAATGGCTGGGAGAATAACACTCGGGATCTCTGTAGACAAGGCTTCAGCACCATGGCATGCTGTTTTACGCATGCGTAGTCAGGTATGATGGTAAACAATTTGTTCTTTTACTTCTTCTACACTTTAAAGTTTAAATTGTTATGTTGTGTGTGGTAAGGAAGAGATAATTATGTCAAAAACTAGTTCGTTAACACATTAAAGCAGGAATTAAACATTGCACTATTCACATTGGTTGAAGACATTAACATTATTGGGAGAGGCTGAAATTTGAAAACGGGATGCCAGGCGCAATATATTTTCCTTCGACAGGACAGTGTGTAATGATTATGTTCTATTCAAAGTAAAAAACTTACCTGAACTATTTTTTATTTTCATTTCAGGATAAGACGTTCTGTGGTGCTAATCTCATATCGAGTTCATGGCTCATAACAGCTGCCCATTGTATTCGTCATTTTCACATTGAATTTAAAGAAATGTTTGCAAAAGAAAAGGTCGACATCTTCTTGGGAACAAATAGTTGCAATGGCGAAAGTGGTGTTAAATATGGTATTAAGTCTTACGTTGTTCATCCAAAGTTTGGCGCACGCGCTGTTTACGATAATGACGTAGCCTTGGTTGAATTGGACAGATCGGTCACGTTTACGGAGGATATTCAACCAGTCTGTCTACAACCATCTTCTATCATTAACAATAATTACTTAACCCATAAACTCGGTCATAAAATAGGAAGAGTGGTAGGGTGCGGTCAATATAGTGAATTCCGGAAAGCAGCACCAGAATATCTGAGGGAGGTTTACGTACCGTATGTACATCGTGATGATTGTGCTTCTGTCAATATTGGACAAGGCAATTTTACTGATAGCATGTTTTGTGCTGGTTACTCTAGAAGAAATATGGGAGACGCTTGCTTTGGTGATAGTGGTGGATCTCTCACTATGAGACTGTCCGAAAATCATCCTTGGGTGTTGGTCGGAATTGTTTCATGGGGAGTTGGATGCGATAGGAGTAATCACTATGGTTACTATACGCATGTTGCAGCTTTTGAAAATTGGATACAAAATTACACGAGATCTGATAGAGATCCTTAGTACTTTGCTTTACATCTGTATAACTTATAATTATATTTTTTATTGTAAGATAGCCATTCTAAAACTTAAAGTTTATAGCTATAATCAAAAGTTTGCTATATATGATATCTACTAAATTTAGATAGTAGATGCAAATATTATTGTACATTGAAAATCCTGAATAATGCAGTGAACATTCTGCAAAATGGACGCATTCGTACAACCCAACAACCATATATCAATGTGTGCCCCTAAAACATAAAAAGTGTATAATTTTTGCGTTTTAGTTCACTGAGACTTCTGTATTTTAAAAGACACCGTCAGTATGATATTGTTCTATTATATGTCATTATGATATATTTCTATTGTGAATTACAAAATACGTTGAACCACAAACGTCAAAATTATTCAGTCGCGTAGTGGAATGAACTATTTGTGGATTCTTATAAATTCTATATAACTTTTGAACTATTTTAAATCTCGGTCTATTTCTGAAATTAATTCTTACATACTTTTGATTTTTTAACCCTGTATGCTAACATTGCCCATGTGAAATTTTAAAATTGTTTGTATATACATTGAACGACAAATATATGTGACGTTTAAAATTTTCTGACGTCAGACACGCGAATCAATGCATGTTTTTGAAAGATGTTTTGTGTTCTGTTAAATTGTTCCTTTTAAAATTGTTACACGATGATGACTGCTGTACCAATATTTTGACTATTGTATTTATTGTGTCTGTTTAGTTCACGCATCATTGTAAATATAACGGAATTTGATGAGACTGTCATCAAAGTGAGAGGTTTAGCGCTTTAAAACCAGGTTTAATCCACCATTTTCTTCATTTGAAAATGCCTGTACCAAGTCACGAATATGACAGTTCTTGTCTATTCGTTTTTGATGTGTTTTGCTATTTGATTTTGCCATGTGATTATGGACTTTCCGATTAGATTTTCCTCGAAGTTCAGTATTTTTGTAATTTTACTTTTTTCTTTGTCTCTCATTACGTTACATTACGATTCCCCATGCTCATCAATCGAGATCGTAGTGTACCAAGTTGTGTATCAAATCTTATTTGGTACATTTCATCGCATTGAAACTCAGCGATCCCTATAAAAATATTCAACTTATAAAAATTCGTCCAAAATTCATTGAACGAAAATATCATTGGAGATGATGTGAAGTGAAGAAGCAGAACCATACATAATTAATAACAAGTGAGATACAATAATACTTATCAACCATATTAAAGAAAACTGAAATGTGTCTAGCCATAAAATGTAGGCATATGGTTGACAATGTGTTATTATTATGGTAGAGAATATGTATTTCCGATCTTTTAGTCAAAAGAGACCCAAAAAAATCAAAGAAACAAGCATTTTCAATAGTTCTGATCATTATATAAAATGTGTTTCACTATAGCAATAACCCAGTTAACGGTTCAACAAAATAAAATGACCCATATGAGGAGTTGAACACAATAAATAATGAATGACATTTAGGATTTATATACCTTATATTCATTTTGTATATGAAAACAATATATCATATATTTTGGTATTCATCATTCAAGTCATGCACATATAAAATGGAATATGTATACGCAAAAGGTTGTGTTGAAACAAAATAATAGGTTGAGAAAATGATAATGCTTGTTCAATACTACGATTTGCCATCTATAAGATAACATTCCTTTAACACAGTATGAGATTGAATAACACACCAATAGTTAAGAGTTATGTTCTTTTGTCATAGGAGTTGACTAAAGTTTCTCAAATCTCTTTCAGTATTGTTTAATTTTTCATTTAAGATATGAATTCTTGAATAAAATTTGAAATACACTACGATATCATATTTTCTTGACGTTATGATTATTTCAATAACTCATACTCGAGTCAAACGTAGATATACTTTTCGGATTTGTTTTTTGTGGCGACATATTGTAAGAACTTCTAAATCCACCTGGTAAAGTATGAGGTCTTTCAAACATAAATTCTGTGTCGATTTTATAGCCACCATTTTGAACTCCATTTTTCTTCACATCATATTTTAACTTTGAAATTTTGTGTAGTTTCGGTACAAATACTGTCAAAACGACCACTGTTGCGCACGCAAGAATTCCAGTACAAATTGTTAGTTCCACATAGTCATGTGATATTATAAATGTTACAGCTACCCAAGCTGTCCATAAAACAATGTTTATCCAGCTGCTAATCAGAATAAAAATAGCCTCGCCCATATTTTTCTTCTCTTTTCTAACAGTCAAAGCATATAACGAACACATCACAATTAATAACATGTCATAAATTAAATACATTACAAACACATCTTTGTCAAATTTGCAAGCATACATTGTTTCATCCGACATTATTCTTGTTTCCATAAACGGGCCTTTAAGGGCAACATATTGCACCGATATTGCTATTTGCACACCACTTACAAATGTAACTGTCAAAAACTGATTTAAATTTGAAATTTCACCTCCTAATCCAATTAGTTTATACGATCTCAACGACATTAGTTTGGCCAAACACGTTGCATACACTAATGCATAGCTTATTCCTGGTAGAAGATATCTTGCAGTGCACCCCATTTCACTTGGTGTAAACAAAAACGGAAGAACAGACAAATATAGTGCCGTTATTGATAACAAAAGAAGAATTCCAAGTCCTATGTACCGTTTATTCAGACAACCGATACATGTTTTGTAAATTACGTATACGATGAATAACATGGACGCCCCGACTCCACCACCAGCAATTGCAAGTACAATTATTGTCCATAATTTACTGTTGAATTTTGCAGACGACGAATAAAAGATCATATCTGGGTCTTGGTAAGGCTCCGGCATTTCTGTTCCTTCTGCTGTGTTGTTAATGTTCGTGCATAAACACGTGCCGATACATCGAGACAATGGTAAGTCTTTCTGTACCAAACCGCCATTACTATATGCACGGATAATTTCTTTGGATAGAGATAAAGTATTATTTGTCCAATCTCCAACCTTCAAAGGAAATATATTAAATTTAGATATACCTGAAGCATATATTTACTTGCTTCTATACCACTGACGTACTATACGTGTATAAAGAAAATATCAGGCTTATAATTATGAACGCGTACCCATAAACAAAATTGTTACAATTATATTCACAGTGTTATCCAAGTGACTACCATGCAAGTATATAATGTTTTAAATATGAGATATTATTTTTTATCCCGAAAAAATAATAAAATAATCAGTTGTCCTATGCCTCAACTACTAATCATAAGCTTGCAAAGTCAAAGTATGTACCGAAAAAAATATATAAAGAATATTCTTTTTATAACAAATAAGGAGATGTGGTTGTGTCTTTGGAAATGTAAGTGATGTTATATATTACAGTATATCAACAGTGGACAATTGCTACACTATTGTAATCTTGTGTTAGCGTTTGTTGGTTTTTGTTCGGTCATGACTCCAAATTATGTGCCGTATTCTGAATTTAATGATGCAATAGCAAAATATAGACGACAGGACTCTACGATACATGATATTGGATGCTTTTTTAAATATTAATCATTATGTATGAATCAACCCTTAGAGATCTGTTGCCCTCTGACAATTATGAAATAATATATTTACCTTGACCATTTTATTTTCTTGGAAATTTTGTATCTGATAAGCACCGATGTAGGCATCAGTTGTGTAGAGAACTATCTGATCCTGTTGATAAGAGAAGCTGATATTTCTAAAATCTTCCATATGCAGAGACAATCCTTCCGTTTCTAGCAGTTTACACATGGTTGTCTGTTGTCCACATAGTTTTGTTAATCTGTTATGTAAACCATGAAGGATTATGTCCGTTTCCAATACAACCTTGGATGACTGCAACATTATATCATTGGGTAAGCTACAAGACTGAGATTGGCTTAGTTTGCAATTTTCACGTCCGGTCTGAAATTTTTTCAGCCAAGGATTTTCATATCGACTTATAGTTTGAGAATTGAGGGTATCTAAATAAGTTTTCAGATCTGAATTTATCTTGTTCGATCGATCTACTACTATTGTTCCAAGAGGAATCTGGATATTCGTGTTAAAGCCATTCCATGCAATGTTTGTGTCTCCAATGATATGTACCTTACTGAGTATTTTAGAACCGAAAAACATCTTTATATCTTCTACGGAGAGGAAAAGTATTACAACATTCATATTGATAGGACCAGAACTAATAGCATCAACAGCACTTTTAGCTGTACTAGAATCTGATACAGAATGAACTGTATTTATACAAATGTTATTTTTTGCCGCTAGTTCTTCAAACTGGTGCATCTTCCACGTATAGAGAAGTTCCGAAGAACCTACAACAGAAACGTAAGTCCATTTCATTTCTGATAAAAAGTTAACAATTGTAGTGACTTCAGACCTCGCGTATGAATACTGTAACGTTCCCATGATTGTTTCTTTATTCTTAAAATCAGTAGAGTGTGACATGACAAATTTACCATGTCGCTGAATTGATGCACTTAAGTCGTCTGCGGTACTGATATTTGAATATAAAAGATAACTTGGAACAGACATGGGTGAAATCATTTTCCCGCTCGATGATGGAAACGAGGCAAAGCAACTTTCAAAATTTGCTATGCTTTGCTGTACTGTGTCTTCACTGGAACACGTATCGACAATTAAAGAACCAATAGAAATCCCTTGTAAAAGGTATGGATATCTCGACTTCACAGTATTTATAGCATAGAGGAAAGCTTCGGTAAGATATTCAGTTCCGTCCTTGAGTGCAAGTAGGTCACATATTCCTATCTTAGCACCCATAGAGTGTATTGGAAACAATCCAAACAGATCGATATCACCTGATTTGTAATAGAAGTCAATATTCTGTGCAGTATTTGTTTGACACTGATGACAAGATGGGCACCACCCAGAGCACTGATGCTGAATTACTACAGGGGAGTTATTTGAATCATAAGCATATATCTGGTTTGTTGACATGGTCACTGCATGTTCTTCTGATATTGTTGCAATCTATGAAAGAAAAAAATATCTAATGTATTTCTATTCTATAAAAAAGACAGGTGTTTTTTCAATTTAAAGACTATTCAGCAAAATAGTTTTAACTTCTGACGATTAATATTAACTGTTTGCGGGTAGCATACGAAAAAATATAAATTGTTTTAGAATTATGATATGGAATTATAATTAGTATACCACTATGTAATCAACGAAGGGTTTTCATTATGTAAAAAAAAGAAAACATAAAACCATTTAAAATTAAGGAAAATTAGAGTTTCTGCGTGGAACAGATTTTAATAAGATTTCGCTCAAATCTTGAGTTTGTTGAAATTGAAACACGAAATTGAGAAAAAAATGTATCAAGATCGAGCATAAATCGAGCAAAAATCGAAGCGAAACACAAATTATAAATGAAAGTTACATTTATAAACTTCAATACTACAATAAAGGTCTGAAAGAGAATTTTACCATGATTTCAGAAGAAAGTTGAATGTTGGATACTTCTAATGGCATCTTCAAAGAACCATCTGCTGTAAAGCTAATTTTATTAGAACCGTCTGTAAATGTGAATCCGGGAACTGATGCTTTAATATAATCTGCCAAATCATCAGATGACATAAATTCTTCACATGGTCCGGACAGAGATGGACATTTTGTTTTATATAGTTCATCTACCATTGCGACCATAATGTCGACATATTCAACAATTAGACCTGGAACTGTCATATCGATATCATCTTCGGAAAAGGTCGGTTGATTGGAGCAAGAGTTCGGATGTATAGTATTGTCTTTTATTGACATGTGACATTTATGGCGACGCTCGTGATATTTTACCCACCAATGATTTACGCTTTCTGTTACCGGTCCTCTGTAATAACCATTTTCAATAACCGAAAGTGTTTTCAACTCCTGTTTGAGGGATGGGTGAGATAAGCTCCGTGGCCGAATTACAACTGAACCTTTCGGTAAATTAGATAAAGCATTCCATGCAAAGAAAATGAAATTGACATTTTCAAAAGAAAAATTCTTCGCCCGAAGGTGTTCCATCAATTTAATGGTATCATCGTGCGTTGTTAAAAGGATAATTGCACCGCTTTTAAGAGAAGAATTGACGACCTTTGATGCAACTGTATCGATTGTGTTTATTGTGTTTTGAAAAAAGATTTCATCAGATATACATATTCCATCACTTCGCATATCAGATATATGTTTATTCACAGAGTTCATTTTACTAAAATAGTCAGAATATGCAATTGATACATACGTCCAATTAAGAGATTTCAATAATGACGATAGATCTTTTAAGTATACGTCATATGTTTCCTGCGACAGAGATAATCCAAAGTTGGAAATTGTAAACGATGCTAATTCACTTGTCATTGGCCCTGATCTTGGTAAATGGATAGAGGTTGAATATCTAATGTCAGACAACAAGCTTCCGGAAATAGTATTGTTATTTTTTCCGCTGAAAAAGGTTAAAGGGCAGTTTGAATTACTAACAATGTGTGCCGAGTCAAGAGTTTTTCCTCCACATGTATCATATACCAAAGCGCCAATAGAAACTTTTGGAAGCATATTTTTCGAAGGATATTTATCTTTTACAGTATCAATTGCATATATGAACGACTGTGCCATTAAAATGCCTTCTCTCGATAGTTCCATACAATGAGATCCATATTTGGAGTCTTTATACACAGGAAACCCAGCTGTAAAAATAATGTCACCATTTTTTACGATAACGGATGGTTTAATTTCCTCCTCTGGTCTGTAACATTCGCCACATTTGTAACAGGATTCATCACATAAAGAAGACTGTATATTATTTATGGTACTGAAGTTTCCTGTTGTATATATGATAGAATTATTGACAATTCTGAAAACCTGAAACATATGAACAGTAGAATTAGTACTCAATCCTACACTGACAATACTAGATATCGTAAATGTATCAAATATTCAAATGACCGAAAAATCACATAATTATTAATTATATACTAGGTTAAGACCAAAGAAGATAAACGACATTCGTAACCAGGTTTCTATGTACGGTAACTAGCCTTTGGTGCATCTGTTCTAAACGTCAAGCGATTCACGATGTTTAAGCTGTGTTTATTGCAATTCAATAAATAAACTCATCATAGATACCAGAACTAAATTTTGTATATACGCCAGACGCGCGTTTCGTCTACAAAAGACTCATGAGTGACGTTCGAATCCAAAAACGTTTTTAAAAAAAGCTAAATAAAGTACGAAAAGATCAAAGTTTAAAACTAATTTCTTGCCTGAAATAAAGGCATAATCTGTATAAAAGTATTATGTTATCTTTCTATGTGTCACCATTTGCGTTTTAAAAATAGAGGCGGCGATGAGAGACAGATAAAACTCGTCATATCACGAAAGGCGACGAAAAATAAAACAATCAACGGTCTTCAAAACACAGCATACAAATTTAAAGACGGAACAAAACTAACCCTAACTAAAACAGAAGTTGATATCAGTTGCTCCAAAAGGGTGAGTACAAATTCGGTAATTCAATCAAAAACGATGTCAACAGCTTGTTATATGTAACTTCAGATACCTGTATTTGACTATATTAACCTCAGATACAAGTATAGCTACGCGACATAAACTTTAAACAATTATCAGCTCGAGTATCACGTAGACAAAACTTTTGTCTTGCCCTTAAAACTTGACACAGATATGAGGGGCCTCGTTTTCAAATGTATCCATAAACATGTCCTAAAACTTCTAAGGTTTCGTCTAAAACTGTAATCTAAAAATGTCCTAAGATAGTGAGTAGAATAATTTTTTCTATTTGTTCTTTCAGTGGCAAACAATATTAAAACCTTTTTATTACATGTTTAACCTGTATCTAACATTTAACTCGAAACGTTAAACGATTCAGTAAAATATGTTTAACATGTACGCCTTGCATGTAATTTCAATAAAATACGATAAACGTCCAAAACATACTGCATATATATTGCCGTTGGCAGGATTATATTCTGATTACAATTTTAGACATATACTTTCAAAGATTAAAAAGGCCCAGTGTAGCAAAATAAATATGTTTTCGATACAATTATGAAAGCAAATTGGTTTTTATTATTCTGGAATCATCTTAAGACATGTATATTGATGTTCTAACTTTACAGTAAGTTTTAGGGTTTGTTCGAACTGAACACATTTTCAGGTCGATTACTTAGGACTAAGTCTTAGTCCTTATATGTCTATCGACAAAAAAACAGTGGTTCGATAGATTTGAACATTTAAAGAACAGTTAATTTATAGAATATGACTATCTATTTCATGTTGGCATACAAGTGCAGGCTGGTGATACCATTGGGGATTAAATATCCGACTGCAGTGGCATCGACCTAGCGGTTGTAAAAAGTCACCAAAGATACCTGGACAATCTTTATAAGCCTATTGTCTTTAATATGTTTGTGTATGCACAATATAAATACTACAAATATATAATAAGGAATGGATCAAATGACACTTACAACTTGAACATGCATACATTACATATTTAAAGAACATGTGTAATTATCATTCGCTATTATATGATATTAACCTCTACGGGTTACCTTGACGGGTGATCAGTGAAGCACAAACGATGTTGTCTTTCGTCGTTTTATTGTTGCCAATAGTTGTGTGTTCTTACTTTCAATTAAGATTTTTCAATGTATCATTTATTTATACATTTTTTTCTTTGTTGTTTATACTGCTATTCACATTTTGGTTGATCTACTAGTATCTTATTTAAAAAGAGAGTACATCTATCTAAAAAAAAAATCTCTGGAAAATATCCAAGTCTTATCTTTATTGGGTTTTTTTTTATCGAGAAAAAAGTATGTAAAACAAACCTCAGATGACAGCGATGGTCCTTGAGTTACAATTACTGGAACCTGTTCCAAGAAATTCCCATCAGTCAAATCATGTGTCCGAAATGGATTTCCAGCTGGAGTCTGATGGGCGCTAAGGGTGACGAAACTGACAGCTTTTAGACAATTTGTAAAATCATACCCACTACAGCTGAATGTTTCCTTCCGTGATATAAGTCTAAAGATGTTGTAGTAGGCAGTCAGGGCGTTATGAAAAGTTCGATCGTTTAATCTAGAGGTCCAATACTGAATCATGCTTTTATTACAGACTGTATGGTTGAATACTATATCATATTCACAATAAGGCAAAGATTTCAAAAACTCTGCAAGTATTGGCTTACTGTTATTGATAATACTGAATTCATTTGCTAAGTACTGTTGAATATTCTGAATAACGGGTGATTGTTCTTTTAGTAAGTAAGTATTATTACCTAATTCGGAAGTTACAAGGTCAATGTTAGAATCACCTACGATGAGAAATGATTTACTTCTGTCTGACGTCAACCTTGAAAGTAATTCGTCGATGTTATCATGACCTGACACAAAAATAACAACTACATCAGACGACAAGTTCACTAAGGTTGAACTATTGTCTGTGTATTGTGACCTGCGGACACAGATATCATTTGAAAAGGCAATTGTCAGTAATAACTCAAGTTCTGTTGAAGCAAGAGGGCTGTTGATAGCAAAGGCGTCGATATGCTGCCAATGATTTTCCTCCAATATCCTTACCACAGCCTAGAAAATATATTTATCAAGTTCTGTGAATAAAATGTCATTTTTTGAACACATGTTATATCAAAGTTCAAACATTTAAATAGTATGTAGTACTATGAACATCGCTCGCGCTGCAATATAACCATCTCAGTCTTACTAGTATCCTCAGACTTTAGAAAACAGTTTGCTTTTGGTAAAACCTATTTCACATCTTAGTTGTGATTCTTAGTGTTTTTGTTTGTTTTTATTAAATGGTATTGATATTTTCGTTGAAATATGAACATGATATCTTATAACATCTCGTTTTTCAAAAACCTGAGTTTTCCGTTCTATGTTTCATACTTTGTACTAAGTATCTCGAACAGATATTTAAACGAATGTTGAAAATAGATAAAAAGAAATTCTTGTCAATAACGTTTTTGTGCTTAAGAATCACATACCTTAGATTTCCAGATAGAACCGGTTGCAACCGTTAAGGACAGGTCTGAACTAACGGTGGTGTGACTTCCCTGTGATATTCCGACATGAACGATCCCAAACGGTCGTATAATTTCTGAAAGTTTTGTCTGAATACCCTCTTTTGTAAATGTTATTAAACCTGTTTGCATAATATAAAAAATAATTTGTTAATTTACATATTGATATTTAAAAGCAATGATGTACCTAAGATTGAATTTCGTTGGTCAATGCCATAAATGAAAAATGTCTACATTTAAAAGTATCGAGTGTAAATTCTTATATACACTTTTCTTTCAAATGATATTCTGAGCATTCCATTTTGGAACTTTTGTTTTCAAGTTCATTTTGGAATTAATCTAACCAAAAACGCAACAGCAAAGTGAATCAAATAGGTTCTGGATGGGATTGAATTTGGCAAAAATATTCATGTCGTCATCTTTTTCCTCAATATTGACACAGATGGACGACTTCAAGAATCTACGACGAACATGTCCAATTTATCAGCGATATCCGACCATCCGCTCCATCGTATGGCTTTTACATTTTAAATTATACGTTACGCTCATGCATATTCACATTATACGGACTTCATTAACAGGCGTGTGGTCCTTACACAAAAACTGCCCCAACAGAGGTATGAGGATACGACTGAAATCGAAACTTCATAAGTTGTACAGTCATCATCACTTCTAGATTGACCAAAACGATGTGTCTGTGTCTAAACACACTGGCGACATGTATTCGCTGTCCTTTATCTTTAGATACCATAATAGTCGTTTTGATCTGTATTTTCTAATCCCATTTGTGACATTTGGATCCAGTATGGATTTGCATGGCTGTTGATGCATGCATAGTCTGTGTCATTTTGGTCTCTTGTGGACAGTTGTCTCATTGGCAATCATACCACATCTTCTTTTTTATATAGCATTAGATGCTTACTCTGTCGATCCACCCGGTCTCGTTTCTTTCAAAGGTCATGCGTATTCCATTATGTATGATTGTTTTATGAGCAGGAATATAATCACCCAAAGCATCATCTGCAGACTCTCATAGAGAGTGGTTGTAAATGTATAAATGTGCTGAAAATATGGGCATCAGACGAGGGTCTAGGATTTAACCTTCTTTTCTTATCAGATAAGTCGAAATATTATATATCATATACTAAAGACGTCATTAAGCAAGAATATTTTTTCTAAATTGAAAATTGATAAGAGAAAACAGTAGTTTTTCTAATTTAAAAACTCGTATATTTAAAAATATTCAAACTATGCGAGGAAGGACTGGAGGAATCGCGTGAGCTCCAAAAGTACCGACACGTACCGGCTGAGTCGAATGGGTAAGGATAACTATGCATGCATCATTGTTCATATGAATCTCACTCAGTTTAAATGTCACAATAGCGATGTGAAATTATAGTAAATATAACATACTAATGAAATTTTCGGATATCACGAATTTGCTTGTGTCTTTGGAACTGAGTTCAAGAAAATGAGTCTCGATTGAGTTATAGACTGACATATCGTATTGGTCAACTTATTCGTGATGGTGAACGTAAATCTTGGACAGCATCGATTTCAGTCACTATTCTGTATATTACCCTGAGGAATCCCTAATGTATATACAGTAGAAATATGGTCATATTGCATGTAAACCTAGCGTCAAATAATTATTTTCTGTACTGTCTTCTGTTCATATTTGTGTACAATTAGAAATCTATACTGTTGTACGTTTCGTACCAATATATATATAATGTTTCATACAGTGTAGAAGTTAGACCCCAGCTTATGTATTCTATGCTTAATTGAGTGCTTCGATGATCTTGCGGTTTATGATATCAGTTATCGCGAAGACGGCTTATTGAGAGAAAACTTATCTGGGTTACAAACTAAAACAGAGCGAAACACATTAACTATCAGAGGAAAACAAAGAAACAACGGGAATGCTGAAGTGCAACAAAAACAAACGTCAACATACATAGAAACAAACTTTTTTATAACAGCTTCCATATTCCTGATTTGGTAGAGGACATTTTCAGAAAATAAATTAGTGGGTTGAACCTATTTTTACGGCTAGCCAAACCTCCCGCTTAAATGACAAAATATCGCTAAAATGACATTACGTGACAACACAAACACCAGCAAGTTGAACTTGTCATTTACTCTTTTTAAATACTAGTATATTGAAGTGTGTGTAAATTATAAGAACTGTTTTTTTTTTGTGTATCAAAATTGAGTTAAACAGCCTTTCATACCGCTGGGAGATACGTATTTATATAAAATTGCATAAAAAAATGACATTCAATTCCCCTGGCTTTCAACAGTTTTGGGGTTTTGATCCCATGAGTGAAACAAATTCAGTGGAAGTTGGTTATTATCTCTGCCCCGAAACAAAATAATATAATATTTAAATGCGCCACTTAAATTTCAATTCAAAATGCATGAACGATTTCCAAATTACGTAACATTTTTAGATTGAATAATGACAGTATATTATACTTCGACATTTCTAGATAATGCGCTTTGTAAGGAAATAAAACACTTAATATCCTTCCACTGATAATTTTTGTTTGGTGGAAAACATGCCTAATTAATTTCAACATTTTGTATACATACAAACAAAATATCAATGGATGTTTAAGTATCATTTTACCTACCGACTATTTCTGTACAATTACTACAACCTTGAGTATTAATTAATTGTCCGACAATCTTCAGGGACCGTGTTAAAGATCCACATGAGTCGTAAAGAAGAAGTCCTGGAAATATGATAACATAGAACAGGTTTAAACAAAAAACCTTCAAATTAAATATTTGAAAAACTTTGTTAAATCCTAAAATTTAGGCTTTCAAATAGTTAACATTACAGTTTCTATATAAGATATACATGACATAACATTAGAATTGGTTAATACATATTTGAACATAAACGTTTATTTTAATTGTGAATTATTTGAAAATTCAGAAACAAGTGCCTGTGTATTGAGACCTATTCGATTTGTCAAATAAGTGTCTTATAGGTTCAATGGACCAGAGACACGTATATATGTCTTTGAATGGACCGAGTGCAACATTGACTATACAAACTTTGTAATTGTTTAACTAGAAAATGTATCGATATCATACAAGTTCACAAATCACAATAGTAGACAAATGATTAACTTTCATGTATCGTTACTTTTTTTAGTAGCGAACCCATCTTGACATCGTCAAACTCGTTTAAGTTTCTATAATCGCCAAGTCATGTAATAAATCCATCATATAGTATAAAGAACTAACTTAATTCCAACCAAATTCATTGTCATTATATGTAGTCCATGTTGAAATCTTACCGGTTGTTCTTGGTGTATTTTTGTCTAGGATTTCGTTAGCCCATTTCAAAGCCATCAGGGAATCGATACCGGTTCTTGATAGATCTATACAGTTACCATCGCTGTCCGTATCCAAGTGAAAATCTACAATGGCAACGATGTTAGGAGATCCTTCTACAGTAATTTCTGGTTTAATGTCTTGTAGAGAATCTCCAAAGGATGGCATCAAAAGGCAGACCACAAGAAGAGTGAGTGGAGATGTCATGGTTTAACTGGAAAACGAAAATATCAGAAATCAGGGCCTCATTTTGACTTTTATGTGAAATTAAGACTGACAATGTAAAACTGTAACAACTGTCAGAGGGAAAATTGAAAAACAAATGTGAAAATCAAAACTAACGATTTGTTAAAGAGACAGACAAAATAATTGCAATAAAAAAATGAAAAACGACGAAAAGACGAACAACAGTCTACAAAACATTAACGCTAAAGAATATGTTAAAAGGGTATAATTTTTCCCTATTTAATAAGATCAGATACTCAAGCTAGATAATGTTTTATGTACAAAATATTTCACAAGGTAAATCAGTGTCATGTGAATAAAATGCGTGAAATGTCACTTTTATGTCGTAAAAATATAGCGTATAACCACATTGCATTATTTTTGCATCATGTCACCAAAAAATAAAACACATTTTTATTTAATAAATCATTAGCTTCGGTTAGGGTGTTTTCGTATAAAATGCAGTGTTAAATCCTGAATTAATAAGACGTACCTGTACTATCAGTTTTATTTACCAACAAAAATCCTTAAAACCATCCCTTTTTCACAAAATGTAATTTATCAACTTAACATAAAAATATTAATTCTTTGTAATTTATTAAATTATCTACTTTTCAGTGTTAATAAGTTGTCTTTACTTTCACTGCAGGCAAAATAAATGAGTTTATCATTTTAAATATCCGACCCTTAGGCTTGTCGATGTATACTAATAAAGCCGAAATAATATCTACAGATATAAAGTTCATTACCTATGATGTATTATATAGTGAAACAGCATGAATCATTATAATTCGCTAGATTTTATTACTAATACTTTCTATCATAACACTCTTGAATCACATGTGAAATTGAATAGAGCATTTGGCCCATCTTTTAATATTCAAGCTCGTTTGCTTACGTCCGGTGGCAACTATTTCATGAATATTCGAAACGCGAAACTATATAACGGTACAACTAATACGTGGATTTATATACAAAGCAGGTTGTGATGAAGGGTGGACATTATGACAGCCGCTGTAAAATCTCATATGGGACAAAACTTCAGAATTTAACCCATCCTTCAATATTCAAGCTATGTTAATTGGTGTTCACATTGTCGTTTGCCTAACGTCCGGTGACAACTATTTCATGATAAATCAAAACAACAAACTAAACAATGGTATCAAATATGATGATTTCTGCTTAGTAGGTTGGAATAAAGGACGGAGATTTTGACAGCCACTGAAACAAAGCATGTAGGGTATAAACCAAGGGTAAAGCTTTACGTAACAATTTGTCAACTAAGGATCCCTAAAATATGTTTCAAGGTAATTTCCGACATGGAGCTGCCATCGTATCGTGTTTAGAGTAATAGTAACAAATTAAATCAGGCCTTTTGAAACAACAATTCAATGATGCAACGTATATTTATTAAGTTTTGTAATTGTAAAATCTACATAGTCGCACTAGACCCCCTTAAAGTTGCATGCTATATTTTGTGTTGAGTACTTAACTTATTTTGTTATACAATGATCTGACTTACCTGCATAAAAAGAGACAGTATTATAGATATCTAACATCCCAAGTTAACGTTTTAAAACTAATTTCTGACATGACAATAACATGTGTACTCGTGAGCGTAACAAAGAAAAATAGTTTATCTAAATTACATGTCATTTTGGGATGACGAATTAGCATATGAATAAATGTAACTACTTCAAAATGTTGTCACCTGCATCATTTTTGGTCGTCAATTTTTCATGTCTTATTTTATGTGACAATAAATAGCTTTTTATTGAAATTATATACTTTTATCAAGTGTAGGATCAGTTGTTTACACTTTTCCTTACGAACTAATGATAGTTTCATTAATTTATAAGAATATTGCTGAATGCAATAATTCTTTGTTAAAATCGCTTAGAATTACCGCATTGAAATTTGAAACTATTTACTTCATACGTGATATTTAAATAGTGATTGAACCTTTAAAAAAGTCGGTTAAAAAACACTAGTTGAAGCCAACACCGTGAAGGATCCTTCTTAGAGATGCACTTTCCTTTTAAATTGACTCCGTTTTCATAAGCCTTGTAAGTTGCAAACATTCTAATCGACAACTGGACGAACAATGATAAAGTTAATAGTCTTATACTATATAAAAGAGGGACTAAAGATACCAAAGGGATAGTCAAACTCATAAATCGAAAATAAACTGACAACGCCATGGCTAAAAATGAAAAAGACAAACAGACAAACAATAGTACACATGACACAACGTAGAAAACTAAAGAATAAGCAACTCGAACCCCACCAAAAACTAGGGGTGATCTCAGGTACTCCGGAAGGGTAAGCAGATCCGGCTCCACATGTGGCACCCGTCGTGTTGATTATGTGATAACTGGTAAATAGTCTAATTCGGTAGGTCACAATCATGAAAGGGAAGGGGATTGTAGTTACGACGTAAGGAACATATCCGATATCATTTGTGAAACGGTTATTCCATAACGGTCAACCAACTCTTGGTGGCGTCCGTAACATTTACGAAGTGATGATTTCAACTTCAGCATTTGGAACTCTTGGTTTAATAGCTTGCTTGTGAGCAGCAACCCTCTATCAAGAAAAAATATAAGTACGGTCTTTTCGAGTCCTCATAATATTTCCATCAAGATAATTGCTCAGTCTATTTTTCATTTGAGCTACCTCAACCAACAAAAACTGACCACCACGAAACAGCACAATATTGCTGAAAGTGTCGTTAAACACCAATCTATCAATCAATTTCTTTCATTGAATTTGAGTGGCACTATTTAACATTGAAGCGTTTGGAAGGTCACTTATACGGTCTAAAATATTGTCTGTCAAATTTCTCTGCATTACTAGCTATTTCACGTTGCCGATATAGCCGTGTCCTAGTCACATAGAGGAATAGTCAGTGATGAAAACCTTGGTAAGATTTTCGGGTTTTTTTTTAAATATCCACCTTTAATTCAGTTTTTCGCGTACTATAATCTTTAAATTAGATTTGTTGAGTTGTAATAAAAAAGTCTGAATTTAGCTCTCTGAATATCAGTATACGACAGTATTGCATAATGTTTTTTTTTTTGTATCGTGGAGATGTGGATAACATTAAATGTCAGAGTAGACAGAGTCGGTTGCAATTAATGACCGATGGGTGATTCTTAATTGCCTTTTTTCATAGCTGATTTCCAGGAATTTGTGTGACATTTTTATTTCCATGAATCAAAAGTAAACAAAGGTGATGCAACAATAAAAGAATGTGTTACCTGGTTCTCCGAATACTCAATTCCGGTTACAGAAAATTAACTTTTTCTTTTTATTGTGTCACCATACTTCATTTTTTGTAGGTCTTCAATCTCCTTACAGTTGGATTGAAGTGGTATGTTTTTTTTTTTTTTTTTAAGATCGGTCTTATAGCATAAATTTAAACGTCAGCCGATATATTGAGGGGGGGGGGGGGGATGAGACGGTCAATAAATGCACTTCCCCTAAACGGGGCAACACTTGCATGCAGTGTAGTATGTATAGACTTTGCCAACGAGTTGGCGTTAATTCCCATCAGTCAAAGAATAAGATGTCTCTGTCAGCGATCTTAATTTGAATAGAACATAGCATGTATGGTCGTTATTTGCTTAACGTCCAGTGGCAAATAGTACATGCATTTTCATGATGTTTAAGGAAACCCGAATGCAAGAAAACTTTGAAAATTACGTCATTGAAGATTTGAAGCATTCAGTCACAAGTTTGTGCTACGACGTGTTAGTACTATAATTATAAGCATGCCACCATACGATATAAAGTACTTTCATTTTCGGATTTTAAATTTGTCAATGTCAAATGTAGAAATATACGAATAATCCATAACTTGTATGTTTGGTAAAATTCAGTAAATAATTGTACACACGTGTGAAAAGGTATATGAATGTTTCCTAGTATGACATTTTCACGAATAGCCCGGCGATGTAGTGACTTATTGAATTTAAACCCATTAACCGTACGTATTGAAGAATGCTCATTGTTATTTATATTGACAGAAATAACAAGGTATGTTTACTAATTAACAGGTGGATGAACATAAAAAACAAAACACAAAGTACATGTATGTACTCACCTGTTCTGATGTATACTGTAGTACCTTTTCCCCGTTATAGCCGTCCCTGTGGGATCTTTTCCACGCCCTTTCAGAATAATCTTGTTCTGCTGTTGAACACACCCCGTTACGGTTCAGTTGTAAGTATTTACGGGGTTTAATATTCCATTCAATGTTTATTAAATAGATCGTGCTAAAAATACCAAACACTTGCTGGACGAGTAAATTCGATAAATATAAACATTGTTAAGTGGCTGTAAACAAGATCATCTTTAATTCTGCTTACACACTTTTTGGCACCGATTCTGACGAAAGTAACTTTTGTTATTGTCAAGCATTGGACTGCCAAGACATGCAATATAATCCGTGGTGACATAATCAACTATCTGTTCATTAGTATTGTTTAGTTTTTAGCACAACATAAGTAAGTTTTCACCTTGTTTATTTTCATTGAGCTGTTAAAAGTCATATACAAATCTAGTTTTAAAACCGGATGTCCAAGCACATGCTATTGCCGTTATTTTGAACGGGGAAGAATTAAAAAAAAACTACGGGAAACTGGAAATGTTTCAAGTCCTTTTCGCTATAGTGGTATTTGAGATAACGAGTCAGACACCTGCTTTAACCATTATTTTTTACACAAGAATATCACTCAAAAGGTCGTTTGCAATGTGTTGGTTCCGTCAAACTTGGCGCAAAGTGTCTGATTCTCTTTGATCATATGGGTAAAATAACTTCTTTAATGCCGTAGAATTATATAAACTCGATTAATTATCTTCCCCTTTGACACTTTAATTCTATTTCATCAATTATTCTGTTTAAGTAATACATTCCATTAAGCATCAGATATTGTAAACCATACAGAATAGATATATACCATTACCATATACTTTGTTATATATATGATTAAATGTATAGTGTACGTGCATTCTTCAAAATATTGATTGTATTCGGTGTTTATGAGTACCAAAACCCAAAGGATGGCATATATAATAAACTTGTGCATCAACGAGACTAATAAAATGGAATGATAGAATGTTGCACTTTATGTCGTAATAAAATTTCAGTAACATTGCATATCTCAATAAAATCGATTTTTTGTTATTCAGGAGCTCTTTTATCTTACGTACATGTAGCGGAAATTAATTGGTTAAAGTGAAAATAGTATATCATGCATGTAAAGAGAACGAAATGTTGTCCATCATTTTATACATAATGCATTAATATTTGACGTTAATTCATTACTAAGGAGCCCACTTCAATGTACTAGTATATCGAAACGTATCCTGCATTCAACAAATTTAGAAGAAACTAATTCTTATTTCAGTCTTTTTCACAGCACGACTTCGAAATTGATCAGACAGTTTTAAATCGAGGCAAATAAGTTTACCAATACAATATTATCATGTACTGTAACAATTTCTCTAAAGCTTAAGCCGCTCTACGAGTATGAAGAGAATGAAGAAAGCCTCGAAGAACTTGGGCGAAGTCTTGAAAAAGTTAATGCTACAAAGAATGCTTCATAATTGTTGGTGGCGACTTCAATCTCCCAGGCTGGAACTGAAAAACAAGAACCCTGAAACCAGAATCAACATGTCAGAAAACCACTACAAGTTTGGCGACATTCTTGACGACAATGGACTTGTTCAACTAGTGGAAGAACCAACAAGAGGCCCCAACACGCTCGACCTAGTGATTACAAACAATCCAACACGCTTCACACGCACCAAACTGATACCTGGGGTTTCAGACCACGACATTGTCTTCAGCGAAATAGACACCAAGCCCTTATCTAGGAAACAAAAACCTCGGAACATCCCCTTATACAGAAAGGCAAACTGGGAAACCATCAAAGAGGAAATGATCCAAACCCATGAAAAGATCAGAAATCTAGCTTCAAATGGAAGCTCAGCAGAGGAACTCTGGTTATTGTTCAAAACCAAGCTCAACCAAAGTGTAACAAACCATATCCCGCACAAGATAGCGAAACAGAAAGATAGCTTACCTTGGCTAACACCAAATGTACGTAAATTAATACGCCGCCGTGACAGACTATACAAAAGAAAGAAAAAGTCAGCGGATCCTAAGATTACATCAAAATTCAAAGAAGCCAGGCAAAAAGTACAGAAAGAACTACGTCGTGCATATTGGAAGTACATCGAAAATATAGTAACACCTAAAGAAGAAACACAACCACACAGCAATATGAAACGTTTCTGGACTTATATCAAACATATGAAGACTGATAGCAGCGGAGTGGCACCACTTCGTAGTGATTGAGTACTTCACTCGCATCCTGTGGACCAAGCAACAATCCTGAATAAGCAGTTTCAATCTGCATTCTCTTCCAAAGAGACATATAGTCCAGAAGAATTCAAATCTCGTTGTAACATGCCAGGTCAATACCCTTCTGCTGAAGATCTTATCATTACAGAAAATGGAGTGCAAAAACTTCTTAAAAAAATGAATCCAAATAAAGCTTCAGGACCAGACAACCTAAAACCTAGAATACTTAAAGAACTTGCAACCGAGATAGCCCCAATTCTAACTATCATCTTTACAACATCACTTAATACTGGGGAATTACCATCCGACTGGAAGAACGCCAACGTAAGCCTAGTCTTCAAGAAAGGAGAGAGATACAAGGCAGAGAATTATCGACCAATATCTCTGACGTGCATCTGCTGTAAACTCATGGAACACATAATAACTAGCCATATTATGAATCATGCAGATCTCCACAACATTCTATATCCATTACAACATGGATTTCGTAGCAAAAGATCATGCGAAACCCAGTTAATTGAATTTGTGGATGATATCACCAACAACATGAGCATAGGAAAGCAAACAGATGTTCTCATCATGGACTTTTCGAAAGCCTTTGATAAGGTCGGTCACAGTCTCCTAATGCATAAACTGGAACACTATGGTATCCGAGGAAATGTAAATAGGTGGATCGCTAGCTTCCTGTCTAATCGAACACAAGCAGTAGTTGTTGATGGAGAAAGTTCATCTCATATTGATGTAGAGTCAGGAGTACCACAAGGCTCAGAACTGGGGCCGTCACTATTCCTGTTCTACATTAACGACATGCCAGATGGAATTAGATCTAAATCTACAGTCCGACTATTTGCAGACGACACAATAGCTTACCTTACAATATCATCGAACAAAGATTCACATCATTTACAACTAGATCTGGACAAACTTGGAATATGGGAATCAAAATGGAAAATGTCATTCCACCCTGACAAATGCAATGTTCTCACCATCAGCAGGAAAAACAAGACAATTGCAACCTCATACAGTCTACATGGTCAAATTCTTGAGTCAGTCAGCAGTGCAAAATATCTAGGCTGCACATTTACATCCGAACTCAGATGGAATGACCATGTAAATAGCATATGCAATAAGGCAAATCGAACAATTGGTTTCCTAAAAAGAAATTTAAATATAGGATCAACTACAGTGAAGGAGAATGCCTATAAAACAATGGTACGTCCAATTGTAGAATATGCCAGTCCAGTATGGGATCCATACCTTAAGACAGAGACTGACAGACTTGAGATGGTACAAAGAAGAGGAGCTCGCTATGTATCTAACAAGCATCATAACCACTCCAGCGTTAACTTGATGCTACAACATCTGAAATGGACATCCCTAGAGAAGCGAGACTCACAATGCTATACAAAATAGAAAACAACAAAGTGGCCATGTCAAAGGAAGGTCGTCTAATACCACCGAAAAGAATGACACGAAACATGCATGATAAATCCTTCCAAGTACCATCAGCATCCTGTGATTACCGGAAACACTCATTCTTCCCAAGAACCATCCGGGATTGGAACGCTCTTCCTCCTGGGTCGTATCAGCACCGTCAGTCGAGGCCTTTAAAGCCTCGATGACAAAGCTGAATTAAATTTCTAAAATTTTGGGAGGAGGGGGGTGGTCGAATATGCGCACCAAACCATGGCAGAATAGTCAGTCCGTTGATTGTGGCCATTACCTGGCAGAAGCAGAAGAGTACATCGTAGCACATCTCCGGTTGCCAAGGGGTATGCATGATCCACTCCACTCCATGTGCAGTGGAGAGGGGTGGATCATAGTCCTGGACTAGCGAAGATGATCGTGGCAGTGGTCTTCTATACAAATTTAAATCCGATGTTTCGTGTACTAGTAGTTTAGAATGTCACCTCCTCTTCATGTTAAAGAGCACATACGTAGTCTGTTGCACATCTTCGCTAGCCAAGGGTTACGCTCCACACCCCGTGAAGAGAACGGGAGTGGATCGTAACCCTTGGCTAGCGAAGATGTCTGTTGCAAGAATAAACCTCTTTCGTAATAAAATAAAATACCTTCTTTTTTTTTTTTTTAAGTTTTAGTGGAAGTCTAATTACCCTTTCTTTTTCAGATTTGGTGTTGATTCGTTCTCGTCGTGTTTATGGTTGGAGTATTTGCCACTTGACGATTAGTTTTTATAGTATGTCGCCATTCAAATTTGCTATGATATTCTGCAGTAATCTTACATTTCGGACTACTTGGTACACGATACCGTACATCTTTTGTGTAACATGTAAAACACGTTTCTAAACTAATCATATTTAATGAAGGTTACTGGTAGAAAGTTATAGATAAGTAGTTGTGTCTTTCGATATTTAATAGATTTTTTAACTGTTTTCTTCTGTAATAATATTCAACGGTTTTCTTACTAGTTTCACACACTTTTTCCAACTTGGCACATAGTGATCTATCCGACTAACGCCAAGTGATGAGGTCATAGGAAGAAATAGAAACAGCATATAAGTATATACTTCTTTTGAAGTCATATGAAGAAATATATGTCCATATACTGCCGTATCTATAAAAAAAAAATTAATTGGGGATCAAATAGATTAGTGCATAATGTACATAAGCTTTGCAAATGAAAGTGGGTGGTTGGACCAGGTTTTATAAGGCGATAAATCTTCCTCGTGTAATCTTTTAACTTTATTCAACCTTAAAAATGACATATTCAAGGAACACTTATCCAAAACAAACGGAAAGTTGGAGATGTAAATATCTTGCCAAAGATAGAAGGCTTATAATAGTGTACGCCAGACTTGCATTCTTCTACACATAAGACTCATATCAAGATACCTGAAAGGCAAATCAAACCTAGGGCTGCAGAACAATGAAACCCTACAAATACGAACTATTGCCAAATATGACTTTTAAAGGGACTTGAACCATAACAAATAGAGCTATCTATGTTCATGAGTCGAAGATATTCTGTAATGTTCAACCAAGTTGTGAATGTGGCACTATAAAGCCCGTCTTTTTATAGTAAATGTAACTTCTTGGGCAAAAGCTACATCAGTAATCCCATTTAATCAACTGAAATACAATATACTAGTGCTCAATGTCGAATCTTGCTAAATAAACCATAAAAGCTCATCTAACCCTTTAATCTCAAATGACTACATCTATTTAGAGGAATAGATGCCATCTACAAATTGAAAAGATTTTGAGTTATTTTATTGAAGGATAAAATTGAGAATGCAAATGGGGAATATGTCAAAGAGACAACAACCTGACCAAAGAGCAGTAAACAGCTGAAAGCCACCAATGGGTCTTCAACACAGGATACCATTTGTTCAGATGATAACGAAACTAAAGAATAGCGTTAGCAACTTTCCAAAATTCTTTCCAGCTGGTTATCATCCCAAGTCAAGCTATTCTTTGAGATGTAAATGGTAGCACGCAATCGTCCTTTAAATTGTGAGAGTTTTACTACACACAATAAACTGGACTCAATGTTTACCTACTTTTTGCTTTATTTTGCCATCATTCTTAATCTATTGGTCATCTTTGTAATGATTGGCATTTTCACTATTGACACAGTTTTATAAGATTCATTGTAACTTCCCAGTATGGCATGTGATGCTGTCAGCATTTCCTCATAATCTTGTTCATCTTTGGAGTATATTTGTTAATATGGATGTCTTTCTTCTGTGTTTATCTTCCATTGATTGTTATGAGCATAGTTTATATCAGAAAGCCTCAAAATATTATATCATTATTTTTTAATGATGGTCTTTCTTCTGCAGTTATCTTAAAAGAATAATTTCTGTTCAGTATTTTTATTATTTTACTTTTTATGAGCAAGGTGTATGTAAGTAAAGCTCCAAGTATAATAACTCTGTTAACATAACAAATTCTTCATGATGACTATATACATGTATAATAACAGTGATAACCTTTGAGTTGTCTCTCTTTACATAGTTATGAGCTTTGTTATCAATTTATTCAATGGTTGGCAGTCATATCAATTTGAACAATTACAGAGTAACAATGCAATACCCTTAACTTTATGTTTTCTGTCCTATGTTTGTTTGTTTGCAAGCAGAGATTTTTCTTCCAAATACATGTAAAGGTTTCTGTGAGTTTTACGTAAGGAACCTTTCTTCATTTTAATCTTAAGTATGCAAATTCACACTTAAAAAGTTCTTTGAAAGACTAATAGCTGATTTGGAAGTTAACAAAATTGTTAAACAGGCCAGTAACATGCCATAAATAAAGTGATTGTAGGGTAGTAAATTTAACATAGATGTAATGGAAAGGCAACATTGTTCATAGCTTGAATAGTCATTGAGTCTTTTCAACAACCATTTTTACATTGGGTAGTGTTTTCAAGTATTTCAACGAGGAAACCAAAGGGTGTTGCTTGTCAAAGAATGTTTTACAATTCAAGACAACTAAAGATGTGTGCATGTTGCTGTAAAATATTGTTCTATGCTTTAAGGATCTAAATAAGATAAACTAAATAATAATAAATAAAAAAACATTTTATTCTTTTCACTTTCACACCTTTTACACACAATCATATAATAAACAAAGTAAGTTCCCTGTTTTTAGGTGTCAATATTTCGCTCTTAAGTATACACATATAACATGTATAATTTATAAAAATGATTGCATAATCTTTTCTAATAAACAGTATTTTGTCTTGTTGTTTATTTCTATAAAAGAAGCTGTCTTCATTTTACAAAATCAGTTACCAAAATATTTCAAATCAAAATAAAATTAATTCATAATCCAGTAATGAAATTTTAACCAAAAATTTAAAATAGTGATTTTCTCCTTGAATGATATAGTCTTCATGTATAGTCCCTGAAGATGACAATTAAGTATTCATGTGATGGAATGATTTAAGAGACAAATGTCATATTGGTGGATTCTCTAGTTGGACTGTAATTTTGCTTTTGCTGTGTATGCGAGGTACCAAACAAGAATGGCAACCATTGATGCTACAAATTCACTCTGTAGTAAAGGTCCTTTCCATACTCCCTGAAAGCAAAAATGATTTAATATTAACTTTTTTATCAAGGAGCTTTTTTTCGGTAAATGCTTTTCACATTTTGAAAATAACTCACTTTACATTCTTCTTATAAATTCTTACTGTTCTCTTTCAAGGGGCATTAATTGCTCTTGCAAAATACAAATTGGCAAACAAAATTTTCAAGTTGCAGTTTGAAGTCATTTCTTCCAACTGGTCAGCTGATCAAAATTATTAGTCTTATGTTCCTGAAGGCAAATAATGTCCAATGCAGTACTGTGGATAAGCACTACAACACTTCTACAAGCAGGCATTTATTGGTTGTTTTTTTTTTGTGCCATTCACTTGTTGTACATGTATCAATGACATATATTCCCCACATCTTTTATTTATTTGGAAAAATTCTAATTTCAGATTTTAGGTATGCCCCTGATAAAAATACCTTTCAAATTCTGTAAATATTATAGACATATAAAATGTCTAAATTTGACCTCTACAAATTACAGATTCACAAAAACAAGGCTTGCAGATTTTTGCATTTATTTAGAACTACATATGGCTGTTTTTGTAAAATAATTATATATTCTACTCACTGGATGGTTGATGTAAAAAGTATGGATTGGTTTTATCTGACTTTCTCCATCTCCACTTCTTTGAGCCTGAAAGAGGTTTATATCAATAATAAGTACAATTAACATAATCTCCTTTGAAATGTATGTATAAAATACCAGAAACTTGCCATCTCTTTGTAGAGTTATTTTTTCTCTTTTTACACATGTAGGCATTCACTGGAAATTAATATAAAGCAGTAGAAAATTCCAACTCAAATGTGAAATAATAATTAAGTTTTTTTTTAACATTTAAGCAATAAGATGGATAGATATGAAATATCCATTCCAACTATATTTTACTGTGTTGGTGCATTCAGTATATGCATTCTGTATCTGTGCATTAAATATAATATTTGTTTTCATGTACAAATGTAACTTCAGTGTTTCTAATGTACCTTCAATGGTGCTTATGACTTTCTGTAACCATTTGTTTATATATATCAACATAATCATACATACCTTCTTTAATGCAGAGTATCCTTCATCATCATATAATCTTACTTGGTAAGATCCTGATGGTAAATTTTTATGCTCCTCAGAAAAGCTAATCTGAAGTTGATACAAAAGAGAGTGTCAAGTTAAAGGAGTAGGGGCAATAAGGCCCTTATTTGGCCCAAAAATTACTGGAAATTTAAAAGTTATCATACGTATTCTAAAATTACTGAAAACGTGACTTAGGTATAAGATACTAAGAAAAACAAAACAAATTTGACATCGAACACGTTACCATGGCAACAAATCATGACTTAACTTGCATATTTTGTTAAATCTTGTGATTTTCCTTGTTTTTCATCAAATTTTAAATATATGTTAGATTGAAAAAGTATGTGCGCACCCAAGAAACAACTTTATATTTGGTGAGATTATGCCAATAGTTATAATAAAGCTTCTGTTAAATTATTTTGTTGTTTCTCGGCTGCGCAGGATGTTTCCACAACGGAAATACAGTTAGAAAACTGCAGAAGTTCTGTACTTTTCATCATTTTTGTGAAAAAATACACATTATGACGTAATTGTGACGTCATCAGATAAAAATCTTTATGTTTTTTATTCATATTTCTTGACCCTATACATTTATAAACATGATGTGCCAATTTGAAATAGTTATCAAACATTTTATTTTCTTGGGCCAAAACTAGGCCTTAATGCCCCTACTCCTTTACAGTTACATTTTAACATACATCAGTATACACAGTATTTCTAAAGATACATTATTTCAAAATTTAGGTGTTTAAATAAGAAATTAATTTTGCTGTTTCCTTACATGCATGTACAATGTAGATTTACATTTTGTTTGCGTCCTTTTGTTAATATTGATTAATTAACTTTATTTGACAATAAATTTAAGTCAACACTATTTGATCTAAAGGCCATTGGGTGTTGACGGGGTTGGACCCCATGCACTCCTTTTTAAAACCATGCTACTTTATATTTTTATCCCTACCGGCTTAGTAAATTTTGAGGATTATGATTGGTTATCAAACATCGTTACAAAACCCATAGCCATTATTTGTGTATGTGTAGGCACTCTATATGTTTTTGCAGACTGTGTATTACCTGGTAACTATCAGCTTTGTTTGTCTTTGAAGCTGGTACTGTTCTACCATGTATATCAGCATATAAATTCAAATTCTGAAATATAGAAAAAATAATTATAAAACATATTCTCAATCTTGGCATTTTAGAAACAATTTTAAATATGTTTGCACAGTTTTTAAAAGCATATTCAGTGATACATTTCTTTCCATTGAATGGAAAAGAATTAATCAAAGTTGATACATATCCAATATAACATGGGATTTTTCATATCAGACCCCTTCACAGTCTAGGTCATGATATCAGCCCTGGAACCAATAGGGCTATATTCATAAAACACATTTAAAGCTAACCAGTTGTTATTGTTGGCATTTGCTATTGTATAGACCAATGGAAGTAGGTCTAAGTTGGGTCACTACCACACTATGTAACTAAAAATATCATCAGTAGTATAGACCAATGGAAGTAGGCCTAGGTTGGGTCACTACCACACTATGTAACTAAATATATCATCAGTAGTATAGACCAATGAAAGTAGGCCTAGGTTGGGTCACTACCACACTATGTAACTAAAAATATCATCAGTAGTATAGACCAATGGAAGTAGGCCTAGGTTGGGTCACTACCACACTATGTAACTAAAAATATCATCAGTAGTATAGACCAATGGAAGTAGGCCTAGGTTGGGTCACTACCACACTATGTAACTAAAAATATCATCAGTAGTATAGACCAATGGAAGTAGGCCTAGGTTGGGTCACTACCACACTGTAACTAAAAATATCATCAATAATGGGCCTGATCTTTTTTCTTAATCGTGTATTTTTTTCAAAGCAGATTGGTTGAAATATATTCAGATGTTTATATTAGTTTTTGTTGCATACAAACAAACAGTGTAAATTGAGATACAGACAAACCTAGGTTGGTAAACTCAACAAATACAAACCCAGGTTTGTACTTGTATTCTCAATATCTATAAAACAGCTTAGGAGATTTAAGTATTTTTCCTAAACTTAGCTTTGTTGTGTTCTTTTTTTATACATGTACCTTTTGTTAGTTAACTGAACAAGTTTATTAAAGAAAGTTGGTTGACATCTTGGCCATGAAGATGGAAGAATAAATGTATTCTTCATGAAAAATTAACAAGAAGAAGTTAAATCTTTCGGAATTCCAAACCTTTTTTATGTTCATTAGAGCCTCAGACTAAGAGGGGAAGATGAAAATCTAATGTTTGAAGCATTGGGTTTTACTAGTAATGTGTTTTCAGAATCAGTAAAGGTAGACCAGTGTTCCAGCTAGGATTTCAAAAGGGCAGGGTGCCAATCCTGAAAAAGGGCATTTAACTTGTGATATGATAAAATGAAAAGGGCATGTTTTAATAAAGATATTAATCACACATTGTGTTTATTCGTTGAAATCACTGACTGACTATGACACCAGCTGTAACCGTTGATTAGCTTGGGGTTGTAAACAGGCATAAACTTTTCGCCAGGTAAAATTTAGTAATTAGTGGATCATATCAATACGAACAAAATAATATACAATCGATCTTCAAAAAAGGCAGGGCGCCCTGGAAACTGTAAAAAGGGCACAGGGTGGCACTCGGGAAAGGGCGGGCGCCTCGCCTTCTGAAAAGGGCCTAGCTGGAACACTGTAGACATAATCTGTTTCGTTAAGGATTTTATAACTTGAAATATATAATATCAGCAATTACCTCTACCCTTTGTTTACATTTCAATGAGAATTCTACAACAAAAACTGTGTCCATTGAAGCCATGCCATCAGTGGTTGTGTATGTTTCTGTTTTGACATCTGGTGAAACACATGTGCTTCCTGAAATAAAAGATGAATCAGATAAAGCAAAGCCAATTAATCATATTATCCCTTTTCTTTAAAAGTATAAAATACATGTAACTGCTACATTTGTAGATGCAATAGCTGAAGATAATGCACATATGTCATAGCATACTGCATACATGTAGCAGTGTTATTTTGAATCGATATTTTTACCTAGTCAAGATTTTTCTGACGATGAGAAAAAATAAAGCGTGGCATGTAGATGAAAATTACATAAATCATGTAAATGAAAAGATATTAAAATGAAAAATTGACAAATTGATGCCTGATTTATTTGGATCCAATAGGTCATTTCTGGAATCATGTCTTTCACTGGAAAAGATCGTTAATTTCACACGCCTTTATGACATGATTTACCAGGTAGAAGGCGCCTATATCCCTGCTCTATTAAAGTTTCCAGCACTTTCATTATTGTCATTTTGTAGGGTAGTATAAAAATAATTAATGTTCCGTAAGTACATAATTGCGATTGCCGTATAACTGAGGGAGGGTGACCATCCTTTTAGATTTTAATTTCCCTAATATTTTGTGCAGTATAAAATAAAACTTTTTCACCTGTTTGCTCAACATGTGTTGGAAATTTCTTATCTATGCATACATTTTTGTCACATGGTGATGGAAGTCACATGACAGATTTGTCTGAAAACCGTATCCCGGAACTGGCCTATGCTGTCAGTTAGTTCGAGCAACAAAGTAGCACATCAATTCATTTTTGGATGGGCAAATATCTACTTTTGGATATAGGACTAGCTCTTACATCCCAGGGCCCAGACAAGTTGGTCTGGAAAAACAGCTGTTGGACATCAGAATAGCTGTTGTATCCAGCTATGATGATAAGTCGTTCACCTAAGGATATTTTTTTCATATTTTTCTGTACACTCACATTGTAGCTTTGATTTTTTATTACCATGTATTGTCAAGCTTGGTAACTCATAATTGTTTCTCAGTATCTCAATGTACGATGCTGGCCCATACTGAACCTAGTGACCTTGTTTGTTTACATTCAAATTCCAATAGCGTCAAAATCATGTGATGTTAAATCAATCAAATTGCTCTATTGTCAATTAGGTGATTTTTCAGTGTACGGCAATTACATTATTTTTTTGTGGGATATTGCTTTAAAATATATAGTTTGCAATAATTTTGGGTTTTATTCATCAGGAAACCTTATTTTTTGCCATCCCTTTCGACATCAATGGAATTTTGTATGAATATTTACCTACAGTCATGATGGTCCGAATATCGATCTTTTTATAATTAATCAATTTTTTTTTCTATGAAAAATTAATGTAAATTGTTTTTTATTAACCTACTCTAAATTCCTGATAAATATTTAATGGCATGGACATCGTTTTTTTTCATGTAGTTTTCCTTTCATTTTGGATGGGCTTTTTTCGCAGGAAAATCATGAAAGACGTAAGGAGCTTGTCATTTTGAAATTCATAAAAATACAATTTGCTTGAACTGTATTGCCTGCCTCAAGATTGATGACATTGAATGGAATGTACACAAAGCAAGGGAGGCCGGAAGTGGGATTTTGTGAAGTTCTAGAATGTTTTTAGGCATTGGGAAGTCGGGATTGAAACAGCCATTAGAAAATTGGCATGTTAGAGCAATACTAGAGAATAACTATGAAAACGTATTCTGCACTAATTTTCTACGCTGGAAGTAGCGTAGTGACGTCAATGCATAGTTACCCTGTGTGTTAAGTTCAAACATAAATACCTACAATGTAACGAACTAACAAGATGACCAATTTTAGACTACAGTAGGATAAGTCAGACTAGTCTCACTAAAAGTAATATTTAGCAAACTTTTTTTTTTTATTTGATGTACAGATTTAGTTGGAGATTACTCTGACGTCCAACGGCTGTTTTGCCAGACAAGCTTGGGCCGTGGGACATCAGAGCTCGTCCCATATCAAAAAGTGGATATTTGCCCACCCAAAATAGATGCGCTGCTTCGTCGGATCTGGTGCCGACTGACGAACTTGGAATTATATAAATCGGGCATCAATCTGTTCATTTTTCATTTATCTCTTCATTTATGTATGTTTCACCTACCTGCCAACCTTTATTTTCTCATCATTAGACAGTTTTCACAGTGACCCATCGATTTTCGCATTTTGCCTTTCATTTTCAAAGATTATCACGTGACCACGAGAAAACAGTGATGATTTATGCAAATGACCATAATGTAACACCTCGTTCATTTACGATGCAAGTTATCTATATGTCCGAGAGCTTCCGATTGTAACGTGGTCAGAACTAAATGCTTCATACCTATCTCCTGTAAAGGAGGTGAAAAATCATGATTGGCTACTAAATGTTAATCATCGATTTCCTATAAAGGAGGTGAAAAAATATAAACATTTGCATATTTTGAGTCTCGAGACCACGAACTCTCTCGTAACTTGACGTCCATTTGAAAGTGAAAGTCAAAATGCCGAAATCGATGGGTCACTGTGAAAATTGTCTTATAATGAGAAAATAAAGGTTGGCAGGTAAGTGAAACTTACATAAATGAAGAGATAAATGAAAAATGAACAGATTGATGCCCGATTTATATAATTCCAAGGCCGTCAGTCGGCACCAGAAGCGACGAAGCAGCGCATCTATTTTGGGTGGGCAGATATCCACTTTTTGATATGGGACGAGCTCTGACGTCCCACGGCCCCAGCTTGTCTGGCAAAACAGCCGTTGGACGTCAGAGTAATCTCGGACTAGTACAGATTGTGTGATTTCTAGAAGCCTTTTGGTGAGTCAAGATATAATATTTATTAATAGATGAAAATAAGTTATTTCAAATACATTGTAAGCAGTGTATTGTTTACACAAAAAGCATGGCAAGAGTATGACCACTTCGGCACTTGTTATTGTTAAGTTGTTTTCACAGAAAATTATTTCAGGATTGTCACTTTTAATATTTTCTTTACCAGTTTACAGGGAGGTTCAATCAATGACAGGGCAGAAATCTTAGCAATCATTTTTAAACTAGTAAACAGACTAAGACAGGTAGATTAACCAAGTGGCATCGTGTATAATTAAGTTACACGTTCAGATGAAACTGCCACGTCAACACCGGCAAATCAAAAATAGGATTTTCTACAACAGTTACTGTATTTCCTATGCTTTCTCTTCGTAACTTTATGTAAAATAATCGTAGTAAGATGATTTGAGGATGATCTTGATTGGAATATCTTACCTAACACTGCAAACGGCAACAAAACTACCACCAAAGATGCCAACATTGTGCTTGTTGTCGCCATTGTTCTTGATTACCTCCCCTTCGAAAATGTGGCGACCGGTGATCGATTATATTTATACCATCGTTTATTGCCTGGGGCCAGCAGAAAATTTCCGGTTTTATATTTACGAAGGTTTATGTACCACTATACAAATCTTATTAACTAGTTACTGAGAACATCATTGGATATTGATCTATAAAAATAGATAATAATAATATTTAAACCTAAGGCAAATTGAAAAGGGGGTTGGGGAGGAGTGTTCTTATAAACTGACAAAATCAAACAGGGATTTATATGCAGGTATTTATTCTTGGTACTCCTATGTAAATCATGTCAGAAGTCAAAATGATTTAGAAATTGTTAACCAAAATAAGGATAAAAATAATAGGCTAATATACAAACAAAATCTAGAAAACTCCTATGAAAATTTATATAATGATAAAATTTTAAATTTACTAGAGAATAGCAAACTCCAACTTTTTAAAAAAATAAAGAAAAGCTATAACTTTGAACCATACCTACTTTCTCAAAACTTTGAATATAGACAACTAATTTCTAAATTTCGAATAAGTGACCACTGCTTATTAATAGAAACTGGAAGATACAGGAAAATTCCCAGAGATTTAAGACTATGTACACATTGTGATGTACTAGATGATGAGTTTCATTTCTTTTTTAAATGTAAAATAAATGAACAATTAAGAAAAGAATTTTTAAATGAAAATAAATATAATAACTTAAATGATATAGATAAATTAAAACATATTCTCAATCCTGAAACAAAACAGGACACTTGCAAATTAGGCTCCTTTTTAAAAAAGTCACTAAGACTGAGGGCAGGGAGTCCTTGATATAATTTGAATCTCTTATATATATATATATATATATTGATTTAAAAAAAAAGACAAATTATAGTTCAAAGTGTGTCCATTGTTTATTTTCATTGTTTTATGTAAACTGTATATTATGTATAATGTTTTAAGCCATTGGTCCATATGGGCGTAAAGTGCTTTTCAATAAAGTATAACTAATTTTCAATTTTTTTTTTCTAAACATGTGTTTTTTTTTGTTTTTTTTTGTGTTTTATTCAGTTAAGTTGGAATTTTAATGCTGCAGGAAGGCGGTTGGTTTCTCGATTTAAATATACAGTACTTGCTGATGGTACTTATAATGGTTTACTTTTATAAATCGAGACTTGGATGGAGACTTGTCTCATACCACATCTTCTTATATCTAGCACTTGATGATGGTACCTTGGCTTTATATTTTCAGGTATTTATTTATCAACCCTTCAACAGTTTCGTGCAAAATTTATGTACGAGCTTTTAAACCAAGAAAATACCCAGGGGCATGTTTACCAACCCTTAAACATTTGGCAAAATTTTGAAAAAAGTTGACAACCTTTCAAATTTCTTGAAACGAACGATTTCAATGTGTATAGGATGCCATTGATATTTTTCATATCATATCATACATTTTTTTATTCTTGAAGAATGTTTCTCTTTTCTTTTTTTTTTCAGGAAGTTATGTGTTATTATATTTGCTATTGAATTTTTAATTTTTGGATTTTTAAGACTGACCGAGAGGCATTTCCAGATGCTATTTTTTTCAACAAATTTTAGGCATATAATTTAGTTGACTGTATTTAAGCCTCAGATCTAGTCTCGATTACCCAGACGCATATTTAAATATAGCGTCTGGGGTGATTAACCGGACTGGTCAGATTTTTATAGGGGGCGTAACAAATAATTAAATATAGAACAATATATAAATAGCACTTCCGTTATCCCCAGTATAATTAAAAAAAAAAACAACAGTTAACAGTGTCGTAGTATATGTACATGACATTTTTGTAACGCACCTTATGTTGGCAAACTTGTTGATGGGCAATTTTAATACAAACAAAACTGCTTCAAACACGTTTTCACATGTATTCCTGTAGTGTTCAGAGTTCTTGTCCGAGTGATTTTATTTATTAACATGTAAAAAAAGATCTATAGTCAAAAGTAATCTTTAATTGGCAATTCTTATAAATACTCAGATTTCGGGCATTTTTTTCGTTGATTAAAAGTACTTTTATATATAAGTTTTAATCTTTTTTGTCATGATTTTTATCTAATACTTGATTTACTACTTTTCTGGTTTAAATTTCTGAAAAAAAAACGATCAAAAACAGTAATTAACGATGAGCTTTCCTAAAAAAAATCATGTACATTTTTTTTTCTAAAGACAAGCATTAATTGATAAAGAAAGGTCGAACTAGCAATCATATAGACAATAACTAGGATTCACTCTGTGGGCTTTATTTATAAAGTGTTATTGAACATTTGTGTTATTTTTAAATGAAGCGTTGATCACACACACTTGTCCGGGCTCCTGCCTTTTCTACGTTCAAACATGAACCTCTTCTGTAAATGTATACATATTTGATGGAACACGATTGTAGGCAAGTATCTGTCAGCCTGCTAAAAAAAGCTAGCCTTATGCAGTTTTTCGTTACAAACACTGTACATATGATACAAAAAATGATGTAAAATAATTCGACCCATAATATTAAAATTTTCTGCCTGGTAATAGTCATAAGCGGATCTAGCCCCTCTTTTTTCGTAAGAAAAAATAGTTGGATTATATAGGGAAACACTGTAGCATGAGTGAGTGTAGTGCCCTCACCCACACCCCAATAACAAGTTCTGGATCCGCCAATGTTCATGTATAGAGGATACCACGCTCATTGCGCGCTAAAAGAGGGGTCCGTAGGTGGACTGTTGTACTTAAATCTATAATTCTGCCCCAATTCAATATACCCTTTATTTTTAGTGAGTGATAATTTCTCCGACCTGTATCCCGAAAGGCTATATCTTCATACTATAAAATTACATTATTATCTATTTGTCATATTATAGCACACCACTTTTCTCTATTCTTTATACTGTATCATGATCGTCTTATGCATGCATGAAATATTTGCCACTGGACATTAAGCAACCAACCGTCCGTATATTGTATCTCCGTTAGCCTCTATTCTTTGTTTTATCTATTTTTCTTAGTTTTGTCTCATTATTTTCATTTCTGTAAATCCTGTTATAATTTATGCTGTCCTTTTTGTATATTCTTTCAGATATATCTGATGCACTTACCTTACAAAAAAGCACACATCAAGTTACGTCTATGTAGAGCAAAATATCTCATACAAATTGCAATGTAGAAAATCTCTTAACTATAACTGGCAGATCAGTGAGATCACACAATGAGCAAACTTGATTTTCATTCACAGAATTAACTGATCTTAAAATTTCAATCGACAAAACAGTTTGAATGTGTATTAGCTGTTACACCAATAATCGCTCAATCCTTTTGGGAAGAAAATATTTAGGAACCAACCTTCACACAAAAGAAATTTACCAGTGTACCCCGTTTCTATAGAGAAATACAGAACTTAACTAGTCATTCATGAAACTCAATATATATATACTCTTTGAATGCATGTTTAAATCTTGCACCTGGAAAAGATTGAATGGGATTTATCCCGTACTGCATGGTGACTTGTAAGAAAAAAGAATAACTCAAAGATATATTCTACTTCTCCAACTCATATAATATCCATCATGTATAAGCATGCAATAAAGGACAATTTCACAAGAACAATAACTTCTCCTGGGAACCTTTATATAAAAATTAAAAATAAGGAAAATGGTATGATTGCTATCGAGGCAACAACCTAGCAGAGTTTAAATGACATTGACGATATACGCAAATGCAATCACTGTATGCATGGCATTTAATATTGAGAAAACTCTCTACCATATAATCAACTATAAAAGTGGGAAACATGAAAATGACATACAATTCAGACGTGAAAACTGAATCCATTTTGGTACAGTGATTTATTTAAACTGTTTGATGATTCAGTCATTAAAAAAATCATTCAGTTTGAATCTTGTTCTTGTAGAATTGAAGCATGTTTATGATACAATGAAAATCCTGAATATTACATATTTTTTTTTAATTCTTCATATTTTACACATAAAATCTGTGTCCAGAAATCAACATTGGTTTGTCTACAAAAGAAAGTAAATATTAAAATCATATTTGATTTATGATCACAGCATAGCAATATATGAAAAACAAATTGTTTGAAAAAAACCCATCATACAAATATATTGTATAAACAATTGTCCTGGGACAAGTTGAATCCCGCTTCGGGGTGTAAGATTATCTCGCTGCGTTGAAGACACGCCCAATTGGTGGAATTATTCTGTTTCATGCTCTTTGGTTGGGTTGGTGTCTCTTTGACACATTCCCTGTTTGTATTCTCTATCTCAACCATGCATGGATTTTTCTCATTGTTGAAGGCCATATAGTTGCCTATAATTGCTCACATCCACTTCATTTGAACTTGGGTGGATAGTTGTCTCATTGGTATTCATACTGCATCTCCTTATTTGTGTAATGTTGACATTTTTGTACCTTTATCTTCACTTTTTTTTTTAGTATACATGAAAAACTCTTTATCATGATGATATCTACTTTTGGTAATTAATGTCATTGGGTTCACCGGTTGCTGCCTCATTAACACCTCCTTTCATTGATGCTAAATCTATTGTTTACTGTCTATCGTTTTACTCTATTGTTTTGCAGAAAATTGAATGTGCTGTGTTTTTCTCTTGACATGGCTTTGTTTAACATTAACCACAAAAACATTAAATAAACTTTTTTTGTGTGAAGAAAAAGTGCAAAAAAATGCATTTTTCTATTATAAATTGACCAGTCCAGAATTTGAAAACTAACAGTATATTTCAATTTTTAGATAGTGAAATATGAGTAAAACGAAATTACTCTTCATAACAACGTGTCCCATTTTTTACTGATCTGTATTGTATAAGCTAAATGCATTTGTTTAGAAAAAAAATCGATGATAAATCATTTTGACCGTTTTGTATACTATGTAAAAAAAAATGGCATCTTCTAGATGCACTTTCTTTGTTTTTCTTTGAATGTGTACATCATTGTGTATCCCTCCTCCCCTGAGGCTCCCCCCTTTTTTTTCTTTTACACATATCAAGATGTAAACTCCTTTATTTAGATAGATACAACAGTTCTAAATGAAGGAAACTTTCGGCGTCATAGCACTTTTCAATCAAGTATTCATAAAGTTACAGATACTACACATCAACCACAAAATGTATTTATAGCGTATACGACTGTTCGAGTGGTCCCAGTCAACACACAAGTTGACATTTATTGTATAATTATAAACTCGTTCGTAGCACAGACATGCATGAAAGAATATAAATACTCAGTGTATCAGGTTGCATTGAAATATATGTAACAGTGTGTGTTGTTATAATATTAACTTGAATCTTACCAAGGTTGGATGTGCTGATGTTTTCCTTCGCGGCCATGCTGTATGGTGTTTTCCATGAATTGTATGTCGTCACAAAAATATATAAATAGCTTTAAATAACAATCGGTACACTCGGGCTTTTCAATAATATTATCGTAATGTCATTTCTTCCGAAGTCAATAACCAACTTCTTGGTTATTCGTCTTGGACATTATCCCTAACAACAAACTAAAAAGGCCGATACTATTCCGAATGTCATAAATTACCATTTTTATATCACTTGTCATCCAGACGCTCTACTTTGAAAAATAAAGCGGCTGGATGATCGAGACTAGCCTCAGATCCTGATAAAATCATTATTGTCCGCCTTTAAGGTACAATTTTACGTTGTGCATATCATAAGTCAATGGTAACAAGCAGCCCCAGGACATTAAATAAATAAGGTAATTGTTGAATATTATAAAAAAAAAAAGCGCAAGTCTAAACGTGTCAAGATGATATATCTTTTGGTACCATTGGTGTTATATTAAAAAATAGATTACTGATTGCATTCCTTTTCGTGTATCTTTGCAGTAACTTGTTTTTGTATGACCATTTAATTACTAATTGTGTAAGGAATTGTGAACTAACGGAAAATTGACGGAAATGAGATTTTTATAAAGCGTGTCGATTCTGAAGGGAAAAATACATAAAATATATTAAAGGACACTGTAAGAGAAATATGAACATTTTTGTACGATGCTTTAAACCATGAAAAAGCGAGATTTATAAACCCCATCAACAGTTTCGTGTTAACTATATTTTTTTTAAGTTGACATTTTAAAGAAACGAGAATCTGGTCGTGGTAATAATGTTAAAGAAAGTATGGAACCAATTGAATGCATAAGTATATTTATATACTGGTACTAAACAGTTTCTCAGCGCATGTGTTTACAAATATTACGAATCTATGAAGTTTAATCAACAAGTAATATTTCTTTCGGTGATTGTTGATCGAAAACTTAGCAGCATATATATACTTTCCGGCGGATTTTGGTGCCGAAGCTTACCAGTTTTACCTTGTTAAACAATCAACGTAGATTTATGGGGTGCGAGTACAACATTAAACGATGATAGATGAATTTTTATTTGTTTTATTTTTCAAGTATGCATTGAGACGAGGGAGCATATATATAGTGTAAGAAAGGACACTGTAGGTAAATGTCTACTTGATAGTTGGTATTATGTAATAAATAAAGTAGCCTGATGCACATTCCATCGACTCATTGGGTATCAAATTTTAGAATCCTCTCGTTTCCCCTGGTTGAAAATAAATGATTTAACAAAATGCAAATATAATCTAAAAATTTGTAAGGGTTCCGCGGAACCCAGTGTCTCGCCTACTTTTGCTGTTAATCGCAGGCTCAACAAAAATGAGGGGAAGAATCAATTCCTCTCAATACTATCTTTTGAATGTAAGAAGCTTCTGTCCAAGTTTGGTAAAAATCCAGGATAGTTTATGAGTTTAAAAAATGTTTTAAGAACTTACTGCAGACTGTATGTAATGTTAACTAGAAGAAAAACTAAGTTCATTTATAAGTAAAATACGGATAAACAGGTACAAATTTTTAACAAAATGTCCTTCTAGATACTATCCTATGATCATAAACAAGCTTCTGTCCAAGTTTGGTAGAAATACCAGGATAGTTTTAAGAAAGTTTTTAAATTTTAAAAACTTTAACCAGAGTGAATGTAATGTGTCCTGGCAGAAAAACTAAGATCCATTTAAAAGTAAAATACGGAATTTTATTTTTACAAAATTTTCTTCTGGATACTATCTTATGATCATAAACAAGCTTCTGTCCAAGTTTGGTCCAAGTTTGGTCGAAATCAAGGATAGTTTGAGAAATTTATTAAAATTTCAAAAACATTTAACCACAGAGTCAATATTTGTGGACGACGAGGACGACGACGGAATGTAGGACTAAAGTCGAAGGCTCGACAGAAATAAAACTGCTAAAGAATATATGTTCGTTCTCACTTGCAGATCAAGCGGCAGCTTATTTTGCACAGACTCTGAGCGATTCTCTCTTTCGATCGGACAAAACATAAAGAAGGTTCGAGCAGAAGACAAGTAACATACGTTTAAGTTTAGTATGACGTAGAAAGTAGCATTCATAGGTCACCATACGGTCTTCAGCAATGAGCAAAACCCATTTAGCATTTCACAAGCTATAAAAAGATCCCGCAATTTTAATGAGAAAACAAACAGCCTAATCTATAAAGTACATAAAAATAAATGAGAACTAAATACTATGCTTACATGCAGCCACAAACAACAATAACCCCCGATTTACAGACATGGGACCGACACAAGTCAAATTGTTCAATAATAGTTCAAAAGAAACAAAATAAGTATAAATTTCATGTAGGAACATATGTAGGTGACTTCCTTTTTTTATCTGTTAATACATCAGGTCATAAGAGATATATGTATTCTACCTATTTTGACAAGTCTTCGACAACGTGTCTACAAATATTGTTCTAAAGTTTGGAATCAAATTTCACACTTTGTATTCTTTTTAAAAATGTAAATGATAAATATAAAATTTCATATCAATATCATAACTATACGATTGATAGATACACAGGTAAAAAGACAGGTGTGTGTTGACGGAAAAATAAACATCTCTGTTCAGGTAATCTATTTGATCCATTAGGAAAGTTAATAGGATAATATGTGTTGGCGCTTTTTTACAAGGATTAACAAAAAAACTATTCGGATTTATTACATACATTAAGGTGATAATATTACATATTGAAGTTCGGCCAAAGTTGGGATTTAAACACTATGAAAGAAGAAGAATAAACAACTGCTCGTTCATGTAACATTTTAACATGCAATCGATCGTAAACATGTTCAAATGTAAATATTCATAACGGTCCACGGGTCAAACCGAAACACGGATTACAATTTCAGATCATTGACGACCCGAAACAGATATAATTATAGCTAATAGACAAGAAGATCTCCGCCTTTACAACTAGGGAAATATTTCATTACAATAGGAAGATATTTAATGAAGGGATGTGACGAATGAGTGATTAAGTATAAATAGACGTGTATTGCCTGTGTTGTTTATTGACAATTCTCAGGTGAAGTGCATATTTTATATAATCAGAAAATGCAGACATGTGCAGTAAGCAACAGGTAAATGCATGTTTCTGGTGTTAGGTGAAAACGTGAAGAAAATATCACCCCATTCTATTATCGAAAAGTGAAATGTACTTAGACCGAATGGATTAATTACAAGTTGAAAAGTCACAACGATGGGTGGAAAGTTAAGTTGTGCTAGTAGACGGTATGCAGAGAGGGATTCAGATTTTCAACCTTATTCTAAAGGACCCATTTCAAAGCAAAATGTTGAAGGTGAGTCAAAAGTTATCAAGCTAAGCTAACAAATATAAAATGGGACTAAAAATTTCACATTCAACCAGTAACTGTACTCTAGGTTAAGCTGATTAGATTTTATTTTAAACGATTTAAACTGGTAAATTCATTTTTAATCTGTCTCTGGTTCACAGGGTTATTAAAGTCGTATATTTTGTGCATAATTATGTACTTTTTAAATTTAACTGTCATGTTTAAAACCGTCGATATATTATCCTGTAAACTACATAAGAACATAAAAAAGAATATTATATTTGCTACCGCAGATCTAAATTGTTGAGGTAAATTTCAGACGAAGAATATTTAATCTGATGTATTGGCCCTGTTAGATTAAACAGAGAAAGCCAGATGAAATATTTAGTTTTGAAAAATGTGTGTCAAGAAAAGAATGAGTGTACAGAATTATTTGAGTATGAATACATGTAAAATACATGCAAAATATACATATTAAACAAACCTACCTAAAAAAACCCGAAACGTTTACCAATGAGTATAAAGTAAACGGCAAACGCATTTTGAAAACATTTACATGTATATCCCCTTACTCTAAATTGATCGCAGAAGCCAATTGAACATATATATAGAAAATGTACATACACGAAGCAATGAGGCAATAACATATATACATTTGGGACTTCTTCAAAAGAAACAATTGTAATCTATCTAGTGTGATGAATTCTTTATTTCGTAATAATTATTGTACAATTATCCTTTGAGAGTAAATGCCAAGCTCAAGCACTGTAATGTTTATTTTCGTCTGATATAAGGACATGTATTGGGGAAATTAATAAGGAATCAATGTGTTGGTTTTTCTATCTGAATCGCACGTCACAAAAGTAAACAGTATGAATTAAATGTTTATGAATGACTAGTCCACACACGGTACCACAGATAAGGTTGTTTATCGTTATCACTTTTCTTAATTAATGTTAAGTTATTAAACTGAAATTATATATTTTTTAGCTTAATCTTGGATTACCTCACTTATCTATAATAAGTTTAGATAATCCAGAATTTTGTTTATCCTGGAAACGATTTCCTCGGACACGTCGTGTTTCTGGGATATATCTATATGGTACGATCTGGACGCCAAATGTTCAGGAAGACAAATACAAAAAACATTTAAAATCACCGAAACCAGCTGGCCTATAAAGACACCCCCCCCCCCCAAAAAAAATAAAAAAATTAAAGTGAAAGGCAACATTAAACGTGTAGAAAATAATCGATTTTCTTAGATATTTCTTTTCTTTTAGTTTGGAACAAGTTTTGAATTGAAAGTAAACTGACTAAGGATACATAAGACAAAATACAGGATTCATTACAATACAAATCAGAACTGGAAAACATTGAAATCTTAAATAATTGTATATAAATAGCAAAGACACATGTCATGTACAGACGAAGCAATGATAAAACTACCCGATATCAAGTAAAAGTTCGCAGTAAATGAAAGCAAGGTCAAAGTACTTTTAAGCTTGTTGATATAAAATCATACCGTGCTCCACATTTAGTGACACAATTTGTGTTTTTTTAGATTAAAAATTTGAATAAGTATTAAAAGAAAAGTCTAATCAGTTATCACATATCGATAACCAAGCGCTTAAGAGCTTAAATATTGTGATCGTACACCTGCTTAATGTATGAACATGTTGGCATTTTTCCACGCGTATATCGAATCCCAGTAAGTTGTCTCTTCATTCCATCACAAAATTAACAAAGCAATTTCAATTTCTAAAAGTTACATACATGTAATTTCAATAGGATAAATTAATAAGCAAAGTTTCGCGTAGTTCATCCGAAATCCGTGATGGCCACCTTTGCACAATGATAGTATAATACTGTAGCTCAACGGAAGTACATGTGCCTATTCCGATGCAATCTGATGACGTAAAAAATACAGATATGCTTTGACAACAGTTAGATTGACGGAAAGAACAAACACAAAATGTATCCCCAACTAAAGTCTAGTCACGGAATTCTGGTGAGACAGACATGATGTTTTACTCGTCTTATTTGTAGTCCGAAGTTTCCCAGAATAAATTCTTTTGTTACACCCTTAATCGGCTAAACATTTAGCCAAAGTGTCTCTTTTAAATGTATCTTTGATGTAAGTGCACCAGATAAATCGTAATTTAAAAAAAAATGTTAGAAGATATGAGTTTAAATGACAGTTATGATGCCACTGAAAAAAATATCATATAGGCATACGTGTATTTTCCCAAAACTTTTTTGGATGCCTCTGTAGCGTTAAAGCCTTTCTTTACAGGCCTGTATGAACTAAATAATCTTTTATACATAAATAATATTTATTTCTGTATACATGCAATTATCCTTGTTTATAAAGTTTAATGGAATTAAGATTTAACAGGGTCCAGAACTTAATACAGAAGTAGCAGGAAGTAGCATTTTCGAATGTTTAGGGACGAAGACAGATCGTTTATAAGTATGAATAAGGATGGTAATATTTGAAATGATACAGATTGGGCAAAACAAGGTTTAAGCTGAACTTTTATTCTGACCTATGCAATCTTCTGGTAATATGAATTATTACATAACAGAATAGAATCAAAGAGAAGCGGATGTAGTAAATGACCCCTACAGTAAGGTCAACTTTAATTCAAAAAGTGAAATAATTATTATAATGTATAACAAAACGTGTTATAATGATTTTTACATTTATATACTTCGTGATCCCTTCGTTTTAGATTCAATTGCATTTTGAGAGAATGTATTGCGTTTTATTTGTATGTTTATGTGGTACTCTGAGAGAAAGTATCGATTTAAAAATAAAACACCAATTTATTTGATATACTAGTATCTAAGTGCTATAAAACCGTGATATACATGTATATCTGATAACCTTCTATAAAAAACGTTCAACTTGAAATTTTACGACATAAAATATATAAGAGCCTAAGCTCTTCTGAATGATGCATAAATGATTAATGACAGCACTAAAGACGACCAAGACCATCGACTGTTGTCCTCAAAATCCGGTCAATAACTTTTTGATATGACATTTGTTTTAAGAAGGAAACAATATTTCTGAACATGAGGTTAACAGTCGAAACGTTGAATGTATATCTGTCGTGATATTGAATATAAATGGACTGTCAATCGACTAAGTATGCTGTTGTAATTGTCTGTTGTTTTTTGTTCCTAAAACTGTTTAGCAACTCTGCTTTTAATAAGCAAACAAAGCTTAAACACATTAATTACGCTATTGTTTTAAAAGTGTTTTATTATATATATGCATTTTGACTGGTTTTTTTTCGAATCAGTCCGGTTAATATCAAAATGGTAAACACAGCGGACGGATAGCCGTGGGCTGACGGCACATTTTAATGTGTTGTTAGTACTTACTGATGAAAAAATAGAGTTTAAGTTTGATATTGACGCTTTTCATTTATACCGTTTAAGATTAATTATCCTTGGTAGATTGTTAATTTCAAAATACAGAAAACCAGAATAGCTGTCAATTTGACAGCTCAGTTTCTTGTTTTCCTTGTTTTGAGGGTTTTAGGATGGGATTTGGGGTCGTATCATTTGCTTTTGTCTTTTATTTTTCATGTTGATCAGGGAAAAAAGAAGTCAGTGACGTAGGAAGTAGTTGTTCATATTAATCTTTAGTGGAAGTGTTGATAATTGATACCTGTAATCAACGTCAGATCAAAAGTCGTTCACCCGAACAGGTGGATGTTTCTGTACATTGTTAAAGTGTAAACACCAGCTTTAGTCTTCTAGTTACGAACAGACCTACAAAACAAAGTTGTCAGAATTAGCTTCCATTTAGAACATGATTATTTACTATTTGTAACCATGAACAATTTTTATCTCGTTCCACAGGCACTCGACTCTGAAAAAAACCATATTCATTATTATAAAACATAAAGGTATAAACTGGTATTATATCTTGCTGTTCGGTGTGGACCAAGGATCCGTGTTGAAGACCGTACTTTAACCTATAATGGTTCACTTTTACAAGTTGTGAATTGGAAGGAAAGTTGTCTTATTGGCACACATATATACCACATGTTCTTATATATATATATATATGTATTTTTGTAGAGACAATTGCCCAAGACTGTACTCGTTCACATTTTAACCATTTTTGTAGAAATGAAATTTTTCTTCGACACCAGTAATTATCAGTTGTATTTTCATGACAACAGTAACCCCATATTAAATCAGCATGATAAACCTGTCGTCCCTGTAAAAGTACAAGTATGACTCAACTAAATAATCTGACACTTTCCTTATATAGTGATGACATTATCTTGAAAGAAGATACTGAATGGAGACTTGTAAATGAGTTTTCTGTGTGCTTTTATTTAGGTTTAACTTCGTCATTTGAACTCTAGTGGGTAGTTGTCTCATTGGCAGTCATATACCATATCATCTTACTTTTATGTTTAAGGCTTCGTTTGTAAAAGGAGCTTGCAAAGTATTAAATCAAAAATGTATACATTATAAACATTTTTGATTTTATTTTTTCATATTAAAAGAAAAGAAACGAAAAGAAAATGTTTTCCAATCAGACTGCCGTGACAAACAAAAATATAAAGAATTATTTTCCTTGTGTCAGAAAACTTATTTCTCTTCAGAAAAAAAAACCAAACTTCACAGGTCTAAGTTAGACTTAGACGTGACGTGAATTGACTTGACTGAGACCCATGGTTTAAATTCATCTGAAAAACATCTGATATTTTCTGGACCCGCGCGCGCGTTATATTAGGGTGGGGGAGCATGTTTGCGGTTTACTTTACCAGTCACAATTCTGAAAGAGTATCGAATACGAATATCCCATAACAGTATACAATGTATCTAAACAAATGTAACTTTAATATATCAAATATGTAGTTGTTTTTCGTAAACGAGAAAGTGAAAATAGATTGAAACCAAATCAAAGTACAGCGCTGGAATTAGTTTGTCACAGAGACAACAACTCAACAAGGCAAAAAAAAAGTCATCCGGAGGTCATCCTACGGCCTTCAACAAATATATATAAACTAGTTCAACAAATTCGTGAGTTAACAACAACTATATATTAGATAGAAGTAAATCAAGGATGTATACATGTACCTGGCTATTATATATGCCCTTGACTAATTGAAGTAAAATGAAAAAAATGCACAACTATGAGATGTCATACAATTTCTACATTTTGTTTAATTTGCAGGGTAAACAAGCAACGAAATGTTCTCCTTTATTTTGCAAGTTTTCGATACGCGGCCCGATTTAAGAGATTGACATATTGTAAAAACACCGATCTTTTGCTGAAGGTCGTATGCGAACTCGTTGATGTCTCTTTGGATTCTTGTTTTGATATGTTGCTGTGTCATTTATGCACACAGGTGTATACATGTATAAACAATTTCTCTTAAATCAGATTCATTCCATAAGCTCTCTTTAACAATGATCTTTAACGGGAAGAGTGGCGTGATTTCATCAAAACTTGGTACGTGTGACATCACCAGTGTCGACTGTTTCAGACATGTTAAAGTATTAAGATATCGCGTACATGGTTTACTGTTTTTCACTGATTAAAACATCTTTTTTTTTTATTGACGTGCAGGTGAAATGCGAAAACTATGAAGTCACTTGGGTATTATAGGGAGAACCAAAGGGAAACGCGTTTAATCTTTCAGATCAAATAATTGATACTTGTAAACAACGAAACTTAAGATATAAACACGCGAAGTATGTATGTACCATCCTATAATAATAAAGCCATACATTTTTTTAAACAGTCGTTGTGTTCGTTCCTTCCGTAACTATACATGATATGTAATGAAAGTTGGTACATGTATAGATTTATTGTTTATATTTTTTTTTCTGAGACTTTAGGTTTTCCCTTTGAGAAAGTTATACTTTGTTATCTGCTCTTTGGTCGGGTTGTTCTCGCTTTAACACCACGTTTCTATTCTCTATTCTATGACAACTGTTAGTTGGTTAGTGAAGTTGTATAACGGGCTCGTGCTATGTTGGATTTAAAAATATGGGCAAAACATGTACATTTATTTCTTTGGTTAGTTTAAAGTTGGGGTTCCGTTAAAATACTATATATATAAGGAAATTGTTGGTTTGTCAGTTCATGAAAGGTGCGGCTCACAGTGATCGTTTATTGTCATGGTTATTAAGTTCGATTTCAGTTCATTTTTATAAAAATGTATTTTCACATTCTGTCGAATGGAAAACTGAATAGTTTATTATATATTTTGTGTTGAATTATTATGTTAATAAACATTCTTTGCTAGAAAAAGAAGTTACTTAGAGCAACCAAATATATATGTTATCTTGATGTTTGTCTTGTTTATAATAAGGATGTAATTAAATATAAACAACTGACTGAGTTTCGGACGAGCATACCGAGTGAGATTTTAATAGACATTTTCTTTCTGTCTGATATATGAGGTATGGATTTGGCCGCACTCAAAACCAAGTTTTTCGTCCGTAATTGTTAAAGTATCTTTGTTTAAAACTTTTTTGTAACGATTAAGTTATAAAGACTTTTGATATTTTCTTCTGATCTCACAAAACCTGTTAACCCGCTGCTTTTTACGTCTGTCCTAATTCATGAACATCTAGCATTTGTTAGTTTCTTTGAGTGTTATTCTATAGATTTTTTTGGCTTCTTTATTTCTTTCGGAGTATGATCTGCATGGCGTCCATTTCGATGAGCTAACATATTATTGTTGAGGGCCCAGCTGAAGCCCGCATCCGGATGATGGATGTTCTCGCTGCGTTGAAGTCCTATTGGTGGCCTTGTGCTGTTTTCTACACTTTTTTTATTCTATGTAAATATAAATAACAATATCGGAAACGTATCATATGTAATGCTAATTGATAATATTAGTGTATTGATATTTATAATGTGTAATCCAATTACAGACACGACTAATTCTCGACAGTATACGTTTCTCCTTGGACATATGTCAACTTCATTTCATCTGATAAAGTAAAAGATCCTTAATTGGCATTTGATATGCTAAGAATTGATCAATACCATAACTACATACGTCTGCAATACAAAGGTGTGGGGGGAGGGGTTGTACCTAACTGTAAAACCAGGTTTAACTAACCTTTTTTTGTAAATGCCTGTTCCAAACCAGGAACAAAACAGTTGTTTTCCATGCATGTTTGATAGAGTCGAGCGTTTTGATTTTTCATAATTTATTAACTTCCCCTTTTAATAAGAATTTATCTTTGTCTGAGGTATTTTGTTATTGTATTTTTTCTTCTTCATATAACTTGAGATGATGTAACCGTAAGTAAAAATTGTACATTTAATAAACGGTTAAAGCTTAACATATTTACCGGATACAACTTTTCTGAAAAAATATCAGTGAAAAAGCATTCGTCCCATTCTTAAAACTTGGAATAATTCAAGTTTTATGTCCATAACAAGACCATATCAACTGCCAATTGTAAATATATAGTCAACAAGTAAATTCATCGAAATACATGAAAGAAAATATGAATTGTCGGACCAGAAAGCAATGATTCTCAAATGTTCACATTAATTCTGGTTTAACTTCCTTAATCCCTCACAACTCATCATTTCTCTGGCAATTAAGCTCTAATTACAACCAACTTAATAAGAACAGGCAGACACTATTTACTTGACACTAGGAGGCTAAGGTGTAAATTGGGATTTGGTATCATATCCATTCGCCAGATGCTGCCAATGAACACTAAACTTCGGATTATCTCGTGTTATAACGTCCATTGGAAATTTAATGTCTACTGAATTGCCAAGTAAGTTTGTAATCAAACTTTAACACTACACTGCGTAAATTCACTTTTTTCAAACAATGTATATAGACTATTTTAAGATACTATTACTTGCCGTTTATCTTTTGGAAGTATGACCAACAAAAAAGCCAATTATCCAAGTTCGTCAATATTTCGATAGTTGTTAATTTTGCAGAATTATATATCTAATAATGAAATATTTTAGAATGTTTTAAATTACAATACATGCATTGAATACATCATTACATGATCACCCGTTTCGGAAAATTGTGTCCTCCTTAGGTTGAAGACGCAATACATTTGTTACAATATTGTCCACAAAACATACGAGTTTAAGAAATAAGATAGATCTCTTACATAATAAGGGTCTTTGATATTTTGGATGGGAACCTATGGCAAGTTTTAAGAGCTGAATTCACTATCCGTATGAAATATTTGAATAGCCTGCATGTTAACTTATGGTTTTCATATTCTTTACTTGTTCATATTACTGCCATAAATTTATTACTATTTCATATTGTAGTGGACTTCTAATGTTACGTGCGTATGCTCATCGAATTGCATTGTTGGCTTCAAGTTGTTTTATTTTTTAACTTCACAGTACTGAATGAATTATGTAGGAAGGAAAATATACACTGAACCAAATTTTCGGTTCGAAATCCCATCGAGTTGAAGAAAAACCTGAATTTTATAAACTATTGACACATATATACATGTACAAAATATCTAAATGCATGTATTTATCCAAATTTAAAACGTTTACAAAGATAATTGTATACAATTTTGATAATTAAAGTAACACCTCTTGTCGCCTAAGGTTAACACACAAACATAGATCACATATCGTCTTACTAATCTTTGATCTACAATTGACAGTTCTGGCAAAAACTAACAATAAGATTTAATAATCAGCGTTTTCGTGACATATTTTAGACAAGACAAACCATTTGACTAATGACACATAACTTCTTTAAATATTTACATTAATTATTGATTAAATATATAATATATTATTGGCCCAGTTTTACAACCCTATTGTCTGTCCGTAAACATTATATATGAGAATCGTAAATCAGAGAACAAACCCTAGAAGCAAGCTCAGGGTGTTTTAAAGTGAAGGACAAACTGACAATTTGAAGGTTATTAAAAAAAAATCAGGTTATCACAAAAAAAACCAACAGATCACGTATGTGATTTAACTCTATTTTCTTGTATCGAATCTCCTTATTTTTTCAAAAGAATCTTGATTTGGACATAAAAATCACATATGGAATGGGTTGAGTGTACCGTATAGGTTATATAGGAACAGATAGGGAAAAAATTTGGAAACAACATTGATATATATAGCCTTGCAACGGCATCAAAGCAAAACATTAAAAAAAGCCTTGCAAGACGTCTTCCTGCAACGGCGTCAAATGTACAAATTCCTAATACCTCACCGTTAATGTTTTTACCAAAGCTTTATACAAATTTTCAACAATGGATAATAATGCATTAGTACAATCATGCCTGACGACACCCAAGTGTATGAAAACATAACAATTGAGGAACCATCTGTTTAAGACATTGATAGTTGGCTACCACAACAATAAACAGATGTAGACTAACAATAGTTATTTAGATGTGTATCGATGTGTCAGTATTTGATGGTTTTACCGTATGGGTACCTCTCATCTACTTCATATAATCACATTACTCCATCTCCTCAACAATTTTACGATCATCATGCCTTTTCGATCGACAAAATAATGGCTATTGGAAAATGTAATTTGAAGTAGTTTTTCTGTGAGAACCCACCAGGGACATACATATATTTTAAAATAAGCAGTTACAACGATCATGATACGTCTGTCTCATTCCAAAGGTTTGTGTCATTGGTACTGTTCTAAATTTGATGTGGCTTTATTTCTCTAGTAATATTACATTATAACTGTCGGAGAACTGTTGAAGATTATCTGCCAACTGTTGCGAACTGCATGCAAACTGTTGTTGAACTGTTATATTGGTTGATTCAGACGTCTTTATGTTTGTTTTTGTATGAAGATATGCGACGCATGCTTATAAGCCCTTTCAACTAATTTTTAAAGATTGTTCTTATGTTGTGCTGTTACACCACTGTCCAAGGTTAGAAGATGGTTTGGACGTCCGCAAACATGTTTAACCCTGCCACATTTTGTATGTGCCTGTCACAAGTTCGAACCCCGTGAATAAGAGATTGTTGCTAGATGCTATATATTATATTTGTTTTTCGTTGATTGTTTCGTACTTTGAATTGTTTGACCTTTTATAACTGGATGTAACTTTGGAATGAGTTTTGTTAAAGGATGCACGGTGACCTATATAGTTGTTTATTTCTACTTATTTTTGTCTTTGGAGGAGGGTTGACATTGGCAGTCATACCACATCTTTTTTGGTTATAATCCTTTGCACCTAACAGCTTTAACTTTAGACACTTCCATGTAATTCTTAACATTTTGCAGTCTATTCAGCTGGTTTTATATGTCTTAGGTTTATAAATGTAAGCGTAAGTTCATGTTATCAAATGGATGACCAGGACAATTTTGCTATTTCCACTGATCTGCATTTCTTCTCATTAATGTGAAAACAGTGAGAGTATATAAATATAAACAGGCGTTTAATACATATTGAAAAAATCTGTTTACAACTTGACTTCACAGATTCATGACTCTTCTAAGATCTTTGTATAATGTAATTGCCGTTTGCTTTTATTGTTATTATACTTTGTAATGAAAATCGTCCTATCCTCTGCTTTGATAATATGTGTTAGTAAGAATGGTTCTAATTATCAGGAATACTTTGACATATTACCACTTATGATGTAACATGGTTTTTATTTATGCGGAATTCTATGAGAGTTTGGAATTTTGGCATCGAAGAATGATGAAAACACATGCTATATATTGCAATCAATTATATCTATCTATCTTTGTTTTTACTGCAGTAGCAGATTTTACTTTGTTATTTTCAATTTCTGAACATCATCAGACCCGCAAATGCTTGGATTTAACCATCTGATTGAAGAGTTTCATCCATTCGGAAAAACAACGGGAAGACATTCTTTTGATGTATGCTAACCAAACCATTCGATATTGACTATCCATCTGCCATAGTAAAACTGACACAAATATGATGAATCTAAGTCATAATTTTGTTATCATTCAGTTATTTATTCTGGATGTAAATATAATTGTGCAAGCACCTGCCGTGCAGTACTTATATAAGTATTGATAAATCCTCGATTATATTAACTAATTATCATTCATGGAACTGTAATTCTCATATTCATCCAGATGTCTACTGTATCTTAAAAAGTTTATTGAGATGTTCTTCGTGAAGTTATTAGAGGGATGTATATTATACGAACTTGAATAATGAAACTAATTTACACTTGAGGATTTTGGCAGCTTTAAAGTAAACCGTCTGCCGTGCGATAATAGTTTTAATTTTCGTATCATTTTATTAAGTTCTGTTGGATTTGCTTCATTGCAAAGTCATTCTGGAATCAATTAAACTTAATTTTAGAAACCACGCTCCGAAACGAATTTATTAATAAAAAATGGAAATTATAACATTATCACTTTTTCATCTGTGTGAAGACTAAAGCAAACCTATAAATTCGAGTCTAAAGTTTTGCTCACAGCAGCTGCTTGTTGATATTAAACGCTGCCAATTTAATGAAGATAATGGCCTTTTATGGTGGAAATTATTTCTGACTCATCTATATTTACATAATATTGAAAACTAAAACAGTCCTAAATTGCCTTGTTCATGTGTGATATTCACTTCAAGGATGACGTTTTGTTCAGTGTGGGTAAATGTGAAGCATTCACTTTTTGGCGGATCTTCCTACAACTGCAGACGACAGGAGGCCGCGTGGTCCGAAAATTGGGATAGTGATGAAGGTGAAGCAATGTTTATTTTTATTTAAAATTGAGAATGGAAATGGGAGAATGTGTCAAAGAGACAATAACCCTACCATAGAGCAGACTTTATTTGCATTTATATTCAAATGCAGGTTAGACTCTGGTTTATAAGTACGTTCTGTTTATTCTGTGAAAACTCGGTAACAGTTTTACACTTTTGAAAACCGTTTTCAATTTCAAATCTTACATTTCGACTAGAAAATGGCTTCAGTTTACACTTGAACAAAACCATTTTAAAATCACTTATTTTTCTTTTATTCGATTTGATTTTCTATTCTGGTGATCATCGCGAGAGGAAACTTTGACTTTTAAAATCATCACATGGCTATTGTTTCGATACAAAGAGAATCCATTTATTTGCCATTAAAATATCCATAGCCGAATGGATTCTCTGTAATCAATGCAGTCTCGTCTATATTACACTAGTCAATATTTACGTGTTGCAAATCGATTTTATCCAGAATTTATAATATGATAGACCGTGACTTGGAACTATTATCATTGCTTATCTCTTTCTTCATCATCAAGGTTGGTTATTTTATCTTTTTCTTTTCAGAGCGGAACACAAAATAGAGATCCATTTCATATAATAATGGCATCTTTAAAAATAAAGAATGCGTCCGAATAACTATAACTGCGTTATAACGAACAATTAGATGAGCAAAAAATGCTACACTTAAGTTCGCTATAAAGATGTTTTAATTGTTGGTTAGTTTGACATGAGTAGATTTTCATTGTTCAATCACTCAAATTATTGTAGACTTTGCGTATACAATTTTGAAAAAAAAAAAAAAAAATCGGAGGTCGCAAATTATGTTATAATTGTCATTTATAAAGCCTCCCTTTTCGTTAGGTTATCGCTCTATCATTATTAGATGCCGGAAAAAAAACTTTATATGGGTTTAAATGAGATGAAAAAAACATCGAACGTCATGACAAAGGTTTTCACAAGCTGTCATTTTTTTTTACTTCTTTAGTATCAAAAATGGGTTTATTTAGTATATTCATTGGAAAAGAAACCCCCCAAAAAAACCTAGTAATGAATACTGTTTGGCGTACCAGCATTTAAGTTTAAAATAGTAATATGCGGTGTCTAGCAGAATTGATTTTTTTCTTGCATACAATACGGGCTGCAGTAATGCTTCTATAATTAAATTAATTGATCGGCAATGAACAGCATGTGTGTCATACCAATACTGACTCATATATTATTTACAGTTTTATTATTTCATTAAATTTTTACATTTCTATATAAAGACTGACATTTTTTAAATTACTAAATTGTCATATTCGATTGTTTTATTACAAAATTAAAAAATATATGTGTCTCAAATTAGGTCACAACGCTGGTATATTGTATTTCACTAAAAAAATGTTATTTAATAATAATCATTGTATTATGATGTTTATGTATCTTGCCCGACAAAAGGGCCCATGATTGGTAAATAAAATTAAAATAAACATCGGTCATGCTTTGTAACAAAGGAACACTATCTTTCGTGGCGGATCTAGGGGGTTGGGATGAGAACCCCCCTTTTTTTGAAGATAAATGCATTTGAATAGGGACATATAGTAGGACCCCCTTTATCATGGGTTGTGGTATACCTCTGTATTACTTCAAATCCTGTCATTTTTTTTATGCATTATCAGGTCTTTAGGAATATGTCATGAAATTTTCATTTTAAGGTATTAAAAGAAGGTAGAGGTATATTGCTATCAACTTTTGTATTTATCAAGAGTAGGTTGAGGAATTATTTATCATGACCTTAAACATGAACACGTATTAAGACTATGAAGTTTGCATAAAATTATGTACTGAAAATAAATTTATATGATACCGTATCATAAAGTTCAACATCTTCCAATAAAGCTAAAAACACACATGAATAGAGACCCAGTATTTTGACATTGATTTATTGTCGACTATACATACTCTCTATAATATGTTTTGTAACTTATTTTTGTCGTTCAGTTGCTGCCTCATTGAAGTGGACCCCACAGTATGTTTTGTTCACATATAAATGTCATTAAGCTATGTTGTCTTTATCGTATTGAATGAACAATTCCATAAAACTATAGGAAAGAAAAAAACCCTCAGTAAGTTTAGAAATCTGGCCATACGAATCTTAAATCAGTTTTCATTTATTTTGCAGAATCTGAAGGCGAAAACGCACAGCCTTGGAGGTTTTGGAGGAGATTTTCGTTACGGAGAGGAGACAAGGGGAAGAGGGATCTTCTTCACAGAGAAGACGATGAAAAATACGACGCTAGTCACAAACTATTTCCGGATGAACATTGTAAAAGGACTAACAGCTTGAAACCACCACCTAAACCACCCAGACTATTTCTCTTTAGATCCTCGTCCATAAGTACTCCACGTTCATCATTTGTTGGACCTCTGGATCGGAACTCTTTCGTCATGTCTCAAGCATACCAAAGCTCGCGAGCACGCGACAGCAACGTACCAACTGCGCATGTAGTTCCTGTTCAGAAGGAGAATGGCACCATTTCAAAACAGTTAGTAAATAATAATAGCATTCAAAACGAAATACAAAAGCCAGATGATGAGAAACCACTGATTAATGAGTTCGACACAATAATGTTAGGCTCTCCATGTTCATCTTCTAAAATTAAAATAGTTACACCGGACTTAAATCCACGGCGAACAATTGGCAGATCACGAAAAATGTCCGTAGATGTGTCTTCATCTGACAGTCATCGATTGGTTATTCAAAATGCCTCTGAACTTCTTTGTCAAACGCTAGATCCTACTATCTTATTGGACGAATTATCAGAAAAACAGGTTGTGTCTGCAATTGACTATCAGGCTTTTAAAGGCCATCCTGACAGACGATTAGTTTGTGAAAGTTTAATGCAGTCATTAATGGAAGGCACATTAAGTCAGTTCACTTGTTTCTGTGATGTTCTCAAATCAAAACTGACTTATGAGGATATCGCTGTGATTCTCGACGTTATGAAAGAAACATATGACATTATTTTCAACATTCCAGTCACCGGCGTATGTTCAACGGGTATACCCGACGAGGACAAGTCCATAACGTTCGAGATTGGATATTTCAATAACCAACTTGGAAAGTTAAAACCATTAGTGCAATTGGAAAAGGCTCGTGACTATAAACGTTATTCTCGCGATTCGATGCTTCTTAAAAGATCTTCCCGAATTTCGTACATGTCATCGTCCAGTGATACCACTTTGATTGATGAAGTGGCAGGACTTGACTTGAGCGTGCCGATGATAAACATTAGTATTTCCGGTTACTCACTGCGTGGCACTCGAGCTAAAGCCGTGGCAACACTTATAGAAAAATATGATTGCATTTTAGAACTCCATGTGGGAAAAACACAAATGCAAGGAGCTGATATAGGCACACTTGCAGTTGGTTTGCCAAAATCGAATATTTCTGTGTTAGATTTACGTTTAAATTCTGTTGGCAATGACGGGGCCAAATTACTTTCTTGTTTCCTACAAAAAAATTCAAGCATAAAAAACCTGAATTTATCGTCCACGGGTGTAGACAGTGACGGATTTAAAAACATTTGTGAAGCATTGAAACACAGTACATGCATTAATGAATTAGACTTCAGTTTTCTCGAAGTTGCTGATAGTGGTTGCATTGCTATTGGCAACATGCTAAAACAAAACAGGTCATTGACAAAGTTACGTCTAAGAAGTGCAAATATTTCATGGATTGGTTGTGGGATATTATTCGAAGGCGTTCAACAAAGTAAAACATTAATAGAACTTGACATGAGTCGAAATTTCATTGGCGACGACGGCATAGAAATGATGTGTCGCCATTTGAATGATAAGACAAGTTTATTGGAATTAAATTTAGAAAACTGTGGAATAACAGCTTCCGGTTGCTCTTTATTAGCAGATGTCATTCAAAGCTATAAGACAATAAAAAACCTGGATTTGAGCTCCAACTTCATTGCTGACTCCGGTATTTCCAAACTTGCAGCGTCATTAGAACGCAACAAGTCCATCAAAACATTAGGACTGAATATGTGTGGTATTACAAATGATGGGTTTTCGAAACTTTTAGATGTTCTGGAATGTAATCCTACAATAACTTTGATGAAACTGTGTTACAATCGACTTGGTCGAGAGTTCACTAATCCAGCCGCGGCATCGGATGACCTCAGATACCGCGTGCGAATAGTAACATCTTCAAATCCAAAACTTAAACTTTTATTATGGGGAAACGCTTTTGACGATGCATAATTATGTTGTCGGAAATTATCTTTACTAGTCCGGTGAAAATATAAACACTGTTTTAAAATGTTCATTTAATAATTATATACATATTTATTTAATTTATATAAATCATTTATATCTTGATATGTAAAATTTTGAAAAACTGAGGAATGATTGCCAATGAGACAAATATCCACCAAAAACAAAGAAGAAGAATGTAATCGACTACAGATTATTAAACGTTCGTCAAAAATGAGCAGACTTATACTATATGGGAGGCAACAATGTATAATAATGGAATAACAAAATAGGAAACAATTTAAAAGAGATTTGATTTACGCTAATAACATTCAACGAAGAACCAGCACGGCAGACGGCAACCAACAAAACACCGGACTACATGCAGACTCCTGACTTTGGACAGACACTTATAAACAAATGTGTCGAGTTAACATTTTGTTGGTGCTCACATAGAACAGGTAATAACAGCAGAACAACACCCTCTATTTAAATCAAATAGAAGGACTGGACTACTCTCTGATCAGCAACACCAACAAAAAACCTATAAAATAACAATAAACACACGCACACACACACACACACACAAATCAAACTGAGCGTACTCTCGTATATAGTTACTAAACGCTTGTTTTATTGCTGTTCAATTTTAGTATTTTTTGTTTTGCCTTTCAACTGATTTTATTTAAACGTCACTTATGATTCTTTGTATCCAATTTCAACTCAGAAATACACCTCTGACGCCTTGTTTTCCCAGACTTAAAGATCAACAAGTTATTATATGAACTTCAGAAACTAGAAACCACTTTAGTACGGATAAAGAAAATACGTATACCTTTGAAAAAAGACATAAACACCGTATACAATTATTTGTGCATTCAACAGACTATAGACCAACAGCTCCTTTTATTCACAATTATAAGTTTCCAGATCGTGGATATTACAACTATAACAAGTCAGAACGAGATGATAACTATTACAAAAGACAAACACTTTTGCAAAGAAAACCTGCAGGGAGGATAACAATATGCTACTTTTTTAATTTGTTACATGTATGAAGAACACTCAAATGGTCCCACAACAGGTAAAAAGGAAATCAATTACCGAAAACCATTAAAACAATTTCCCGGCTTTAACTGATACTACACTGTTTTTAACCTTGAAATAACAGGATTTGCCTTACCCTTCTAGGGCATCTTAGATTAACCCACGTTTTGTAGAGTTCGTTTGCTTACTCTTTGAGTTTTCTTTGATGTGTTGTGTGGTCTGGTTTGCCTTTTCCTAGTTTTTCGTTTTTTGCCATGGCGTTGTCAGTTTCTCTTCGACTTGTGGTTTTGATGTTCTCTTGGTATCTCCCATTTCTATATTGATAAGTTAGCGTATTGAAAATCAGAGAAACCTATCAGGAGCTGATGGAAGTTAATTGCAATCAATTCTTCAATGACAAAGAAGATATAAAAAAGAAGATGTGGTATGATTGCCAATGAGACAACTATCCACAAAAGACCAAAATGACACAGACGTCATGATAGGCTAGTATAAGGGCTTTAAGTCAAAGCCTGAAACTGTATTAGCATTAACAGGGAAAACAACAGACCCGAACGTGTATATCAAAGTTGCAACATGAATTAGAATGAAATTCAAAACAGTGTGGCTGTGGTCATTGATCGACACATTAAATTCATCCATTGACTGGGACAATTTACGTGAACGTTTGTCTGTAACGACCACTGTTCACGACGTACCTACGATAGACATTTAAACTGTGGGGTCACCAAAGGTTTCTTAACGCCTTTAATTATAAAATAATTCGAAAAATTAATCAGGAATAACCTTTATGTTTTGATTTATATAATTGATATAAATCAAAACATCGTGTTATTTCTGATTATTTTTTCGAATTACTTTATTAAGGTGTTGAGAACAGTGTGGCTGTGGCCATTGATTGACACATGAAATTCATCCATTGACTGGGACAATTTAGGTGAACGTTTGTATGTAACGACCACTGTTCACTATGTACTTTTTAAAAACACTTAAACTATGGGGTCACCAAAGGTTCTCAACACCTTAATAAAGTAATTCGAAAAATTAATCAGAAATAACACGATGTTTTGATTTATATCAATTATATAAATCAAAACTTAAAGGTTATTCCTGATTAATTTTTCGAATTATTTTATAATTAAAGGCGTTAAGAAACCTTTGGAGACCCCACAGTTTAAATGTCTATCGTAGGTACGTCGTGAACAGTGGTCGTTACATACAAACGTTCACCTAAATTGTCCCAGTCAATGGATGAATTTAATGTGTCAATCAATGGCCACAGCCACACTGTTTTGAATTTCATTCTATAAATGTCAAAAATTAATCCTTACCCCAGCCTTCTAAAGAAATGGCAAAGATTCATAAATAGAATCCAAAATCTGTTGATGTTTTCCTGATACTAATTTTAGCAAAAGTATATGAAATGAACTGCCTCAAAAATCTGGTAAAAACAGGTACAGGTAGGACCAGAAACCAATTAACTTGTGTGCTACGGAACTAAGTCTTCAGTAAATTTCACCGTATTAATTGATCAAAACAAAACATCAATTCGTTCAGTCATGTAAAAACATTTACAAGTGTTTATAAGACAATGTTTTGCTATTGAAGCTATCCTGTAATTTAATTTAGCTAGATTGTGAAGTTCAGTCAAAGTTTACTGACTGTATTCGCTATATTCTACCAAGATTCATTCCAATCCTGTTAAAAGAAAAAAATCGTTGGGACAAAGAATCAGTTAAAAAGCTATCTGAAAGAATATCACTGCTATTATTTACATAAACCATGAATTCACATGCCTAACAGATAGTTCTGTGGAAGTTCTGGCATACATGATTCATCTACAGTTGTAAAAGATATCACGAACATTTACATACTAATCACAAACGAAGCAGGTCAAAAGGTAAAGCCAAGAGGTTTCTGAATGGAACAGACAAAGAGAATGTTACATAAATCAAAAGAATAGTGTATGCTGTTTATTTTAATATCATCTCTTATTAACGACACCACCCATGATCATCGTTTTAAGTTTGCTATATCCACGTATTATAATTATCAAAACAACTGAAATGATCCTTTTAATGACATACAATATCCTTTATATTATTCTATGAACATGTGTATCCAATCTAATTATGTGGCTTTCAATGGGACAGCAACCCAGGTTTTTATTAGAGTTATTTGTGTAATTTTTGGCAATGTGGGTCAGGGACTTTCTATACTAATATAGAAAGTCCCTGTGTGGGTCCATAACTTCTCAATCGAATTTGATATAAATATATTCATTTTGGACTCGAAGACAACATATTAAAATATGAAAAGCATTGTGAAAAAAATTCTCAACTTATTTCATACAAAAGTGCACACACTAAAATGTCTTGCCTGTTTTACTGACCATTGATTTTTATGTTTAAAGTCAAGATAAAGGTTTAACGGCACGTATCGTATACACTTAACTTTTAAAAGATTCATGATCTAGATGATACCTGCTAGACCATCATGTACACCCTACAATCATTCCATACACCAACTATATATAGTTGACCAATTGCTTTTAGTGCTCAAAACAGACAAAAACACAATAAAGAACATTGACCAATAAACCCTGAAAATGAGGTCAAGGTCAGGTGAAATCTGCCAGACTGTCATGTAACCCTTTCAATTATCCCATACAATATACTTAGTTGACCTACTGCTATCTGAGAAACACCTTATCAAATAACCTGAACCTGGATCACTAATCAATGAAATGAGGTCAAGGTCAGGTGAACCCTGTCTCATTGACATGTAGACATGCAAGGAACCCTTATACCAAATATAGTTATCTAATGAGAAAATCAAGTTACAAAAAAAAATATTTTTAAACAGTAACTGAACCATATAAAATAGGTCATGGACAACTGACATATGACAGTTGGAAACTTCCTAACATAAGGTATTTAAAGTGATACAATTCATGAAGCATCAAATTGTATCTTCTTAAGTATAAACCTTTATACAAATAGTAGACATATCATCGCAGCTGAGACAAAAAACTACTTAAACAAGTGAAACTGCGAGCTACTGCTCACTGATGATACCCCCGCCGCAAGTGGATAATATTAATAGTGTAAAAATATGCAAGTGTTCGGTAAACAGGAAGTTGTCGAGTGATGAATCTGAAAACACATCACACGGTATAGCTGACTTATAAAAATCCTGAAACCAAATTTCAGAAATCCTTGTGTTGTAGTTTCTGAGAAAAATGTGACGAAAATTTTTAACTTGGTTATCATGTGTAAAATCATACAAGTGTACGGTAAACAGGAAGTTGTCGAGTGATGAATCTGAAAACGCATCACACGGTATAGCTGACTTATATAAATCCTGAAACCAAATTTCAGAAATCCTTGTATTGTAGTTCCTGAGAAAAATGTGACGAAAATTTTCAACTTGGCTATCATGTGTAAAATCATACAAGTGTTCGGTAAACAGGAAGTTGTCGAGTGATGAATCTGAAAACGCATCACACGGTATAGCTGACTTATATAAATCCTGAAACCAAATTTCAGAAATCCTTGTATTGTAGTTCCTGAGAAAAATGTGACGAAAATTTTCAACTTGGCTATCATGTGTAAAATCAGACAAGTGTTCGGTAAACAGGAAGTTGTCAAGTGATGAATCTGAAAACGCATCACACGGTATGGCTGACATATATAAATGTTGATACCAAATTACAGAAAGGGTGGATGTGTAGTTCCTGAGAAAAATGTGACGAAAGTTTCATGGGACGGACTGACTGACGGACTGATGGACGGACTGACGGACTGATGGACGGACGGACGGACGGACAGACAGAGGTAAAACAGTATACCCCCCCTTTTTTAAAGCGGGGGTATAAATATCATTTTTCAATTAATCAAGGTGCATAACTCCTGAACACAAAAAATGAAAAGGAGCACAGGTATTCAGGGGCATGGACCATTTTTTAAAATAACCTGAAAATTTACTAAAATTAAGGTCCAAGCCAATGAAGATATGTCAGAATAATACAGATGTCTATTCTTCACAACAAATTGACCTATCGTGTATGCTTAACATGGGGTAATCGTAATCAGTAATCGTAATCAGCTGTAATCGATTACATTTTGCAGTGTAATCCTATGTAATCAGTAATCATGTCATTTCTGATTACAAGTAATCGTAATGTAATCAATTACATTGCCAAAAACAGTTACTTTTAGATTAATTTAAGATTACATTCATATGATTACTTGCTGATTACAAATTTTGTATACTGGTATATAGGAAAATAGTATTTGATAGACAATATGAAAATGTAAAGCATGAATAAAAAAACATGAAACTAGTATTCACTATGATGGGACTTTGTTTAATGTGATAAATAAAATCATCTATATAACAAGTTTTGTATAGCCAAGTGTTTTATTTTGTTAACAGTTTACTAAAGGAATTTACTTTCCAGTGTTTGTGAGATTGAGCTCTTTTGATATAAGAGTATGTCTTGAAAGCATTTTTATATTTTTATAAAACTACAATGAAATTCAAAAACAGAAAACATTGAGTTTTCTTTTTTTTTGAGGGTCGACATACATAAGTGCATGAGCCCTTTTGATTGAAATTGGAATTTAAAATCATATTTCATTTTTTGACAATTTTAACAAATTTTGTTTGCCATAAATATTATGATATGTATGTATTCCAAATTTTCAAACAAATTATGACAATTGACCAATTATAACTTTATTGATATTGCAATTAAGACAATAAAATTGTAATACCCAAACTCACCTATTGTTTTTTGTGAATTGGGCAGTTGGTTAAAATTTGTAGAAAAAAACAAAGTTATATCTTTTACATAGAGAAAGGACACTTGTCTATAGCTATTTTATCAAATTACACGTTACAATGTAGTCTGTACTTGTTTAAATTCTTTTAAATAAGATTAACAAATTAACTTTGAAAAAAATCACCAAAATAAGCTTTTTCATGAGGATAAAAAGTTATTAGAAATTCTTTAATATTACAATATACAATGTAATCATAAGAAATCACAAGTAATCATGATTACTTTTAAAGAAAAGTAATCTAATGTAATCAATTACATTTGAAATTAGGTGTAATTGTAATGTAATCGATTACATTTTATAAGCAAAGTAATTGTAATTTAATCGATTACATTTTAAAGTAATCGACCCCATCCCTGCTGCAGAACAGAGTTTCAACAATCCTGTAAACATACTGTGACAACTGTAGCATAAATAAGGGTAAAAGGTTCCCTAACAATGTCTCAACACCAACTTTAAACTTACAAATTTTGTTTCAACCCATTCGACTGTGAAACAATATGAAGGAATTTGCAATTTTTATCAATTTAGGCGTCAATAGAAAAGTTGATATAAAGTTGTGCCTACAATAACTTTTGTCTCAAGCTACACAAAAATTAATGAATATAAAACAGAAAATAATGGCCTGTAATAACCAGATGCTCTGCAGGGCGCAGTTTTATACGACTGCAGAGGTCGAACCCTGAACAGTTGGGCAAGTATGGACACAACATTCAAGTTTGATACAGCTCTGAATTTGAATTGTGATTAAATAGTTGACACAGCATAGATCTAGGTTTCTGACACAGATTTAATGTGGTTTAACTTTTAAAAAAAAAATTGCTTTTGAGCAATACACAATCCAGTTGAATATTAATCCCCTCAAAAAAACCTATTTGAAGAAACTTTCTTTTTAATTTCTGAAATCTGAAATGAGAAAAATTGTACCCCAACACAAATTTTTATTTACAACCCCCCCCCCCCCCCCCCATTTTTTCATCTCCCCCTTTCCCTTATTCCAAAAATAATCTCAATTCAAATTTCTAATGCAACAATAACTACTCATTTAAAAACATCATAAAATATTAAAATATAAAATGACATACAGTCATGGTTAAAATTAATATTAATTAATAGTAAATTCTAAAAATAAATTTACAGCTAACCATCTCAAGACAATCATCATTTCTTAATACATTTAATACATAATTTTCAAGCAGTATAAAGGAGATAATCAAACATATGTATAACAATATTCTTTCAAAGTGAATTGGAATATCTCCCTTACACTGTTTTTAAATTGTCTAAATTGTCCTTTGACCAGAAAACCCCTTGTTTCTCCCTTTTTTGCCCCTAATTGCTAAATGATTTGAGCCATACCTCCACCTTCCTTCTCAAATAACCATCCCTTTGTAGTATGGAAACTTGTGGTATAATTTCACAGTACACTTAAACACAAAGTTATTGACTGGAAACTACAAAAATGCTTATTTGAGCCACTTTTTTTGGCCCCTTATTCCTAAACCTTTTGGACCATAACCCCCAAAATCAATCCCAACCTTCCTTTTGTGGTTATAAAAATTTATTAATTTCTATTTACTTATACTAAAGTTATTATCTGGAAACCATCTGTCTTTGGACGAGGCTGACAACGACGACGTAGAAGACAACGTGATACCAATATAACCAAAGCTTTTTTAATTTTTGCGGCTGTATAAAAACAACAAAATTAGTTCAAAAATATATTTAATACAAATAGAATTATTGCACTTAATTGATAGTATATTAAAATAAATCAAATCAAACAATAAATCAACATTTCATAAATAATAAAAAAAATATTAACAATGCCATGTTTTAATATTGCACTAACATAATAAATATAATGACTTCATCTTCACAGGTTACTGGCAGAAATCATTCATTTTGATCTTGAAACTGGGTATGGCCTCATGTATTTCAAATGGAATGAAAATTTAAGATATTTTCAAAATACTTTGCTTTCAGCAAGTTCACCCATTTAAACTGTTCTTAATTATAATAAGTGCACTCTTGATGATTTTTTTGATTCAAAATGTTAACACAGTACAACAAATAATTTACCATGGTATCCAGCAAATATTGTAATACACTAAAAAAACTTTATATTAAGGTATTTTCCTGTTGAAAAAATCCCACTATATTGATAGCTATAACAAGATGAAATATAGATTATCACACTAGCTTTGATGACTGTATATCAGCCAGTTTACAACCAACCTTGAAAATCACCTTAATCAAAAAGGGAGTTATCCTTCCTTTTGATCTCTTTGTCTCCAGAAATATTTATCACAGTTTAGACAGTGTCCATGTGTACAGTCAAAGGGATCTTTACATAATAAAATATCTAGACATTTGATTTCAGTATAATCAAAAGTTAGTAGTACTCATATCATAATTAGTCTTTGTACGAGTGTGGTATAATGCTACTTCTTGTAGAAAGTGAGAGTCTAAAGGACTCTGGCGAGTAGTCAAATTACCCTGATTTTTCTTCTTAGTGTCTGCATCTAGAAAAATAATTATAAATGCTATTTAGTAAATTTTAATGGTTAAACTAAAATAGTAAAATAAGGAGATATGGTGTGATTGCCAATGAGACAACTATTCACAAGAGTATAAATGATTAGGGTGCAAACCACTATAGGCAACCATAGGACCTTCAACAAAGAGTAACCTTTATACAGTAGCAAACATCAGTTCAGAGAAAATTATGTGTCTATACATTGGAATACAAGGAATATCATGGTAAAATATAGATTGTGACCTTAATCAAGCAGACATACATCCTAATCTTATTTGTCACATATGGTAGCAATAATCAATGATATCATTCAAGTCATTCAAATGTTCTGAATAAGACATGAATTTATATATTATATATTGGAACACATATATTGAAAAAATGTAGAATGTACTAAGTGACCTTGACCATACAAACAAACTTCTAAGAGATAGGTATGGCACAGAATCAGGGTCAAAAATACTGATTTAATAAATGGCTATTATTTATTTTGAATTTATTGAACCATAAAATTAATTTTTGACTCTTCACATTGTGGATTATGTAAAATGTGAAGAGTCAAAAATTAATTTTATGGTTCAATAAATTCAAAATAAATTATTGCCATTCATTATAAATAAATTTCTATCAACAATAAGGCTCAAAGAACTTTTTATATTATTTATATTAACAATAACAACGTACACACATGTTGGCGTATGAATTCTCAACGTCAGATTGGGCTTGTCACCATAAAAATTGACAACATTGAAAATAAAAGTAATACTTTTACCCAATCAGAAGACAGTAAATGCACCAAATTTATTTATATACGTCTATACATAATTCAATTAATGTATATAAGAAATTTGATTAACTTATATACGAAATTCAATTTAAGAATATACAGAATTCGATTTACGTATTTACAGATTTGACCTTACAGACAAACTTTGCAGAGATGGGTACGGCGCAGAATCAGGGTAAAAAATACTGACTTACATATATACATAATTCGATTTACGTATATACAAAAAAAAAAAATTAATTCCATTAACACATATACGGAATTCGATTTATGTATATAAGGAATTCGATTTATTTATATAAAGAATTTCAATTTACTTATATACGTTAATCGATCTCCGTATATACAGAAATAATTATGAATATATGTAAATAAGTATATTTGACCCTGATTCCTCGCCTTATATGGGCAACAACAATACCAAGCCAGATTTCTATTTAACTCTTAACCCTTTTTCTGGGGTATAATTACATTATCTGCAAAGCATTCTGAAGTTAGGAATAACTTCATTAATTTTTATTTTATAAAGTTAAAAAAATTAATTTCAATTCACAAAAAAAAGAAAAGAAAAATTGAAGTAATGTATGGGACTCTATACAAACTTTTGAAAAAGAATCTTGGCACCATGAAGTATGGAATGATAAAAATAATGTCAATGGTAATACATTAAGATTTTATAGATTGTTTAAAACTTGTATTGGTACAGAGCCTTATGTAAAAGTAGTTAATAATAGATGCCACCGACGTATTTTGTCACTATTCAGAGCTGGTTCGTTACAACTTAAAGTTGAAACAGGTCGATATGCTAGACCACCAGAACCTCTACAAGACCGTTTATGTATTTTTTGTGATAGTTGCCAAATTGAAGATGAAAAACACTTTCTTTTTAATTGTTGTTTTTACTCTGATATCAGACATGAATTATATGCCAAAGCCTGTCTTTTAAATGTTGATTTTGAGTATTTATGCGATATTGAAAAACTTCGTTATCTTATGTGTAATGAGAATATGGTTCCTCTTTTAGCTAGTTCCCTTTATCATATGTTTTATCGACGAAAACATGTCATCTAGAAATTATATATGTTTTTTTTATTTTTTTTTTATTTACGAAATACTTTTTAAATGTAACAAAGCTGTCCTTTTATGTATGTATTAGATGTTTGTTTTAATGATAGTGTCTCATAAGTCGTTTTTGGCTGGCATCCTTTTACTTAAATGTTAGGTTCTTATGACTTTATGTGTATATATATATATATATTGATATTGTAATGGATGGTGACACTTTAATAAAATAAATCTTATCTTATCTTATCTTATAATTCTGTATACACATAAATGGATTTACTTATATATAGAAATAATTCCGTATATACATATATCGAATTACGCATATTCAGAAATATTTATGTATACACAGAAAGATATTATTTCTGTGTATATGGAATTCTATTAAAGTATATACGTAATTAGAAACATGTATATAGGTTAATTGAATTCTGTATATACATAAATTAGTACGTATAAACGTAAAGCAAATTCCGTATATACGTGAATTGATTTCTGTATATGAGCAAGGACTTATAACTAACATACGTCCTTGATATGAGTAAATTGAATTTGGTACATAAATAAATCGATTTTGGTTTATACATTATGTATTTCTGTATATAAACATAACTAGATATCATTGAGATGGGAGCCATCTCTGTGGGCCCCGCTGTGAATAATGTGCATTAAAAAATTGTATCTTTACCATAGGACATGGGTTTGTCAACTGAAATCAAAGTTTTTGACCTTGACCTTTGACCTAGGAAGTTGTAAATAAATTATGACACACCCTTTGGTGTTGGTTTATAAACATGTCAAGTATAAACTTTGAAATGATAACGGTTCTCAAGATATAGAGCGGACAAGATCTTTACCATAGGACATGGGGTTGTCAACTGAAACCAAAGTTTTTGACCTTGACCTTTGACCTAGGAAGTTGCACATAAATTATGACACACCCTTTGGTGTTGGTTTATATACATGTCAAGTATAAACTTTGAAATGATAACGGTTCTCAAGATATAGAGCGGACACGATCTTTACCATAGGACATGGGGTTGTCAACTGAAACCAAAGTTTTTGACCTTGACCTTTGACCTAGGAAGTTGTACATAAATTATGACATACCCTCTGATATTGGTTTATATACATTTCAGGTATAAACTTTAAAATGATAACGGTTCTCAAGATATAGAGCGGACACAATCTTTACCATAGGACATGGGGTTGTCAACTGAAACCAAAGTTTTTGACCTTGAACTTTGCCCTAGGCAGTCGTTCATAAATTATGACACACCCTCTGGTGTTGGTTCATATACATGTCAAGTATAAACTTTGAAATCATAACGGTTCTCAAGATGTAGAGCGGACACGATCTTCACCACAGGACACAGGGTTGTCAACTGAAACCAAAGTTTTTTTACCTTAACCTTTGACCTAGGAAGTTGTACATACATCATGACACGCCCTCTGGTGGTGGTTAATAAACATGTAAAGTATAAAGTATGAAATCATAATGGTTCTCTAGATATGGAGCGGACACAAAGTGTTACGGACGGATGGACGGACGGACAGACTGATCACTATAGGGCGACCCGCCTTTGGCGGGGCCCTAATTATTTATGCATATATACATAATTACTTTTGTATATATGGAACTAGATTTACGTACATACGTAAATATTTCTGTATATACAAAATTCCATTAACACATATACGGAATTCGATTTATGTATATAAGGAATTCGATTTATTTATATAAGGAATTTCGATTTACTTATATACATTAATCGATCTCTGTATATACAGAAATAATTATGAATATATGTAAATAAGTATATTTGACCCTGATTCCTCGCCTTATATGGGCAACAACAATACCAAGCCAGATTTCTATTTAACTCTTAACCCTTTTTCTGGGGTATAATTACATTATCTGCAAAGCATTCTGAAGTTAGGAATAACTTCATTAATTTTTATTTTATAAAGTTAAAAAAAATTAATTTCAATTCACAAAAAAAAAAAAGAAGAAAAATTGAAGGTATGTTTTATAATTTTATTACCGTATTAACATGCATCTGTCCAATTTTCTGGAGATTGCTAGTCCAAAGGTTCATCAAAACAATTTGGTAAAAAATGGGTGTACCATCAAACTCTTAAGAGCCTGTGTCGCTCACCTTGGTCTATGTGCATATTAAACAAAGGACACAGAAGGATTCATGACAAAATTGTGTTTTGTTGATGGTGATGTGTTGTAGATCTTACTTTACTGAACATTCTTGCTACTTACAATTTTCTCTATCTATAATAAACTTGGCCCTTTAGTTACAGAGGATAATATTTTGTAAAAATTTACGAAAATGTACCAAATTAATGAAAATTATTAAAAATTGACTATTAAGGGCAATAACTCTTTAAGGGGTCAACTAACCATTTTGGGCCAGGTGAGCTAAAATAAAAGTGCATTTTGTGGTGTTATTTACAGTATTTACAGAATGGTGCAAAGTAGAAAATATTAAAACATATTTGGGGTGTTTTTGGTATGAAGTGAAAACTTAAGAACATGAACAATAAGATAGAGACTTACCTATTTTTTCCAACATATGCAAAAATGATGTAAGGGGTGGGAATGACACAACATCAATTCTGGATGCATCACTTTCAGCTGTAAAATGGAAATAAAAAAAACTATTTGGCATTGTAAATTGACCAAAAAAGAACATAGGCTGGCAGATTCACAAAATACTAATATAGATTCTAACACTGCATGAAATGTGATACATTATTTCAGTACTAGAGAATTTTCATTTTCAAAATGCAAAGCTTTTAAGATATTCAAAATTTAGCTGTTGAGATTGGAGACATATGGTAATGATCTAGATTTAACCATCTCAAACTTTTATTTTTAATGATCTGCAAAAAGATGTGACTAAATTTAGTCTAACATGATTTGAAACATATTTTAAGGCCCATCAACTTTTTTAAAGCAATGAATTGAAAAGGCATCATCAAAGACATTGTTTGGCACAAACAAATTCACAAATCTTCCAAATAATATCATCAGCTATTTGAACTATGTTCATTTTATGATGAAATAAATAAAATATAATATACCATTTCAGTATAAATATTTCATTTACAATTCAGTTATTTATCACAAATTCAAAATAAAAAAGACATCATTTCAATAAAGTTCCTTTGTAAAAAAAACAAGATAATACAATATATTGTATGGTATAACATGAAAGAGATCACATATAAAGCTGTAAATAATAGACACAATTGCTGAAGATAATAACAAATATCATCTTTTTCTTTAGACGTCAAATTGTTTTGACACATAACAGGTTATAACTTTGACCTTTCAAGATAAAACATGATCAGCTTTTAACATCAAACTGAAACGTGAATTTTTTTATTTTTTGTTTAAGAATAATAAAATAAACTAAATCTTCATAAATTCATCATCTGTTGTTTATTTGTCCATTTGATTAAACAACAATAATTTATATTCATTGTCCATTTAAACAACAATAATTTATATTCATATTTTTAGGACAATGACCATTTCCCTCTACATGTTAAAAGGAATTCACATTGTGTTACTGTTAAGTTTAAACTTGATTGTCTCCCTTCCTTTATTCTTATGTTTTCTTTTTAATTTTAAAAGTGGTTTGACTATTGAACAATTAAGCCCCAAATTAAAACACAAACTTAAAAATGTGCTATATATCTTATATAACAATATAGAGGAATACTTTTACATATAAATAACAACATTATCCATAAAAATAAACGATAGGTAGTTTTAAGAATTGACAATTCCATCACTAATTTCATGGGGAAGTCAATATTCTTATTCTATATCTTAAACCACTTCATTAAAATTTAGCCTGGACAAGTCCTTCATATAATAGCTTCTGGAATAAAAATCAAATTCTTTAGATAACTTATGGATTGATCTTGCAATTAAGTAAAGTTACTTTTTGAAACAAAAGGTGTTCAAAATATGGAGTTAACAATATGATGGGTCTGATATTTCCAGGTTACTCAACCAGCTCATAAACAACAATGTACAATATACCTCTGTTTCTCCTAAACAAATCCTGGTCTAGCATACCAAATGTTTCTTTGTTTCCTTGTAGATGAGATTCTAAAACAAAAAAACAAAATCTTTATAGAATAATGGCACACCTATATTATAAAATCAGCTTAAAATTGAATCTTTTTGTGTATTTCTTGTACCGGTACATAGGGACAAGGGTAAAACTTAATGCTCCCATCCACTATGGCAAGGGGATTAAAATGAGTAATTCCTATATGAAATTTATGGTAAATTTTTGAAAAATCCTAGAATTTAAATGGTATATTTACCTGTCAACCTAGAAGCCACCTGTTTACAGGCCAAGTAATGCTGACAAGTAGGATGGTTCCACTGTCTATAACACTCCTCCATAAAACTCTGAGAATAGATAACATAAGAGGTAATTCATGGTCACTGAAATCATGACAATAATTAAATTAATAAAACAAGAGGCTCAAGTAAGGGAAATTTTGACATTCCTGACAAGGCCAAAGATATGCGTCTTCTATCAATTCATAAGGCATCTGTTAACATGGTATTGCATTCTACTCCTGAAAAAATTACCTGGGATGATGTAAAGATATAGATGCGTATTATACCAACTCATGTTAGAATGAGCATAGTATGGCATTAGTTGCAGAATCGTAGCTCTTAGGTCCTTATGATATTTTTTGACTGTATGCCCATCATAGATCCCCTAGGTATATATAATCATATCATCAGGACTTAAGAGCTAGGGTTCCCCAGCTAAGAATGGCACAAAAGAATTTTAATGATCTTACTTTTGGTAATCTAGATATCAACTGATGTTTTGTCGTCACACCTTCTTCTGTGTCTTTTATATCTTCAATAAAAATTCAAAAATATATATAATTTTTACCCAACCTAGTTTTGGTAAAGGTACATTTTCAGTTTTATTTGTCTCTGAAATAAAAAAAAATGTACTCTGGTAACATAATTATTAGTCCAATTTTGAAAAACTTCACAACAAAACAACCTTTAGTGTGAATCATTTTTTTCTCAGCATGTTTGAGAAAACAATAATGATTTGCTGTAGTTTTGCAATTTAAATGAAAATGATGCCAATTATTATTTTTTATAATGACTAATATACCTCCATCAAAAGGAATAATTTAAACCTAACTGCAATGTATTATCAAAGGACAATAATTCATAACTATAAATTCTGCAAATTGGTGTATATTAAATAATTGTTTTGAAATTATACAGGTTATTTCATGACAAATTTGACCTTCTCCTTCGTCAATGAGATATATTTAAGTTATTGGTACACTTAGTGTTAGTTATAATGGACCATACAAAGGGTATAAGGCTTTCAAAATTTGAAATCAAACCATATCCGCAAATTCCTACCAAAACAAAAAACAAAAAAATTAATACAAAACAAAAACTCTAAAATCCTGTAGGTACATATTTCATGACAAATCCTCTCATAATAGTTCTCAATGGCCTAAATTATTGCATGGCATATAACCAAACTTGTACTTTTTACCCTGCATGTTTCATTTATTATAATATTAGAATTGTTGATTCTCAGTGACTTCACTGGATATAATTCTGAAACTAGACAATCTATGGATTATTTAGGTTAAATTTCTGGCTTTTTAAACAGCAATTGAATTTTCATCACTTTAAAAAAAAATGACACAATTACTGCTGACAAACGCATGTGGTAGCTCCATTTACTTTAAAGTTTCAAAAGCATGGTCTTTTAATAAAGCTCTTGTTGTTTCACAGTTGACATAGTTTTTAAGGATCTGATCTTTTTAATTTAAACTTAATTTGATATAAAAGCATCCGTTAAATCAGCCTAAAGCAAATAACAAATCACCTGCTAGCACCCTTGCTAAAAATTCTCCAGTAAGCTGAATAACACCATAATCCACATACTGTAAAAACAGACTGAAATAAAAGAAAGATTTGAACAAAATAAATTTAAAGTCACTGTTTAGTTTACAAACAATTGATGGAAACAATAACATAGTTAAAATGCATCAATATCCATCACCTGATTTTTAATTTTGAGAACAATCTTGCATGGAGAAAAGGTATACAACAATTAAACAGTAACATTCAAAGTTCTTCTAAGCACTGAAGGGTAAAGAATGCTTTAATTTATCAGTGGGAAGTAAAATTAAATATTGCATAGTATAAAGCATTGATTGTAGCTGATTCAACTAAAATTCTGGACAAAGGAAGATAACTCCTTTTCTAAAAGGTAGTGATGAACCTTGGAAGATTTAGATATCAAGTCAGTACTATAGGGTTTAGATTGCATGAAATGCAATCTTTACCCAATAATAAAAACACATGTATTTGGATTGCATTAATGTTTTGAAATATTGACTGCTTATCTCAAATCATGTAATTGTGGCATTCTAAGTTGAAATATATTATAAGTGAGGGTGACAATGACATCACATTTTTTATCACATTCTAAGTTTATAATCTATTGTAAGCACAAATCCCTTTCACATAAGCAAAAATGTCTCGCACCAGTTTTTGTAGAATGGAGGCCTAGATCTAGAGGTATGAAGAGAATAAGCTTAATTTGTCTTCGTAATAGAATGATCTTTACTTTACTTCAATCAATAAATGGAATAGTTCAACTACAAACTTTGTCAACATTTACAGCAAATAGTTATAAAAAGATAAAATTCAGTTGTACAAAAAAGAGTTGGTCTACTGGTATTCTTAATGTAAGAAAATAATCAATCCATCATATTTCAACCTATAAATAAATAAAATATTTCATTTCAATGTTTACATTTTTTACCAGGTGGTGTCATTTAAATGTGATTATCTTGTCCAGGTATAAACATGTCCTCATGCTCAACTCAATGGTAGATCATCAGTTATGAAAAATTGAGGCAAACATACATAGATGAAGTAACTTTTAGGTAAATCAAAAGTTATATGGTAGAAAACTACATAATCAATGTTCAAGGCCGAAATAAAGACTCATGTTTAAATAATAATTTTTTATTTCTTGTTTACATTAACTTTTATGTCATTAATATAATTATTATACATGTATATATAAAGTTATTCTGTGAAACATCAGACTGGTAAATTATTGCCTATAAAGAATGAATCTCCAGGCCAAAATAAACAAAATTATTTTAAGAAATATGGCAAAATTAAGATACAATTATATGCTGAAAGTCTTTGAGATAAAGTTCTTACTACAGGTAGTATGAGTGCAATGTAAAGCTAGTTAGTCAAACCATATCTGACACAGATATCAGCCTTTTCCTCGAATTTCTCAGTGAATCAAACATTGACTAAAAGAACAGTTGTTATGCTGTCATGCTGTCATGTCACTTCAGTTTATTTAGGCTTGCAATTGTTTACAGGACTTATTATAATATATCATTGTCTGTCCATCATCAACATCCATGAATTTTGGTGAATAGTTTATATATATTGAGGTGAAATCCGTTTTGATTTGAAGAAATTTTCGATTTTATGTTTCCGATTTATTGGTTAAAAAAAAGCAGATATTCCAGTTTTTAAACAATAACTCAAAAATGCTTTGAGCAGTTTTCCTGTCATGATGAAACTTGGGTGAATTGTTTATATCTAATATGACATTGAGGAGGTCTTTTAAAAAAAGACAGGCATATCATGCCCTCATGGAGATGCTTTTTATTCCATGTGTAACAAACAATGAAAAATTACATAGATTTGCAACAAATCACAAAAATTTGGATTTACAAATCTTTTAGGTTTTATAATATGTTTAACATGTTAGCCATGCTCACTGAACCATATAACTTTTAATTAATATTTTTATTATGTTTATAAGAACATAAGCAATAATCAAAAAGTGAATAAATCCTGTGCCATGTTGATACTGACAATAAAGCTACATTTTATATATGTTTAGGCCATGACGTCTACTTTACCTGTTCCATGTGAATCCTGACTTTCAGCCTAAATAACTTTTATCTTGTATATGTTAAGGTCATGGCATCCAGTAAACCTATACCAGTTGGACCTTGTCAAGAAGGAAAAGTAAACACTACAGCTAACATCAGGTGCTACGAATGTGAAAAAGAATTAGGTTCCAGTCATCACAAAAGATCCCAAAAAACATGTAATCATCAGTCAAAAAGTTATAAACCATCCATCCAACCTATCAAAACAAAATGTGACAAACATGGTCAACAGCTTAACGTGTAGTGTCCCAGTCATTTAATGCCTTGCTGTGATGAATGTATTCCCACTAGTTATTCAAATTGTAACAGAATCAAATGTTAGGAAGATGAAGTAGAGGAAACAGTGATTGAAAAGTCCAAAGAATCTGTAGAAAAAGACATTAAATCCATTTTACATCTTTTGGATTAAATGGTAAATAATAAATCAACAAACATTAAAACTGGAGAACAACAAAGTGAAGGAATAAAGGAATCAATTGTTAAAATACGGAATGAAATAAATAAATATTTGGACTGTCTGGAGGAGAAATTATGTAAAGAAACAGATAACATCAGAGACCAGGAAAAATCAACAGCTATAGATTTCATTATTAAGTTGAAGGGGAGAAAACAAAATTAAGGGAAATGAAAAAACGTTTGCATACATTCACAAAAAGTAGTTCTACACTTCATTCATTTCTAGGTTTACATCAGATTGAACAACAATGTCAACTATATGCTGATGAACTGCAAAATGATGATATAGATAACATACTATTCAGGTTAGGATCATTAGGATCCCTAAGAGAAGTTATGGTTGTTAGAACAAAAATAGACTTGAACAGAGAAACAAGTGTGAGGAGGAAGTACAGACAAGTGAACAAACCAATATAAATAACATGACAATGAATATTGAGACAAAGATAGATATCAACATAAATAAGACGATTACTGACATGATTTGTCTGATGGATGGAAGAGTAAAAGTAGTAGAACAGTTTGGTAAAGTTTACCTATTTACTTCTGTTGGCAAACTACAGAAAATACTACCTATATCTGGTGATGCTATCTGTGTTAGGCCAACTAAAATTAATTAGTAGATTTTCATCCAAATTTTTGAAAAAAATGGGGCGGGTGGGAGGATTTTATTTTTTAAATTTCATTTCATATGAAACCTTCTTGTCACGTGTTATTCATATATGCAAGTGTAATAATAAGCTTATATCATGTAAATACATCCATAAGGTATCCTGTATAAGACAATAACAATCAAAACCAAGGAGTAACCAAAGACTCATAAAACCAAAAGACATCAACAGTTACAAATAATAAGTAGGAAACAACAGGAACTCCACTAAAAACCAGGAGTGAAATCAGGTGCTCCGGAAGGGTAAGCATTTCCTGCACCGTAACGTATGGCACCCATCATGTTATTTCTTTGTTCAGTTCGGTAATGATGGAAGGTTGTTATGATTGAGGAAGAATATCACTGAGATATGATTTCTGACACTCTTTTGTCATAATGGCCAATCAGCTCATGATGGCGACCATAAAATTGCTTGAGTAATGACCTTAATTTGATTGATTCATAGCCCTGTCTTAGCAACTTTTGAGAAAGCAGTATTCCTTGTTCAACAAAATTAAGGTACTTTTAGCTAGCTCTAGAGTAACGTATCAATTGAGACACATATACTCCACATGCTGATGCCGCTTTTTCAAATTCGTAAATATATATATCTGATTGGCAACCACTGTTCTACATGTAATTGCCACTTTAGAAACCTATTTTATAGTAAACAACAGAAATGTGGAGAAATGCTCTCTTAAGTTGGACTATCTGGGCGTTTTTCAATAAAAGCGTATATTTCAGACCTAAAAAAAATGGAAAATCAACTTGTCTAAAATTTAATTTCAAGAGTTATTTTGAATACCTCTATTATAGACCTGTTTGTAAACAAAAAGTGCAATCTTAAATACTCCTTAAAATGATATTTTTTTCAAAATTTCAGTACTGTTTCGTAGGGGACTTTTGTCTCCTACGAAACTGCTTCTAAACACACATATGTTTGCAATTTTAAATGTTTCCTATAGACATTCAAGTTTGTTTACTTTATATACTAGGAAAATCTATTTTTTTTTTCTGAATTGGAGAACCATTTTTTTATCGATAAAGATTAGACAGTACTTCACATATGAAGGTACAACTCGTGTAACGTAGTGGACATTTTGATGCGTTTCGTAGGTGACAAATCCGTTTCGTAGTGGACAAAAAGTTTCGTAGTTGACATCAACCCTATTCTATGTTAATAAAAACATAATAAAAATAACATGAAACTAACCCTTGGTATTTGCTTTGCACGAATATAATTGAAAAAAGAGTTAAAAAAGACTGCATGGTAGTGGTAGTGTCCCCTACGAAACGTTTTTCTCCCATATACTTGTTTCGTAGGTGACCGTTTCGTAGGGGACGTATTCACATGTTTTATTTTTTTCCCACAATCCCTTTATTGCAAAAGTAACAAGACTGATTGTATTCATCAAAGCATGTATTAAGCTGTACACTGATATTTTTTTCATAATTTTAAAACCAGATACTGATGGAGATTTGACCCGTTCGTAGTGGACATTTACAAAAATACGGTATCACTCTGGTCCATTTGATGTGCTCAATTTTTTTTACCAACAATTTATTTGCCGTTATAAAAGCATCACTTCTTTTGTAAGACCCTAATGTTTATATCTCTTGCAAACAAAAATTACATTGATTTTATACAAGAGTGCACACACTGAAATGTCTCGCCTTCTTTACTAATCATTGATATTATGTTGAAAGTCCTAAGTATAAAGCTTTATTACAACTGTCACATAAACTTAACATTAACCAAGATAGCTAAACAAAGACCAATGAACCATGAAAATGAGGTCAAGGTCAGATGAACCATGCCAGACAGACATGTACAGCTAACAAAGCTTCCATACAACAAATATAGTTGACCTATTACTTATAGTTTAAGAAAAATAGACCAAAACACAAAAACTTAACACTGTGCAATGAACCGTGCAATTGAGGTCATGGTCAAATAAACCTGCGGGACTGACATACAGATCATAATATATTTCCATACACCAAATATAGCTGACCTTTGGCATATAATATTAGATAAAAAGACCAAAACTTAAAAACTTAACTTTGACCACTGAACCATGAAAATGAGGTCAAGGTCACATGACATCTGCCCACTAGACATGCACACCTTACAATCATTCCATACAACAAATATAGTAGACCTATTGCATAAAGTATGAGAAAAACAGACCAAAACACAAAAACTTAACTATAACCACTGAACCATGAAAATGAGGTCAAGGTCAGATGACACCTGCCAGTTGGACATGTACACCTTCCAGTCCTTCCATACACCAAATATACTAGCCCTATTGCTTATAGTATCTGAGATATGGACTTGACCACCAAAACTTAACCTTGTTCACTGATCCATGAAATGAGGTCGAGGTCAAGTGAAAACTGTCTGACGGGCATGAGGACCTTGCAAGGTACGCACATACCAAATATAGTTATCCTATTACTTATAATAAGAGAGAATTCAACATTACAAAAATTCTGAACTTTTTTTTCAAGTGGTCACTGAACCATGAAAATGAGGTCAAGGACATTGGACATGTGACTGACGGAAACTTCGTAACATGAGGCATCTATATACAAAGTATGAAGCATCCAGGTCTTTCACCTTCTAAAATATAAACCTTTTAAGAAGTTAGCTAACGCCGCCGCCGTAGCCGCCGCCGCCGTAGCCGCCGCCGCCGGATCACTATCCCTATGTCGAGCTTTCTGCAACAAAAGTTGCAGGCTCAACAAAAACGGTTTTTTAGCAAATTTTAATGACTTCGTTTCGTAGTGGACATTTTGTTAGGGACACACCTTCTGAAATTAAAAATCCTATGTTAAAAGCTGTTTATTATAATATGTTGGCTCTAAACATACTTTTGAATTATTAAAGAACTTATATTAAGTAAAAATAACATTTATTTCTACATTTTTTTACGATATTTTAGAGTATGAATGTTGAACAGGCGTTCTAGGGACATGCCATTTTGGTTGTTTTGGACCATTCAGGAATCAATAAATTAGCAATCCCTTTAAAAAATTAACTGTTTCTTTGCTTAAAAATGTAAAATCTAATTCAATGTACTGACTGCACAAAAAATTACTTGCAAAGACCAAACACATTTTTTTTAAAGTGGCTAGGACAAGAAAATACGTTTTTATTGAAAAACGCCCATCTATATCAAATGTATTTTGCTTTCTAAGCAATGTTTTTTTTTGTCCTAATAAAATGAAACAAAGACATTGGTATGCAACACGAGCACGATAAGTACGGAATAAAATGAAAACTCAAACAGTGTTGAAATAATAGGGTTGGTCCTTAATATGCAAGATGCAAATATAATTACAATGTAGAACATAAAGTTGTTTAATGACTCTATCGTGGGTATTGGGACAGAGGATGTTTGCTGTTTTTCTACAAAAAACGAAAGGCATGGATAAATCTAAATCTAAGAGCTTGCTATAAATTAATAAATTAAAAATGCGTATGTTTGTCTCGAGATGTTTGTCGATTTTCTGAACTCAAAATACGGTCATCAATCTATAAAGTTCATGCTTGTGTCAATTTCTGTATTCCAGTCAAACGTGTTCCACGATTCTTACGCTTTTGGGTTTCATTCACAGTCCAAATTTCTTGACACAAAGACATTGTATAAATAAAAGAAATCCAAGGTGTTTTTCTCACAAACATTTGGGGACCGGTCAAAATTTATCTACACATAGGACCGGTGCAAAGTGCAGTAGGACAGATACTTTTTTCCGGAATCGCTTTTGTTGGGACATCACTTTTTTCACAGATAATATCCATAGGACACAAGTTTTTTTTCAAACGATTACTTTGAAATAATTTTTAATACATTAATAACAAAACTTAAAATAACAAGTATAATATACAATATGTAAAAATAAAAATTATTATATAAAAATTCAGATAGGCATCTTTAATTTTTTTTATAACTTTTTCAAATCAACTTGGATTTTCATCAAACTATGCAGCTATCTTAGATATATATCAAGCTTACTGAATCCCATTTCATTTAGTTTTTTGTTGTATTGCTGTAAAATTTAAGAATTAAAGTAATCTTGGTAAAAAAAAGCTAGGATTTGCAATTCGGACAAAATAGAGATAGTACACTTTAATTTTTTTAATAACTTTTTCAAATCAACTTGGATTTTCATCAAACTATGCAGCTATCTTAGATATATATTAAGCTTAATAAATCCCAGGTCATTTTGTTTTTTGTTGTATTGCTGTAAAATTTAAGAATTAAAGTAATCTTGGTTTAAAAAAAGCTAGGATTTGCAATTCGGACAAAATAGAGATAGTACACTTTAATTTTTTTAATAACTTTTTCAAATCAACTTGGATTTTCATCAAACTATGCAGCTATCTTAGATATATATCAAGCTTACTGAATCCCATTTCATTTAGTTTTTTGTTGTATTGTTATAAAATTTAAGAATTAAAGTAATCTTGGTAAAAAAAAGCTAGAATTTGCAATGCGGACAAAATAGAGATAGTACACTTTAATTTTTTTAATAACTTTTTCAAATCAACTTGGATTTTCATCAAACTATGCAGCTATCTTAGATATATATCAAGCTTACTGAATCCAATGTCATTTAGTTTTTTGTTGTTTTGCTGTAAAATTTAATTTCACTTATATGGTGAAGTGCAACAAACATACATCATGTACATCATGTACATTACATCATCCAACAAAGTAACAAAAATTCGGGGGTCACATCAGGTACATTTTCTGTAAGTGGGAAAATGTTAAAGCAATTATTACCATTCCTAATAAAAAACACATTCCAAGGCAACCTATGGGTCTTCAGGTTAAAATATATATAGAGAGTTCAACCAAATGCTATTGAGTTTCATGTTTCTCCTGGAGCTTGTTTTTATAATTAATATTTAAAGGTATTGATAAAATTCTATATAAGATACATGCAGCTTCATTAATTTTTCAGTTTAACAAACACCTATTTGTGGTTTGATTGCATTATGCAATGTCTTTGTTTTTTTCAATGCTATATTCATAGTATAATTTATGATAATGCCATGCCTGTAATTGTATGTGAATCAACAAAATAAAACATGAAACTGTTGCTTTTGATCATATTATAAAGACAACATATGTTAAATGCCTCTATTAAGTATACTTTTATTTACAATACATTGGAAAAGTAGGATAGGACACCAACTTTTTTATTACTAAGTTGGCATAGGAAATCATTTTTTTTTTCAGTCAGAAAGCGATAGGGTTGTAACTTTTATTAAATGTTTTTATTTTTTGCACCGGTCCTATGTGACGATAAATTTTGACCGGTCCCTTGTGTCATTTGTAACATACTGCGATTTGCGTTCTTGGACACAGCGTATTACTCGTAACCCGAATATTTCACGCCCTTCTCGTAATCAATCTCTATTCTCGGTAAATGATGTTGTCATCATATTATATCAGCAGAATATATCGTTAATCATTTAGTAAGAATTCTCTAAGAAATACGAAAACCGAAATTAGAAAAAGAAAGTTTCACATGAAACGAAATTATCGACGGTTACCGGTAACGGAAATGAACAAAATACGGAAATCGTATTTTTTTCAAAAATAAAAAAAATCGGGGCGGGAAGATTTCAGAGGGGCGGGCGGGGATGAAAATCTATCAATTAATTTTAATTGGCCTTACACAGATCAATCAGAACACTACAGAAAATACTACCTATATCTGGTGATGCCATCTGTGTTACACAGATCAATCAGACCTATATCGCCATAACTTATCATAGAGAGTCTGCCATTAAAGTCTTCAATATTGAGAATGAAACAGTTACCAAAGTTATTAAAATTGAAGACAAGAATTGCTGGGGATTATCATTCTTCAATAATTCTCTGGCTGTTGGTATGGGTAGTGATGAAATCCGTATTATAGACTTAGAAGGAAATACATTTAAGTCAATCAAAGATGAGATCAGAAAACAATTGTTTAACATTGTTTACTGCAATGACAGAGTAGCCCATATGGACTATAGAGGTAAAGCAATATATTGTGTTGATGTATCAGGTAAACAGATCTGGCAATGTAAACAGGATTTAACAGGACTATGGGATCTTCTACAAATAATAATGGGAACATTATTTTGATAGACACTTACTCTAGCAGTATAAGAGTAATATCAAAAGATGGACAGAATAGTAAAGAACTGAATAGTAAAGAGGATGGACTGGCAGACCTTAGGTTTATTTGTTTTAAACCTAATGAGTCTTCAGGTTGGATTTGCGATTACAATGGCACTTACATGGCCAAATTTAATTTATCTACTGGATAAAATATACACTGTGGAAATTTAAGTTATTACTTGGTTATAAAACTGTAAAAAGTTACATCACAAAAATACTGAACTCCGAGGAAAATTCAAAATGGAAAGTCCCTAATCAAATTGCAAAATTCAAAGCTCAAACACATCAAACAAATGAATGACAACTGTCATATCTCTGACTTGCTACAGACATTTTCTGTAGAAAATGATGGATTTATAGCTAGCTAAACCTCTCACTTGTACGACAGTTGCATCAAATTCCAAAAAAGTATTATATCAAAAAGCACAGAAGTGGTGGGTGCTATTGGGCAAAATATTTTACTCTGTATTGATGGGAATAAAACAAGAAGTCTGAACATTTGACACAAATTCCTAAACCTCACCTAAGTACATCCTTCAGTTCATATCCCATGTTGAGATTTTGCAGTAAGCCCAGAGTTGTTTTTTTTAAGACAATAAATTCAAATTAATAAAATTGAACCTGCTTTATCTCAAAATGATATAATAGTTTAGTGCACTACTTTTGTGACACATTATATCAAAATAAGAGAAAAGTCTACCAGCTCTAACTCAAAATATGGACAATTCCTTGTTAAATGTGTCTACAGTTCAGTTTGACAGCATTGATCATATGTTGAGTCTTAAAGTATAAAGGTTTTCCTACAAGTATCACATAAACTTAATATTACCAAGGCCAGATAATTCAGACAGACATGTTCAGCCTACATTTATTCCATACACCAATTGACTAAATCGTTGGCCCATTGCTTATGGTATTTTGAAAAACAAACCAAAACACAAAAAACTTCACATTGACCAATGAACAATGAAAATGAGGTCAAGGTCAGATGATACCTAACACACTGACTTGTACACCTAACGATTATTTTAAATTTATACACCAAATATAACTGAGCTATTGCTATCAGTATTTAAAAAACAGATCAAAACAAAATCTTTACCTTGATTGATGAACCTTGAAATGAGTTCAAGGTCAGATGAAACCTGATAGGCTGACATGTGCCCCTTACAGTCATTCCATACACCATATCAAGTTAACCTACAGCTCATTGTTTCTAAAAAATGTCCCTAATAATATAACTTTAACCTTGATCCATACAATTTGACCATGGTCAGAGGATCATTCTCTGAGGAAACATGAAGATGAAGGAAGAAACGCATATATCAAATTTAATTATCCTATAACCAATAATAAGTGAGATTTTAACATAACAAAACAAGAATGTGTCCCCAGTACACGGATGTCCCATCCGCACTATCATTTTCTGTGTTCACTGGACCGTGAAAATGGAGGAAAATCTCAAATTTGGCATTAAAATTAGAAAGATCATATCATAGGGAACATATGTACTAAGTTTTAAGTTGAGCAGACTTCAACTTCATCAAAAACTACCTCTACCAAAAACTTCAACCTGAAGCGGGACAGACGGACGGACGGATGGACAGACGAACGAACGGATGGACAGATCAGAAATCATAATGCCCATAAACGGGGCATAAAAACAAACAATAATTTCAAGCAGTCCTTAAACTATGAATAGGAGGTCAAGGACAATGGTCATGTGACAGACAGAAACTTAGTAAGATAAGGTCTGGATACAAGATATGAAGAATCCAGGTTTTCTACCTTCTCAAATATACAACTTTATACAAATAGTTTACCCTGAGAGTGAACAAATAAACTCATCATAGATACCAGGATTAAATTTTGTATCAGAGATGTTAAGAATGCCTGCCCTTTCTGCAGAAATAGCTCAAATCAGAAGTCTACAAAATCTTTAAGACAATTTCCGTATATGCTTTCAAACAGCTCAAAAAAGTCTTTTCTAGTCTTTGAATTGAACTTCCTGTTGATCAAAGAAATAATAATTCATATTGCATTAATAAAATAATTTATTATGAAATAAGAAAAGCAGAGAATGTGCTGTAGTAATGATCACTGCTATAAAGGTTACCACCTTCCCCTCTGACTGTAACCTTGTCCCCTTTCTTCAGATGTAATACCATATTAATAGTGGCCTCACTATAACCATTACCAGGGAACAATCCAACCATTTTTGTCTCATTCTGCCAGAGTTTAACAAAAATATCTTTTCCATTTGCAGACATAACTGTAGCAGACACTTGATACAGTCCTTCTTTGGGAGCTTGGAATATACCAGTGCTGGGATTATAGTGATTTCCATTATTGGTCCAAACTTTATCAAACTTTAAAATTTCATGTTTTCCAACACTCTTTGGAGCTGATAAAGATGCAGTAAAGGCAGGAATGTCCCTAAGTTTTCTTGGAGCATATGTATAATCTTCTAAAAAAGAACATTGATATAAGAGCATAAAAAGGCAGGCTTGATTTCAGTAAATATTCTCTCTATTATTTAGTATTACTTTACTTGAATCTGTGATTCTGACATTTGAGTTACCAGTAACACAGAATTAAGGTTTTCTCTAGACTTATTTGTACTGTATATCATATTATGTGCCTTCTGTTGTGGTGGCCTCAGAGGCTTAGTGGTCTTTGTGTTCCATCTACAGTGATGATCAGCCTCTTAAATCTAAGGTTTAGAGTTTGAACTGTACTCATGTATGACAGGCTATGATCTCGAATGACAAGGAATGCCAATTTTCTTTCCTCTACCATTAAAAACCAAACATCCCCAAATTACAAATGGCACTGACAGAAAAATTAAATAACAACAAGCAAACATTAAAACAAACTGTATGTTGTTTTTCTGATCATGATAAAACTGAGTATTAAAAATCTAGTAAGCAGCTACCGTTTCTTTTTTACATAGAATATTGTTTATTGTTAAAGACAGCCCTCTGGTTTTAGCACAAATATGTCTATGTATTTGTTTGTTCCCTAATCTATAATATGGTAGCTTAGGCCTTCTTTTCTGTTTTTTAATCAGTTGTGTTCTAGTTTTCAGAAATACTGATGTATCTGAATTAAGCATTTTTCTGGTAAAATCCCAATTAGGCATTTTTTTCCTGGTTTTATCTTAACCCTTTCATGCCGAATGTATCCTTTTGGCACACCCGCGCGCATGCAGAATGTATCCTTTTGGCACACCCGTGTAGATGCCGAATGTATCCTTAAGGATACATAGATTTCTATTTTTAGACGGTCACTATTTCTCAAATTTTTCTTTGACTATATATTGGTGATAATTTGTCATTTCACACTACTCAAGCGATATGGGGATTTTCTCTGTTAACTAGAAATAGAATGTATGTATGACATCATGAGCCTTGGTCATTGATGTTACCTAGGAGAACCAGTGGCAGATCCAGAAATTTTCATAAGTTGGTCCCACTGACTGCCCAAGGAAGGCCCGCTCCAGTCATGCTGTGGTGATTCCCTATATAATCAACAAAATTTTTCCCCAGAAAAGGGGGGGGGGTGGGCCCCTGGTCCCCCTCCCGATATCCACCTCTGAGAACAGTGATAAACAGATTTTCAATGGTCTTTCAAACTGGACACACATTTAACAACTTATCAATGTCAAGCAGCTACTGACTGACAAACAGACAGATGGACAATGCAATACAGCCCCACTCCTAGAGTGGGAGTATAATAAAAACAATATATACATACTGTAAGAAGTACTTACTGGATCCCTTGAATTTTATAAGCATTGTTAGAAGATCTTCCATAAGCCCATTATCTACAAAAAGTATATTTGACAATATAAAAACAACGAATCATCCCAACAAAAAAAATACAATTGTGATTATTTTTTATTAATTGTGTAAATTTTTTAATATTCAATTCAAAAATAACTTACTATTGAAATAAAATACATGTATCAAATTTGTGGAATAGAAAATTTCTATTTGAAAGTAAACCGTTTCAAGAAACTTCAATTGTTAGTTTTCATTTAAAGTACAATTCATTGTCATTTTCTGAATTTCAAACCAGATGCTCCGCAGGGCGTAGCTTTATACGACCGCAGAGGTTGAACCCTGAACGGTTGGGGCAAGTATGGTCACAACATTCAAGCTGGATTCAGCTCTAAATTTGGATTGTGATTAAATAGTTGACACAGCATAGGTTTCTGACACAGAATGAATGTGTTCTAATGAACTTAAAATTTTTGTTTTCTCTTAGAGCAATTCACTATGCTGTTGAATATTAATCCTCTCAAAAAAATGTTTGAAGAAATTTTCTTTTTTATTTATGAAATTTCAAATGAGAAAAATTGAACCCAATTTTTTAATCACATCCCCCTTTCCCTTATTCCAAAACTAATCTCAATTAAAATTTCTAATGGAGTTTGCAACAATAACTACTCATTTAAATACATCATAAAATATTAAGATGTAAAAAAACTGCTTGTTATCACTGAATGGTAAAGATTATTTTAATTTATCAGTTGGTAGTAAAAAGTGAATATACATTGTATATTGTATATAACAAAGATTTAAGTTGATTCTGGACAAAGAAAGATAACTCCAATTAAAAAAAAATCTTGCTATTGCACAATATTTTGCAATTAGATATTTCTTGCTTACTATTCTGGACAAAGAAAGATAACTCTAATTAAAAAAAAATTTGCTATTTCACAATATTGTGCAATTAGATATTTCTTGCCATTGCGCAATACTGTGCAATTGAAAAGACTTGCTATTGCACAATACTTAATATAATAATTTTAGATCCTGATTTGGACCAACTTGAAAACTGGGCCCATAATAAAAAATCTAAGTACATTTTTGGATTCAGCATATCAAAGAACCCCAAGATTTCAATTTTTGTTAAAATCAGACTAAGTTTAATTTTGGACTCTTTGGACTTTAGTGTAGACCAATTTGAAAACAGGACCAAAAATGAAGAATCTACATACACAGTTAGATTTGGTATATCAAAGAACCCCATTTATTCAATTTTTGATGAAATCAAACAAAGTTTAATTTTGGACCCCGATTTGGACCAACTTGAAAACTGGGCCAATAATCAAGAATCTAAGTACATTTTTAGATTCAGCATATCAAAGAACCTAACTGATTCATTTTTTGTCAAAATCAAACTAAGTTTAATTTTGGACCCTTTGGACCTTAATGTAGACCAATTTGAAAACGGGACCAAAAGTTAAGAATCTACATACACAGTCATGACAGTTAGATTCGGCATATCAAAGAACCCCAATTATTCAATTTTGATGAAATCAAACAAAGTTTAATTTTGGACCCTTTGGGCCCCTTATTCTGTTGGGACCAAAACTCCCAAAATCAATACCAACCTTCCTTTTATGGTCATAAACCTTGTGTTTAAATTTCATAGATTTCTATTTACTTATACTAACGTTATGGTGCGAAAACCAAGAAAAATGCTTATTTGAGGTCCCTTTTTGGCCCCTAATTCCTAAACTGTTGGGACCTAAACTCCCAAAATCAATACCAACCTTCCTTTTGTAGTCATTAACATTGTGTTTAAATTTCATTGATTTCTATTTACTTAAACTAAAGTTATTGTGCGAAAACCAAGAATAATGCTTATTTGGGCCCTTTTTTGGCCCCTAATTCCTAAACTGTTGAAACCAAAACTCCCAAAATCAATCCCAACCGTTCTTTTGTGGTCATAAACCTTGTGTCAAAATTTCATAGATTTCTATTAACTTAAACTAAAGTTATAGTGCGAAAACCAAGAAAATGCTTATTTGGGCCCTTTATGGCCCCTAATTCCTAAAATGTTGGGACCAAAACTCCCAAAATCAATACCAACCTTCCTTTTGTGGTCATAAACCTTGTGTTAAAATTTCATAGATTTCCATTCACTTTTACTAAAGTTAGAGTGCGAAAACTAAAAGTATTAGGACGACGACGACGCAGACGACGACGCCAACGTGATAGCAATATACGACGAAAAATTTTTCAAATTTTGCGGTCGTATAAAAATTAACAAGAAAAATTAATACATAATAAAATTAACCTACCAAGTTTTGGACTGCAGTTTGCCTCAGTCATAGTCATCAGATGATAGGAAACAAGTCCCAAAACAAACATCATCTTTTCTCAAGGAAGGGAAATAACTCCAGCAACTCAAAGAAAGGCACTTCGTACAATATGATAATATTTTTTTTTCTTCATATTTAAGCTATCATCCATGTTGCATGTTTGCAGTGAATTTGTAATTAGATATGGTTAATTACTTTTTCGCATGATATTTATGGAACAGATTTTTTTTTATAAAGGTCATTCTATTCTAAAGTTCTATTTTCACATACCATACTAAGTCTAGTTATTTTCCTATTATCAAGAATAATACCCAACTTCATTTTGTCTTTATAATCAACAATGTCAGCTATCTAACAGTTCTTGTTGAAACAAGTTTTCTTTTTCTTGGAGGCAATTATTTTTCTGATTCAAATTTTAATTTAAAAGTGCAAAAGATCATTTTTTCTCAAACATTGAAGTTTTATGAAATACAACCAGCTAAGGTAATTAAATATAGCATACCTAGTGTATTGAAACTATTAAAAACAAGAACGTGTCCCTAGTACACAGATGCCTCATCTGCACTATCATTTTCTATGTCCAGTGGACCATGCAAATAGGATAAAAACTCTAATTTGGCATTAAAATTAAAAAGATAATATCATAGAGAACATCTGTACTAAGTTTCAATTTAATTGGACTTCAACTTCATCAAAAACTTTAACCTGAAGCGGGACAGACGGACGAACGAATTGACGAACAATCTGACAGAGGAACAGATGCACAAACCAGAAAACATAATGGCCATAAATAGTGCATAATAAAAAAAATGTAAAGATGAGAACAACAGTTGTAACTTTGTTTAAACAAGAATAAAACTAACAGTTTAATGGGTAAGACCTTAATATCACAGACCCGGCATAGTAAGGGTTCATCTAAATTATGCAATTTTCTGGTTTAGTCTGAATTATGCATTTTTCTTGTTTAAATCTTAATTTGGCATTTTACCGTATTTTTATTTTGGTTGAGACAATTAAAAAGATTGGAAAATATACAAACAAGATTTAATGTGAGATTTTGGTCACTAATTATAACCCTGCTAAAAGTAAAAAGAACTGAATATTTTTCATGTGATGTGGAATGATGCTTAGTTCAAAAAATGAAAAATTCATGTTGCTGAGAGCAAGATTTTACATGCCTATTTAGGATGTTCTTCTGGACTCCCTAGATATACTGCATAAGGTTGTCCCAGTGATTTTATATTATTCATGGTTTCTCAAGTCACCATAAAACAATCTATCAAATGGTAAAGATAAAGATATTTAAACTACTAGACTCATTCCTGCAAATAAACCCAATCAATCTATAAATTTTTCATTGTTCAAAAACTACATGCTATATTTGCTTCACTGTTAAATAAATAACTAATGGTACTTACTGTTTTGTTAAATTTCTAAATCCTAAGGCAGCAAAATATGAAGCAAATCCTAAAAAAATGTAATATATGATTTTAATATTAGTTTAAAAAGATCAGAATACTGAATTTGTTTTCCCTGGTTGAAATTTTATTTATGTATTTTAAAAATTCTTTTAAATTTGAAGGGAACAAAACAATCAATTTGGTAATTTATGTTGATGATGATCATTGTCATTTGCTTAGTTTCTTTTGTTACTATCCTAACATTAAACCCAGACTTTTTAAAACTGAAAATGAGTTTAACTATGTGTATTACTGTTTGACTGTTTATTGATTTGAACTATGTGTATTGCTGTGTGACTGTTTATTCACATGATTAGAGGTAAAGGGGTAGGGTTGAGAACTCATAAAACGATGTTTAGCCTGTTTAATCCTACTGCCTTCTCAGCCTGTCCCAATTCAGCAACCTCTAGCCATTGCGTTTCTTAAATGTTATTTTAATTATGATAGTTTACAGGTTTCAGAGCTTAGTGTGAAAAATGTTCATTTTAGCTGAACTAGTAGATTTTTGTTGAGGGGTAAGCTGAAGCTGGCGTCCTGTTGCATGTTTTGCTGTGCTTAAGACCCATTGGTGGCCTTCCATGATATTATGCTCTTTGGTTGGGTTGTTGTCTCTTTGACACATCCCCTGTTCTCATTCTCATTTTCAAATCTGATCTTATTTTTAAATATGCAGTTGTATATGAAGAGAGTTCTCATTGACAATCATACTAAATCATATTTTATGGAAGTTAAATTGTACTTACCTCCTGGTAAAGGGAATGCCATCTCATTACAAACTCTTTGATATCTTTCAAACATTTGAAATAATTCATACTCATCCTCGGAGGTGGGGTCTGTCCTGGTAAATTAATCAATAGATACTATTATCAATTTTGTCAACAAACACACTTTCCTTTGTTTTTTAAAAGAAAAAGTTAATAATACATGTATATAATCTTTTCTACTGTTTTCTGAAAATACAGAGATTTAAATGATAAATATTTATATATTTTACTGAAATAAATCTATTGAACAATCAAAAATGTATTGCTCTTAATACCAAGAAAATCATCTGCTAACTGATTTCAATCAAAAGCAAAGACAATAGTAGTATTAACTCACAAATGTGGTAAATAATCCAAGTCTGTGTATGGTAGAAGCGGTCCCCTTAGATTCCATAACAGGTGACATAGCTGTCTTGATTGTTGCACCTTAAAATGTACAACAATAACAGTTCTAAATAAATACAAGTATTAAATTGAGAATGGAAATGGGGAATGTCTCAAAGAGACAACAACCCGACCATAGAACAGACAGAAGGTCACCAACAGGTCTTCAATGCAGCCAGAAATTCCCCCACCCGGCGGCGTCCTTCAACTGGCCCCTAAATGTATATTGTACAGTCTATATCATAACATAACTATCAGTATATCAGTAAAATGAGCACATTTGATAAAAAAAAAAAGACAAAAAAAGTATGATAAAATTTTGATCTATTTATTAATCTGCTCTTAAAAGTTTTGTTCTTTAAACTATAGATATCTTTATGGATATCTCTCCAAGGATTGTATCTGGATCTGTGCACAGCTGCTCTGCACCTATTTCGGAATCCAAAATAAGAAATAACTCTTAAAGTACCTATCAGAATATACAACAAGCTTGTAGGTGAAATTATTTTAGTTTAATTGTTTATTATTTGTCTCTCCTTACATCTAATTTAGTACCTGGCAACTAACATATTCCTTGGCTACATTCTGTGCCTTAGTTTTTGCATCTTTTCTCAGATATTTCCCCAAGTGTTGAGCTAATAGTTCTTTTGTCTAAAAAAAAATATGAATATACAAAAATAAATGCAAACATAAGCACAAATGAAACTGTTTACCATTTTTACATCAGAGGCCCCTGAGGGGGCCTCGGGTGTATTGCCATCGCCTACTTTTCAAAGATCAAAGAGATGCATATATAATTAGTGTTGGAATAATAACCGACATTATAGACCCGCGGACCTATATAGTGCAGAATAAAATTCCGTATCGCTTTTTTAAAATTCATGTTTTCAATGGATACTCAGTTTTTTTAATTTTTCTTAATGCAAAATTTATAATATGAAAATGTTTTGTCGTTAGAAATATTTGTATATTAATCAAACGATCTTCAATATCAATGACGTGTCGAAAAATTGTTGTTGCGGATGAATACCACGAGTGCGCAAGAGGGCAAGAGCGAGCATGTAGAAAATCGAGAGGAAATCAATTCACACATTTATACACAGAAAGGTAATTATATTTCAATTATTTGATTTGGAGTCACCTTTTTAAACCGTTTGTAGCATATTTGTCTATAATATTAACGTAGCAAAACCAGGAAAATTTAATCTGTCATAATATTAAAATAAATTATCAGGTCACGTCCCGGCCCGCAGCCATTTTGAAAATACCAGCAGATTGGGTAGGAGTAACAAGAACCTGCAAGGCCTTTAAAGATAAGGTTACTATTTGTGTATTTTTTATAACAACAATTTCTTTTTATAAAGATCTCAACAATTTTTGGAGTTAAATTTCTTTTCTTCGTAAACAACAAGTAGATTGATCACTTGGACACACACACGGAACTATTTTCTGTTTTTTAAGATACTGTTTCGGATTTTCGCTCCTTCTCCGACTTAGTTTGTTGCATTAGTATATGTGAATATGTCCCTTGACTGGAAAATACGCGGAATTTGTAATGACTTTGACTATGTCTATGTAAGTAATTCTAATATATAATTATTGGTTGAATTTATTGTTTATATAATATTCAGAGAATCTTCGACTTTTTCTTCTTCCAATAGAGTTGGACTCTATTTGAGTGTATAAAGACTCTTGCTCGTAAAATCAAGAGTCTTACTTTACACTGAAATGTCAGAATTTGGGTTAATCACATTTACTGAATTACTATAGATATATTGGGAGAAACCTTACAGTTTTGGAGATATAAATATAGATTAACTGTCCTGTTTTTTAAGTCTTCCTTAGCTTGTAGTATTGTATTATTTTGACCATACTGTGGCATACATGACATGTATCGCCAAAATTATATGATAATTTGATGACATACTTGTGCTTATCATACTCTACAGCATTATTTTATTTAAATGTGTAACCATATTCATGTCAAATTTTAGTAACTTATATTAGACATTTGTTCACACATACATGCATATGAGAACTTGAATTGAGCAAATATGATTAGTTATATCTATGAGAAATACAATCAGTTAACTTTATCTATGAGCACCCATGAGATCTTAAATTGAGCAAATATGATCAGTTATATGTTGAGTAAAATTTGAGCTAGATCTACTCAATTGAGTTAGATATATATCAATATTGAGACTAATCTAAATGGTTATTTGAGCACACATGAGCCTATTTATACTATTGAGAGCAATATTGGGATACTGCATGAGCAAACTAAGCAAATCTTTATTGAGACAAACCTATGAGCGCTATATTTTTAAATTTGTTCTTGACAATTTGTTTTTGTTTATTTTTAAAAAAAAATATAGGGACAACAGAGTTGGTGTATGTGGGTTCGATTCCCACCCTAGGCATTCATTTATATTGGCTGGTGCAAAGGGGGCAGTTTAGCTTAGTGGCCCCACACTGACTCTGTTGTTCATATGTTACTTAAAAAAATTAGGCGGCATCGTTCAGGTCTTGCCATCTTTATTTTTCTATTCGAAAATCAGACACAACAAAACCATTGAATAATTGTGAAAATTATACCACAGATAACTATGGTAAAACTTTAATTGTTTTTGGCATAATTAAACTTGGCTGCCATCCAAGATCTAAAAAGTTTTTATATTGATGAATTATATATATCAGATTTGGATTCTTTTGGTTACAAAACATTTTGGATGGTACATGTAGGTAGGGGCCAAATCTTTATTCCTGAGGCTTAAAGCTTTCAGGTCTGAAAATTGCCCAAAATCATCACATTTTGACAAATTTGGAACATAAAATGTACTTTTATGAAAAGAACTGATTTACTGAGTGTTAAGACTTTTGAAATAGACCCAAATTACGAACCAAATTGAGAACTTTTTGGAGTTTTATAGTTTAGGCTATTTTGGGCAATAAGTGAAACTTGTCCTTTAAATCAGTGGTTTCACAATAACCATTATATACTAAGTATCTGTTAGAAGATAGCTCTTTCACAGTACATTGTTAAACTTAAAGATAAATATATACCGACAATGACCAATATTAATGATGGAATGAGATTATACATGTATATATACTGTTTTATATTGTTACATGTACATACATAAATGAAAATTAAAACCAAACTGTTGTCATTATTCATAAAAAAAGAAAAGGGAGGTATGATTGGTATAAATCAGACACCAGCTCTAGACAAAATGATGAAAAAGAAATAAAGCTTATAACCATACAACATTTTTACAATCAGAAAAAAACTATACATAAATCAGTTAGAAATAGCCATGAAATGTCAAATGTTAAACAATATATACAAGAAAACTAATGGCCACATCAATGTACAATCGGGAAATCAAGATATACACCAAAAAATTACAAGGCCTGTTTTACAGGTTTCTTACAAAGGACCGACACATTCATATGGTAGTTGTGTTCTATATGTATAGTGCAAAATGTTCTCATTGCTATACCAGTGGTATCCAAAGTATTAAATCCAGAACAAAGTAAAAAAAACCTAACAGTTGAAAAACTATCCAAATGTGATATTCAACTAACAAAAATACCATCATTAGCAAATGGCTATCTACATATAATACATTGTAATATTTACAATGAACCATTTAATAATTAGAAAACAGAACCTACAATGTACATGTATAGCTGCTGATTTAAAAAAAAATATAATGGATAAATGATTGACTGTGTTACAATAAAACCAAGATACAAATGTAACTCAGTGAAGCTATTTATGAACATTTAAAGAGTTTGTGTTGACTGCAACAAAAATCTAGAATAAGGGATAGTAATCTTGCTGTGTTAACATCCATTTAATTAGCAATTGATCCAAAAGCTAAATGTTTCAGAAAAAAGACCTGGATACTACATGTACACACATTGTTAATAAATGCCATTTGTAGAGCAGGATCTGCTTACCCATCCGGAGCACCTGAGATCACCTGTTTTGGTGGGGTTCGTGTTGCTCAGTCTTTAGTTTTCTATGTTGTTTCTAGTGTACTTTTATTTGTATGCATGTCTTTTTCAGTTTTAGTCATGGAATTGTAAGTTTATTCTCCATTTATGAGTTTGCTGTTCATCTGGTATCTTTAGCCCCAGGGTTTCCCCTGAGTCAATTATTTTTTTCGCCACCTCTTTCGCCAAAACAATATATTTTTCCCCACTTTATTTTTCAATTAGCCACAATATTACAATTTATCTGTTTTGATATGATTGTCTTGAACCTCTTTTTCATAGTTCAGTGAGTGACTATATAGCTACTCGAAGAATTGTTTGCTATGTTGATTCTCTATTATAAGTTATATGTTAGCGATTTTTGTATGTGTGCAACTATATGGTCATAATGCCAATCTAACAGTTCTCATTTGACCAAGTAATCATTGATAATTCACAAAGTTAAGTTTCCTAGTTCAAGTCAGTATCTCAGATATGATAGCAAATTATATTTAATATTTGTACTATATTGTATGGTGAACATATCTGTCTGGTAGGTATAATATAAACACCTGTCATTTATCAATAATTCAACACAACTTGAGGTCCTCTGATGTTCAGTACTTCAGTACTTTGATTTAGTTTATTACATACAAGCTGGAAAAAATATTGTAAAACATCAAGTGTTTTATGCTTTCCATGTACAATGTGTATCAAATGATCAACGGATTAAAAACATTTAAAAAAAATTGTATATTCCATACATTGAAGCACCCAGAAATATTTGCATACCATTTTGAGATGACTTGAAAGTTTGTTTTTTTTTTAAACTGTCAAAATTATTCATAAATTCTAGGTATCAATGAACTTATATTGATGGTTTCATTGCATTTACTTCATGAAGTTTCTTATCGTTTTTCTAAAAAGTGTTCAGAAAATGACAGATTTTTTTAATTTTATAGTCTCTAAGAGGATCTGGCCTGACTTGAGGTGGAATATTAAGTTATTAACCAGTGTTATCAGTTTTTCAGAGTCTGTAGAAATGGTATTGCCCTGAAGAAATGGTGGTGCTAGTCCCAATACTGTATCTGGCCTGACCTGTGCACTACCACTGAATAAACTGGACACTGGTGCTGGTGATTCTGATCTATAATAATAAGAAGACACAGTGCTTAAAACAATATTGGAATACAACAAGTATATTAATATTTCTAAAAGGTAAAGTGAACAAAAATAAAGTGAAATTTAACTAGAGGCTCTAAAGAGCCTGTGTCGCTCACCTTGGTCTATGTGAATATTAAACAAAGGACACAGATGGATTCAAGACAAAATAGTGGTTTGGTGATGGTGATGTGTTTGTAGATCTTACTTTACTGAACATTCTTGCTGCTTACAATTATCTCTATCTATAATGAACTTGGCCCAGTAGTTACAGTGGAAAACGTTAGTAAAATTTTACAAATTTTGTGAAAATTGTTAAAAAATGACTATATAAAGGGCAATAACTCCTTAGGGGGTCAATTGACCATTTTGGTCATGTTGACTTCTTTTTAGGTCTTACTTTGCTGTACATTATTGCTGTTGACAGTTTATCTGTATCTATAATAATATTCAAAATAATAACCAAAAACAGCAAAATGTACTTAAAATTACCAATTCAGGGGCAGCAACCCAACAAAGATTTGCTCTAAATGCTTTGGTTATAACCATACATGTCAACCTCTGACAATGGGAAATCATGTCATGACATGACATGATCAGGGGTGTGGAAATATTTGTTGTGAGCACTTGTCCCTGGGCAAGTAAAACTAAAAATTTTACTTGTCCGGAAAAAAATTTACTTGCCCTGATGATTGCAAAAAATATTGAAGTATTTCTTGTTAGCTAATATATGATTCTTACTTAGCACTATTGTGCATCACAAACGAATGAAATCCGTTTGTTTATATGTGTAAAAAAATAGGAAAGTAGGAAATGGGTTAACATCAGTGGGACAGAAACCTAACAGCAAACCAACCAATGAAATGACATGTAAAGGACAATTTTGCAGCAGTTTTGGAATAAAAATTGTAGCCAGTAGGTACATAATACACTAAATTTGAACAGTGATTCTCGCTTCCGTTTTTTTTTTTTAAATACGCTGTGTCCTCCGTTTGCATTAAGGTTTTCTACTCGATTCATGATTCTTTTTGTCTAGTTTGCCCAGATTTGCCAATCTGAATCTCGATACACAATTTAAAGAAATGACACAACCGGTAAATGATGGATAAAACTTAATCGACGATCCAGGGTCAATGGACAAAGCCAATGCAATGTTATGCGACTCTGGTTCGCATACTTATTATGCCCCACCTACGATAGTAGAGGGGCATTATGTTTTCTGGTCTGTGCCTCCGTTCGTCCGTTCGTCCGTTCGTTCGTCCCGTTTCAGGTTAAAGTTTTTGGTCAAGGTAGTTTTTGATGAAGCTGAAGTCCAATCAACTTGAAACTTAGTACACTTGTTGCTTATGATATGATCTTTCTAATTTTAAAGCCAAATTAGACTTTTGACCCCAATTTCACGGTCCACTGAACATAGAAAATGAAAGTGCGAGTTTCAGGTTAAAGTTTTTGGTCAAGGTAGTTTTTGATGAAGCTGAAGTCCAATCAACTTGACACTTAGTACACTTGTTGCTTATGATATGGTCTTTCTAATTTTAAAGCCAAATTAGACTTTTGACCTCAATTTCACGGTCCACTGAACATAGAAAATGAAAGTGGGAGTTTCAGGTTAAAGTTTTTGGTCAAGGTAGTTTTTGATGAAGTTGAAGACCAAACAACTTGAAACTTAGTAAACATGTTCCATATGGTATGATCTTTCTAATTTTACTGCCAAATTGAATTTTTTACCCAATTTTACGGTCCATTGAACATGGAAAATGATAGTGCGAGCGGGGCATCCGTGTACTTAGGACACATTCTTGTTTTAATTTATTTTGGTAATCGATCTATTTCCAGTATCATGTAATATTTATCGTCATGAACATTGATGTTTTTACTTGCTGAAGATTAGTTTCTTTTACATAAATTAAACATCTTTATACGTTTTGAAATTAATTTTATGTTTTTGTTTGATTTGAACTTTGTCTTGTACATGTTGTATATTATTTTACTTGTCCACGGGCAACCAAGACAAAAATAATTACTTGTCCGGTTGTTCAAATGTACGAGTCGGACGAGTCGGGCATAGCATTTCCACACCCCTGATGATATGTCAACTAGAGGCTCTAAAGAGCCTGTGTCGCTCACCTTGGTCTATGTGAATATTAAACAAAGGATGCAGATGGATTCATGACAAAATTGTGTTTTGGTGATGGTGATGTGTTTGTAAATCTTACTTTACTGAACATTCTTGCTGCTTACAATTATCTCTATCTATAATGAACTTGGCCCAGTAGTTTCAGAGGAGAAGATTTTTGTAAAAGATTACTAAGATTTACGAATAATGGTTCAAAATTGACTATAAAGGGCAATTACTCCTAAAGGGGTCAACTGACCATTTCAGTCATGTTGACTTATTTGTAAATCTTACTTTGCTGAACATTATTGCTGTTTACAGTTTATCTCTATCTATAATAATATTCAAGATAATAACCAAAAACAGCAAAATTTCCTTAAAATTACATATTCAGGGGCAGCAACCCAACAACCAGTTGTCTGATTCATCTGAAAATTTCAGGGCAGATAGATCTTGACCTGATAAACAATTTTACCATGTCAGATTTGCTCTAAATGCTTTGGTTTTTGAGTTATAAGCCAAAACTGCATTTTACCCCTATGTTCTATTTTTAGCCATGGCGGCCATCTTGGTTGGTTGGCCGGGTCACGCCACACATTTTTTAAACTAGATACCCCAATGATGATTGTGGCCAAGTTTGGTTTAATTTGGCCCAGCAGTTTCAGAGGAGAAGATTTTTGTAAAAGTTAACGACGACGGACGACGACGGACGCCGGACGCAAAGTGATGGGAAAAGCTCACTTGGCCCTTCGGGCCAGGTGAGCTAAAAAGCGTGTGAAAACGCGTGACGTAGATGCGGACTTGTTAATATGAATGTGGTAATGTTCATAATTTCATACAAATTTGTGAATATAAAAAAACAATATATATTCTACTGTGAACTTTTATTGTATTAAACAGTGGTCTGTTATGTTGCTTTTAAAGCACCACCACTAGGCACATATTCAAAACAACTGTCAGTTTCAAGTTTAGTTACATTTATTTGATAACAGCACACAATTCAAATGTAACATAGTCAAGTTCTGATCAGAATTCAGTGTCAATTTCTTTATAATTGAAAAGGCTCTCCCACAGTAGGAATTGATATTTGACTGAATTAGCTTCATCAAGATTTGAAAGAATGGCAATGTAAAATGTCATCTATTATCTCTGCCATTGCTCCCATTGCTATTGCCTGGTTAAAACTGGGTAGTTCATCAGAAGAAAGCTGGTACTATGAGAGCTGATCCAACAGTTCTGTGATATTTTTATCCCCATGGCCTGTAGATTTCTGTTGCCGTGTTGGCTAGATTTGAAACTGAAATTGAAAAAGAAAAATGTTTTATAAATTTGATTTCCATTAGATAAACGTGTTAAATGCTTATTCAAATAGCTACATTTTATTTCTCCTCTCACATGTATTGTTTTTTATCATTGCAACATAGAATGCGTTACTTGTCACTCGATCATTTAAACTCGAACTCCATATATAAATCTTGAATCTTGCCGTAGACATAGTTTTGGCTTAACAATCGGCACTTTAGACGACGGTACAGGCCCTGAAAGTGACCTCTTTATGTGCACATTTCCCCTAAAAAGTGAATTTGAAAGAAAGTCACAAAATCGTTAAAACTAATCACAAACTACTTACCTTTTATTGTTTGTCCATATAGAACTAAACGGCAGCCAAACAATTACTTCGAATTTTTCGGTATTTATCGTCGAATAAGGAAAAAACCCGAGAATAGCGACATCACTAACGACCAAAAAATGAAAAGAACGAAAAAGCGTGTAATTGCGTGTAAAGTGGTGAAAAGCGTGTACACGCCATGTGACAAAATCATCGCGTGTAAACCGTTGAAAAAGCGTGTATTACACGCAAATATCATGTCACTTGACATGTATGGATATAACCCAAAAACTGCATTTTACCCCTATGTTCTATTTTTAGCCGTGGCGGCCATCTTGGTTGGTAGGCAGAGTCACCGGACACAATTTTTAAACTAGATACCCCAAAGATGATTGTGGCCAAGTTTGGATTAATTTGGCCCAGTAGTTTCAGAGAAGAAGATTTTTGTAAAAGATTGCAAAAATTTACAAAAAATTGTTAAAAATTGACTGTAAAGGGCAATAACTGCTAAAGGGGTCAACTGACCATTTCGGTCATGTTGACTTACTTGTAAATCTTACTTTTATTTTATTTTACATTATTGCTGTTTACAATTTATCTCTATCTATAATAATGTTCAAGATAATAACCAAAAACAGCAAAATTTCCTTAAAATTACCAATTCAGGGGCAGCAACCCAACAACAGGTTGTCCGATTCATCTGAAAATTTCAGGGCAGATAGATCTTGACCTGATAAACAATTATACTCCTGTCAGATTTGCTCTAAATGCTTTGGTTTTTGAGTTATAAGCCAAAAACTGCATTTTACCCCTATGTTCTATTTTTAGACGTGGTGGCCATCTTGGTTAGGTGGCCGGGTCACTGGACACAGTTTTTAAACTAGATACCCCAAATGATGATTTTGGCCAAGTTTGGTTTAATTTGGTCCAGCAGTTTCAGAGGAGAAGATTTTTGTAAAAGTTAACAAGCAGGACAACGCCGAACGCGGACGCAAAGTGATGGGAAAAGCTCACTTGGCCCTTTGGGCCAGGTGAGCTAAAAATGACTTCAGACAAGTTCTTAGTGCCCTATCAGGTATTTAGTTTCAAAAACTAACATGACATGATTGTATACTTAACATTTCCTTTTATTCCTATGAATATGAAAAGGATGTCATGCAATTTGAAAAATCTGAGAACATAAATAATCCATATAACAAATAGTGTCATGCACTGTAAATAACAACAATCTTATCCAGAACATAAATCTTAAAACATTAAACATATTAAAATGTCTATAAATAATATCTGTAAGAGCTGTATTTGTCCTAGCATACAAAACATAAATAGTTAAAACTTATTATTACCACAGATCTCTTACAAGGTATATCATACTCTATAATATATATATTAAGTCTTTACCTTCCTAAATTTGAATGGAAACTGGTGAGGAAACCTATATGGTCATCTGAACTTTTAGCCAGAGTTTCTGTTTGGCCCTAAAACAAATAAAACAAATAAATAATAAGACTGCTTATAGATTTATTATTAATTGATCAACTCAACCTTAATATGTATCTTCTTATATTAAGACTAAATATTAAAGATGGGTGTAAAAGGGGGTGGTGGTATCTGAACGGAAGAACGCGAAATAATATTGCCATTTCACGATTAACGAACAATTAAAAATTTCTTGCACGTTGATCTTTTTACCAATTTCACGAAACACGGTGAATAATAAACCTTTTTCACAACTGCATGTTAAATAGAAATGGCAAAACATCAAGAAAATAACCCTTTACCACCCTCACTAAATATCTCATCTAAAGTCTGAAGCATTTCAGAAAAAAGGTGTAGAAAATCAAGTATGACAGACTGTGTGTGAACATAAAGTGTAATGGTTAGGGTATAATAATTACTATGTAATGGTTAGGGTCTAATAATTACTATGTTTAGTGTAATGGTTAGGGTCTAATAATTACTATGTTTAGTGTAATGGTTAGGGTCTAATAATTACTATGTTTAGTGTAATGGTTAGGGTCTAATAATTATTATGTTTAGTGTAATGGCTAGGGTCTAATAATTACTATGTTTTCAATACCATTTCAATGTCTCTTTTCTTCTTCATAAATGCCTTTTGTACAACTTTTTGAGAGAATCTATTTCCATTCTCTATTTGTTTGAGTCTTAAATGCCTTCTGAGTGTGTCCCACAAGTCTTCATCAGCTCCTCCTGGTTTTTTCTGTCTTTCTTTAGCTGTTTTTGTGATGATATTTATACTTTGTAATGTTGAGTATGATAACCTGGCCAATCTCTCTCCATCTTCTGTCTGATAAACACAAAATTATTTGAATAAACATATTTACAGATAGTTAAGTTATTAATGGTTATTATTGAGAAATTAACTTAATAAGTAAAATTTATGTTAAGCAATGAACCATGTAACTATATTAAGGTCAAGCGAACCCTATTTGACGGATATACACATCTAACAATGCTACTTAGAACCGATTAGTGTTGATCAAGGCAAATACCTATAACTATGTGGTAGAGGTTCTGCTCTTTGTTGAAGGTGAAATATAGTTTTCAACCTCTATATTATTTGGTGTCTTGTAGAGAATTGTATCTAGACCCACTCCTAAAGTAGGGTATACAAATAATAAAATAACCTATATAAAATGAGATTCAGTGAAAAACTTTAAATAAACATGAAGCATTCTCTGACCTTTTCAATTTGACCTCTAAATGTCTCAGCCATAGAAAATGGAAACTGTTTAAGTATTTCTCTATCAGTTTGTCTTCTCATATTGGAGTAAGTTGTTCCTTAAATAAAAACAAGGTCCTAAGATAAATTATGTATTATTGTTTTTTTATCATTTTCAATCAGATACCATTCAAAGTATCCTTTGTTATCGTTTACACTCTTCCAATGTACAAAATGATACAGTAAAGATACATCTCATATTGTTTGGTACTGTTAGATTGCAAACTTAGTAATGAATACATGATATCTTATTCACAAACAATTCATTTTAAAAAAATCAGTAGAATAAATAAGGTACATGAAAAGAATCTGCATCAAAAGTTAGCCACTAAAGCCAAGACATAACAATTTGCATATTAATTTTTTTACAGCATTCTAATGCCACAAGTATACACCATGGAATATTGATGATTCGTCAACATAAACCTGCTTTGAACTGTGAAATTGGGACTTTTCTAAATGACCTTAAGATTGTCTTGTGAGTTCAGGGTATACAATCTTGTCTTTTCTAGTTATATATATAGCTTATTATAGCATACTTTTACCTGTTAAAAATTCTGACATTAAGACAGGAACCTCTCTACTTGGAATGTCATTACTTAGCATCTCAAACAACTAAAATATGAAATATTGAACTGTGTTATCATCATGAATGTAACAAAACCTTGAGCTTAGAACTGAACAGCATTCACATCATATGTTTACAAAACCAACAGTTCAAAAATGAATGCAAGTGTAATATCTATAGGGATCAGTTTGATGGTACACCTGTAATTTCTCATATCAGCTGTTTTAAAAAATAAATTCTAATATATATATAGATTGGACGGTTGGATTTCCTGTTTGAATGGTTCTACACAAGTTATTTTTGGGGCCCTGTATAACTTGCTGTTCGGTGTGAGCAAAGGCTCCCTGTTGAAGGTCGTACTTTGACCTATAATGGTTTACTTTTAGCAAATTGTGACTTGTCTCATTGGCACTCATACCACATAATCTTAGATCTAGTTGCATGTTTTACCTACCCTTTTTACAAGATAGAAATCTCTCATTCTGAGCAAGACAAAATGAAGTAATGCTGATCTTGTAGTTGGCATATAACAAGCAGAGAACATGTTAACTAACGAGTCTTTATTGATCTCTACTTTCCAAATCAGACCCGTTCTGTAGTCAAACAAACAACCAACTGAAACAGTTGAAACATTATAAAATTAATGTAACAATGCAAATTTTTTATAAGAAATTTTTGTATAATCAAAGTTTGGGTAAGTTCTATAAAATATAATTTTATTTCAGAGGAAGGTAAAATTTTAACATGTTTATTTTTAGAACTATAATGTGTGCACAGATTAATCTGTATACAGTCAATTATTCAAAAAATCTGTTTTACAAATGACACCATAAAGTTAAGTCTGGTGAAACTTTATCCAATTGTTTTATATATATATTTTCTTTAAGGTACTGGTTATATATAAAGTTAGTTTAAGAAAATAGGGTCCTATTAATAATTCAATATTGTCAGTTGGTGAGAATCTGAAAATGATCAACCATTTCTATCATCTCTTTTAAACAGTTGAAATTTTCTGAAGTAATGTGTTCTGATGTGCTGCACCGCCTTTTTCTGAAGACTACATAAATACCTTATGATGTTGTGATTCTGGAGTTCTCCAATTTCATGGTAAATGGTAGCCTACGTCTCTAAACTCTTTCCAATTTTAAAGATTCAAATTTCATATTTAATACAGTTACCTGTAGGTGTCTCTCTCAGTATATCATAGAGACAGGATGTTGACAAGTGGAATGTATCTTTTGCCAGGGGAGATAATACAGGTATAACATCAGTACTGGTTACCACTATACTCTTTGGAAGAGTCCCAGTAGAATCATCTTCATTTGTAATAGTAGATTGGAGGTTGACAATTTTATCTGAAATTATGTGAATACACAAATATGAGTTGTATTTCCTAAAATAGACTTTTGGCAACAAATACTTGGTGTTACATTTTAAGCTTTAGCAGGGAAGTGGCCACATTAAACTTCAGTTATTCTAATATCTTAAGTCCAAAACAACACTTTGTCTCATGGGTTTATCAGATAACTATGAATTTCAGAAAAGTATGAAAATTCCAGTATCATCAATTTTCATGAGAAAAAATGTTTCAATCACTGAAGCTGTAAAAAAATCTCAAATTCTTTATAATAGCAATATCATATATGTTCAGTGGTTGTCGTTTGTTGTTGTGGTTCATAAGTGTTTCTAGTTTCCGTCTTTTGTATAGAATAGACCAATGGTATACCTATTTGTAAGGTTTTACACTAGTCATTTATGGGAGCTTTTATAGCTTGCTGTTCGGTGTGAGCCAAGACTCTGTGTTAAAGACCTTACTTTGACCTATAATGGTTTACTTTTACAACTTGGGACTTGGATTGAGAGTTGTCTCATTGGCACTCGTACCAAATCTTCCTATATCTATATATTAATGGAAAATGTATGTGTTAATATCTTACACACTGTATAATGACATGATCTGTGAAATTAGTAATAACTTACCATGCAGTAAAATATGATGACAAGGTTCAAACTCAATACTGACATTTAACATGTGGATAAAATAACCAGGTAGTAATACCATTAAATAATCTCCTATAAATAGATAGAAATAATTTATTAAGGCAGAGAACCTGATGGTTATCCAAGAATTATCTGGATACACAATATATTTGTAAATGTTACAATGTACCTTTATCTAATTAGCTCAAAAGTTTCAGGCAATGCAATTCTTAAATGATTATAATTTGAATCAATTATTGGATGGCTCGCCAAAGTGTTTTTTTATATAAATACTGTATAAATAATGTTCGTTTACAATTTTACCTTACTAAACATGTGAATTTTAGAGTGTATCTAACGAGAATAAGATTGTCTTCACATAACTTATTTGTTGAAACAGGACGATATCACGGTGTTAATAGATCTGAAAGAAAATGCACTCTCTGTACTTTAAATACAATAGACGAGTTCATTTCATTTTACAGTGTGATTGTTATAATGCAATTAGGAGACAGTATATTAAGCCATATTATTATAAGCGTCCATCGTCATTTAAGCTTTTACAGTTGTTGAGCACAGAAAATGTAAAAGACATATGTAACCTTTGTAAATTTCTTTTCCATGCATTTAAACGTAGAACAGACATGTTATAACCAATACTTAATATAGATTATTATTCTTCTCGGATGTATTCATTTATCAGTTATGTATGTTTTATGTATTTATTTATGATATATTGTATTTGCATATATATTATATTTGTACTGATGAGCATCATTTGCTCAAAGTAATAAAGAATTGAATGATTGTTTGCAAAAACAGTGGCCTTATTTAGAAAAATATCATTACTAGAATCACTAGAATGCTTATTACAAATCCAATCAACACTACTTGCTAATTGATATCTGATATGTCACCACCACATGTTTGAAGCAGTTCTATTTTTTAGTTGGAATGACAAGATAATCAGACATTTTCTGAAAGATGATACAGAGAACCAACTATACCAACCATGCCATGAAAAGTGAAGTCTGTGTCTCCTTGAGAACGGCACACCTGATACACAGCCATGGAGGACCTTAGCTGTAAAACAAACTTGTATATAGTAAGGAAAAGCTAAATTCTAAGGAGATAAACGGACACAATATTCAAAATCTACATGTTTTTTGGATGAGATGAATTGAATTGAACAGTAGAATTTTAAAAAGTGCAAAAGTGGGATGTACTACAATCTATAGATAAGCATCTCCAATAGTATATTTCTCAATTCTGGCCTTCACATAGAGTTTCAAAAAAACAAAAATAAGAACTAAATCTAAAGTTTATTTTTTATAAATCTACAACATATTCCGTCTTTTTATAACAAAAAAAGTGTTTTGGTAAGTCAAAAAATCTTCCTACCATGATGCACCATGCTGATATAGTAGTTGATTTCTGTAACTTCATCATCAGACTCAGAGACACTGGATAAATTAAAATTTCCACTGGAAGTCAGGCAGGCTTGGTTATTCTGGTTATTCTACAGAAAAAATAACATAAGAAAACAAATATGTATCCATAATGGTAGCATATATATGTAATTCATTGATTTATTACTGGTACTTGAAAGTAAAACATTTCAATTGCCATAAACATACATTTATACATACATAGGCGTTGAGATGACACTGCAATTTAACCAAAAGTCAAAGTTATAACTGATATTTTTGATTAACTATTGAAATTTGCAGTTAAATAGGGTCCTTTACAAAATATTCACAAAAAAAGTATCTCAAGGATTACAATAAATTTTATCAATTGATTTTTTCATTTGCTTTGAGTTTTAAATCAAAATCAATTCGACAGTAAATTACATCATCTGGTGATGTCCTTGACATTCCAATAGATGAAGAGTCTGACTGCTCTGACAATGACTTTGGCCTTTCAACTGAAGGTGATGTCCTTGTTTTGTCAAGGCCAGGTGAAGTCCTTGACCTGTCAAAAGCTGGGGATGTCCTTGACCTATCAAATACAGGTGATGTTCTTGACCTCATTCTGGAAACAGATCTCTCCCTGTTATATGGTGTGTCCATTTGTTGACAACAGATACAAAGTGTTCCATTGTTTTGCGTCAAAACAGCTAAATTAAGGAATTGATCTGAAATATTCAAGTAAATACATTAAATTTTCATTGTTCTCATTAAAGTAAACTCACATCTGCTGAAGGTTCACTGTGAATGTTAGAATAACATATAGAGGTGAATGGTCCTGTTTTCTGTATTATTTTGAAAAGATTTCCTAATTGTTAGAATGCATTCTCTATGGATGGTATCAATGCACATTGTATTTCTACATACTATAACATTTTAAATGTGAACACAAACTTGTTATCATTTAATGTGTATGTGGTCAAAATGTCATGTTGAACTTATATGCACAGGCAAAGCAACAGATAGAAACTGATATTTCTGAATATATTATTCAGATGCATCAAACTTAAGTCACATACCTGAAATTCCATTATCAAGGATAGATGAATTGTAAAATGACCTACAATATAAAAAAAAGTTTTTAACACAAAAACATTTTTATCTTAGTCCACATCAATGAAGTGTTTAGTATATGTTAAAGTGATTTCAATAATTGATTGATTGATTGATTGATTGATGGTGATTTATGCATCTTTAAAAGTGCCACTTTTGGGCTATTTCATGTAGTGCCAGTTTTTATTAGTGGAGGACGCCAGAGTGCCGAAAGAAAACCAAAAACTTTCAATATTAAAACTGACAATTCTAGTCAATTAAGATTAGAGTCATCGAGTGCACCAGCAAGAGCGTGGTTTGAATTTACAAACTCAGTGTTGACTGGCTAGTGATTACAATAGTAGAGCTACTTAGACCACTTGGCCACCAAGAAAAATCTATGGAGTAGAAATTGAATTTTTATGATTTTAAGACAATTTTAGAATGTGTTTTGCTTATTTTATGTGCATTATATACAAATATTTGCCTATTTTGACAGAATGAAATCAGTAACATTTCAGACATTAAAAGAGATAAATGCATTAATTTTTCGATTTTCAGTTGTAGTTCAACGAGCCAAAGTTGAATGCAAGATTGTACCAAAATCTGTGACATAGACCTAGACCATTTACTGTTCCTTGGCCTTAAGTGTTCTCAATTTAGCAGTATTTAACTAATTTCATTTGAAAACCCTGCATACTATCAAAATCCACTGAAAGGAACTTTTCCAAAATGAAATATAGGTGTTGGTTCAGCAGTTATTTATGTTTTTATGTGTATACAAAAAGGTGCACTTACCTCATACTGGTTTTTACATGTGGAAATGGAAATGATATGAGCACATCAAACTGAAAAAAATATAGAAAATGTTTATTTTACATGAATGTTTATTATTTACTTCATGAAAAAAATACTTTTATAAATGCAGATGTTTAATTAATAAAGACAATTTCAAATTCATAAATTCATGTTCTAACCAGCACAGATGTAAAGACTTGCTAGCAAGAAATTGCCATAAAAAACAGCTTACAAAAAAAGTCTTAATTTTCAGACAAATATTTATGATTTCACACAGTCACAGTTATTTCATACTCAAATCAGAAAAGTCCCCTACCATTGCAAGTTTTTCCAATAATATTCCGTGACAAGTGGTCCAGACAAAAAACTTACAATATTTTCATATTGAGCTGATTGATAGAACTGTATAGCTGACATCATAGGTACATGGTGGTCCTTGTTTTGGTCCCTGGCCCCTGGATGACGGTAGTGTATGTAATATAACTGTTGGTGTTGACAGTCCCACTGACACCATACAAACTTCTTCACTATTGGTTTTGTCTCTGGTTGTTTACTCATTACCTGAAAAAAGTGTATTTAATATCATAAAACTTTTCATTAGCTGAACTGTACAGATTCTATCACTTCTAAGGACTTGTAGAGCCTATGGCTTATTTAAAGTTTTTTGCTATTTGGAGAATTTTGCAAAATTTATTTAAAACTTTTAGTTGCTTTTAGAAACTTGACATATTGTGTTTACCCCGGTTGAGAGCTGTGTAGTAATATATATGTCTTTTCTTTTTTTTTTGTGTTGTGGGATTGTTGTCTCATTAAATCATAAAAATATATCCATTCAGAGACTTTTAAACTTTTAATACTTTTCATACTGTTAACTGTAATGGTACTGTCCATTTGACATTTACCTCTCTTTGTATAATGAATTTGTTTTACAACAATCAAACAACACAACAACACTAAAAAATATCAAGTTTTTTATTAAGTTTTATTTATTTTAATTACATGCTATCCCGGCTGTCAGAAAAAAAAATCTTTTCTTTTTAAATCTCCTCATATCATTGTTGATGCAGTAATGTCTAAATTTAACTGACAGACTTGTCATTTTAAAAGTTGATTAATGAATTGTAATTTCTCAAATCATCTATTGTAAATATTCTGTATCAAATATATGTAACAGTACTTACAACTCCTCTGTCCCCAACTCTACCTAGTGGGATTCTGTATAAACCAATAGCTAAAAATATAACAGAATTTAAACTTCATTTTATAAATTTACAAGGCAGTAGTTCATAATAATTTAATTTACTTTAATCTTTGATATTGAAATTCTTTATATGGTTTACATGAAGCACTCACCATAAAGATTAGTTTTCTGCTTTTTTCTCTATTTTTTCTATCATTATTTCCTCATTGACATAAAAGATTGATGCCACTTTCAGCTTTATCATGTTAATATGCTATTTTGTGGCACTCCGTTTTTATCAGTGGAAAACACTTGACTGCCTGGAGAGAACCGACAACCTTTCAATTAAGGTGGTACTCAACACTTTCACTAAAATTAATTTGGCTCGTTTAATTTTCATAAAATTTTGACAAAGCATCACTTTGACCCTTTGACAAAAATGTAAAAATTTCAAAAAATTTGAACCAACCGTTTTATTGGAAAAATTACACTGGTTATATAGCAGTTTGACAAACACTTATTTTGATCATTGAAAAGCTTAATATTCCGTTAACAACACAACATAGTTAAAACTGTTAAATAACTGATTTTACAGAGTTATCTCCCAGTAGTGTTAGTTACCACCTTAAGATTGGAGACAGACACACCTTCCATGTAAGGGGTTCAAACAAACAACCTTAGTTGTGACAGGCTAGTGGTCAAGTAGTTGCACTTGGCCATGTCCTCCTTGTCATAATAAAGGAAATTTTTTAGGGATTGTTGGATGGGATAATGGTTGCAACTAGTGGAAAATATGTGTTGATAACTGTAAAACTCATATTCAAGAACCATATCATGATAGCAATCCTAAACTTTTGACAAAAAAGACTTCAACTTTACTGTTTACCAGTCAGAAGTTGAGAACCCTTTGTTCAACAGTTTCCCTGTCAGCAACAACCCATTATCAAGCAAATCAAAATAGAAAGAAAATAAGTTATCCTTGCAGCAGCATTATAACGAACAATTATAATATCAGCAAATCATTTTGCCCACTTGAATCTCAAATCAACCTATAAGTCTATCAGCCCAACAATGTCTGACTGTTTTTTTCATCAAAGAAATTAAAAAAGAACTATGTTTGAAAATAAATAATACACTTTAAAAAAATAAATAAACAGCTGCACCATGAGCGCATGATAAGCCCTTTGTCTTGTGTGAGAAGTTTAATGCAATAATCATAGTTTCTGAGATACGGCGAGACATGTGAAAAAAAAACCTTTTTAAAAAAAAATTCAATAACTCTAAAATAAAATTTTGAATCATCACCAAAAAATATACAGATCTTTAGATAAATATAACTAAGAAGTGTGTAAAGTTCATTAATGTTTTTTAAGATACGATGCAACATGTGAAACCCCCCCTCTTTTTTACAAAAAACTCAATAACTCTGAAATAAAATTTTGAATCATCACCAGGGTTTCCGCTGGCGGTCGCCATTTTCGCAATTTTCGAAAAAATAATAATTGTGGCGATAAAAATTCGTCATTTGCGAAAGAATTTGGCGAAAGAAATATATAGAACGATTTATTTTCCTCCATCTTGTTTATTTACTTTTTTCGAGTTTCTCGGACTTTACCTATCAGACAATACTCGGAATTCACCTTGACATCATTAAGATTTGGACAGAAAATCAATAATCAGCTGATTTCATTTTATAGCTACCGACAACAAAGGACTAATTAATAAAGGTGTTGATTGAATTGTTTGACAAAATGATATGGTTAAATGGCTTCCGTTAAATGTCACATACAGAATTTATTTACCACTTTGCGACGCACGTGTTTAAAGCAAACTTTTGACGTCTCCTCTCTTTTTAAAGATAGTTTAGAAAAGAAAGCTGTTGTTGTGACGAAATATTTTCAAAAACAAGAAAAATCTCCGATTTAAAACTTTAATTATCCTTTGACTTTAATATAGGTATTTGATTAGGGAGACTACTTTAAAGTCGTTTGAGTGACACGTGTGTTTCAAGCATAGTTTTACGTCTCAACTTTTTCATTTACGATGGTCAAGAAATGAAACCTGTCGTTATGAAGAAATCTATCCAAAAGGTTGGGAACAACCCCTTGAATGAGAGTAGCCCTTCAATGTTATGACTACACATGAAATGAGGGATCAAAATATCATGTGATAAAAGCTTTTGCTTTGTTGTAAAAACCACTTCTTAGTACAAAAGGGCACATCGATATTTTTCTTTTAAAGAAATTTTCCCTATGAACTATACTGGTATTATATAATCAAAACCTGTCCATTAATTTTGTTGTATTCCAGGACTTATATCTTCTTTATAATTAAAAGTATAGTGGCCCCCTCATTTAGAAAAGTTGTTTAAAATACAATGAATATTTTCCCCTTTTATGTTAAAAACAAAATCTGTTGTTTTAAAGTAAATGTTTAGTGTTTATTCATTAAATGTAGACTCTAAAATAAGTTTGACAGAATAATCATAGACACAATTGGGCAAAATCATCTTATTTAAGGGAAAAAGGGGGGTGGGGTGTAAGAAAAAAAGGTAAATTTTAAACGAAAAATATAGTTATCTTACTTGGCGAAAAAAATAATAAAGTGGCGAAAAAAATATTGTTTTGGCGAAAGAGGTGGCGAAAAAAATAATTGACCCAGGGGAAACCCTGATCATCACCAAAAAGTATACAGATCTTTAGATTAATATAACTAAGAAGTGTATAGAGTTTTAAGCAAAAATCGTAAATCGTTTATGATATATGGCGCGACATGTATAAACCCACCTTTTCTTACAAAAAACTCAATAACTCTAAAATAAAATTTTGAATCATCACCAAAAAGTATACAGATTTTTGGATTAATATAATTAAGAAGTGTGTGACGTTTAAAGCAATAATCAGAAATTGTTTTTGAGATACAGTGCATCATGTGAAAAATACACACCCTTGTTTTAGTTATAAAGTCCTGTAACTCAAAAAGTTTAAACTCTATTTTCACCAAAAAGTATACAGATCGTTTGACCATCATGAGAAACAACTATATAAAGTTTCATGAAATTTGGATAAGCGGTTCTCAAGTTACGGTGTGACATGTGGACGCCGGAAAGACAGACGGAAGCCAGACATTTGTATACCATAATACGTCCCGTCAAAATTTTAACGGGCATATAAAAAGAGAAAGTCCCACCACATCTGTTTTTTTTTTTACACATTCACATTTTTGATAACTTACATTCCTTGTGTAACATAACAATCATGTGACATTCCTTGGCTGATGGCTGACCTAAATACAGAAACTGAATCTTCAGGAAGTGTGGACGTTCTAAGTTAAGAGAAAACACTCGGCTATTTGCTGCACGAATTTCTGCTAAATATGCACTGTATGTTTCTGAAATAAATGTAAATAAACTTAATAAACTGTTTTCACAGAGATATGTCTTGCTTTTTTGTGATTTCGATAATACAAATGTTGAAATTAAAATAGCAACACTTAAACATGTATGTTTTGCAAATATTCAAAGTCCATGAACCATGACTGAAGGTACATGGATAAAATATCTCCAGGGAAATGAGATTTGCCAATGCAAATACAACTGCATACCAAATACCATTGACTTATCATAAGTAGTTCCCTTTAATCAAACCTTAACACAAACTAATACATGTAAACTAAGCAAAATTTCAAAGTCAATAAACCATAACTGAGGGGGCGGGGTCAAATAGTCTCCATAGAAATGAAATATTCTAATGCTGATACAACTGTATACCAAATATCTTTGACATACCACTAGTGGTTCCCCATAAACTGACCTAATCACAAACTAATACATGAAAATATAAGCAAGACAAAAGTCAATGGAATTCACAATTCAAGTCATGGAAGCTTGTAATCAACCAATTTTCAAATAAATTAGGGATTTGGCAATGACTTTGACAGAAATTTTCCAATGGATAAAACTTCAATGACCTCAAATTGCAATATTGTGATCAAATATTTGGGTCACAGGAGCTTGTTTTCTTCCTACAAAACAAAATAGGTAAATTTAGATTATCAGAGTTATCTCCCCTGATATGAGCAATTTAGTTTAAACATATTTATTTATAGTGGATTGGGAAACAAGTTTTGCAACTTATATTAATCCCTTTCCACTTTGCGGGTGCGAGTGCTGCCTTGTAGCGGCATTAGCCTACTCTTTTTCAAAATCTACAAGGTTGTCTTTAACGTGCAAGAGATATGGCTCTCTCTTAACACGGGTCAGCCATTTATCGTCCCCTTCCAACGGACTATCATCGTTTCCTTAAGACCATACTCGCAAATGGTGTCAAGGGAGAGCCGAAAATTGAGTTCCTGAAATTTTCATCCCAAACGGGAATCGAACCAGGAACCTTTGTGTTAGTAGTCCGATGCTCTAACCACTACACCACGGCTCTCATGTGAGCAATTTGAAGGGAAACAAATCAAACACAAGTATTCTGTAATTGTCAAAACTGTAGAAATGATAAGATAATGCACATATTCTTTTACATATATGAATGGTCTTACAAAAGTGCATAAGAGCACATGAACTATAGCTTATTTCTTATCATAGTTCTTCCTCAATGCAGGTCCTAAAATACAATTTCCTTATCAGAGGATGACAGGTATGGTTTTAATTTTGTGGAGAATATCTATCATTCAAATACTGGTAAATAAAATTCAACCCCAACAAACCATTTCTGCTTTTACAGTTAATCACAAATAAAATTGCAGCAAAGTGGGCTAGAAGAGGCTAAATGTGAAAAAAAGAATCTGTAAATATAATTTGGTAAGTAGTAATTTGTTGCCAGTTGAATTAAAGTTACCTTTTCCATGTTTCTGTCCTGAGGCACTTGTGTCCTTGGTTACCACAGAAAATGCTGAAAATGGTAAATCAAATTATTAATGCATATATATGATTAAATGGAAGCAGATTTACATTATTTGCATTGCTGTTATAAGGACTGCTAGTAAAGGTGACAATGAGAACCAGATGCTCCGCAGGGCACAGCTTTATACGACCGCAGAGGTTGAACCCTGAACGGTTGGGGCAAGTATGGACACAACATTTAAGCTGGATTCAGCTCTAAATTTGGATTGTGATTAAATAGTTGACACAGCATAGGTTTCTGACACAGAATGAATGTGGTCTAATGAACTTAAAAAAAAATGTTTGCCTTTGAGCAATTCCCTATGCTGTTGAATATTAATCCTCTCAAAAAAATGTTTGAAGAAATTTTCTTTTTATTTATGAAATCTGAAATGAAAAAAATTGACCCTCCAATTTTTTTTTCACATCCCCTTTTCCCTTATTTCAAAACTGATCTCAATTCAAATTTCTAATGAAGTTTGCAACAATAACTACTCATTTAAATACATCATAAAATATTACAATGTAAAAGTGCTTGTTATCACTGAATGGTAAAGATTGTTTTAATCTACCAGTTGGTAGTAAAAGTGAATATACATTGTATATTGTATAAAACAATGATTTAAGTTGATTCAACTACTATTCTGGACAAAGAAAGATAACTCCAATTGAAATCCAATTGGAATTTCTTGCTATTGCACAATATTGTGCAATTAGATATTTCTTGCTCTTGTGCAATACTGTGCAATTGAAAATATTTGCTATTGCACAATACTGTGCAATTGAAGATTTCTTGCTATTGCACAATACTGTGCAATTGAAGATTTCTTGCTATTGCTGAATACTGTGTAATTGAAAATTTCTTGCTATTGCACATGCTTAATATAATAATTTTGGATCCTGATTTGGACCAACTTGAAAACTGGGCCCATAATCAAAAATCTAAGTACATGTTTAAATTCAGCATATCAAAGAGGCCCAAGAATTCAATTTTTGTTAAAATCAAACTTAGTTTAATTTTGGACCCTTTGGACGTTAATGTAAACCAATTTTAAAACGGGACCAAAAATTAAGAATCTACATACACAGTTAGATTTGGCATATCAAAGAACCCCAATTATTCAATTTTTGATGAAATCAAACAAAGTTTAATTTTGGACCCCGATTTGGACCAACTTGAAAACTGGGCCAATAATAAAAAATCTAAGTACATTTTTAGATTCAGCATATCAAAGAACCCCAAGGATTCAATTTTTGTTAAAATCAAACTAAGTTTAATTTTGGACCCTTTGGACCTTAATGTAGACCAATTTGAAAACGGGACCAAAAATTAAGAATCTACATACACAGTTAGATTCGGCATATCAAAGAACCCCAATTATTCAATTTTTGATAAAATCAAACAAAGTTTAAATCTGGACCCTTTGGGCCCTTTATTCCTAAACGGTTGGGACCAAAACTCCCAAAATCAATACCAACCTTCCTTTTATGGTCATAAACCTTGTGTTCAAATTTCATAGATTTCTATTTACTTATACTAAAGTTATTGTGCGAAAACCAAGAAAAATGCTTATTTGGGTCCCTTTTTGGCCCCTAATTCCTAAACTGTTGGGACCTAAACTCCCAAAATCAATACCAACCTTCCTTTTGTGGTCATAAACATTGTGTTTAAATTTCATTGATTTCTATTTACTTAAACTAAAGTTATTGTGCGAAAACCAAGAATAATGCTTATTTGGGCCCTTTTTTGGCCCCTAATTCCTAAACTGTTGGAACCAAAACTCCCAAAATCAATCCCAACCTTTCTTTTGTGGTCATAAACCTTATGTCAAAATTTCATAGATTTCTATTTACTTAAACTAAAGTTATAGTGCGAAAACCAAGAAAATGCTTATTTGGGCCCTTTTTGGCCCCTAATTCCTAAAATGTTGGGACTAAAACTCCCAAAATCAATCCCAACCTTCCTTTTGTGGTCATAAACCTTGTGTTAAAATTTCATAGATTTCTACTCACTTTTACTAAAGTTAGAGTGCGAAAACTAAAAGTATTCGGACGACGACGACGACGACGACGACGACGACGACGCCAACGTGATAGCAATATACGACGAAAAATTTTTCAAATTTTGCGGTCGTATAAAAATCATTTTATTATTTAAATAAACAGCTTTCATTCTGCCTATGTCATCTCAGGATTGTCTCAGCTTATCATGGACTTTGTCTTATCAGGTTGTTTCTCGATCATATTATTAAAAGTGAAAGAAAAGAAATGACTGTCTTGTGTTTTTATAGTTACTATGCATTTTCTGGAGCTTGCAATGCAGTAAGAAATTTATTTCTGATACGGGTAATAAATTTTTAATTGATGATATCAAAATATTCGTCTTTTTCCATTTTAGGTGATTCTTACTTTTAGTTACTTATACAATTACTTTTTAATAAGGATTCGTTAGTGTACAAGCAAGCAATGCACTTGATGCGAACATATACGTTTGACATTTATGACTTTATGAGTTTATCACATCTTTAGAAATGCAAATGATATCTTAAAAACTTTGTTTTTTGTATTGTATTTCAGGATGATAAACGGAGCTGGAAATTATTGTTACGTCCTCAGACCTTTCAAGACTATTACAAATGGGAAATTATACTGTAGTTTCTCAGTTAACAACAGCACACGATTACTATCATTTTGATAACACAAAATTTTGCCATTTCCACAATACATTTGAAATAAACAAACCAGCATTTGAATTGTTTTACATTGTCATTTTGGGGCCTTTTATAGCTGACTTTGCCGCATCGGCTTTGCTCATTATTGAAGGCCGTACGCTGCCCTATAGTTGTTAATTTCTGTGTCAATTTGGTCTCTTATGGAGAGTTGTCTCATTGGCAATCGTACCACATCTTCTTTTTTATATTTACTTAAGAATGGAAGTAAAAGGATTCAAGATCCTAGTAAACATAGCTGTGGAACTGTACCTCTTAGGTACTAGGATATGTTTTGACAATTTGCAGACAAGTTGCCAATTGTCAAAACTATCATAATGACCTAGAAGAGCTACTGTTCAAAAGGTAAAGTAAACAGTGCAGTTTTGAAACGTACTCTTTTCTAAAATAAAAGCTTTGTTTAAGTCAATAGCTGTACGAGTTATATCTGATTTAGGATATAAAATAAATGCGGACTAGAAGCTTACAAACCTTACCAATTAAAGATCTGCCTTCATTCACAGAACAGGAAACTACTTTTACTCTTTGAGTGTATGTATACAATAACTACAAGAAAAAATATACAAATAAGAAATAATTTTTAAAAAGCAATTGGACCTATTTGCTACTATAAAACACAACTCAGTTAATATGTGAAATATATGATAGTAGGAGAAAACAACAGCCAACATGAATAATTGAAGTTTGCCAAAAAATAATTAAATTGTTGTGAAATTACATTCTTGTTATATTTCTGTTTGACTCACATGAATTTCTAACGATAAATGCATGGATTACTTCTCTCTAGAACTTTTAGATCTGTTGTTGGTGTCTTTTTTTATTTTTAGAGATCTGTCACTTCCTGTCTGTGTTTCTATTAGATATTTTTCTGCTTTGCCTTGATCTGATTGGTTCAGCTTTTTTTGTTGATTTTTGTTGTTTGTTCTTACATTTTTTGTAGTGTAACACCACTGTCCCATGCTAGGTGAGAGTTTTCCATCAAACATATTTTACCCTCCCACACTCTATATGAGGCCACAGTACAGTGGTTGTCATTGGTTCATGTCTGTCATATTTGTTTTTCATAAAACGTTTTGTTTCAAATAAGGCCATTAGTTTTTTTTCAATTGAATTGTTTTATTTTGCCTATGTTTGGGCCTCTCAAAGCTGACTACAAAGTATGGGTCTTCCTCATTTTTTAAGGCCATACAGTTGCCTATAATTGCTTACATCAACTTCATTTAAAATTTGGTGGATGTTATCTCATCATACCACATCTACTTTTTTTATATTGATATTTAAAGATGACCTGATGCATTTAACATTTTATAAAAACAAGTTTTTCATTTAGTTATGAGTCTTCAGACAGAGCTCTTAACACAGACTACTATAGATTCAAGTCTTGTCATAAATATAGACAAATCTTGAAATGTTTTTGATGAATGAGTCACACAGGTTGACCAGTGGTCAATTAGCCTAAATGACAACATTGAACCTACTGGGATGTATCAGAATTGTGACGTGCTGCAAGAATTTAAAAATATGTTTTTTTTACAAACATATCTGAGGAAAATGAATCTATAAAAGCTATCAATAAATAGTATAAGTACCTGGTATGACTGTTTAGCAGGATCATACATTCCAATGTGGGTAACAATGTCTCCCTATAATTAACAGAATGAAAATAGTCATTTGATAGATATGAATTGACAGGCTAAGGAAATATCTTTGGGTTTGGGTTTATTTCATTTTGTTTTGATATATAAATTGAATCCCAAACGCCTTTCTGTAATCTCACATGAACCTCATGTACTTTAGTGTTACATTATTTGGTTTGGGCATTGTTGTCTCTTTTAAATTCATTGCAGTTTTCAAAAAATATTATTATAGATAAGATATATTATGTGTAAAAAAAATCATTTGTAATTACAGAGTACTTATTACAGAAAATAATATAGCTAATTTCAAGTTTTCCATGATCAAATAGAAAAAGTTATTTTTTAAAACTGGAAAAAAAAACCATCTGACTTGCATTAGTTTTATCAGACACATCATCCCAGGTAAACAGTATACATCCATCCTTTTCTTGATTCAGTATCTTTAAATTCTCTGAAAAGATAAAAAAAGAAAAATTAAATAAATGTTCTTCTGGTCTTAAAAAACTCATTATGAAGGCCATACTTTGACCTATAAATGTTTACTTTTTATGCAATGTGACTTGGATGGAGAGTTGTCTCATTGGCACTCATACCACATCTTCTTATTTCTATCATAAAGAAAACACTCCGTTATAAATGAAGTCATGGTCACAAAACAGTAGATACATAGGTACATAGTCAGAAAGATAACTTTGAGTGGAAGAAGGAGGCAAGAAATATTAAAGTCTAAAAATATTTGTAAAACAAATCTAAATCTATATAAATTTCAACCCTAATGACTGTTTATTATCCTTTATTAGACAGATAAAAACTGCTCGTGCACATTTGTACTGAAGGAATAATAAAAATATAGATAAACACTAACAAAAAGGAAGTAAACATAGATAAAAACCAATGAAAAATTAGTTATTTATAACTATGGTTAAGTCGGCAAGATAAAAAAAATTTCAAAGGATTGCTTAATCTTGCTTTATGTAAGGTTATTTTTTATTTAGTTACATAATGGCTGAACACAACGAAAAAGATGACCAGTACTTGGGAGCACAAGAACACATAAATCTGCCATCACATAAGCTTCAGACTATTTCATGTGTAAGTCATCCAACTTATGATTTGATACTATTTTGTCGTGATTGCCATGGATTAATTTGTTCAAAATGTTTAACTGATTCTCATCAGCATCATTCTATGTGTGACATAGCTGTCATTCACAATGAAAAGCTTAAAGATTTAACCAATCAAAGAGATCAAATATATAGCAAGTTTTTACCATTTGTTTTGTCAGAAAAGTCGAAGTTTGAAGAACTGCTTTCCTTGCATACAGTCAGTTATGAAAGTGAAAGGGAGAAAATAACTGAAAAAGATAGGAAATTGAAGGATGAAATTTCAAAACGAACAAGTTTACTTCTTGGAGAAAAGGAAAAGGATTACTTGATGGCTAAAGAAAATATTGAGCAAAATATCTCTTTATTACAAGAAAAAATTAAAGAATTGAAAAGCAGTGCTACTCTAACAGAGGAATATAGTAAACACAACAATATCAAAAATGTATGTCATATTTCTGATGGAATCCAGAATTATGTTCAAGAATTTGTAATTGAAAGACATCCATTACCATTCTCAACTTTAACATTTAAAGAAGAAAGTTACAATGTTTGTGAATTACAAAACATATTTGGGAAACTTGAGCCAGGCCTCCTTACAAATGCAGACCATGTTGAATTTGCCTCTGAAAAATCAAGTTATTCAACAAATCTAAATCTCATAGGAAAAATTACAACTGGAGAAAACACAATTTGGATAAAAAACACAAAACAAGCAATTTTACAAGAGATAAATCTAGCAAATGAAATCCGTGGCGAGGAGGAGGTCAAAGATATTCAAGTAAGGGATATGGTAGCTTTAAAATCAGTAGAACTGCTGCTTGTACTTGTCAATGATCCCATCATCAAGATTCTGAAAAAGGGTCAAAAGAAAATGGAGAATTTTTATAATATGGACAAATCTTGGCTTTACGCAAAAGTATTTCCAACAGCAGTGCATGTCCTTAATAACAACAAAGTAGCTGTGGGTACAACTGAAGTCAAAGACCAATCAGAAGGAGAAAATATTTCAGGTCAAGTTGTGGTTCTTACAGAAGATGGCAAAAAAGATCATGTTTACGATTTCGATTCAAATAAAGAGGCCCTTTTCACTGTTCCTCATAGAATAACATCAAATACAAACGGAGATATAATCGTCATTGATAGGCCACCAAAGGGAAATGGAAGACTGAGATCAATAGACAATGAAGGAAACATTAAGTGGGATTATACTGGTCTTGAAATTCCGAAACAAAAACAATGCTTTGATCCTTGGGATCTAGTTACTACATCACATGACAGTATAATCACATGTGATTTTTCAAATGAAAATCTGCATATACTGAATTCCAAAGGGAATGTCATAAACTGCATCGGACTAACACCACTTGATATTTACCGACCAGTTAGTATGGCTATAATCCAGAATGAAACATTGCTCATTGGATGTGCATCAACAACAGATAATGCCAAAATTCATAAACTACAAATTAAATCTAAAGAATAACAATAACAATCGTAATACAACTGATGTACTGTAAATATTCACATTTTTGTAATTTTATAAACCATTTTATATTGCCATATTTTCATTTTTCTGTTTCTTATTTATATGTGTATTCAGGAATGCATATTCTACATCATAGGAGTGTATAAAAAATTAAAGTGATATTTTAATTAAAATTAATCTAGCATGAATGCATTGAACTAATGTAATAAAGACAGAGATGAAAAAATCAAGAAAAACAAATTGTGAACTTCCTCATAAAATTTACTTAAATGTCAACAAACTCAACATGTAGACATGATAGATCTGGACTTTGATTATATCTGATCAAACTTGTCTCATACACCAAATTTATTTAGGTACTTTTATTTACTGATATGGTCAAATCAACATGCTTTAATTGATAACCTATAAACATAACCTAAATATATCACTAACATTGTACAAAGGGTTGCTCATGGTGTCATACATGTCATATTTATATTAGTTAAAGCCTTCCAAAACAGTAACAGTTTAAAATAAAGAATTCACAACAACTGTTGTCTATTCTTAATATATTAGACAAAAAATGCATTCAAATAGGTGCAACACCACTAATTCAAACCCAGTCTGAAAGAGCATACTTGAGAAAGAAGTACATGTATATATTTAAAACAAAAAAGTTCCAAAGCACAGATGTAACTTTAAAAATATGAAATATATATTTTGGTAGTTATGTTACCAAACTAAAACTGAATAACTGGTAACCAATACAAAACACTTTTTGACTGATAATTTTGAATAATATTGCAAAACACTTTTAGACTGATAATCTTGAATAATATTGCAAAACACTTTTTGACTGATAAGTTTAAATAATATTGCAAAACACTTTTTGACTGATAATTTTAAATAATATTGCATAACACTTTTTGACTTATAATTTTGATTAATAACAAAATTGCATGAAATTTTAAAAAGTTTACCTGTTTTGGTACCTGTTGAAGGAGCCAGTTTGTTCAATTATGGAACTTAAGGTATGTTGATTTCTTATTTCAGCCCAATGAAAGCTAAGGTATTTGAGTTTCACGTAATGACTAATTGTTACCTCCATGGAGTCGGTAAACTTTTATATGGATAGTTCATTCAGCTTGAACACTTCAATTACTCTTTTATTATCACATTTCTTTCATAAATGAGTGAAAATTAAAGAACCTTAGTGAGCGCCCTCACATAACCCATGCCTCCACATTGTCACTGGACAAATAAAATAACTCTAAGAAAAGAAATTGAATCATAATTTCCTGTCGATAAGCACATCAACATAGTATGTCATTATCTACAAAGATTCATGAAATTCTGTTGTGATGTTTCAGAGGAGTTTTGATGACAAACTGTTGCAGAAGTATATTGAGGCAAATAAGTTTATAGGGGAATAACTCATAGAAAAAAATTTGAATCATAATTTACTGTCGATATGCACATCTACATAGTATATCCTTATTAACTACTAAGTTTCATGAAATTCTGTTGTGTGGTTTCAGAGGAGTTGCAATGACAAACTGTTGCAGTAGTTTATTGGGGCAAATAAGTTCAAAGGAGCATAACTCCTGGAAAAAAAATTGAATCATAATTTCCTGTCGATATGCACATCTACATAGTATGTCCTTATTATCTAAAAAAGTTTCATGAAATTCTGTTGAGTGGTTTCAGAGAAGTTGCGATGACAAGAACAGGACTGATGGACTGACTGACGGACAGAATGACTGATGGATGGGTCAAAAACATTAAACCCTCTGGCAACTTGATTGTGAGGGGTATAAACCCCAAAATTTGTAAATATTGGTCTAAAAAGTTGAAATTTGGAGAAAATGAGAGGTATAAATGGACCAAAAAGGGACATTAAATTGAATACAAAGTGGTCCATTAATGGTATTTATCAATCTTAAGTCATCTTTTGTATAATAATTAAAAGTTTGTAGGCAGATGACATAAATATTTGATCACTTATATAATCTACCATCATGTTGCTTGAATAGGATTTTTTGAAGAAATATTGTTTGAATCGATGTAGATGTTGCCTTACATTATGTATACAAAAATGTACTACATTTTTCTTAAACTTTTGAACTAATTATGACAAAACTTGACAGTAATGCTTGAACTAACCAGTATTACAAAGAAAACAATCACATTCAGTTTATTCAACCAAAAAGTCTTCTTTATAAATTGAATTATCTCCCATTTACCAGAAAATTCACTCAAAAGTAATCTCCCGTTACAAATGCATTGTAGAAATTATATTAACATTGTTTTCCCTATTCAGTCTTTGTTAAATTGGCATCTTAATCAAATTAAGCAGAATTTATCTTTGTTTCAAATAAAGAAATACTTGGTATGAGTAAAGTTTTATCCTGTCCATAGATAAAGGAAAAACTAGAGGCTCTAAAGAGCCTGTGTCGCTCACCTTGGTCTATGTGAATATTAAACAAAGGAAGCAGATGGATTCATGACAAAATTGTGTTTTGGTGATGGTGATGTGTTTGTACATCTTACTTTACTGAACATTCTTGCTGCTTACAATTATCTCTATCTATAATGAACTTGGTTCAGTAGTTTCAGTGGAAAATGTTAGTAAAAATTTACAAATTTTATGAAAATTGTTAAAAATTGACTATACAGGACAATAACTCCTTTGGGGGTCAATTGACCATTTTGGTCATGTTTGACTTAATTTTAGGTCTTACTTTGCTGTACATTATTGCTGTTTACAGTTTATCTCTATCTATAAAAATATTCAAGATAATAACCAAAAACAGCAAAATTTCCTTAAAATTACCAATTCAGGGGCAGCAACCCAACAACAGGTTGTCTGATTCATCTGAAATTTCAGGGCAGGTAGATCTTGACCTGATAAACAATTTTATACCATGTCAGATTTGCTCTAAATGCTTTGGTTTTTCAGTTATAAGCCAAAAACTGCATTTTACCCCTATGTTCTATTTTTAGCCATGGCGGCCATCTTGGTTGGTTGGCCCGTTCACACCACACATTTTTTAAACAAGATACCCCAAAGATGATTGTGGCCAAGTTTGGATAAATTTGGCCCAATAGTTTCAGAAGAGAAGATTTTTGTAAAAGATTACTAAGATTTACTGAAAAATCTACTGGTCCGACTCCAAACCTACTGGTCTTGCAAAAATTACATTTCAAATATGTTCACCAACCTTTTGAAAATATTTTGATTTATAGTTAGAATGATTTTCCCTACTTTAACTCCTCGGGTGCTTTCTTCTCCTTTCTTCTCGTAGTTGTTTTGTGCAGTTCTGATTGTTCATGAGCAAGTACAGAATTAAACTTGATCAATTGTAATACTTAGAACCCCCATAACCATGTAATATTGATTTCACAGGTACATTTTTTTGTAAAAAAAAACCGAGATCATGATGCAATCAGTGAATTTTATTGACAAATTTCTACTGGTCCGCCGGACCACCAGCTGACAAAATCTACTGGTCGGAAGGAAATTCTACTGGTCTCGGACCACCAGACCAGCACTAATTTTGACCCCTGTTGGCTATTCATCAACTTTTGGATGGGTCACGCATACACTGCCTAAATTTCTTTACCTTAGCTGAACAACTGCCCTTTCATTTGCTGTTGACCTGGTAAGCTCAGATAAAATAAGGCAGTGTCTGCGCGTACCCGCATGCGGGTACATGTAGTCAAATTGGCATTCGTAGGCTACGCGTACCCACATCCGTTTTAATATTTAGATGCCTTCAGATTGGGAATAAAACGTGATATATATACGGAAATTATCGATAATATGGGGATTTCGTGTAAAACGAGTAAAGAGTATGAAAAATAATATTTTCAAAATGTTTTTAAATTATAGATAATGATACATTAAAAACTTTGCAAATTAAATCAAATTCATTATAACTTTGAAATGTCTTCCCCACATGTAAATCACTCTCTTCCATTTTAAGAATATTTATTAACTGAGAAAAACTGTTCAATTATCTATATATAAATATATATATAAAACTTATGAGTACATGTAGTTTAAAATCAATTTATTCACTAATTGCGACAAATCCAGTATATATTTTACGTCTTATTCCCGATCCGATGGCATTCTATTATAAAACCGGATGTGGGTACGCGTAGCCTACGAATGGCAATTTGACTATTCGTACCCGCATGCGGGTACGCACAGACACTGCCATAAAATAATCATATGTCATATGGTGTTCTTGTTATATATGCACTCGCCTCAGTGTTGTGGTTTAAGGATTAATAATTAATGTTTGGTTGAGGAACAAATGAGAACATAGATGTAATTACAAATTAGTCTGATGAACAAAATAACACTTGAAACATCCGATGATCCGTGTCTTGTGACTTTGATTCAGACATATCATATTTGATTATTTCTTGTACTAGTATTAGGTATTTTTTGTTAATATATTGGTTGTATATGCAACCTGTAAATTCGTCTGCTTGTTTTACTGGAAGATGCAGTTCTCTTCTCCTCTTCTCGACAAATTTAGCAGCATTTAATAACAAGTTTTGTACTTTTACCAGCTCTATCATTTTGCCTTTTTCGGTTTTTGGTGCAGAAGTCAATTCATGCGGATGGTTTTGGACTTTTACATTAATTTCAATGGAAAAGTCAATAATACTCGCTTCTTATTCCACGACCCGGATATAGAAACTTCGGTCGAATGGTTCATAGTGTATAAAATGAAACTAAAAAATATCCTATTTTTTATTTGATAATCGCAATGACAAGTTTAAGTGCTGAGCTGAATCGGTTTTGTGAGTTTTCAAAAAGAACAAAGCAGATTTTAGATGAGACAAAGAGCTGTTTTGATGACATAAACGAATCAGGAAACTCTGAACTTGGTAACTATTTTTTTTTTCATTCTGATTATTGAATATTGTATGAAGGTGGGAAACATAAGTAGCTGTGTAATCGTAGCTCTTGTGGTCCTTGACCGTGTGATATTTTATGTCCATGGTCAGCAAACTATTATTATGCAGTTACCATAGCTGAATTTACTTATTTAATACACCTTTATGGCTATTTGTTTGCCATTTACTGGACAGCACAAAAGTTCCCGTAAAATTTTGACGTCATATTAGAGAACACATGACACCACAATGGAAAAGTGATTGTTGTATGATGTAAAAAGTTCAAGCGGGGCAGATTCTGCGGTCAATCAGGACAGATTTCAAAATAGCGATTAGGTGTATATACTTGGACAGCATCTTTTCTGTGACCTGGATGGAGAGTTGTCTCATTGACACTCATACCACATCTTCTTATCTTTATTTGAAATATTAAATGATACAGTTGCTACCTGATGAGGCTTCGGGTAGTTTTGGCCATAACCAGCTTGGCCAGATATTATTTCGGCCAGAGAACAGTTTAGCCTTGCCTTTGTCATTTCAGTCCATACATTTGTAATAGATTTAATTCTAGATGTCTGTGACTAGCTGTGTTTGAACAACAACAAAAACATGTCTGTCTGTCTGTCTTTGTCTGTCTGTCTGTCTGTCTGTCTGTACATCTGTCTGTCTGTCTGTCTGTCTGTCTGTCTGTCTGTCTGTCTGTCTGTCTGTCTGTCTGTCTGTCCATCTGTCTGTCCGTCCGTCCGTCCGTCTGTCCGTCTGTCTGTCTGTCTGTCTGTCTGTCACTGTTAGGGTCAGAATTTTCCCATAGATTCAATGTAAAAAAAAGACAGTAAAATAAAAAAATAAAAACTTCTATTTTCTTTTCATTCTTCTTGAGAAGTTCCTGTATGAAGGACAAAGCGACAAAGGGAGAAGAGCTGGTTCCCACAAAGTGGCTGGTGTCACTGTCTGTTTAAAAGAACACTATTCAAATGTGTAAAATATGTTGTCAATTAAAATTTAGAATCTTTATGATACATGTATATATATATCAGTGCTGATAATTCTATGGGACTATGAAACTTTGTCTTATATTTGTATACATTCTACATGTCTTGAGATACATAGAGATTAATACCTGGCCTTCTCCATATCAGCCTGGGTATCATCCCGAGACCCCCATATGCTGATATGGGTCAAGGGATGATACCCAGGCTGATATGGAACAGGCCAGGTATTAATCGCTTTATCATATACTTCCGACAATAGTTTTATGTAAGAAAATAAACAAATGCAATAACCAAAACAGTCAAAAACTTTATATAGAAGTTAAATTTTGAATCAAATATACTATAATTGTCCAACAACAGCATCACTACCTCCATATATACATGTATGTATGGTAACATTTCCTATAGAGGCATTTTGAAACATTTTGAAAGAGTTTTATGATCATTATTACTCCAGGTTTGTTGTACTATAAAATGATTCATAATTGTCAATGGCATTCCCCACAAAAGTTCCTGTAAATTTGACGTTGTCATAAAAAATATCTGACGTCACAATGGTAAAGTAAACAACCGATACCGGAAACACCGGAAGTAACTTGCACGACAGGCACTATTATGGGTTTTATGCACGAGATGCACCTGATATGGGTTATCAGCCCGGGTGGGAAATTATGGCTTGTGTACTTCTGCTCATTACACATATATGCAAAAGCTATCATATCAATGCTAAGTAAATGATAAAATTGTCTATTTCATGTTTTTTTCAGGGTCACTGTTTAAAGCAGAACTATTACGAGAAGAGGAACAAGAGATTTTGGATATTGCACAAAGACCTCCAGGAATTGTAATTTTGGGACAAAACTCTTATTCAAAATTCAAGATTGTAAATGAAATATTCAACAATGGGATATTCCCCATTATTAACTCTGCAGGGCATGATGATTTACCGTTTCGTATGGTGCGATTTAAACATGGCGAGAGTCTCTCTTACAGTCTAGCACTGCCAGACGACTATGAAATTGTTGATCACTTAGATGCTTATAAAGAACAATCCAAAACTGTACCACTAAAGGATTTACAGATTCATTCTGCTGACAAGGCATCAGATTCAGCCATTTTGGAAATTTCTTATAATCATGTTATACTCAGACAGGGGGCTCAGATTATTGTTGCACCTTCCCTCGGAGACATCAGCAAAGTGTATAAGACATGTACAGAGAGTGTTTCTCCAATTCTGGTTTATTCTTTTTCAGAGGATTTGTCAGATGAGGTTAGTTTATATTTAATATAAAAAAGATGTGGTATGATTGCCAAGGAGACAACTCTCCACAAGAGACCAAAATGACACAGAAATTAACAACTATAGGTCACTGTACGCCTTCAACAATGAGCAAAGCCCATACCGCATTATAAAGTCAGTTATAAAAGGCCCTGAAATGACAATGTAAAACAATTCAAACAAGAAAACTACCGGTCTCATTTATATAAAAAAAAATGAAGTTGAGATGAAGCTTTGTGACTTTTGTTATCTTCACAGTGAATAAATCTTGTACATCTATAGATGTATTTACCAATTTACCATTTTAATGGATTGTGGATAGAAACTTATAACTTTAGATCAAGTACATAAATGTTCTTGTTCTATAATGTCACAGTGAATATTACATGTCCAATTTAAGATTTTTTTTACTAATTTACAAATTTTGTTTTTGATTGACACTTAAATAACATTCTAAACATATGGTAGAATTTTTTGGAATTTTCCATGAAAGAGGATTAAATAAAATTTAAAGAGGATATATATATGATTAAATATTGAACTTGTTTTCTAGACTAATTGGTTTAATTATATTTATCCGTGATCTTTACAAATATGATATTATCTGCCACATCTGATCGTATTAAACAAAAATACACTGATAATTTTTAAGGACAAGCTGCACACTTAAAAATCAGAAGATGTTGTATGATTGCCTTTGAGACAACTCTCCCAGGCCATTCATTAGGAGGCGGTACCCGGTACTTTTACCCTCCTATGCTATTGACAAGTACCGCCTAAATGTAGGAATTTTTATATAAGATATTCATGGAATAAATTGAAAAGTACCACCTAGAAACGTGGAAAGTACCAGTCAACATGAAAGATAATTAAACCCCTGCTCTCCACTAGAGACCAAATGGCACGGAAATTAACAGCTATAGGTTACTGTACAGCCCTCAACAATAAGCAGAGCCCATAATGCTTATACAGCTTGTATTTATCTGTTTTTCTTGAAATACAAACTCCACTTAACCATTTCATATACATATATATAGCATGCAACGTTATAATGATATATAGAAGTTAGAACAGGAATGAATAAATAATTATGTGATTAAGAAAGAATGTAAGAAAGAAGGAAAAGAAATAGAAAAAAATAAGAATTCAACAAAAGAAAAAAGGAAATACACTTAAATACTAAAGGCTTTATTCAGATGTAATGCAAGTTTGTCAAAATATGAATAATATTATATAGCTTTAAACATGTTCAAATAATTTGCATTTTACTTAGAATTTTTGTATTTTTTTCATAAAATATCCTTGTTCTGGTCTAGATTAATTAGACAACAAATTTTTGTTTTCGGTGAATGAAATTAAAGCATGTAGAAGAGGGCAGTTGAGAATTCTTTTTACTTTATTTAAATTGATAAACACTATTTTATTTTGAGTTAAAAATAGGATACAAATTTATACAATGTACAAAAATGTACATGTACACGCATCTTTTACTGAATGAGAATATGATTGTATTGGTTCATTGTCAAGAAGACTGACAGTTACCTTTTCTTAATCCTTATATCATATTATTAAGATAGATCAAATGTTTATCTTTTCCAAGCCAAAAACTTGTATCTTATTGATCATTTGATTACTGTTATTTTAACATGATCAAGGTTTTCCTGTTAAATGTTTAAGTTCAAATATAGTACAGCACTTAACATGCTTAACCTAAGCTTTTTTCTATTTTCAATTTTTAAACGTTAAGTATTTTCAAGCATTGTAAGTCATGAATTTGTTTTAAAAGCAGGAAATAAAGTTAATATGTCAGTACATCTGGTTAAAAATTAAGCAGCTTTGAGATAAGCATATGATAAGACAACTCGTAAAAATCTCCAGTCATATTTATGCATTCGTTTTTATCTGTACCATATACCATGTAAAATGAAGTATACATGCAGTTGCCTGAATTTCATCTAGGTTTTAGTTTGTCAAACTATTCAACTTAAATGCAATAAAAAAGTTTGCTGTTATCCTTTGAAATGTAATAAAAAGATTTGACAATTACTGATTATAGACTATTACTTTGAAAAAAATGTAATCAATTACAATGGATTACAAATACTGATTACAATTACCCCATTCCTGATGTATGTACACTGCAGTATTAAGAGAAATTCTGCATACTGACTAGTGACTAACCTATATCTATATATGCATGTACAAGAGAAAGGTCAACAAAATACTGTGCTGTAGTTATGACTTTGTACAGGCACATTAATTGATGGGTTAAACCCTGAACTTGAACAAAGAGAACTAGCATGACTAGTGCAAAATTACTAAACATTCGAATTCTAAACAAGTAAATTAAGGACTTACAAAAATCAAAGAAAAAAAAGGTATGTGTATTGTGATTTCTTTAAATTATATTCTTTTAATTTAATAAACAGGAGATTGAGACACTACAAAATCTTCAAGAAATATCCCAGTATGAATCTGTATGCTTCATACGTGTTCCAAAATGTAGGCAACATTTAATGAATGGGGAAAACCCAAATAACAATTCAACAAATTCAACAATGGACACTGAAAGGGACAATGTGTCTAGTTTACCATCAAGGAGGATAGAAAGAACTTTAGATAGAGTTAATGGAAATTCACGATCACAAAATCATTCACTTATAGGAAAGAACAAAATGACCATTCTTAAGAATACCAAAGTTTACGAACAGCTATGTGATTTAGGATACTTAAATGAGAACCCAACATGTCGGAACACTAGACGATCATTTTTGTCTGACTATTATGAAACTGAAAGTGACCTAATTGACAATTTTGAAAGCCATTCTTATCGTTTCAATATGTTCGTTCAGCAGACATTACAGAGATACTTAGTAAACTCCTCTACAGTTTTGAATAACTCTCATTCACGGTGTCTAAGTATGTTTATCATGTCTGCTTTTGATATGGCAAGAGACATGTTAATTACACCAAAGAAATTGACGTTTGCACGAGAAAAAGAAGTGGAACTGTATAAATCTTTAATGAGAATAAGTGTGGCCAAAACAAATGAGATCAGAGAAATGATAGGATTTACCATAGCAGAAAATACAGAAATGTTGGTACAAAAAGCTGCTGATTATGAATTTCTAGGTAGGCTTTTACTATTGTATAAAAATCTATGTATACATGACTTCTTTAAACATACATGTAGTTAAAAAAACCAATTTACATTTATATTAATTTGGATGTTGGGGTACACTTGTTAGTAGTCTAAGATCTGTACTTTGTGTCTGTGAAGTTCATTTATCATGTTTGTTCATTGTTACTTGTTACTTGTTTTATTTTTGTTTGTTTCATGTCGATCTGATGACTCAAGCCTTTTCCATTGAATTTTATAGTCTGGTCTCTTTTTAGGCTGTAACATTAATATCCCAGGTTAGGGGAGGGTTGGTAGTCTACAAACGTGTTTAACCCTGCTACATTGTGTATGCACCTGTCCCAAATTAGAAGACTGTAATATAGTGGTTGTTGTTAGTCGCTATTTATTTTTCGTTTACTCATATTATTCATTTTTAGCTCACCTGGCCTGAAGGGCCAAGTGAGCTTTTCCCATCACTTGGCGTCCGTCGTCCGTCGTCGTCGTCCGTCGTCGTTAACTTTTACAAAAATCTTCTCCTCTGAAACTACTAGCCCAAATTGAACCAAACTTGGCCACAATCATCATTGGGGTATCTAGTTTAAAAATTGTGTGGCGTGACCCGGCCAACCAACCAAGATGGCCGCCATGGCTAAAAATAGAACATAGGGGTAAAATGCAGTTTTTGGCTTATAACTCAAAAACCAAAGCATTTAGAGCAAATCTGACGTGGGGTAAAATTGTTTATCAGGTCAAGATCTATCTGCCCTCAAATTTTCAGATGAATCCGATAACCCGTTATTGGGTTGCTGCCCCTGAACTGGTAATTTTAGGGAATTTTTGCTGTTTTTGGCTATTATCTTGAATATTATTATAGATAGAGATAAACTGTAAACAGCAATAATGTTCAGCAAAGTTGGATTTACAAATAAGTCAACATGACCAAAATGGTCAGTTGACCCCTTTAGGAGTTATTGACCTTTATAGTCAATTTTTAACCATTTTTCGTAAATCTTAGTAATCTTTTACAAAAATCTTCTCCTCTGAAACTACTGGGCCAAATTAATCCAAACTTGGCCACAATCATCTTTGGGATATCTAGTTTAAAAAATGTGTGGCGTGACCCGGCCAACTAACCAAGATGGCCGCCATGGCTAAAAATAGAACATAGGGGTAAAATACAGTTTTTGGCTTATAACTCAAAAACCAAAACATTTAGAGCAAATCTGACATGTGGTAAAAGTGTTTATCAGGTCAACATCTATCTGTCCTGAAATTTTCAGATGAATCGGATAACCTGTTGTTGGGTTGCTGCCCCTGAATTGGTAATTTTAAGGAAATTTTGCTGTTTTTGGTTATTATCTTGAATATTATTACAGATAGAGATAAACTTAAACAGCAATAATGTTCAGCAAAGTAAGATTTACAAATAAGTCAATATGACCAAAATGGTCAGTTGACCCCTTTAGGAGTTATTGACCTTTATAGTCAATTTTTAACCATTTTTCGTAAATCTTAGTAATCTTTTACAAAAATCTTCTCCTCTGAAACTACTGGGCCAAATTAATCCAAACTTGGCCACAATCATCTTTGGGATATCTAGTTTAAAAAATGTGTGGCGTGACCCGGCCAACCAACCAAGATGGCCGCCATGGCTAAAAATAGAACATAGGGGTAAAATGCAGTTTTTGGCTTATAACTTAAAAACCAAAGCATTTAGAGCAAATCTGACATGTGCTAAAAGTGTTTATCAGGTCAACATCTATCTGTCCTGAAATTTTCAGATGAATCGGATAACCTGTTGTTGGGTTGCTGCCCCTGAATTGGTAATTTTAAGGAAATTTTGCTGTTTTTGGTTATTATCTTGAATATTATTATAGATAGAGATAAACTTAAACAGCAATAATGTTCAGCAAAGTTGGATTTACAAATAAGTCAGCATGACCAAAATGGTAGTTGACCCCTGAAGGAGTTATTGCCCTTTATAGTCAACCATTTTTTCGTAAATCTTAGTAATCTTTTACAAAAATCTTCTTCTCTGAAACTACTGGGCCAAATTAAACTAAACTTGGCCACAATCATCATTGGGGTAACTTGTTTAAAAATTGTGTGGCGTGACCTGGCCAATCAACCAAAATGGCTGCCACGGCTAATAATAGAACATGGGGGTAAAATGCAGTTTTTGGCTTATAACTCAAAAAACAAAGTATTAAGAGAAAATCTGACAGGGTTTAATTGTTTATCAGGTCAAGATCTATCTGCCCTGATGTTTTCACATGGATCAGACAACCCGTTGTTAGGTTACTGTCCTGAATTGGTAATTTTAAGGAAATTTTGCCGTTTTTTGTTATTATCTTGAATATTATTATAGATAGAGATAAACTGTAAAAGCAATAACGTTCAGCAAAATAAGATCTACAAATAAGTTTACATGACCAAAATAGTCAATTGACCCCTTAAGGAGTTATTGCCCTTTATAGTTAATTTTCAACATTTTTCATAAATTTTTGTAAATTTTTAGAAAATATTTTCCACTGCAATTACTGGGCCAAGTTCATTATAGATAGAGATAATTGTAGCAACAAGAATGTTCAGTAAAGTAAGATCTACAAACACATCACTATCACCAAAACACAATTATGTCATGAATTGATCCGTGTCCATTGTTTAGTATGCACAAGACCAAGGTGAGCGACACAGGCTCTTTAGAGCCTCTAGTTTGTACAGACAGCAGTCCGTCATGTTCTTTAGTTTTCTTGTTTGAATTGTCAATTTGACAGCAATCCATTGACAAAAATTGCAAAACAACATTGTGGTGGCCATGCACATACAGTCTTCAACATTTAAGTATTATCAAAGTTGTCAAAACAGAATTTAAATTGACAGTCTCAAAGAGTAATTGAAGTATACACTGTTTTCTGTTTTTCCAAATAAATTTAAAAGAAAACATGCATTTTATAAAGTAAAATAAATCCTTTTAGCTTTGATCATGTTGATCTGTTCAAATTAACATGGTAAAAAAATAAAGGTATAACTCGTCTAAAAAACCCAGATACAAATGTATTTAGTTTACAAAAATGCTATATATGAAAACACTTAAACTCCTGGATGAATGCTGTAGATTTTATCTATTATTTGATCATATGTATGACCTTCAGTACATTTCACACTTGACACTCTGATTACATTTTGGATTTTCTACAGGTTGTATTATAGATAAAATGTATATACAGAGTTTATTTCTTAGTAACCTTTCATAACCTTTTTTAGCTCACCTGGCCCAAAGCTTTTCCCATCACTTTGCGTCCGGCATCCGTCGTCCGTCGTTAACTTTTACAAAAATCTTCTCCTCTGAAACTACTGAGCCAAATTAAACTAAACTTGGCCACAATCATCATTGGGGTATCTAGTTTAAAAAATGTGTCCGGTGACCCGGACATCCAACCAAGATGGCCGCCATGGCTAAAAATAGAACATAGGGGTAAAATGCAGTTTTTGGCTTATAACTCAAAAACCAAAGCATTTAGAGCAAATCAGACCTGAGTAAAATTGTTTATCAGGTCAAGATCTATCTGCCCTGAAATTTTCAGATGAATCGAACAACCCGTTGTTGGGTTGCTGCCCCTAAATTGGTAATTTTAAGGAAATTTTACTGTTTTGGGTTATTATCTTGAATATTATTATAGATAGAGATAAACTTTAAACAGCAATAATGTACAGCAAAGTAAGATTTACAAATAAGTCAACATGACTGAAAAGGTCAATTGACCCCCTAAGGAGTTATTGTCCTTTATAGTCAATTTTTAACAATTTTTATAAAATTTGTAAATTTTTACTAACATTTTCCACAGAAACTACTGGGCCAAGTTCATTATAGATAGAGATAACTGTAATCAGCAATAATGTTCAGTAAAGTAAGACGTACAAACACATCACCATCACCAAAACACAATTTTGTCATGAATCCATCTGCTTCCTTTGTTTAATATTCACATAGACCAAGGTGAGCGACACAGGCTCTTTAGAGCCTCTAGATTATATCACAAAACATGTTTGCAACGTTTGGGTAACTGACCTTTTATTCATTGTGGAGCAACTTATAAGGTTATCTCCAATGTATACATTTTGCATTGTTTTGTCTGTTTCAAATTAAGGTCCATATTTTATAGAACATGATGAACATTTGTTTATCAGCATGATCAGTGAATACATAAAGTGATATACTATTGATAGAGTAATTCTGTAAAACATATTGGTCATCATGCCTAACTCTTTAAACAAAACAATTAAGAAATTCAAGACAAAAACTAAATACATTTATGTTCTAATTCGTTTCACTTAAACGAACATAAAATATTTATTAAATAAATAACTGGAACTCTCACATGTCATAAACAAGAAGCAACACTTATCGTCAAACAATCTAGTTTATGTTTGGGAATTTGTATATATGGGAATGTCTCTCCAACCCAGTAAACCAAACCGACGTTTTTTTTTTGCCTGCAATAAACATGATAAAAGTTCTGATTTGTAGACATAGTAATCCTGTTTTCTGTCATGATCAGCCTTTAAGAATAAACCACTAATGCAGTCCAATTACTGTCAATGTTAAATTCTACAATTTCAAATACTTTATATTTCATGGCCTAATTTTAGTTTATAAAATAATACCATGATCACTAAAGGATTTAAAGGGTCTTATTTTCCTATGAGAGTCTCAAATGGTCAACTTTTTGAAAATATGCAATTCTAAGAATTTAGAATATTGACATGATTGAACCAACCCTTTTGAGAAACTTATATAAAAAAAAAAAATCATAAAAAAAGTATTAATTGTCATTGAGAAAATTGGTTTTCAATATTGTTTTATGAACTATCAGGTTGGATTTAGGGATTTTCATGATTATTACACCTTAAAGTTTAGTATATAACATCATGATGGTTTATTGATTCAAACCATCATGACCATGGTATGTGTCAAATTCTGAATACCATTTTTTTTGTACAAGCTTAGGTGTAGTTAGACTGAACATTTTTAAGATGGATATATTGTAATTGTTATTATTTTATGACGTTATATTCATACAGGTGTTGAATTCAATGAAGATGGAGCAATCATGACACATAAAGGCCTTAAAATATGTACTTATCAACTTCAAGAATTGGTGCTTGGTGCCTTAAATCAGTCTATAGCAGGAAAACTAGTCAAATCAGTCAATATACTTAGGGACTCTTATACAGGTATTATAAAAGATGTTTTATATATGAATAATTACATTAGATGTATGTTTCATTATAATATTTTATTCTGATTGGCTAACTGCACATCACGTGTTATTCCGTAAGCAGTTGCATTGCTCAATACAACTTTTCATTCATGATAACACGTGCTCCAACAATAAAGTGCACAGGTGAATTAAATAATAAAATATATAAAATTTGTGTTTTCATAATCATAGCTAAAAAATGTAATTATAAGTATTGAATGCTTCTTTTTGTAACTTTATAGGGTTGTAAAAGCGTTGACCGTGCGTACATTTTTAGAATGAAGCGCTTCCGCGCTTCATACAAAATGTACTTCGGTCAACACTTTTACACCCCAATAAATTTCCAAAAAGAAGCATTCAGTTCTTAAATATACACCCTCAATATATCTGTATTGACAAAAGGGTTTTCTATCATGGCTATGGATCTTAGTAATATCCATTTTGTAATAATTTTTGTAGAATTAGATACAATATAATTTTCTAAACTCAGAACTTATTCCTTACATTTTTATACGACCGCAAAATTTGAAAAATTTTTCGTCGTATATTGCTATCACGTTGGCATCGGCGTTGTCGTCGTCGTCGTCGTCGTCGTCGTCGTCCGGCGTCCGAATACTTTTAGTTTTCGCACTCTAACTTTAGTAAAAGTGAATGGAAATCTATGAAATTTTAACACAAGGTTTATGACCACAAAAGGAAGGTTGGTATTGATTTTGGGAGTTTTGGTCCCAACATTTTAGGAATTAGGGGCCAAAAAGGGCCCAAATAAGCATTTTCTTGGTTTTCGCACTATAACTTTAGTTTAAGTTAATAGAAATCTATGAAATTTTGACACAAGGTTTATGACCACAAAAGAACGGTTGGGATTGATTTTGGGAGTTTAGGTTTCAACAGTTTAGGAATTAGGGGCCAAAAAAGGGCCCAAATAAGCATTATTCTTGGTTTTCGCACAATAACTTTAGTTTAAGTAAATAGAAATCAATGAAATTTAAACACAATGTTAATGACTACAAAAGGAAGGTTGGTATTGATTTTGGGAGTTTTGGTCCCAACAGAATAAGGGGCCCAAAGGGTCCAAAATTAAACTTTGTTTGATTTCATCAAAATTGAATAATTGGGGTTCTTTGATATGCCGAATCTAACTGTCATGACTGTGTATGTAGATTCTTAACTTTTGGTCCCGTTTTCAAATTGGTCTACATTAAGGTCCAAAGGGTCCAAAATTAAACTTAGTTTGATTTTGACAAAAAATGAATCAGTTAGGTTCTTTGATATGCTGAATCTAAAAATGTACTTAGATTCTTGATTTATTGGCCCAGTTTTCAAGTTGGTCCAAATCGGGGTCCAAAATTAAACTTTGTTTGATTTCATCAAAAATTGAATAAATGGGGTTCTTTGATATACCAAATCTAACTGTGTATGTAGATTCTTCATTTTTGGTCCTGTTTTCAAATTGGTCTACACTAAAGTCCAAAGGGTCCAAAATTAAACTTAGTCTGATTTCAACAAAAATTGAAATCTTGGGGTTCTTTGATATGCTGAATCCAAAAATGTACTTAGATTTTTTATTATGGGCCCAGTTTTCAAGTTGGTCCAAATCAGGATCTAAAATTATTATATTAAGTATTGTGCAATAGCAAGTCTTTTCAATTGCACAGTATTGCACAATGGCAAGAAATATCTAATTGCACAATATTGTGAAATAGCAAATTTTTTTTAATTAGAGTTATCTTTCTTTGTCCAGAATAGTAAGCAAGAAATATCTAATTGCACAATATTGTGCAATAGCAAGATTTTTTTTTAATTGGAGTTATCTTTCTTTGTCCAGAATCAACTTAAATCTTTGTTATATACAATATACAATGTATATTCACTTTTTACTACCAACTGATAAATTATAATAAATAACATTCAGTGATAACAAGCAGTTTTTTTTACATCTTAATATTTTATGATGTATTTAAATGAGTAGTTATTGTTGCAAACTCCATTAGAAATTTTAATTGAGATTAGTTTTGGAATAAGGGAAAGGGGGATGTGATTAAAAAAATTGGGTTCAATTTTTCTCATTTGAAATTTCATAAATAAAAAAGAAAATTTCTTCAAACATTTTTATGCCCCACCTACGATAGTAGAGGGGCATTATGTTTTCTGGTCTGTGCATCCGTCCGTCCGTCTGTCCGTTCGTTCGTCCGTCCGTTTGTCCGTCCGTCTGTCCCGCTTCAGGTTAAAGTTTTTGGTCAAGGTAGTTTTTGATGAAGTTTAAGTCCAATCGACTTCAAACTTAGTACACATGTCCCCTATGATATGATCTTTCTAATTTTAATGCCAAATTAGAGTTTTTACCCCAATTTCACGGTCCACTGAACATGGAAAATGATAGTGCGAGTGGGGCATTCGTGTACTGAGGACACATTCTTGTTTTGAGAGGATTAATATTCAACAGCATAGTGAATTGCTCTAAGAGAAAACAAAAATTTTAAGTTCATTAGAACACATTCATTCTGTGTCAGAAACCTATGCTGTGTCAACTATTTAATCACAATCCAAATTTAGAGCTGAATCCAGCTTGAATGTTGTGTCCATACTTGCCCCAACCGTTCAGGGTTCAACCTCTGCGGTCGTATAAAGCTACGCCCTGCGGAGCATCTGGTTAAAATATGGACAAAAATGTGCAATTAATGCATGTAACTATTGCAATTTATAACAAAAATCTGCACAAAAATATGTATGTTTCATGATAATCAATTTCAGACACGTCAGAATGTGAGTTCTTATTGCTGGGAATGTCACCAAGTCAATGAATTGTTTTTGCATTACAGTACATGCAGTAATGAAAAAAAAATACAAAATTGCTTTGTTTTGGTTTTAAAGAGGGACTAAGACTATTTTACTAACAGTATACTTAAGTATAATAGTCCAAGGTAGGGATAGTCCAAAACTTCCTACATCATCAGATGCTCTGTTTTTGGGACAGTCTCAAAACAGAGTATTAGACAGTAGATTAAAAGTTAAATCAATGTAATTACACTGAATGGACATCAAATTTGGACACATCTTTAACTTTTATCACAAATGAATCATAAATACACATAAATGTGTGTAGATAAATGAGATAAATCTGTGAAGAGAAGTGCAATGATTTATCAAATTTTATCAATACATGTACGTTTGTTTACCATATTCATGTTATAAGCATGGTTAAAATAAAACGATAATGTCTTAGTCAGATACAAATGATGATTTGAAAAAATAATTGATAGATTGCATTTAAAAATTGTAAATCATTGGTTTGTTTTTATAAAAACCATGTTGACATCATGGTAAAGGCTCTCTAAACTTGTCTAAACATCTCTTATGACAAAACATGTAGATATTTGATCAAAATTGTTTTGAAGTGGTTAGAGCATGTTGAGACTGAGTATGTTTGAAGGTTGGGATGGAGTCCTTCAATTCTGTAACCTTTAATTTTTTAAGCCATTTTTCTCAATTCTTTATAATTAATTTTATACAACCGCAAATTTTTTTTTATGAATGGGCTGAGATTGAGTTCAGGGTTAATTGCCTCAAACATGTAGGAATTAAGTGCCAAAAAAGGGCCAAAAGAAGCATTTTTCTAGTTTCCAGACAATAACTTGTGTTTAAGTGTATGGATCTCTGAAATTGTACTACAAGGTTCCATACTGCAAAGGAAATGCTGGAATCGAGTTTTGGGGTTATTGTTACAAGAAGGGTTTCAATTAGTAGGGGGGGGGGTATTTTTTGATTTACAATTTGTTTTAAGGACGGTTCATATTTTTTTGGAAAGATTAGAACTTGTTCTAAATCTTTACTAAGGCACTGGCCTCCCTAACAACAGGACAGGTTAGCTTCTGTTAGTAAATGTATTCACACTGAAACATAGTTCCCTATGGTTCTCATGTTTGTGCACATAATGCACATATAAACTGAAAAAAATGGGTATATTATTGGAGCAGTTAATTCAAGACTGTACGTCATTAAGGTGTGTTGATGTGCAGGCTTTTTTTTAAAACATTCTGATTAGGTAATTGGGTATTGATACAATAATAGTATGATTGACAACTGTCATTATCTAAACAATTAGAGACAAGGTAGACTTTTAATTACAATGCCCAACCTCCTAAACTGTCAATCAAATTGACCACATTACCATGATTACATGTCAACCTCAGTGATAAATTTCCAATAATCATCTGTAATTAATCAACAACTTAGATTAGTTCACTTTTTTTTTTATCAGGTATTGGCTTGAAACAGTTTTAAAATTTAAAAACTTTTAATTATAACAAACCATTGTTTATTAGTTTATTCCCCATCAATCATTATGTCTATATTAGTCATTTGAATTTTTATTAGAAATTTTTAAATATATATTTTTGCAATCAAGAAATATCCATATTTCTATAAAAATAAGTTTTTTAATTTGTTTAGTACGTTGAAAAAGTACATTTTCAATGCCCTGTGCAGAAAAATACTTTAAAAAAATTATCAAAAGGCACTCTTCAACTTTTTATCTGCAAAGTCATAGAACCTCTTTTTTTCAACTTACAAAATGCCCCAAAACAACATTTTTAGATTATTTTTGTTGACACTTTAAATTTCTCTGCTGTTGGTCTAGATTTTATGTCTTACAAGGATAGTTGATAACATTTACTAGAAGAATTTTTGATTTGCAATTTTTTGTTCTTTTGAAACATGTTCAGAACAGGCAACATTATTTGGATAAGATATATAAACTACAGCTTAAATAAAATTGTGCAAATTAAGAGACCCATATTTAATTTGAGCTCATTTTATCCTCATACTGGAAAAGCAAATTTTTGAAAAGTTTCAAGATGAAATCTTCAATTGCGCAATATAGTTATAAGATCTTTGACCACATTTATTTTGTGTCAGAAACTTATATTATGTCAAAAATTTGATCACAATCCAAATTCAGACAGTATCAAGCTTAAATATTGTGTCCAAATTTGCCCCAGCTGTTCAGGGTTCAACCTCTGCAGTCATATCAGGCTGCGCTCAGCGAAACATTTTATTTTCATTTTTCTCTATTCTTTATATCTTAGCACCCTACTATTCTTTAGTGTTTGGTCTATTTTTCTCTTATCTTTATGTTTTTGACCATTTTTCTGTAGTATGACTCATTACTTTATATTCTGTAAAACCCATGCAGACCCTTAATGTATTTAATTCACAATGCTGCTGTAAGAATATTTAAATTTTCTTTTTTATACATTGGAATGTGGTTATCTACATATAAAACAAACTGTTGGCATCCCTTTTAGAACAAAAAGTGCTACTTTTGTTGCCAACTTGTTCCTTTATTGTCATGTTCCAGTATGTGAGATAGAATATATTTAGGGATTTTTTTCACTCTATGCTATATAGATCTTGTCCTCTCATTGAGTAATTCCTATTTTGGTGGCTGTATAGATAATATAAAAAAGAAGATATGGTATGATTGCCAATGAGACAACTCTCCACAAGATACCAAATGACACAGAAATTAACAAATATAGGTCAACATACGGCCTTCAACAATAAGCAAAGCCCATACCGCATAGTCAGCTAAAATTCTCTCCCAATGAACTTTAAATAACGGATACTATTGATTCATTAAGGTCTGACTCCTACTTTTTACTTTCATTAAAAAATTGACAGTTAGGGTTAGATGAGAACTTTACTTTAGGACAAAATAGATGACTTAAAATTCAGTCTTAAAAATTTAAGCTTTGTAAGCTTAACTCATTTGATGTGATTTTTAGACATGTTAAATGACCCATTTGTATTTCATGCTGTACGGTATTCATGCAGTCACAAGGAATATATTTGGCTCTGCTCCATGGTCATGCTTCAGTGAATTTACAAATATTTCAAATTAGCTGCTAAAAAGTAAAATAAGAAAAATACTAACTCTAAGGAAAATTAAAAATGGAAAGTCCCTAATCAAATCATTGCAAATAGCAAAAATCAAAAGCTCAAACACATCAAACGAATGGATAACAATTGTAATATATTGTATAATGCTTATAACAGTAGTTATGTTAACGAAAAACAATAGCAACAGCATAACATGAAGGGGTCTTGGATCAGTTTTTGAAAAAATCAAAATTTCAAGTCAGTTGCAAGAATATTTTGCCAATATTTCATCTCGGCTTTGTACAATTTCCCAAACTTTTGTTCAATCATGATTATTAATGCATTATTTTGTTCCAACATTTGATAAAAGTTCTTCATGCCAGAGATGATTGCCAAATTTTAGATAATAAATCTGTTTCATTGTGCATTCACTTTCACTTCACCTAAAACTTTCCTTATATTTGAAGAAATATAGTTGACTATTTCATTTGATTAACTTTTGCGTTATGAAGCATGATGAATAGTGTGTAGGAAGAGAGTAATAGATTAAGGATGTTCCCTGTCATCAAACTATCTACCTGTGGTTTTTAAGGTTAAATAAACCACGATACATATTTTATATATAATTACTCCACCTAAATTTGTTATTATTCTTTAACCATTTCCACATACATGACATAATTAATAAGATTTTTTAAGAGCAGCCTAAATGTGAATTTAAGAAAGTTCTGAAAAACTAGAACCAAAATATCTTAAATACTTTTATGTATAAGACTTCAATTCAGACTTAATGATAGTTTGATCTTACACAAATGTCATGAATATAAACTGTCTCATTTAGGTAACCGCATCTCCTTTTGAAAGAAGCCAGAGCATATCATTTAACCCATTTCCCCCCCTCATAAAAACAACAGGTGTTTTAACTTTTCTGGTGTGTCAGCAGATTATGATCTAATTTTTGGTTCAAAAGGTATAACAATGCTTTTCATAATTGAGTTTGTGTTTTGGTCAATCTTAGAAAGAACCTAGACACTTCCTCCCAAAAATTGTCAGTTTTCATTTTCGAATTTGTTTTCATGTGTGTACATGGTGTGGTCATTTCAATACTTCATTTTATGTGAATACAACATATTGAGAGATATTGTGGATTAATTATTTTAAAAATATTAGATATTTGAATCATGGTATCAATAGCACACAGTGATAAACAAAATGTGATGAAGATTAATTTGATAAGTCACATTGATTTCATTTTTGGACATTTACGTCAATCTGGTATTAAGGATTAAGATGTCAAGGGCCTGATAGTGTTTTCTGTTTTACACAGCTTGAACATGTATGAAATATTTGCCACTGGACATAAATCAACAAACAATCAATCTATCATTAGTTGATAATGTAATAAGTAAAAATAATATACAAATTCAAAAGAAATTTAAATCATTAGATACAAATGTTAAGCATAAAATGAGGACTAATCTGACTAGAAAAAGGCTTTGTCCTTTACTAAAAATTAGTAGGCATGGGTCTAGTGGACTAAGGAATGCAAGTTTTCCTGTTTAATTAAATATCAGTAGTTCTCTCATGCACTCTATTTTTCTCAACCAATAAAATCTGGCCACTGTGAAATAGCTAATAGTGCTGAAAGTGGTGTTAAATACCAACAATAAATCAAGCTAGTGACCTATTGTTATTGATTGACATCTCATCATTTCCTGATTGTTGACCTTATATATATATATGAAACATGATAAGTCACTTAGAGGTAAGCTGAGATTGATCTCTGAACTTAATGAAATCAGAGGGAAATATACCACATTTGGTCTGTTTCAAATGAAATATCAGATACTGTAAATTTAGAAATTGTTGCAAGGTTTTTATTATGGCGAAAAATGCGATAGAGTTGTAAGCGCAATAATTTAAACTTGCATTTTGAAAAGCTTTTTATGAATTAAACAGGAGTTTTCTTAAAATTGTAAAATATAAAATCGCATTTAAGTCTAAAATGACAAAATTGAAATAATAAATGCACACAATAATTTCTGAATTTACAGTAAGTTTAGTTATTTACGGAAAGATTAGTATTAATATAACATAAGCTCACATTGAACAATCAGTCATGTACAATGGATGCAACACATACATCTAAATCATTGTAACAAAGCACATATACAACACCAAAAAAATATAAAGCACACAACACACATATAGAATATTCTCAGTGTATGTACATAGGATGGGATAATTTATGGCTTCATGTGTAGATATTCTGCTTGAAAACTTCATGAATAACATATATTTCAAAACTTTATAAATCAATGTATATGTTTGTTTTTTTTACTATTATTGACTATGTAGAGATGTTTGATTATTTTTTGTTTATTTATTGTTTTGTGATATTAATTTCCTTCTTCCTAACAAGAACACGTAATCGATTTGTTGTCTAAAAACTTCCTGTAAAATTAATATTTTTTATTTGTATTGACTTTTAAAATGTTTAATGTCATCTTGCTGCATTCTTGCATTATTGTGTGACCTAGTGGTTTATCAAGCTTTTTTCTAATTCTGACAAGAAATTTCCATTTTGATAATTGAATTTAGATCTCAAGCAATTTTGTATAAATATAGAACAATGAATTCAGGAGTTGACAAAGAAGTATTTTTAGAGTTCTTTATATAATCCTGACCTAAGTACCATCAAAACAAGGCCATATTAAATTACAATAACATCCATGCTTGAACTGAAGTACCTCATTTAATTTCTCAATTAATTAACTTTATCCTTCATAAGTAACAATAGTACTTAAGTATGTGATAATTAAGTGAGAGTGGTAAAGGGTTATTATCTTGAAACTTTTTCTGCCCCTTTTATTTCTCTTTTTCTCATATTTGGTAAGATGTGCGTGTTTCATGTTTCACCACATTTATTTTCTGTGTTTCGTGTCAGTACTTTAAATTTCTCGTGCTTGTCCCGCATTTGACTAAAAATTAATCCAGTTCTAAATTCAAAGTCAGTCCGCAGATTGTTTTAAATTATGTGTTCCCAGGATATTAATGGCTATTAAGTTACTATGAATAATTTATTTTTTTCAAATCAGACGCAATAAGCAGACACTAAAAGGTGACCGCAGGGTCGTAGTGTCCCTTTATAATAACTACATGATCTCCAAGACGGTTGAGTAATAACTTTTAGTGCTTTTCCTTCCTATTACAATTTTATATGTCGTGCTTCGTTTTTCCTGATTCTTATATTTTCCTTGCAACGTTTTTGTGATTTTTATTTAAAGTGTTTCCGTGTTTACATCCCCCCTTTACCACCCTCTTAAGTGCCAAGTGTATGAAACACAAATCATTATTTTATCACAAGGTTATTACACAGATATCCTCCTCAGAGTCAAGTTTTTAACTCACCTGGCCTGATGGCCAAGTGAGCTTTTCTCATCACTTGGCGTCCGTCGTCTGTCGTCCGTCGTCGTTAACTTTTACAAAAATCTTCTCCTAAAACTACTGGGCCAAATTTAACCAAACATGGCCAAAATCATTATTAGGGTATCTAGTTGAAAAATTATGTCCGGTGACCCGGCCAACCAACAAAGATGGCCGCCATGGCTAAAAATAGAACATAGGGGTAAAATGCAGTTTTTGGCATATAACTCAAAAACCAAAGCATTTAGAACAAATCTGAAATGGGGTAAAATTGTTTATCAGGTCAAGATCTATCTGCCCTGAAATTGTTAGATGAATCAGACAACCTGTTGTTAGGTTGCTGCCCCTGAACTGGTAATTTTAAGGAAATTTTGCTGTTTTTGGTTATTATCTTGAATATTATTATAGATAGAGATAAACTGTAAACAGCAATAATTTACAGCAAAGTAAGACCTAAAAATAAGTCAACATGATCAAAATGGTCAGTTGACCCCCTAAGGAGTTATTGCCCTTTATAGTCAATTTTTAACAATTTTTCCACTGAAACTACTTGGTCAATCATTATAGATAGAGATAATTGTAAGCAACAAGAATGTTCAGTAAAGTAAGATCTACAAACACATCACTGTCGCCAAAACACAATTTTGTCATGTCCTTGAATATTCACATAGACCAAGGTGAGCCACACAGGCTCTTTAGAGCCTCTAGTTTTTAGTGCTATTAAGAATCCAGTTATCAGCCTCTTGTTACAAAACTTTGTGGAACCCATACATTTGATAGGATTTGTGTTGTTGAATGTGTCCGTAATAAAACCCTACATTACATTGATGTAATTAACCCTTTCCTCCATAATGTCGCCTTTTGACGCCTACCCTTTACTCCATAATGACGCCTGTGTAGTAACTCAGTTAAAACGCTTTGACTACAAAATGTCTGCATCAGACTTTAAAATAATTGTATCCAATATGAAAAGGATATTCATGAGAATATCTGACTCAATGAATTTCATTGATGAAATATTCCTTTTCACAATGCATTAATACTTTAAACCTGATGATTTTTTTTTTGTATTGAAAAAATCCTATGCAAATCAAGTATGTTCAAAAAAAGAATCCATGGAGGAAAGGGATATGACGTCATATTTTCCATTGAAAAAGCAAAAATTGTACAAATTCATATGATATACTAAAACATATGATCTGACCATATTAATTTCTAACGTTTAAATTTCACCTTAGCAGTTTTTGGAGAACTAATGAACTACATTCAATACCTTTGTGTGTATTGAATTTTCAACGTCATTCACAACCAGATTTTAGTACTGTAAATTCAGAAATTAATGAGATGTTTTTATTATTGCTAAAAATGTGGCAGGGTTATAATCACAATAGTTTAAACTCACATTTTGAAATTTTTTATAAGAATTAAACAGGATTTTGCTCAATATCGCAATCATTAAAATCACATCATAGTCTAAATTGAGAAAATCCCAATAATCATTGCACACAATGATTTCTAAATTTACAGTAACTGGTAGGGCAATAATATTGTAACTTTTTATGTAGGTACTTAGTACATCTAAGGGAGACAACCTTTGTGTTGCATGAAGGTTATTTGATTTGTATTTCAAGTTTAAACCACGTTGGTTGGTTTACATCCAAGTTCATGTTGGTTAAGTTTTATGTCCCAGTTCATATCTCTGTATCTGAAGGTAGTCATAATTCAGCAAACAGAAGTTACTATGACCCTTATTTCAAGCATCTATACATTTCAAGCTCTAAGCCACTAAGTGTCTTAAAAAGATCCGGAAATGACCAAAAAAAATTGACACATATGTTTTTATAACATTAGATAGGCATCAATTGATAAGGTTCCTGACTTAGGGCATACACATATACACTTAATGTTTAGATCTGAACTCTTCCCTATTAAAATCAAGCTATGTAATACAAACAAAATACACAAAAAAGTATGATCAATAAAAATTAGCAAAGTACTGAACACCCATTTTCACTAATAATGGTTATGATCCAGACCACTCCTATTCACTTGATTAGCAAAGATTTTTGACACCAGGGTAATGGTATAATGGATAATAAAAGCACAAGAACAAGAAAAACTTAAACGTCTTGTTCCAAAATGTTAATAGATGCATGAATTTCCTTCCAAAAGATACAGAAACAATGGTTGGCCAACACCATTATATCTTTATATTTTTGTATTTTTCAGGAACTTTAAGCAGATGTTTAGAAAGTTTAGAAAGGATAGATAAAGACCATGCAAATGAAAACTCAACAAGTGAAGCTCTTAAACAGGTAAATTAATGTATTTCAATGTATTTACCGGATTTCCTTTATGAGATATTTTCATAATGATAACGTAGATTTGGATCTTGTAAATCACTTAGGTTCATTATACTATCATATTTATAGAATCACCTCAAATTATTCATCTAAATTCTATTCAGAAAACCTTTATTATTGCTACTAAAGTCTGCACATTTATACACTTTTCATTCACAAAAGAGTTCTGAAGTTACAATGATAAGTATATACCTTATCACTATTTGGAATCTGTGACACTTGACCGAGATGTTTAAATACTTAAACTATTGTAGTAATATAACAATCACTTGTGCATTATTATGTTCAAAATTTTCCAATATGACATCAAAATTTTACTTGGCAATTTGTGAGGGACAGTAATGCCATACATAAAGCCAAAAGATGTTTTTGGAAATTATGACAGAAACTGTTTGTCTGTTTTTTTTTTTGTTGCATACTAAGATAAATCATGATTGTAATACTTTTGTGAGATATTATGTAGTTTAAAAATAAAGAGATTTGGTATGATTGCCAATGAGACAACTAGCTAACTAGCTACCAAAGTTCAAATGAAGTGGATGTAAGCAATTACAGGCAATTGTAAAGCCTTCAAGAATGAGAAAAATCCATACCGTAAAGTCGACTATAAAAGGCCCTGACATTAAAAATATGAAACAAAACTCAATTGAGAAAACTAACAGTTTAGTTAATAGCAAAACAATTTACAACAAAAAATACGACAGACATGAACCAGAGATAACCACTAAAGCACCGAACTACAGGCTCTTGACTTGGGCCAAGCACATTAAGAATGTTTGTGAGCACTCAACCTTCCCCTAACCTGGGACAATGTTTTAACAGCACACCATAAGAACACACTATAAAAATCAGTTGAAAAAGACTTGACTCATCAGATTGCTTTAAAGAATATATGATTTGATATGTCATTATTTTTTGTTTTAGATTGTGAATGCTGCTTACCAAGTAGAAATCAGTTTACAGTCAAGTTCGTCATTTGTTAGGACATTATTTGAACGCATGAAGCAGGTAGAAATGATAAGTTACTTTGAACAGGATGAAATAAACATGAATGAAAAACTTCGAATGACAAGATTTGAATGTAAAAATTAGAAAAATGTCAAATTTGGGCTTATCTGACCACCAACTATTGGTGTTATTTAGGCATCTGTTTGTTAACAATTAGTACTTAACTTAATTGGATAGTTACAACTTGATCATCTAGATTTACATTTGAGTAAGACTGGTCTCCCTTGGTCAAAAAGATATATTAAAGTACTTTATGAACTTTTGTTTCATATTTAGCAATAGTAAAATATGAAAATCCTGTTTTAGTTATTTATCAATTTGATATATGTTTATGACTGATATACTTCTCAGACATGCATATTTTTGGCAGCACAAATTTAAGAGTTATTCATGTTCTCCAATCAGGACTTTGTAGCAGTACTAATAAATGTGTCAATGTGTCTATGTTTATAATTGTGAACAGGAGTATAGGATGTCTTTGTGACTAAGGCCATTGAGTTAGGTGATAATATATACTGGTAAACTGGATTTCAAAATGAAACATATTAATTTTATTTAACAGTTGGTCCAGTCTATGCCATGGCATTCCCAACCAAAGATAGATTTAGAATGGAAGAAGAAATTAGCAACAGATATACTTAGTAACCTCAGTGAAGCAAGGTTTGTCAAACAATTTAGTCATACTCTCTTAATCAGGACCTCTTTATTTGTAGGATACTATAAAGCCTTTATGTTTTGTTTTTTTCATATAAGTATCTAGGTATGAGAAATAATGTGCAAACACTTGAGTATTGGGGTTTATTCATCAAAGTATCTTATAAGTAAAATGTTCTAGTAATAATTACATTAGATGTATGTTTCATTATAATACTTTATTCTGATTGGCTAACTGCACATCATGTGTTATTCTGTAAGTAGTTGCATTGCTCAATACAACTTTTTCTTCATGATAACACGTGGTCCAACAATAAAGTGCACAGGTGAATTAAATAAAAAAATATATAAAATTCGTGTTTTCATGATCATAGCTAAAAAATGTAATTATAAGTATTGAATGCTTCTTTTTGTAACTTTATGGGGTTGTAAAAGCGTTGACCGTGCGCACATTTTGAGAATGAAGCTTTCGCGCTTCATACAAAATGTACTTCGGTCAACACTTTTACACCCCAATAAATTTACAAAAAGAAGCATTCAATTCTTAAATGAAAGTCAAATATCTTAAATAAATATTGTAATTTTACAGACACTCTTAATATACAAATTTTTAATCAAATTTAGATTGGCGAAGAGTATATCAGGTCAGATAAAAGAGCGACTGAACAAATCCCATGATGCCTTTGCCACCGCATTGCGCCAGTTGGAACAGAAACACTCTGGTCGTCTGGATAAGATAGAAGAGGAAAGACTTAAACTTAGAAAGATTCATGCGCCGAAAGTTGCCAAAGTAGCTCTTGAAAGTACCTCAATAAAAGATACCATTTTACATGGTGAGATTATAACTGTTTTGTTTTTTTATAAATTAAGAATAAAGCTTTGTAATGCAATCAAAATAAGACATCTGTATTAGCAATGTTACTTTGTTGAAATGTTGAAAGTCTTTACATTTATTCACACTTGCATGTTCACCTCACTGCAGTATGTTGCCTCATTCGATACAAGGTATACATTAAATATTTGTTAGGAAGGCCGGCGATTCCTTTCTCAAAAAAATCTTACTTTTAAAATTCATTGTAAATTCATACTAAAAAAATGTATGACATTTATTGCGAACCCTATCATAGTTTTCCACAGATTCACCTGCAAGTTACCTGTCCATTTAAACTTTTGTAAGTTCTATTGTCCCATCTAACAAATACAACAGCTATTGTTCTCTGTTTAGTTTATTCAATGGGACCTTTAAATTTCTTGCAAGAGAAATCTATCACTCACTGATTAATTTACCTGAACAAAAAATAGAACTGTCAATGATGGTAATACATGTACAAATAAGTAATTATAAAACTGCATATGATGTTGTATTTATTCAATCAATAATACATTTTCAATTTGTTAGATATAAACACTGATTTAAAAATTAAAAGTTGATTTGTGATCAAATTTCAACATTTTACCTATTAAAATTTGCTTTTTTAGTCTGTTCACAAATAACAACTTGAAATGATAATGTTTAAATAAAGGTCTTCATAAATGTATTCTTTACCACAAAAAAACATGCAAATTCTTTGAAACATAAATGCATGCAGTAGTTTAAAAAAATCAGAAATAAACTTTTTATAATTAAATCAGTGCTTATATATATATTGCACAGATTGAAAATATATTATTGATATTGAATAAATACCGTATCACATGCAGTTTATGTGAGTTTATACATGTATTTCGATCAACAAAGAAGATTTTTTTTTTTGTTCAGGCAAATTAATCAATGAGTGATAGATTTCTCCTAGAAGAAATTTAAATGTCCAAGTGAATAAACTACACAGAGCACAAATAGCTATTGTATTGATTCAATGGGACAGGTAAACTTGCAAAAGTTTAAATACCTTGGTCAAGAGCAGATGACTCTGTGGTAAACTTTCATTTGGTTCTCAATAAGTATTTTTGTCGAGCCTGCGACTTTTGTCGCAGAAAGCTCGACATAGGGATAGTGATCCGGCGGCAGCGGTGGCGTTAGCTAACTTCTTAAAAACTTTATATTTTAGAAGGTAGAAGACCTGGATGCTTCATACTTTGTATATAGATGCCTCATGTTACGAAGTTTCAGTAAGTCACATGTCCAATGTCCTTGACCTCATTTTCATGGTTAAGGGACTACTTGATTTTTTGTAATGTTAAATTCTCTCTTATTATAAGTAATAGAATAACTATATTTGGTATGTGTGTACCTTGCAAGGTGCTCATGCCCGTCAAACAGTTTTCACTTGACCTCAACCTCATTTCATGGATCAGTGAACAAGGTTAAGTTTTGGTGGTCAAGTTCATATCACAGATACTATAAGCAGTAGGTCTGCTATATTCAGTGTATGGAAGGACTGTAAGGTGTACATGATCAACTGGCAGGTGTCATCTGACCTTGACCTCATTTTCATGGTTCAGTGGTTATTGTTATGGTCTGTTTTTTCTTATACTGTATGCAATTGGTCTACTACATTTGGTGTATGGAATGATTGTAAGGTGTACATGTCAAGCGGGCAGGTGTCATCTGACTTTGACTTCATTTTTATGGTTCAGTGGTCAAAGTTCAGTTTTTGAGTTTTGGTCTGTTTTTCTACAGTGACTTGACTGTTAGTGTTGCTCTCCACCAATTGCAACTTATTCAAAATTCTGACCAAATTGTTCAACTGGTCAGAAAATTGAACTAACTGCTGCAGAAAACCACAGCCAAGTCATAAAAGTGTAAGGTGATAAAAATAAAACATACTTACAATCCTATAACACATTAACTCCACTTTAATGTTGTATTGACAAAATCTGTCTATCAGTTTGTATAGATATATTATAGTCATTTCCATGCTGAAGGAACTGTTATTATTTTCAATTGCTATAAAAAAGGCCAAACTAAGCTTTCATATAGTTTTTCTTTCTAAAAGTATTCTATATTCATAAGAATCAGACATTATGTGAATTAAAACATTTCATATTCAGTAAAATATATGTAAAATTGCAATATGTTTGTAAGAAGTTTCCATGGGGAGATAATCATTTTTTTTTTTTTTTTCAAAAAGACTTTATTCAAAATAATAAAAGTCCCTTCAGCATGGAAATGATTATAATATACAAACTGATCGACTGATTTTTGTCAGTCAAGGTCGTTAAAAACTTCCATTTGTTGTCACAATATCATTAAAGTGGAGTTAAAGTCTTATAGGATTGTAAGTATGTTTTATTTTATCACCTTGCACTTTCACATTTTGGCTGAACAAAATGTTCAATATTCTGACCAGTTGAACAATTTGGTTTAATAATACAAATTGCAATTTGGTCAAAATTTTGAATGAGTTGCAATTGGTGGAGAGCAACACTAACAGTCAAGTCACTGTAATACTATATGCAATAGGTCAACTATGTTTGGTGTATGGAAATATTTTATGATCTATATGTCAGTTGCGCAGATTTTTTTTGACCTTGACCTCATTTTCATGGTTCATTGCTCAGTGTTAGGTTTTGTGTTTTGGTCTTTTTTTCTTAATAGGTCAACTAAATTTGTTATATGGAAGAATTGTTAGCTGTAGATGCCTGCCTGGTATGGTTCATCTGACCTTGACCTCATTTTCATGGTTCATTGGTCAATGTTTTATTTTCTTGGTTAAGTTTATGGGACAGTTGTAATAAAGCTTTATATTTAGGACTATCAACATAATATCAATGATTAGTAAAGAAGGCGACACATTTCAGCGTGTGCACTCTCGTTAACAGGTATGCCACATATGGGAAGAGAAATTGGTCGAGGACAGTATGGTGTTGTGTATTCCTGTGACTCCTGGGCAGGATGTCAGCCATGTGCAATAAAATCTGTCGTCCCACCTGATGAGAAACACTGGAATGATCTAGCATTAGAATTTTATTATACGAAGTAAGAAAGACTATGTAAAGTGTTAACCTTAGAGATTTAGATTTATAAGCATCATTTTTTGGTAGGGCTGACTACTGGCTCAGCAGCTGAGACATCAGTTCACCACCATTTTAATATATATTTAAATTTTTAAAATATATACCCTATCACAAATTTTTAATTAAAAAATAAACCTATAGCTATATTATACTATTTCATGTAACTAAAATAGATCTGACAATTATCTGACTGTGATTTGAATCTCTTAATTCTTACTGACATCTTATTTATTTAACAATATCAGTAAGAAATCCTCAACCTTGTTTTCTTGTCCTTATTATATATTATTTCAAAACTTACAATAGTGTCCTATTCCACTGACCTATCCCTACTACTCAGTACATTGTGAGTGCAAGACTTACAAACATGCTACTAGATAAAATCTACAAATTTGGCTGTTGTCAGACAATGCTCTTTGATCGGGTTGTTGTCTCTTTGATATATTCCCCTTTTCCATTCTCAATTTAAACAACTGATTACAATAAAAGAAAAGAAGAAATGTAAAAAATGCATTTTTTTACTGGATGAGCAATTCAGGCTCTAGGGAGCCTCTTGTAAGTTGAATATTACGAAGTTGAGGGGGGCAGAATAAGATAGTCATTTAGACAACTATCCACCACAGCATTCAAGTCCTTAGACACAATCTTTTTTATTTAACTTTCTATGTTAACAGAAACATTTCTCAGCATGTTCAAGTGTTTTGTATTTTAGCTTCTTATAAATTCAGAAAAATACCTCAGCATCAGTGAGTTGTTCTTTATTTTTTTACTTTCTATGCCTACAGAAACATTCCAGAGCATGAGCGAGTTGTTGCTTTACGTGGTTCTGTGATAGATTACTCTTATGGAGGTGGGACAAACCCTGCTGTATTACTGGTGATGGACAGACTAGTCAGAGATTTATATGGTGCTATCAAACAGGGTTTAGATTGGATTAGCAGGTATGGTCTTATACAAAATTACAATCACTTATATTTGAAACAAGAATCACATTTTTTTTCTTGAAGATAAAGGACTTAGCATCTATTATCATAGATTATTTGTCATTTGGACCAATAAAAAATTTGGTCATATGGACGTTCATTTTATGTCTGAAGGAATCATTGTCAAGGGTCCAAGAAGATTTTATTAAATTAAAACTGTATAACCTATTTTAAAAATAACTAGTCAAGTTTTGTATTAATGTCTTTTCAAGTAGCCTCAAGTCAATGAGAAGTAATAGTCAGTCAAAGCCATATTGGAAGGAATAAATGTAACTACAAAAGTTTATAGTCACCTTAATCTATATGTTTAGCATTATTTATTCCAGTTTAAAGAAAAATTTATTAAAAAAATGTGACAAATATTTTTTGTAAATACTAGAATGATCTTTAACAATGATTATATAGGCACCTCATATAACAAATTAAAGCAATCTCATCAGAACAACATGATTCCCACATCTCACGCATTCATATATACTGAAATTAAATCATACTCATTTATTAAATTCACATCAGTAAATTTTCTTCTAGCTGAAGCTATCCTATTCAAATATCTGTGCCTTATTTTGTAGATTACAAGTAGCTATAGATGTTGTTGAGGGCATCCGATATCTCCATGGGGAAGGCCTAATCCATCGAGACATCACAGTGAAAAATGTTTTGGTACATTATTATTTATTATGTTATCTGATTTCAGACTAGTTGTTGCAGCCGATGTTGTTGAAGGCATGCGATTTTTACACAGTCAGGGACTAGTACACAGGGATATCAAACTCAAAAATGTTTTGGTATAGTGTTTAAAATTCATAACTTTTTCACTCTGTATTGTTGTTTGATATCTTTGAAAATATAACTTCTGTAAACAAAATTTCTCTTTAATATTATTCAACATTTCTAGAAAAATTTATAGCGTGCAGTCTGAAATTTCTTTCTCATAATAAATAAATTCACTTCAAAGTTTGTTGTTACTGTCATATTGTCCAGGATTTTAGTTGAGGCATCTGACTAAATCATGCCCTTTTACAGATATCCCATGGATGCTACTCTGATTTCCCTTTTTATATTCACAATTGTTTTGAATATTCTCTAACCAGCATGGAATTTTCGTTTTCTGCATGGATATTTTTTACTTAAAACAATCTACAGAGCTATTTTATTTTGTTTTTATCTCACCTGCAAGTCATAGCTATTCAAATCTGGCAACTGTGGTTACAAAGCTTTATATTTTGTTTATAATTGTCCTACAATATGAAATTTATTTTATCTATCAAATCTCAAATAACATTGACCTTATTGTTATGGTTCAGTGACTGACATAAGTCAACATTAGATTTATTGATTTGTAATGTTTCACATTTACTATGAGTAATTAGCGTAATATATGTCAATTGAAATCATTGTCCTGATAGGAGTCAGATAACCTTGACCTCTTTACTAATTCAATATTCAACTTTAAATAATGCTGATGTCAGTTCCTCAGTTACTTTAAGTGGTACCCTGATCTAAATCTTGATTACATGGTTCAGTTATCAATGTTATATACTTTACAATATTTAGTTATATTCAATGAAGCTTGTAAGACACTTCAGTTTGTCCACTCATAAAAAAAATTTTTATTACCCCCTTTTTATTTGATTCAATGACATACCTGCCAAGTTTTGAAAGTGCCCATGGGGGTTTTAGTGCGCGACAACAATTTCAAAGGTTACAATTCTTTGCGACGACTATTTTGCGTGTGCTGTTTTGCGGTCTAGAAAAAGTGTCATATTTGTAAGATGAGCTCACATGCCTTTTCTAAAGTTTATTTGCATGATTCTAGTTATTATATATCAGTAGAAAAGATGAACATGTAGCTACAAGACCAGGAATTAATTTCATGTGTAAGGATATTAAATAATTGTTGACTTTTCTAATTTAAAATTATGCACAAAGAAAGACCTTTATCAGGTTGGGAACAACACCTAGGGGTATCCCCTCAATGTAAGGACATTAAAACCCACTTTTTTATGTGTATTAAAACATTGAATGTTTTAATACACATATACATTATTTTATGCATGTTCACACAATCTGTAATCTAAAAGTTAGTTTGATATTCTGAAGAAAAGTTCATAACAAAAAATAACTACACTGATCTTTGTATGCTACTTTTTGTGTTTAATGTGTAATACAAAAGATAACCTTTTTTAACAGCTATCATGACCTTTGAGAGGTGTTGCTCCATGTTGAAGGCCATTATGTCACTTGTGATGAACACCTGAACTTTAGAAATTCTATTTTAAGTGTAGAATTTAAAAATAATTTAACTTCCATTTATTTATATCTTTTGTAGGATATTTTTTATGTCCTTTAAATCACTATACATCAAGGAAACTTAACTTTAAGAAAAGAGAGTTTCTTAATTTACACATGGGACATTTGGAACTGGGATCTCTGGTTTGACTCACTTTTGTCACAAGTTTTGTTGAAAATCTTAAAATCACAAAGAACAGCAAAGGTGGTTTGAGCTGACAGTTTGTTAATGTATGAAAAATTCAAAGATATCAAACAACGATTATCCTGCATGTCTAGCCAGCATGATAGGAGAGCTTTCCTGTCTAATTTTGCACTAACATTCCTCATTATCATAGAATCGTCACTGGAGCTGTTCAAAAAATAATTTACATATTATTTTGATAGATTGAATGAATAATTTAGAATAGAAAAAAAATAAATATTTTGAAATAGAAAATGAATAAATTATTAAGAATAGAAAATGAATAAATTTTTTAAGTAAGAAAAAGAATAAATTTTTAAGAAAAGAAAATGAATAAATTGTTAGGAATAAAAAATGAATATATTTATTGAAATAGAAATTGAAATAATGAATTATCTAGAATTGAAAATCTGAAATCATTATTGACATAAATGCATGCTGTAAATATCTATTTTATTTATTTATGTAAATCAGCAAGCAATCATCCTGGCATTCATTTATACCATTAAGCCAATCCCCATCCTCAACGTATGTTTTTACCAGGAATATGTAACTTAATTTATATAGTATGGTTTATTTGACTGATTAACAGATCTTGATTTTTTTCCTAGAACTTTTTAAATTTTTAGTAGTATTATTTAATTCATAATTATGTAAAAATAAGAATAGATCACTGTAAATGTTTAAGAGGAACAATCATTTGAAATACATGCACTCAAATTTCAGTCTCTGGATATTCAATATTTAAAATTCGGGACTAAATGAATGAATATCTGTAGGAAAATTATATTAGTCTAAGAAATAATAAGAAATAATAACAATTTCTAAATTTATTGCCTAATATATTTTTAAATGCCTTGCCTCTAAAAAAGCCAGAAAATACAGGGAATAAAAGTTTTAAATATACATAGCAAATACATTGTATCTTTAAATTTTTTTAGAAGTAAACTGCTTTTAAAGTTATATTGTACAGTGAATTTATTTTTTTTTAAAAGTGGTGAATGTTATTTGTGAACATTTGAAAGTAATGGAAATTTTAATCAGTATTAATTTTATTTTACGATTAATTCAACATCAATTTCTAAAATATCATGTGCCATTTTCTGAAATGATATTATTAATTAATTACATTTTAGCTTGACAAATCAAACAGAGCCAAAATCACTGATTTGGGTTTTTGCAAACCCGAGGCTATGATGAGTGGCAGCATTGTTGGGACTCCTATTCATATGGCACCAGAATTGTTCACTGGTCGCTATGACAACAGTGTTGATGTCTATGCATTTGGTATATTGTTTTGGTATATTTGTGCTGGACATGTCAAACTGCCCACTGCCTTCGAGCGTTGTGATAACAAAGATCATTTGTGGACTGGTGTTAAAAAGGGTAAGAATATAGGTACAAAAGAAGATAAAATTGAGAATGGAAATGGGGAATATGTCAAAGAGCCAATTATCTGACCAAAGTGCAGAAACAGCCAAAGCCCATTAATGGGTCTTCAACACAATGAGAAAATCCTGTACCTGAAGCAGGATTTCAGCTGGCCCCTTATCAAAGTTAGGTACTAGATATAATATGTTCTGTTTTACCCGAAAAGAAATCTTATGACTTCAATAACTTTTATCTAAATCTAAAAACTTGAATTAAAAACATCATGCTGCTTGTATTTCTAATTTTGCAAATACATATTTTTTAAACAACCTGTTTCGTTCTATTATTTTAGGTTTACGTCCAGAGAGATTAGCAGTTTTTGATACAGATTGCTGGGAATTGATGCAAGAATGTTGGGATGGAGAACCATTGAAGCGCCCTCTACTGGGAGATGTACAGACACGTTTGGTTAAAATCCATGACTATTACAAAAAAACTGCCAACCCACCAACAAAGGAAGTCCGACCAAAAAGTGCTGCATCAAAAACAAAATATAATATTCATTAATTTGAACAAGCCTTTCAATACTCATTCTAATATTGATTTGATTTACGGTAAAAGAAATTTAAATGGAAACATAATTGAGGAAATTATTTTATGTGCCTTCTTTTATTGAAAATTTAGAACTTATAAATTTTGTAAAGGTGTATTGTTGTTTACTATGTACTAAGAACATATTTTGATTTTGAAGGTGATTCCACCCATAATAAATTTTCAATATTTTCTGGTAATTCATGAAAATTAACTGTATTTATAATAAATTTTTCACTCTTACATGTTTGTTTCAGTTATGTCCTGTTTATTTTTTGTTCAAAGATGACTAGATTAAATGTGTTGTTTTTTTTTGTCAACATACACTCATAATTGATGAACTATTACATGTTGTATCATTGTGGTGCATCTTTGTTTACTATTTAAAAATGTGATATCAGAAACTGCCCTCAATTTCAAAAATTGTAAGTTCCATAAATATATAGTGTTTCCTATGATAAAATGGATGTTTGATATATAGTATGAAAGCAATGAACAAAATAGAAAATCCATTATTTCATATCAACAAAAAAGTATTTGCAGAATGCATATTCTGTTTTTATGAATGGTAGAAGAAGATGAAATGCATATTCTATTCAATTATGGAAAACATAGCAAAATTCATGATTCATTTTCACTTAAAAAAAATAAAGAAAAAAAAGCTAAGAAAGCTCATACATTGTTTCAATTTAAATATGTTGCCAATATCATTGATAGTAACATAACTACATTTACACATTTAAGAATTTTATCCTAATCTTGCCTAAGGGTTAAAAGGGACATCAATATTGTTATCTTTTTGTGTGCCTTTTATGTATAGTTAATAAAAAAGATGTGCTACCACAATTAATTTCTTTGATGTTGGAAATAGAAAAGCTAACTTAAACAATCTGATGAATAGTTTTTCAATCCTAAAAGAAAGGTGAAAAAGTAACTATGTTTTACTGATTTCAAGGCATTCTCTATAGACATAATAGCAGAGATATTTTTTATCAATGACCTTTGATTTTTGATTTTTTAATTGGAAGATTCTGATGCCACTATGAATGAGATTTTCCATCAGTTTTGATAAGTTCCACAATCATTTAAGTATGTTGAATTTGAGACAAGTATAAAGAACAATGTATATATGACCTCGAAATAAAAATGAAAATTGTGTCTACAAAGAAGTGGTGCAATTCTTGAGTTTATTTTATTTTGTCATGCAAATTTTGTATGTTCATTTGTTCAAGTTGTTAATGTTGCATTTAATCATTGTTAATTCAAAATTGTAAAAAGGGTACATGTTATTGTTAATATTGTATATGACTTCTTAATTTGGAAATGAATATGTATTCGTGGATAAGTTTGATTGTATGGTGCATTCTATCAAATCTGGTTGGTCCACGGGGGGGTCTCAACATGGGATTTTGGGTACAGGTGTGCAGCTGGGATTTTAAAAACACCCCCCGTTCATATATTGAATAATTGTGAAATCCCTACCTATACATATATTTCACAGCGAAATCATAACCCATTCATATATTTATCACCCATTGATATATCACAATCGGTCAATTACTACCTATTGATATATTTCCTCTGTAAAATTGCACCCCATTGATATATTTGACGGATCAAAAAAGGGACCCATTCCAGCGGCACATATGTATATACCTTTATATAGGAAGAGATCCCCCCGTGGGTTGGTCCTTGATAAAAACATGTTTATTATGTATGTTGATAGAATAACATGTTCACTGTAATTCAGTTTATTAACATAATAATGATATTATGTTAGAGATTATATGAAATACTAACTTGTGCCATCTTGATTTTTAATTAATCAAAATACAGATACTTAAGGATTTGTCTAAAATTGTCAAAATGTACTGAAATAATCATGTTTAAGAATTAAGTGTTTGTGCTTTGTATGTCTATGTATTTGTTAGTCTATTCTTGTTAAAATTTTGGAATTACTACTTTGTAACCTAATTATTTTTTTGATGAACATGCATATTCACCGTGTATCATCGTACAGTGGATATAGGTACTAACCAAGCAGGCGTGAGCGATTTTGATCTTACATGGTAATGAAAATCTTTGTTTTGTTTACATAATATCAATGTGTACTTAAATCTAAACATAAGTGCTGTTTTAAGAAATGATTTGGTTGTAGATTGATGATTACAGATGTCTCATTATTTTCCCAAAACAAGAGGGATTACTAAAACATTGTAAAAGCATGTGCAAATACTTGTCAAAGAAGTTGGCCCTCGTCTCATCCGATATAATTCTATATTCATTGCATCTCTTTTTCTGATAGAAGGTCATTGTGTGTTAAATAAGTATAGTTGGCATTGAAATCTTTCATACATATGTTATTTTTTTATATTTTATCGCTAAAGAATCGTTGTGTATGGTGTTTAGCTGACCACATAAATCCTTATATACGTTAAAATTGAGAATGGAAATGGGGAATATGCCAAAGAGACAACATCCAACCATAGAGCATAGTTCAGTTGTTGTACACTGTACACAAAAACTTTATTTTCATACTTGTTTATTACCCTAAAAGTTTTAAAGAATGAGTAATCACAAGTAGGTTTATGATTGGTAACTATTACTTTTGCCCTGTATTACCTTTCTTTCAGATAAAGCATGCAAATGTCTCAAGAACTGTATCGAAATTGAAAGTTGGTGTTGACATTCACAACTATTTGCCCATGTACAAGTTAATTTTTCTTATTAGAATATCAGAGTTGTTTTATGAATAGGAAAAAATCGATGCGAAAATTATTTGGGAGCAGGAATTTCAAATGTTGAGAAATATACGTTGAATATTGATAAAGCAAAACAAAGATTTTCGTTACCATGGAAGGTCAAAATCGATCATGCCTGCTTGGTTAGTACCTATATCCGGTGTACTGATAATACACAGTGATATTGTACTTATTGAATATTGTTACTGTGATGGAAGCTGACCGGCCATACAAAGGTGCCAATTAGGATATGTATTATAATGTTAGGAAATATATAGAATCATCTATTTGAAAGGCACTGAACCTATGAACACCAAAAATGACAATAAACATTCTTTTGAGTTGCCAAGTGTTCACAATAAGGCCACATTCAGGTTGTCAGAGAAATCTCAAATCAGAAGCCTACAATGCAATGGTTGACATTTGTTTCTGTATATCACTCTATCATGTTAGTTGTTTTTGTATAAAATCAGGCTATTGGTTATCTTATTTAAATTGTTTAACATCTTGTTATATCTGGGCCTTTTATAGCTTGCAATGTGGTAAGGATTTTGCTCATTGTCAAAGGCCGTACAATGACCTTTATGCTGGCTGGTTGTCTCATTAGCAATCATCCCAAGTATCCTTATTTTATGTTGAGGTCAAGTTTCAATCTTCAGCAATAGACAGAAGTTTTAAAAGTCAATGCCAAGCTCTAAATTGTTGAGTTTAAAACAAAGTTTTGAATAATTGAAACATAACCTTTCAAACATCTGCCAATAAAACTGAACTCTCTAACAAAAAAAACCAAAAGATATAACATAATACAGTCATTGTCTAGGTACCTCCCTTAAGACGTACCCATGAACATTTATTTGTAGATAATCAAACATTTTACACTTGAAGATCTAATTTGAGTGATGATAGAAATGCAATATTTTTTTATTTAGGTGAAATGTTAAAATAGACAATACATGATTATTATACTGTTTATTTGCAACTAGATTGATATAAGATAAAAAAAAAAAAAAAGATTTTATTTTAAGATAAGTGCTAAACTTCTGTTGCTTGTTTCATTGTAATTTATTTATTTGAATAAATCATTTGATTTCATAATTGTTAGTCATTATACATTGTTGTAAACAAAGATGAATTATTTTCATCTCTATATAAATATCCAAAAGTAGTATCCATTCCTTTGATGTGTTTGACCCTTTGATTTTTCCATTTGATTAGGGTCTTTCCGTTTTGATTTTTCCTCAGAGTTCAGTACTTTTGTGATTTTACTTTTTACTTCATCAATGAACATTTAAGTGTTATAATACTAGTATGAGATTATCATTATCATTATCAACCAAATTGAGATAATATTGTAATTTTAATTGCATATTATTATGATGAATTCTGTACACTGCCAGTCATCTGAGTGTCAAGTTTCATAGTTAACAGATACTGTGATTAATTAAGGGGGTTCCCAAACCTTGTCGAAAAATAAACAGACGATGCTATGGCTAAAAAAATCAAAAAAAGACCAACAACAGTACAAACACAGCATAGAAAACTTAAGACTGAGCAATGTGAACCTGTCCAAAATCTGGAGATCTCAGGTGCTCCAGAAGGGTAAGCAGATCCTGCTCCATAAGGCATCTGTCGTGTTGCTCATGTGAGTACAAACCCTCTGATCAATCTAATCCACTGACATTCTGGGAACAAGCTTGTGTAACCACATAAGGAACATATCTGTAGTCTTCTGTGAAACAGATATTCCATAATGGTCATCCTAAATGCATCCATAAAATTTACTAATTGATGATTTCAACTCCATCACTTGGAACTATCAAGGAATAAGAAATTAATGCCTAGAATTTTAATCAACTGGGAGATATCTACACTGTATGCAGGTGCTGCTGGAACAACATTACATAGCAATGGAAAGTTGACAATAGGAAAGTCAAAGCCGTCCCTTTGTTAGTTTCTAGATGTAAGTGGCAGATTTAACTGTTTCTGTTGTATACTCTATCTCGATTTTGATAGGATAGATGCCTTTCATATAGTCACTAAATTTTGAAATAATTAGTGAGAAAATGTCATCTATATAGCGAAAAGTGAAGTTTAAGGATACTGTTAACTTCTTTTTTTCTACCCAAGCCCTAAGAAGTCCTGTTTGAAGAGAGCCTCATATAAATAAAGGAACAAGTCAGTAAGAGGAGCACAGTTTGTTCCCATGTGATTCTTTGTTAAAAAGCATGTCCTCAAAATGTGACAAATATGTTGTCAATCAAGAGATGAATCACCTTGATAATGTCAATTACAGAGAATTTTGTTTGCAATCAGAGTGATTTTTTACAAATGTAGATTTATACCACCTTAAGACAATATCTTTGAAGCCAGGCTTTTATTGCTGATTTTTTTTGTGGGAGGAATAAAGAAAAATATTTCAAATTACTAAATTGTAAATTTAATAATAACTATAAAATATCACAAATCAATGCATATCATCACAAACATCTTGTATACGTTTGAAGTCTACAAAATAAAGTAAAATATGAGGATACATACATCCATAAATCATCTAGATTAAGCATATGAAGTTGTATCAAATGATTTTTGTTTTTGATTGTAATGACATAAAGAAACAGAACAAAAATCAATTTGATCAAATTCTAAAAATATCACAGTATTTCACAGAATGTCACTGGTTTAAAGCTTCAATAAAAAAGCATATAAAAAAATTCTAATAGTATGTATCTATGTTTAAAATAACAAGAACTCACTGCCTTTCTTTCTATATCAATTAAGCTCCAAAATTTTGGAAAAGAAAAAAACTGTTTTAATATAAAATATTCAAAAGGACATTTTTGTCATGAATAAATTTTTTCAAAAATAATATTTTATGTACATTTTGTAAATCGATGTCACATCTAAAATTGTATTTTGGTATTATAAATCTAATATAAATTTAAATGCTGATTAATTAATACTGTAAACTACATCACACAATTATTCAGAAAATTTGCATAATTACATATAAATATTATAAAAGCATTGCATCATAAGAACAAAGATCTAGAGGTAAAAGATATTATAAAACAACAAGATGGCCGGTTATTTGCTCTGTTTTATGCTGGTCTCTGTGTTAGTAAGTTATGTACAGAAGAATCTTCCTATGTACAGTAAAATCCTCCATCATGTTTCCTTGAATAACCACCATTAGTTCCATCACTGTGGGAGCTTTCTATAGGATGCAAGTTAGAGGAGAAAAAGGGAAAAGTTAGTAGCAAATACTATGATCTAATAACTTCACAAAATGTCCAGTCAGTAAAAACATGCAAAAATAAAAGAGTTCCAAGATAATTTCTGTTTCAACGTTGACAGTTTTTATCCATCTATCTAAAGTCTTTCACACTTTCGCTATGAGAGAATAGATTTCTCGAATGATTTTAACAAAATTCACTTAAAAAACTAAACCACACTTTAACCCACTCACCAAGGTGGAAACCAATGATATGGTGACATTTCCCATAAGTTAACATGTCATGCAAACAATGTATTGTTGATCCAACTCTACATTGATTTCTGCCAAAAGCATGTGACTTGTTTGGTTTTATGGGTATAAAATGTGACATTACACAGAAAAACAAACTATCTCAGAACTAAACTAATGAAAAATTCTTCAATGTTAAAAACTAGTCATAGATTATGGATGAGCTCAAGCTCAAATCAATTAAGTCCTACAGTCTATATATATTAGGCTTAAACAATATACCTCAACCATATAAATGTGGATTGAGAAAATAGTACTGTCAGAACTTTTCTTTACAACTTTTATCATAATCAAATGCTGATTACATTATTCAAATACTGATTATATCATTAAAGCTAAGTAATAAATACTGTTAAATGCAAATGTTGAAAATTTAGATTGAAATTAATTTAAAATAGCCAAAAAAAAATACTTCCACCAATAAAAAAAGGAATTAAAAGCCAAGCCAGAATAAGCAGATACCAGAAGTGTAAATGTTAAAACATGGTAAAAGACTAAAGTGTTAGTGGAAGACAGATGAAAGCGTAGATCAAGCATACTGTTAGTGCTTTAAACATATTGTTTAGTATTAGTATGCATGTTCTTTAGAAATAAGCAAGAGGTTTATAGTAAGAATGAGTATTAAAATATATATATTTATCTGACCAATAGAAGCTAGCCTAGCCTTTACTAGTATCATAAATAAATACAACTGCTATAGATTATACAACATGAATCAACCAACATCAGCCTTCATACATTTGACCAAAATTAAAGTTAAGTTCAAAATTCTTTTCATACATTTCTTCATTTCATCGTTTTATAACATTTTCACTTTGAAATGTATAATAGTTAGTGACATGTAATAAATAATTTTAGTTTAAAGGGGAGATAATCCTAGGTTGTGAAAAATCCACCATCAGGTTTACGAGAATACCCTTTGTTTGTTGTCTGTGTGTGGTGCCCATCTGAAAAGTCAATATGTTTAATTTATAACAAGTTAAAATATTGCATGTTTTTTTTATTTAGTTCCAAATTTTCTAATTGATTTAACATAATGTCTGGAATTTTAGTTTATAAATTTGTAGCATAATATTATGAACTATGAAAATTATAATCTGATAATAGTTTATACCAGAGCCGAGGGGAAGCTTGTTTGAATTATCTGTTACATGTATTATAAAAAATAATGAACATTGTTTGTCCAATTTTTATAACCAATGATTATTTCAAAACACATTAAGAATATTGATAACCTCATTAGAACCAAGGAGTTTAATTAGACCCAGTCACCATCTCTGAATCCCCTATAAAAAAGTCTGAAATTTCTGTTCTACATGACATTCCTTAGTAATATATAGCCATCATGAATACATGTCTTTCATTTCCTATCATATCAAATTAAGCATTGAGGAATGCATGTACAGAAAAATAAATGTTGCAATTAGAAAGAAACTGAGAATATGGGATCTATAGTAGGACAAACAGGTACATGTGTATGATGGAGGGTCGGTCATGCAAAACAGGGGGGAAATCATAAGAATAAAAAAAAATGCATCTGTTCATGCTTTACTACTCTAGGGTACTTATTGTGTTTGTGTATTTATACTTTTTCAGATGCAGGTTCAAGGATTTTTCATTGCAGAAGAAACATCTATTTCTTAAGAAACAATCTAATCTTACCTATAGCATTTTCAATGGTATGAATGCTATCCTTCTTTTTCTGGTCAGTTATATGTAGAGGGTGGCATAGATATGGTTTGACAGGAACAATTTCTATTTCTCTGTTTTTTAACACTCTCCTGAAAGAAAAGAAAACAAATATAAACATACAAATAGACAAACAAAAACACACTTTCAGTCCTTTTTTCTGTAGCAAGAAATATCTATCAGATTTGTTTTATAGTAACAGCAGCAACCATGTCTAGAAAAACCTATAAAACCCTGAATAACGAAGCGATAGGTATGGTTTAAGTTTTTTTAAATATGAATAAAACCTCAAAAATTTTTTCAGTAAGAACAACTCGCTGGCTTATAGCTATAGGTAGCAATAAACAAATATACAGTTAATTCTGCTTTAAGACTTAATGTATAATGTCCTTGTTTTCAGTAAGAACAATTTGCTGGCTTGCAGATTAGCAATAAACAAACAGAATTCTGCTTTATAAGCCTTATTGTATAATGTATAATGTCCTCGATAGTTGTAAGATTGAATAATTTAAAAAGAATTTTAAATGACCGCATTTTAAAAGATTTAAAATGAAATTGATATCTACATGTACATGTTACTTTGTATCAGTATCAAATCGATATTAAATGGGGAAACTTAATTTTAAATACACAGTTAAGGTATAATTCTTATCTTACCCATGCTCTGAACCTTTACTTTCAGGTTGATACAATGTTTCATTTTTAGCTCTCAGAAATTCATCATGATGATCATATTCTGATTTTAGTATAAAATCTAAACTGTCTTTTGGTGCTTGAGGGTCAAAATGAAACACTTCTCTTCTTGAAGAACTAAGAGTGCATTTTGAATTCAATCTATTCCATGGATCTTCATTCTGTGCTAAATGGGTTGCTTGTTTGTAGGGTTCTTTCTGAAATATAATGTTAATACTGAAGTAATTCAAAAACATTAAGCTACATGTACAGTACATGTATAACAAGTGTATTATCATCTATATTAAGAAAATTAAATGATACATGTACAATTTTGTACTATGAAAAATATTTGTAGGCTGTATAGAAGTGACAATAGTTCAAGCAGGACAGATTCCCGGGTCAGTTGGAAATAGGGGAATATCGTTAAGGTGTATTGCAATATTGACATACATTTGTATATAAACCCAAAACATATGAATCTGCACACATTGTGTTATTTTTTGAAGATGCATTTTTGTACTTTGATGTATTTCAATGTATATGTTGTTGTTTAAGATAACCAATGCAGGTTTTTTTCCTTCAGATTCAGAGATCCTAGGGAAGTATGTCTTGGTCATCATTAACATATACAATCATGTCCATGTCTGTAATGTAAATGTAAACTATAGATACGTCAAATAAATTTTAATATCTTTAACTTTTAATCATTTGCTTCAGAAGTTAAAATTGAGAATGGAAATGCGGAATGTGTCAAAGAGACAACAACCCGACCAAATAAAAAACAACAGCAGAGGGTCACCAACAGGTCTTCAATGTAGCGAGAAACTCCCGCACCCGGAGGCGTCCTTCAGCTGGCCCCTAAACAAATATATACTACTCCAGTGATAATGAACCCCATACTAATTTCCAAATTGTACACAAGAAACTAAAATTAAAATAATACAAGATTAACAAAGGCCAGAGGCTCCTGACTTGGGACAGGCGCAAAAATGCGGCTGGATTATACAACAGAGAAAAGAAATTGGTGATCCAATATAGATGACCAATAATTCTGAGAGACTCAAAGTCAATGCATTCGAAATACAAAAGATTTTTTCAGCACATGGACATATGCAACCAGATAGAATTCCATAAAATGGTCAAAACTTTAAACCTTCAAACATTAATTTTTCGGAGATGTGTTGTCCTACAGTAAAAAACTTAGGCTCAAAATGTTCAGGAAAGAAAGTTCTGAAAGATTATGAGATCATTTAATCAAACAGAATTTGGTACAAAAAAAAACTTGAACACCCTAACAATCTTCAATCTTCAATCTTTGTCGTGATGACAGAGTAATCTCTCTTGTGAATTATCCTCTCTTGTAAAATTATTATCACTAATGTAGTTTCTCCTTTGTACTTAGATATTGTAGGTGGCGCTTTAAAATATTATAGAATTATATAAATGTATCAAGTAAAAAAAAGAAAAAAATGGTTAATTAGGTTATCGAAATGGCATGAAAAATTAAAAAATATTAAAAATTAAAAGAAATTTGTATTAAATTATCCACTAAAACGGTTTGTTTCCTCTATGTACTCCGCTAATAGTTGATTGATACTTTCTGCATTTGGCAAATTGATTAATAAATTGTCTAAATCTGTTGGAATTTGTCCTGTTATGAAGTATATTTGATGGAATAATTTGTCTCTGGCATCTGAATACAGGTCACATTCAAAAAGGTAGTGTTGTACATTTTCTTTTTGTTTGCAGTGATCACAGGTTTCCGAGTTGATGTGCTGGTTTATTATACATGTAAATTGGTATGCATTTAATTTAGAATAACCTGTTCATAAACTGTTGATTATGTTGTACATTCTTTTTGACGGGAAATTTTTGTTTACGTTATTTTTAACTTCAGGATGAAATCTGAAATAATAACATCCAGCATTACTGTTTTCCCATCTGCGTTGCCATTTTTTTGTAACTGAATTTCTAGCTGCTTTTTTTACATCTTGTTTTGTAAATACTAAGTCATCAACTGCTAGTGTTTCTGTTTCTTTAGCAGCTTCTTTTGCCAGGGAGTCTGCCTCATCATTTCCTTTTATGTTGGCATGTCCTGGTGTCCAGTTTAAGTTGATTAAAATTCCATGTTCATTTAAATTTTTTATTTTTCCTTTGATTTCGTTAATGGTTTGATGATAGCTGTCACTTTTCCAATTAAGAGTTAAGATACCTAATGCGGTCTGACTGTCCGAAAATAAAGTTAACATGATCACATAAACTTTTTTACACGACATTGACAATAATTTAAAATGGAAATATTACCTCTGAAAATGTTGGACCGTAAAAGTCTGCATCATTTTGTACTTTAGGAAATGGATAGGGATTCCGTGAAGATAAAGTGTTAGATGCCATGTTTATTCCAGGCCTTTAACTTATCAAATAAATCTATTTGTCTGACAGAAGTGGTACTAATCTTGCAGTTCGTGTACCTTGGCAACGCCAAATCTCGCGTGCACATTGGAGGTCACGATAGAGTGAGAATAAGTTTTAAATACAAAAAATTAATAAAATTATACCAAAAACATTTTAATGTAAAACATAATCGATGGCCAAGATAAGCAAACAGATTTTAAAATTTAGAAAAAAACATACAAAATGAATTTGTAAACATAATAACTTCCGGTGCAATTGTCATTGTGCGTTGGAATAGAACAATATTTGGACGTGCTATCAGCCCTGTGTGTTGAATAACGGGCACTGTCATCATAAAATCATCAACCTGCCCATTGAAATGTTGAAGTTGGCATTTATTTTGTTCTTGTTTGGGCCGAGTTTTCAACTAGATTTACCAACATGTCACCAAGTAAGTTTGTCGTCTGTAAAAAAATCTGCATAATTTTGCTTGCTGAAGTGAAGTTGCTCAGTGAAATTGCTGCTTTGCCTTTAGACTTTTGCAGTTTTGGTTTACAATTTTAATAATTATATGCATCAGATGGAAAAATCGTTTGTTATATAATGAATAGATTAATGTGATATATGTTTCTGAAGGAAAACCTTAAATTAACTGGTAGCAGTACACTTAGACCGAATAACCTGTCTCTTGTGTGGGTACATTTGTCATTTCATATTTTCTTTTTCTTTTCATCATTTGGCTATTTATTATTATTTTTTTTTTTTTGTGTGTGTCCACGTGTGGACACAAAAAAAAAAAAATAATAAATAGCCAAATGATGAAAAGAAAATATGAAATGACAAATGTACCCACACAAGAGACAGATTATTCGGTCTACAGTACACTGTACAGTTCTGGAAATCTCCGGATTGGTTAATTGTTAACGAATTAATGTTGAATATATAAATTTCAAGTTCGATGCATTTTCGTCAAAAACTTTGGTTTTAGTAATTATCATTCGTTTGTTTAGTGGAGTAGTCACTTCCGTTCCAATGTTGAGCAAGTGGTTGGAAAACTATAAAGCTAAATTGCACGAATAATTTGGCAAATTGTGTCCTCATAATTGTCTTTCAGCACTACTACATGTATCATTAGGGAAATGTGATTTAGTATCTACAGAATAAATATTATTTCTTGTCTAAGATGCTTGATCATGATGAACGTTTATAGTGCAGGAATACAGGCGATCCCCTTTATCTGGTAAAGTCTCACATAATTGACGAGTTTTTTCTGGTGACGGACAAACTTGAAAGTGGTCTACTCTGTAATAGTTTCCGAATTCAATAAGGCTTAAATTAAAATATTGTTTGTTTGCCCTTTACCGACCGACCCTATAAATTTGTTCCGCCTGAAAATCTTTTATTTGTATTTTATTTACCAGCAAGATTTTATTTTATTTTTTCGTTCCTACCAGAAATTCTATAATTGTATTTCCCGCTCAAAGTGTTTTTACCGGAATCCTCGGGTTTTATCTTCCCTGTACGTGCAGTGGCGGATCCAGAAATTTTCATAAGTGGGGGCCCACTGACTGACCTAAGGCTTCAGTGATTTCCTAAATAGGCAACCAAATTTTTTTCCAAAAAGGGGGGGCCCGGGCTCCCTGGGCCCCCCTCTAAATCCGCCTCTGACGTGTAAGGTCTTGTCCCTGTTTGGTATCACTTGAGTGTTTGACATGAACACTTGAAATTAGAGTTTCAAAGCAATTGTCTGAAATTGATTTGAAAGATTTGAAATCATGATTTGTCTGATATGGCAAATGTTACTCTGTGTGTATTAACTTGAAGAGCAGGGTTACTGTCATTCAAAAGTTGGTCCAATACAAAATTATCAACGTGTGTAGATTTTGTATCCTATGTACTGTAGGGATGGCCTTCGGTGATCTGTAGATCAAGATGATTATGTTAACGATGCCTTCGACCAGCATTGATATATTATTTATATCTGACATGAACCAAAGGTCTGTAAAGTAGACAATATTTGGCAGTAAAAAATTTTCCATGCAGATCATTTATAAATGCGAGAGTTTTAAGTCTTGTAGCATTTTTATTGGAAACACAGGCACACACGGAAATTTAAACACTCTAGCAGGGATGGGGTCGATTACTTTAAAATGTAATCGATTAAATTACAATTACTTTGTTAATAAAATGTAATCGATTACATTACAATTACACCCTATTTCATATGTAATCGATTACATTAGATTACTTTTCTTTATTGTAATCACAGGGGTGTGGAAATGCTATGCCCGACTCGCCCGACTCTTACATTTGAACAACCGGACAAGTAATTATTTTTGTCTCGGTTGCCCGTGGACAAGTAAAAAAAATATACAAGACAAAGTTCAAATCCAACAAAAATGTAGAATTAATTCCAAAACATATAAAGATGATTAATTTATGTAAAGAAACCAATAAACATCAATGTCCATGACGAAAAATATTACATAATACCGAAATAGATTGATAAGGAAATTGATAAAAAAATAGGTATGCGAACCCGAGTTGCGTAACATTGCATTGATTTTTTCCATTGACCCGGGATTGTCGATTAGGTTTTATCCATTATTCACCGGAAGTACTTTTCTTTAGTTTTTGTATCGACAGTCAGATTGATAAATATTAAATATTAAAGACACCGGTTAAGCAAGACAAAAAGAGTTATGAGTCGAGTAGAAAACCTAAAACGCAGATGGAGAAGAACACGTATTTTAAAAAAGATTCGAAAGCCAGAATTTCAGACATAGTGTACATTAGATTGCCCTGGCTATCTTGGATGGAAATTCGTAAAATAAATAATTTGTTGTCTCATCTATAGAAGACAGGTCAGCATCATTTGTTGTCAAAGTGGTAAATAGAAGAGATGATTGAATTGCCCCTCGAGACAATTACGAAAGAAACAAAACGTGTGTCACTAGAGAGAAACACCAAAACTTCACCATGTTCACTAACTGTCCTCTTAAATTATTTAGTATATGTACCTACTGGCTACAATTTTTTTAAACAAAAAACTGCTGTAAAATCGTCCTCTGCATTATGTTATCTCATTGGTTGGTTTGCTGTTAGGTTTCTGTCCCATTGATGTTAACCCATTTCCTACTTTCCTAAAGGTTTACACAAAATAAACAAATGGATTTCATTTGTTTGTGATGCAAAAAAGTGCTAAGAATCATATATTCATGATATTAGCTAACAATTAAATACTTCAATATTTATTGGGACCATCGGGGCAAGTAACTTTTTTCCCAGACAAGTGAAATTTACTGTTTTACTTGCCCAGGGACAAGTGCTCACAACAAATATTTCCACACCCCTGAATCATGATTACTTTAGATTACTTATGATTACATTGTATATTGCTATATCAAAGTTTTTTTGATAACTTTTTATCCTCACAATAAAGCTTATTTTGGTGATTTTTTTAAAAGCCTTAATTTATTCATCTTTTTAAAAGAATTTATAGACAAGACAGTTACAGTTACGGTGTAACATGTGTAATTTGATATAGACAAGTGTCTTTCTCTATGTAAAAGATATAACTTTATTTTTAACTTCAAATTGTAACCAACTGCCTTGTTAACAAAAAACTGAAAATGAAATAAGGAAAAATTAAGTATAGTTTTATTGTCTGTTGGGACTTAATTGACACATCCATTAATGTTTTTACAGGTGTTAATCACTACTTCCATTTTTTTAAACAAACAATAGGTGGGCTTGGGTATTAAAATTTTATTGTCTTAATAACAATATCAATAAAGTTAAAAGTGGTTGATTGTCATTATTTGTTTGAACATTTTTAATACTTGATCTAATTGAAATTAATAGAATTATTGTCAGGTGAAAACACAAAACAGTTTTGTAACTTAGGAAAGATTATACATTTTTCTTTATATTAAGAAACAGTTTGTTGTATTGATGAAACTTCTGACGTCACCTATTGTTTACTATGCATATTGTTTGCAATATTATGCCATATGTATACACTGTACATGTACTTGTTTATACTGGTGAGCCTTCAGGCTTAAAGTTAATAAAGAATAAAAATAAGAAAGCACATTTTATACACGAATTTATGGAAAATAAAATTTATTCAATTTTGTCAATAAATGAAACCTGGTTTTAACTTCCATTTTAAATTAAGTGGGCTTACATATTCATGCCGACCATCAAAGTTAAATAGGAACTAAATGTTTTCTGCATTTGAATTTCAATGTATTTATGTAAAAATATTGGGTAAACTGATATGAAATTGGAGGTAATATCAGAAGTTTTCAATAAAGGAAAACAAATGCTTTCAAGGCATATTCTTGTATCATAAGAGCTCAATCTCACAAAATAATATTGGAGAGTAAATTTCCGTTTGTAAACTGTTAACAAAATAAAACACTTGGTTATACAGATTTGTTATATAGATGATCACGTCATCATTGTGATTACTAGTTTCATGATTTTTCATTCAAGCTTTGCATTTTCTTATTTTCATCTTGTCTATCAAAAATTATTTTCATATATATACAAGATTTGTAATCAGCAAGTAATCATATGAATGTAATCTTAAAGTAATTGAAAAGTAATCATGATTACACCTGTTTTTTGCCATGTAATCAATTACATTACGATTACTTGTAATCAGAAATGGCATGATTACTGATTACATAGGATTACACTGCAAAATGTAATCGATTACAGCTGATTACGATTACTGATTACGATTACCCCATGCCTGCACTCTAGGGACTTTTTCTACTAGTAATGTATGTCTGCCCGTACATATTTTATCAGGATAAAGTTATCTCTAACAGAAAACCTTTAGGTCGAGGTAAGAGTACATGATGGGAGGTACAGAATATTAGTACAAGTTAAAACTCTTAAACATGCTAAAGTTCCAGTTTATAAATGTTGAAAATATGCCACACAGCCCTATATTTTGATATTTGAAAACAAAATAGTAGTGCATATGAATTAACTTCACATTCTACACGATAATCTTTTTTCAAAACTTCTGGAGACTATTATACTAATGGTCCCAGAAACTTATTAGTAAAAGCATACTTAAACGAAAGCAATACAAACAAAAAGGACACCATGCTGATTTTGTTTCTCTAAAATAAAATATTATACCTACCTGCCTACCAATAACAGAAAATATTTCAAGCTAAGTTATTTTTTGGAAAAGTAAAATAAAAGATTTTACTTACCTACCTACCCTGTTTCAAAACATAGGGTCGGAAAAGGGCAAACAAACAATATTTTAATTTAGGCCTAACTGAATCAGTAACGAATTCGGTATATATGTTGTTCATATTGCATCTATACATTTGTATATATTGCATTTAAACCTTATATTCCTTGGCAATTCCCATGTCAAACACTGTTTATTTTTCTAAATTTTGATTTGTCCTCCATTGAATTTTTATATTACAACATTTACAATCGATGTATAAGGGTGGACTAATTTTGGTAGATTATCAACATGATTGGAGATGTCAATACTTGCAATATTTTGATCTTGTTCAAATTTGTTTTGCATATATAACAATTATAGACTTGTGAAAGTCTTATTTTGTTTTGTAATAAAGGGAGACAACCCATGATTTGAAAACACAATTTTATAATCTCCATGCAAGAGTCAAAAGCATAATAAGACTGATTTATACCTGAGCTGCTACTGAAAATAGAAGCAACTTAGTCTTTTGATTATGAATTTTCTAGAAGCATGCATACAATTTGCTCTTAATGTTAAAGGTTAATTAACTTTAATAAATTTGAAAGCCTTGAGCATACAGTTATTATTTCTACTGGCTCAATAATTTTTAAAGAATAGTAAAAAGCATCAACTTTATCCTTGTAACAAATAAGACATAATTATATATAATACAAGTACACACCCGTGATATCGCGGGTCCGTGACTGAATTAAAGTATATAACTATGCCTAAGCCTCATTTTAGTAATTGGTATTGTCATCTGATCTTTCTGTTTGAACCCGTCGACCTGGAACTTGTCAGTTATTGGAAATATTAATTATTTGGAAAACAAAAGATCCTGGCTATCCAGGAATGGAGTATTTTTTAATCAACAGCATTGTCCTATATTAGTTATCTTAGAAAGTCTTGCTGATTGCTGAATAAAACTACAATAGGGAACAATTTGACAATGATTGAATTTTTTAGTGTCAGTCCTTTGATTATGACCCGTGTATATAGCAAAATCCTAAATACACCGTTTGGTGGTGCGCCTGTCAAATGCGGAACGTACAGATAAGGTAATAGCTGAATATACTATTTTTATCGGTATCGGATTCGACCCGGAACTTGTTAATTATTGGCAATATTAATTATGCTGAAAACAAAAGGGTCTGGAGTGGTGTAATTTTTAATCTACACCATTGTCCTATATTAGTTATAGATAGAGTTGAATTCTTTGATTTGTCGTTTTTACCAGATGACGGCTGACAAATTGGACCTCGTAATTTTAGTATTATATATGTACATGTAAAGGTTATTTTCATATCATATCTAACAAATCTCATGGAAGGGATAGTATAATATAATATACTGATAATCACCTTTGCTTGCCTCCAGGTGATTTGTATTGTTTATTTTTGAAACACCTGTTAACTTGAAGATAAAAGGCATAAATATACAACATGTACTACAATTTACATGTGCCTAGCTTCCTGCTGTTACATTGATTTTTACATGTTATCTAAAGCCTCATGATTAGTAGCCAAAGGCATTTTGATTTTTTTTTTTGGACAAATGGTAGCAGCTCGGTCAGTTGTCCTTCACAAACATTTCACTATATTTTCTTGTCTACTTAAAATATATTTGATTTTTTGAAATGATTTAATGAAACAAAAACCTGTATTATATCATCATACTCATGATCAATATATTTACATTTAAAAAATGTTTAATGACAAATATTGACCATTCCGAAATATCAGATATTTTAAACACAAACTTTATTTAAAATTTAAACCAATAAATGACCACTAAGAAAGTCACACACTCACATGTTTTATTTACACAATTAGAAATACATGCAATCTCAACTTTAATAAATGCATATATGTTTATGAATTTTGCACTGTACTAGCTATATATATATATATGTGATGAATTATCATTTATGTGTAGACCTTCTAACTTTCCAGATCTTTTCCAAACTCTCCCAGAGGTGTAAACCTGACTTCTGAAATACTCAATTATACAAACCTTCATGTATTAACTCAGAACAGATATTCATGGGAATTAAAATGGCACTTAAGCACACACATATATATTCATTTATACTAATTCAAAGTATTAGGTATAAATACATGTACGATATAAACATTTACAATGAAGTACAAATGTAACTGCAAGAGATTCATTTATTCCTCTTTCTTACAATGTCTTATAAAATTCCCAAAGTAGATTATGAGAAGTTTGCAAGAAATTGTTTTACATCTGTCTCTCTATTGCAGTGATTTAACTGGCACTCATTGTTTTGCATCATGTTCACCATTTACCAAATAGTTTTCAAAATGACAAAAGTTTTTCAAATCTATTTTGTCACTTAAAGTTAAATTTGGAAAGAGTAAAAATATTTACGATAAGTCTTTTAAATTAGTTAGTACATGTATTAACAATTATTGCTACTGTCTAGTATGTTCAAAAAGCTTTGACTAATACATATAATCAGTCTTCACAATAAACTTTCAAATCTACAGGCCCCGGAATTTTAATTGTTGAAAATTTTAGTTGGACTCTGTTGGCTTGTGGGGATGATTTTTACAGGCCCAACAGTAATTTTACAAACCTGGGCTACTGTGCCTGTGGTTCAGCGTGAAGACTGTATAATGTTCTAAAACACGGATTCTGAAATAAAATTTTAGGATGTATTCAGTAAGGTCATACAGCTGGAAAGACTGGTAATGATGCAGGAAAAATTCTATTAGAAGCATTTAATAGAATAATTCAATATTGTGTTTCAGACCAAATAATTTAAATTTCCTAAGATAACTTTTTTGATAAAAAATGGAAGTGATAGTAGAGGGACTATTCTTCATATTGTTTGTAAATGCTTCCAATTTAATTCAGCTTTCGTTTGAGCATGAGGAGAACATGTTGAAAAGAGGAATAAGTTGATATGCTGGGTGTTATCAGAAATCTCAGTCCAATTGAGCTGAATATCTCTAAAACAAGGGGGGAATGATATTAAAAGGAAGGGGACTATAATGATTAACGATGTATCTGTGTGGTGATCCAGTAAAACTGAACAGTAAAGATAAGAATGACAGGCTTTCCTTCAATCCTATTCCTATTGATATTTTTACTGGGGATTATAACATGCTAATATTGGTTATGTTCCGCAAGAGAGTTTTATGTTACTTTATCAATTAGGATTGGATACTTGTATTAGTTACCTTCTATGGGAGAATGTGATACTATACAATGTAATATTTCATTTCATTCTTATCTATAGTCTGATGGTCATATCAGAAGTAATACTGGCATTTATACAAAGTTCATTCCAATTTCTGTCTGTTTACATATTGATTTTTTCAAGAAATTTATCAGATAATTTTTTATTCAGCTTTTAGCTATGCAATATTCATGATTTATGAGTAATACTTTTGACATGTATGATCATGATAATATACATGAATTATGAAATATAATCTGTTTTATATTAGAATGAATTGGAATTAGTTTAAAAAAAAACTCCATTTATATCATTGCCTAGTGTTTTTAAAAACAGTATTTGGAATTTGGAACACACATGCATAGAAAAACTAATATCCATTTAAAGATTGGACTGACTGTGTTTTAAATAATGTACATGGAGTCATGGAGATGAAACTTTTTATAATTCAAATCAATAATTTTCAGTGTCAGCCATGAATTTACATGAATAAAATCAGGTTTTAAATATATACTGAATCTTAGATTTCCTACTAGTTAAAAGCTTTTAAGAAAACCATGTATAGATTTATTTTTAGAAAACATGTATTCTTTAAAAGGAAATTACCATGTTTATAGAATGTTTTATCATTAAGTTTGTTAAATAAGTGAAAGTTTGTTAAAATGCCTGTGGAGTTGACATTTACAGAAATGTAGATCACATCACCTTGCCTGAAGGTCCTTGTAACTAATTGTCCTCATGTTCGGTGCATTGTTGGTCTGGTAACCTATAAAGAATATTTTCCTTCAAATAAATTTAACTAATAAGTACAAAATCATGATTTATATATAGGGGCTAGTTTCTAAATCAGACTAATGTTAATGACCTTCAACATGTACACAATTTATAAAAACAGAACATATACATGTACATACATGTATGCTTCAAAATATTACCAGCAATAGTGGAACATGCATGTATTGGAACCTTAATTTTCTGAATAAGCTCATTGACTCTCATTTATTATAGTTTTTTAAGGGGTAAAGATTACATTCATATTTTACAGATTTTATCACAACTTTTTTGATATTAAAAAACAACATGGTCTATTGAGCACAACATTCTAAAGTATACAGTTACTATCCATGAACATTTGCAAGAAAACCAAACAAAGTTACTCAGTTTCAAATTGTGCATTGTGCAAGAATTTAGTGTATTTCATGTATATGATTTGAAAATATTGATGATGTCATTGTTAAAGTATTTTAAAACAGTTAGACATTTTTGTGAGAAATTTTTTGCAAAAATAATTCAGATAAACAAAATCAGGCCCAGTAAAAAAAAGCATGCATGTATCATACACATTTAAATGAAAATAATTCCTACACATAGGTGTAAATAAGATTATTGAGCTTGATATACATATAGATTATTAGTCTGTAAAACTTCTGATACACCCTAATTTGATAGTCAATTTTATAGAGTTATGAAGAGACATTAAGGTTTTATTGTTTTGATGTTCAAAGTTAGCATATGTTTAAGAGTTTAGTATAAAATTGAGAATGGAAATGGGGAATGTGTCAAAGAAACACCAAACCAACCATAGAACAGACAACAGCAGACGGTCACCAAAGATGACATCCATTTTCACTGAACTAGTACAATTTATTATTTAGGGGTCAGCTGAGGCCCACCTCTGGGTGATGGATTTCCCAATTTCCCGCTGTGTTAAAGACCCATTAGTGACCATTGGCTGTTTTATGCTCTTTAGTCAGGTTGTTGTCCCCTTGATAAATTCATAATTTTCATTCTCAATTTTAAAATATATGACTTTAAATAAACTATATATATGTGGAGGAAGGTATAACATCTATTCATGTTGTATTTAATCTACAAATAAAAAGTGTCATAATAAATTTTACCCATTTTCATATTAAAAGAAAAAAAGAACTCAGAAATGATAATTAAACTAAAAAATATTACACAAAGTAATAACTACATGGTATAATGGTATTGTTTTGTTGTAGGGAGATTACCATTTTGAATATACAGAATGTGATAGTAATGGTGGCAGATGGAGAGTCCAAGTACCAAAGAAACCAAACTCCTGTACGGGTGGAGCACCACATCCTGCTGTCAGGGGCAAAAGTTGTGGTAAGTTATTAATACTGAGTTATAATAAACTCCTGTACTGATGGAGCACCACATCCTGCTGTCAGGGGCAAAAGTTGTGGTAAGTTATTATTACTGAGTTATAATAAACTCCTGCACTGATGGAGCACCACATCCTGCTATCAGGGGCAAAAGTTGTGGTAAGTTATTAATACTGAGTAATTACAAACTCCTGTACTGTGGAGCACCACATCCTGCTGTCAGGGGCAAAAGTTGTGGTAAGTTATTAATACTGAGTAATTACAAACTCCTGTACTTACTGTGGAGCACCACATCTTGCTATCAGGGGTAAAAGTTGTGGTAAGTTATAGATACTGGGAAAAGTCTTGGATATACTTGTTTAAATGAATTAGATGAGTATCATTCCCCACTGATCTATACATGTAGGATATACTTGTTTGAATGCATTAGATAAGTATCATTCCCCACTGATCTATACATGCATGACATGTAGCAAATCATTACTATGAGACTGAGTGTAAGTGAGTTATGCTTGTTGTTATACTTCCTGCTAAAATGACATTTTTTTGTTGGTTAATGATTGCACTCCCTAGGAGACATTCTTTTCAAACACATGGCTCAGAAGATAAAAAAAATATTAAAATGTAACCCTCTCTGAATTTTGGTTATTAGCAGTTGAAAATAACCCATTGGCCATTGGCAAGAACAATCTGCAACAAAAAAATCTTTCTCTTGTCATGATTATAGTGTAACATCATGAACATAGTTTCTGGGGGAAAGTGGTAACAGCAAAAACACTAGAATATCTGTACTGCATTGTTTATTAAGTTATTATCAACCTGATCAATATATATTTCAAATTATGCTTTTGACCCTGATTTCAAAATTCACCTTTAGCTTACAGTTGTACATGGAATAATTGTGATCTGAACATTGTGTCCTTTGAGGCAAATTCTTGTTAGATTACTATTCTTTTGTTTCAGAAATATCAACCAAAAAGGGGAATATGAGTTTCCTTTTTGAAATGTTTATAAAATTTTGCGGGAAAAAATTATGATTAATACCATGCCAGTTTGTACTATACTATGTCTGGCATGAAAACTATGTGTACAAATGGTGTAATATAGTTTGAAAATGAAATATTGTAAATGAAAAATTAGGATTGATAAATGTAGCAGTGAAAACAAAGTATATTGAATTGTAGATTATGTATGTTTCTTGTAGATTTTACATGTGATAAAGGGCAGTATTTAGATATATCAGGAGACCAGGAATGTAAACATTGTCAATCTGGTACATTCTCACTTGGTGATGGCATCAGATTTGAAAATTGGGAGAAAATTCCAGAAGGATTTACATCTACAGCAGAATCATTCAGATTCCGCCATTTTGAAATGGGAGAGGGAGAGGATGAGGACACGGTGAACTGCTCAAGGTTAATAACTTTATCAAATCATTCTATTTGAGTATGCCTTTGAAGCCTATATAGAATCTCATAACAATATTAGATATATATACAATAATTTATAAGGAAAAAATCGTCTTTTTATAACAGTAATACTGGTTGAAGTGAAAACAATAATTTCCTTATCAATCAAAAACTGTACTATAACTAATAACTCAGTACATAGTATATAATCTTGATATGTAGATGTAAATTTATTATATTAAATAAACTCACATAGAACATAGTGCAATATCGGCATCAGTTTTGACAAAAAATGAAATAACAGTTTGAACTTACATCTTAAATATATATAATGATTAGGTTTTGAATATCTCTCAGGCACATCCCAACAGAATATCTGTACTACATTGTTTATTTAAGTCATTATCAACAAGTACTGTTGATAATTTAGTATATATACATGTATTTAATTGAATACTTTTGTAGTAGGTATATAATCACTTTTACAGCAATGCATTTACTGCCAAAGGAAGTTATCTATCTGTAACGCCAGGTGATTGCAATGCTCAGTTGACATACTCTGTAAATCTAGTCAAGACAGGCTCAGTTCTGTTTGAGTTTCAATATCCCGAGGAATCAGAAGGGTCTGCTTTGTTCCATTTTACAGTAAGTTTATAAAGTGTGTTTAGAAAAAATAAGAATATTAGATATATTCAGTAATAATTACCTTAGTTTTTTAAGGAAATTATATTCATGATACATGATATATAAATAAATCTTTCTGTTATTATTTTATGAACTAAAAGTGCAATTATTTAATTTGTTTCAAATAAAAAAGACAAACACCATTCCACATAACACTACACAAGAAATCTAATAACTTAAACTCCACTGAAAACTGAGGATGAACTTTGATTCTCCCACATGGAGTATGCAGTTTCTGCTTTGAAATCTGCTTCACAAGTAGTGGCCACAACAAAAACAAATTCTGTTTAAGTCAGTTTGATAGGTACTATTTGTAAAAGATCAATGATATTTTCTAGAAAGTTGCATTACTATCAGTACATACAAATGTATCAGTTTGAAGACTAATTCAGGGACCTGCCCCTCAGATCATGGTCCAATGACTTTCAATTAATTACCAATTTTCAATGTTAGGTTTTCTGCTTAAGTGTGCCTGAAATGTGTATTGCAATATGAATAAGCAAAATCATTAAACAATTTCAGCTGCCACATTCTTATTTGTAAGCAGTATGAAATTTAGTAAGATAATTAAAACAGCAGAAGTCAATCACATGACATGACTCAAAGTTTGCTTTTAGCAATTTATTCATTTTTTCCATGTTATTGAAAATATTTGTTTGATTGTCTGTACTTTTGGTTGACAATTTTCACTCACCAAACCTTTTTATAATGATTGCCAGGAAAAGGCATATCATCCACTCTTGGAACAGTTTTTACACTTAAAATTCTATTGCATTTAAAAATCTGTATGAATTAATTGCTTCTTTTTTTAGATTCAAAACGACCAATGTGAATCTGATTTAGATCATTCACACAAGAATCAGTGGCCATCAAAAACTAAAAGTGGAGCTTGGGGACACATTGGTGTAAGTAACAGCAAAAAAGTTTATTAACCTGATTTTTGAAATAAAAATTGGTAAGTGGTTTTGGGATGTATGCCAGCCGGCAGCTGTCAAACTGTGTCCATTTATTAACATGAAAAGCTTTGAACATTAATTAAAAGGGTATAATGTTTTTTTACCTGTCTGTCAGTCCTGTTCTTGTCAATCCAACTCCTCTGAATCCATGCAATAGAATTTCATGAAACTTTGGTGATTAAATGGACATGCCATGTAGCTATGCATACATTAGGCGAAACAGTTTGATATATATTGCAGCAAAAAGGGATTGTGCATTAGAAGCTAACACACACATCTTTAAAGTCACATGACTTTTCGTTTTTAGTTAAGAATTAGAAGTCATCTATGCTTTTGCTTATAAGTATTAATAACTTTGGTATTACAGTAGATTTGACAAGTATTATAGACTCAGGATTGCCTTGATTTAATCTACTTTTATTTCTTTTTTAACAGACCAAATTGGAGAAAGGCTTAAATGTATTGAAATGGAGAGTAGTGGGTATAGGTTCAGACAGAAGTAAAAAAACAGTTGCACCTGTACTGATTAGAAAAATTGAAGTTACAGGTAAACTAACATGATGTAGGAGACCAGGAAATAGAATTAAGTTATTGTCTGGTCATCCATTTGTCCGTCTGAGCATGTGTCATTTGTAGGTGAGTCAATATACTCACACCATTTCAGGAAGGTTGTGATAGTTACAGCTATATTGTGCATTATAATGGTGGAAAGATTATTTGTATAGAAAATGTAATTAAATTATCGTTTTTAAGACCATTCCAGGATATTGATCAAGGTTATGACAGACATAGATTGCTGATTATGTTCCACATTTAGTATACATTTTAAGTGTCATAGTTATATGTCTAGCTCCTTTTGTTCATATTTTACTTCCATATTGAAATGTGAATGTTTATTATTGTGACATCTTCTTTGTTTCTAGTTACTGTGGATTCATTTATTTTTGTGGATTACTTTAACGAAAATTTGCATGTTCATGGATATTGAATTTTGTGGTTTTGCCGGAGTCTGCATTCAGATAAAAAAATTAGTGAAAATAGAAAAATAGTTTTTGATAAACATTTAATTTTGCAGTTCAACTGTATCCACGAAATCCACAAAGGTTGGTATGTAACAAATAATAATGAATCCACAGTATATAGAATATATTGAACTAATATAGATAATACAAATTCTAACATGACGTCCTTCAAACGCTTTGAGAACATACCCGTGGTAAAATATGAATATATTTCCTGGGCTGTTTCGATCCTACTCCCACGTCATATGCTTTTTATACGACCGCAAAAATTTTAATTTTTTGGTCGTATATTGCTATCACGTTGGCGTCGTCGTCGTCGTCGTCCGAATACTTTTAGTTTTCGCACTCTAACTTTAGTAAAAGTGAATAGAAATCAATGAAATTTTAACACAAGGTTTATGACCACAAAAGGAAGGTTGGGATTGATTTTGGGAGTTTTGGTCCCAACATTTTAGGAATTAGGGGCCAAAATGGGCCCAAATAAGCATTTTCTTGGTTTTCGCACTATAACTTTAGTTTAAGTGAATAGAAATCTATGAAATTTTGACACAAGGTCTATGACCACAAAAGGAAGGTTGGGATTGATTTTGGTAGTTTTGGTTCCAACAGTTTAGGAATTAAGGGCCAAAAAAGGGCCCAAATAAGCATTATTCTTGGTTTTCGCACAATAACTTTAGTATAAGTAAATAGAAATCAATGAAATTTTAACACAAGGTTTATGACCACAAAAGGAAGGTTCGGATTGATTTTTGGAGTTGAGGTCACAACAGTTTATGAATTAGGGGCCAAAAAGGGGCCCAAATAAGCATTATTAACAGTTTAGGAATAAGGGGCCCAAAGGGTCCAAAATTGAACTTTGTGTGATTTCATCAAAAATTGAATAATTGGGGTTCTTTGATATGCCGAATCTAACTATGTATGTAGATTCTTAATTTTTGGTCCAGTTTTCAAATTGGTCTACATTAAGGTCCAAAGGGTCCAAAATTAAACTTAGTTTGATTTTAACAAAAATTGAATCCTTGGGGTTCTTTGATATGCTGAATTTAAAATTGTACTTAGATTTTTAATTATTGGCCTAGTTTTCAAGTTGGTCCAAATGGGGGTCCAAAATTAAACTTTGTTTGATTTCATCAAAAATTGAATAAATGGGTTCTTTGATATGCCAAATCTAACTGTGTATGTAGATTCTTAATTTTTGGTCCAGTTTTCAAATTGGTCTACATTAAGGTCCAAAGGGTCCAAAATTAAACTAAGTTTGATTTTAACAAAAATTAAATTCTTGGGCTTATTTGATATGCTTTATCTAAATATGTACTTTGATTTTTGATTATGGGCCCAGTTTTCAAGTTGGTCCAAATCAGGATTCCATATTAAGTATTGTGCAATAGCAAGACATTTTCAATTGCACAGTATTGCACAATAGCAAGAAATATCTAATTGCACAATATTGTGCAATAGCAATTAATTTTCAATTGGAGTTATCTTTCTTTGTATAGAATAGTAGTTGATAATATATGTTGGAAATTTGCCAGACATGACTATGATGTCATTTTCTATTTTTATTTGCCAATAACTTTATGTAAATAACTTCATTGGAAATTTGCCAATATAAAATGTTGCTGATGAAGCTTTTTTTCCTTATCTTATCTAAAATGTTTTTAGATAATGTATGTTGGACATTTGCCAGACATGACTATGATGTCATTTTCTATTTTTATTTGCCAATAACTTTATGTAAATAACTTCATTGGAAATTTGCCAATATAAAATGTTGCTGATGAAGTTTTTTTTTATTGTTTTATACAATAAAGAATGTATATTCACTTTTACTACCAACCAATCTTTACCATTCAGTGATAACAAGCACTTTATTTTACATTTTAATATTTTATGATGTATTTAAAAGAGTAGTTATTGTTGCAAACTCCATTAGAAATTTGAATTGATATCAGTTTTGGAAAAAGGGAAACGGGGATGTGAAAAAAGGGGGGGGGGGTTAAATTTTTTCTCATTTCAGATTTCATAAATAAAAAGAAAATTTCTTCAAACATTTTTTTGAGAGGATTAATATTCAACAGCATAGTGAATTGCTCAAAGGCAAAAAAAACCTTTTAAGTTCATTAGACCACATTCATTCTGTGTCAGAAACCTATGCTGTGTCAACTATTTAATTTTAGATTTAAAAAGTTTGAAGAAGAAATCTTTAATTGATTTGTAAAATCTTGACATTTCTTTTGTGTAAAAAAAAACCATGTACCGGTAATGTCAAAATTTGATCACAATCCAAATTCAGAGCTGTATCACGCTTGAATGTTTTGTCCATACTTGCCCCAACTGTTCAGGGTTCGACCTCTGCGGTCGTATAAAGCTGCGCCCTGCGGAGCACCTGGTTTATGAATGAGATACCCAATGTCATAGAAAGATGACGTAGGAATATAAGCATTTTACGGGAAAATACACGCTTGTAAAACGAAAATAATCACAAGAAAACTTAAACAAACGATGCTAAAATGTGGTATAAGCCATATTTAACATTTAAGACATATAAGTAAATTATCATTTAAATTCATTCAAAACTATCTAGATACGTTATTGTTAATAGTTTAAGCATGTCACTAATTCAGTTTGTTCTGTTCTTTTACGCCAATTTAATAGTGTGTATATTTACCTCCACCTCAGGCGCCTCGATCCAAAAGAATTGCCGTATTTGTCTTATTAGAATCAAAATAATTCATGGGGGCTTGAATATATCGTGATTTTACCACGGGTTGTCCCTTTATGCTGATATTTTACCCTTCGCTGATGAATTATTTCTTAAATATAAAATGGATAAGTAACTGTTTTTGATATTGTAGGTGTGGGTTTTACCTCAGTATGTGCACCATGTAAAAGTGGGACGTACAGCAGTGAAGGTTCTGAAATATGTACACCTTGTAAACCTGACACCTTTTCCAAACCAGGAGCAGATATGTGTAAACCATGTAACCCGGCTACTGAATATTCATGTAAGTATATAAGATATTATGATGCTGCTTATGGATGTTAAAGTAAATATAATAGAAAAACATAGGATATGGAGTCTCCATCCAGGACACAAAGTCAGTTAATGTACAACATCAACAAAAATCACACACAAAACAAATGAACAGTGCTTTAGGTTATTGTGAATAAACCACTTAATATGAGAAAGAGACTCCATATTATAGGATTAAACAGATTTATTCTAGAGGTTATTGATGTGTAAACTGGGGCGATTAACTCACAAACTGAATAAAAGTCTGAATTCCAACTACTCTCCATTTCAATACATTTAATCCTTTCTCCAATTTGGTCTGTTAAAAAAGAAAAGAAAAAAGTGGTTTAAATCAAAGCAATCTTTAGTGTATAATACTTCTCTGATTTGTAATCCACTGTTTTACCATGGTTCACAATACATTTAATTATAGTGAGAGATAACTACTATTTTTCAATCTGAAAAGGAAAGTCGTGGGACTTTAAAGATGTGTGTGTTAGCTTCTAATGCACAATCCCTTTTTGCAGCCATATAATTATTTCACCTAATGTATGCAAAGTCCGAACGACTTTTATGTCAAGTTTGTAAGTTAGAGACCTGGTTTACACATCAATATTAACCTGTAGAAAAAATGTGTTAAATCCTTATAATTCTTCAGCCAAACATACGCGATTATCAATTAACAGTTTTTGTTTGATGGCTACTATATTTAACATCAAAAGCAGAATAGCATGTTACTGAGGAGTACGCCGCCATCTTGACTTTCTAAAAACCATAAGTGTCCGATAAATGCAACATAATCTAAAATGAAACGGCACCTACCTCAAAAACTTCATTTTAATTAGATATAATCTGAATTTGAAGCGTACAAGTAACGAAATAATCTTTCGGTTTTTCAATTGTATGACGTCGTGTTTTGTCATGACGTAAATTCGCCAAATTATTCGTGAAATTTCCCAGAATTTTATACGAATCTAAACTTGATGCATTTGCCATTCTTTAATGCATTATTTCTTTTCTGTTATACACGCATTGAAATAGAAACAAGTCTGCTATTATTTTTCAATCTCAATTTGCTGAAAATCCTGGGATCCCTTTATGTATTTGTATTGCGCATGAATAGATCACATTGAAAGTAGTTTCGGAAACATGGTTTATTGAAGTGTAAACCAAGGGAAAAAGTGTTATAGACGAATCCTGTTCAAGTATTTATAGATTTGCAAATCATATAAAAATTATGAACAAATGACCGATTGTTACCAGGAGGAATATTGCATATAGATTACATGTATACAAAATTGAAGATTGCAGGATAAATATTATGTAATAGGGAACCTGCATTCAATTAAAAAGTATTCAATGAAGAAATACTGAATGTTTCTATTTATAGATGAAGGCGCTGGTGTTTGTACCCAGAGACCCCCATGTACTAAGGATGACTACTATCAGATCCAGTTACCATGTGTCAATGGAAAGGTGATGTGTAATCATTAAATAAATTATTGATATATAAAAAAAGAAGATGTGGTATGATTGCCAATGAGATAACTCTCTGTAAGAGACCAAATAATACAGAAATGAACAGCTATAGGTCATAGGTCACCGTACAGCCTTCTTTTTGAGATGAATTACGATAATTATCCTGTTAGTATTAACGTTTACCATTATCCTTCTGTCAGCCTGTCTGTCTTCATGACACCAGCTAATTAATTGTTGTGTTCCTGTTAAAATGTAAAATGCATAGCTGTGTATTTTATTTGGATAAACTGGATTAACTGACTAATTGTAAATCTGTGAGATCAAACTAAAATCTGAATATTAAAGTAAATGATTAATTTAGATTAAGTGCAAATTTTTAAAAAATATATAATGTTGACAGACCCAGAAATCATTTGAGTGGATACAACCACAAATATGTCGTAAAGATGTACCAGAGTCCATTCAACTGCCTGGTAAAACTGATGCTGAAGACTGTCCACCTTGTAACCCTGGAATGTTTCTATCTAAGACTGCTGGATGTCAGTATTGTCCAGATGATCAGATGTCGGATGGAAAAACACCATGTCAGAAATGTCCTGCCTCTACTTCACCTGACTTTAACCTAGAAATGAATTGGTTTAATACAATGCCAAACAACATGTCATCTGAATGTATACTTTTTTCTGGTAAGGTTTTATAATAAGCTGTAATGTCACTACCAAAAATTTACAATGTATATAAAAACAATGAGATGTGGTATGATTGCCAGTGTGGTAACTATCCAATAGAGACAAAATGTAGTGGATTTAAGCAATTATGGGCCGCTGTACTGCATTTGTCAATGAGAAAAATCCATACTGTATAGTCATCTAAGAGGCACCTACATTAAAAATGTGATTTATTCAAATGAGAAAACTAATTAGTTTATTTATACACATAATGTGTTTTGCATGTAAAACTTGTTTCTGTTTGTGGTAGAAAGATACCCCAATTTTGGGACATTTTATGAAAATAATCAGATTGTGGAGCAAAAATTAGAAAGGTTGTCCCTTTAAAAAAATAAAAGATATGAAAGAACAGATCTGATCAGTAGCTCAACCGTTTTTTAAAGTTTGTGCACTTTTTGGATCTGCCAGACATTCACTTTCTGTTTTCTTTTACTTTTGATGATGAAAGGGAAATATATATTCTAAGCATGACAATGGGTACATTCTGGTTTTTTCTGCACATTATAATTTCTAAACTGTAATGTCTGCAGGTGAATAAATTTAATTTGAAAAAAGAGTTAAATATGTTTTTAATAGTATTACTATAACAAAGGACTGTTTGTTTTTTATAGATGATACATGTAAGTACAACTCCAGCTGGGTGCCAATGGGAGACCACCTTGTTACACATTTTGGTCGCAGTGAGGATGCTTATCTATTGCTGATGCAGACAGTCTCAGGATTTAGAACTGCTGAATCAAAGGACCACAGACAGATTGTTGGAACTATTTCATTTGAATTTTCTACCCAGTGCACTGGAAGATGTGAATTTGTTTTTCTTGTAGTAAGCTTATTATATTGTTAGATTATTTTTATGCCCCATTTATGGGCATCATGTTTCCTGGTCTGTGCATCTGTTCATTTGTTCGTCCCTCTGTCCTGCTTCATGTTGAAGTTTTGGTCAAGGAAGTTTTCAATGAAGTTGTCGTCCAATCACCTTGAAATTTAATACACATGTTCCCTAAGATATGATCTTTCTAATTATAATGTCAAAATAGAGTTTTGACCCCAATTTCAAGGTCAACTAAACATAGAAAATGATAGTGAGAGGGGGCATCTGTGTACTATGGACACATTCTTGTTTTATTACTTAGGCGGTCCTATCCCAAAAAAATTTACATATTTGTTTCCTGCTCCTAGCAGACAAAAATAGGGCTCATAGGAAAGATAATTATATTTTATTTTGAACACATATTTTACATAGAATATTAAGGGAAATGTTCTAGTACTCTTTAACTATTGATATTTGTTACTTCACTGGTCTGTTCTTGGTCTGAGTAATGTGTCCGGGTAAGATGACATGTCTTCCAGTGGACTTTGATTACAAGCAATTCAGTTGTCTAGTAGAAGCATATTTCATATTGATATCACATTAATATGTTCTCATCCCGATTATGCAATTAACCTGCCACTTAACCTTAAAAAGCCAGCCATCATCATTGTCTAACAGTGTCTAACCCATAATATGTGTAAGTAAGTGGTGGCTTGAAACATATATAGTTGTGTAAATTTAAACAATTTTGATTTTTTTATAGGAATATGATGGTCATAGTGATGTTAAAAAAGAGTGGTCAGGTACTAAGGGAAAAACACACTTTTCGTAAGTATTTTACAGTTTTGCTTAAATTTATCTGTTTTGGCTACTTGTCTTATTTCTGTTTTGTTTTATGCATTTATTAGATGTGAACTGTATAGGTTTGTCATGTGTATACATTCATCAAGGAATATATTGAGTTTTGGAATTTTTCCATTTCTCAAAAATCCATGCAAGTATATTTATAATGTCACAGCTGTATCCATCTTATCAACATTTTAAAAATCTTTCATGTTTACAGGATTAACTGTAAAAAAAATAAGGAGATTTCTATTCTTAGCTACATTCTTCAGAATTAATAGATAATTTTAACTTTTTTTTTCATTAATACTTCTAAATATATGGATAAAAGTTACTTAATGCAGATTCTTTATTGCAGGTTTGATGTATCTAAATCAGGTCCCATGACATTCTCCTGGGCTTTCCAACGCTCCTATATTGGACATCTTACCAATGGACATGTGGCTGAAAATGACCTTGCTAGAATGTACAGTATCAAAATAACAAATTCACTAGATGGTGGTGCTGTAGGCTGTAAAAAATGTCCAAAGGGTGTCGTTGATAATAGGTAAGGATAATTGTGCAAAGGTTAATGTTGATGAAAGGTATACAATTGTATATAAATATGAGAGAAAAAATGCCCAGAGTAGTTTAATTGATAATACTGTTAAACAAATTTTTCACAGATCACTTATATTCTATAATGCCAGTATTTTAAAAATTGCTTCCAAGTTTGTGATTAATATTGGTTTCATGGCTGAGAACTTGCTGTATAACAAATGATGGAATGTTTTTGTCTTTTCACAGAAAGACCCCTGTAGCACGGTATTAAAAGTTACCACAATGTTAAACATATTGTTGATAAATTAGTTTTTGTTATGTTACAAAATTGTTTAAAGTTTGATTACAGTTTTGTTAGACTGATTTGTATTGTGTTGTTATCATCATTATCTGACTCTTAGTTTTAGTGTGACCTTTTTTTGATAATGTGGATTCATTATTTTCATTAAATACCATTTTTTTGGATTTCCTTTGTATAGGTAGACCAGAAATTTAAATTATTAACATAGTACACATTTTCTATTGGTATGTATACAGACTTTGGCAAAACCACTTAATGAAATAATAAAAATACAATTCTCTTTTAAATCAACAAAAATTAATGAATCCACCATATTAAATATCTCAGGAATGTGTACTGATTGTTGACATTTGTATCAAACATTCTTTGGGCTATTCCATTATTCATCTTAATAGAGGGATGGTAGGCACACAAATTGAATAATTGTGGATGGTAGCAATTTCCTCAGAAGAAAATTATCATTAAAATGAAAACTTCAATAAATAAAGGCAACAGTAGTATACCACTGTTCAAAACTCATAAATCTATGGACAAAAAACAAAATCGGGGTAACAAACTAAAACTGAGGGAAACGCATTAAATATTAGAGGAGAACAACGACACAACATTAAAATGTAACACACACACAGCAACGGACTAAGCATTAGACAACTTCCGATGAGAATAACCAATATAATATGGGTCTCCCATTCTCTCATGCTTAAATTCTGGAACAATCGTTAAGAATTATTCTACAATTTGAAATTGTCTGAAAATAAATTGACATAGTTGTATGCTTTCTAAAGGAACTGATTACCAGAGAGACAGGTAGATATATATTTATAGATTATCATTGATCATCTCAACGAGATTGATTTTCTTGCATGAGCCGGTATGGCGAAAGCATGAAAAGCAATTTGAGTTGGAGATGACCAATGATAATCTGTTTATCACTATTTTACCTATGACGATGTTGACATCTTCATGTATATTTTATTAGCAACGCCACGTGCCTCCTTAGTTTCTAGCAATAATTTTCCATCTCAAGCAAGTAGCATGATATGAAAAATTATCACAAAAAAAGATCAAAGGAAAAATGCATAAAATAGCAATAATTATAAATATCTTTTAAAGCTGTGTAGTGGGAACATAATTCAACAGTTGTTTCATGAGACCCAACAAAAAAATGATTTAAAAATGTGTCATTACTGTGGATTCATTATTATTCGTTGGATACCAATTTTTCGGGGTTTCGTTGGTACAAGTGAACCATGAATTCAAATGTTCAACGAATAACAATTTTTTTATGGTGTTGTGTGCACAAATTGACAAAACCACCAAATCAAATATCCATGAAAATGCAGGTGGTCTTCAATCCATGAAAATAAAATGAATCCACAGTACCGTAAAAATCGTTAAATAAGCCGCAGGTTTTTTTCTCTGTCTTTGTCCCTGCGTGTTATACTCGGGTGCGTGTTATGTACGTATTATTTTCTGTTTTCAGGACGACCGTGAAAAAAAAATATCTGGATTTGTTTTCTGGAGACAGTCAGATTGTCAAGTGCTTGCAGTGACTTGATAAATTGTTAATGTGGCATATTTTGTTATGAATAAATAAATATATTTACTTTATCGTTTGTTTTTTATTTCATTCAATCATTGTTGGTTTACAGGAAGTTGATAACCATGTGTTAGTGTTCATTTCATAAACAAAGAAAGATAACTGTGTCCATACAGGATATTAATTGTGTATTTATCATAAATACGTAGTTGTTAGTTGATTTAATGTGTTTTAATATAAAATTTTCTAATGAAATAATAAAGAAAGTGATTGTGTGTCTTGACAATATTCCAAGTTTCTTTTAATGACGATGCATGTGCTTAAATCGACACTTTAAAGTGTTTCATAAACAAAGAGAGATAATCGTGTTTGAAAAGAGGTACCATACAGGATATAATATTGAGGAGTAACTGTTTGTCGTTTTATTGTGTTTCAAAATGAAATATCTTTACGGAATATTATTGGATGTTTAAATAAAAAAAAAAAGAATACTAATTTTTATAATTTAATCTGTTAAGACATTTATTTATTGCCATCTTTTTTGAATTCCCCTTTTCATGGCTCATATCACTTTCATTTAAAAATAGACAATGACTTGCAAAAAGTAAATGGTTTTGTATGTGGTATTTATCCAAATTAAAATTGAAAAATGTTTGTTACTTTCAGAACTTCAACTTTTATTTTATAGACAACAATAAAATTCTTAAGATTGATTTAATTAATTTTTTTCTGACTTATCGGTGAACAGTTTTCACACGTGGGTACAGGTAAGTAGGTCATAATCAAGGTAAACAATGGCAGTTTTATGGCTTGGGTGACCTTTCATGCATACATTTTTAAGATTAATTAAAATCCATAATGCCAATTCAAACAATAAAGAAGCAATCAATACCATACTAATTTTAATCAAAACAACAAGGTTCAATGGACACCCAAGCTGTCAACACATGGCCATTGTTGACAAAAAACAACAAACGAAACTGGCATAATTAAAACAATGAGAAAAGTTTAATTATTTTATTAAGATTTTTTATTTTAATATGACACAAATAAATATATTCAAAAATACTCTCAACTTTCTCACCAATCTGAAAATAGAAATGAAACAAATTACGGTGTGAGTTGCAAAAGGAGGAAATATTCATGACACTATAAGGTCAGTAGAATAAATGTACGTTTTCTTCAGGGTGCGCTTAATATTCAGGTGCGTTTTATGTAAGGACAAAAACAATCTTCCCCCCTAAAAACGGCCGTGTGGCTTATAAAACGATGCGCTTTAAATTGGGAATATACGGTATGTATTTTTGTATTTAACTCATAAATGCTCACAGGGAACCATTTAAAGAATATTCTGTTACTTCTCTCAATTAGTTTTTTACCTTGGTATTACTATTTTGACTCATATGACAGAAAATTTTGTTATTTTTCTATTTTTTATGTGTAAGCACATTTATTTTCTGTTTTTTATGTGTAAGCACATTTATTTTCTATTTTCCAGGTGTGTTCCCTGTCCAGCTGGTCACTACATTGATGTACACAGTAACTCTACAACTTGTCAGGCTTGTCCTCCAAATACAATCATCAGACCAACTAATGCCTGGGGAAAAGATAATTGTGTGGAATGCGGACAGGGTCTTAAGGCTTCAGCTGCAGGAGATAAGTGTGTCACTGATTGTACATTTACTGACAAGGAGGGCAAACTTTATGACTTCACCAAGTTAAACAAGTATGTTATTATAGGTGTTATTTGTATTACACCGTGATGTTTCAGTGTAATTTTTCTATTATTCTTGACAGGTTATTCCTGTTACAGGGAATTTATCAGTTTAATTATTCGGATAACATTTGTAAAGGAACTGATTGGTTGTTGATATTTAACACCATTTTTTTTCAATTGGCTATATCAATAATTCATATTGGTGGAGGGAGCCCAAATTCCTTGAGAAAACACCCAACCTTTTGGAAGTTTTGCAGGAAAACTGGCAACCTTTGTCAATTAAGATTGGAGTCAAATGCACCTGCCCAGAGAAAGGTTGGAACACACAAGCTCAGAGTTGACAGGCTTGTGACTGCTAGTTACTGTAGATGAACTACTTAGACTATGAGCCACAAAGGCCCTAGTTTGTAAAGGGAAGTTCTCTATGGACTTTTTAGGATCACATTTATAAAGGGAAGTAATTTAAACTTTGTAGGAAAAATTTGTAAAAAATAAGTATTGTACATGTATTTACTTTTAGGATAACATTTGTAAAGAGAAGTAATCCATTTGATGTTTAGGATAACATTTGTAAAAAGGAAGTAAACTGTTTACATTTTAGGATAACATTTGTAAAAAGGAAGTAATCTGTTTACTTTTTAGGATAACATTTGTAAAGGGAAGTAATCTGTTTACTGGATCAGGAACTAAATATTACCATGGATTTAACATCAGCTTATGTGGAGGAGACAAAATGGTCACATGTACACAAAATGTTTCATCACCTGAAAAGTCAACATCAGAGGTAAGAATGGTTCCTTTTGTTTTACTAGTATAGCAAGATTGGTTACTGGCAACCACTTATATCAGCAAGATCTTGGAAGAGTCATAACTAACTATTTTTACAGTAGAAATTGCCTCTTTGAAATAGAAATTATATGAAAAATATTATTTTGTTGCAAGTCTTGTAATATATTTATAACCAAGTTTTAAAGATCACAAACAATTTATTTTTTGATTTATTGATCTTTAATAGCTAAAATATTATGTGCCACAAAGTGGACTTCAGAATGCTGTTCTTTTACTAGTTTTGAAAATTTGATGATATTTTAAAGACAATTTGAAGAGTATTTTTAATTGGTTCAGCATGCTTTGTTTACATATATGTGCATCTATTTGTAGAAATTCAATTATATTTCAGATAATTAGAGAGATATTTTTTTAGTTTTAGTTTAACAAACTTCAGTATGCAAAATCTGATAAAAGTTCTGAAATGGCCATATTCCTGTCATTTGAGATTCAGGAGGACACTTAATATGTAAAATGCAATGCAATTGTCAAATAAAACTTGAAAGTCACATTATGATAGTTTATATGTTGTTTAATCATCAATGTATGTTAATTTTACAGACAATATTTGTTTTTTTCTTTCAGAGTAAATTTTCAGAATCATCTGTAGTAAAAGGAGTAGTTTGTAGATCTACAATTATACCTTCCACTGATTCTTCCAAATCACTCTCTACTCAGCCTACCAGGTATGTACAGTTGATCAGCCTAAGACAAATGAATTAATCATATACTTATAGAAAATAATGGTATAATTGTACCCCATGATAAAACTAATTTGTACATATATTTATTCATTAAATTTGAAGAATTGCTTCAGCCGTGTTAAATGACTTTTGTTATCAACTGCTTCCGGTTTATATCAACTGCTTCTGTTTTATATCAACTGCTTTCAGTTATTATTGCATGCTTTTCTGTAACATTGGCGCTTGACATTTCGACGTCATATGGCAAATTCCAGAAAATACACCTCTATGGTAGTTTTGGTTTTTTTTTGTGTTAAACATAACAAAGTTGGATAAAAAAAAACATATTAAGAATCTGTAAAATATATTACAACAAATTCATTTTTATGCCCCATTTATGGGCATTATGTTTTCTGGTCTGTGGGTCCGTCTGTTCATTTGTTTGTCCGTTCTTCTGTCAGTTCGTCCGTTTGTCCCGCATCAGGTTAAAGTTTTTGATGAAGTTGATGTCCAATCAACTTGAAACTTAGTACACATGTTTCCTATGATATGATCTTTTTGATTTTAATGCCAAATTAGAGATTTCACGGTCCACTGAACATAGAAAATGATAGTGCGGATCCGTGTACTGGGGACACATTCTTGTTTTTTTGTAATTTTAGAAATAATTTTTGTCTGTATGTCATCTGCTGAAGTATATATGTTACATGTCATTTTTCATATCAGACCCCTTATCAGCCCATGGTCAAAATCATCCCTCGAGCCCATCAGCTCTCGGGCTGATAGGTGGTCTGATATGAAAAATACCAGTTATAATCTATATCATGTATATGTATTGGTGTTAAAAGTATAGTGACCAATCTTACATTCTATACAAGGACATATATTTATGATATGAATATGAACCTGCTGCATACTGGACTTTTCAGGCATTGTCAAAGCAAGATAGAAAATTGTGGTTGTATACATTTTATAATTTGGAAGTCAGTGTTGGCTATGAGTCCCACCCCTCAGTCCTGCTTTAGTCACTGGAATTGTTTTTTGCAATTATTATTATATTTGAACAATGTACAAAATTCAATATAAAATGCAACAAGCAAATAATACTGCCAAACAAAAAGTTTTTATTTTTTGTCAAACCTGTCACCATTTTAACCGATGATATGAACATCACAAGGATTTATGAATTAATAGTAACTTCAAAGTGATACCAACAAAAGCCTTTGTCTAATTGATTTTTATTTTTTTCCAGTCTTGGTGACTACATTGACAAGATAGTAACAAACAAAAGCCTGGTAGAGATGTACAAAAAAGAAGGATATCCAACTGAGGGTAAATATAAGAACTGAGCTGAAACTTTATCAAAAGACATGTAATAGTATTCTACTTTTTTTTATGAAAAAGCTGCTGGCTGTTTCATTTTATTTCATAAATGCTGATTATGAGAACCAATGAGTCTATACAAATCTGTTCCATGTGGTAGGCTTGTAATATTTTTTTTTTTTGATGAAATAACTTTTGGATTGTTATATACCATCTTTTAAAGATTTAGAATTTAAAATGACTCTGTGTTGAATTTAATGGCTGAATGTTTACTAAATCAACTTGACTAAAACTGTATTTCCTGAATGTTTAAAATTTTAATTGCCAATGACCATTGTTTGATATGGGGAAAATAAGTTTCCATAAAGCCAAATGAAATATTGTGATCCGATATTTGGCTGAAAGTTTTAGCTGAAAGAAAAATTAAAGTAGGAATATTAATTAATAACACACATTCTAATTGCCTTCATATATGTTATGTCAATCAAAATAATTGTTTCCTGTTTTATTTTAGGATCAGAAAAAGACATACATTTCTATTCTAAATCTGAAGAGTAAGTATCTCATACTACCTGATTATTTTTGTGAGGAAAGGATTTATTTTATATTGTGTAGAAGCTGTATAACTGTTACATGGAAAAGTGAGACATTTAACAAGAGATAATCTTCAAAAACTACACCACCATCTTACTAATGTATATATATTAGTTTTGTATTCCCTCACATTTTGCTGAAAGGCTGCATTCAAATCATACCCAAACATTTGTTTACCTTCAATAGGTCAAGTAAGGATTTTCTTGCTGCTTTGAAGACCCATCGGTCTGCTGTTGTCTGCTCTTTGACATATTCCTCATTTCCATTATCAATTTTATTCTGCATTCAACGTAATTTAAGGGGTAGACCTTGATTCAGGGAGATAACTCTTTAAATCAGTTATGCGTTTGTAAAAGTCAAGTTTCGTCAATGAATTTTAAGCATTTACCTGAAACAGATTGGAAATATTCTATGTATCCAAGAAGCTTAGAACATATTTATGAAAATGGCTGACACAAACGCACTGATGATTTTAAGAGTTATTTCCCTTAACCTAAATCTACCTCCTTAACAACTTTAAAATCAGGAGTCGATTTCACAAAAAAACTTACGACTAAGATTTATCGTAAGTATACTGATTTGCTCATGACTTGAGACCAATCTTAGTCGTAAGTTTTTTTGTGAAATCGACTCCAGATTTCTACAACTGAATATGTCAAATGCAGAATCAAGCAAGAGTTGAATTGAGAAATTGAAGTTGTTCTTGTTTTATACTATGCATACTGTATTGTTAATACATTTATGAATGTAAAATAATATTTTGATTTTCTATTTAGTTCCACAGATGCCTGTCCAGAGGGACGTAATACAATAATCTCCCTGAAATGTGATCAAAAGATGGAAGATGATGGAGAAATAGTTTTCCCGCCAAAATGTGTGTATGGAACATGTGATGGCTGTAACTTCCATCTCCTGTGGAAAACTGTTTATGCTTGTCCCAAGTGTGCTAAGGAAGATTTTGTCAAAATTGTAGCAGAATGTGTGGATGGATCACAGAGTATTCATTATACTAAACCAGAGTAAATATCCGTGTTATAACTGTTTATATTCATTATACTAAACCAGAGTAAATATCAGTGTTACAATTGTTTATATTCATTACACTATAAACCAGAGTAACTATCAGTGTTATAACTGTTTAATTTATTATACAAAACCAGAGTAAATATCAGTGGTAGAACTGTTTATATTTATTATACTACACCAGAGTAAATATCAGTGTTATAACTGTTTATATGTTGGAAAATTATTAGTCTTGTACACATATAAGGTGGTGTTGGGTATACATCAATTAGACAGCAATGTAACAGTGAAAAAAAGACACCTAAAGGTCAACATACAAACTTCTTAAATACTAAGACAAGAGTCTATACAATACATATAGTATTGAGTTTTATTAACATGATTTTCTATTGAGTAGGAATCAAAATTAGTAGAAATATTTCTTCAGTAAAAACTACAGGGGTAGCTGCTATGGTTTTGACAGCCTTTTAGACTGGAAATAGTCTTGATAATTATACCAGTAACTTCTAAAAATATTGATACTAGCAGTTGCCTTCAGCAACTGATATTGTTTAAAAGGTTTCTCTTTTTTATTAACTGAAATAACTTACTTCTGAAAAATAATAAGCATCATTACATCTATATGTAGAATATACATTGAATAACACCTTCCTTATTTGACCTTTTACATTTTTTCACTTCAGTCACTGTATAGGAGAACCACCAGCAATTGAAACACAGAAATGTGCGATTAAACTTCCTTTCATTGTAAGTACAAATAATTGTCCTTTTCTTGTTATTTGTTGATAACTAAATCAAAGTTTAATGAATTAAGTTATGAAAAGATGATTTACTGTTTAATTACAATTTTTATAAAAAGTTGAATTTCACATGTTCACTGTATCCAATAAAGACATTCAAACAAGACAGGAAGAAATATTCTGAAATATGAAAAGCATTCTGTATTCTTTTAATGAACGATTCAATAGTCTCTTGGTATTTATTTTTCATTCAAATTGAGAAATAGAAAATCCCAAATGTTGGAACTAATCTGTAATCAAACATTTACTGAAATTCATTTGCATTTGATTAAGAAAAAATCAGAAAAATATATCGAAGACCACTCCAAAACTTATTTTTCAGAACCTGCCTCTTCATTAAAAATTACATTTTATTTATGCTTGAAAATCTAAGAAACTAGGTTAAAAGTCAGGTTGAAGTTATTTCTCATTATTTGATTAACAATAAAAGCTGAAACAATGTTCGTTTTTATGCCCCATTTATGGGCATTATGTTTTCTGGTCTGTGCATCCGTTTTTCCGTCTGTTCGTTTGTTTGTCTGTTCGTCCTTCTGTCCCGCTATAGGTTAAAGTTTTTGGTCTAGGTAGTTTTTGATGAAGTTGAAGTCCAATCAACTTGACACTTAGTACACATGTTCCCTATGATATAAGTTTTCTTATTTTAATACCAAATTAGAGATTTTACCCAATTTTCGCGATCCACTGAAAGTGATAGTGCGGAGGGGGCATCCTGTACTATGGACACATTCTTGTTTAATGTTCATTCTGGTAATAAACTTCCACATTCATAGATGAATGTCTCATAAATGATCTATTGTGGAAACCAAAAGTTTTTTTAAATAAAACCTGTACTCAGTAAACCTGTTTTGTGGATGAAAGGAGGAGAAAAAAAAACATTGCTTTCACCAGATGTATTACAGGCTTGGGGAACAAACTATTTTGTAATGGCATCAGATTTTTATTTCTTGCTGTTTTATTTAGGTGAAAGTAGTTGTACCACCAGTTGTTGCCCTTGGACTTATTTTACTGATATGCGTCATATACTGTTGGCAGAGAAATAAAAAGTAAGTGATTGTTTTTTCATCTTTATAAAAGAATAATAATCAGTAAGTATACTGCAATGTACCTTGACATAGTGTGTCTCAGTTAGTTGTACATGTCAGGTAAGTTTTAGGTAAAGTCGCTTTGATTGTACCGTCTAAAATGAGCAATTTTAACTTCAACAAGAAAGAAGTGTTTGTCAGGGCTCAGCAAAGTCAGTTTAGTAGGGGACAACTTATTATTAGTAAATGATATTTAGAATCCAATTGTATTAGCATTTGCGGATGTCATTTCCATCCAATTTATTTGACTCTGCCGACACAGCCATGGTCCATTGATGATAAAGGAAGTTTATAAACAGACATTTTTGGGAAAACGCTGGGAGATTTTAGATAAGAGTATGAAACAAGGACAAATAATGATATTGATAAATAAAATCATAGCTTTAAAAAAATTAATTGATATAAAATGATTATCCATGTTGATCTACTTTACAGTCTAGAGTATAAGTATATGAAATTAACCCACCAGAATGAACCAAACTATGATGGAGAGTTACCAGGAGTAGATTCTTGTGGTTTGTCCGACGGAGAAGAAGATCAATTTGATTCTGTACAATTTAAAACAAGCAGAGGATCAAAAATACTCAATAAAATAAGAGGCAAAAGAACAGATAAGGTAAGATTTGTATCTATAAAGTTTTTAATAAATATGTAATTTAGTTATCAGGTAGAAATGAATCAATTTGAAAATTTTCTTTAAAAATTTTGAAAATTTTAGTCTTTAACAATAATCTTGGCTCAAGCCATCTTAAACTTCTTAGTTCTTTTATTCAATTTAATTTCTGTGTAAATTTAGTGGGTTAAAGTGTGATTCAAAGCTGAACATATTGTAGAGCCAAAGGACTATTGTTGAAGACTGTAAATCCACCTCTTGATGTCTTTTGGTTATTATGTCGTTCAGGTTGCTGTCTCATTGACAGAAATCCCACATCTCCATATACCTTTAAAAATATATATAATTATACCCCAACTTTAGGAGTAAGGTCATCATTTCATTCAGTGATGGTATCATTAGTGAGCAGAAGCTCACAGTTCAACTTGCTTTTAAAACTTTTCTAGAGTGCATTAGACTTATTTTCATCAGTAAGTATAGGAGGTGAAGGTCAAGTGAGGTTACAGATGTGCATGAGAATAGGATTATATAATTCCCATGCTTTTCAAGACACTTTTCAAAGTCTACATAGAAATTGAGAATTTTTTAATGATTTTCTGTTTTGTTTCTGTCATATTGAAAACCTCGTTATACTTCTTTGTTTATTAAATCAGCTTTATAATCCAGTAAGTACTACCAGACTGTCTGCAGATAAACATTGCATTACCTGGGCAAACAATATTGTATTTATTTAGTTTTTGTTTTCAACTTTTTTATTAATTTATTTGGATATCGTAGTTAAAAATTTTGTTCAGTTTTGTTTTTGTTTTAATGTTTTTCTAAAAATTAAAAGACATTTAAGCATATCAATTTCTAGCATCAGGAAAAAGACTTGATTTGTGGTGTTTTGATGTAAATTGAAGAATCTGATACTTTTGTTCAGTTGTAATTTACTGAAGATTGAGATTTTGCATATTCAACTGATTGTTTGATTCTATTTCTGAACTTTAAGAGTTAAACATAGTTGGCAGGTCACAACTTTATTATAGCTTTGAAAAAAATGTATTCTGATGTTATATATACTGTGGGCAAAATAAAATTAAAGTTTTCTCAGATTAATGTTTCATGTACCATCTTTGCCCAGAACCTTGCATATCAAGAGAAAATAATTGTTGCTTATAATTGGCAAAAGAAAATTATACTGTTAAAACATGTGATGGGAATATAAGGTTCTTTATGCTGTCTTTCATAAAACCAATTTAATAATCATTGCAGGACGATGAGAATCCATTTGAGACCGGACGTTCTGAGAAGATACCACTGACGTAAAGACGACAGATATGATTTTATTCCAAGAAGGCCTTAAGTATCTGTCCATTTCAACAAAAATGAAATCCAGTAGTTAACATGTGGTGTTGCTTTTATTGTCAAGTTACAATTTGTCTCAATATTATATTCAATGATCATTGATGTATTCATTTATAATTAAGTCACAGAGGGTCTTTCCTTGAGCGAAAAATATATAACCATCTTTTATTTTTCAGTTCATCAAATATTTCAGCAAAATTGCAGATTTTCTAAATGATTGATATTATTAAAGTAAAGTTAAGTTTCTCTTAATTTGAGTTTTTAATACAAAATGGATAAATGAAATGTTGCACATGTGCATGTATTTGTTTAATTGTTGGTTATCAAATTTTTTTTATTATGAATTGAATAAAATTGAGAAAGGAAATATATATAATTGATTTAATTGATATAGAACAGTTCAACTAATGTGTTGAAATATTAATATATAAGGCAATTAAGATAGGTTGATTTTTATACGCCCGTCAAAATTTTGACGGGACGTATTATGGTATACAAATGTCCGGTGTCCGTCCGTCCGTCTGTCCGTCCGTCTGTCTGTCCGGCGTAAACATGTCGCACCGTAACTTGAGAACGACTTATCTAAATTTCATGAAACTTAATATAGTTGTTTTTTATGATGGTCAAATGATCTGTATACTTTTTGGTGAAAATAAGATTTAAACTTTTTGAGTTACGGCACTTTGTAACTAAAACAGGGGTGTGTTTTTTTTCACATGTCGCACCGTATCTCAAAAACGATTCTTGATTATTGCTTAAAACTTTACACACTTCTTAGTTATATTAATCTTAATATCTGTATACTTTTTGGTGATGATTCAAAATTTCATTTTTGAGTTATTGAGTATTTTGTAAAAAAGGGGGAGGGTTTTTTTACATGTCGCGCCGTATCTATAAAACGATTTATGATTATTGCTTAAAACTTTACACACTTCTTTGTTTTATTAATCTAAAGATCTGTATACTTTTTGGTGATGATTCAAAATTTCATTTTTGAGTTATTGAGTATTTTGTAAAAAAGGGGGAGGGGGTTTTTACATGTTGTGCCGTATCTCAAAAACGATTTATGATTATTGCTTAAAACTTTACACACTTTTTTATATTAATCTAAAGATCTGTATACTTTTTGGTGATTATTCAAAATTTTATTTTTGAGTTATTGAGTATTTTGTAAAAAAGGGGAGGTTTTTTTTTACATGTCGCACCGTATCTCAAAAACAATTTATGATTATTGCTTGAAACTGTACACACTTCTTTGTTATATTAATCTAAAGATCTGTATACTTTTTGGTTTGATTCAAAATTTTATTTTAGTGATATTTGTAAAAAAAATAAAACAGGGTGGGGGGTTTCACATGTCCTGCCGTGTCTCAAAAGCAATAAATGGTAATTGCTTAAAACTTTCTCAGAAACTATTTATGATTATTGCATAAAACTTCCACACAAGACGTCGGGCGTATCATGCGCTCATGGCGCAGCTGTTTATTGACATTATGCTTGACACTGGGACCAATATTTTTTTTTTATTCCAATGTTTATTGTAGAAAGGACCCATTTCATTATTCTCTGAACAGATACAAAGTATCATTACACACCTTTATTGTGATTATTTTCTAGGTAAATGGCATATACACATTTGATTGAATTTATTTACAAATTATTTACTTGTATAATTTACAGATTGATTGCTTTTATGATAAAACAATTTTTGTGGCATTACAAGATATTGTGTTGTATTTTATATAGAGCCATGCACTAACTTATGGAAAAATATTTGCCACTAAAAATTTTGTAAATCTGTTTATACCTCTATGAAATATATTTAACAAGTATATATATAAAAAAAAGTCCTTCTGTATAACCTTTCATAACTTGCAGACATCAAATTATAATTAAAAAAGGATGAAATCAAGCCATATCTAATATTAACTCACAGTGCCATTAAAATGACATTTTTGTAAAATAGCCAGAACTTTTTTTTTTAAGTGTTAACATAAAACATAAAAGTTTTAAATTTTTTTTTACTTTAATCTTATTATAATTATTTACCTATAAATTAGTTAGATAATATATTTTTCTTATTTCTTGAAGACAGAGATAGTAGAATCGTAGGTGCTTTGTTATGTTAGTTTTTTCCTGCATTATCAATCATGTTTTATAAGAGTTGTGATGCATATGTTGTGCAGTTATTGTTTTGATTGTTTGTATGTTTAAATATCTCTATGAGAGGGAAAGGAAATCCATTTTAACATCTGTTTTATAATTCTTTGATAATATTAGATGTGTATTATCATGTAGATATGTATTCAATATATGGTGCTGTTAACGCTTATTGTTGTGGTAGAGAGGATAGGAAGCTTCTTCCTCTTTTTAAGGAAAAGTGGGGGTTTGTGGACACTAAAAAATTTAGAAATGGCATTAAGTATTATGCTTGTTTTTCAACTTGTGACCGAATGTCTTTAATGGTTTCTTCATTTAAATTCATGCCCATATTTTAGGGTAATATAGAATCTTTAAAATGATCTTGTTGTTGATGCCACTAAAATGTTCAGTATATTTTTGTCAGAATTTCTTTGAAAAGCCAAAACAAAAGAATGCGTATTTGTAAATAGGAGCTTAATTTCACTTTAAGGTAATATTTTTGTCCCCAAACTTTTGTTTCATAATTTTAGTTATTAACAAAGTTCTATTTAACACTGCTTGCTTACATGCATAGTTGACCAGTTTAGTTTTATTTCTTCAGGTCTTTTAGTCATTATTTTGTTGGATATTTTTTAACATTGTTAAAACACCAATAGGTTGTGAGTTTAAAATGTTTTCTTTTTACATAGTTTATTGTTTTTTTGTTTATGTATAATTTTGGGGTAATGGTTGTGTGTAATATTCTCTTTTTTTCCCTCACTTTATTAAAGCAATCAAATTTTGTATTTTACATGATTAAAAGAACTTTATGTTTTTCTTTTTGTAAACAATTGATGTTGTACTAATAAGTTAAGCTTCTGTTTAGGTATATAATCATGTAGAAGTTTGTTTATTTTGTGTCCGTCTTTCTGTATTTGAGTTGTTATGCCTATATTGTATCAGTTTTGTAAATGCTCAAAATCTTTTTGTTCTAGATCTGACAATCTGTATAGATTTAAAACTTACCTATATATATGTTGTTATAAATATGTCATTGAAGATTAAGATCTGTCATAATTTTGTTTAATTCGTCGTTTCAGAATCTAAGGTATACTGGGTAATATTTTCAAATAGCTACATTAAAATGTTTTGATCTGCCAATTAAGTTAATTGGTTAATATTATTCTTGTTGTATGTGATAAGAACAATCAAATTGACCTTTGTCCTTTGACATTCTGAAATGTTCATTCTTCTTAACTACTTGATCAATATCATGGCTATAAATGGCTTCTTTTTAGGGTAAAATGAAAAGTGTTTGCAATATATTTATCTCTTCTTTATTTTATTTTATAATTTTTGTGTTAGGTTCTGTCGTATTAGAACTTGTTATTGTGACATGACTGTAAGTGAGGGCCCTCATGGGGTTTTTGATTATGTGATTACTTGGCCGTTTTTTTAATGATTATTTGATTATTAAGCCAAATATTTCATGATTATTTGATTACCTAGGACTGTATTTTTAGTTTATGATTATTTGATTACTAAAGATAAGCAAATATTTAATGATTATGTGATTATATTGGCAAAAAAATGGTGATTATGTGATTACTAGGACCCCCCCATGAGGGGCCTCGTAAGTGTTGCTCTACACCTATTGCAGTTCATATAAAGTTCTGACCAAATTGCAATTTGTCCTTTCATAATGTGCATCATCATCATAAACATCATGTACAATACAATTAATGATGTTGTTACAACCAAGCTAGAAATTGGAAAATATTTCTGTATTCATATCATATTGCATGACTCACCTGAATCAAATTTCTTGGACACAATATTACGGTAACATGTATAATTCTGAATTGGTCTATTTGTACTACATGTATTGTAAAATATTAACATCTATAATTTACCAGGGTAGAGTTTCAATCACTGTAAGCTTTCTCATCACTCATACTCAGTTAATCAGTGCAATATAATTAGAATCTCTATTACACATGTAATACACATTGTTTGTCTTATTACACATGTAGGTTGTGTGTTACACATGTAGGTTATGTATAAAAGATGTAGGTTAACTTAGCATTCCGCCTTTACATTCCTTTTTTGTTACTTTTGGTCTTTGTTTACTAATTTAATAAAGCTAATATATATAATATGTCAATAAAGTTTCTTTTATTATCAACTTTGTTACATTATTGTTCTCTTGTTATTGCTCCACATACCTGCCAATCTCAGTACCTTGAAAAAAACATTTATTGCATTGGTTACAATGAATTACTGCGATTCCCTAGTGAAATAAAAATAGATAACTTGAATCATCTGTCAAGAAACAATGTTTATCTTCTTTCCTTACACCTATATCACTTTGCTCTGTTGTTCCATAATTCTTGTTTCATGGCTCTAAGACGAGAGCAGGCATCATCAGCTTCTGCACAATGTCTTAAGAGAAGTTATCAGCGATGTTAACAGCTGGCTTTTGTCAAGTGAAAAACTGTCTTATGGAGGAGGAAAAGACCAGCAATAGAAATCAACAGATAATCTTTGTATAGATATCGTAAAACATCACCTATTTGTGAAAGCTTTTTAGCTTATTTGCTGTGCTCACTCACCAAAAGGTTCAGATAGTAGCCCCAGGGATGATATTTTACATTTTCAATGTGTAGAAAATCTATATGCTTTGTCACAACTTAAGTTGCATCAAAACAAATTGAGAATGGGTACAAAAAGACATAGTTCTTTGCATTCTCTACATTATTTTCAAAAAAGGTCAATGTAACAAAAAACTAATCCAAAAATTAATGACCGACAACACTGATGCACTATGCTTGTTTGTGAATTAATGTATTGTTCTGTGTATCGTTGAATATTTTTCTTTTTGAATGAACACAATAAGGGGAGATAAATCATCAGTTTTCTTCAATCTCAAATTGTTTTGATGCAACTTTTTTTAATCAATATTTTGGGGATCTTTAGAATGAAACTTCATTCAGAAGGAAAGACAAGTGAAAAACTAAATATCTATTGGTATTTTTGACATTGATATAACTTTAGTGGTTAGGCATGAAAGATAATAAAATTTAAATGTTGAATCAGTACAGGTTAAAATGTGACTGAGTTAGTGAGTTTGATCACATTGGCTTTCCCATATGTAGAGGGCAATGAGTAGAAGCTTACATTTAACTTGTTAAACCTGGCTGTAAGGATAAAATTAAAACAAGCCTCACTTCATTTCTAGAACTTACTAGCAATGGTAAAGTAAGGTCAAAATTTGTTTTGCATTGGAAAGGTCTTTTCAATTTAGAATTTATATTAGGTTCGGGGGCAGATATGAACCCTTGTAAAAAAACCTGTACTGTACTAAAAGTTTGCCATGGCAATCAAGAATATATTTGGTTCAGGAATGGTTGATCTTGGCAGGGTCTTATCCCAAGTGATAAATACAATAGAGCAGTGGAACGGCTTTAACGGTTTTGGGGTTTGATTCTGAAACTATACCATTTACAACATAAAGAGGGAAGCTAGAGTATGACATCCAGAGTGTATTGAAAAGCTTATGGTATTTATAATATACATGTATGTGGGTGAATGGTTGTACATCTGAAGGCTTTCAATACACTGTGGTGCTGTGGAAGGTCCTCTCATGACAATTAATAGTATAAATGGTTAAGGGATGAGATCTATATCATGTAAGATATTTAACAATCTATAGGAGACCTGGCCTGGTATACAACCTATAGTGCACTAAAGAGACCAATGGTAATAATGAATAAAATATTTGTGGCCTAGGAACAGGGACTTTCTATACTATTAGTATAGAAAGTCCCTGCTAGGAACAAACACTAAAATGCACAAGAAAAGCAAAAAATAAACACACCTTGTGTAGGTTGGACATTAAAAAATGCCCAAAACAAACAAATTCAATAATCCTAAGGTTCTGGACTGAATCTTTGTCTTATTTGATGTACAAACTAGCTGTCAAAAAACGGTCTGTATTAATGGATGAATAAGTAAGTTACGACCTGCATACATGGATTGTTTAAATTTGACCTTGGAATCAAAAGTCAAGGACACATTCATGCGAGGATATGCTGGTTGAACGCATCGTTTTTGTCTCGTCTGCGCCAAAAGTTGCAGAATCTGTTTCAGACTCCAATTGCATGTCTTCCTGGGCCTCGAAAGTTAAGGCTTTTCATAAATAATACTTTCCGAAATGAGGAAATTGCAAAATTAATAGTATACACGGGCTTTTTGAATGTCCGTGTATGATTTGTCCGTTCGTTATTTTAATGATATAGAATATCATGCTATTCTTGCGGTATTTGATGTGTAAACTGGGCTTCACAAACTTGAAAAACAAAGATCTTGACCTTTCTGAGGAAAAAAAAATATCGGTTATTAATTCGGTAATGTATAGCGAGCGACTGCCTTGCAGTATACGTACGTAATTTATGGCATGCTTTGTTATAATACAGTTACTTCAGAATGGAGTATGATGGGCATCAATTTGTCTAGTTTTACTTGATCCTGTTTGAGGTATCCAGATTTGCAAATATTATTTCCATGCATGGAAACTGATTCGGTTTCCTGTCAGTCTGACAGCCTCATGTTTTCAAGCAAATGCCCGGAGAAAAATTTCTGAACCCTTACAAAATCATGATTGTTCTTTGTTTTCTTTCAATTTCAACTATCTGTATTCAATGATTCCATTCATTACACGGTATTGCATCTGAAGATATCAAAGTAAAATCGACATGGTCACATGATGGTGGGTATAACTATGACAATATAGTACCTGCAAACCAGACAAAAAGTCTACCAGACCAATTACAACCAAGAATATTCAAACCATGTAAGAATTTTACCATTTTGTGGCGAAACTTCTCTCTGGTCCAGAGAGTCTTTAATATGCCGGGATGTATTTTCTACAAGTGAAAAACTGCATTATTTATTTATCAGAGGCATTATTATAAGATGTTTTTTTGGATGCATGTACATAATTTTATGTGCAGAAATAATGTGCCTGAAAGTATCGTTTCTTTTCGGGGCAGAAAAACTGCACAATAACACCAGATTTTCTAACAGACTTTCAAAAATTAAGCTGTATGTTTTCTCGCTTGATTTGTATCACATTTTGTTATGTCAGTGCGGTTAATAACTGACTTTATTGCATAGCAATATAATATTTCCCAAAGAAAGTAACCAAAAGTTAGCGTGCAATAAATTCGAATATTGCACTTGTGCAATAAATCTTCAAAATTCATGACGTCATCAACGACAAAATCTTAGTTTAAACTAATTTTTACTTTCAAATATAATATTGCTATACAATAAAAGGGTTATTTCATTAATATTGGGGAATATTCATGTAATAACCCTATAATACGGGGTGGGCGTAATACCTTGTTACCGCCGTACGGTGACTCATAGTTATTTTTTTCTTCTCATTTGGACTCTGGTTGATAAGAGGCCATCATCTAACTAAAAAATAGATCAGTTAAACGAATGCATGTTTATATGTTATATGTTTATTGAGAAATTTGGTTTGATTGAAATCTTATTGCTTCGTCATAGCTTGGTGGACATTCTGTAAAGTTCTTTGTCTGGTCATACAGTTTCTTATTCATTTTGTTGGATGCCCCATTTGTTGTCCTCTTTGTGCGGGTAAAATGCACACCTGATGATGGTACTATACTAGAACAACCAATGTGAGTGCATGGTATTGCAGTTCCTAGGAAAATAAAAAAGGAAAGCATCAAGTTATATTTCTACGGAAGCGTATTAGCGCCACACACATTTTTTTTTTATTTTTCTTCTTATGTTTGCGTTACAACGCAAACCTTTGCGTAATAACGCAAACCTTTGCGTTATAACGCAAACATTTGCGATACAACGCAAACCTTTGCGTTATAACGCAAACATCTTTATTTCAATTATTCATTAAGTTTTGTATATATGTCCGTCTGTCATTCATTTCGGATGTGATTTACTAGTAGATAAAAAAAGAAACATACATACAAGGCCATAATAAATATGCATAGGAATAATGGAATAATTGAAGTGCAATTATACATAAATTAAGACTGATTTGTGCATCAGAAAAGTATATAATTTAACAAGAAAATAGATATAGTATATAGTCATATTAAAATTGAAAGATCAAAAATAATGTCATACAATTGTGAAACCTCCAAGTCAAATAGACAAAATGATCTTTCTGCTTTAAAATGAATTATTAATAAGGAAACATTTTTTTTTAAATCTCAGAATATGATCAAGATTCTTTGATAGAAAGTCATTGAATTTTCATTTCAATATATTGAAGTATTTTTAAGATGCTTGGGTAGCAATTTGAATAGAGAGAACATAATTTTATTAATAAAACATCATCATTCTATACATTTATTGCCAAAGGGTAGCTTGTTTGAATGTAACCTACTTTACACAGTTCTCAAACGAGAGCTTACTTTGGAAGTATATTTATATTCGGTTATAGCTATATTAGCAGGGTTGATTTTTTTCTTAGGTATAACCTCAATTTACTCAATTTTCTTTGTAATATATATACTAGTAGTAACTTGGATATCGTTTTTGGGGACCTTTATAGTTTGTTGTTTAGTGTGAACCAATGCTCCGTGTTGAAGACCGTAATTCGGCCTATGATGGTTTACTTTTACGAATAGTGACTTAGATGGAGAGTTTTCTTATTGGCACTCATACCACATCTTCTTATATTATTCTGCTCATTATTAGTCATTGATATGATCTAATTATTCAAGCAGTTTACTTTGCAATTACTACAAAGGTGATAAATTTTATTATATCCAGCCTCCTCCATTAATAACTACTGTTTCCTTTGAATCTTAAATAAGAAATAAGATAAAACAAATGTTTGCGTTATAACGCAAAGGTTTGCGTTATATCGCAAAGGTTTGCGTTTAACGCAAAGGTTTGCGTTGTAACGCAAAGGTTTGCGTTATAACTCAAACATAGGAAGAAAAAAAAAAAATGTGTGGCGCTAATACGCTTCCGTATATTTCAGATTCACATACGAAGTAAAAACAATTCTTTGATTAAGATTACATTTTTTTTCAATCTAGCAGAGATATATAATTAAATAATATATTGCCCTATTTTCAGACCTATACACCGAATTTGACATAAGCGATCATCTCAGTACCAACATCTGTGACAAACGAGACGAAATCAATTTTGAAATTATCAATTTCCACCCGAAGGGATATACATCCCACAACTCATTCGGTATTCAAGAGAGCTGACAGCTGCAACCCTGATTTTATAAAACGTCACCGGTATCTAATTAAAAAGTTGATGAACCAGGGTTAGGTCAAAGAACGACTCGTCTTGTTCCTAAAAAAATCCATCGGAAGATACCAAAACCTTGTTCATAAATATCCCGTGCTAACTTCAAAAATAATACCTACATGATGGTTTTGAAGTACAAACTCTGGGTACTGACGTTGTTAATCATCTCAATTACATGTGTCCTCCATTTGTCAGTTCATTTTTGGTATAATATACTTTTGGCGTGTCTCGGTACTTATGCTACTCGCTAATGTGTTATGCTGTGATAATTATTTTTGTATTTTTGTCTTTCATTTTTTATTATGTGCTTTGTCTAGATGCCGTTTTGTTAATGTTTGTTGACATATTTGTTTGTTTTAACAGTAACCAAGATTATAACACAGTGTGGACTGTTACCTATTATGTCTGATTGTTTTGTAAATTTTGTTTCCAAATTGTTGTCAACATAATGGTATTTTGTGCGACTGTCATACAAGTGATATGTTTCGTCAGCTACAAAACCAGGTTCAATCAACCATTTTCTACATCACGAAATGCTTGAACTATGACAATTGTTTTCCATTCGTTTGATGTGTTTGAGCTTTTGACTCTCGTTTGATAAGAGACTTTCGGATTTGAATTCTTTGGAGTTCGATAATTTTATTATTTTACTTCTTGCACGCATGGGTTTTTAACATGACTAAAAAAAAACCAGCATAAATCCCACTGAATGCGTTTTTGATAGAAAGTTTTAGCCAAAAATATTAAGCGAAAAACAACGAAACATGCGAATCTTGAAATAAAAAAAGATGAAAAAAAACATAATTCAAAAATACATAAGCAAGTTTATGTACTTATATTTATTATAGTAACTTACCACATTCTCTTCTTGAAACCAAATCAATATTCTGTGAAGTGAAACCTTTTTTATCCCCACACCAAATCAATATACATCTTTTCCAAGCCCAGACAGCGAACAAAAGAAACACAATCGTTGAACACATGGAAAAAATTGCCAAATTTAGCTGTAAACTTTCATTACAGCAATATTCTTCCGGTTTCTGTCCACAACATCCACCTCTACAGGGAAAGATATTTGGAACTTCGAAAGCATTTTCACAGTTTTCAGGTTCTATACGGTATTCTGGTTCCATGTTCATGTGTTGTGCAAATTGTTTACTGAAAACGTTAACGTCATAAACGTTCTTGGGGAAATCGAATTCAGCAGAAACGTGACTTTCCGCTAAAAGTATTCAACAAAACATTTCAATTCCCAAAAATATTTTTGATGATTTTTATATGTATTTTTTTAAACGAGATTCGATAGATACTAACGTTAAAAAACTTATTAGATATCTACTTTTGGCATCATAAAAATAGTAACAAAAAGTCACGTGGTTGGTTACCAAAATTGCTCATTCAGTTTCAAGAGCCAAATTATGGTGAAGTCGCAAGTAATGTAAAACGTTAAAGCAAGTATGGAAGACGAGAACACTTTACCCAAGGAAAGCACGAGCAAAACTTACAATGATGGAGACACTAAGGCATTAGAGGAGACAGAAACTCAGGCATTGGTCAAATCAAAAAAGGAGAAAGGAAAAAGCTGCTGTTCAGTAAGATTTAAAACGAAAAAATACATTGAAAAAGCTTATCATATGTGTTGCTTTTTACAAATATAATTAACCAATGTTGCAAACTTAGGGGTGATATTATGAATGTACGTGTATCGGGTTTTTTTTATAAGGAAATTTTGTAATGAATTAACTTGTTACTTTTAATATGGTGTTTATTCTTGTGCCTAAATGTTTAAAATATCTTGTATTACGATTATATTCTGGATTGTCTTTATATAATAATAATAATCTTTATTTGTCATATTAGATAAACATAAATCATACATTATTGCACCTCATACTATGTTATAGTTATTGACAAAGCAAGTCGGTATATAGAATTTAATCTGCACAGCTCAGGTGACCCTTATTAACCCGAACGACGTAGGAGTTCGGGTTAAAGGGTCACCCTGAGCTCGTGCAAATTAAATTCTATATACCGATTTGATTGGCCAATAACTGTTTTAACACATGACGTCATTAATTTGCGTGAACGTTTTTAAGATGTGGACGATATTCCGCAATCCACAGTACCCAGGAAATTTTATTGTAGGGTAAAGAAAGGGGAAATACGATTTCATTGGTAAGTTTTAAATTGATAACTCAGTTTGTTTGGGTTTAGACTTATTGTAAAATTGCGATTTAATGGTAGACTTTTTTTAATGTTTCTGTTAAATCTATTTCCATTTTTTATTTAATAAGTGACGATTAAGACTTTGACAAATTGAGTACTTTCAAATCGTTGTATGAAAAAAAAAATCATAACTGAAAGGGTTTTTGAGTTTGGATTAATTGCATTTGAATTTCTTTCCATCAATGATATGCTTTAATAGAGAAAGATAAACCGAGGAAGATGTCAATATACTAAATTTTAAATGTTGATTAAACAGAAAATACGTTTCTCTGTCCAATCTTTTACTCCCCTCCCCCCAAATTTCTTTGTATCTACTGTATTAATTTTTAAGACACGTCCATCTAAATGAAGTCTGATTGATCTCCAGCTAATCTCCCTGTTTTAAAACATAATTAAATATGACCCCCTTTAAATTCGATCCAAAAATATGGGGAATAGATATTCAAAAAGTCGTTATAAATTCCATTAATTAAGTCTAAAACTAATCCAAATAAGATTTCTTTTATTCGGATATTCTTAGATACATTTCTTTTTTGCCGGAAATTACCAAAAATTGTTTTAACTATCTTTCTGACTTTAAAACACTGATTTAAGATTTATGTTGTACGCAAAATATAGTAAAACATTTTAAGCTGAGATGAAAAAAAAGGAATAAGAAACCATTCTTTTTTCCTGTTTTGAAACTACGATGTTTGTACAAAGTTCAATTTTGTCGTAATTTTAAGGCAGATGGCGGATTCGGGGGTGGGGACGAACATGTCGTTAACCATAGGATTGGACAAAGTATCGTGTTTTGCCTTAAAGTCGTCAAATTGTTTTTAGTCTCGCTACACTCGGTGATATATTTTTTTTTTATAGAATAACGCCCCTTTCAAAATCAAGGAATCGCCCCTAAAGGTAAAAATAGATTTGAACTGTGCAGTATATCTGAGGTAGTTAATACACACCTTTGCTGTGCATTATCCAGATTATAGCACAGTAAGAACAAAGAGATTTTACCAATGTCATGTGTAACATTTAATCTTGGTGAACATCCACTTCCATTTATAGAAATTAGAACCAGAGACGGGCTTCAACTGGCTCCTAAACAATTATCTATATAAGTTCATCGAAATTAACGCAGCACTAAAACCCGAAACATATAAACGAGCCAAAATGTAGATACAGTTGAGAACTAGAGGAGGGTTTCAACTGGACCTTAACAAAAATATATACTTGTTCATCGGAATTGACGACACACTAAACACATAAATGAGTCAAAAATTAGAAATAAAAAAACCCACAATATATGGCTACCTCACTGGTTGTTATTTTATATTTATAGTTTCGAAGGTGTTTTGCTGCAATTTGCTGTTGTTGTATGAAGAAGACAGGACAGAAAGTCGAAAACATTGAAAAAGAAGATGGCAAAGCATCTCTTACTTCTCAAGAAGTAAACGGTATGTAAAATTGATATCAGTAGAAATATACTCTGGATTTTTCCCATCAAGCATTTCAACGTGTCTTTGAATTAAGTAATATGAATCGCTTTGACTGATGTGATGTGTACGCATGCAGTCTCGTGAGAATGTGGAGGTAAAATCCGAAATTTGTAATTCTGATGAAAAGAAAACTATGTATTGACAATTATACCACATCTTTTTTGTATAGGAGTAATCTTTATCCATAAAGTATCATCTAGTTTTTATAAGGTCTATATATGAATCTTTTTCAAGTGCAACTAAAGAGTTTGAAATATTTTGCTTTATATTTGTTAAACAGAAAAAACAAGGATTATTATTATAATGTTTGCCTCATCTCTTCTAGTAGTTACCAAGACCACGAAAGACTTTTCCGTCCATCTTTCTGTTCTTTACGGCTGTACTTGAATAAGGTTATCGTAAAAAAAAAAAAAAAAAAAAAAAAAAAAAAAAAGTCGTGAACCCTGGAATCGTTGATTGCATTTTACAAAACATCATTTTTTTGAAATACTAAAGATTTTCGACCCCAGGAATAGATTACTTTATTTGTATTTGGTAAACCATTTCAGAACTGTGTGTCCTCGATTGGTCTTCAACTTCGTACTTTATTTGGCCTTTTTTTACTTGTTTTATTCGAACGCCACTGATGAGACATTTTTGATACGAAACGCCTGCCATTTTTTATAATTCTGGTATCCATGACGACGTTATTTATAATATCGAACACTTCTAAAAAATAGTTTTAGACTGCAAAGTATCGATAATCAAAAGTATCGGCGCTTTCGAATAAAAACCCTTTTCAAAAGGCCATTATTTCAACTATTGTCTATAAAATGACAGTCTTGTTGGTATTTACAGAGCAGAGAATAACAACCTAATACTACAGAAATATTGACCACCAAAAAATAAAGAATCCTCACTTCAGACCATTGTATATGTTTTAGAATTCGGTCTTTGCTAAGTTCAAGAGACACACACATACTGGGGTTTAAACCCGTTTACCAACCATATTCCAAACTGGTATGATATTGACGACTACAACACACATACATTGTGCATTATAAGGAAATGATTATACAAGTAGTCCATCATTCTTTCATTGTAGAATTTATTGAAGAGGAAATGAAAAAACTGTCAGAAGAAACAATCAACCTAGAATCATAAGAGCCATTGGGATTTTACTTACATTAAATTCTTAAAACACATTTGATTTGTATTGTTATATAGCGGTTCCAGAATACAAAGTGTAGGTCCACAAACTTTATTTGACTAAATAATTTAAATCATGATATTTTTTTTTCCATGCTTCAAATTAAATAATGTGGAAATCTTGACATTTTTAACGATATAAATGCATAAAAATTATCACATTTCACAATTAAAAAAAAGATTTTCCCAAGCAAGATTAAAGCGCTGAAATCTCAATCCTGCTTTTCTGATCATAATTTAAGTTCATGTAAAAAAAGTTATGATAAAGGTTCTGCAACAGGTATCACATAAACTTAACATTGACATTGGTTCATGAAAATGAGTTCATGGTCACATGAACCTTGTCAGACAAACATGCACACCTCAAAGTCATGATACTAAACTGTAAAGGGAGGGAGTATGCTTGATTTTCATATGATGAAAACATAATCTTTCGATACTTAAATGGTCCTGTGAATCGGGCTGACATGTCAGGAACTGTTTGTAAACCTATATTAATCATTGTCATTTTGCTTTGGAATCAACACGTTCTCATCTAAAATTAGAAATTCTCACTAACGGTAATTTGTCATAATTCGTACTCAAATAGTCGAATTATTGCTCATAAGACAAACTTGTGCAAAAACGAGAAAAATAAAGGAAAAAACACATTTTTATTTTATCAAGCACTTGGAAATCGTGAATCTGGCATATTTAACACCTGGTGTATGCTGAACTGAATTGTAATAAATTAACTTGCATTTCTCAGGCCTGTATGCTAGCATACGTACCTGGTGTATGCTAATGTCTACATTTAATACATTGCATTTCTCAGGCCTGTATGCTAGCATACGTACCTGGTGTATGCTAATGTCTACATTTAATTAATACATTGCATTTCTCAGGTATGTATGCTAGCATACGCACCTGGTGTATGCAGAACAGCAAATATTGAATCAGATGTTGTATTTCACAGGTCTGTATGATAGCATACGAACCTGGGTATTCAAAAAAATCCTTTGCGTCACCTAGTTGTGGTTTTACTTTATTGCCGATTTCGAGTTTTTTTTTAAACTAAAAGCCTACCACTGACCTTTTTATTTTCTCCCGTTGGTAAACAGAAAAGCGTTAATTTGCAAGGCAAACCGGTAAAGCGTTCACTGTTGTAAATCTATAAATGAAAACCAATTCTCAAGTTCCATAACTATGATCGCTTTATTGACCTGACAGTTATCTGTTTTGTTTGCAAATTAAAATTACGGAAAAATGAGGCGATCATAATTTGTACAAGGTTCGAAGTTGTTGACAAAAATTTATATGACGTCAGGGACCTTCTGCATGACGTAAGGCGGAGGGATATAGACGGATAGCCTTGACTTACACAAGTTACTTTACCAGTACACTTAATTAAAATAATAGCAATTGATTACAAAACAACCTGTTTTGTTTATACTTGGTATTGGTAATTACTAAAAAGTCAAAGAAAAAGGACTATTTATCTGCGGAGTCACGCACTCCATCTAGATGACGTCATTTATAAATGTAAACAATTTGAAAGATCAATGAAGGAGGGTCTGGATGGGGGGGTCTGTTATTCTGTAAACATTTAATTTTCACCCCTTTTTTCTCTAATCTTCAAAAAATAAGTCTATTCTTTAAAAGTGATTTTTTTCCCCAGTTTTCTTTAATCTCTAAAAAAAAAAAAGGAGTAAAAAACATTCTTTTAAATGAATGAGAACGGTGATTTCCAAACAAAAGCAAGGTTTTCATTTGTTTCTCAACAATGACGTGTTGATGTGTATTGTTCTGCATGATTTAAGTGCTAGTTCCTTGAAGTAACAAGTCCAAGTTCTCATCAGTTCTTTCCAGTGATTTTGACTTCATATAAAAAAAGAAGATGTGGTGTAATTGCCAATGAGACAACTCTTTAAAAGAGACCAAATGACACAGAAATCAATAACTTTGGGTCACTGTACGGCATTCAACAATGAGCGAAGCCAATACCGCATAGTCAGCTATAAAAGGCTCCCAAATGACAATACAGTTTCATTGTGCCTTTTTTGAGTTAACATATATGAACAATTATACAACAATAAAATGTCCTTACACGTCTCTTACAAGTCTAATCTAACAGTGGCCCTTTTAACACGACCTGACCTAGCATTGTTTGATCTTAGCCTACTTGACAGGCCCGTAGAAATACATGCAATAATCCTTGAATTTATTTATATTTCAATTTACATTGTGTCCCCTCTCAGTAATAAATCTTTCCTTCGGCACTGCTTATTAGTGATCACGAACAATAATTATTTTGTCTGTCAGGTTTATAATTTATAATATGCTGTTCAATGCCAAATGAAATGTAAATCCTCAATAGATGATCATATATGTTTTTATAATATCTATTTAAATAATTCATGTTATTAATAGCTTTTATTAAACTCATCATACATACCAGGACTAAATTTAGTATATACGCCAGACGCGCGTTTCGTCTACAAAAGACTCATCAGTCTGTTATCACGAAACCAAAAAAGGTTTACCAAGTTTGTTTTCACTTTTATGTTTTTACCATGATAATTTTCTTTAAATGTTAAGAAGGAAAATTCTGTAAACACTTAATTTTTAGCGTTTTCTTTTATTAATTATTCAATATTCATTATATTTTTAGACCAGGCATTTCTCTAATCTTTATTTTTTTTGCCCGTTATTCTCTAATCTTCATGTTTTAAGGGCATTATTCTCTAATCATTTAACCCCATCCAAACCCTCATGAAGGAGTTCCCCTCACGGAGAAGAAAATGGACAAAAATACGCTCTATTATCTTGATTTGAATAAACCAGAAGCAAAACAGAATGTCGGATGTATTTATGGTACGTAAACCTAGCTGTTTTTGTACATTTTTCACGATTTCATTAACACCCTCTTTTTTGGAGGTCGGCTTGAACATGTAGTACGTACACATACAAGAGGTGGAATCTGAGGGGGTGCTATGCCAGTGCTTTGTGGAAAAACTTTAGTTGATTTATTGAGGGAAACAGTACTGAAGCGTCCATCTCTAAAGAAGTCACGCAGTGCCCTCCCTATCTCATCCCCCTTTCCCAGGTAAAAAAAAAAAGGGGGAAGCTGAGCGCTCACATGTTAAAACCGGCCACACTATATAGTCTTTATATGCCTGTCCCAAGTCAGGAGCCTGACTATTGAAGTTTTCATTGGTTCATATTTTTCCGTTTTTCTTTTTCGTAAATTGTTTTGCTATACATTATCATTTCTTATTTTTCATGTTGGGTCCCATAGGCGGATACAAAGGGTACCTGCCCCCCACCCCCCCACCCCCCCACCCCCCCGCCCACTTTTTGTGGGAAACATTTGGTTGATTATATAGGAATCACTGAACCTTGGCTGGAACCCCCTCCCCCTTTATGAAAATATCTTAATCCGCCACTAGACTGTTTAAATCAATACTGTAACAGGGTAATTTATGAACATCTTTTTATGCCCCACCTACGATAGTAGAGGGGCATTATGTTTTCTGGTCTGTGCCTCCGTTTGTTCGTCCGTCCGTCTGTGCGTCCGTTCGCTTCAGGTTAAAGTTTTTGGTCGAGGTAGTTTTTGATGAAGCTGAAGTCCAATCAACTTGAAACTTGATACACATGTTCCCCATGATATGATCTTTCTAATTTTAATGCCAAATTATATTTTTGACCCCAATTTCATGGTTCACTGAACATAGAAAATGATAGTGCAAAGTTCAGGTTAAAGTTTTTGGTCAAGGTAGTTTTTGATGAAGTCAAAGTTACATCAACTTGAAACTTAGTACACATGTTCCCTATGATATGATCTTTCTAATTTTAATTCCAAATTAAAGTTTTGACCCCAATTTCATGGTCCACTGAACATAGTATATGATAGTGCGAGTGGGGCATCTGTGTACTATTAACTATGGACACATTCTTGTTTTAAGATACTTCAGATACTTTATTTCACTAATAGTTGTGATAAAGCCCCTTAATGTTACAACAATAGCACTAAGATTCATCCCTGTATTGTTAATGACCAATAAAACAAGGAGATTTCATTGGCAAACTTTTTATAAATCTACATATTATTACGTGTTAGTTACAATTTTAATAGCTGACTACTAGCATGTATACAATGAAAAAGAAAACGTAGCTTTGACCGTCTTTTGTTTAGCTTTTTAGTTGTTTTTTTTTTAGAAAAGATGTAATTCAAACAAATTATACATAAATTTATTGCAAAAGGATTAGAACAGCACATTTCAAGAGTATTCAAATTGGAAATATGAATGTTACTAAGGAAATTACATATTTCATTGATCTTCAATCAATCACATGCATGGCGACAATTTGTTTTTCAAGAGAACCACTATAAAGAACCCTTAGTTCATATAAACTTTAAAATCAGTAATTGTGATATAAATGTAACGCTAAACGGGTCTTTGTTCTGTGTATTTTTGACAGTCATTACTTTGGATATATGTATCTGGGATCTAATCCTTCTTGCCCGTTTACACAAGGAAATACTGACTGTTCACATGTTTAATCATATAAAAGTACATGTATATATGATATATTTAAAAGGTTCACAATCCAGGTTCACAGTTATAAATTCCAATACAAAACGTTACTTAGTTCCAACTCTATAAAACAACATGTTACTTCATTACAATCTATATCGCAACTTAATTGTTACTTCAAGCTACTACACCAATATAAGTGATCAATACAAAAAGTTTCTTACAAAATCGTGCTATGAACCGCTGTCCTTAAATTAGATTAAACCTTGGTTTGATAAACGTCCAAATGTTATTACATTTCTACTGTGCAACTCATGTACCGTACAAACTGTCACATTTAATAATCAAGATGCAAGATCTTCAACAAATTAAGTATAATTGACCATCAAATCTTTGATGTAGTTGACCACGCCACATCAATGTTAAATTTGTGAAGTGTAAAATATTTACTCGCATATATATATGTATATAATATGTAGTTTCCATTTCTCGTTTCAGCATTTTTCAAACATTGGCTATACCTTTCATGTAACTATTTATGTGTTGCTTATGAATTTAATTGTAACACTTCTTAGTGACTGGATAGGTTAAACCAATGCCTTCCTAGAAAACTATGACACCAATGAACAACACCAGTCTTTTTGCTGTTCCTGCTAATAATGTATGCATGGCTTCACTAGAAAAGGCATCAATTCTTTGGCTTTCCTGGTTGAAGGATTTGTTTTTACAACTCCAGTATAATACATAATTGTTACCATAGTATATATAGTTGGTTGACCGTTATGGAACAACCATTTCACAGATGATATCGGATATGTTTCTCACGTCATAACTACAATCCCCTTCCCTTTTCATGAATTTGACTTACTGTGTAAAGCTAGTTATCGGGTTTGTAAAAACATGAGCAACCCGACGGTGCCACTGTTGGACATGTGGAGCAGTATCTGCTTACCCTTCTAGAGCACCTGAGATAATCCCTAGTTTTTGGTTAGGGTTTCGTTTTGCTCAGACTTTGTTTGTTTTTCTATGCTGTTTTTTGTGTATTTTAATTTGTATATTTCATGTCATGGTGTTGTCAGTTTATTTTCGATTTATGAGTTTGACTGTTCCTCTGGTATCTTTCGCCCCTCTTGCAGTCTATAACTTTGAGAATGATGAAAAATGATAGTTTTGCAATTCAAAATATGAATACAATATAAAGGCTGGTTAGAATGCAAACCATTCAGCTTGCTTAATATCTAATAAACTGTGCCACCAAATATGCAGACATTTAAGACTGGGGGCAAACCATACACAATAACACAAGCTTACTGAACACCAGCTTGGTTTGACAATACTAGAATGTATGTAAGACTGCAATTCAATAAAACATAGATTGGTATCCATGCAAGAAAAATAAAATAAATTTTCCCCGTATACCAGTGTTGTATGCAAGAATAACGTGAACTGAAAATGTCAAACAAATATGCAAACTTTTATGTTCCAATGGGTATAGGATTATATGTTGTTATGCCGACAATCAAACTCATGAATTCCATTGTTTTACAAGGGTTTATTGAAAAGAGGGTTGGTATACGAGAATAAACCCCCGACTGTTGCAGTTAAGAATTTTAAAAGAGCTTTCTTTGAAATTCAAATCCAAATGAAGTTGAAGGCTATACATAAGTAATTCCTTACATCCATGGAATTCGACCTTTTCATTTCACAATCATACACATCTCCTTATTTTCTAAGGGAGGTATGCAAACATAAACAGGTAATAAGAAATGTTACTACTCAGAAAATACTTAGCATCCAGGCATACAGACTTGCCAATACAATCCAGAATAAAATTTTAGAATCCATGCAGGCAAACAAGTACCTCGACAAGTACCTAGCAGAAAAAAAAGCCAAAGTTATAAAAAAATCGGTTTACATATCACATGTTCGTATACAGGCATACAGACCTTAAGTATACCAAAAAAAATATATATAAGGTTCTAAATACACCAGATTTGTATGCAGGAATACAGACCTGACACATACTTATATACGCAGAAAGTGAGAGTTTAACATACACCAGGTCGGTATGCTAGCATACAGACCTGACAAATACTAGTATATATGCATAGAGTGAGAGTTTAACATACACCAGGTCGGTATGCTAGCATACAGACCTGAAAAATGCTAGTATATGCATTGAGTGAGAAATAAGCATTAACCAGGTCGGTATGCTAGCATACAAACCTGCAAAATACTAGTATATGCATAGAGTGAGAGTTAAACATACACCAGGTCGGTATGCTAGCATACAGACCTGACAAATACTAGGATGTGCATAGAGTGAGAGTTTAACATTAACCAGGTCGGTATGCTAGCATACAGACCTGTAAAATGCTAGTATATGCATAGAGTGAGAGTTTAGCATTAACCAGGTCGGTATGCTAGTATACAGACCTGAAAAATACTTGTATATGCATACAGTGAGGTTTTAGCATACACCAGGGTGGTATGCAGGCATACAGACCTGACAAATACAAGTAAGAGAAAAAAGACTTAGTTTAGCATACTTTTCATTGAAACATCTGAAATAAAGATGGGTAAATGCTATGTTATGTATATATTTCAAAAATGACATAAAAGTATAACAAAAATGCAGAATGAGTATCTTTTTAGGGTTTATTTACTTGAACTATTTCCTTGGTGTTAAAAAAGTTCATTCTAGCATCCTATGAAAAAGGTTTATGATAAAATAATGAAATTTTGGTTCGCATTTACAAAGAAAGATCACAAATCTTGCCAAAAGATGACAAACAAATATCATTAATGCTATACAGTGAGTTTTTAACGCGAAATATATCAATAATCACAAATGTTGTAGCCTTTTCACACAAAAATAAGTTAAGTGGCATATGAGAATTTCTAATTTTAGATGAGAACGTGTTAATCGGACTACTTTAAAACTGTGCGTATTGCTGTGTGTTGGTTTGATCCCTATTCGCTAGATGTATAAGGGGAGGGTTGAAATCTCAAAAAACATGTTTAACCCCGCTGCAGTTATGCATTTGTCTCAAGTTAGGAACCTTTATATATGACATATATAGCCTTGGTTAATCTTGTTTTTAATTTTGGTTCATTTATATGTTTTTGAGTTCAGTGTGACGTCCATTTCTACTGAACTATTATTCATTTTTGTTTAGGGGCCAGCTAAAGGCCGCTCCCGGGTGTGGGATTTATTCTCTGAGTTGAAGACTTATTGGTTGCCTTGTCTGTTTTCCGCTCTATGGTAAAGTTATTTATTTTTTTACTCATTTCACTTTTTTATGCTCAAATTTTATATATGCAAGTATATATCTAATATATATATATACAGTTATATAACAATTACTAAAAAAAATCAACACTGCGGAAGTAAGAGAACAGAAAGCGAGCGTGTTGCAGAAACAACCTGTAAATGTAGGTTCTTCAAGAAAGAAAGAACGATGATTCTATTTTTATCCATTATGTAATATTTGAAGATGAGTAAGCAAGTTAAATAGTTGTCTTATTTACCCAGACGAAATATATTTATCACTGATAAACACAAGATAATTGTTTATATAGGTTCAAAAGGTCAGACCAGAAATACAACTAATTCGACTTAATGTTTTACTCCACTATCACTGTGAAATAGGTTTCAGATGACAAAAGCACAAAATCTACATTTTTAAAATGATGACAATGTTCTTTTTTTGGTTTTTTTTTATCATCAATATTTCCTTTCTCTAATTATCAGACGTTCTCAAAATGATTTGATGTTTGTTTGTATATAATTTTTTCATTATTCAAGACGTTCTTAGTTTTCAAATGTAATGTCAAAACAAATTTTGATACCGGTATTTGATATTCTTTGTTATTTGTAAATAGGTTATCGTTTAAGGTACACATGCACCTTTTTTGGACTAAATAACCAATAGATTAGTCCCGAACAAATGATAACCATGTTTACAATCAGACTGTTGTATTATTAGAATATTAGAATGTAGATTTTCAATTTAAGGAGATAACATAAAATCCTGATAAACGCATTATTGTCAGGTAGTACGGTGTGATTTCACACATGTAGCAAGTGTTTTCAGTACGTGTGAGTATAAACAATCATTTCTTATTATTTCCATTTAGCAACTTAAACGAACAAACAAACAAAAACAATAGGAGATACTGCACATTTTAAAAGGCAATTACAATTCTGTTATTCATTTATTTGGTCACGGGGGAAATTGGCAATTTGTTAGGTTGTGCAACAAAAGCCTTACTGAATGGCCTCTTGGACGATGAATACTGCTTTCTCAAAAGTTGCTAAGACAGGGCTATGAATCAATCAAATCAAGGTCACTCAAGAAATTTTACGGTCGCCATCATGAGCTGATTTCCCATTATGAGTTTTACAAAAGTATGTCGGAAATCACATCTGATATTCTTCCTCAGTCATAATAACCTTCCATCATTATCGAACTGTACAAAGAAATAACACGACGGGTGCCGTATACGTTGCAGGAAATGCTTACCCTTCCGGAGCACCTGATTTCACTCCCGGTTTTTAGTGGAGTTCGTGTTGTTTCTTATTTATTATTTATTACTGTTGATGTAAATGTCCTTTGGTTTTGTGAGTCTTTGTTTACTCGTTATTCTCTTGTTACTGAAACGATAAGATTCACCTGACAGTGATCGACTGAGTCGGCTGTCTGGAACTCTGAATATGAAACTGATGCAAACTAACTCTTGAGACTGGAAATCTGAAACGAATAGTTCAATAATTCAGCATGGGAGATTTTTTATTCCCGATGTACTGTGTTCAGTGGACTGAAGTCATGAACTTGAGGTTCTGAGTCCAATCCTCTTCATAAAATTATCAACAAAATTAAATATTAGTAGACCAGAATAAACTTAACAAACAACTCTCAATTTAATTGATAATGTTCACTGTCAAATATTATACTGTTTTTAGAGCTGGAAGATAAATTACTTTTCTGATTATGATATTTAAAAACATGCTATTATGTGAAAAAGGTAAATGGTCACTTGTCACTGGAATTCAAAGTATGTGTAAGAGAATGATATTAATCCCTTTCTTCCTGATTAAGTATACGAGCGTTAGCGAGGAAATCCGGGATTATCATTCTGTAACAAGCATAGAATGTGTTCATTTTTACTGCATGACTTCATTTTTCTGCATTTAATTTTTGGGTTAGTTTCAGTGAAGTAAAGAATTTCTTACAATTTGGGAATTATTTAAAAAAAAAAAAAAAATGCGTTATAGACATTAGGTACCACAACGTACAAAGAAAAGGTAGGAATTGTATGTTTCCAGATTGTGCTTTTGATTGTGATAAAAAGTTATGGTTTTGCATGATATTTGAACGACAGAACGTAGTGTCAAAGCGAGTAAAATAGCATGATGTGACATTATGACTAGACAAAAGTAGTCGCTGATTGTGTCGTAATTCTTTGAATGTCTTTCGACATCATGGTAGTTGAAAATGTGTTCAAAAAAATCCCTGAAATGTGAATTATACCAAGGATTTAAATCAGCATGATTTGATATGCAATTTAATTCTCAGTTTGTACATTGATTGACATTTTACTTTATTGGTCTTTATTCTTCAAGTTCTAAAAATAGTATAATCCTTGACAGTGAACAATATCACCATCAGTCATCAGACTCTTCTTACTAAACCCTTAAAGTCATCCATTTTCCCCGGTGACGAAAGCATTATATTCACAGATATAATAGCTATAGATAAAAGGGAAAAAAATAACAGCATGTGGGTAAAAAACAACAGCATGTGGGTAAAATATAACAGTATGTGGGTAAAAAATAAAATTCAAAGAGTCTTTAATGAAGAAAAAAAAAAGTTATGGGGAACATAAAACATAGTGTAGGATTCAGGATTTTCAGAAGGTAAACTAGTATATATTTGTTTAGGGGCCAGCTGAAGGACGCCTCCGGGTGCGGGAATTTCTCGCTACATTGAAGACCTGTTGGTGACCTTCTGCTGTTATTTTTTTCTATGGTCGGGTTGTTGTCTCTTTGGCACATTCCCCATTTCCATTCTCAATTTTATTATGATAGAATTTTAGCAGGTAACGACAACTAATTGCCATGAGAAATAAGAATCAGATAGTTCAACATAAAATTCACGCATAACAATAATTTTATCTGCAATATAAAATTTTCAATATTGAAACAAACATGTTTTAAACTAATGATAACAATCCCATTTTTTATCGATCGTCCTTATGATAACGAATCAGGGCCGTAACTAGGGTTCGAATTCAGGGGAGGCAGGGGTATGGGGGCCGCCGAATGAGGCCTCCAATATAGGGGGTTGGGCGCAGCCCCCGCCGATTTTTTCCCCTCAGTCATTGGCTAAAAATTACCCGTTTCCCTTCGATTTCCTTACTTTAAGAAACATCAGTATTGCTTGAACCTGGAAGCAACTCAAACTTATGCAAAAACAAGCTGAGATTGCTATTCGGGTGAGCCAAGGCTCCGTCGTGAAGGCCGTACTTTTGACCTATAATTGTTAACATGAAATATATTGTGACCGCGGATTCAGTTTTTCTCAAATGATTTGGCTAAAAATTACCCGTCTTCCTTCGATTTCCTTACTTTAAGAAAGATCAGTTTTGCTTGATCCTTGGAGCAATTTTCATGCAAACAATTATTATCTGTATTTAAAGATATTTTTTTAGAAACTGGTAAGTTCAAAAAACATATAAAGCAAGATAATAGAACGCAAGATAATTTTTTTTTTATCGAGGATCTTGACTGGATTTCAATATTGTTGAAAGCTGAACAGACATGTATATAACTACAACCAGGGACTTCTATACTAGTCTAGTATATACTTAGTATAGAAAGTCCCTGCTACAACGAATGGGAGTGTTTACCTACTAAGGCATTGATCATAAATTATGTTCTCATACGATCGGGAGACTTTAAAAAACGATCCAACAGCTGATTCAGCCGGTAACGTATTTCCGATATCTTAAAAGATTCACAATACAAAAGGAACTTCCTCTGTTTAAATGAGCCCCCCAAAGAAATGTGAATAGGTAAGTTTTTATTCAAAATTATCGAAAGCAAAGTTTCATATGTGTTCTCGTACGAATACTGACCCCCACAATACTGAATAACAGACGGACGGCCACACGAAAAAACAAAAAAAAGTAACTGAAACGGTTCACTTTCGATCAAAAATCTGAAAAACGACAGACATACCACGTATCATGATAACACTGTTAAAACTGTAAACTTGTGTTGTTTATAATATAAATTCATTTTTTTTCGTGTACATATTGTCAATATCTTATTTTATTACTTAAAAAAAAATTGGTGAAGAAAATTCAGGGGAGGCCCCTGCCTCATAGGTAGTTACGGCCCTGCGAATAAAAAGAATATCTGCTGTTATCAGAATTTAATCACGAATTACGGGATGATTAAAATAGCCATTCGATAATTCCAGGTTCAAAGGTATTTAGTTGTCACATGATCTTCATCCCAGCCCTTGTGATCAAAATACCAACAAGTAAATGATTCAAAAATTCTGCGAAACGTCAAACACAGTAAGTCTTTGATTTCACAAACAAAATTCATTTAACCATTTTAGAAATATTATTTATTATCTTAATTTCTGCATTTTCCTTACCTTTTATCTTTTGTTATTTTTAAAAATTACTTTATTAATGTCATTGTATTATCTTCTATTAGTTGTTTTAACATGATTGCTTTACTTGTACGCTTCCTGTGTAGACAATGTCATGATTATTACATGTAGGTTAGAGGAAAAATGCTAGTACAAATGTAAAATCGTGAAATAAATAGGTGATTTCATGAGTTATAGAAAATATATTTAGACTAGAATGGCACAGGCTTTGATTTTGATGAATTACAGAAAAGTCTTTGTAATGAGTTTAGCCATTTCATACCTTTCCTTCGATGAGTTTAGCTCTTTCCATCAGATTTTTATAGTTTGTTTATATATTGTGCTGTTACACCACTGTTCCCGGTTAGGGGATTGTTGGGTGCCTCCACATTCATTAGGCCGTTTATTTTCTCGTTTTACTTTTATCATTTTGGGGCCTTTTATATCTGACTAGGCGGTATGGGTTTTATTCATTGTTGATGGTCGTACGGTGACCTATAGTTATTAACTTAGATATCCCTTAGTATCTTTTCTTATTGGCAATCATACCACACCTTTTGTTTTTATATTTTTGTTTTAAACAACTTCTTGCAAACAATGCAGGAACAATATTTCAGCCAAAAAATAAAAACCAAGATAACTAAACGTCCGAAAACACATTGAAAACATATCAGTTAAACACAAAGTGAAATAAAGACTCGCAAATACAATGCACAAGTAAAGTTTCAGCACAAAAAAACAAGTCAAATGAATTTTCGAAAACACATTACACGAATTACCTTTCATTGGACTTAGACCATGTTTTCAGCAACATAATGTATTATTACTAAACAGAATAAAGACTATTCTAAACGATTGTGGTATCCAAAATGTGTGGGAAACGCAATCTTTTATAAATTGCAAATTGTTAGTTTCATTCATCAAATTCAAACCAAGGAGGTTATATGAGATAACCTCCTTGCTCAGACTTAAATATAAGTTTGTACAAGTCCGGCATTCTTTACTTGATAACTCGCTAAAAGCACCAAATTACAAACTCTTTAACGATTATTTTGGAAAAGAAGGTTATTTTGAAGTTCTTGGGAACAAACTGTAAACAAGTAAACGGATACAGTTATTAATTTAAATTAGATTCGATTAAAACCTGATGAGATTGATCATTGATTGATTATTGGTTGCTTAACCCTCAAACGTCCAGTGGTAAATATTGCCTGCATGTTCAGGACGAGAGCAATGAGAGAAATGAGGGTATAATGGACAGGGACAGAAATGTTGCCTTGCAACAGCCCGCCTCTCTTCACGTCATGAGGCATCGTATTTAACGTTCCCATTCTGACCGGACACAAATCACAAGCTCCCTTTTGAACAGGGTAGATGGAATAGTATGGTAAGAAACAAAAGACTTTGTCTTCTATGGAACAAGAATGATATTGGCGATGAATTGCATTATATATTAGAATGTAAATTTAGACTTTGAAGAAAACAGGAAACATTGTATGTCACATTGTAATTTAAAAAATGCAAATTTTGTCAAATACACGCAGATTATATCTTCAAAAAACAATTCAGAATTGATTAAACCATGCTAATTCATCTAGATTATTAACACAGGTGCTCCTGGCTAAAATGGACTTCATATATTGTCTTAGAAACTGTTTGTTTGTTCTGTCTTGTTGTAAACATTGTACAGTATTGTCTTCTCTATAACTATGTATATGGTTTATTGAGAATAAAGATTTATAGAATAACATTGTAATTAATTTCTGCAGTATACATAAACATAAATCTATTTTATTATTGTGTCACATATTGATTGACATACATGTATTATGATAGTTGTGCATGTTGTTATTTAGTGTCTGTAGGGTACATGTTGTTATTAAGTGTCTGTAAGGTACATGTTGTTATTAAGTGTCTGTAAGGTACATGTGCTTGTATCAACTATGTTATAGTGGAATACGTCATTGTATATTGGTCTCTCTCAAATTGTGTTACGATATGAAATAGATACTTATTCGTTCTTAAGGTTTGTTTTATGTGTTTGTGTTTATTTATTGAGAGTAATGTATTCTCTACATACATTCTTATGGAGGGAAGATAAGAGTATAATTGAATGAGACAGGAAACAAACAACACAACTTTACAGATAAGCGACATGTTAAAGGACACAATGCAATATCAAGCGGTCGATCACGCTAAACTTATATGTATACAGCAATTGCTACATCATGTCTACAGACATGAACTTGGCAGTCATCCAACATCTTAAATGAATACAGGAAGGCTTAAAAAAAATATCCAAACTTCGGAGAATTTTGTACATAATTTTAAGCAAGCTATTTTTAATTAATTTCAGATATTACGTCAGCCATGGGTTTGGTGGAGTATATACATCCTTATTTAGCAGAGGCGGACTACAGAAAGACGTCTGTTAAACTAACTTTCATATTTTCATCGTTCATTTTCTACTCACTTCTTTACATTTTTTCTCACATATTTGGAAGTGGTACACGTACTTATAACAATCTTACTAAAAAGGAAAAAGTCTTTTGGAATCTAGCTGTTGTCCGTGCAATATATGGTATTTTCTGTACTATCGTTGGAATCTGGGCTATATTTGTGGACGAAGAGTTGGAGAAAGATGTTGTTTTCGCTACAACTCCGACAAGTTATTTTGCCTTGACAGTTACGGTAGGATTTTTTATTTTCGAATGCTCCGCAATTATTATTTCGGACATAATATACCGGAAGTTCAGTTTTCTGTTAAACCTGCACCATTGGCTTTCTCTGGTTGGATACAGTGTTTTGATGATCGTTGAAAGTAGTCACTGCTTCGGAACAAAGGGACTTATATTAGAAATGAGCACGCCATTTTCTGCAATATGCTGGACAGTGTTAAAAGTTGGAAAGGCAGACACTTTGTTATGGAAAGCAAATCAGTTCCTATTGGTTCACACTTTCCATTTACGGTCGGTGGTTGAATGCTTTCTGTGGTATATAACATTTAAACATTGGGACAGAATATGGGAGGCAATGCCACTGGCATTGTTTATTATGCTCTATACTCAGCTGACGTTGGTCACGTTCGTCATGACACCATACTGGACATACAAAAAAACGCAACAAATGATCGTGCCCGTCGATTGGAACTTTGAAGAGTCAAACAAAACTCGTATGACGAACGGTGCTGTTGAAAAGAAAACGGCATAAACTTGATTTGTAAGTGACAAATACTCAGGAAGTTGACACTATATACAAATAATTTTGTTATCATTTTGTTTTGTTTTAATAAATTGTTTCAAATAAAAAAGTACATGCATTCTCATAAAAATTTTACGATTATTACTTTCTTTTGTTTTACAGAAACTTTTTTGATACCAATATGTACATCACTTCAAGAACATTGGGGGTGGGGTGGGAGGGGGTATGAACTTTTTTTCGGGACGCCAGGATCGGGTATTTTTAAGCTCGGGATTTAGATATTGACCCTTTTGGGATCTGCTATTTCTTTTTTCGAATTTCGGGTTGTCGGGATTTTTTTTTTTTTAATTCTGGACATCGGGATTTCGGGATCAGGACCCCTCCAAACCCCCTCAACATTATGACAGGAACATTTGCTTAGCCCAGAAACGGTATGGCGATTACTTGACCTTTCAATTATTTGATTTATTGAGTTTTATCTCAATCTGAAAAAAATTACCACTGTTATAAATAATCCAAAGGAGATTTATTGTCTCATTCTTAAAAAATTATTGAAAAAAAACCTTAACTTTCGGAGAATATATGTAAATTGAAAAAGAGATGTAGATTAAACTACCTAAAGACGAAAACTTTTGAACAAAATAAGAATAATTAAAAACCAATTCTTCAGAGAACAATTGAAGGTCTTTCCACCTCGATAATAAGAATGAAATTTAAAAAACGATGTTACAAAATGTCACTCCGTGTTGATGTAATGTGGTAAATCAAACTGATATAAAAAAAAAATAAAGATTAATAGGTTTATGCAGAAGACTTAATTGTTTTATAATGAACCAGAAAGGAGTTTTAGCAAAGGTCAAAATCTAGAACGTCAAATTGACCTTTGACCTTGACCTCAATTTTGTGGTCATAGGTCAGTACTCTCAAATAAAAAGACCCCAGGTCAATCACTTGTATGGTTGTGGAGAAATACTGATTTCAAATACAACAGGGGAGAAAACTCCTATAAGGGTTAACCAAAACTCTTCGACTTAAATAGGTTGAAGTTGCGCCTTTTTGTAAACAGTTATTTGGCAAACACATCATAGCATTTACTGTCACAGTTTCTTTGGAATAACGATAACAAGCAAAATTCAAAATTTAGAACATGACCTTGACCTTTGACCTTGACCTCAATTTCCTTCAAATGGACCAAGGACTTCATATCAAAAGACTGTAGGCCTCTACGACTTATAATGTATGAATTTATCCAACAAATCGCCTATCTTAAATTTTCAAAGGGAAATAACTCCCATAAGATGTCTTCCGATCACTCAAGTCAAAATAAACCAAATCATTCTTAAGAGTAGACGAACAATTTGATGAAAACAGTTTGCTAAAATCTTTTACGGTTTTAGAAATATAGCGATAACAAGAAAAAGGGGACGCGGGGAGATAACTCCTATAAGAATAAGTGTTCGGTCCCACAGGGTGAGTTTTGGAACCCCCATTACTGTACAACATCATTGGCCAAAAATCCATTCGATATGTTGTAAGACAAAAAAGCATCTCAGACGGCAGAAGAAAAAAAAATCAGAAGAAAAACAAAAGGTCTTTCCACGAAAAGTAGAAAGACCTAATTAAAGAAACTATTAAAGGTATGCCATGGACAACTTTCATTATTAAATCATTATAAATGTACAAAAAAACCCGCACGTGAATAGGCAATTAAAAAAAATGATTTCAAGGAAACAAACTGATTCGTGAGATGAATCTATTCTTCATTTTTCTTTTAAGATATTCTGAAAGTTGAATATGGCTCAACCTAATGAAGACAAGGATATATTTTATATGCAATTGTATTAAGTGGCAGTAAGACAATGAAATTGTATTTGATTATAGTAAATGGATAGTTTGTTATATAATTCGTTTCATGTAAAACATAATATTGGACAAATGATCCATTGTATTGTACAGTGCAATACAAGAAATTATTATACGAACACTCATAATTATCCAATTACTTTTTTTAATTACCATGTCCAAGATTTACCCGGATGTCGATATCGGTAATGTCGACATTAGTGTTGTTCCGATGATCGGAATAAGTCGGAAATCAGTTGGTTGGGCCTGGCGATGTCGATAATCGATTGGGATATTGTTCAATCGATTGTCGTTAAAGTTTCCGGACTTTTAACTTGTCAACTTCCGGTCTGTTTACGGTTTGCATTTTATATGCGCAGTCAAACAAATAATAACAAAAAATACCAGTCGATGACAATAACAATGTCAAACAACCTATAATTAAATACATAACATATTTCCTTCTTTATAAACGTGACAAAAGCATTGACTATACATATTTGCAGATTGATGGAATGATATTTAAGATTAATAACTTTGAATGAAATACTTTCTTTAAATACCGGTACTTGCTACTTGAGAGCGTACAAATCATTCTGATTTTAGACAAAATAATTTCTTTGCTTCATTAGAACGTGTTGCAAATTGCTTTTATTAATGTTTTATCCATTTGTAGCATAAAAAAACGTCATATTCCTTTCCAATTGCTTGCCAAACATAGCTTATTTTTGTAAATTTTCTGAAATTTGTCCGCCATTTGTAAATATAAGAATCACGAAACGGATACGGTTCAACTATGTAATAATTCCGCATTGTTGCAATTATCAGTTCAGACGCACGAATGACACAATTGACAGAAAAAATACTGATCACAAAAGTGAAAAAAAAGCATACTACACCGGAATTAACAGACATTGGCTTTAGTAATCCCCTTTGTTTACTGTATATATTATAATGCAAATGCATTGTTTTATTTTTTTCTGTTAATTTTAGATTTCTTAAAATTAAAAACTTTATCTATCTTTTCTTAATTAGAAGCATTCAAATGTTTATACAGCTATGTTATTGAAATTGTATTGTGAGTTAATTACACCATTGAAATTTAGAAATGTTAGTGTCACTGTTGGTAATTAATGTTGTAATTATGAGATAAAATATCTTCAATATGAATCTTGATTCTTATTAATTCATTGTTTTAACTGCTAAATAAATAATTATCAAAGGTACCAGGATTATAATTTAGTATGCCAGAATATGAAAAGGAAACAAAAGATCAAATATGAATATATAAACTCTGCAATAATATGGAATATACACGTTAGACATGTACAATGAGACTAAATGCATGATTTCATTTTAAAAAAAGGGCAAGGTATTATGATGCGATTATAACCGATAGTCGGTTGGTTGCTGTCAACCGATTGTAATAGATAATCGGTTGGTAATTTCAACCGATTATCCAACACTAGTCGACATGATATCAACTCGATATCGGCAATGTCGACATGATATCAACTCGATATTGGTTTTTTGCTTAAAACATCTATGACACATCAATACATACCTAGATGTCGATATCGTCAATATCGTTACAATATATCGAACTGACATTAATGTTTGCTTCAAACACCAATGACACGACAAGACATACCCAGATTTTGATATCGTTGATATCGACACGATATCGATTTTTGCTTATGAAATCCATGACAAACCCAGATACAACAGATGTCGATATATATATATATATATAAATATTATACATCCATCACGTAACTGCATCGTGTCTTGGAAATACCTCCATAAAGAACTTAATGAGAACAGTTACTAAAATGCTGATTGTCCATTTTATAGTGAGACACCAGCTAGCGACTAAAGGATACTTTTGGAACTAAATTGGAAATATCTCTCCTCAAAACCACACGATCAATGATATTGATTGAATGTAAGATTCTGCGTTATGTAATATTATAGATTAGATGTCAAAATGGGGCATATGTCAAAGAGACAACAACCCGACCAAAGGGCAAAAAACACACAAAGGCCACCAATGGCCACTAAATGTATAATTGTCAATGAGACCATCCTTCACCAGAGACCAGAGGAAAATGATGTAACAACTGCATTTCATAGTACGGCATTAAGAATTCTGGATATTTAAAACCCGTTAGATATTTTTTTTTAATGATAATAGAAATCACCTTAAATACTGGACAGTACACATTGTACAATAGACCACTTCAACACGAACAACTGTCTCCTCCGAAAAACAGACGTACAGACATAATTAGCAACGAGCAACACCTGGCCAAGATAGACTGACTGGGTACAGACACACAATGTGGTTGGGTTAATAAAGTAAATTTGACGTGCACCCCCTCCCCCCCCCAAAAAAAACACAACAAAACAACAACAACCAAACCCCAAAACGCCATACCGTTTTGTCTATCTAGACCATATGTTATAAAACAAAAACACAAAATGAGATACCTGCACAGTGCAGCTACCAGCAGGACAACCACTAAATTCAAAAAGAAAAAAACACGACATAAAATTTTGAAAGCAGGGTTCAAATATAATCGCAACTACAGGAAGCTAGCTATTAGGGTAGTAAAACTGTTGTGGTAGATCTGCAAAACATATATGACAACTTTCGGACGCTAGAGGTCCGGCTGAAATTACGTATTGATGATTTTATAAATTCGCTGTGAACACGAACGTAGCATATAATTTTGATATTGCATTAAAGATATTTAAAATATTTCACAAAATGATAAAATACTTGAGTAAACATTCATATTTAAGGACTCGCGATAAAACAAGAAATCCACGTATTGACCCTACGTATAGCCAATCACGTGTCCCATCACGAAACATCATCTAAACATAGAATAATGTACTTGTACTTTTATTTCGTTTTACATATTTTTTTGAGGTCTACAACTTTGCAGCGTATAAGAAAAATATAAATGTACAAGACTCCTACATTGATTTCATTTTGAAACATTTCAATTAGATTGTTTGTACACATATGTATGAGCAATCTCCTCACTATATAAAAAGTAAAATTAAAGACCTTATAGACCCATAAGATTACCACATGTTTGAGATGACAGAACATTTTACTGTCTCGATGAAAATCCCGTGTCAAGAAAGAGGACACAATTTCCCTCAAATGAAAGATCATTGACAACCAAACAAACCGCTAATAATAAAAAAAAAATCCTGAAAATTCAAGTCCATTCATTGTATATCATGTTTCATGCTCTTCGCCTTAATAAAACATATTTGATCTGGTAACTTAACAGACCAACAATATGGTTGTTACTCTAAAGTAAGCTTTCTAAATAACCTTACAATTAACACAATTTATAGAATGAAATTCAAAACAGTGTGGCTGTGGCCATTGATTGACACATTAAATTCATCCATTGACTGGGACAATTTACGTGAACGTTTGTCTGTAACGACCACTGTTCACGACGTACCTACGATAGACATTTAAACTGTGGGGTCACCAAAGATTTCTTAACGCCTTTAATTATAAAATAATTCGAAAAATTAATCAGGAATAACCTTTATGTTTTGATTTATATAATTGATATAAATCAAAACATCGTGTTATTTCTCATTAATTTTTCGAACTACTTTATTAAGGTGTTGAGAACCTTTGGTGACCCCATAGTTTAAGTGTCTTTAAAAAGTACATAGTGAGCAGTGGACGTTACATACAAACGTTCACCTAAATTGTCCCAGTCAATGGATGAATTTAATGTGTCAATCAATGGCCACAGCCACACTGTTTTGAATTTCATTCTAAATCAGATAAGATCACAATTTAGTATTGATCGGGTACAATGTCATTCAGATTAGATTGACACTGATCGTGGACATTTCAACAAACATCATAGAATGGTACTGATTGTGGACACCTTCTCCAATCAGATTTATGTTTCCTACCCCCAACAACAATTTAGGTCAGTTTTATTTACCAGTATCAGAAAGAATATAAAAATAGAATTCAAAACAACAATAATATAGATAAAAAGGTTAATAGATACAAGTTATGAAGGAATGCACGATCTCTACAAAATCCATAAACAAAAACTGTAGGCTACACCAAGGTGAACAAGATATAAACGAACCAAAAATTCGTTAAATCAACTCATCATACATAAAAGCGTTCACAATAATGCAAATAAAGATAATCTTGGAGTTTGTTTTTGTCCAAGTTAATTTTTCTTGTTGAATTATGTGATATAAAATTTTACTCTGATATATTCATAATGAGAGAGCTAAAAAAAATTGATAGATGATTGAGAACATACTATTAAGTATTTGTTATATGTGTAATTTTGACAGTTGACATTCCAATGGAACCCAACTGTGTTTCTTGTTTGCTATAAATAAGGGTCACCTTATATATATAGAATTCAGAATGGAAATGGAGAATGTTTTACATTTGGCTCGAAAAAAATCAGAATCCTAAATTATCCTTCAACTTGAGGTTCGTTGCCAGCATGCTGCAATCCTGATGTGGCTCAAAATAACAAGAAATATATCGTGTTTTAAAAAAACAACAAATAAGACCAAGATTACCATACAAAGCCAGGACAAGAATCATTGAAAGTGTCAGAACGTCTACAGGATAACATGAACCAATTTAACACAAGTATCGAACAATGATAACAATGATAACTATAAATGTTAGCTGTGTGTTTGACCATGGCTATTATATCTATGGTTTGACCATGGCTATTATATCTATGGTTTGACCATGGCTATTATATCTATGGTTTGACCATGGCTATCATATCTATGGTTTGACCATGACTATTATATCTATGGTTTGACAGTGGTTTGTTTATCAACATAGCATGTCATTTGTAGTTAGCACTTGTTATATCTATCTTTTATACAATACCCTTGAACAAAATGTAACCGCTCTAACGAATAAATGTTCATAAAGGTTTTTCATTGTGCTGGTCATGGTGTTGTTTCTTACTTCTGCTTCCATTACTTTTTGCATTTTCGCATTCTCACTTTGATTCTAGTATCACTAACAACTCAAAAGTGCGCAATAACTTAAGTTTTGCTCATGAAAGGGGGAGAGACACTAAGGAACAATAATAAAACATAACCAAAGATGCAAAGGTTTATTTAAAGTCCAGTAACGATCAATGGAAGTAACATTATTGCATACACAACACGCATTTGAAGTTTGAAAGTATAATAGAAGAAAACGTAATAATAAAATGATAAAATATGAAAACAAAGTACGATCTAAGTTAAAATCTAGATAAAAAAGGGTAAAGATATGTGCCGTATTGAAACTCTAGTCAGTTTATAAAATTGCATTCTGTGGTTTCACAAGCTGCATACGATACCGTTTATAGTGTATAGTTACACTGCTAGATCTAAGATATGAACCAATCTGTTTTCATTTAGATTTTATTTTGATGCACGATTCAAAATCATGAAGATGATCTTTTTGTGTTATCAAGGAATTAGAAAGTATGAAAAAGCGAAAGAGAAATGCGATTACAAAATGACAACTGGTTTTTCTTCTGTTCATTGTTGTACAGTACTCTATATTTTAGCTTTTGACTTTACACAGGGCCTGCTTCGCACATTATAGTCACATTTTTAATCAAGTGAGCAATTTAATTTATAATTTAAATGTTGTTCAAAAACAAATATTAGAAACTTAGTAAAGTTATATATTTTACTGTCAAAAAGACAGGCATAATTCAGATATTTGTAATTTTAGAAGTTCGGTTATTGTAAGCTTATAAAAACACCAGGGGTAAAACCTGAATATTTAAATTCAGTTTCCTATATTTTTAGGATCACTGTATTGGTTAAAGTTGAAACATGATACATTGTTTTATAAATATACATTAATTTGTGTCTATTCTTTTCTCTACATTGCAATCAAAGATTTGATTGCATTCAAATCATTGTAATCATTTGTACCACTGAATTTAACTTGTGATTATTCTGCCTGTAATGGGCGTCTTTAATTGACAATAAAATATATTTGATTTGATTTGATTTGCTTCAGGGTGTCATAATTGTACAGAATTTGTTGAATATCGGGTACACATGGCCTTATTTGTTGATAAACTGACCAATGTAATGTCCAAAAGTCAACACTGATATAATTGTGTAAGCAAGATAACCTGGTAAACCATTCTGTGGCAGTGAGGTTAATAACCAGCAGGATAATTAACATCTTCTTAATGACCAGTTGATTAACATACAAAGCGCACCTGGTTTCAGAGATTTTCAATTCAACAGGTATTTGTTTTCGGACAATTTTCCTTATAGTAACTTTTAACTTCAAAGTAAATAGTGCGAGCAATTTTTAGAGTTTTAACTGAATTGAAAATCTTCAATAAATTAGATTTTCAATTCAGTTAAAACTCTAAAAATTGCTCGCACTATTTTCAGAGATTTTCAATTCAACAGGTATTTGTTTTCGGACAATTTTCCTTATAGTAACTTTTAACTTCAAAGTAAATAGTGCGAGCAATTTTTAGAGTTTTAACTGAATTGAAAATCTTCAATAAATTAGTTTCTTATATATACAAAATAAATTTATCGTTTGCATTCGTTCCTCAAACTGCTTTCTTTGTTAATAAAACCCCAAACTACTATATTGTCTAGTTTTACCCAACACAAACATCATTTAATCTGTTATACAAAGATATATTGCTGCAAACTTTTTTCTACAGGTACGTTACAGCGGATTCCATTGAGTGTGTAGCCAAAGGTAATATCCGTGAAGTCATTGTTAAGTTAGGTTAACTATCCTACTTTAAGAATAGACTAGTCCGACAGAAAACCAATCGTCCTGTCTGTTGGACTATGCTACTTCGAAAGGAGGGTAGTATACCTGAACTTTAATGACTTCACGGTTCAGCTAACAAGCAAGCTAACCAAAGATATTACCTTTCGCTACACACTCAATGGAATCCGCGGTAATTTAATCCAAAGGGTACCGTTTGTGGCGCAGAAGTTTTGTTTTATAACTTCATATGAAAAGCAAATAAAAAATGACAATTTTTGCTGTGGCACTATACATATTTTGCCTGTATAGCCATTTCATATCGCCGTCGTCACTTACATTGTAGAAACAAATACACGTCATTTTGAAAGGATTTATTACTAAAATTTGAAATTCAATGCCAAAACATCATAAATTTGTAATGAACATGCATTTGAACTTGATTTATTTATATAAATGTCTTAGATCTTTCGAAATAATTCATAATTTGTAATGAACATGCATTTGAACTTGATTTATTTATATAAATGTCTTAGATCTTTCGAAATAATTAAAAAAAAAACAAAAAAAAACATTAAATACAGTTTTGGAGTTTGCTAGTTACAAAAAATAAACAAATACATGTTACAAGTCTCTTTTATTACAGCTCCTGATATTCAGCATGGAAATCTTAGATCACATAATACCAGGGGTCACCGAAGTTGAATTCCGCAGACCATCGGTAAAGCTGTTTTGTATCTTTATTTCAGTAATTTTCTTTATTTGTGTGTTTGGATTTTCACATTTCATGGGGATATTATTTAAAACGTACAGAACCCTGGATAAGAAGGAACAGATATTTTGGAATCTGGCAATAGTGCGAGCAGTTTACGGAATACTTTGTACGGTAATTGGAATCTGGTCATTTTTTATCGACAGTGAACTAGAAAAAGATATTGTCTTCGGAACGACGCCAACAAGTTATTTTGCGCTTACTGCAACTGTTGGATTTTTTTGTTTCGAATGTCTGGCTGTTTCAATATCAGATATAGTGTATAAAAGGTTCAGTATTTTATTGAATATTCACCACTGGATATCGCTTGTTGGATTTTCCATCTTGCTAATAGAAGACAGCAGCCATTATTTCGGCACGAGAGGCCTCTTATTAGAAATGAGCACTCCATTTTCCGCCGTATGCTGGATATTTCTCAAAGCTGGAAAAGCAGACACATTGTTTTGGAAAGTTAACCAGTTTTTACTGGTTCATTCGTTTCATTTAAGATCCGTAGTCGAATGTTCAATTTGGTACGTTACTTACAAACACTGGAATATAATATGGGAAACCATGCCAGTTGCTTTCTTTGTTTGTTTGTATACACAGCTAACTCTGGTGACCTTCTGGATGACTCCGTATTGGACGTACAAAAAGACTGTTCAAATGATAACTCCCGTGGATTGGAACTTTGAAGATGTTAAAACAAAGACAAAGACATCCTAAAGACTATAATAACTATACAAGTCAGGCTCCCTTTTGCAATTAACTTATATGCAACGAGGACGTTGCGACAAATGAAAGAGATTATTTTTTCACAATACAAGTAGCCTCTGTTTTTCACTTTCACGAATAGAATTAAATATATTATTGTCATTCAAACAAGTGAGATGTCTGTGGCAAACTAAAAACCCGCACAAAGTAAACAAGAATCATTATATTAACGCAAACTTCGGATATGTAGAAAAAAACATAAATAATTTTGCCACTTCTGTCATCGGTTCTTATAACTGCCTCAAACAGGTGTAGATCATTTTGAAATGTCCTATTGAAACCGTGCTAAACGATTTAGTAATTTGATTCCTACATTCCTTTAGGACTAAATGTTCCTCGTTTGCAAATTTTAAAGGCCTATTTTCTCTATGGACCATAACATATCGAATCTTCTCTAGAAATCTTAACATATCGAATCTTCTCTATGGACCATAACATATCGAATCTTCCCCAGAAACCATAACATATCAAATCTTCTCTCTGGACCATAGAATATCGAATCTTCTCTATGGACCATAACATATCGAATCTTCTCTATGGACCATAACATATCGAATCTTCTCTAGGGACCATAACATATCGAATCTTCTCTAGGGACCATAACATATCGAATCTTTTAGAAATCATTACATATCAAATCTTCTCTAGGAATCATAACATATCGAATCTTCTCTATGGACCATAACATATCGAATCTTCTCTATGGACCATAACATATCGAATCTTCTCTAGAAATCTTAACATATCGAATCTTCTCTATGGACCATAACATATCGAATCTTCTCTAGAAACCATAACATATCAAATCTTCTCTAGGAATCATAACATATCGAATCATCTCTAGAAACCATAACATATCAAATCTTCTCTATGGACCATAGCATATCGAATCTTCTCTATGGACCATAACATATCGAATCTTCTCTAGGGACCATAACACATCGATTTCTTCTCTATGGACCATAGCATATCGAATCTTCTCTATGGACCATAAAATAGCGAATCTTCTCTAGCGACCATAACATATCGAATCTTCTCTATGGATCATAACATAGCGAATCTGCTCTAGGAACCATTTAACATATCGAATTTTCTCTAGGGATCATAACATATCGAATCTTCTCTAGGGACGATAACATATCGAATCTTCTCTAGGGACCATAACATATCGAATCTTCTCTAGGAACCATAACATAGCGAATCTTCTCTAGGGACCATAACATATCGAATCTTCTCTATGGATCATAACATAGCGAATCTTCTATATTTCTAGCATTATGTCATTTATATGGAGCTCAGTGTACAGGGGTTTGTTACAATTTTCCGGGTTTACTTTCCATGCAAACCCAGAAAAAAAAAAAAAAAACACTGGGGTTTGTTACAATTTGCCGGGTTTACTATCCGTGCGAATCCCGAAAAAATCAGACAAGATTACCTTACAATCATTCCATGCATCAAATACAAAGAGTTGACCTATTGCTTCTAGTATCTTAAAACAGACTTAACCAGAAAAACTTGATTGGCAAATGAACTATAAAAATGAGGTCAAGGTCAATTAGAAGCTGCCAGACTAACATGTCCACTAGCATAGTAGATCTATTTCTTAAAGTAATTAGAAAAAAAGACCAGAACACAATAATTTAACCAATGAACCATGACAATGACGTAAAGGTCAGATGAAGGCTGCCAACCTAACATGATTGTACACCTTACAATCATTCTATACACCAAACTAGAGGCGTTCAAGTTTTTGTGTCGCTTACCTGACTCTACTTGGGTTTTGAAATCATATAAAAAAAAGATAAAAATTATAACAGATACTAAAATAAAGACTGAGGCCAAATTTGGTTTAACATTGGCCCCATAATTTAATAATAAATCATGATGGCCATCTTGAACAGTAAATCAGTAACAAAGTAGCAACACTTCATCAGCACCTCATAAGGAACATTTATGACATATTTAGTTTCATTCCAAGCAGTGGTTCTCTAAAAGAAAACATTGGTATGTATTTCCCATAGGGTCCTATGTTAAACTAAGTCCTTGTTGGCGGCCACCTTGGATGTTGGATTGACTACAAAGTAACAACACTTGGTAAGCATCTCATAAGGAACATTCATGCTATGTTTGGTTTTATTCCACTCAGTGGATCCCTAAAGGAACACATTTGTATGTATTTCCAAAAGGGTCCTAAGTTAAACTAAGTCCCCTGATGGCGGCCATCTTGGATGATTGATCGACTACAAAGTAACAACACTTGGTAAGCATCTCATAAGGAACATTCATGCCAAATTTTGCCAAGGGATGATAATAGCTCATTTGGCCCTTTGGGCCAGGTGAGCTAAAAATAGTTGACCATATACCAAATATAAATATCCTATTACTCACAATGAGTGAAAAACTCGCATGTTAAATTTTTTTTTTTTCAAGCAGTGATTGAACCATCAAAATGAGTTCAAGGACAATGGAGGTATGACAGAAAGATTCTTTGTAATATCAGGCATCTGTATAAAAAGTTTGATGCATCTAGGTCTTCTAACATCTAAAATATATTAAGCTTAAAAGAAATAGTTTTTTAAGCATTTAGCAGTACATGTCAGTATATATACATTAACAGATGGTAATATACAAAAATGACTAAGAGTGATTGTTTTAAAAAATATTTTTGATTAATTATCTGAAAACTGGAACCCCCCCTTTTTTTAATGAATAAAACCCCATTTCTTGGAAATGTAAAATCAAAATTTCTAAAAAATTGAAAGGGAGCACACGTAAATAGATATATACAATTCACCAAAGTGTAATGCAAATTGAGTAAAGTGTTTTACAACAGACAGACAGACAATGGTATACAATAATACTTCCCAGAAATGCACGTATAAAAATGGTAAAATTTGTCATTAAAAGGAAATAACTCATATATGATGTCATCTGATAGTATTGACTTTTATGATCAATACGGAAGGGGCTCACAATTCTGAACAATTTTGCACTGTCAGATTTTCTCTATAACAATTTTCAAATAAAAAAAAACTTGCATTTTAACCCTATGTTCTATTATAAGCCATGTACCAAAATGGCTGACACGGCTTAGAATAGAACATAGGCATAAAATGCACAATGTACAATCAATGCAAGCAACAGATGATCCTTCAAGCTCCTTACATGTAAAATATTATTTTTGCAATTATATTGTCTAAAAGTTTGCATGAACAGGGATCTTATCACTTTGGCCAAGCTGTAAAAGGGTAAACTTGCCAAAAAAAAAACACGTTTTGAAATAGGCTAGCAAAGGTCTACTTATATGGTGACTCTACAATCAAACACAAAACAAATATGACATTATATTGCTTTATTCATAAAAACTGTTATTAAAATACATATTTACAAATCTCACAGCTAACAAAATGTGCATCTAAAACAACTAGGCAGTGTGCCCGACACTTAAATATTTTTTAACAAAACTCGTATAACAGTTGCAAAAAAATAAAAATTCTGAAAAAGTATTTTTAAAATAAAATTTTCATATAAGACTTGTATAAAATAATTTGCATATTTTATGTTAATTTAATGGTAAAATATAACTTGTATACCATCATACTGGAATGTTTGTTTTAACAAAAATCAAACTCTACGAACCCTTTTAAAATTGAACAAGAATGTGTTCAAAGTATACGGATGCCCCACTCGCACTATCATTTTCCATGTTCCATGGACCGTGAAATTGGGTAAAAATCTAATTTGGCATTAAAATTAGAAAGATTATACTATAGGAAACATGTGTACTAAGTTTCAAGTTGATTTGACTTCATTTAAAATTAGAAAGATCATATCATAAGCAACAAGTGTACTAAGTTTCAAGTTCATTGGACTTCAACTTCATCAAAAACTACCTTGACCAAAAACTTTAACCTGAAGTGGGACAGACGGACAAATGAACAAACGAACGAACTGACGAAGGAACAGACGGATGAACGGAGGCACAGACCAGAAAACATAATGCCCCTCTACTATCGTAGGTGGGGCATAAAAATAGTTTAGTGAACATTGGAAATTATTCACTTTGAATGATATAATTTTAATACTGGGTCTAATAAGGAAAAGCCTTTTTCTCTCAATGTTCATGTTTTTTTCTTATTTTTTGGTTTTTGAAGTTAAGATAAGTCAAGGTTATACCATCAATGAAAAGTTAAAAAAAAACAATGATAAAAGGTTATTATTAGCAAAAAAGACTGTTTCAGCTAATTGTTTAACAATTTTTCTGATAGAGGGAACATTATTTTCCAAATTCAGATTTTTTGTCCTGTATAAATGACACAGAATGAAATAAATGCAAGACTGTACAATTTATAAACACAATGATATCAAACTAGCATTAGAATGTTAATGACACAGATCTCCATTAAATGATAATAACTCAAATACCAGGTAGGTATCACATCAGAGATAAAACAAGGTTAAAACTTTGTATCTTAATCATAAAAATCGTTAAAATATATCTTTCTATTTTTAGTTAATCATTTATATTTTAGATTTGGGCTGGTGTAAGAATCGAGTTTAACCAGTCCAAAAACAAGGCATAGTTAACATTTTTCAGTTACTCTATATTACTTTAAATTGCAAAGAATCCCTTTTCCTGATTTTGTATCTTTTTTTTATTAAAAAAATCACAACTTTTGATTTACTAACAAAATATTAATGACCAGCAAATATCTTGTCTATTTAGGATAATAATATTTTAATCCCATATGAATACAGCATGAATACCCAACAAAATGTGCATTTGATCATATTTTCCCTGATTTGGAATAAATATTTGATAATATTTTCTCCAGATTTGGAATAAACATATGATAATATTTTATATTAATAACATGTATGATCTCACATATATAACAGTATTATTTATTTGTTACACAGACAATTAATTAACTTCTAAGAGTGAGTTTGTAGTTTGTGAACAGAGTATTTACAAATTGTTCAATTGAATAAAATGACTGAAGGAATGCTCCTTAGCAACTTCTTCAAACATCATGGTATATGTATTTCTGTTTATTTGTGAAAAATACAACAGATAACATACTGGTAACTAATACCCTCAATGATCTGTGCTTTTGACTGTATACACCCTGTCAAAAACCCTTGATTCTGTTAAATGATGCCATGTGAAAATATCCTATGTTATAATTAATGCTATTTCAAATGTCAGGCTCTACAGAGAGGTTTCATAGTCTTTAAATTGCAAAAATCACTTCTACATAAACATATCCAGCTCAAATGACAAAATTTATTCAGAAAGTTACACATCAAGTAAATACCTTGACTTTCAATGTTTTCATTTAAACCTGTTGTAAAAAAAAAAAAAAAAAAAAAAAATAGACAAAAGAAAAACATATAGCTATACTCAACCAAGTTGTTATTTTCAAATCTTAGAACATTTTTTTAAGTTAGTGTAAAATAGTTTTAAGCCATACCTTTTGGATGTTTGGACAACAAATAGCTAAGTGATATTTTCTTACAAATAACATGATTAAAGTGTTAAGGTTTATGTGTAACATTAAATTTATTTAAATCAGACAGATAATAATTTTCCTGGCTTCTGTACAAACAGAGGAATGCAGAATACTGAACTATCAACATTTTTGATGGTACAAAATGTAAAATTTACCAACAAATTCCACCCCCCCCCCCACAAAATCAGAACTTTATTTAAAGTTGTTTTCTTATTTCATTTTGCTGACAATTTGCAATTTACAATTAATTTTTATCTCTTCATATTATCTGAGAACAAGTAAATCAGAAATCCTCAAATAACTGAATTTCTAGTCAGATTATTCCTTGTTAACTCATGGACAAGAGAGATATTTAAAACAAACATGATTTTTTTGTTATAATTATCTCTTTATATGGTGCCATTTATTTTGACAACAATCATATACCATTGGTATATACACTTTAGGAACTGTACTGACACAGCATAAAATCTGACGTTGGTGCACCAGATGTTTTTAATCTATGGTGTAAAGTGTTCATTTTTCTTCAAGTATGAGATTGAAATGAATGATGTTAACTGCATGATCTAAAAGTTAATAAACAATAAAGATTTATAATTGTATTCAGTCTCCACATGAATTACATAAAAAACATAAAAAGCATAATATAAAACTTCCATCTACAGTTAAATGAAGCAAATTAAAAATATGACATAGAACTGTATAATATAGTATGATTAGTATACATAACTGGCTTAACGGCAAATTTCAGGGGTGTCATCATATACAGGTATAAAACTATAGTTCACTACAATACTTAACATAATCCCAAATAAATAATTTTCATATATTCTCCATTTTTTTCCCAGTTTCCCTAAACTTTTAGAAAAGTATTTTTTGATCTGCTTTTTCTCGAATGGGAAAGAAATGCTTCAATGTAAATGTGAAACAAATCACATGGTCTAGGATGTTGTTCCATGACTGACTTTTTAAACATGTTTCAAGAAAGTATTGAAGAATCAAGTTACATAAAAACGTGATTTGTATAGATGCTACATAAAAACGTGATTTGTATAGATGCTACATAAAAACGTGATTTGTATAGATGCTACATACAAATGTGATTTGTTTAGATGCTGTTACTTGACCATGCATAGGATGATAGTATACATGCATGTATGAAATACAGTGTACAGCTAGCATATAATGACATCCCTAAAACAAATCTAAGTCTGGAGCTTTCGTTAGATAATACAAATTATGAATACTAATGTCCTGTGGCTTGTTTGGCTGCCACAATTAAAGGTCGCAAGGTGGTCAGTGGTCTGGCTTTTGTTAAAAATTTGTGTTGTAGTAACTCCTGGGTATCGGCACGTTTTTCTACTTCCACTTCCAGGCACCGGTCGAGGAAGTCTTTCAGTTCAGGAGACAGTTTTTCTGCATTTTTTATATCTGGTTTTCCTTTAGTTGCTATACGATAAATAGCCTTCAGGGGGGTTTCATTCAAATAAGGTGGTTCCCCTTCCAACATTTCTATAATCATAATTCCCATACTCCAGATATCTACTTTCTTTCCATAGTGTTTTCTACAATAGATTAAACAAAACATATATGCAATCAAATTTATTAGACAATTGTTGTTGCTCACTTTTTTATTCGTTTGTATGATGTAAATAGTTATGCATTCTCTATAAATCGTGAACAGTTCTCATTGTTAGTTATCCCTTCTTGAATTTGGTTTCAATTTTTGTCATCCCTAGACCTTTTAAAGCAAACTACAAACTATATGGAATAAGCTTTGATTTTTGTTGAAGGCCATACTGTGATCTGTAATTGATCTTTAATGAATAGTTGTCACGTTCGGAATCATGTCAATTTTTAATATTGAAGACTTGACCATGTTGATTCCTGTAATAGTCCACCAGATATGAAATATAGCTTTAATGACTCATATTGTTCGCCTTAACAAAACCTGACAAGAGTGCACACGCTGAAATGTCTCGCCTTCTATACTAATCATTGATATTATGTTGATAGTCCTAAGTATAAAGCTAAGCTTTATTACAACTGTCACATAAACTTAACATTAACCAAGATAACTAAACAAAGACCAATGAACCTTGAAAAAGAGGTCCAGGTCAGATGAACCATGCCAGACAGACAGGTACAGCTAACAATGCTTCTATACAACATATATAGTTGACACATTACTTATAGTTTAAGAAAAATAGACCAAAACACAAAAACTTAACACTGTGCAATGAACCGTGAAAATGAGGTCACGGTTAAATAAAACCTGCTCGACTGACATAAAGATCATAAAATATTTCCATACACCAAATATAGTTGACCTATGGCATATAGCATTAGATAAAAAGACCAAAACTCAAAAACTTAACTTTGACCACTGAACCATGAAAATGAGGTCAAGGTCACATGACATCTGCCCGCTAGACATGTACACTTAACAATCATTCCATACAACAAATATAGTAGACCTATTGCATATGGTATGAGAAAAACAGACCAAAACACAAAAATTTAACTATAACCACTGAACCATGAAAATGAGGTCAAGGTCAGATGACACCTGCCAGTTGGACATGTACACCTTACAGTCCTTCCATACACCGAATATACTAGCCCTATTGCTTATAGTATCTGAGATATGGACTTGACCACCAAAACTTAACCTTGTTCACTGATCCATGAAATGAGGTCGAGGTCAAGTGAAAACTGTCTGACAGACACGAGGACCTTGCAAGGTACGCACATATCAAATATAGTTATCCTATTACTTATAATAAGAGAGAATTCAACATTACAAAAATTTTGAACTTTTTTTTCAAGTGGTCACTGAACCATGAAAATGAGGTCAAGGACATTGGACAAGTGACTGACGGAAACTTCGTAACATGAAGCATCTATAAACAAAGTATGAAGCATCCAGGTCTTCCACCTTCTAAAATATAAAGCTTTTAAGAAGTGAGCTAACACTGCCGCCGTAGCCGCCGCCGGATCACTATCCCTATGTCGAGCTTTCTGCAACAAAAGTTGCAGGCTCGACAAAAATTATCATTACAAAGTTGTGATAGTGTGCTAGTGATCTAATATGATATACATGCAATTGGTCAGTAAATGCCTCATGAAACTCAAGCTTTGCTTGCTTTGCTATTGAGCTTGTAAATATCATATAAGTCACTGGCATTTAGTAACTAGTATTATCTAATTATATGATTTACCTGGATACCACTTCTGGGGCCATCCAATATGGAGTTCCAACCATAGTTTGTCTCTTGGCACTATCGCCACTGAGTTGAGCACAAAAACCAAAATCGGTTAATTTAACTGTCCCGTTCATTCCCAATAAGACATTGTCACTCTTAATATCCCTGTGTATACAATGTTTCTCATGTAGATAGTCTAGAGCCTGTAGACATTCTCGTGACACGGCAGCAATCTGTCCCTCATTCATGATGGTTTCCGTTACGACATCAGTTAAGGCCCCGCCATCCAGATATTCCATAACTACCCATAGTTCTTGTTTTTCTGATAGATAATAGCAATCTAAGAAATTAACGATATTTGGATGTTTATAATCCTTCATTACTTCGATTTCTGTAATTAAAAGTTCTTTTTTCGGTTGATTATTCAAGTCCATCATTTTAATAGCAACAACTGCATCAGCATCAACAGGTTTGGCCATACATACATTTCCAGAGGCACTGAAGTTAAAGCAAACAAACAGGATAACAATATTACACAAGATGAAACAAGATTACAGTTTATCATCAATATTCCTTTTGATCCTACTGCCTAAAAGTTTTTCAGATTTTGGATATTTTCTTGTGCATAATTTAAGCAATCTATTTTTTTCCAAAGGAAGAAATGGGCACACAGGTGACTTAATATACTATACTAAATTATTCCTGGACCATACAATACTGCCTTGACAATTTTAGAAAAAATATGTATATCCATGATATCTATTCTAATGTGTTCTAACTTAACTATAAAAAGGTACTTGTATTAATATTTTGATGATTTCTGACCAAGTTGATTTGATTTTTTAAACAATTAGTCACATTAATTTGGTTTCAAACCCTTCTACCCAAACTTACCCTGAACCAAGTTTCTTTTGAATCTGATATTTAGAGGAGGCATCTCCAGGTGAAGCCAACCGTTCTGCAAAATATACAAAATATGGTATGTTAATTTTCTATTTGTACACAAATATAAGTAGTTAGAACAACAATATAAACCTTTAATAATAAAAGCAAGTTATCATCCTGCACAGCTCACTCAAAAATTCTAATATCACCAAATTGCAATTTAATAAGAAAAATTTGTATAAATTGATCATTGTTGAAGGTCACATATAGTTGCTTACATTGCAGTCATTTGGACTCTGGTTTATAGTTGTCTTATTGAACTTAAGGTGGTACCCATCACTTTGACTAAAATTAATTTGGCTGGTTTAATTTTCATAAAATTTTGACAAAATATTAACGTTGATCCTTTGAAAAAAATATGAAAATTTCAAAACTTGAACCAATCACTTTCTCAGAAAAAAATTGGTTGGATACATAGCAGTTTGACAAATAATATTTTTTATCAATGAGAAGCTTAATACTTCCTTAACAATACAATGTGATTAAAACGTTTAGCTGATTTAACAGACTTATCTCCCTGTTGTTGCCACAGCTTTTTATGTTTTTATTAATTCAAATCTTTCACCTGAACCTATCAAGTGAACAGTGGCGGATCCAGAAGTTTTATAAGGGGGTGCTGCTGACTGACCTAACTGGCCAGTGATTCCCTATATAATCAACCACATTTTTCCCACTAAAGGCCCACATATGAAGTATAATTTTACTAAAGTTTGACAGAATAAAACATTTATATTTAGACCAGGGAAATCAAACTTAATGCTATTGTTAGGTTTTGTATTTTTTGTGATTCTTATTGAAGTCATACATGTCATACATGTTGTTATAATGATTCACAGAAAAACAAGATATTTCTATCCTCCCGTTGTGAATTTCTGTATCTATCTTCACAATAATAACTTCTTAGTCTATAAAATTACATATGCATTTTGTTGCTTTTGTTTTTTTACATTTATGTTGCACTGATGAGTTTTTAAGTCAAGGAGATTATTACTGTAAAATCAATGCTAAATTTTTTGTTACACTCACATAGCACATTAATCAGTCTGTGTCATCTAGAAAGTTTGCTACTAAAGTCATGTGCAGGGTATAGTACACACAGATATATTCAGAATGTTTTAAACTTACAGCTATTGAATAAATTTGTACTGAATTATAGTGATTGCTCATATTTTTCTGTGGTAACTGATTTACATGTACATGTCTTTGAATAAATAAACAGTGTACATTTAAATTAAAGTGAGTGAATCATAGTCACTTGATAAGCGTTCAATGTAACAAATCTACTTTAGCAATTAGAGTGAATTTTCACTGAATCACATTGTATCATACTATGTACTGTATTATTCAGTTTGTATGTTAAGGATATAGTGCAATGTGCAGGGCATACATTTGAAACATAAACTTTGGGAATAAATGATCAAATCCATGCCAATAACAGGAACTGAAATGTGGATAGGGTAGTTCTAATTCAGCAGGGGAAATGTGGCTTTGTAATAGGAGAGGTTTCTTACAAGGTATAAAATACCTGGAATATTCTTCTGGACAACATTACAGGTTTCATTAAGGGAAGTTACTTCGTAACAAGAGAAAAAAGTCTGAGAAATACAACAAAATCTCCAAGGGGTGGGGGGAGGGGGCATTTTTTTGTGTTATTTCATTGGATTGGATTTAATTATTTATAGTTTCAATATGCAGTTGTTATACGTTTGCATCTATTCCCAATATTTATAAATAAAATTATGAACGACAATAATTTATTTTTACCAATTCAAATTTATATTTACATAATAATGGTTCAAACATTTATGTTTTATTGACTATCCTTCAATAAAGGGTCATAAAAATCTTCAAATTTAGGATAAAAATCAAGTTTTCACGATTTATGAAGTAGATCAATGTTTAATAGACAGGATCATATATTTTCAAAATTATATAACAACTGAGCTCAGAGGTGGATCAAGAATTTCTAAAAATGTGCATTAACCTAAATTTGTCCATACATTCTTATTTGAAGTTATAGTTGATCCAGGATGTGTTTAAAAAGAACAAGGATACTTACTTATTGAATTATTTATATTACCTATTGCAATAAAATGTAAGTAATTTATCAGAATCTGCACTTTGACATTCTTAAGTTTGGATGTTATGATAATTTATATAATCATTTATTCAGATCAGTGTATCTAAATATAGTATTAATAAATTTATATCTGATTTAGATTCACAAATTCATTTAGTGAGGACCTAATGGTATATACCTCAAAACTTTCTTTAGGTAAATACTGTATTACACAAAATAAGCCTTCTCAGACACTTACGTAATCCAGCATGAATTTCGTCATCTGATAAGTTTTTTTTCTGAGATTTTGGACGTCTTTGTAATACTTCCTCTTCTCCGACTTCATTTGTTTTCTGGTTGTCAACAGTAACTTTGGCCATGCCATCTGTAACATTGTTTGTTCTGGAATCTAACTCATCTCCCTGATTATCGTTTTTCTATAAATTATAAAAATTGTAAGATATATACCACTATATTTAATATGTATCTATCTATAGACCATTTTCATATTACCGACTTTTAACTCTGGAATTTATATTTTTTCGACTTGTTACCATCTTTGTGGTTGGACGTCCTGGTACTTGGTCAAGAAAGAGCAACGTAAATAAGTAAATTCAAGATTTTAATTGGTACCATTTTGAGGGAAAGTTTACGGTTTAATCTTTTCTATACATGACTAAATCATCAGAAAACAGAAGAATTTTGTATCATTTATATATTTCATTTACTTTTTTTGGTTACTTATAATTGACCAAGTACCATGATGCCTTACCACAGAGTAGGTAATCTAAAATATAATACCAGGAGTCAAAAGTCTGTAATATGAAAATAAACTATTGATTATCAAATTCAAAACTGTGTATTTTTCAGGCAAAACCAGAAAAAGTGGCATGAACATGCATTTTATCGCATTTTATCACACAGCACTATAAGACAACATTGCTTTCCTTAATTTAAAAAAAATATAGAATAGCATATGTATCTTAACAATAAGCTTCTTCTCCATTTATGTTATACATGTATGTATTAATCTTTTCATTTCTACAGAATTTTTTGTTTCAAAATCTCATTCTTTGTATGATTCTTTTGAGAGATATAAAGTAAAAAATAAGACCTATTTGCCATAAGAATTGACATCAGAAGAAACAATATTTCATGCATAAATACACTGCCTAATATTTACAAAGATGGTATAAATGTAGATTCTGGGTTTTGTATTTTTTAAGTTACAATACATATTCTTTTAATCAAAGGATTTTCAAAAACCTATAAAAATGTAAAACATCTGCATCAAGAACTACACCATTTATACACGTAGTGTACTTCTTGTTGCTGACGCTTCCTCAGTGCCAAAAAATTATAAGTGTTCTAAACATCATGATTTGTTTGTGATAAAGTAATGTTAACAAACACCTATATTAAACCAGAATCTACACAGTACACTTATTGTAAATGTGAGGCAATGTACCTTGTTTGGGTCAGTTTTTGCATTGACAAAAACCTCGTCAGATTTGGCGTCCTTTAAATTTCCGTGAGGCGAGGGAGGAGGCATGGAGCTTTTGTCTTCATCACTAAGTTCATCCTCAGATTCTTCAATGGTAGTGGCAACTTTAAGGTATTTCTGTTCATGGGTACTTTTCTGTTTAAATGATTTCTTCAAGAATTTAATGGATTTTATGACAGCCTCTGGATTTTTCTTCTGTTCCTCTTTCCTGAAGAAAATGATATTTTCAGTAACAGCATAGAATTTAAATGATCACTACATGTATGTAGTATACTTGTATTTTTTTCATTTTGTATACATACATTATAAAATGTAAATTCACATGAATGGGACGAGGAAACAAGAAGTGTTTTTTTGAGCATTAACAATTATTATGCAAATCAATTATTTTTATCATAGTTAGCCTAAGTTAGGTTTCTGAATGTGTTGTAAGTCTATCATTAATTCATACACATATTACAAGTTTGAAGTCTATATGTTGTACCATATCTAATGTACATGTAACACAACAAACACATGCTTTAGGGTGTATATATACTTACATATGTAATGCATTTTCTAAAGTTTGTTATGTTTTGTCCAAATGTATTTATTATATACATGGTATATGGAACCATGAATGATTCATCCAAAATGTTTGTCATTATAAAACTTTGTAACATTCAATTTTCCATCAATGGCTTTAGTTAGGAATATCAAAATAATCTTCTTCTAAGGGTTCCCTTTTGTAACCAGCAAAAGAGAGAAGAATAGGGAAAATCTTCAAAAATAATTGATTTTAAATATGTACCTTTTGGTTATTATTTGTTACACTTTCAAATTTAAAATTGTCATTACAGAAATATATAATTTTTATCAAATTACTTACTATTTTCAATCTATTACCTTGATTTTTTATTTTAAATGTTTATCATTGTTAGTTATTTGTTTACATGTTCTAAATGGGTAATAATGAAATATGGAAAAATTATTACAGATAAAATATTAAATGAAATGCGTAGTCCAAATATTTACTATTTCAGTCTTCATACATGTATATATTTTGTAGAATGACAAAGGTCTTTTTGTGTGTGTCAAATGTACTCCATTGTTCGATTTGTACACAAATATTCAGATGTTTAACATTAACTTACGAGATATTGGAATGTTGAAGTAGTGAATTCCATGCAGGTGGCAGGCCTACAAAATCTCCTGTCTGTCTGTCAAAACCAACATGTACATTATGTTTGACCTCTGTGGGGCCAGATATACTCATGGGTTTGTCATCTGAACTAGTACTTTTCTTCTTTCCAAATGGCATTTTTGACAACATCTATAAATAGAACAAAAGTATGATAAAGTTGAAACCATTTGTACCTTGTACATGCTGTTCCCAAACATCAATGTTACTTTTACAAATGCATTTGTACATTTGTGCTGATCATAGAATTTTGTTAAAATCAAAATATATGAAGATGGACAAAATACACACATGTACCCATCTATCATTGTATATAAATATAAGAAGTTTAGTAACTTTTGTTATAGTACACAGGGTGTTCTGCAGGTTTGTACATACTACTTTTTAGGCTGCTCAGACAGTAAACACTCATATCTACTTTTACTTTCGTAGTTAACTGTCAGCCTAACCAGTCTGCTAACGTGTATACAAAGAGTCATTTGATTAACAAATTATATTTTTATTGTTATTTGATGTAAACATTGTTAGTAAGGTCTTTGACTTTGAGAGCAATGGAATAGACTTTGTCTTCATTGTTTTACCAGAAGGGTCCCAGACTAACTTACAGTTTCTCAACTTCTGTTTACCCCAATTTTAAAGCTCCCATTACTGTAAATTCAGAAATAATTGTGATGTTTTATTATATCGAAAAAATGTGACAGGGTTATAATCGCAATAATTAAAACCCTTTTTTAAATTTTTTATATGAATTAAAGAGTTTTTTTTTCTGAATATCGTAAAAAGGTTTATTCATTTTTTTGAACTTTTAATTGAATGTCAACTTTGGTAATCACCACTATTTGCATCAATATCTATACTGACTGAAGATCAGTTTTCAAGAGGACTGCAGCAACTACCAGCATAACCAGCGTGTTCACAAGGAAATGGCTACAACAAACCAAATAAGACCCAGTCAATGAACCAAACTATGATTAACCTAGATGATTTACTCTTACTACGATATTGACATGATTAACGTAATAAAAGGGATCCTTCTGTGAATTTTAATAACATAACTGTGAAGTGTTCTTGTTGGTTTTCTGTGATTGTGAAATATAAGGTAAATTGTCAAGCTTAAATTTATTTTGTCATCTGTTTTACATGGACCAACTACACATGTAGGTCAATGTAAATGAGTTTCTGAGCTACCACATGTATATTGAAACCAATGCTATTGCTGTATAGTTGTTTTGTCTGCTTCTTTACCATTGCTTAGACCATTTAGCTTGCTAAGCAACAACTTTAACGTAATGGTTAACTCAACACCAGGGTAGGCAGATATCAAAAGGTACCAATATTAAAGAGAATAAATAGTGTTGAGCAACATATATGATACCTTATACTTTCATGCCACACCCACCCGTCCTGTAACAGTATTTACCCTATCACGAGTAGATAAACCTACATGTAGGTTGAAAACTCTACCATTTATTTTTAAAGACTTTTGTTTTACTTAACTGAAAAATGTTCCCATTTCTTTTAGACTTTTAATTTAACAAACAAATGATATCCAAACTGCTTGACCCCCTGGCTGCCCTCAAACCACAATCATACATACCTTATCAATGTCTTTCCTTTATTTCTATGTCTAAAATAAATGAAAAAGAGTTCATTTGTCTGATGTATCAAAGAAAGGAGTTTTTTAATGAATTGTACATCATAACATATAATAAACACTTATTTTCTGGCAAAGCAACTTAAATATTATCTTTTGTAAAAATATAAGTGACCATAATTTAAATAAAAAAATGAAAACTTGCCAACAATGCAAGCTCTTTAATTCCATCATAATGATATAAAACTTGAACAATACAGTAATTTAAGACTACATACATGCACAGAACACATAACAAATTATTGTCCATGATTAACTAATTCCCTCAGGCAAAAACTAACATATCAAAAATGCATGTACTTCTTTATACTTTCAATATTTTAGATAATATTAAATCAGTATATACCTGGCAATGGAGTTCTGTAGTTTTGGTTTCCCTTTTTTGGTATGGGAATTTGGAATGTCCGTTTCGACGTTTCAACTTCCTTGTTCAAAAATTGTACATTTCAGGTTTGTTTCGATCATTCCAACCTATAATTAGAAATAAAGTTACGTCATCATATCCATGGACATATTGTTATCGATACAGGCGTAATTACATATGTAACTGAAGAGAGTCTTAAACCTGTCAAAAGGTGATTGATAGTAACATGGACCGTGTCAGAAGTGAAATCACGACCTATAAACAAAAACAATGATAAAGAGTTATTTAGCTATTTCACGATCTCTAAAAATATACATATGACATCTTATGTTATTGAATTTATGAGTTAAAAAGTAATTCCTATTTTAGGAAGTATAATTTCACCTGTATTGGAAAATAACTATACCTGTTCTACAGACGAAGTGTGTCAACTTACAAAAACTTCCTATTTCCGGAAACAGTCTCGCTCTGATTTCAAGGGAGACAACATCTTATTTTCCCGCCATTCTTGCAAAACCACATCCTCCAGAAAAAATTTCTGTTAAAATACTTTACGAATCATAAAACAAACAGTAATTTATTTAAAGAGAGCGACTCTTTGGACTAAATCATTTTACGAAAATGCTCTCTAGATTGAAAAAAATAAATAATTGAATCAAAGTGAAATGGAGACGTTATTAATGTCTTAATCATATACTAGAACACCTTTAGAACAGAGAATTTGTCCAATTTGTATGGATGGAATTGAAGATGAGTTCCATTTTCTCATTCAATGTAAAGCGTTAGAACTCAATAGAAATGTACTTTTTAGTAATTTAAGTGATATAGTTCAATCTTTTGTTAATATGTGTGAACAAGACAAGTTAAGTTTCATTTTGAAAAGTAATGATACGGACATTAGTACTGTAAGTGTAGCTGGAATAAGCGATATGTATGATTTGAACATTCATTTAAAGCAAAAATAATTTTGTTAAGAACTTTAATAGTACTTATTAAAGCTGATTGTAATAGCTTGAATTAATAATATTGTATGAATAACACCTCCACGCAATGTAAATATAAAATATGTATCTCTTATGATCATTGAGAAAATATGTTTGGTTGATTTTTTGTTTGTTTGTTTGTTTGTTTATTTTTGTATTTGTATTTTGTAAATGTTGGCTGGTATCATTTCTGTATAGGAATTTACACCAATAAAATCATTTGATTTGATTTGTGCCTGGCATACGAAATTCGTGCACCTTTTCGTTCCACTGATGGACACTTAAATTTATGTTCAAACTTTCCAACGGTTAAATAAAAAATACCTTTCAAAGCAAACTTGATGCAAAAAAACCAAAAAAAACATTATGGTTAGTATTAAAGTATGACTAAATCGAATATGGCCGAAACGCTTGTGGCAAAACTAGAAGTGTGGCCTAAAAATTTTGAAACCGTTTCATGCTGATTAGTCCGTACAGCGAAACCACTGAGTGATTTGTTTTATTTTTCTCATGACTTGAAACACTCGATAACCGTGAGAGGCAAACAAAATGAATGTTGATGTCACCATGAAGCTGAAACATTATTCTAAAACTTGATCGCTAATTTATATTTCTGGTAAAATCATCATTCTATTTTTTCTACGATTTTCTAAAATTTAAGTTTCGAATTTAATCATTCTTTCAAAACGTTTCTTTTAACTCTGGCAGTGTGATATGAAAATTTCAAAATAATGAAAAGAAGAAAAGAAGCAAAGAAAGTGGGTTTGTAGAATAGATTTTTTCGCCGAGCGTAGCGACAGGATTCTTTGGATCTATTTTGGGGCTAAAAAAAAACCCATGAAATGAATGTAAAATGCACGTATTTAACGGTTCCTGACGTTCGGCATTTATATTTTATAGTTAAAGTGTAAGGGTTGGATATTTCACTTGCCTGTATCAATGGAAAAAACTGAATGAAAAATTTCCACAGGATAACGACCAAATTAACGATGCTCTAGGCATTACGATTTGTACAATGGAGATCAATGCACATGCACAAATAGGTTTGGAATATATAACCCCTGATTCGATTCTGTTTTAAAAATTATTGGTTTCCTCAATAGCAACGATTTGATGTTTTTATACTATTATTAACACAATCTTCTCTTATTTTCCATGTGATTAAAATTTGAATACAAAAATCGGAAACATCACTTGACTTGTTAGCGAACTAGCGACTCTTGTTGCCAATAAAAAAGCAGTCTTTTCATTTTTGTCGAGCCTTCGACTTTAGTCGAAAAAGCGAGACATAGCGATCCTACATTCCGTCGGCGTCGTCGTCGGCGGCGGCGTCCACAAATATTCACTCTGTGGTTAAAGTTTTTGAAATTTTAATAAATTTCTTAAACTAAACGGGATTTCTACCAAACTTGGACAGAAGCTTGTTTATGATCATAAGATAGTATCCAGAAGTAAATTTTGGAAAAATAAAATTCCATTTTTTCCTTATTTTACTTAAAAATGGACTTAATTTTTTGGCGAAAGCATTACTTTCACTCTGTGGTTAAAGTTTTTTGAAATTTTAATAACTTTCTTAAACTGTCCTGGGTTTGTACCAAACTTAGACAGAAGCTTGTTTATGATCATAACATAGTATCCAGAAGTAAATTTTGTTAACAAATTAATCCATTTTTTTGTAAATTTTACTTTTAAATGGACTTAGATTTTTTGCCAGGAAACAACGCATTCACTCTGTGGTTAAAGTTTTTAAAATTTCAATAACTTTCTTATACTATTTTGGATTTGTACCAAACTTGGTCAGAAGCTTGTTTATGACCAGAAGCTAGTATCTAAAAGAAAATTTTGTTAAAATTTATTACCTGCATGTGTATCTGTATTTTACTCATAAATGGACTTAGTTTTATTCTAGTTTACATTACAGACAGTCTGCAGTTAAAGTTTTTAAAACATTCTGTATGTTTACCAAACTTGGACAGAAGCTTTATACAATCAAAAGATAGTATCAAGAGGAATATTTTTATTGATTTTATTCCTCTTTTGTTGAGCCTGCGATTAACAGCATAAGTAGGCGAGACACTGGGTTCCGCGGAACCCTTAAGAATTTTTGTAATCAAAATGCCTTTAAAAGCAATTTAACATCTAGCCCTCAATAACATTTTGATGATATCAACATATGTAAAGAAAAGATTAAAGTATAAAATACGGACTCTGTTTTTTTTTTTACTTTCAGGTAAGATTTGACAACTATAAGTTTTTAATCCTTTTAATGAAAATTGAAAAGAAAGCAAAAAAACAGGCGAAATTATGCCTACTTATTTAATAACTGTAGTCTTTAAATGTGAACAACAAATCATATATGGTTCTACTAGATCGGAACAAATTTGAGCAAAACGATAGGTACCACATAACTGTTGATCGCCGGTTTTTGGTTATGTTCGGCGTGTTGCTCTGTTTGTTATTGTTGTTTGTCTTTTGGTAACATTGTGTTAAAATATGTAATTATAAGTATTGAATGCTTTTTTTTGTAACTTTGTAGGGTTGTAAAAGCGTTGACCGTGCGCACATTTTTAGAATGAATCGATTCCGTGCTTCATACAAAATGTACTTCGGTCAACGCTTTTACACCCCAATAAATTTACAAAAAGAAGCATTCAATTCTTAAATGTTGAAGTATGCATGATAAATGTACCTTAGTTGTGTTAGCAGATTTTTTTTTTATCTTTATCTATTCTAAGTTATAAGAAGTAACAGACGTAAGATACCCACATTAACTGTATGAAAAGAGAAACCGACATTCGGAAGTCAGCGGAGGTGTAGAAACGAGGCAAATTTAAGAAACATACCAAACAATTTTTGTATAACGTGAAAAGAAGAATACGACAACATAATCTTTATTACTTCTGTAGAACATGACGGCAGCAGTCCTTTTGCGCCAATAACTGTTTTTCATGGGTATCATTTCCGCCAAATTTTGTTTTTCAAATGTATCAATTGCGCCAATACTCTGAACTCATTTCCGCCAATTGACCGACAACACGTACAGCGCGATAAAATTCAGATAATGGTAGAACTATCCACCATATTGTTAAATTTCAAGAGCCGACAATGAATGAAGTTCGGTAAAAATTGAAGCTTCGAAGAATCCCCCCGGGTCCGTAAATCCTTCAAAGGAAAGTCTTCAGCATTACCACGATTATGCAATGCCTTCCATTTATGCAATAATCTTCTACCAAGGAAATCATGACAGAAAGCACAAGCCCTGGCATAAGGGATAAGTGGGAGATATATGCTTCCTATGTAGGCGCTGATAAATGTTGAAATACAGAAATGGAAGGTTGATAATTTGAAATTGATATCTTTTGGCCGTAGAGTTTAGTAGTCACTCTATACTGATCACAAAACAGACAGTCACCGAGTCTTACATCCACCACTTGTCCCGCAAAATAGACCATCGAGAATAAGGAAAACTTGCCGAACTTAATCCAATCAGTACAGGCTATTGACTATCAGACACTAGGGCAATCTCAGACTAAGGCTTGAACTATATGTTGTAAAAGTGTACAGGATTTTAAAAGACTAGAAATTCTGTAAAAAAATCAATGATGGAAGAAAGCAATAACAAAATAAGCTTACGGAGTGAAAATTTTGAAGAGAGCGCCTTGCATTCAATCATTTACGTTTACAAGGACACGACATCATGGACATGGTAAACCTAGAATGCAATCAATTCTCAAATATTACAACAAATAGGACCAATATCTTGTATACAACACCTCCCCCTCCTCCCAAAAAAATAATAAATAACAATAAATAAATGAGGGCCCTCATGGGGTTTTTGATTATGTGATTACTTGGCCGTTTTTTTAATGATTATTTGATTATTAAGCCAAATATTTCATGATTATTTGATTACCTAGGACTGTATTTTTAGTTTATGATTATTTGATTACTAAAGATAAGCAAATATTTAATGATTATGTGATTATATTGGCAAAAAAATGGTGATTATGTGATTACTAGGACCCCCCCATGAGGGGCCTCATAAATAAAATGCCAATGCAAGTCTGTCTTCGACTTATGAGTTTGAATATGTTTTTCGTATTTCCTGCATTAATAAAAAAGTTTAGATAAAATGAAATTGACAGGCCCATATGTATATGTTTTATATTTATTCAATCAATCGGTATACTCGTTTCCGGATACAGCCATACGGTGTAAAAACCTATTCAGATTATATCCTGTTTCACTGCAACACGGAAGTAATTGTCATTTAAAATGGACAAAAGGTATACACAAAGTATGCATTTAAAGTTTCCTAATTTTCAAGTGCAGAAACTTGATTTAACATGTATTTATCAATGAGAAATATATTTAGAAACCGAACGAGATATAAATTTGAAAAGGAAGCCCCTAATAGATACGCAATTTACACTATAAGTAGCAGATTTAAATACACAAATAATCATAAATTGAAATGTCCTTTAAGATTTATGTATTTTGTATACATAAAGGACGATATTAACGACTATTGTAGTTGTTTGTGTGTAGGGGTTCGGATATCATCGAATACAGGAGTCGGTTATCTTATTGTCACTTTTGATGTAAATAATAATTTTGTATCGTATGTGCACGGATTTGGGATAGAATAACGCACACAGTTGTCGTCATATGAGCTTTTATTATATTTATACAATTAAAAGATATAATGTTCTAATGAATTCCCGAGGATGAATTCTTGGAATGAATGATTTTCACCAATTCCCCTCATTATATTTCAGCTATCCAATATCATATTTGACAGTTGAGGTAAATCATATAAATTAATGTTTAATAAATATCTGTGACAGGAGATGAGAAACTGATCTGCTCTCGAAAGACTTTAATATGAAAAGGAAATTGACAATTATGATGCTTTTAAAATAAAATATGCTAAAAACGTGACAAATTATAAATAAATGAACGCAAATCTTCCATTAGTTTATACTGAATATCGACATGCCTTATTTACAGCAATATTTGATTGTGCTAAAGGCAATACCGACATGTCTCTAAAACACGTCAATTTAGCCCAGGAGATGTTGTTTCACAATGTGTTTGACTTTGAAAGGAGAACCGAGATATGTTTGCAGATTGTTTTGCCATAATGGACTTCTATCAACTGTTTTATCGGTTTCAAAGAACTCCAATATAAAACTTTAAAAAAAAAGTTACCCAGTTTTGTCATATTTTTAAAATGTGTAAAAAACACGTTATTCGTCAAATTTACATTTATTTTCATTTGCCAGGCATAACTATCAACGGCAGCTACTTTTGTATAAATCATGCATTTTTTGCATGCGCATTTTCATCAGCACAACTACTCATCCTAGTAAGGAGAAAGAAATCTGTTTATAAAAACTCGTCCAAGATACCAGTTATGACAATTTATGCCCGGAGTAGAACGTGCCCGGAGTAGAACGCTCTTACTAGTATTTGTTTTGGTAATAATTCAACATTTTATAAGAGTAAAATTTATAGCAAATGAACATATCAATGATATTTCATGTAAACACAAATGTGCCGGGTACTGGGCTGTTGTTAACTGGGGGACCAAACGTCCGTCCTACACTAATAGAATCAACCCAGTTGTTGTTAAAAGTCATCAAAGATACCAGGATAATAACGCTAGGTGTGCATTTCATCTTCATAGAAGCGGTTGCACCTGAATCGAAACAGTTGGAATTCGAATACATTGTTAAAAAAAATTATAACTAAAAAAACCTTAAAGTTGTACCAAATACGGCTCCGGTATAAAACTTTAGAGCTCATATATAAGAATCATTGACTAATAAATCAACGTGTTAATGATAGTCCATGTTAACGCATTAAGGGCTGACTACTGGGCTGTTGATACCATCGGGGACAAAGACATTCTCCAGCAGTGACATCGACTAAGTTGTTGTAAAACTAATCGAAGATACAAAGTTTATTATGTGGTACGCCGCAAGTGGCACTCGAATCAAAACAGTTGAAAGGTCAAATAAAATGCGAAGTTGAAGAGTATTACAAAATGAAAATTCCGAAAAGATGTACCTAAAAAAAAATATATGACAATCTATGACTGATGGTAGAAAACATTTGTGCATCGAATAACTCAAGATTTTATAAGTAGTAAATTAACAAAATACGAACATCTCAATGATGTTACATATTAGCACACAAATACTGACTACTTGGCTGTTGATACCCGTATGGATGAAACGTTCAGCATCAAGGGCATCTCAAACATTTATAATCTGACTCACACAATATTAAGTCGTTTTTTGATTATGCAATGTTGTATGAGTGGTAGTCAATCATTATATTTGCAAAAAATGCTCACTTCTTTGTTATTGTATACTTTATAAACCAAACATATCAGAATGGATAACAACTTTCAGATTCCTGACTTGGTACAGGCATTTTCCTATGTAGAAAATGATGGATTGAACTTAGTTTTATAGCTAGCTAAATATCTCACTTGAATCAGAGTCTTATACAATTCTATATATTAACAACGATATGTGAACAAAAGAAACAGACATAATTGATAAGAAGGTAAAACAATAGGGGCTTGTGTTTTAATCTTAGTCACTATGAAACCAAACAAATATGTAACAAAGAAACACAAAAATGCATATAGACAAAGGACATTAGCAAAAATAGACAAGAATACATTACTCCAGACGCGCGTTTCATCTACAAAAGTGACGCTCAAATCAAAAACAAGTTAGAAGGGCAAAATAAAGTACGAAGTTGAACAGCATTTAGGACCATAAATTCCTAAATGTTTTGCCTAATACAGCTATGGTAATCTGTTCTTGAGGTAGAAAAAGCCTTAGTATCTAGAAATTTAAAGTGGTGTAAACAGTTAATTTATAATTATGACCATATTAATGAAGAAATAATAATAAAGACACTTTCAAACTCTGAAATAGTGCACATGATGTTACTAATTCATTTATTATGACTGTAATGTGTTTCATTCCGAAATTGACATATTAGACCTAGATACGACAACCGTTCATGCTGGCTGTTCAAGCTCCTCCCTCTGAAAAATCACAATGGCAACCGTTTGCTTCTTTACAAACAAAAAAGGGAGATTCATGGAAGAGCCTACACAAACGCGTTTACACTTATGCTTATCGGACATAGAAATTACCTTAATTGTCCCTTTCAGAATCGAAATAATTGATGCAGGCTATACTTTATTGTAGTTTTAACATGGGTAGGCATTATGTTCGTGTTATTTTAGCCCTCAATATCGCTCAGGCAAAAATAATCACGAATATAATGCCTACCTATGTTAAAACTACAATAAAGTATAGCTTGCATCAATTATTTTTTAAACATCGTCTTGGTAATTTCCGATGAACATATTTTAGAAAAGGACGAGACGCACTTTGACATACCCCTTGTACATCACATTTCTACTCAGACGCCGGTGACGTTTTACAAAGTCCGAGTAGCAGCTGCAAGCTCTTGGATACCGAATAAGTTGGGAAATGTATATCCCATATGTAAATGAAGTTGTTATTTTGCTACTAAGTTGGGGGAAATTGATAATTTCAAAGTTATAATCGTCTAGTTTGTCATAGATTCTGGTACTGATATGATCGTTTATATCAAATTCGAGATATAAGTCTAAAAATGATGCAGAGGAAGCCGTGTCTGTTGTTTTTTTTTTTTTTTTATAATTTCTTGTTCGGGGGATATATCAACGGAACTATGTGTATGAAAATCATTCTAGCGACAAACGTTCAACTGAAAACTCAAGTTTTTATTTATATTCTTGTATCTGACGAAGTTCGGCATCAATACCCCGAGACGTGCCTTCCACAAACTTGTCTAACACGGTTTTCAATATATCATCTTTGAAAAAAAGGCTTCCATACGACGAAAGACTCTTTGTTTAATCATGTTTTGGTCTTTTGCATTTCTGAAAAATAAATAAAAATAAATGTACATTTTATAAATTCGTTGAATCGGCAGTGTTTTTCTCGATTAACACGACAATAGGACCGATATAAACAAACAATTAACATACAAGGATCTATAATACTTAGAAGCAATGTGACCAAAGAGGTCACTGAAGAATAGCCAAAACCATTCAAAAATATTGCATAAGGGACACTATAAAATTGATGAACTAAACATCGTTTATGTTATTCAATTTCTGGCGTGGATGGTGAATTGTTATTTCTGGAGGGAATCATCGTTTTTTTTGGTTTGGAAGCTCTTCGTGTTCTTATTAAGTTTTGGCTTTTCTAGGATTTTGGATTCGATGATCACTGAAAAGATAGAATGAAATTCAAAACAGTGTGGCTGTGGCCATTGATTGACACATGAAATTCATCCATTGACTGGGACAATTTAGGTGAACGTTTGTATGTAACGACCACTGTTCACTATGTACTTTTTAAAAACACTTAAACTATGGGGTCACCAAAGGTTCTCAACACCTTAATAAAGTAATTCGAAAAATTAATCAGAAATATCACGATGTTTTGATTTATATCAATTATATAAATCAAAACTTAAAGGTTATTCCTGATTAATTTTTCGAATTATTTTATAATTAAAGGCGTTAAGAAACCTTTGGTGACCCCACAGTTTAAATGTCTATCGTAGGTACGTCGTGAACAGTGGTCGTTACAGACAAACGTTCACGTAAATTGTCCCAGTCAATGGATGAATTTCATGTGTCAATCAATGGCCACAGCCACACTGTTTTGAATTTCATTCTATCTGTTTTCGAAATGCACATCGGGTGCAGAATAATTGCTACCATTAATGTTATTATCGACGCCATTTAAAAAATGTATGTAACTGATGTAAAGTTAAATAATTCGGGTTACATTTTTACAAAAAAAAAAAAAAGATTGAAAGGAAAGGTTTATGTTGACATAATTCATATGGTAAACAAAATACATATTGCAGTGCTATATCGACGGTACAACTGTTGGTGGGTTAAAAGTTTTATCCTCAACCTTTTAAATTTCTCTGATTTCTCCATACTCTTTATATCAAAACAAGAAAAGTCTTGACTGAATGAAAATTTCTGAATTATGTCTATAGTATTGTTTTTTTCTCTGGAATATTGCGGTAATTCTTCAAGAAAAATATACTATATATATTTAGTATCTGCAGTTTGATTACTATTAAACGAACTACAGTAACAAAGAAAAGTCAAACCAATTGTATTCGGGTCGACATAGGGAAGTGAACAAAATATGGTGTGGCATATCTTAATTGATGCATTAAACATTTAAAACCCATAAAATGAACGGAAGTAACTTATTACAAAACGTCGCAATTTCTCGGAAATTTTACTAGAAATCTCACACGAAAACGAAACTGCTACATTTGTAATGCTATTTGCTTTACATTTGTAAGAATAATCATTGTATTTCTTAATTTTCATTTAATTTCATTTCACAGATTGTATTTGAATAGTTTTCTGTTTAGAACAAAACGTTTTATATGATTAGATAAAGTTGACGTATATTAAGGCTTTTACTGGTCATTGAAACCGCTAGCTATTCATCTTTATCCTTACTTTTCAAGTTAACTTGTAACGTTTAAAATACAAGACGCTTATTATGGCTATGCATATAATATTGTTTAAGAGTGTGTCCTTGTTAGCTAGCCTTGTTATAAGAACAAGGATTTTTAACAAGGACACACATTTAGTTGAAATTACATATTTCCCTAAATCGAGGAAATAAATATCTTCAGTTTTTATCAAAAATGATTTAATTCTTCTTATGTTCATACAAAGTCCAAAAGTTAATGATTACATAAAGGAAAAGATGATTTTGTTAAAATTCCCCTAAAACATAAAGAAACATTAGAAAACATTCTCGTTACCATTGTTTAATATACAAAAAAGGAACTGCCTTCATCTGTTTTCCCGGTTCCTATTCTTCAGTAGTAATAGCATCAGTGATTGTTAAATTAGCACTTTAAAAAAAAGTGAAGATTTTATTTTTGTTTCCAAGAAAGAAATGCTTGCCATGAGTAAAGTTCTATCATGTTCAGTACTACAATGAAAATTTTACCTAACATGCCATTGCATATAAGATAATAATCATAACCTGAAGTGAACCAATTAAATCTTCACACCTTTTTACCTGTAAACAAGCTTTAGTAACCATGTCGCCTGAAGTTTTCAAGATATAGGTTTATGGCTCAGAATGGTTTTATCTGCAATGAAATGCAGGGTATTTCCTGCAACTGTCAAAACCAATGGAATATTTTTATACCGTCTTTGTACGAAACTGGATGTAACGTACTATTATTTGGTGGTGTTAAACCTTTTAAAGGGACCCCCGTACAGTCCCTTTTCGGAATTATTATGAAATTTAAACATGATATTCGCATGACTCCCCGGTATAGCCATGGTCATATGTTTTTGCGCATGACGCTTAAACTTCTAAACTTCCCGTGAGAACAAAAAAGAGAAAATATTTAGTTTAAACGTTTGCATGCTTATAAGTTAAGATTTTTTGGCGGGACTTAAAGTAAGTTTTTTTTAAGGAAATACTTAGTTTAAGAAGTTTTCATGCAGTCCACTTCTCGCTTAAGTTTAAAGTGTGAAGTGTGTCAAGTATTTACTTGGAAAACTTCAGTAATATATGCATATGGATCCTTGTATTTTTAAAACTTTATGTAAAAATCAGATCATTACAATATTTATTTTGAATCGGATTTACTCTTTTCTTATTCATAAGTAAGTTTCATGATACATTAATAGACTTCAAGTGATATTTAACTTATTTTGTATTCAATTTTATCAAATGAGAAGGTAGTATTACAATGTCAGTTTAAGTATCAGGTATATCAAGTACAAAGTACACACAAGCAGACATTAGATCGAAAATATTCATTCCTGAAACCAAACGTAATTCATCGCAACATATTACTGTTGACTTTTTTTTTGAATCAATATTGCAAATCTTATATTTTTTGTTTTATAAAATTGGTATCTTTAGCCAAATTATTTGAACTGTACATGAAAGACGATATAGAGCTTTACCTCCGATACAGTTTTGGTTTTGATTAAATTACCGATAACATCATTTTGATTGACAACGTATTTGTTAATTATGGAGATTGCATTTCTAAAAGACAATCGGTATTCCTATGAGAACTAGACGTACTCCTCTTCTTGACGTCTATTTCCTTTATTCATATGAAGTACGCTTCAGACATGAGTTTCTAAGAAAGAATGAAAAGAAGCTAAAAGAGAGGTGAAAGATACCAGAGGGATATTCAAACTCATAGATAAAAAATAAACTGACAACGCCATGGCTAAAAAAGAAAAAGACAAACAGACAAATGATAGTAAACAATTCGGTAGGTCAAATTCATGAAAAGGGAAGGGGATTATAGTTATGACGTAAGGAACATATTCGATATCATCTGTGAAACGGATATTCCATAACGGTAAACCAATTCGTGATGGCGTCCGAAATATTTACGAAGGTACGATTTCAACTTCACCATTTGGAACTCTTGGTTAAATAATTTCCTTGTGAGTAGCAACCCTCTATCAAGTAAATCATGATAGGAAATACAAGTCTGGGAATATCGTATCAATTATTGGGAGATATATAATCCATATGCAGGCGCTGCTGGAATGTTGCTATATAGAACAGTTCACATTTGGGAAGCTGAAATCATGTCTTTTGTCGTAAAGTTTTGTTTTCAACCGACCCTTATTGTAAATTTCTAGATGTAAGTCAAGATATGAGGTAGACATATCCTATTCTTTTGTATCCCTTTGTTTATAGTTTGATGGGATACGTTCAACATAGTCATAAAATTTTGAAATATTTAATGAGAGAACATCATCTAAATAGCTGAAAGTAAATTTAAAGGATAAAGAAACTTCTTTTCTCTCTTCCTAACATCATCATTTTCATGCCGTCCAGCTATCCAGATAATGAATAATCAATACTTCAGTGGAACATCAAATAAGTGATACCACACATACAATAAAGTCTTAAAAAAGGGATAATAAGGTTAGGATCTTAACGTGGAAAATATTGACAATATGTGCATACATGAAAACACAATACGCAAAAAAACATTTGACCCGAATAGCCAAACCAATATAATGTCATCTTTCCTGAGGCATTTGTGACGATAATTTTAGTACAAATACTTATCTATGAAATTGAAATCTATTAAAAAAGTATTGGTTAAAACATTCAAGTTCCGAATCACTGAATACTGGACTCAATATATCCTCTCAGACTGATATGAAAATGAACAAGAACACCAGGAGGTTGTGAAGCTAATGTTTTGTAACACAAGAGGATAAATCTGGATGCACTTGGAAATCCGTTGATTTATTATTTCCTTTCTTTATATGCCTCTTCTACAATGACTTAGAGGATCCGAGTCATATTGACGGCTTAAATCAATTGACATGCTATAATCATCGGTTGTTTAATTTAATAAATCATTTTAATAATGTAATAAACATGAACAAATTGACTGTAGAAAAAGAAACCAGAATTAGAATTGATCATGCAGATTCACCGTTTGCCCATACTTAAAGTGGGACCAGTTTGAAGAATCGAATGAATAAAGAAAGTTTTATACCAGAATGCATATGAAATTACTAACGATATTGGTCAACTTTGTACTTGTTTTGCTTTTTAACTGTTTTGATCTGAGCGTCACTGATGAGTCTTATGTAGACGAAACGCTCGTCTGGCGTATTAACTTATAATCCTGGTACCTTTGATAACTATTTACACCACTGGTCGATGCCACTGCTGGTGGACGTTTCGTCCCCGAGGGTATCACCATCCCAGTAGTCAGCACTTTGGGTGTTGACATGAATCAATTATATGGTCATTTTTATAAATTTCCTATTTACAAAACTTTGAATTTTTGGAAAAACTTAGGATTTTCTTATCCCAGGAGCAAGAAGATTACCTTAGCCGTATTTGGCACAACTTTTAGGAATTTTCGGTCCTCAATGATCTTCAACTTTGTACTTGTTTGGCTTTTTACCTGTTTTGATCTGAGCGTCACTGGTGTGTCTTATGTAGACTAAACGCGCGTCTGGCGTATTAAATTATAATCATGGTACCTTTGATAACTATTCGATATGCCATAAAGGTAAGATTATGCATAGGGGAAGTGGAATAAAAACTTAACAAAAAGTAAAATCACAAAAATACTGAACTCTGAGGAAAATTCTAAAACGGAAAGTCCTTAATTAAATTGCAAAGTCAAAAGCTCAAACACATAAAAAAAATGGATAACAACTGTCATATTCCTGAATTGGTACAAACCACATTATTAAAGCCTAAGAAGATAAATCAAGGAAGGTAAACTGACAAAAAAAAAATAGGAATAAAAAAATAAATTAAAATAGATAACAAGATGAATTGCTTAGAGTTACCAATTGTCTCGATATAATGGTATATATTACTTTAGACACGAAATAGTTTACAAACAAGCGAATTTTTAAAATAACTTTCGAACGGATATTACGTCACTACCACACTATGTAACGTATTTATATATTATGGAACACGATAACTGCCTTATGATAACGATAATTATATCATTAAGGGCAGATATATATCATGAAGCCATTGTTTTATACTATTACAACATTTGACTATACTACTCTGTCAATATGTTATATCACTGAGATAAATTTATATACTACAAAGAGGTTTTGCTATAATATGGAGTTACCTTTTCAAACTATTCTGTCAATTCACCATGTCATCCAAATATTATTTTACAAAAATGAAGACATTTCGATATAACATGAAGCTACCCTCCATACTATTGTGTCATTTACTTTGTCATACAGTTATTCTTTTATACTATAAAGACATTTGAATATATCAATCGGTCAACTTGTTATACAACGAAGATACATGTATATACTATAAAGACGTTTTTGAATAACTTTATACTATTCCGTCATTTTATCTTGTCATAAAGATATTCTTTTATAACTTCAAGACATTTGAATATACTACTCTGTCAATTTTCTATAACGCTAAGATGAATTTATATACTATAGAGACGTTTTGATACAACACTGAGCTCCATCCGAAATATTGTTGAATAAAATCTTGGACATACATCTCAATAATATCTGATGAGAAACATTAGGAAAAGAGCGCTTACATTGACAATTTTCTACAAAATTTATATTTCTAATATTTTCAAGAAATATACACTTAAAATCTCAACTGGCGCGAATTTTCGAACTTGTCCGAGATTTATTATCATTAATATGTATCCAATGATGACGTTTGTACGAGAACATATACGTTGTTAGGTGGTCGAACAGACATCACTGCGACTGTCATACAACAGCAAATGCCTATACCAAGTCAGTAATATGACAGTTGTTATCCATTCGTTTGATGTGTTGGAGCTTTTGATTTTGCCATTTGATAAGGGACTTTTCGTTTTGAATTTTCCTCGGAGTTTATTATTTTTTTTGGTGATTTTACTTATCACTATTTCCAAATTGTCCGCTTCACGTTGGTGATGAGATGTCCTTCGTATACCATCCAAGGTCATATTATCAATTGTTAACATGAATGCAGATATAAATAGATAGCGAACATGTGCAATTGGATTTGCTGTTTGATTTGATATTATAAGTCAAACCCGTTTTTACCTGTTTAAGAATAAGTTCTTGTGGATCTAATCAGTCGACCAAATGGTTTACCCTTGTTTTACTTTTTATGGTAAATTCCTTTTCCGATTGATATATAATCTCTTCTAGTTAATGAATAACTCGTTTCGAGTAAAAGGGTTAAATTGAAGATCATTCAAATAAGGTCGAATTAAACACTTGCAACTAAATAATTCATCGGATAGCGTATTTTGGCATAATTGACCCTCACTGGCTGTTAAAAGCGAACTTTATTTTACTTTTTCACTTACATTAATGATTGAACAAAACAAATATATAATTGTCCATTTTTACTCAGCTACCAGGCTTATAATTTTGATAAATCTTTAATACGTTTATGGTACCTGATTGAAAAAAAAAATACATTGCTTACTGTTCAAGTTGTTTTATTTCTATTTGCAACAAGGTTTATATTATGGCTGGTACTAATTCTATACAGCAATTCAATTATAGAAACTAGCTACACATTGATCTATATTAGAATAGTGGAATAATCAAACCTTATTTACACATTTAACAATGCATGTCTCTGATTCAGTATGAACCGATGTGAATATATAACACTTGTCTGGGTTAATTTAAACAGTCAAACATAGAATAGAAACAAACATATACGACAAAATTCAAAGAAGTGCCAAATATTTAACCAATTACGTAAAAATATGTTAGATTTACATAAAAATAATCAATATATGGAAATTAGACGTCTCACAAAGACCGGGAAAATTATTGCAACAGCTGAAAAAAGCCAGTGTATATTTAAGGTTTGTACAAATATGTGTTATCACGCAAATAGGTAATTGATCAGATTTATGCCTGATGTTAATTATGTAGTGAATGGACATAGAACATTAAGCTTAGTTATAACATTTTATGTGTTCAAATATTTTATGAACATTCCTTCGCTTTTATTCAAGGTAAGTATAAGTTTTATTTTGCACATGGTTATTGTGATTTCATGCATCTTTTGCCATTTTGGTAGAATCAAGCATTTAAAAAAGTAAGAAATAAAAGCAGAAAAATAATGCTGCTGAAATTAACCACGAAGCAATCAATCTTTTTACCAGTCTTAAAGTTTAACAGTAAAATATTTATACTAAAACTTTTACCGCGGGCCTGTGATGCCCACTCAACTCGTAGGAAACTGCACGGTTTACATGTGAAGATCACTGCATTTTGAGTTCCAAGACACAGTGCACTAAATATGCAAAGATAAATGGTTTTAATAAGGTAAAATTGAGAAAGGAAATGGTGAATATGTCAAAGCGACAACCACCCGACCATAGAGCAAACAACAGCCGAAGGCAACCAATGGGTCTTCAATGTAGCGAGAATTCCCGCACCCGTAGGTGTCCTTCAGCTGGCCCCTAAAATATGCATAATAGTACAGTGATAATGGACGTCATACTAAACTCCGAATTATACACAAGAAACTAAAATTTAAAATCATACACTATTTTCGTAATCTTATCAAACTGAATAATAATGAGCTCGATTGTTTAATGAATGAAAACTTTAATTTTGCATTACTTTTCAAACTATTGTCTGTTTTATGTTTTATATCATTTAGTACAATGTAACAGAGTGACTTTACTTTAGAATTGCGATTGAAAGTATAAATGAATGAATTTAATGAAAACCTAGCAATAATATTGTCTTTCGGTGACGTAAATATGTATCAGTGACTGTTGAAAACTGATATACGCTGAGGCCAAGTGAATATTAGATTTTAAAAAGTCAATAAAACCACATATTTACCAAAGTAAATTAAAGTAATTGTTTTTTTTTCGTTTTTCGAGAGAGAACATATATATAATGACAATTATTTACCAAACCTATAATACATCAAACAATTTAACCATAATTATACACGTAAAAGCTCACGACGTTTGTGCGGAAGATATCCTTTATCCACAGGTGAATTTTCTGTTTTGTGTAAAATTCAATTCATAAAGAAAACCCTACTAAATTTCTATCTATATGAAATAAATTTTTATATTTCTTTTAAATGCTATGATTTTTATTTGATAGCGTTTAATTGATTAATGCTTTTGCCGTTACTTGTATTTGTCTGTTTGAAATTAAAATAACTGTCGCACAACATTTTGACTAAGGAAAAAGAGAATACTTTTGTTAAAGCAGCACTAACTTCGACATATATTAAAAAATATAATATGATTTTTTTTAATCATTAACGAAAGTGAAAAAGTGAAGTAATAATTCGCTTTTAACAACCAGTATGGTTCAATTTAGTCAAAATAAGCAAACAAATATCGATAAGGAATTGTTCACTTGCAAGTAAATAATTCGTTTTAATTGAAACCGTATTGATATGACCTTCAATTTGACCACTTACTTAGAGAGAAATAACGCATTATGTATTCGTGTTGAGTTATTAAAAGGAAAAGAATGTCAACATGCAAAGCGAAACAAAGGTGAATCATTTAATTGACAGATTCGATCCACAAAAACTAATTCTGACCTTTTTCAACTTTTGATCCTCAGTGCTGTACAACTTTGTACCTTTTTTGACTTTCGAACTTTTATAACTGGGCGTCACTGGTAAGTCTTGTGTGGACGAGGCGCGTTTTTGACGTATTGAATTTTAAACCTGATGCCTTTTGTTATCTATTATTCATGTGTGTCTTTGCCTAATACGTTCTCCTATTTATTTGTATTGTAGTCCTGTAATATTATATTGTCATTTTAATGTTATATTTAACAATGCCATTAAAGTGCGAAATTTGGCATGCCACAAAACCAGGATCAACCCACCATTTTTTTCTTTAAAAATGTCCTGTATCAAGTCAGGAAAATGGCCATTGTTATATCATAGTTCGTTTTTGTGTGTGTATATTTTTACGTTGTGTTTCCGTTGTGTCGTGTGTTTTCTCCTATATTTGAGTGTGAATTTACATTACCTTAAGACGTGTCACGGTACTTTTCTATCCCAATTCATTTGGTTTTGATGTTATATTTGTTATTCTTATCGGATTTTGTCTAATGCTTAGTCCGTTGTTGTGTGTGTTACATTTTAATGTTGTGTCGTTGTTCTCCTCTGAAATTAAATGCGTTTCCCTCAGTTTTAGTTTGTTACCCCGATTTTGTTTTTTGTTCATAGATTTACAAGTTTTGAACAGCGGTATACTACTGTTGCCTTTATCTGATAAAGGTAAAACGACGATTAACATATTTCTAACCTATTATATGAAAATAAACAGTAAGGGGTCTTTATGGCAGCGAAAAAATCCCGCACTCGGAGGTGGTCCTCAATTGGCTCTTTAATAAAATTGTGTACTAGGTCAGTGAAATTGGACGTCATACCAAAATCCAAAACATATAAATGAACTAAAATTAAAAAAAATACAAGACTAACAGAAGAAATTAAACAAAATGGCAATGAAAATAAATGAACAAAGGACTACTAGCATTCACTGACATGCCAGCTCCATACCCCAATCAAGAATAAATTTTTCAACTTTATTTGATCACTCAGACCGAATAAATGTGTTTATTTCCGATGCAAAGACCCAATGAGTGAATCAATATTAATACCAAAATATACTATCCTTAATGACCTGACACCAGTACAGTAACTATATCCTTTCAGAATGAGTCTGTTTATAGGTTTGGTAGGCTTTCGGTGAATACTGACATTTTTGTGCTTTGTAAAGAATATTACCATGAAAGATTGTATTGAAATATTGGAACGTATAAGATGTCTGCATGTTAATTTGTATATACGAATGATGTCCTTGTACCGATGATAAAATTTAGTAAATATTGTGACTAGTTTGTGATATCGAAAACCCTTGCAATAATTTTTCAGTAATGCAGAGATTTCTTTCATTGAAATCAAATGCGTTGTAGCATATTATGATTTGTGAAATAAAACTAGTTAATTATAAAGATATGAAAAATTAAGAGAGAATATTTTTCCTGCCATATATTTGATAGCATATATCCTAAAAACAAGTACACGGGCGTATAACTTCCCCCCTCTTATGTCTATTAACCTCCCTATCAGTATTAAACAGTGTAATGAGAAGCTTGTTATTTTAAAACTGAGTAGTGAACATCATGTGTAAATATGTCAAACAAATATATGAAATCCATTTGTCCTTTGTTTCGTAATTATTTCTCGTGTTTGCCTCTTATTTCATACTTCAAATTTCCGATGTATTTTTCAATTTAGAACATAATTCTCAGTTTCATAAAAATTTGTGTGTTAAATAAGCCGAAACAATATAAAGAACACACGAACTGTGATAGACCATCAAACATTATTTTTGTGCTATCCGAGTCGGCAATCTAGAAGTAAAACTGTATCTATACAATTGCGGTAAATAGGAATCATAATATGACTAATCTATTAGAAAATGCTTTTTTGTTTCTCGGAAGTTAATCTTTAGAGATTGTTAATGTCGCTTTATTAATATACGTGTTCAACATTTTAGATGCTATCGCCAGTGTACTCTAAAATTTCCAATGACTGGAAGCTTTCAGGTTTTTAGTGTAGAGACACATATCATACTCTTTGGCCCTATAACAAAGGATGACACGCGTGAGAATATTTTTTTTTACAGAAGACCGAGTACCATCAGGACTAGACAATGAAAATACGGTTTAACACATCAAACGAGTTTATTGACGAAACTAAATGATAGAACTAGCTATGATGACATAAACAGCTCTTCATTGAATAGGAATCACTATGCTGTTTGCTTTGAATATGCAATACTATGATGTTTGATAAAAATATGACAATGGGCAGAAACTTGAATTGGTATATATGATGATATGGTGAATATACGGTATTTTATAATATATATACATTTATGTCAAGGTCGCAAGTCAATGACAAAAGTACACAACAGAAAATTGAGGATTCTAGGATTTTGTAATTGACTATTATATCACCATGATCACATACGATTACATTTTATGGATGTAAATTGATATTGACAATTGATATGTATAGAGTATCGGGTTTTCTACACATTGATATCGTAAAATATCAGCCGCGAGCCACAATGTGAACCTTTTTGGCGAGTGAGCGTAGCGAACGAGCCAAAAAGTTTCACATTGTGTCGAGCGGCTGATATTTTATGATATCTATACGAAGAAAACCCGATTATCTTTTTATCGTTCTATTACTGGTCGTTTCTTTCTCCCTAAGACAGTTTTACGCTTCACAAAAGCAAGCTTGATAACGTCTCCTCTCGCATTGTGACGTCGCTGATAACTTCTCCTTTCACATTGTGACGTCGCTGATAATGCCTGGTCTCGTTTTGAAGTCTTGATACGAGAATTACGGAGCAACAGAGCAGGGTGATATAGGCGGAGGGAAGGACGATAAACAATTTTATACAGGATATTATGTATCAATTTAAATTTTCTGTAGAATCAATCAAAACATTTTAGAACATAACATTGCAGGGCGTCAGTGATTAAATGAATTTAAAAAAGAGTAAACCAAGAGTATGAAACACACAAACAAATGTGGTTGTATTACTTTAATATTTATAAGTTAGATCATCTTGAGTTCCATAGAGATAATCATTCTAGTGTGTTCTGAACACACAATTAACTTTTAAAGCATAATTCAAATGTGAAAAGTACTATTATAGAAGTTCCGTGTACTATTGAAAATACCAACGTTTTCTTATTTCTTATGGACATCTACTTTAAGTTGCTTTAAGACAGTTGTTATCCATTTGTTTGATGTGTTTGCGCTTTTGATTGTGCCACTTGCTTAATAACTTTCCGTTTCGGATTTTATTTTTTACATTGACGTAAATAAGTTTTTACAGATTTTGTATGGCCCAATTCAATCTTTTGGGGCCCTCATATAGTCACCCAATCATAACGTTAGTTATCATGACAACGTGTTTAAAGATTATTTCTGACATATGTCTATTTCAACTTTTTTAACCAGTAATATTAAAACCATTACTGGATAAAAATAGTAGATTCATTCCAGGTTAGTTTTCTAATGAAATAATTGGTCTTATCAATACAAACAACTTTAGTCGTTATAAAGAAGTAACATCTAAAATGGCACGTATTTTTTTTTTAGAATCAATCTGTTTCTCGAGTTCAGTTTTTTGTGATTTTACTTTTTTCTATTCCATTCTACAGTGACGCAAAAACATTGCAGCTAAGTATTTAATTTTAAGCAAGCATAGCAGGAACTTGATTAAGAGGAATTAATTATTGATTCCATTGTGAACTTCGCTAGAGCATGGACTAAAAGAACAAAAAATGTTAACTGGCCACTTTGTCAGAATGGGTTTAAGAAATCAGGACTCTTTTGAAACATCGAACTCAATAGTTGTAAAACTCTAGGAATGATCCACCAAAGTGCATTTTTAAAGACAACGAAGCTGTTAATGTCTATAATCTATTCACAATAAATAGGTTGTTGTTTCTGCAAATAATATAGTTTTGTATATAGATCTTACTTCTTCAAGTGTATTGTAAACGAATAAGATATACATGAAGGAATTGTCCATTAGATTGACAAACCATTCTGTCCACAGTTAAAGACGGTCTCCAGAAATACTGTTAAAATATTTACTCGCTTTGTGTTATTAACCATATGTGGAATCTAAAAGACTAAAAAACTAAAAAAATCGTCTAAAAGAAAGAACTATAATGCAAATATATCAATGGTAGAATGCACTAATAATTTGCTGCTTTTTGATACCATACGATACATTTTATTAATAGTGAACGAAAAGAAAAACATGCTACATAAAGAACAAGTGATGAGTATTCTGGAGTTTCGTTTTGACAACATATTTGTTGAATTTTGAGGTAAAATATCTCAACAAGTTGCCGACATTTCTATGAGAGCAAACTAAGTATCATTCCATGCCGATCTCTATTTATTTTCATATGAGGTCAAGTTCCTTCCAAAACTTGTCAAAAATAAGAAGATCATAGAAGCCAGATCGTTTAATTATTGATGACGTTCTTTGCATATACAATCCAAACTTACTTAAAAAAATATATATTGTCCAGATCGCGAAATTAGATAAACGGCATACACGACTTCCACTCCTTCATATTAAGACTTATACCTCGAATTCGACATAAGCGGTAATTTCAGTACCAGAATCTATGACGATTCTAAATTAGAAATGTTCCTACCTTGGCAGCAGTATACAAATTTTACCTGCATGAGGTATAAAGATTTCCCAACTCATTCAGTATTCAAGAGCGTGCAGATGCTTCTCAGACTTAATAAAATGTCACGAGGATTTAAGCAGAAAGTTTATGAACTAGGGATATGACAAAAAACTTCTCGTCCTTATCTAAAAAGATTATAGGTACACCTCCCCATGCAAAGCTCTGATTGCTTGACAAGCTTTCGCTATAATGTTTTGTACTTTTTATTTTTAACAGATTTTCAGTTTTTAGATATTGATTTGATGTTAAACAGTATGGCTTCGACTATCACTGAAAAGACATGTTATATCATGTTATATAAATAAGCATATAGTGCAGTATAACTTGTTCAGTTAACATTATTTCTATTGTGTTGACCTAAATATATTTTATTGCTATTTGATTGATGTCTCATTGACATAATTTGTCGCATCTTATCTTTTTCATATCATCATAAGTGCACAAAACAATATCAGTAAGAGCTTTGTACTTCTATAGTTTCAATAGTTCTAAATGTGTAAATAAATCCAATAGTGAAAACATACTTGTTAAAATTCAATTACAAAACATAATAGAAAATGTCAATGTTGAGAACAAAAAATAAACAAAGTCTGGGAATGTTACAATGAAACGTGATGCTCCTCAGCATCACAATTTATGGTTTTGCTTTCTAGATCTTGATAAATTCTGATTAAAGTATGATTAAAATCTTTAAATTTGCAAGGTCAAATGACGATGTGTTTTGTCGGAAAAGAATCAATTTACAACAACAATCATTTAAAGCTCATGAAAAAAAAAGAAAAAAAAGTAAAATAACAGCCCATTTATTGCTGTTCTTTTATTGTCACTGTGACGTCTTTATTTATTTTAAACATCGTCTTCGTTTCAGTTTTGTATTAAATTAGAAAATGAAACATTTAATGTCGGAATATTTTGTAACTACTACAATTTAGTGGATAGATTTAAAGTTACAGTAACACGTTTATGACATTTCAGTAAGCTAATCACAACAAAAAACTGAAAATCATATTGAAAATTTTGACAATTTGATTTTCTAATAAATTTCAATATTTAGAAGGAAATTTAATCCCATTATGCCATCTTAAATTGAACAAAGAAACATGGACCATTATTGTCGATAGTAGAATTTGTTTTATTTTACTAACCTAAATGAGCAAATTTAGACAAACAAGACACTTCTGTTGTCCGCTGTTGAATTGAACTATGTTGACAGCTTTTAATGTATATATCATATTGATAATGCCAGTATTACAGAATGTTCCCACTGAACTGATAGTATTCTGTCGTGGACTGTTATTCCACAGCAGTGGTATCAATCAAGTGGCACAGAAATAAAAGTATGATGTATCTTTTTGTGAGTAGCAATCCAATATTACATTTAAGTTAGCTCACGGCCATATACATTGTGGGTAGGGAATATTATAAAACATAGAAAACATAATAATGGATTTACACAATGAAATTTAGCAAATGATTTTGTTTGATGGTTTAATATGAAATCAAATGGTTAAATGCAGTGCTTAATATAGGACTGATTAACGAGATTCAATAAATCAAACACCGACTTCAATTATTCACAAAGAACCAAAACCATTCACTTCGAAAGGATAGTATAAAACTATTGCAGTAAATTGTCTCACTTAACTTGTGTTTTATGCATTGCTAACCAACTCTATTTTATCTGATTTTAATTAACCTTTTACAGTAAGTAGACGGGATCATCAATTACATAACACTTTCTTTTGTCTAGACACCAACGTGTTCGAGTTGACTTTCCGTTAAAAATTGGTACCGGACGAATTTACCTCTGACATTTTCGTTTTGCAATGAATAAATCTTAGAAATTTGCATTTTGCTCTATGAGTCAGTTTGTACTGTCTGTTCCTGATATATTAATGCTGATGCTGCAATAATTTTGCTAATAGTTATCAAAGGTACCACCCCAAGGGTGACTGGGGACACGAAATATGGTCACTTGGTCTTCTCCCGACCGGCAGTAAAACGCTTGCCGAAGTGGGGCGTCCGTTTGACTGTGCGGGATGTATTAAGTTCGCAGTCACGTCCGGTCAGAATGGGGACGTTAAATCCGATGTCTCGTGTAAAGAGAGCGCCACGCTCTTTGCACGTTAAGAACCCTTGCAACAACTCTTTGAGGGCCCGTAGGTGGCCTGTTGCAACGCAAAATTTCTGTCCTTATCCAATATACCCTCATTTTCCAGTGGCAGTTCAAATGTCCCCGCCCATCATCTTAGATGGCCTCTATTATGACAAGACCTACCTATTGTATTTATTGTGAACTTGTTATCGTCTTGAATATGCATGAAATATTTGCCACTGGACGTTAAGCAACCAACAATCAATCAATCAATCAATCAATCAAAGGTACCATGATTATAATTTAATACGCCAGACGCGCGTTTCGTCTACAAAAGACTCATCAGTGATGCTCAAATCAGCATAGTTATAAAGCCAAACAAGTACAAAGTTGAAGAGCATTGAGGACACAAAAAATTGTGCCAAATACGACTAAGGTTATTTATTCCTCTGAAAAGAAAATTCTTAAGTTTTCGAAAAATTCAAAGTTTTGTAACAGGAAATAAAAATGACACTTTAATTGATATTCATGTCAACATGTCATTCATGTGATACCATCGGGGACGAAACGTCCACCAGCAGTGGCATCGACCCAGTGGTGTAAATAGTTATCAAAGGTACCAGGATTATAACTTAATACGCCAGACGCGCGTTTCGTTAAGGGTGTTTCCATTCTACATTACATCACAGTCCAAAAAAGGAAATTTAACAATAGAAATAGTTCGTTTGTCGTTATTTTTAGTATTGAGTTTCCCGTCTGAAAATGAAATATCTAAATCTAGGAAAGGTCAGCCTGGATGTTAAAAATTGTGTAGCATGCAGGACAATAAATTAATTGCTAGAAAATAAGAATATTATGGTATTATCTCTTGATTATATGATCGTTTAAAATTTCAAGACCGAATGAGCACTGACGAGGGCGTCTAAATAAAGGCAACAATAGTATACCCTGTTCGAAATGCATAAATCGATTGGGGAAAAAACAAATCCGGGTTCAAACTAAAACCGAGAGAAACACAACAAATATAAAAGGAGAACTACGACACAACAGAAACACAACACTAAAATGTAACATACACAGAAACGAACTATAATATAACAATAGCCATTTTCCTGACTTGGTACAGGACATTTTAAGAAAAAAATGGTGGTTGAACCTAGTTTTGAGGCTAGCCAAACCTCTCGCTTTTATGGCAGTGTTAAATATAACATTAAAATGACAACATTACATGAGAGTACTATAGTACAAATAAATGCAAAAACATTCAGGACAAAGAAATACACAAATGAACATTACAATAGGACATTTCGACATGTTAAATGTTATCAAAGGTACCAGACTTATAATTTAATACACCATACGTACGTTTCGTCTACATATAACTCATCTTTGACGCTCAAATCAAAATAGTAAAGGAAGCCAAACAAGTACAAATTTGAAGATCATTGGTGACCCAAAATTCATCTAAAGTAAATGTTATTTTTCATGTCTAGACTTTATTATAAATGTCAAATTCAAAATTACCACTCCCAAGAACATAAACTGATAATGTTTAGGTGCTTCAGATAATTTGATAAGAATTATTGTTCAGTAAATCTATCAAGATATTTACAGTGAGTGCTGACATGATTTATATATTTTTTCTCTGAATAATCATACAAGGCTAGCCTTATTTGAATATGATTAGTTGTATGCCCCTTTTGGTCGTATAGCTCTATTAAACGTGTTTAGGTCATAGACCTCCTCGTTCTTCATATGTTTGGGTTTGAGAGAAGGAAAGTCCAAAAAAAAAACGCATTGGACGCACACAAATAATAGTGATATTTTCAGTTACAGCATATTTGTATATATTTGTTTGTTACAGTCATCTGTATTCCCTTAACCAACAAGACTTTAAAAACTTAGGTGAATGATAAGTTAACCTACCAAAGCTTTGAAACCGCTAACACGTGAAGTTATATGAATTATAATAATGTTAGATTACATGCAATCAAAGTCTCACATTTTCTGCTGATAGAGCAGGAATAAAAAAGTTTGACTTCTTAAATTGTCCTCTTTACTAACCAGTGAAACCTAGAGCATAACAAATACTTCTTTAAAACTGACAATATCATATTTGCATGTATTATCCAAAGTGTGTACAACACACCGGTTATGAAAATGTTCTTATCGACGATCACATTTGACTTACAATCAGAAAATAAACAGAAACAGACAACCTTAATACCAAAGATCGTGTTTTAATTGAGATAGAGACACGTTGTTTCGGTCATTTGAATGTGATGATGACTTTAAAAGCGTGTAGTGTCGATTTCAGTCGTTTTTATTTCATACAAGTAACCGTTCTGGAGCAGTTTTTTTGCGTCATTAGAACTGCACGATATTAATAAAGTTCGCACAATTCAAATATGTTCGATCGTGACGTATCAAATCAAATATGTAAGCACCATATTCTAAGAGCATAAGGCCTAAATAATACTGCTGATAAATGGGAAGTACACTTTGGGAAGTATGTAATCGTCAAGTTCGTCGTTTTCAGCCGTTTCATCTGTGTCAATTGCAAGAAAAACGATCTCAATATGGTCATTTTTTGGTAGTATCATTCATGTCAAGTTCACTGCGATATATGTGAGATATAATCACTCACTAATATATTGATTATTGGGTAACATGACCTCATCCAAATGTCTAACAGTGAAATAAGATGAATAGTAGCCTTTTATTTTGTCTCTGGGAAGGCTTTGCATTAATTCTGCGTCAAAAGAATACATGTTGCTCTATCACATGTCCGTTAAATTTTACAAGGACTTAATAATCGTTTTTCAGTTTGAAATTATAAGGTCATCCACATCCTTTTAACTGAGATCACTTTAACAATGATGTTTCTAATAGAGACCGGTATTATATCTGAATGTCTAGACTTAAATACAAATGTCAATTTCAAAATTACTATTGTTAAAAACATTGACTTATAATATTTAGTTGCATCAGATAATTTGTTAAAAATTGTAGTTCAGTAGAAGTGTCAAGATATTTAGTTAGTGCAGACATGATTTATTTTTCTGAAAAATATATTGATAAGATAAGAAACCATCAAAAATCTTAATTCCCTGCATTCTCGTGGCAAGGTTAGCCAAAGATGATAAGATAAGTTGAATGCCCCTTTGGCCGTATAGCTCTTTGAATAAAGGTAACAGTAGTATACCGCTGATCAAAATTCATAAATCGATTGAGGAAAAAAAAAACCAAATCCGGGTTACAAACTACACAGAAATATAAGAGAAGAACTACGACACAACAGAAACACGCCATTAAAATATAACACACACAGAAACGAACTATAATATAACAATGGTCATTTTTCTGACTTGGTACAGGACATTTGAGAAAGATATGGTGGGTTGAACCTGGTTTTGTGGCATGTATATAACATTTAAATGACAACATTACATGACAGGACTACAATACAAATAAATGGTAGAACATATAGGACAGAGAAACACACGAATAATAGCTAACAAAAGGTGCCAGGTTTAAAATTTAATACGCCAGACGCGCGTTTTGTCCACACAAGACTAACCAGTGACGCCCAGATGAAAAAAGTTCGAAAGCCAAAACAAGTACAAAGTTGAAGAGCACTGAGGACCAAAAGTTCCAAAAAGTTTGCCTAAAACGTATAGTGTTTTCTGCCTGGGATAAGGACATCCTTATTATTTAGAATAATTAATACTTTTGCAAACAGTAAATTTTTAGAAAATTACTATATAATAGATATAATGATAAAACCGAAGTGTTGACTAACTACAGATTAAAAAAAGGTACACAAAACAACCTAAATCAGCACATAAAAAGTCACAGCCGAGTTAGCCAAAGCCATCAACGCACAAAGTGACGTCGCATTTGAATTTCTAAATTTTCCCCCCAAAAAACTGAATAGAATTAGAAAAGAATTCAAGATTAGATTTGTAATACCGATATAACATTCATTAATAACAATGAAAATTACAATACTGATTAATATCAAATTGTGATAGTAATTACATAATTAATTGTATCATCTAGCTATGTCGGTTTTTCCTCTGAATCAAACTTTAAACAAAATATATCGTATAGATTTATTTGACCCGAACTATAAATGAACTGGGTGATTAATCATCTTTACCATAACACACGAATACAGCAGAAAAAAATAAGAGGATAAGACATTTGACAAAATCCGATGAGAATAACAAATATAACATCAAAAGTAAATACATGAATTTTGGGTAGAAAAGTACCGTGACACTTCTTATGTCAATGCGAATTCACACTCAGCAAAACAGTCATAATCGGGAATAAGTCCCGTTCGGTAATTAAAAGAACGGACGATGTAATGACAAACCACTATCTAACACGTGGTAAAAATGTCCTCAGTTAGTTTGACAACCAATTTGTGATAGTGTCCGTAAAATTTACGGAGTGTCATTTTTAATCTGTCCTCATAACTTTGTTGGAGCAGTTTCTGCGTTAGGAGCACACTCCTGTATATGAAGTCCGTATAGTGAGAACATGCACGAGCATAACGTACCAATTGAGATATGTAAACACCATACGAAGTGGCAGAGGGCATGTTACTGCTAAGAAATAGGAAATTGATAATTGTGAAGTTGAAATCGTCCCGCTTATCAAAGAATTTCGTGTGAAGTCGTCCATCTGTGTCAATATTGAGGAAAATATCAAGGTATGAAGCAATCCTTCTAAACGTGTTTAGGTCATATACATCTTAGTCTTTTAAATGTTTTGGTTTGAGAGAGTCAAGTAAAAAAAACGCGATGGATGAACGAAATTAATAGTAGTATTTGTTTATTTGTCAAAGTCATGTGTAGTCCTTATACATGTTATACAACAGGTATTTAGAAATATTCGTGAACGAAATATAAACCTTGTTTTGATAATTATAGTTATATTAGATTCCATTCAATCAAACTCTCAATTTTCCTGATATAGAAGGGAAAAACATTTGACTTTTTAGATTGTCCTCTTTACTAACCAGTAAAACCTTGAGTGCTAGTATAATAAATATATCTTTGATACTGACAACATCATTTGCATGTTCTATCTAAAGTGTGCTACAAAAGACCGGTGATGTAAATGTAATTATCGACGATCACATTTGACTAATAAAGAATAGCTCATAATCAGTGAATGAACAGACACAGACGATCTATGGGTCTTTAATGTAGCAAAAATGTCCCGCAACCGACGGCATGCTTCATCTGGCCCCTAAACAAAAATGTATACTAGTTCAGTGATAATGGACGTCATACTAAACTCCGAAATATATAAAATAAAATAGAATAAAAAAATCATACAAGACTAACAAAGACCAGAGACCCCTGACTGGGGACAGGCGTAAAAATGCAGCGGAGTTCAACATGTTTTATTGAGATCTCAACCCTCCCCTTTGCAACTTTGTACTTATTTGCCCTTAAACTTATTTTGATTCGAGCATCACTGATGTCTTTAGTAGACGAAACACTCGTCTGGCGCAAATACTTAATTTTTATCCTGGTATCTGTGATGAGTTTATTTATCTATACCTCTAGCCAATGTAGAAAAAAAACCCAAACACACAACAATAGTAGACGTTCTGAAGCTGATTTTGCAACAACAGAACTTCTCAATTATTGATAAAGCCCGTGTAATTCAAATATGTACACGCGTAACGTATCAAATCAAATATGTAAGCACCATATTCTAAGAGCATAAGGCCTAGATAATACTGCTGATAAATGGGATGTACACTTTGGGAAGTATGTAATCGTCACGTTTGTCGTTTTCAGTCGTTTTATCTGTATCAATTTCAAGAAAAACTTTCCAAATAATAACCTTTTTGTCAGTATCCTTAATGTCCAATTGGATATATGTGAAATGTATGCACTCACTGAAATATTGATTTTTGGGAAACTGCACCTCATCCAAATGTCTAAAAGTGAAATAAGATGAAAAGTAGCCTTTTCTTATTTGTCTTTAAGAAGGCTTTGCATTAATTCTTCATATTAAGAAGACAACAGTAAGTCATTCAGTAGTGTGCAATGTCGTAGATAAAAAAAAAAAAAAAAAATGCGGCTGTTGACCTATAAATGGCCATTATATTTTATTAGGACTTGAATCTTTTTCATTTCTGAAATTATCAGATACCGGTATTATATCTGAATGTCAAGACTTAAATATAACTGCCAATTTCAAAATTACTACTTTTAAGAACATTGACTTATAATATTTAGTTGCATCAGATAATTTGTTAAAAATTATAGTTTAGTAGAATTGTCAAGATATTTACAGTCAGTGCTGACATGATTACAGCAAACCTTCCTGAACTAATCTTTTGATAAAGTACGAAATCATTAAAAGGCTAAAGTTTAAGCACTCTCGTAGCAAGGTTAACCTTAGTTGAATTTAATAAGTTGAGTGCTCCTTTGTAGTTCTTTTAAACGTTTTTAGGTCATATACAAGTAAAAACACCCCCCCCCCCCAAAAAAAAAAAAACCGCTTTGGACGTACGAAAAAAAAGTGACATTTTCAGTAAAAGCATATGTTTACACATTTGTTTTCTGTCACATTCATCTGTAGTCCCTTTACAAACCAAAGTTTCCAAACTTGGGTGAACGATAAGTAAACCTCCAAATGACTTGAAACCGTATACACTTTAAATTTGAATGATAATGTTGGATTATTAAGTCCCACTTTTTGGTGATATAGTAGGATATACATATATAGTACGGCACAATGATATGGATAAAAAAGTTTGGCTGTCACTTGGTCATTTTATGAGGACTTTTTAAGTAGTACTTTGCACTTTTAAAATTATAAGATCGTCAAAAGATTGTTTAACTAAGACAATAAGACATGGACGTTAAAAGGGTATTATTCTATAAATCTAGACTTTATTATAAATGACAATTTTACAATTATTACTGTCAAGAACATTGACTGATAATATTTAGGTGCTTCAGATAATTTGTGATAAATTAATGTTCTGTATGAACTGTCGAGTTATTTTCAGTCAGTGCTGACATGATTAACAACAATCTTTTCTTTGAAAATTCCGTTGATACATTAAGAAAATATTAAGAACCTAAAGTTTCAACTTGATAAGACATAGTAGATAAAATTTGACTATATATGATTCTTTGAAAAGGCATACACTTTAGGGGCCAGCTGAAGAACGCCTCCGGATGCGTGAGTTTCTGGCTGCATTGAAGACATATTGTGGCCTTCGGCTGTTGTCTGCTCTTTGGTCGGGTTGTTGTCTCTTTGACACATTCCCCATTTCCATTCTAAATTTTATTACTTAAAGTTTTATAAAATTATAATAATGCCAGATAACATGCATGCAATTAAATTCACGGTTTTTGTTCTATAGTAGCATTAAACTTTCAATATGTTGTCCTTTTTACTAACGAGTAAAGCCCAGAATCTAACAAATATTTAGAAAACATCTAAATATGAACATTTTTCGGTAGCATCCTTAATGTCAAGTTCATTGGATAAATGAGATGCAAACACACCCTGAAAAATCCTCATTACGTAAGATATTCGTCTACTGTATCTGAAAGTGAAAAAAAGATGAAAATTTACTTTTTTTCTTTTTGCCTGTTGAGAAGGTTTGTATTCATTCGGCTTCACATGAATACAATAAGGGTGTAATGTCAAGTATGAAAAAAACTGTATTTTTTATGTCATGTATTTGTTCTTGGGATCAGTGTGGTTCTTTACAAAGTTGGATTTTTCGAGACCTTATACGAGAAACTTGTATAAACGACTACCATTTTTGAAGAAATAAACTCATCATAGATACCAGGACTAAATTTTGTATATACGCCAGAGGCGAGTTTCCTCTACAAAAGACTCATCAGTGACGCTCGAATCCAAAAAAGTTAAAAAGGCCAAATAAAGTACGAAGTTGAAGAGCATTGAGGACCAAAATTCCTAAAAGCTTTGCCAAATACAGCTAAGGTAATCTATGCCTGAGGTAGAAAAGCCTTAGTATTTCAAATATTCAAAATTTTGTTAACAGGTAATTTATAAATATAACCATATCGATGATAATTCATGTCAGCACAAAAAAGTGCTAATACTGGGCTGGTGAAACACTCGGGGAAATAAATCTCCACCAGCATTGGCATCGACCCAGTGGTTGTAAATAAACTCATCATAGATACCAGGACTAAATTTTGTATATACGAAAAGACCATGTCTATAATTATCTATAATTAAACATCTGGAATAGAAGTGTGTGGTATTTTTTTAAAAATTTATAACTATAGTGATTGAGATTTTGGAACAGATATTTAGAATTTGTAACAATCCCCATCTGCTGATTGAGTGACCTTCATCACAATGTTTTTGGATGCCACATTTACTGTAGACAAAAAGGTGTAAGAATTATAGATTGAAGTTTCATTACGAAAAGAAGACGCTTAGCGCTTTTTTGTATCCAATAATTGTTGTTAAGCTCATATAAAGAAGGTTATTCATTAACACTTGTAATGTACACTACTTCCGTTGACTTCTCTGTCCCCTAGTTGATACACTGATAGCTGATATTTTAATGGATATTATTTATTTTCGATATTAGCAAAATACGGAATTAATTTGGGAAAACATATTCTGTTTCATCAGAGATATAACCATCATTATTAATTTTCTGAATTGATTTTTAATATAGTATAATGAACCAATACAGTGGCTTATATTCAGTAATGAAATTACACATACGTTGAAACGTGACTTCTTTGTTGGTGTAAATGAAAGCGTTCTTAACTATATATTAAAATAACTACAGCCTGCAGAGATTAACACGATTCAATCACATTCATCTACAAGACATGTTTATAACTGATGTTGGTTACCATCTGTCTTCTTGTTTTTCTTTAATGTTTTTCATAAATTATTTCTTTGGTTTTATTCTTTTGAATTGTTTCCATTTTGTCTCATCGTGTAATTTTATAGCATCAACTGTATGGTATGTATTTTGTTTCTTGTTACGGTCACCTATCATTGCTTTTAAACGCTCCTTTTGGGCTCTATTAGATTAAAGTCTTGTTGACTTATCGGCTTATTTATTTTTGCTAATTCAATAAATATAATCAAATTAACTAGAGGATGAGAAGTGCTAAATGTTCATTGCAAAATCCTTGGATGTGTTAACACGGATTAAACATGTAGCGGCCCAACACAACCCCTTAACTGTTATAGTGGTGTAACAGTACTACATATGTATAAACTTTACAAATCAGATGAAGAGGGCTCAACTCATTAGATCGATACAAAACAGAAAAAAAACAAGTAACAAAAACACAGACCGGACGTGGCAGGATGCTATACATAAGTAAAAAACTGGTCGGTTAATTTTAAACTTTTGTGGATTTTTAAAAATAATATACATATTATATTAAAATTATATATGATTGCATATTTACATATTTACCTGTTTCTAATATCGATGTACGTATTTTTTGTAGTTCTGAAATTCCGGAAACGAGTGTCATCCTAAAAATGCAGTTAACTTTTTGTGTATCTTTGATACATATGACGTGGTTGAATACTTTAAACATCCCGCCATTATGTTATTGATCTTATTCAATTTTTGCAATTTCTACATGTGTGACGTTTACATTCTGACGTCAAACGCGCGACTCTACACTAGAGTTGATGTTAATCTAGCCATTCGATAATAGGACTTAAAAAGCCCCAGTCACACTGTCACGTTTCAAGAGCTACGTTTTACTACGTTTTGTAAGCGTAGCGAAACGGAAATATACGTAACGAAACGTATCGAAACGTAGTGATCACTGTTCAAAATGGGACCTGCCCCGTTTGAAAATTTAACAACAAACGTAGCGAAAATTGATACGAAGTAGAAACCTAGTAAATACGTACCAAAGCTAAACGGAACGTAACAAAACGTGCTAACTACGTATCAAAACGTATCAATGCGTGATGGAAACGTGGGTCTACACGTACTTGTATCTAGCAAAACAAGATAAAAACGTAGCACAAACCTAGTAAAACCTAGCTTTCAAAATAACGGGACATTTTTATTCAAAACGTAGTTGAAACGTAGCAATTAAAAACGTAGTAAAACGTGACAGTGTGACTGGGGCTTAAAATATTTCAATCTTTTACTGTATTGGTTGATTTTGACATACTTAAATGATTACATTTAAAATGTAAATAAAATTACTTAGTAATGAATGTGGTTGTTAAATTTAATATATAGTTTTTTGTGCTTCTTTGTTAAATTTTTGTTTGTTTTTGTTCTTATTAAGATTTTGACACGGTGATGACTACTGTAACCCTATTTAGACAATTTTACCTATTATGTCTGTTTTATTCACGCATCGTTGTCAATATAATGGAATTTGTTGTTACTGTCACACATGATTAAACCATTGCCTTTTATTATGTCTATTTTCTGTGAGTTTACTGTTTATAAAACGTTTCATTATAAGAACTCTAAAGATTTTCTACCCCAAGTCATAGATAGCCTTGGTCGTATTTGGCACAATTCTGGGAACTTTCGGTATTTTAACTAATTTTTACAACCAATTGGTCACTGCCTCTGCTGGTAAACATTTAGTATACCAGGATAATACCGGTTCAGTAGTCAGAAGACTTCGTACAGGCATTTTAATAGGTAGAAAATTGTGAATTAAACCTGGGTTTATAGCAAGTTAAACCTTTCACTTGTATGACAGGGGCATAAAATTCCATAAGCAGATATAGTATGTAAAAATGTAGAAAATAGGGTTAAAGCAGTCAACACGGTGTTATAATCTTAATCACTATAATAGAAGCAAATGTTTCAACAAAGATCAACCAAAAGGCATCTAAACAAAGCTTATCAAAAACGAAAGACATGAATACTAAAACAACCATCGCACAATAACACAATGACGGGATGTAAAAGTACCCAGTAACGTCAAACGGGTATTCTTAAAAATCTCTTGGGTGTGTTTTAGTTGATTTTAGTGTCTGATGCATGCTTTTTTTTAATTATTAATTGTTTTTGGCTTTTAACAAGCTGTCAGTAGCTTCTAGTACTCTCAAATCGTACTTTCTTGTTAATTTGACCTGTTCATACTATTTGTATTGTGTTTTTGTTATATAAGGTTAGCTTATGCAGTGTTATATTTGGTCTATATATCAGCTTTGAAAAGTGTTTGGTATTACTTTAAATTTTCACTCCTTCGTACTATGAATGTCAAAATTATTTATTTGAAAAATATTCCCTTTCTCTGTTTAAAGTGTATAACTAACAACAAAATTATTTTCATTTACCTTTGTATAAAATTATTGTAAATGGCGGAATTTTATGCAAGGTTATTGTTGTTTTTTTCTGATATTTGTTAATCATTTCAAAGCGGTATAGTACTGTTACTTTATTTATTCATCCCTTAGTTTATTGATTTTGTATTTACATTGTATCATTGATCAGATTTATTCGATCAGTGTATGTTCACTTGTGTTAATATGTATTTTGTTTGAGTTGAGTCATTTCAATTGATATTTTTTTCTCTCTAAATCTGTCGATGGTAAAACAAATAAAGACAACAGAAGTATACCTGTGTTCAAAGGTCATAAATCGATTGAGAGAAAACAAATCTGGGTTACAAAGTAAAACTGAGTGAAACACATCAACTATAAGAAGAAAACAAACAAACAGAAGGAACTTTGAAGCGAACAAAATATAAAATAAAACCGCTGTTTTATATAGAAACGAACAATTTGATAACAACTGTCATATTCATTATCTGATACAGGACATTTTAAGAGAAAATGGTTGGTTGAACCGGGTTTACTGGCCAGGAAAGATGATTAACAAGAAATATATTGCTCGATAATTGTTTCTTATGATAAAAGATTTTTGTCTATATAAAAATATTTAAGAATAACAGAATATGGTATGATTGGCATTGAGACACAACACACCATAGGTAAAGAAAAAAAAAACCAAATGAGGTCAATATACGGCCTTCAACGATGAACAAACCCCATATCTTATTATATTATAGCAAAAGCCATAGTCTTTTAATAGATTTATTTTTATCACAGCGTATTGAACTTACAGTGGAAATACAACAGGATATTATATAGACAAAAGCTGATTACACTGTTGGTATTCGTTACTTTATGACGTAATTATTTAATAATTTGTACTGTTATAAGTGATAATCAGCCTTTAAATGTCTAAGAACACCAAAACTAAACACAATCTTCTTATTTTTTCATGGATTGCAAATATGATGCGCAAAAGGGTGTCTTCGGAGTAATGTCTTTTGTTTTTGCTCTAAAGTGACCTGTTGAAAGTTGTAATGTTGCCTGTAATAGTTCAAAGAGGCAGATTTCTTTCAGGGTCTTCAATTTGTGTGCAAGGATGAAATAAGATAAGACATTGTGGTTTGAAATTACGTCCGCTATAAAAGATAACTTTTCCTTTTAAAGTTCAGTTTGGTTAGTGTCTTGTTATCGTCTTTTCCGTTGAATCTGAAAAGGGGATACAACAGATACCGGAAGCTTTACATTATATTTTGACGTATTTCTAGATAAAAAAGACACATGAGACCACTTCGTTTCTGTTATTGCAAACTTTTGCATTTTTTTATTTCAACATTTCATAAGCCACTTTATACTTCAGAGCTTGTGTTTGTACTCAATGTTTTCTTGAAGTAGGATGGTTATGCTTACATGGAAACAACTGATCAAAGATGGAGTTATCGCTACAAAAGTAGCATAAAATAAGTCCATTTAGTCGTTGTCACAATCCTGTCTTACTGATTCTTTAATGATATATAATTACGGAACTCTACTAACCATCTGATTCTGATTTGTCAGGATCATCACATTCACCTGGTGGAGTGTGAATATTAACCAGTTTACATTTGCGAAACCCCCAAGTTCACCTATAGTTTTCGGTATACTTCATATTGTGGAATCTTTGGTTTTCTTCCTTTTTTACTTTTTCTTTTGGTTGTTTTTATCTGTCTTCTTCGTTTTAATCTTTGTTATCGGTCCTTGTCATCGTTCTACCTTGTTTATTTACAGTAACCGTCCGTTTCCTTAGAGAGAATGTTAACACCAACGTGATGGTTGGACTGTTGTATCGCGAGCATTTTTTTTTCTGAACGGGATATTCATTTTGCTCTTTGATGAGGATCGTCCTCAAAAGTAAACAAATTTTAAGGAGCAGATATTTTTTTTAGAAAAAATATTGTTGGTTAAGGGTCAATTAGTTCTTTACATTTTTAAAAAGAACGCGTGTTTCGACCGTTATTTGGGAATGGAAATATGGACGAGGGTATTCGTCATAGAATCATAGATTTCGCCTTGCATCAGGCTCCCTTAAAAGATTTTGTAAGGATCTGCCCACATGAATCATCAGATTTAACTCCACATTTCGATCGCACGTGGACGCGTATTTATATTTATACATTCCGCACAGACAAACGAACGTTCCTCTTATAAGACCTTAGAATGGGATCTATTGCCTGATGAGAAAAGTCAAGATGTGACAGTTAAAATTATACCAAGCTGATCCCCGGGGTTTCATCGGGCTAGACAAATCAAGTTTATTTACTTTAATGAACCCGCATTTTTATAATAACTCTCACAATAGTATGAAACATTGTCCCTAACTGTTACCGTTTGACACATCGCTTAAAGAAATCGCAGAAATGTCCAATGAAGGTTCTCACAAGACAATTCAATATGTCAATAGTTGAGTAAAACGCAATATCGTTTCTCAAGGATATAACTATCAGAAATTTTGTTATGATTCTATATTAACCTCTAGTGCAAAAGAACTTCTAATTGTTTATCTTGAAATGTACTTTTTTAAATGATACAGGATTAAAAGAAGTAAAATTACAAAATAATGAACTCTGAGGAAAAATTCAAAAATGAAAGTCTCTAATCAAATGGCAAAATCAAAAGCTTGATATAACTTCACGAATGCTCAATTTACAAGTGTTTTTTTTCAGAAAAGTATATTTCCCTTATATAGACCGTTTTGTGGCCTTCGGCTGTTTTCTGCTCTATTGTCGGGTTAATGTCTCCTTACCACATTCGAAATTTCCATTCCATTCATTTATCATCCTGATCCACAATTTGATTAAAAGATATTTCATCAGGATTCCAGGCGATATTATTATGCTTTTGTGTACTCATTGCAAAAGGTAAAAACAGGTTGTGCTTGATAAGGTGAGCACTTGAAAAACACAGTTCACATTCGGAACCCCTTCGGAGGTTGTTTTTTTTTTTAATCGGGAAATCTTAAATACTTGACTTTACAAAAATATAATTTGATCTTTATCAGACTCTTAAAATCAAACAAGTGTTGAAATATTATGGATACGCATGCTTCGTACAACTTGTTTTGACCACATCTTTATTGGTATTAATGCGTGTTGACGTAATAAGTCTCGGCACTATACTGTAATTATACAAAGTTTACAAATGACAATCAGTCATTTTGACAATATAAGCGACCAGATATCCGATTAAGACAACAGGTGCAACGTGACTTAATGAAGTTAATCAGATGAAATATTACAGTAGTAGTGTTATAACCGCGTATATACTGTTAACACATTGGTGCTTCATTTCTTATCTTGTATTGCAGCTAGAATTTGTAATTAGCTACTGGTTTGCTACCTTTGAAAAATTAGTGCATAAATAGAATAAAACAAAATTTATTCAATGTTGATTGATTTTTGTTGCTGAAAGTCGAGTTGCTAAATACTACGCTTCTTACAAACGAATCCAAAAGTTACTCATTTTTAATACGGCACATTTAATAATAACAAGACAAACACACAAATATTTTTCACAGAATAGGATACATAATTCGACTAGCAGTCGTTCCAAATTAAGTTAGAAAGCAAATAAGCGACATTCATCGGTAATACAAATGTATTATAGGTCAAAAAGATCAAAGTACACATTTGAGCCATCCGTCAATACAACCGCCCCCTAAAAAAACCAAACACCTAACTGTGTTAAACAATCATTTTTAACTAAACAGATAAAACTTATTGAACAATATGTCTTGTTATGTTCTAATTCGTAACCTCAAACGAACATAAAACATTTATCAATATAATACAAAACTTTAACATGGGAGTAGCCACTTGCAAAGGTCAAGTGCATTTTTATTCAGGTAATAGGTACACGTAATTCATTTTTTATCAATGAGAATTATGAAAATTGTCTTGTCTCTAACTAGCACTGCAACATCCATATTTGCGACTCTTCTTGTACTATCAACCTGAAAATAAATAATTTTCATAATTATTTATTTGGAAAAAAGCATCTAGAGCACTTGACTGCAATGACTCGAATGACTTTAACTACTATCAAACCACCCGTGCATGAAATTCTTCCCGCATACGTTACATACCTAACCAAACAGACCTTTCTATAAATAGCATAAACACATGTTCCTTACCAAACAAAACAAACTAGCATCGATATATGTACAACTTTGATAAATATAATAAATGTAGCCTTCGATTTAAATAATTGTTAAAGGCTTCACACGGTTGCCTATAATTGCTTAAATCCACTTTAGTTGAACTTTAATGGTCAGTTGTTTCATTGGCTATCACATCACATCACATTATTTATATTCGGCAGAACAATATCAATGATGAACTTTTTTCTCAATACAAGGGAAAATATCTCAAACGACGATAAGCAACAACCCACAGTGTGAACATAGCTCACCGAAAGGGTCCTTTACCAGTTGATTATGTAAAACTAGGATGACAATGACATAACTTTAATATAACACCTGCAAAGTAAACCTGAATAATTAAAATATGACAAAATTAAACTATCAACAGGAAGTATGAATAACTTTGATAAATATAATTATGTTCTAATTCGTAACCTCAAACGAACATAAAACATTTATCAATATAATACAAAACTGTCACATGGGAGTAGCCACTTGCAAAGGTCAAGTGCATTTTCAAAGATCGGTCAAATGTATGATCAATTTATTATAATTAGGCAGCAACCATTTGATTTTCTGGGGTGGGGGGGGGGGGGGGGGGGGGGGGGGGGGGCTATGTTTTTTTTTGGAAAAAAAGTTTGTTTCCAGTTTTTGGAGAAAAAAATAATTTGTTTTTGATTCTGAGAAAAAAAAAAATTGTTTGTTTCAACCTCAGCTGCCACTATATCACAGTGTACAAGCGGACAGTGACACAAAACGGAAGTTGCTGATCTGTCCGACGGCGATCGGCTCGTTGTTTTTCAAAAAAATATAGAATATCAACACAAAGTGTCCCATAATGGATTGTTCAGCAGCTCAAGGTAAGTGAATAACTACAATGATGTATTTTTGACCATTTAAAGCTTATTTTATGCTTTTAGCATCAACCGTCTTTTTAAAATAACTCCTGATCATGAAGAGGGGTCAAAATTTTGCGATTTTTCGAGTCATAAATCTTAACAAAACTCCGAAAATTCAAACATTTTCAAGATTTTTAATCGATACATAGTTGAATAATCATATTCCGCATACACACACAAAAGTTTGGTTCATTTTTTTTTATTATATTGTCACAATTGAATCTTTTCTATTCAAAGTGTACTGTCCGCCTCGTTGCCACCGTATGTTTTCATACTGTCCGATTCGTTGGTCATATTCATGATCGATATCTTAAGCAAAAGTAAGATTGAAACATGCAATTTATCCACATTTAAACTTTATTCAACACAGATACTGTCTTTGATTATATATGGAAAATATTTAAAGATTATATATTCAGCTTGGATCTCGTGTCAATTAAAGGGGGACATTGGTCACTCTTCCAGAACCTTTACTCATGTCTGCTGCTCGTATTCATCGTTTGCGGACCTTGTTGTTAGATTCTCTACCGATATAATATTCTAATAAATGCATGGTGAATTCAGTACACATGTTCCCTATGACATGATCTTTCTAATTTAATGCAAAATTAGAGTTTTGATCCAATTTTACGGCCTAATGAACATAGAAAACGATAGTGCGAGTGGGGCATCCGTGTACTATGGTCACATTCTTGTTTAAAAGTTATTTTAAAACAACAGTAGATGATAGTGAGTGATGCAGCGCACTTAAGAACATCAATTAAATAATGTTTTGCTTATATTTTCAGATATACATGATGAGTACTAGTAATCCTTATAGTTGTACAACATGCTTGTTTTCGTGCAAAATATTTTCCGAAATAATAGACCACAATATAATTCGCCATCCGGAACAAACACTTAAAATAAAGGTTTATATTCAAAATAAATGCATTCTTCAGACGAAAAACTTTTGTGTTATACCAAACCAACTACAAAAGGATGGTTATTACATACATAGTGACAATTATAAGGAAACTCTTAATATAGGAAAAACATGTGATCTTTTGGAAACAGCAAGCACTCTTTTTGAAATTGAAAATGATAACTCGCATGAAATTGGAAGCCCAGTTGCAAAAAGACAAAAAATCTCCACATCAACACCCCGCAAATCTGATATTTCTCATGACCTCAAGGAACAGACAGACGAGGAAATGGAAACTGAAGGAGACAAGAATAAATCATTTTTCGATATCGATGCAGATCTGTCGAGAGAACTTTTGGATCTTTCTATATCGGATGACAATTACATTGACTCTGATATTGAAGAAATGCGGCAATTGCTGCCAATACTTTTTGAAAAAATGAAAACAGTAAATCAAAAATATAATTGACGGACGGACGGACGGACGGACGGAGTGAATGACGAAGTATAGCGGTTACGAGACTTTCTTTCACTTCGATGACGCAGGTTACAATCAAGATATAGATTTAGATATGGTCATAAAAGATTTACTTAAAGCATATGACCAATAAGAGGCGGATCCAGATTTTATAAAAATAAAAGGGGTCCCACTAATGTTTGCATCAAGAATGGAGGAGCGGACACAAAACAAGTTGACTCGCAATCTCTGTAAATTTTAAATGAAATTAAAACCGATAAGGATGGCCTGGGGGCCCACGCCCGTTTTTGTTCAGCTTATGCCATGTTGGTATACGGCGTGTAATGTTTAGAACATAATAATATTTGATAACTTCATTGATTTATATTTGATCAATCGTTCAGCATAATTATCAAAGCATTTATATATATTTTTATCACACATTTTGAACTGATATGTATGCTTTTGCATGGTCAGATAAAGCAGGAAGTTAAAGTTGGCTATTTTCCAATATCCATATCAGCCCCCGAAAATCCATATCAGCCCCTGAAAATTGATATCAGCCCTTGAAATCGATATCAGCCTTTGAAAATCGATATCAGCCCTTGAGAATCGATATTAGCTTTTGAAAATCCATATCAGCCCCAGTAAACTTGGAAATATGTGATAAATAGATCATGACATGTCATTTTACATATCGGCCCTGGTTTCAGCCTTCGACCCATATCAAGCCCTCGGGCTAAAGCCCTCTGGCTTGATATGGAAGTCTAGGGCTGATACCAGGGTTGATATGGAAAATGCCATGTAATAATTAAAAATTATCGTGTCCTTTTCTTCACAGACATTTCAAAAGGAAAATACGCTCTTACTTTGCATCCGTGATCAGACTTTAACATTTCGATCATAATGTATACTATAACATAGATGTAATCGTAGGTACATGGGGACGGGTATTTTTTGCCCCATATTTTCCATATTTGTTAATTTCACTGATATTCGTGTTTTTTAAACTTACAAAAATATAATTCAGGAGCGGATCCAGAAATTGTTAAGAGAGAATTCATACCCAGATGAAAGATTAAAAAAAAAGTAACTAGGGTTCCCAACCCCGGACCCCCGACCGCCTGGATCCGCAACTGCCTAAGCGATTACAAATACATGTATTAAGTAACGTGAATGTATTCATATTAATTTATTTAATCGATGATTTGTACATATAAGAATTGAATAATAACTCATACAGAATAAATGCAAGTTATGATAAAAAATTTAACAAGAAAGGCTTCACCGCATACTTCATGTTAAATGTGTGTATATAAGTATTCTTACCTCTACTAAGGCAATAGGAAAACAAACTCATGGACCATTCAAGTACACCGTAACTTTTCAATTGATTCTTTTTGACTTGAATTCCAAGCCATGAGATTTGTTTGATTATTGGTGAAATAAGACGCAAACTGGGTGTAAAAAACTATTGTTTTGATTTTCTGTGTCAAACGTTTATAAATATAAAAAAGAAGATTTGGTGTAATTGCCAATGAGACAACTCTAAACAAGAGAACAAATTAAATGACACAGAAATGAACAACTATAGGTCACCGTACGGCCTTCAACAATGAGCAAAGCCCATACCGCATAGTCAGCTATAAAAGGCCTAGAAATAACTTTTGTTGCATGGTTGTATTTTTCATGAAAAGTTATTACCCCTATTTATGTTTTTAAGTGATAAAAATAACAATGTTCCACATGAATGTATGAATAAATATACCATAAAAATCACCTACGTGCCCCATTTTCCTAAAACAAACTAGAGAAACGTATATTAAATTTTCATGTGCATGCATTAACAATGCTTTTTATATGTAATAATCAGTAACATTTTATAAATGTTGATATTTCCTAGGAAATCGGTCATGAATGTGGATAAATTGCATGTTTCAATCTTACTTTTGCTTAAGATATCGATCATGAATATGACCAACGAATCGGACAGTATGAAAACATACGGTGGCAACGAGGCGGACAGTACACTTTGAATAGAAAAGATTCAATTGTGACAATATAATAAAAAAAAATGAACCAAACTTTTGTGTGTGTATGCGGAATATGATTATTCAACTATGTATCGATTAAAAATCTTGAAAATGTTTGAATTTTCGGAGTTTTGTTAAGATTTATGACTCGAAAAATCGCAAAATTTTGACCCCTCTTCATGATCAGGAGTTATTTTAAAAAGACGGTTGATGCTAAAAGCATAAAATAAGCTTTAAATGGTCAAAAATACATCATTGTAGTTATTCACTTACCTTGAGCTGCTGAACAATCCATTATGGGACACTTTGTGTTGATATTCTATATTTTTTTGAAAAACAACGAGCCGATCGCCGTCGGACAGATCAGCAACTTCCGTTTTGTGTCACTGTCCGCTTGTACACTGTGTATATGTAATGCTAAAATTGAAAGAAAAAATTTGTTTTCGACTTGTCGCGAAAAAAATAGATTGTTTTTCGCCGCAGGCGAAAAAAAAAATTTGTCCAGAAAAAAAAAAACCATAGCCCCCCCCCCCCCAGAAAATCAAATGGTTGCTGCCTTAAATACCTAAATTCTGAGATACAGATAATTGAGTAATAATGTTTTCCTTCACATAACCATCTTTAGCAGATTCGGATCGATAAATCAATCTGTCATGTTTACAAAAACTATGTATCAAGCTTTGAAACCATAATTATAAAATAATTCATCCGTAAAAAGAACCTATATCCAAAATAAACTAGCATAGTACTATAGTGTTAAGTGTAAATCTTATGAAGTTATAGCATAAATATTGACATTCGACATGTAGCATTCAGGTACATTACATAGACCTTGATCAAGCAGTGTCATGTAGCCCATCGGCATTGATTCAGCGTACATGTTGTTTTTTTTTTGTATTATAATCAATCAACATACCTTAATCGATCAACATACCTTAATCAATCAACATACCTAAATCAATCAACATACCTTCAATGGTATTCTAGCTAAGTGGTAATCCGTATTGTTATTCTAGCCAAGCGGCAACCTGTATTGTTATTTAGCCAAGTGGCAATCTGTTTAGTTATTATAGCCAAGTGGCAATCTGTATATTGTTATTCTAGCTATGCGGCATATCTTAAGCGTTACTCTAGCCAAGCGGCAATCTGTATTATCATTTAAGGCAAGCAGGCTGCAATCTATATAGTTGTTATAGCCAAGCAGCATATCTGAAGCGTTAACCTAACCAAGCAGCAATCTATTTTGTTATTTAAGCCAAGCAGCAATCTGTATTGTTATTCTAGCCATGGGACATATCGTAAGCGTTACTCTAGTCAAGCAATAATCTGTATTGTTATTCTAACCATGCTGCATATCTTAAGCTTAACATTGGCCAAGCGGCAATCTGTATTGTTATTTAAGCCAAGCGGCAATTTTTATTGTTATTCTAGCCATGCGGCATATCTTAAAAAGCGTTACTCTAGCCAATCGGCAATCTGTATTTTTAGCTCACCTGGCCCAAAGGGCCAAGTGAGCTTTTCTCATCACTTGGCGTCCGGCGTCCGTCGTCGTCCGTCGTCGTTAACTTTTACAAAAATCTTCTCCTCTGAAACTACTGGGCCAAATTTAACCAAACTTGGCCACAATCATCATTGGAGTATCTAGTTTAAAAAATGTGTCCGGTGACCCGCCAAACCAACCAAGATGGCCGCCATGGCTAAACATAGGGGTAAAATGCAGTTTTTGGCTTATAACTCAAAAACCAAAGCATTTAGAGCAAATCTGACATGATGTAAAATTGTTTATCAGGTCAAGATCTATCTGCCCTGAAATTTTCAGATGAATCGGACAACCCATTGTTGGGTTGCTGCCCCTAAATTGGTAATTTTAAGCAAATTTTACTGTTTTTGGTTATTATCTTGAATATTATTATAGATAGAGATAAACTTTAAACAGCAATAATGTACAGCAAAGTAAGATTTACAAATAAGTCAACATGACTGAAATGGTCAATTGACCCCCTAAGGAGTTATTGTCCTTTATAGTCAATTTTTAACAATTTTTATAAAATTTGTAAATTTTTACTAACATTTTCCACTGAAACTACTTGGCAAAGTTCATTATAGATAGAGATAACTGTAAGCAGCAAGAATGTTCAGTAAAGTAAGACGTACAAACACATCACCATCACCAAAACACAATTTTGTCATGAATCCATCTGTGTCCTTTGTTTAATATTCACATAGACCAAGGTGAGCGACACAGGCTCTTTAGAGCCTCTAGTTATTCTAGCCAAGCAGCATATCTTAAGCGGTATCCTAGCCAAATGGCAATCTATATTGTTATTTAAGCCAAGCGGCAATCTATATAGTTATTATAGCCAAGCTGCAATCTGTACTGTTATTCTAGCCATGCAGCATATCTTAAGCGTTACTCTAGCCAAGCGGCAATCTGTATTGATATTTAAGACAAACGGCAATCTATATAGTTATTATAGCCAAGCGGCAATCTGTATTGTTATTCTAGCCAAGCGGCAATCTGTATTGTTATTCTAGCCAATCGGCAATCTGTTTTGTTATACTAGCCAAGCGGCAATCTGTTATTCTAGCCAAGCGGCAATCTGTATTGTTATTCTAGCCAAGCGGCAATCTGTATTGTTATTTTAGCCAAGCGGCAATCTATATTGTTATTTTAGCCAAGCGGCCACCTGTAAATATTTTCATTCTAGCCAAGCGGCAACCTGTAAATATTGTCATTCTAGCCAAACGGCCACCTGTAAATATTGTCAATCTAGCCAAGCGGCAACCTGTAATTATTGTCATTCTAGCCAAGCGGCAATCTGTAATGTTCTTCTAGCCAAGCGGCTATATATCTGTAATGTTATTTTAGCCAAGCGGCAGTCTATATCGTTATTTTAGCCAAGTGGCCACCCGTAGATATTGTCATTCTAGCCAAGCGGCATGTTTATATTGTTATTCTAGCCAAGCGGCATATCTTACGCGTTACTCTAGCCAAGCGGCATATCTATAATGTTATACTAGACAATAATATTGAGTCGAAAATACATAAACCAATACAAGCTACACAAAGTAAAGAAGATTTATCATTATTCAAATAAAATTAAGAATGGAAATGGGGAATGTGCCAAAGAGACAACAACCCGACCATAGAGCAGACAACACCAAAACCAATCAATTATATCAATATTAGATCACAGTGGGTACAGGAATTACAGTGCCTTTCAAATAATTTGAACCAGACAATGATTTCTTTTAAGAACCATGAATAAAAATGTCTTTAGTATCATGGAATTCAAGCATCTTGGCCACACAATGTTGGCATAACAAATTATTCTGATATAGCAAGGCCAAAAATGGCGCAATATAATGTTTAATAACATACTAAATGTATATGGGAAACAACCAAGTGTTGTCACCCTTCCAGTCAAAGCAAAATGCAATCATACCTGTTAAACCTTGTGTATAAAATCTAGAATAAAATAATTCAATTTTCTTGTTATCACTGTCAGCAAATCTATCAACTAAAGGAGATCCATACATATAATCTGTAAATTCAAAAAGAAAACTCAACACTAACTGCTTTAACATTTTTATCTCTAGGTATCCATACAATATCTAAATTAATAAAATTCTTTACGCAACAAGAAATATAATGACATCGCCAACTATGTTGTTGCGTTTTTACCACTACCTGACTCTACTATACCCACACAATTCTGACTATCCGTAAACCACTTCAAGACATTCCCGCATGGATAACTGACCTTAAATAGTATCTATACATAATTATATATCCTTCTTTTCTCTCCATATCAAACTTAATCCTGTCCCTCAACCAGTCCACATTTTATAAAAATCTGATTCTCTACTAGACATAAATACGCTTCATAAGCAAAACTGTTAGCATCCGAATACACAATTATAGATGGAACCTTATACTAGAAAAATTATCTCCCCTTAACCACTGACCCTTTCCCCAGGCATTTGAAATATTATTTTATGTTTCTTTAATCACTCTGTAATGTTTATGTCATGACGTTATTAATGTTATGCTCTTATTGGGCCCTTTAATTTAAAATAAAATATTGTATTGTATACTCTGAAAAACATTTCGAATTTAAAGCAAAATTTTATGTTTCCAAAATTGTAACTCACATTTGACCTCTTGTACCCTCAGTCAAGATAAAACTATAGTCCCATGAAACACGTGACTCGATCAATAAATACAAATTCCTAGTTATTAATCTGGTTACATTATCTATGACATGCGACATAGAAATTACTCGCATGCACTAATAAAAGGGAAAGCATGTATCGAAATTGTTAACGGATTTATAATATGAGGTCTGGTTTTAACTTCTTCAATACAATCATTAACCAAAAGATTAACAATAGCTCGTGATACAATTTTTGCATTATCAATAGCAGATTTATTGTTTTTTACTAAAAGGAATAGCATATCCGTTTAAAATAATGTCTAACAAATATGAATTTCCTTCAATCATTTTTCAATAATCGAAATATTTTTTTCGTCTACCTTTATCAGATTGTACACTAATTGATTGCTCATATTCATATGAATCCAGTTGTAAAGTATTCAACTGCTCTTTTAAATGACGTTTATCAACAAAATCAAAATAATACTTATCATCCATATCTTCGTCCGCAACTTCTTGCGTTGTTAAACTTTGAACAGTTTCGTCTCCAGTGACCCATCGTCTGACAACCAAAGCAGATGTCTGTGGATTTAGGTCCAGTGTTGTTTTCTAGTGGACACGAAAACCACGATCAGTAGCACTAGTAACAGTTGCATTGGTATTCTCTACGTGTATTAGGAATAGTCTCTCCATTTTCAGAATTTCCCATACTAAGTTGAATGTATGAAATTGTAAGAATTCGACAAAAGCATCTAGAGCACTTGTCTGCAATGACTCGAATGACTTTAACTACTATCAAACCACCCGTGCATGAAATTCTTCCCGCATACGTTACATACCTAACCAAACAGACCTTTCTATAAATAGCATAAACACATGTTCCTTGCCAAACAAAACAAACTAGCATCGATATATGTACAACTTTGATAAATATAATAAATGTAGCCTTCGATTTGAATAATTGTTAAAGGCTTCACACGGTTGCCTATAATTGCTTAAATCCACTTTAGTTGAACTTTAATGGTCAGTTGTTTCATTGGCTATCACATTACATCACATTATTTATATTCTGCAGAACAATATCAATGATGAACTTTTTTCTCAATACAAGGGAAAATATCTCAAACGACGATAAGCAACAACCCACAGTGTGAACATAGCTCACCGAAAGGGTCCTTTACCAGTTGATTATGTAAAACTAGGATTTGACAATGACATAACTTTAATATAACACCTGCAAAGTAAACCTGAATAATTAAAATATGACAAAATTAAACTATCAACAGGAAGTATGAATAAAAGCTAACTTAGAAAAAAAAATGAAAGGTATATTTGAATGATTGTCTATATCTTTGTTTCCATTTTGTATTTCATTCGCATATGTGGCATTAACATTTTGTCTGTTCCAAATGACTTCACGCTATGTGTGATATGGTCTCATGATCGAATATTACATACGATGATTAAACGCATCGTTTCTATGTTTTTTTTTTAAAATTCTGCCCGATAAGTTCGCGTAATCGAATATTTCTCACGACGATTTCACGCATTGTTTCGCCCGATATGTTCACGTGATCAATATAACATACGATGAAATGTCATAGTCACTTTCTCTACAAGTAGATTGTATTTGGTAAAATACAATTAAACAATTGTTATATTCTATAAAGGTCACATTTAATTAGAAATCGTGGATGTCTTAAACCGAACATAAAAAGTAAAAGAATAATCGCCTAAATAATACATATGCATAATATGAAATATTAATATGCATTAAGGTTTTTCTCAAGTAATATTTCGTGGTATTCTGACAGCTTCTTTGAATTATTTGAGGAAACACGACAATAAAACTATGCATTGAAATTCCCTCTTCGGTAGTTATTTGTACAATGACGTCACGGTTATATCCAGTATCAAGTTGCAAGTTCTTTTATATCAAAACATAAAAAAGGAGATATTTGTACATCTAAATATGTCAAAATGTCAAAAGTCCTCGTACAATATTTGACGAATTTAATGTCATATATGCATGTGGGTTGTATCCATCTATCCTTAGCACTGTACATTTGAGTGAATTTGAAAAGTAAAAATAAGTGTTCCAATAAAACATTCATGATTTAACGTGCTATCATTTCAACGCTACAGCAATTCAAGCTTTTAAATGGAACTAGAAGAATTGAATGCTTCTATAAAGTTCATTTAAAAAAAGGCCATGATGAGCTCTGGTATAACTTTGTATTCGTAATGCGTTGTTTGTTCTTCGCTACATTTTAATGATAATCTTTATGTATTGGTCTTTGATGTTTATCATTTGTCATGTTGTTAACATGTTTTCGTTGCTAAGGCATATACATGACTTTTCTTGTAATCATTCATTCATTTATTATATTTAATACTCGTCTCCTCAGAATAAACGAAACATATTTTAACCAAACTTTGCATGACACTAAGGGTGTCCAGATTATATTTTGAATTAAAAATGTCCATAATGTCAAGCACTTTCAGCATGTATAAAATTATTAAATGACTCCGTACAGCAGTTATTGTATAAATTAAATGTTTTGACTAGTTCTAAGAACTTTGGCTGACATTACTATAGAAAGACACACTTTTGTTTAGTATCAATGCAAGATCTACACATTGAGGATATGTAATTACAATAAATGACATCTAAATGTAATAAATAATGCTACTTTTCTCTGTTTCGACCTACCAAAAGTCAATATATAATTATGATTCCTTGTTACCTACCATCGGTCAATACAAGATTCTACCCTTAACAACTATGATTACAGTAATAAACACATCAACTTTGTCCTTTCAACAGTAGAATTCATATCACAGATTAAGACTCTTTGAAACAAATCAATGTGAGATCACGACCTGATTATAAATATTAACAGATTTCCCAGATGAACAATTAAGAAAGCAAATACTCTGATGTGCTTGATGACACTATTATCATCATTACATCTCCAATGTATATGCCTTACCTGTTATATCAATATACCCATTACAAACGTGTAATTCAAGGATTATGAATATATTAAGTTGCACTATTCCTAAATTATATTAGAATGCAACAGGAAATAATATTTACGGATTTGTGATGTAGTGCATCCTCAAGGATTTAGAATTTTCGAAAATCCTTTGTACAGTGATGTCAGACTGAGTACGTAACTTAAAAAATATCATAATTATAATGGTTTTAATATCCCAGCTTCTAACCTAGCACAGAACTGAGATTGCAAACCCTTTTATCATAAACAGTATATTATTTCCCTTCAGGAACATAAAATGTATTTGAAAAAATATTGAAACTAGACTGCCCCTTAATAAACCCTTATATATATATATATATATATATATATATATATATATATATGTGTTGTTCAAATTATGTGTCAAATCGAAAGGTCAAAAAGAAGTCTAGATTAACTTTAAGCGCAGATTTACAAAAACATAGAGATTATAATGTTTCTTCTATATATTCCTTGAGAGCCTTAGGCCAAATGGGTGTATCGAATTGATACCCAGAGATTATTGTGAATGCAGATTAGAAGGAGGGTCTTCCAGTGATACCAGGTGTTATTGAAATGCATGATAAATGTAGGGTATCCTATTCTATTTAACGAAATCTGGGTGTAAATACACTTGTATCCAGACTTATGGAGTGACAAATGCAGGCATTATAACGCACTTATCGTTAACTCCTCGTCTTTTACACGATCTTCCACTTAGCCTTATCCCCAGATAAAATTGACGTCACAAAATTAAAAGCAAATATTTTCACGTCACAATGCCCACTGAGGCTTTGTCCTCAAATGACCCCAGGTCATGCTGAGTAGATTATTCATAAAACGGAAATTTGATACTCGTCTATAATATTTCATGCAACTATCTTTCTTCCTTATTTTTTATTTAACCAATACTTCTGTTCTGATTGCCTCTTATAGTTTCAAGTAACTAAAAGTGTGTCTAATCTTATGGCAATTAAACAGAAAAGATTTCAAATTTCAAAAAGAAAAAAAGAAATACAAAAAACTCAAAGCAACATTAAAGTCACACATACAGAACCTATGAATTTAGCGGTTTTATGAAGTCCTCTAAAATGTTCTCTGGATTTTGTAAACATCATTTTAAAGATAATTTGTTTTCGTTTAATGCTATTTGGTAAATAATTGTACCAAGAAAGGGAACATTCTCCCTTGAAATCTCATTGCACTAAGTATCTTTCTTTATTCCAGCCATTGAATACTATCCTTGCATCAAATTTGTTTAGACAAAGATTGGCACCCTTTGGTTGTTTAACCAGCAAATATGTCCATTGAAACTCATGGTGTTGTTCCTTTCGTAAATCCTAATTGAACTGATAAGGCTTATGTTGATTAAAATTGAATAAATTTCCTTCGAATTGTTCATTAGGGCAATTTTCTGTCCGTTGATCGATATTCATTTATGTGTGTCTTTCACTTTCGCTACTACTCATGTTTTGACATGAATATCAATAATGTGATTTTTACAAATTTCCTGTTTACAAAACTTTGAATTTTTCGAAAAACTAAGGATTTTTTTTATCCCAGGCATAGATTACCTTAGCCGTATTTGGCCCAACTTTTTGGAATTTTGGATCCTCAATGCTCTTCAACTTTGTACTTGTTTGGCTTTATAAATATTTTGATATAAGCGTCACTGGTCACTGATGAGTCTTGTGGAGACGAAACGCGCGTCTGGCATACTAAATTATAATCGTGGTTCCTTTGATAACCATTTTGTTCTCTACCTCCATGACATGTCCCGTTTCGTGTCATAGAGTCTTCCACTATAGATGACACGTGACTCAACTTGTTTATACACAGATACTATGTGTATCTTCGGAACTTGCTTTCGAGACGACATCAAGTTGTACTCATACATTGTTGTTGATATGGACGATGTCTATCAATACATTTCTAACATACAAGTGAAAAGTTTAGCTAGCTATAAAACCAGGTTTAATCAACCATTTTCTACATAAGAAAACTCCTTTTTACCAAGTCGAGAATATGACTGTTGTTATCCATTCGTTTAATGTGTTTGAGCTTTTGTTTTTGCCATTTGTTAAGGGACTTTCCGGTTTTGTATTTTTACGATTTTACTATTTAGTTTATATTGTTCCAAAGAAATAAGGAAGCTGTCAGAATATTTGCATTTTTATTCTTTTTCTCAATAGAGCTTAACTTTACAGTTTAATAATTATGTGTAAACAGTTTAATCTTCCAACAAGAATTGCATCAGCATACAGAACAAAAATACGGTAGATTATCGCGATCAACATTTCAACTTAAATATGTTTTTTTCTTTTCATTTTCACCCTCATACTGATATTAACAGCTATTCGCGTTGCTATAGAAACGGACCCTCAACCGCCTTAATAGCACCAACATGATTAGTATCTTAACGTTCTAATATATGTATTAAACAAAAATTTTAAAGAAAATAAGTTCATCACTTCTTTTTGAACATTTTTGTAGAAGCTGACAAGTTCATTGTTTTAGACAAGTGGATTTTTTTTACTATACATCATATTTTTCCGTTGAATTCACAAATTTGCATGATTTGTTTGAAGTCGTATCAATAGAGGCAAAGGCAGTATACCGGTGTTAAAAAGTCATAAATAAATAGAGAAAAGACAAATCCGTGCTTTTTTATACACATTTGCGGGAAAGCGAATTACGTTTTATGGTGTGTTGTCATGCAACGTATGTCTGAACTTTTAGGATGATCTTTCTTTTTATTGATGTAATTAATCAATTAAACCTGTATAATTATCTAAATTGTTTGTGGTGATCGCAAAATAAAAAAAATAAGACTATTGCCGACGCTGAAACCCGTCTAAACTTTGCTGTAGGTGTAATGTTTTTGGGGGTTTGCCTTTGCTGTTCTTCCAGTCACTGTCGAAAACTTCTAAATTATTTTGACGCTCCAAATATTCTTTTCTTCATTCAAGCAACCAAATTTATAATATATTGAAAGATGATCTACGACAGTTACACCTTTTCAAGCCAGTTGCTTTTATCTGGCAATTAATGAAAAATGCATATGTAGACAAAAGTAATCTCACAAACTATACCTCATTGAATGATTTGATCAGTACTTACTATGTTAGCTAACCAATATATATATATATAAATAGAAAGTAGATTGTGGCGGCACAAGAATATGAAAAGATTTATAAGGATATGTGGTATGATTGATTATGAGATTACCACAAAAAGTTCCATACATACGCAGATTAAAACTAATACCAAACCTTTTAAAGGCAAGATTGATGCATTTACCAACAGAATCAATTTTGTTCAAGGTAAATCCATTTTAAACAGCAAAACCAGGAGGACCATCAAAATCATTCAAGTGTCAAAACAAACGAATGAAAATACAAGTATTTTCTTGGAAAAATTACTGTAACAATTAAATAAAAAACAATCACAGTTGCGTAAAAATGTCTGGAACGATACCACTACGGTAAAAATAATTGTGTAGATAGAATAAAATAGGCGATTTTCATTACAATTACATATCGATATAGACACGGTATACAATAAATAATGTTTAATCAATGATTTTAGGAAGCACATGTTTATTCTTGATAACAGTGGAAGATCAGGAGTAATAATCAATTACTGACTTTTTTCATAATAGGTGTGACGTAAGCACGATTGACAGGTCTGACAAAGTGCAAATTTAGAACGTTAAAAGAATTAATTTTGGATAAAATAGTGCTTATTTGGGTAAGTTTTTTCATAATATTATGGAGTAAGATGTGCATATATATAGTGCTTTGTGATATAATGATTGTTCTATTTAATCTAATCTCCTGTTTATATAAAACAAAATTGAAAAAAATGAACGTTGCTCAGGAACATTATCTTCATATGCTTCACATCAATGCTTATAATTTCATTGTGGCTTAAAATGTGATAAAACATTGAAATGTTCAATAGAAAATTTAATTACGAATGCTTCAACGAACCTCAACTAAGTCTTATACTTGTAAAACGCAAAAAACAAGGTCACCTTATAAGTGATTGACATTTGAAATGTAGTGAATCTGTTGAGTATTGGAAATGTTTTTTTTTAATTAAAAATAATCTCAGATTGCATTTTATAAACAGTCTTATACATAGAGGTAAAAACTTGGATTTTTATAGACAATGTCACACATTGATATTCTAAACAAACCACATCGTATAAATCATGTGATAAAATTCAGTTATTGATATTCTGTTGACAATCAAACTATTGGAATCAATGTTTTTTTTTGTTTTTGTTTTTTTTAATAAAACCAGTATTTTAGGGTCTGTCAACAAACTTGTTTCTGGATTACTTTCGTTTTTTTCCAGTAACCTATACTGCGTTTCAGAAGTATTGCTAAGCTTCTTTTATGAACAAACGAATGTAGCTTATACGTGGATTTTAAGATAACACAATCTGTTAGAAAACACACATTTTTTTCTCTCCATGTAATGGAGTTGTAACATTTAATAAATTAACATTCACTCGAGTATAAATCACGCTGAACGTACAAGTTTAGTTATTAAAGAAAATAATTGGAACGTATTAAATTTAAAAAAGACCAGTTGATGCAGATTTTACGAAAAAGGCAACAATAGTATACCAAAATTATCATAAATTTGGCAAAAACAATTCACAAACCTAACCTGAGGGAAACACGAATATCTTGTTATCTCATTAAAAATTAAACTAAATCATTTTAACAAATATTTGTCTGACATAGACATCGGCAAGACAAAATAGAAGTACAACAAACTTGGTTTGTTAAGAACATGTATTTTAATGTCTCGTTTAAGTCGGAAATGATTTTACATCTCTCTTCGACGGGACTGTTCATTCATTCAAAATTAGATTTCATGTCAGGGATCCACAAGAGGAATGTTACTTTTTTTAAGTACGCTTTCCGCATAATAGTTGGCATCGGCAATGAATTGCTCAAATAAGGTGACTGTGTTGATTGAATTCATCAATTTAACTTGAGAGGCTTAAAGGGTTCCATGAATATGGTTTTGTCCTTTTCATTTCTTAAGTTCATCTTGAAATTACTTTTGTATTCGGTTTTTATGTGACATTTTCTAAAAACGATATTACTTCTATTCGCACATAGTGAACTAATCATATTTCAGTGGCATTTAATCAGCATATACATTTGAAGTATATCGTGTGGCAAAACGGTATTTCTGAATTTCGTTGATAAATATTCAAATCAAACAAACTATGCTTTCTGCAGGGTAAATTACCTTTTGAAAGGCAGGACGTATGCTCACAATTAAAACAAATATTAGGAAGACGTGCTCTGCTTGCCAATTATACATATATCCACTAGAAACCATGCTGACATAACAATAGTAAACAACAGTCAACTTTAAATCTTCAACAAATTCTATATAGTGCGACCTACATTTTTTGGTAGGACAGGGGTGTAACAGGACAACATAAGAACAAACTGTTAACATCTATTGGAAATGAAAATATAAATACTTTAAAAATTCTTTGGCAGAAGAACATGTTTTATGTATGAGAAAGTAGAGAGCATGTTTTAAAGACCTGTTGGTGATCTTCTGCTGTTGTCTGCTCTATGTTGTCTCTTTGGCACATTCCCCATTTCCATTCTCAATTTTATTTAAAGTTGACCTACGTACACAAGTGCGAGATTAATACCCATAAATTGAACGAAAAAGAATACGTTGCCACAGAAAGCATATAACAAAGAAGTTGTTTTCCCTGGTTTTTCAAAGACCGGTCATACACTACTCATATCAATGACCCACTGCACCAAATCATGACAAAATCCCTGCGCTAAACATTAGTCGGTAATGCAACGTTGCTGGACAGATGTGTTATAAACACTTACACATCCTGCCTGAGCGTAATCAGTTTATGATATATTTCTTTTGTAACGTTATTGATAGTGTAATTGTTTTCAACCGATCAGCGAACACTATTGGCAATTTGTTTCTATCTATCATATCAATAGAAAAGAATTTAGCACATTTCATTTATCCTGTTCATAACAAACTCTTAGAAAATGATTTTTGATTTATTCGACAAACTATTGGCTAAGAAAATTTAAGGAATCATCTGGTTAAGTTTGAAATGGATTTATCGCTGTCAGCTTTACAATAACTTTGATAAGGATTAGTCAATATTTCTAATGGTGTAGTACGTTCTCCATTAAGATAAATTGCCTCCATCGATGAAATATTCCTTGTAGAGTTTCAATTAACTCTAGTTTCTCGGTTATTTAAAGGTAAGCAAATTTAATTTGAAAGTATGATATATTTATGTTTCATTGTTTATTATGTATTCGTTTTGTCTTAAATATTTTCGATTATAAATATAAGTGTTCATATTTAGAATTTGATGAGTTTTTAACAAAAACCTGAAAGAAAGCGTATAAACACATGATATATTATTTCCACCATAATCCCATCAAATGTAATACCCTGCATTCATCATGCTTTATAGTGAAATAAGGTTTACATCCCAACTCCTTTGTTCTAACAGGGGTGATCTGAGCCGGATCACCCCAGTTTAAGTTTCTTTGTTATGCATGCTTTCCTTTGTTCTGTAACATTTTGGCGGGAATGTCAAATCCAGTATAAAACTTATAATTAATTATACGGAGAAGACTATCTATCAAAATTCACGTAGAAAAAATCCAGTGTATATGCTGGGATTCGAACTCAAGACCTTAAGTATATAAAGCCACGACACATACCACTTCACCAGGACGACTGGATACGAACTATCAGAAATTTAACATACTTAAAGGAAGCAAGATATATTTATAACTGGGGCGAGTTGGATGACTTTTATTCAGTGGGGTTTAAATCCTTTTCGTTAAATAAATGAGTTGTCAGACTGATTGTGCAATTTGATTTTACACTTTTTTAAAGTTGGGCGAGTCGGTTACAATAGTGGGGCGATTTTTTCATAAAGTGGCGATATAGTGTGGGCCGATTGGCCAGTGGGGCGAGTTGACATTGTTTGATATCAACTCATCGTGTTAGGGGGTCATAAAGGGTATACATCATATAGTAATATATAAAGTATATTATAATGGTTGTGTGGCGTTCTAAACTAGATTTTATGAATTGTAAATGGTTTTTCGTCTAATCTAAAACAGCTGGGATGTAAAATAGTTATCCCATTCGGACTTGGTGTGTCAGTGTATTAAGATCACCCTCTGGCCTCCGGCCATCGGGATGATCTTACATTGACACACCGCGTCCTTATGGGATAACTATTAATTAATTGCTGATTAACGCCCCCTCCAAAACCATTTAAAGCTCTTATTTTGCATTGACCATAATGTACTAGTGTAAATTAGACAGTTTTATTTTGTGTAACACAATGAAGGAAATTTAATGTTATCACGTGACATCACAGTTTTCGTTGTGTCCAACAGGAAAAATCACTCATGCCAGACGAACGAACTTCGCCACTAATTCCATAACAAAAAAAAAATGAAACTATGTGATGAAGAACGCAGATTCAAAACGTACCAAGAAAAGTGATGAACTATGATTTAGGATTTCGTGTAATTCCAAATACATTTTGACAGTATAAGAAGACAAAATTGTTTCCTCTTTTAGATACGGTGTCTTCAAATATTATCAACAAAGGGACGTTGGTCATTAAATTGTTAGTTTTCTTATAATGTTCAAGCCTACAGACTATTTGGGAATTTGGGAATAATAGTTGTTTAATAACGGATAAAACACTGTTATAGTAAAGATAGTATCTCTTTTGTTTAAATATTCTGTATAACAATTGTTAACATACGTCATATAACTGATTCTTACTGAACAGAAATAATAAAATTTAATTGATATGGATTATTTATTTTTAGAATTAAATTGGAATGGTAAAGTGGTGAAAAAAAATCTTGAAAACCAACGCTTTAAAGGATTAACGTCTTCATAAATTGTGAAAACCCTAAAAAAACACATTTGAAAATTGATATATTAAGCGGACTACGTTTAAATACATTAGTAATTATAACAATGCCACGTGTTCATCCGAACGACAAGAAAGAGGAGAAAAGTAAACGATTTAGGCTAAAATCTAAATCTTCTGAGTCAAAAGAGGAGAGTTCCGAATCGGAAGAAAGTTTATACAACTCTTGGAAAAATAAACTGAAGAGACTCAAACGAAACAGAAGGATAAACAAAACTGAACAAGATAAACAGCATCAAACAGCGGATATATCAAAACCCAATGAAAGTAATCCTGTAAAATCTAATGTAAAGACTAAATCGAGAAAGAAAAAGAAAGAAAATGGAGAAGTGGACTGGGAAAGTAAAACACCATTTGTTTTTACTTTTTCCCCAAACAGTTTCCCGCCAATTGCAGAAGCAGAAGAAACATTCTTCATTGAAGACACTATTCCAGGTAAGCTTGCTCATGTTGCTGTTGTTTCCTTATTCATACAAACAAATTTATTAACATGTTTATATAAGAATTCCTGGACTCTAATATTGAAATTCTTCTATTCGTTTTACATACAAGAAAAAGGGTGATAATTAATATTTCGTTCAGTTTGTACACTGCATATAATGACAACCGATTGGACTATATTATTATTATATTATATTGACATCTAATATCTTAAACCTGATTTTAAGTCGCAAAAATAAGGCAATGTCCTGATACAATTGCATCTCAATGATATCCTTACGTCGACTGTTATATCATGTTGTCGGCATGCGAATATGTTATTCAAAGACTAAGGGCTTGTTTCTTCCAATTATGATAAGAAGTTTGAAAATACTGATGAATATATATATATCATAATTGTACATAGTTTAATTTTGGATGTAACGCGTCTTCTGATTGGCTGATGTTATTTTGTTATCAACCCATAGACATAATTTAGTCATGTGACCGTGACGTCATCAACGTTTTTTCATGGTTTTCTACGGTTTAAAATGGAATTGAGAATTAAATTATAAGAAATGACTGTAATATTTTTTCTGTCTAGTCGAAATAACATAAAAAATGTGGAGCACACTGTTCAATAACCCGCTACGCGCGTTATTCAGAGTGCACCAAATTTATTTCTCCATAGACAGAAAAAATATTACAGTCATTCCTTAAATAATATATTTAGTTCACCACATAAATATATATATGTCATTCTTTAAATAAATATATGATGGGTAAAGTAGTACGTCTGCCAGTTTATATTGTGTTTGAGAATGTCGCTTAGTAATCTTTTTGGACACAGGCACTTGTTTAAAAAAATTTCCCGTATACCTTAATATTATTAATTCATATGTTTTAACTAATTTGATTCGTTCAGGAATAGTCACATGTCAAACTATATTTTCGAAGGTTGATAGAAAACGGCGGATAGCAAAAAGCATATTGCACAGAAAAAAAACATATTGGACGGTTATTTTTAGAATATCTAAAAACCGACATACTTTGTGACGTCATGTTATGAATTTCATGATATTGTTGAATTTTTTTTTAGTTTTATAAAAAAAATATATTTTAACGACTATTTAAAGAAAAAAATTGTCAAATACACAAGATGTAAAGAAAAACAAATGTAAATGAAATAACAACTTATATGTTGTTAATGTCTAGGAGACAATGTGATATTTATAAAATTCTCAACAAAATAAAATGACGATTTTGATACAAATATGGTCGGAAATTAATAATATAACAATTATGGCCTATTTATGAGGTCAATACAGGATATATCGACCCAAAGAAGTATATAGACCTCGGACTTCGTCCTCAGTCAATATACTTCTTTCAGGTCTTGTATCGACTTCATACAAAGACTATAATTGTATAATATAGATGTGTAATATTAAGGTATATAGGAATATATTTTTTCTGGGACAAGTGTTTGTGTGTTTGGAGACTAGTTACATTTTAGTTACCATGGCAGGTAGATACATAGATATCAAAACAGAATAGGTGGAAATAGCCGACGAGTTTGTATCTATTCCACGTTATCTTCGCATTTGTGAGGATATTAACCACAAGGTATTATAATATATACTAGTTGTGTCCTTTTTTAACAGTTATATGTTTTATTGACCATGACCAATGATCATTTAGCGAAATGGTTAGAGGTCCCTGTAAGTCTGTACTTTGTAAGGCTCCCTTTTAGTACTGATTTTCACGTCAATGCATTTTCACGTAGAATACCAGCTAAATGGAGCATATGTATACGTAAATACAGTAACAAAAATACAGAAGCAATTAAGCTTTTATTTGCATCTCCTCATATACATAAATAAATTGACCACAAATATTCAGATGAGAAAGGAAATAACGTAGTCATGTAATCAGTTCAAGGGAAAAGTCGACACAAATAGAGAATTAAAAACACAATAGTTTGTCTTTGTGCGAGTAAGGCAAAGGATTCTTTATTGTACAGCACTGTCCTCTGCACAAAAGATAAATAGATAATAAAACATATGATATATGAAGACATGTGTATTGATAATGTTGACAAAATAACTCATAAACATCGACTTTCGTGCTGAGAATAGGAAATTGAAGATGCATTAATTTAGACCTTTATAAAATGGTTTTACTAAATGTGCCATGGGTATGAGGACTATTTTCACGCAATAATTGTTTACATAGAGTCTTTTTTAAACCTTAAGGTCTCTAATACGTGATTCTATAACATCATATTGATAGAACGTATAGAAATTTATTTGTTTAACGCATGGGAGCGGATTAAAATCTTCAGTGATTTCCCTTGATATCGGTTGCTGTTTGCTTGGTTTTATCAAGATTTTGATTTTTGCTAAAAGATTCATTGTTTTGGTTTACTAGTATGTGGTAATTTTGAATTCGATATATAACTTGACTTGGTTTGTACCATTACTTCATTATCTTTATCATAATCTAGCCCAAAAAGGTACCTCCTTTATCAAGTGTTTTTCTATCATGTCTCATCCTCCATTACATATATACTGATCAGAAATTAACTTGTTGCAAGATCCAAACATTAACTATGCTCTTCATTTTTGGAGGAAATAAAGATATATGTGTTACCCTCCTCGGTATCATTACAAGTTGAATATTCGACAATTCCTCAACAATCAGATTGGTCACTTTTAATTTGACCGTTCTTCGTATGTATTTGTGGTTAGATTCCTAAACTTAAAACATAACTTCCAAATCGTAATGGATTCCAGCAATAATGTAGACAGACTATTGAATAGACGAAGTAAACACACCAGACGACAGGGACATTGATACAAATTTTAAATAGAAAACGACTTGTCGTCTGCGAATTCTCACGCGACAACTATCTGCAAAGATTCAAGCGTCGCAAGACATCTGTTGCATCCCAGGACAAATAGGATGCTTTTTCTCACAAGGTTTATTAAGGTTTAATTTTTGTTTGAAAATTACATAAATTATTGAATGACTACTTGAGGAAATTGATATTCTCTAAACATGGATATTTATATGACACGTTGACACTTACTACAAAGTAGAAAGAAAATTCCTTTTATATATCAACTATCTATTTTATGATCCTTTTAAAGACGAGGAAATGGATCTTAATTTTACTCTGGAGGATACGAAATTCTTGTGGGTTTTTACAAATGCTATCGCTGTAAATTGTTCCGTGAATTTTTTCACGCAATATCTGTCAAATTCCTATATCTATTCTTTACTCTACGGACAATTGTGGATCATCCAATAGAAACATTTCAAAGGTACCGTTTTATAATCTAGTGCACTTTATGTATTTCTGCCAAAAGTGTACACATAAACATCGTGATTGGTTATAAACATTCCACCAAATATGTTACGGTAATTTTCTTTTTGGGGTACGAACAATTAAGTTACCCATAGTCCTTAAGTCTCTGAAAATGCCAATTGACCTACAGTGCATGATTTACACAACAAAAAGTTCGTTATCCTAACGGTACATGTTAATTAAAAGAATTAATGCAACTGTGTTTCATATAAAACTATAAATATCTTCATTGTGAAAGGTAAAACATATCTTATTCTCAAACCTCTGTGATGTTAACCAAAACTTTAAAGTGCTGGTTTAGTTGATCAATTAGTTATGAGATTCTCTCCTTCATGAAGTGTGAAACGAGGTTTCTCCACGCGAGATTTTCAAATAAAAACGTAGATGATAACGTCTTTCTTGCCCAATACGCTGCAGTAAGTACCGATTATCAGGTTGTCTGCGAACTGAACCGTGATATGCAATTTTTTAAGAGCTGAGCAGAATGATATATACAGTGGGACGCCAGATAAGATGTGTTCTTTTCATTTGACGTCAAAAGGTATGATCGCATATTTGTTTGTGATGAAATAATTAGTTATTTCAGTGATTAGCAAAACGTTATAATCTTATTTTGACTAATGAAGAACTGAGACAAAACGAACTAAAAAAGTATAAATAAGCCACCCACAAGAGAATCGTCAATATACATATTTCATTGAGTGAGCGCAGATGCAAACAGTTGGGTTTTCTGCTTACCTATGGCTTTGTAAGAGATAAATCAGATGATTCAATAATTTGTCATTATACAAGTATATTTAGACGAGCATGTGGAACATTGTTTTCATCATTCTTTTTTTTCTTCATTTTTTATGATGAATGTACTTTTGAAGGATGTAACCTTCAATTGACCTTCAAATAACCTTCTATGATTGATATTGCGTACTACTCCTGTTGTTTGTTTTCGATGTTTGCAATAGAATTTATAGCAGTAATTTTTATTTTAGAATGACTAGTTATCTAATTTCTGTTCCATCACAGCACAAATCATATAGATAAAAAAAAAAAACAAACGTTGAGGTAAAAGTCATTGCTCTATGCTCTTTCCATGAGTTGGCGAAATGATATATTCTGTTTTTAACGCGAAAAGTACAATAGTTTTACAGCCCTTGAAAAATAAATTGAAACATCTTTTGGCATTTAATTGGTTTCAGTCTATCAACCTTTTCGATAAATTGATGGAATGTAGTCTGGTAAAATATTGCCTCTAATGTTTAACAGAATTGAATACCTATTTGATTTCAAATCTAGTTTAACTATGCTCGATTAACCAATAGTTCGGAAAGTTTACCTTGTTATGAAGCTGGTTTAAGTGTAAATAAATCATTTGTAAGATGTTTTCTGTTTTTAAAGACAAGAAACAAGACAAAAATAATAAAAATAGAAATACTTCACTGGTTTTTGGTGGTTTATTGTTTGCTATATCATATAATAGAATTGATAGATCGGACATACATGTATGAAAAGCATACATATTCAGAAAAAAGGATGGCAAGCTACTCAACGAAACACCCAAAGGTCCCATTCAGTTATGACAACAACAAAAAAAAAAAAAAAATAAAAAATAACACAATGTATTGTATCCAAAAGTTTTTTGTATCACATTTTGGTCGTAGTTTGTATGTTAGCATTAATTTAGTGAAATATATAAAACAAATCATTTGTATAAAAAAATAAACACATAATGGAAGTTGCAAAATGCGTATCTTATAAATCGCTAGAACTTCGAATAGTGAAGAAAGGAAATTGGAGATTTATCCAAACATTGTAAAGGAACTCATAAACAACAAGCATGTGTCCCAAGTACACGGATGCCCATTTTTCAGTGGACCGTGAAAATGGGATAAAATCACTAATTTGGCATTAAAATTAGAAAGATCATGTCATAGGTTTTCTAAGTGTCAAGTCGATTGGACTTCAACTTCATCAAAAACTACCTCGACCAAAAACTTTAACCTGAAGCGGGACGAACGGACGGACGGACGGACGCACAGACCAGAAAACATAATGCCCATAAATGGGGCATACAAATCAGGTAGAAAGAAACTACATTCATAAAATAATTTCTTTAAAAATTATTTGATAATGACGTATATAAGCTTACAATTGCTTGATTATTGTTTGCCGAAACTTCAAGTTATCAAAGCTAACGGTTTTGTTGTTCAGCTTCAAACGATTTGTTAGAAGAATGCGAGGCAAAACGGCGATTCTTCCCTATGAATTATGTAACAAAACCCTTCGTCAATCTGTTTATAGACACAAACTAGATAGGAAACTTATACTATAGATCGAAGGTTTATATTATATAATAACGACAGTAATGAGCAATTGTTATGTTGTTGACATGTCAGAACAATACAACAGCTGACTCTTTCTTCTTTGTTTACATTGCTATTGCCAACATAAATTGCATGGTTTTACGGCTATGTCATCGAACTGTACCGTGTTTTAATAATTTTCCTTTTATGTTTGCAAATTAGTTGTAAGTTCTGAAGAGTTGTGTTATTCAATACTGAGATTTGTGCATCGATAGTGAGTTATTCAAGTAGTTTATGGAATAAATGCATTAAAATGGTAATGCAAAGTATTGGAGATCTAAAAAGGTGACAGCCTGCTTGATCTTTTATGTATGTTTGAATAAGCACAAGGTTCTTTTCTATCTTGCGCTATGCTTTTTTTTTTATCTAAACAAATAACTTATTAAACAGGCAGTTTACAAATTGTTCAGGAAATAACTGAACTCTATAGATCATTTGGTCTCTTTGTGAAGGGAGTCATACTGCATCTTCTTAATTTTATATGTATAGCTCATAAACATGAAGTTTAGAGAGAAAAAAAAAATCCCAAAATTGTTTTTATTAAAGTATTTCTTTATCCTTGAATTGTAGTAAACTTCTGTCTGTCTGTCTCTCTCCCTCTCTCTTCGCACGGGTTTTACTGTCATTCTTTTATTGCCTTTCTGTGTTATAACACATACAGGAATCTTAATCTAATATAAAAGGAGAATGACATCTTATAATATAGCGTAAAGCAGTATTCAAATTCATTAGACAGTAAAAAACTTAACTATATGAGTCTGAAAAATAATTTTCTACACTTTGGGAGATTGATAAGCTTTTTAATGACTGTAGTTTGACCTCTAGGTTTATGTTGACCTCTAGACTTCTATTATATTTTTGTGTCGCATGGTATTGCTGTTCCATGAACGTGGTTTCATTGTTTACATCTATTCCTTTTTTTATATTTTGCTGTTTGATGTGTAATCTTCAGTTACTGGACATCGCAATTGTTTCCCGAACAACTGTATGTATGTAGACCAGCGTAAAAAGAACTGTTATTTGATTAATGGTGAATTCATATAGTCCCTGGGATTGTTGACTCGTGCATTTCCATCCACGTCATTTTCCATACAATAATTGTCTTCGAAAGTTTAACCGAAAAGACCTTCGAAAAATTTCCAAATCATTTTCCAGTTTTTTGTTGAACGTTTTGTTTAAGAATTGAATGCTTCTTTTTGTAAATTTATTGGGGTGTAAAAGCGTTGACCGAAGTACATTTTGTATGAAGCGCAACCCTATAAAGTTACAAAAAGAAGCATTCAATACTTATAATTACATTTTTTTAGCTATGATCATGAAAACACGAATTTTATATATATATTTTTTTATTTAATTCACCTGTGCACTTTATTGTTGGACCACGTGTTATCATGAATGAAAAGTTGTATTGAGCAATGCAACTGCTTACGGAATAACACGTGATGTGCAGTTAGCCAATCAGAATAAAGTATTATAATGAAACATACATCTAATGTAATTATTTATGTATGTACCGCGTATTCATTTTAACCCAATATATGTGATATAATAAAACCATATACTAATTGTTTTTATACCAAATGTCTTTTTCGTTCCGCTTTATCAACATTTAAATTTAATCATTCTCAAGTTATTATAAAAGTATCCACAACACATTTTTTGTAAGAATCTTCACCAAATCAGCAGTAAGAAGTTTGTGTAGACTGGTTCCCTTTTATCTGTTTTGCTCTGACATCAAGGGTTCCCAGATACCCGTATGTTGTAAGGTAGAGAACCAGTCTAGAATTTTGTAAAGCCAATATTTAAAAATATTAGACTTAAAAGATCTAATAATGTCAAAAAGTAAATTAAAACAAATGTTAAAGTATCATCCGTAGAGACACAATTATAATGCTAATGACTCTTTCTTATTTAGCAAAAAAAAAAAAAAACAACATTTTATCATCGTACATATTAAAAATTTTCTTTACAAATAAAGATGCATGTAATGTATTGCAGGTATAAAGATAAACATTTAAAAGTCGTTTATACACTCGGTGCAAGGTAAAAATATATACAGACAATACGAAACCGGAGTAACACTTGACGAGTCTCGTAAATGTCTTCATGTTTTTAAAGCTCGTATAAATAAATTATTTATTTTTTGAACATGTTCGTGTAGTGTTCATCTATTATCGAATGATCGCCTTGCTTATCTTCCAGATTGTGCATTGTTACAGATATAAACACCTGAAGTTGTAAATGCAAAGTAAAATAAACAATGATTTCCCCTTACTTCAACTATATATTATATAACAAAATGAGTTTTATTTCTTATTGAGATTTTATTTACAATTTATTACCTAAAAACGGAAAATAATTGATCTTGCTATTTCAGATATTCTTTCAGTTGCTATCAAGTTAATCTCTTATCAGGTATAAAACAAAGAACTGTCACAGAAAAAGTGGTTTAAAAGGCATAAATAAAATTGCTTGGGACAAATGGCATCCGCCTGAATACTAAATTGAGATAATATTTTCATTTTTCATTATCTATCAGAAGCAGCTGGTATCATATCTCTCATTATTGCTGCTTTATGTTTCATTTGTGTCCTTTTTTTTTTCTTTTTATGCTTCCGGAGGTAGTTTATCTGAAACAGGGCTTGTGACTTTTATGTAAAAAAGAAATTGATACCATCGCCGATTTTTTTAAAGCCATACATATATGCAATGTGAAACCATTTTCTTCACATCGCCGATTTTTTAAAGCCATACATATATGCAATGTGAAACCATTTTCTTCACATCGCCGATTTTTTAAAGCCATACATATATGCAATGTGAAACCATTTTCTTCACATCGCCGATTTTTTAAAGCCATATTATTGAGGTTATATAAAAGAAGAAAAATCAACCCTGCTAATATAGCTATAACCGAATATAAATATACTTCCAAAGTAAGCTCTAATTTGAGAAATGTGTAATGTTGGTTAGATTCAAACAAGCTACCCTTTGGCAATAAATGTATAGAATGAAGATGTTTTATTAATAAAATTATGTTCTCTCCATTCAAATTGCTATCCAAGCATCTTAAAACTACTTCACTATATTGAAATGAAAATTCAATGACTTTCTATCAAACAATCTTTATCATATTCTGAGATTTAAAAAAAAAAAATGTGTCCTTACTTCATTTTAAAGCAGAAAGATCATTTTGTCTATATGACTTGGAAATTTCACAATTGTATGACACATTTTTGAAAGGTTTGCGTTATATCGCAAAGGTTTGCGTTATTTCGCAAAAGGTTTGCGTTATAACGCAAAGGTTTGCGCTATATCGCAAATGTTTGCGTTGTAACGCAAAGGTTCGAGTTAAACGCAAACATAGGAAGAAATATTTAAAAAAAAGTTGTGTGGCGTTAATACGCTTCCGTAAAATTCTCAAAGCATTTTATTCAACATTTCATAAAATTAACCTGACTCGATAAATATTGCCAATGAACGCTGCCTCTGAATTAGTTCCAATACAAATAAGTCGTTGTTCAATAGTAAACCTTATCTTTCGGGTTGCACAGTAATTTAGACTTCAGATTTAGACACTTATATTAAGGTCCTTAACCTTGACTTCTTATAATTGATTTTATTGATAATACACTAGTTCAGGGAAAGCTTGTTTGCGACCTAGAATTCTGAGTGAGTCAAGAGTTTAATTAAAAAGTCATGCGAGAATATGCGAGTTTTGGTTGAACGGGGGGCAAAGTCATGATGATATGGTACACATCAATATTCGATGTTAAGGACACCTGCAACTTTCCCGTTTACCTGTGAAGTCGTTGAGTGTCATCTGTATTTTGCTTTTGTTTATGTTTATCTATACTATTAAAAGAGAAGACCTCATTTTGTGTGTCGCTTCTCTTCCTTTCACAATAAATCAATCATCATGCCTCTGTGTCCTATAGGTAAAATGCATAGTCGCATTTGTCATCCATTCTTATGATTATTCAGATTGAGTTATATTGGGAGAAAAACGACAAAAAAGGAGTCCGGATATGATTCCGTTATCGGACTGACTTTTAGTCATAGATAAGACTTCCGGTTTGAAAGATGCACAAATACAACCAATCGTATGATAGATAACAAAAATGAAAAAAAAAAAAAATAAGCCAATCAGAGCGTTCTCCATATCATGGTGTTTAGATCGCAAGAACCACAACTATTATACCTCCTTAGAGAAGACAATTATTTATCGCGTTTATCTACATGTAACCTACGATTATACTACTTTAATATAGAGAGACTCTCTGTATTCTGTAAGGGACTTTCTATGTTAGTATGTTAGTATAGAAAGTCGGCCCTGATTCTGTCTACTGTTTTCTTTGAAATGTTTACTTATTAAGGGGTCATACCACTTGCATATATATTAAAAAACGAAAAAAAAAATGCTCAACTTCATCTAAAACTACCTCGACCAAAAACTTTAACCTGAAGCGGGACAGACACGGACGGACGAACAAACGAACGGATGTACAGACTAGAAAACATAATGCCCAGAAATGGGGCCTAAAAATTTATTGTTGAAAGAGAAAATAGTGATTTGGCAGAAATGAAAGTAAGGTAGAGATTAGAAGTAGGCAGGACCTTTTTCGGAGCGTCGGGATCGGTTGTTTTTAAGCTCGGGATTTGGGGATTGATCCTTACGGGACCCAGGAATATATTTTTCGATTTCGGGATTTCGGGATATGCATTTCTTTAAATTCTGCATCTCATGGTTTTAAGCCCGGGATTTCGGGATCAGGACTCCTCCGACCACCCCTCAAATTATCCTTAGTCATTTATACATGATTCATATCCTACTATTGGCATGTTAATAAGGCTCTCAAAAGAAAAGAAAAAAAACACTGATGGATTGTCCTAGATGCATATTTTATTAGACTAATAATGGTCTATATATAAGCAGTTCCATTTATTTCATGTTTGAAACGGTGCAAATTGTTAATTTGATTTAACTTTTACCAAAAGAAGCATTGTAGCAAAGGAGAAGAATAATTGTGGTCTGAGGCCAGAAACAAGAGAAATAATTGAATTTAACAGAAAGGAAACAAATATCAGACTTTGGAAAAAGGGAGAGGGCTTTTGATACCTTTTATGAAATTCTCCATACATAATATCGTTTACAAAAAAAAAACATCCTACAACAGTCCACAAGCTGTATATGCCCGCGATTTCGCGGGTGTGTTCTAGTATTTATTAAAGTAAAAAAATTGTTTTGTAAAATTTCGATACTTGAAAATTACGGGTGAAAATTGGGAAACGGCAATTTTAAGGAAACTTGAAATTTACCTTGCAAATAACCAAAACTAAATGTTTGATAAAGAAGGAACGAGGGCCTTCAAGTCCCTGAAAGCTCCCAAGAACTTTGAGACCGTTTATGTGCAGAAATATCATCTTTGAATTGGCGATTGAGAATAATTTCCAGATACATGCTGACGGTAATGGCATTAATTGCCAAACACTACAACTATATCATTCAACGGTGACACTACATATAAACTTATTCTCTTTGACTTGTTTCGGGCGGATATAGATAACTTAACAATTTAAACCATATGATTGTCATGTAAAACGGAGAATTTGAAAAGTTGTTACTGGGCATAGCACAAAGTCGATATCGTGAATGATATTATGCGAAGTATTCAATAAAATATAACCATGGCTTCAAAAATATCATGTTTTCAATATTGTATAGTCTAATCGTTTAACCTTGGAACAGTATGTTCCTTGTTCACCCTGTAATAAAAAAAAGTTCCTAGTCGTATGAAATTTAACTTAAAGCAAAAAAGCCACACCCACTAATGATTAACTCGGACTGTTGCATTTTTTTTTAACAAACAAGTGAGAAAAGTCCAGCGCAATGAAGAACAAAACAGTTTCATTATCATGTTCTTGACCTGCATAGATATTCATTCAACTTGCAACTGGACGATTAAAGAAAATAATTATACAACATAACTGTTCATTAAAGAATGTAATCAAATGCCACACTATATAGAATGAAATTCAAAACAGTGTGGCTATGGCCATTGATTGACACATTAAATTCATCCATTGACTGGGACAATTTACGTGAACGTTTGTCTGTAACGACCACTGTTCACGACGTACCTACGATAGACATTTAAACTGTTGGGTCATCAAAGGTTTCTTAACGCCTTTAATTATAAAATAATTCGAAAAATTAATCAGGAATAACCTTTATGTTTTGATTTATATAATTGATATAAATCAAAACATCGTGTTATTTCTGATTAATTTTTCGAATTACTTTATTAAGGTGTTGAGAACCTTTGGTGACCCCATAGTTTAAGTGTCTTTAAAAAGTACATAGTGAGCAGTGGTCGTTACATATAAACGTTCACCTAAATTGTCCCAGTCAATGGATGAATTTAATGTGTCAATCAATGGCCACAGCCACACTGTTTTGAATTTCATTCTATGTGTGTGAAAATTTACTTTCTGAAGATATAAACAAATATATAAAGTATCTTTTTTTCTGTTTACGATCTTATAAAATTTCGTTGAAATTAATTAGATATTCTGTCATTGGCGGATCCAGGGGCGGGGATCCGGGGGTTGGAACCCCCTTTTTGCATTTGAATGGGGACATATAGTTGGAACACCCCCCCTTTTTTTGTCCTGGGTGGGAACCCCCGCTTTTAAAATGACTGGATCCGCCCCTGTTCTGTATACTATATCCTATATTATGTATGCTTCTCGATAAGTCAAAACAAATTGCTAAACGACCAAGATCCCCCTCCTTTTAAAATTGTCAATATCTGATGCATTTCAATTGAGCACAATATACCTTTATGTAAATGCAATCAAACTTAGTATTTTGAACATATGTTTTAACAGTTCCTAACTGTCAGGACATGATTATAATTATTAAGGGTATATTAATTGTGCCTGGTGAGATTAATAGTCTGAAGTAAAACTTTATGATACCATATGGCCTAGGTGTTGATTGACTTTTAGTTTTATGACTAAAGATATGGTAATGAAATAGCTGCCGTAACTTCTTGAACATATCTGCTAAGTGAACATCACAGCATGAATCTGTCCATTTTGCCTGTTCACAAAGGCGACACTAAGGTGACATATCAAACCGTTTCTTTTGTAATTAAGATTAATTAACATTACGGTCAAAATCTGAGGTCAAAATAGTCAAAACGGTAATAACGATGCCGATCTGATATATCAATAAACTGATAATGCCCCCAGTTCATCAAATCTCGTACCTAATTAGTTGATAACGCAAAATCACGATCGATCTTGCACATGCGCATTGTTTCCCTGAACTAGAGTATTTGTAATACAATCAAATATCTAAAATGTGAACAGTCCAAGTCGTTCAATTTTTGATGAATGGCATAATTGAGCAAAATATAATACAAACGTACATTATTTTTGAAGATTGAAAAAACAACACTTTCATTAATAATATTTAATTTGATTATAAACTGAGGACAGAGGTTTACGAACTTCTGTAATTTAATAAACAGGGTCTTACTATTAGATATAATTGTTTCGGATTCAAGAATCAAACCATTAAAACGAGTGATAGTCGTCCTTAAATCAAATCAAAAATATATTACGTCGTAAACTCGTTCGTTTATAATCACTCTTTAGTCATAGAAATTAAACTTCACAAGTCAACAAATAGAATTATTTTCTTTCGAGTTCTTATTTTTTTCACACACACTGACAGAACAAGGATTAACATACATGAAACAAGGACCGATGGTTCATAATGGTTCAGTCATGACCAAAGTAAGTTATTTTCTGTTTTTCTATTTTTGATGTTAGTGACACTGCACTGGAATGTCAACTATTCTTGAAGTCAATCAACTACTATTGTATCACAACTAATTTCTATTTTTCAACTGCAAATATAAAAAAAGAAAACGTGGTTTGATTGCCAATCATACAGTAAAATACACAAGTATATATATGTTTGAAGAATACACGTATGTCCAGTGTTTTAACTAATTGTTATTGCAACATGTCACCACCTGGTCTGCATGTAAACATGTTATATGCAACGAAGCGGTCAATTGAACAACCTTTTACAAGGTCATGATTTTCTTATAGATATTCCCCTGTATTTATTTTATTCAATTATATTAATCTGGCTGTGTTATATATAGAATAATATTAATTTTAGTTGAAATCGGCCCTCGGGACTGATATTGGTTTCTCGTGGTGATACAGCATGCGATACGGATTTTGCCATGTATTATTCTGTTTATCATATATTCTAATAGAATCAGATTCATGGGATATAGTCTGAAATTATAAGCTAGAAAAGAACATTATGATTAAATTATTTTCTTGTATTTTTCCAGCTGACTTTATTTTTATTGACTTCCTTATTTGCTTAATATCCACATCGTAATGTCCTCTTTAACCTATTACATTTTCAATATAAACCATACATCTGTATTAAAATGCATCCTCTAACAATACTGTCCTATTATTTCAACTAAAATTAATATTTTTCAAAGATGTAGAAATGTTTAAAGTTTTATTGTTTATTTGACGATGATATTATTCATAATCATTTTAATGTTAATTTTAATTTTTTGACGAGGTGAACGAACAGCAAGAAAAATATTCCTTGAAAAGTTTGCTATCTATTCTAACCAAATAAAAATAAAATTTGCATTTGTGTTTAATCCATCAGGTAATGAAAATTCACGAAAATTATGACCATACAAAAAATAAAACTTCAGATATTTCTACATCTTATTGTGTATATATATACAAGTCACTCATAAAGTTACTGGGAAATAATTTTTGGAAAAATATCGATTTATAATAAGTTGAAATGATAGGACATTTGTTTTAGTGGGAACTCATTTTTTTCCTATGCAAGGATTGCGAATAGAGTAACTGGACGTCATAGGTCAAACGATGACGTCATTCGAATTATGACGTAACGCTAGGTATGCGATACGGGGTATGCGATACGGGTTTAGTCATGCGATACGGGGTATGCGATACAGGGTAGGTGATACATACTGGAAAAAAGAACCTTTATTAGATATACAAAAAAGCTGTATTTTGTACTAAATATATGATAATATCAGATTATTACATGTCATTTTTCATATCGCATGTATTATCAGCCCTAGGTTCAATATCAGCCCAAGAGCCGCATGGCTCGAGGGCTGATATTGACCGAGGGCTGATAATACATGCGATATGAAAAATGACATGTTATGATCTTTTTATCATATGCTTCAACAATGGAGGAAAATAACAGATCATATATTGATCCTTTTACGTGGTTCCCAAATAGAAGTTCAAAGATTGAAAAGTTCACGGACGTCGGACCCAAATTCAGTACATTCGATATCAAATCTTTCTACCATATGCCTCAACAGAGGAGAAAACATTTTAAATATGGACGACTCGACAATATGGACAAACAACAATATACATAGTGAACACTGTTTGGAAAAGTCAACCTTTTCAAAGTAACTTTCTAAATTATGTTTAAAACTTATAAAGAATGCATTTATTTAATAATTTGTTTGTTTGTTTTTTTATTTTTATTTTTTTTTGTTATTATTTTACACAATATACTTTTCAGTATCTAAATAATTGTTTTGTACACTATTTCGTACTGTTTTTCACTGAAAACGTAGCATTGAGGTGTATTTTCCGGAATTTGCCGAGTATCACCGGAATGCCATGTGATAACGTTACGGAAAGGCATGTGATAACAATCGAAGCATGTGATAAACTTTTCATATCAGCCCGCTAAGCACCAATTCGAAAAATATGGAATTTACGTTAATTTAATGCTATTATCATACAGTAAAAATCATATGTTATTTAGTCTAAGTATATGATAAATATATTTATCATATACTTAGCATTGGTATGATAGCTTTTGCATATGTGTAATGAGCGGAAGTACACAAGCCATGAATTTCCCACCCGGGCTGATAACCCATATCATGTACATCTCGTGCACAAAACCCATAATAGTGCCTCTCGTGCAAGTTACTTCCGGTGTTTCCGGTATCGGTTGTTTACTTTTCCATTGTGACGTCAGATGTTTTTTTATGACGACGTCAAAATTTACGGGAACTTTTATGGGGATAGTTAAGTACTTGCTAACAAATGCCATTGACAATTATGAATCATTTTATATGGGGACGAAGTCCCCAATTACGGTAGAAAAATCAATAAAAAAAAAAAAAAAAAAAATCGGGAAAATTTCCCGAATTTTTCATTCTACTAATGAACTCAAAATCGTTAACTTTTTTTTCAGATCTAGTTCCTGTTCCGGTTTTCCCCGCATTTGCGCAGAAATCTGTCTTGTTTGCACTAGACTTTGAAAAAAAAATATTTATCAGTCTAGTAAAATATAAGATTGGAACTCAATACAGTTTCATTTTTAATAATTGTTTGATTTGGAAAAAAACGTTACCTGATGGAAGCGTTTCTTTTGTTTACATTGAATATGACGTCATAACTTAAAGAACGTCACAGCTAAATCCCTAACAACAGAACCAAAATCGGGAACGTTACGGTATTTCCGTATCCTTTATTAACATGTTTGAAGTAAAAAAATAATACATATACAGACTTCGTCCCCATTCACAGGTTATGCCTGCCTCATATTAGTACAACAAACATGGATTAGTAATGATCATAAAACTTTTCCAAATTTTCAATGTTTCAAAATGCCTCTATAGGAAATGATACCATGTACATATATAAGGAGGTAGTGATGCTGTTGTTGGACAATTATAGTATATTTGATTCATAATTTATTTTCTTTATAAAGTTTTAAAAAATTTGACTGTTTTAGTTATTGCATTTGTTTATTTGCCTTACATAAAACTATTGTCGGAAGTATATGATAAAGTGATTTATACATGGCTTTTTCCATATCAGCCTGGGTATCATCCCTCGACCCATATCAGCACCTCGACTCCGTCTCGGGCTGATATGGGGGTCTCGGGATGATACCCAGGCTGATATGGAAAAGGCCATGTATTAATCTCTATTTATCATATGTTTAGTAGTAAATACAGTAGTTTTGAATATTTGATAAATAGCCTACTGTTTAATCCATATTGCGCAATTTTGATGCGCACCCTTTATCGCATACCCTTTATCACACCTTTACCCTTTATCACACCCCTACTTTTTTTTACAGTCAGTTTTTATTTATGTAAGCTTAAGAAAAAAAAATCCTCAAAATAGGTACGGTCATTCGGGCGGGACGCAATTTATTGAATGACGTCATTGTTTGGTATGTACATGTGACGTCACGAACGTCAAGTTTTCATATTTTTGTCACACTAAATGCAACTATAAAAAATACAATAATAAACAAAATATAATTTTTTAAAACAACAGTACGCAAATTGTAAGGTAACCCAGGTGCTTTGGATAAGTATTTGAGCAGTTCTTTTAAGGCTTTTAAAACAAGGCAAAAGTAGAACTGAAAGTAACCCAGTTAACAGTTCATATAGTATAACTCTCCTGTTGAAATATATGATAAAACGTATAAAACATGGGCTGATATTGGTGTCCCGGGATGATACGACATATGATACGGATTTTGCCATGTTTTATTCTCTCTCTATATATGTATATATATTTTATAAAGCCCATCATGTTGTCACACACTGGTATAACAACAAAGCATGAGAAGAAACGAAAAAAAAAAAACCCCTAAACAAACAGAGGTAAATAGCTTAACTCAAAATATCGATACGAGACACAAAAACAGGTAGACTAACATAAAAGAAAAATAGTAAAAGAAACACCGGAATAAGAGTACTCGCAGTTACTGAAAGCCAGTTCAAATATATTAAAAGAAGATGTGTATGTGTATGTTTGCCAATGAGACAACTCTCCACAAGAGACCAACATGACACAGAAATTAACAACTATAGGTCACAGTACTGCCTTCAACAATGAGCAAAGCCCATACCGCATAGTCAGCTGTAAGAGACCCCGAAATGACAATGTAAAATAATGACTATTATAACTAATGAATAAAACATGTCGTTGTTTAAGGAAAATTGTTTAGACACGCTCTCTGTAATTAAAAGAACGAATCTTTGCTATAGAACTCTGAGAAGTACTAAGATTTTTTTTGCAAAACAACATATCTGCCCCTGCATGAGCAAAAAAACCTTCATTTTTAATGACAATTCAATTTTGTAGCCTTTAATCACGTTGACAAGTTTCTTCGCATGTCAAGCATACCGATCAGATTTATAATTCAGTTGTTCTCCTCCATGAATATGCTTTAAATACCCACAAACGGACATTATGCAATGACAATCGATAAAATATAACACAGCCAGATTGATTATGTAAGACTTCAATACATGTGCATACAATTTTTCATTTAGACCTGTTTCTTTACAAATATTTTGCTAGCCTATAGTACTAATTGCAGTTTTAGTAATGTTTGTGTAAAATTTATTATTTTCTTGATTGTTGTAATCTGCCTAAACTCGTTTCAAAATCATTCATAGAAGTTAAACATGCATGATTATAAAAGTAGATTTATTCAACGGTTAACACAAAGCATTATTCCATTAAACAGAACAGAAATTTGATTGATCTTTTTCATCAATTTGCAGATATTGCTGGTTTGAAAGCCATTTTTTAACATATGTGATATCAATATTCATACATTTATCTTTTCTTGTGCTGCTGTATGCGTCTGTTTATCTTGGGCTATCTAAACGCTTAGCTTTGAACATACGTACCTGATGTCGGGGCTTAAATAATGCATATCGACCTCAAGAAGCCAACTATATATTTCACATAACATGTTTAATCTCGCCGCTTTTTTGCGCCTGTTCTAAGTCAGGAGTATTTGGCCTTTGTTAGTCTCTAGTGTCTTTTTTTTAATTTAATTTTAGTTTATCTATAGGTTTCGGAGACGGTGTGACGTATATTTTCATTGAACTAGTACACATTTTTATTTAGGGGCCAGCTGTAGCCCACCTCCGGGTGCGGGATTTTCTCGCTGTGTTAACGACCAATTGGTGGCCTTGGGCTATCTTCTGATATTTTGTCGGGTTGTTGTCTATTTGAAAAATTCCTTATTTTTTCCCCCAATTTATATATGTCTTTTCTAAGACTAACTGAGTACGATTTGATGCTTTGTCATTGGAGATGATTTAATAGACACGTATGGATGAAACGTGATCTGATACAACATTTATATAAAACAGAAGGGGTTATTACCTCGAACAAATTTAACAAAAGATGGGTTTTACTTTCTTTTATATCTCTTTTAATTTCATTGCAGGATTAAATGATTAGAAATATGTGTTCTCAAACACGCTGATTTCATGTTTTATGATTTAAGGTCGTACAAAGTTTAATTGACCTTACTCATGTCTCGAACGTTAAGTATTTTCTACTTCAGAAACTCTCCATTTTACCAGTATACTAGAACACATTTAATTCATTTATGGGAACGAAGTTAATTATTTGCCATATTCAATACAATCAGGACAATTACTTTATACAATGTAATGCTTATTCAAATACAGCAAATTCCGATAAGAAGTTATATATTATAGAAGAATTGGTGGTTGTGTCTGTCTTTCCAAACTTTCTGAAATCCCACAATTGTCTGATTTTTTTCAGTTAAGCCTGTGTAAAGCTGATCTATATTGTGATTTTAAAAGGATGAGTTTCGAATCGAGTTTGTGTTTACTTCTAAAGACCGTCTATCCATGAAATTACGCCACATGGTCTTATAGGAAATTTCATGAAAATTGTACCGGTTTGGACTTTTTTTTTCGTTATGCCCGAAGATATTACGACCAGATTCATTTTAGGTCAAATACGTAATAGGTGAAACGGTGATACTTCAAGGTCCGTAGGTATAATGGCCCCTATATATAAATCCCTTACTTTCTAACATTGACTAGAATCTACACACACATTGCACTATAATACTTGTACTAGAAATATTCACGTGGCATTAACCTTTATCATATAGTTTTATAAAGCTTAGGTATAAACAGAGCTTTTCGGATTTTCACATGTAGTGAATAAAGAAAGATCTCAAAATTCCTTTTCAACTGTATGTAGAATATAATTTTTTTTTTATTCTACGTTTGATTTATTCATGGCTTGAAAAAATATGTTCAGTTTATACTTTTGTTCTCGACGACATACTTTACGGAATAACAGAGACTCTTGTAAGCTAGTTAAGGTTTATGACCCCTTCTGTAGCCATTTTTGTACGAATTTTTCAAACTTCAATTGTATCAAAACTAGATATAATGAATAATAGAGATAAGCCATTTAGTACATATACCAAGGGGAAACTTGATGGAAAGCATAATTATTTACTGTTTCATTGCATTTAACAGAAAAATAGTACTTTGTGGCAAATAAACCAAGATTTTTATAGAAAATCCACAGCCTTTAATACAGAGATTTTCGTTATAAAATTTGAAACATAGATTACTCACTTGCTTTTCTATGATGTGCTAGTGTTCATTTTCTACAAAATGTTCAAACTAACCTTTAAATTCCAAAATACCTCGTGCTGAGTCACTGAAGTCGAGCGCACCCTTAAAGGTGTACTTTATTTGGTCCATATTTTTATTTGTTTTAACCAAAAACTACATTAATAAACTTGTTTTAGGAAGGAATGCTAGCACTGCATGACATAATCTTATATTTATCAGTCATCAAATTGTCAAATATGAGAGTACAAGGATAAAGGCTGTTGATTTTCTATAAAATTTCCATATGTTTAGCATTGAATCAACACAAGGGTACATAATCCTAGATCTTCCATATCTGCATGCCGCATTGATGGCGGAGTGCCGATAAAAACACTACTCGAAGTGATTATGTATAGATTGCGAAAATGTGGTGTTTAAATATGTGAATTTCAATTTACCTACATTTGACCTGAATAAAGCCTGTATTAAAGATTTTTTAAAAATGAAAATAACGTGTTCAGCTCTGCGGTCTTCATTCTATTAAGACGTTGATCGGATTTAAATGTTGGTATTTGAATATAAACTGATCATGGAACCGATGTCAATGGACACAACAGGTGAATCTGGAACCACACTTCAGACGGTACGATCTAGGTACTAAAATGTTAACAAAATGACATATAAACAAAAAAGCTAGCTTGTCTAACGTCAGCTCTTATCTTAATTGTGTTCCAACAGTTAAAGATTTGTAATCTAAAACATAACATAAAGGATGTGTCATTCAAATATTTAAGCACCAAAAAAAAAAAAAACTTTTTGCTGGGTGGTGCATTCAAATTTAGAATGAGTCAGTAGATCTGATCGAAATACATAACTTTATCTGATACCTTCCTTACGTCTTTAATTATCTGAAGTAAGTGGCAGATTTATAGTTGATTTAAGGTATTCGTTTTTATCGAATGGACCCTTCAAGAATTATATATTTGCAAAACCTGTACATTCGATTTAAATGAAGGTTGAAAATGAAGAGCTAAATTGTTTGTGAATAACCGTTAAACGTTCTAAAAATTTCAGCTGTGTTATTCGACAAATACTTCACTAACTTGAGTAAGAGACTGAAATGATCAGATTTTCCATCTGAATGAGGTTCACTACTGCCGTATTGTAGGCTTAGCAAAACTACTTTGTAGACTACTTGTTTTTTAAGACAACAACTTTATCACATTGCGATATTTCTTTATTGATTGAAATGACGAATATTTGCATCTTCGCGTTGATTTTGTAATATGGGTTATCCCGCTTGTCATGCCTTGAACTGACAAAATGATATTGAATTTAAAAGCGTCTTCTTTTAGGATCGCAAAATGAAGTCAGTTACTATAGCAAGTACATACAGATCGTATATACTTATCTTGTGTTTAAGATAATTAACCTGCGCAGATAGTAGTAGATGAAAGTATTTTTTTCACAATTAACTACGCATTTCAATCGGCACATCACTTATACTTTTTTTAAAGAATAAATATACAACTTGTATATATGTATCTTTATAAAACTGACATCGTGAAATCCAGTTCTAGGTTTGTGCAAACGAACTAACCTTTGTATTCGGTTGTAAGCGTGTTACAAAATCCCTGCAAACGATCATCGATAGCACGATTTAATATTCTTTCAAGGTCATCTCTGTAATAAAAAAATGAAAACTGAAATTACTGATTCCCATGAACTGAATTTGATTGAATTTGTTTTCGAAAGATACGTGCTTATTTCCATTAATTATACATTATACAATTTACTTACTGCGATTCTTAATTAATTAACTAATTACTAACTTACTAATTAGATGTTAATCATGGGGTTACCGTCTATTCAATAACTATCTTTATATATTTTTACAGACGTATATTTAATATACGTCTGTAGTTTAAATGATTTAACATGATGAATGTTTGCTGATTAAGTAACGAAATTTTTTCATTAAGCTAGGATTTTATTCAAAAGGATATAACTGATATTAAATACATCAATTCCTAAAAACTAATTATGGGGTTTGACCTATTGTATATGGCAGAAATTGGATCGGATGCTCACAAGAACAATCAAATGAAATCACGAGGTTAAAAAAAATAAATTCCAATGGTGGTAGACTGTTGGTTGTCGTTCAGTCGTTTCCGTTTTTGCTATGGCATCATCAGTTCGTTTCCGTTTTTGAGTTAAACTATCCCTTTGGAATCTTCCGCCATTCTTTGGCAATGTAGCAGTGGTATCATGACCCTAACCTTTTAGTGGCGTACTGTTAAAAAATATACTGATAGTTGATAACTAGAAAATAGGTGAACAAAATCATAAATCCTTTTGAATGTATGCAAGTACAGAAAATCGAGAGAGAATTCACAAAAGAGTTTAAAAAATCGTAGTTGAGTTGAAATAGGAGACTAATGTTACGATACGAAAGAAACAAGTAAATACTGAAGAGGTAAATAACGAGGATTAATAGTAACGGGTAATGGCTCTCCACGATTTTTTGTGAAATGGACATCCATGGATACATAGACAATAACTGTTTAGTGTCTTTAAATATCAGCTGTATTTGTACGAGGCTAGGAAACAAGGTGTATGTGAGCTTTTAGCGAGCTACTACACCTGTTTCGAGCCGAGTTGCAATTAATTCTGTATATTGTTTGTGTTTTGAAAGACACAAAAACTAACATATTTAGCATTTATTTTCGATTTGTAATCCCTTCAGGCCCGCGTAGTAATATCAAAATCACACATTACGCTGAAGACGGGTACGCAAAAAAGAATCTCGAATGGTCAACAATAATATATCGCTCAAGGTGAATAATTATTTGTTTCAGACGCTTCAGACTTGACATTCACTCAACATGCATGCTGAAATTGACATGGTTGATTTTGTAACACAATCATACACATTCAAGTTTTGAAATCGACAATTGTCATCGTCATTTGAATGCAACTGGAATACACATTCTGAGGTCACACAGGTTCAAACAATACTCAGTCCGGCAGTGGGTGGAGCTTTAAAGCGATATCTGTATAGTATCAGATACAGCATAGCGATGTCTGTAGGGCTGTATCCGTATAGTAGGACACCAAATTGCAGGATACAAGTTTTAAATTAACGTACACGACAAATTGGGAGGTTTATACGCACGTACAGGTTTGACCAAAATCAAGTTATTTAAACCATATGTTGTTCTTTGTTGCCATTTAAAAAAAAAATAAAACTTGAAACGACCCACGATTAAAAAATAGCTTCACTGCAGTTGTTTTCGGGTGTTGTTTGGTTACTGTCTCAATAACCACCCATATATCTGCATCTATCAATCATTGTTACAGAAACATCAACTATATATTATGTACACATTTTTACAGCTGTACATAGTTACAAGTACATTAATCAAGTAAGCTAATTTCATTACTGCACCAAGTTACTTTGAGGTTAATGAATTACTGCAAATGTACGAATCCTTATCTGTCTGCTATCGGCCATTATTTAATAATGAAAATTGAAATAAACACTTCCTTCCGGGGTGATGTATCAGTGATGTCATTTAGTAATGTCCTGTGAGAGTTCAACTGGACTTTTCAAATGACTTTACTGTGTCGTACATGCTGACCGAACAATGTCCGTTAATGGTTGCTGTGATACTTTAACATTTGTACCGATAAAGTCTAGACAGACAATTGAAATTTTTAACTGCACATCACCATCAATCATAAAATCAATTTGGTCTTTTATCAAGTCAATCATTCGAAATACGAACATGTTACATTATGAGTAGTGATGTAAGCCACATAGAACAACTGCAAGCGTCATGACAGTAAAATTGTAAAGAATTAGTCTACTGTAGATACTTTAAGTTACAAACGGGTCAACTCATATCCCGGTATTAAAAGGAAATGGTATAGCGACACATAGAATGCAAAAGGTAAATAGGCCACACGATGAAGGTCATCTAGCGGTCAAGACACCAATGCGAGTAACATTAAAACAATAAGACTATCTTCTCCACATTTCCACCCGGTGTATCAAATTGTAAATGAGAGATATTGACTTTTGAAAATGACTACAACGTCGAATGATCAAATTTCCTGTAGAAAATGAAAATAACACACACACAAAAAAAAAACAAACCACATTTTAGAGTGTTAAATCATATGTACAAGCACTTTCCATTTGTAATATAGTAAAGAATGGGTTCTTTTGTTGTAAAAATTCAGTTTCAAAAACCATGAGGCTAGTTATATTTGTTGTTTAATGGCTTCGTAAGAAATGTAACAACAGCTACGAGGTGTACCCACGAGTAGATAATTGTTGTTTAGTTTGTCTTTCTGGATAGTTGCGTAAATGTTGACTTATTCATTATACAGTGTATATTCCAATAGTTAGTCTCCCCTTTCTTAATATGAGTCTTTCTGGATAGTTGCCTTGAGTTATTCATTATACAGTGTATATTCCAATAGTTAATATCCCCTTTCTTAATATGAGTGGAGGGAAATGAAGGAAAAAGCTTGATACAGCAAACCAACAACGTTCAAAACATAAAATACTTTGTGTTGGTGATCAGTGGTTCCATAATGGTATGTGTACATTTCAAAATGGTCCGTTTTGTAAGAGTCTGCAAAAAGCGTTGAGGATAAATTTTACGTAAATAATAAAGCCATAAATCAAAGAAAAACAAGCGCAAGGTTATCAGTATTATAAATAATTCTAATTTTATTAATATTATATATTACCGTTTCTACTATTTGATTGTACTTCTATTCTACTTGTAAACTTTATAGTAGATATAATCTTTCAATCAAATCATGGTTCTGTTTGATTAGTTATATCAATGATGATTGATAACAGCCAGACAAATTTATTGAGAAATAAAAAACTGAAATAATTGAAATCAAGACCCTTCAAACTGAAATCATTATTTTCACGAAAGTTTAGATTACGTTATTTTTTATAAAACCGGGAGAAGATTGAACATTATTTTCTCTTTCAAATATCATCTGCTATTTCTAATTAGCGTAACAAAATCAATTCATTTCTCTGCATTGAGATTTTGATAACATGTTAACTGTGGTCTTTTACGCAAGACAATGTGTTTTCTAGCACAGGTGATTGCATAGCTGCATATCAAACATACTTCTTTTTCGGTAGGTCGACCGATTCTTATATCACCAGATAAAGTACCAATTAGATTGTTTTCATTAACTTTTAATCTTCGTTGATACGATATCATGTAGTATTGCTTTACTTCATCAGTTTTGGGTGAATTCCCGCTTTACAGAGTTGCGTGTCTTTCTCGGCTTATTTTGAAATATAATAGACGTCCTTGATCACTTGAAAACTTCAATCACCCTAATATGATATTGAATTGTCAGCTACGTCGCGCATTTTACTAATGTACTAAATTTTTGTGTTTTATTCAATAATCTAGTAGTATTTGACATTGATCATAACCTGTGAATAGGGATAGAAGAACACATAGTCGTTTGGTTCAAATCCAGGAATCGAGATGTTCATTGGTGGTCTTGGCTATTTTGACCCTTAATATTATCCCAAAGAGATTTCTGATTTCGATTTTTCTCGATTTTTTTAAAAAGATTTTCGCATGGTGTGAGTTAAGACCATCATTGAAGATAATTCATTGTTTAACGACGATTGTCTTATGCGGATACAACATTAATTTAAAAAAAAATCGTTTATGAAGCAATGTCACTTCAATGCGAGAATCTTTCAATCAAATCATAGTATTGTTTGATTGGTTATATATCAATGATGATTGATAACAGCCAGACCAATTTATAGAGAAATGTAAAAAATAGAAGATTAAAATCGAGTGCTTTTAAATTGAAACCACGTTGATAGATATTCATGCAAGACTATGTGTAACTTTTAATCACGCATTCAAATATCTACTATTTGTAATATACGTAATATCATCAACTTATTTACCAGCATACTGAGATATAATTTAATTTTGGATGTAACGCGTCTTCTGATTGGCTGACGTTATTTTGTTATGAGCCCATAGACATAATTTAGTCACGTGACCGTGACGTCATCAACGTTTTTTCATGGTTTTCTACGGTTTAAAATGGAATTTAGTATTAAATTATAAGAAATGACTGTAATATTTTTTCTGTCTATGAAGAAATAACATTAAAAATTTGGTGCACACTGAATAACTTTGGTCATTACGCAAGAATAACATGTTTCCAAGCACAGTTCAGTGAATAGCTATACCAAATATACTGTGACGTAGAGCGACCGACTTCTATATCAACAGATAAAGATATTTGAAGTACTAATGAGCTAGTTTTCATTAACTGTTAACCTTCTTTGATACGGTATCATACAGTATTGCTTACTTGATTAACTGTTAACCTTCTTTGATACGGTATCATACAGTATTGCCTACTTGATTAACTGTTAACCTTCTTTGATACGGTATCATACAGTATTGCCTACTTGATTAACTGTTAACCTTCTTTGATACGGTATCATACAGTATTGCTTACTTGATTAACTGTTAACCTTCTTTGATACGGTATCATACAGTATTGCTTACTTCATCTGTTTTTGTCTTTTATACCAACAATTCTGAGTTATGTGCCTCTCTCATTTTACTGCAGGCTATTCTGTGTTAAGTTTGTTTGTCCATCGATGAAGATTGTTAAGGTCGTAAAGGGGGGGGGGGGGGGGGGGCAGCAAGGTAGTCTAAGAGTACTCAAAAAAACGAAGAAATTTGTTGACTGATCCTTGGTTATCTTTGATGATCTATTTTGATTTTAATTGTATTTTGTTCCACATACGTTATATATATTCTGCGTTGTCTGTACCCTACTTCAATATTAAAGACATACATATTTTAACCTCAAGATATATTTTTGGTTTTATTGCAGCAATTGGTTGCTAACTGAATGACGTACACGTCATGATTTCCTTTTTTTAGTATTGAACTATAATGAAGCTATCATGCTATATGATACGAAAAACATATAAAACGATTGGTGATATTTATAGCTTCTTTGTTGCATTAAGAAAAATAGGAGAAGTCTATGTAATATTATATGTTATAAAAAGATGTGACTACTCAAAATCAATTGAAAATCCTCATCAGAGAATTGAGAATTTAAAATCTTAGACAAATTCCTAAAAAAACGTCAATACTATTTTCTAATATTTACAGTAGGTGTTCATACAAATGATGATTTTTATTGGTTGAAAGACGAATCAATAGGCTATTTGCCAATTCCGTTATTGACCCTGTAATTAGAGATCCCTTTTTTAGTTGTCTCCCTTATGAGGGACATTAATTTTTATTTACAATGGAGAGCTACCAGAAAGAGCAGATGTACCTGTGCGTAATGTGAGTAATCTTTAAGGTTTTCAAATCTTTTAATTACATTAATTTGTTGTTAATCTAAGTACTTTTGACATCAGAAATGATTTTTCATGAAAAATTAGTTCCGCCGATACATCACTTTCAATTCACCATGCTTTGCATTGGCAAAAGTTATTTTTTTCCGGTATGGAACCAGTCTACGATTGACAAAAGGGAATTAATTTGTTTAAAAAGTGTGTAATAACAGAATCAAATCGGTAATTGGCAAATGGACTATTGATCCCATCATATGTTTTCATCTCGTATAAAAACCAAATTGATTTGCAGTAGTAAAGCAAGCCAACTTATATATGTATTTGGGCAGTCTATTATATGCATTGCATATTGTCGTAACTATCATTTATTGGAAAAAAGTAAAATCACAAAAAAACTGAACTCCGAGGAAAATTCAAAACGCAAAGTCCCTATTCAAATGGCAAATTAAACTCATCAAACGAATGGATATCAACTGTCATATTCCTGACTTGGTACATGCATTTTCTTATGTAGAAAAAAGTGGATTGAACCTGGTTGTATAGCTAGAATAACCTCTCACTTGTATGACAGTCGCATCGAAATCCATTATATATAATAATATCCATTATTTTGACAACGATATATATATCCATTACATTGACAACGATATATATATCCATCATATGGACAACAATAAATTCATTATAGTCAATGATAGTGACAACGATATATATATCCATTATATGGACAACGATATATTCATTATAGTGACAACGATATATATATCCATTATATGGACAACGATATATTCATTATAGTGACAACGATATATATATATCCATTATATGGACAACGATACATCCATTATAGTGACAACGATATATGTATCCATTATATGGACAACGATATATTCATTATAGTGACAACGATATATATATCCATTATATGGACAACGATATATTCATTATAGTGACAACGATATATATATATCCATTATATGGACAACGATATATTCATTATAGTGACAACGATATATATATCCACTATATTGATATATGCAAGTGCTGCTGGAAGTGTGCGTCATGCAATTGGAAAGTAGATAATGGAGAATTAAATCAAATTACAATTATCCCTTTTATCGTAAAGTTTAGTTTTCATCACCGTCTCGTCGAAGGTAGAATTAAATTGTTTGTAAAACTGTGTTATTAAGGGGTTTTAAGTATCAAAGGTGTTAGTAAGTACTACAGAATTCTTGGTTGCACAACTTCTAATAAATCTAATAAAATCAAAGGGGAATAATTTGATTGACTGATTCGATCCACACACAAAAAAAATATCATTCTTATACAGGTAAAAACGACAATTAACGTATATTTTTTTTAATATGAATCTAAACAGACTTTTGTTCAGATGTTAAGATGACCTGTTAAAGGCACATTAATCACTGAAGTTAATAGGATATATCATTCAATGTGTAGAAATCTGATCATTAGGTAATACAAAATTTCATTAACCACATTACAATTGATAATTTTGTGGTAAGAATGAATTTTATTATCTGTGCTTATTAATTGCAGCTTACTGTCCAAGAGGCCCCATGATCCTTTATGTAGAAATTTAAAAAGACAATTTCTCAGCTATTCGTTTTGCATACAATCTTACATGAATAAATACTCGTAAGTCATGCATATTTCAGTATAATTTAGCATCAATCTTTTAGAAAAATATTTTGTGAAAAGAGTACAAGGCCGTTTGTTATCATATCAACTTATTTATATGATATATTTATATCACCGATCTTTCATAAATAGCGCATATACAACATTTAAATCCTTGTATATGTTACAGTAAATAGATGAAATTAGGAATTACATGTAATTACTAAAATTTAGGAATTACATGTAATCCCCAATGCACTTAGTAAATACAAGTAATTCCTGAAACGGCCCAGTTATTACCAGTAATTACTAATTTTAAAATGATTTTTTACACCTATTTACTAACTGTTAAAACAATGTCGTAATATGGTAAGCTGATCAAAAGTTATGGTAATACCAACTATAGAAGATCAGTGAGTATACTCTTAAAAAGTGATTAGCCTAAAATGTACCTTTTTGTTATGGGAGCATTAGCTACGAGATATACAAAAAATAAAATATGATTTTTTTTTGTTCAATCATTAATGAAAATGATATAGTGAAATTATATTTTTAGCAGTCAATCTGGTACTGGTGCACTTGCAAGTGAATAATTGGACCTCAATGAATACGTATGCATGTGACCTTCAATTTAGCCCCTAGCTGGAGATATGTTACCGATGTATATACTTTTGCTGTTAGTCGCAGGATCAACAAAAATGGAAAAAAAAATAACATTTTCCTCCAAATACTATCTTTTTAGTAGTACTGTAAGAAGCTTCTGTCCAAAGTTGGTTAAAATCCAGGATGGTTTATGAAATCAAATAAATGTTAAAAAAAAAACAAAAACTGCAGAGTGTATGTAAAATTGACTGAGGAAAAAACGAAGTCCATTTATAATTAAGGAATATATGAAAAAGGATTTTTTTTACAAACTCTACTTCTGGGTATTATCTTGTGATCATAAACTAGCTTCTGTCCAAGTTTGGTAGAAATCCAGGATATTTTGAGAAAGTTATTAAAATTCTAAAATCTATAACCACAATGTGAATGTAATGTTAACTGACATAAAAACTAAGTCCATTTATAAGTAAAATACGGAAAAATTAATTTTATTTTTACAAAAATTACTTCTTGAAAATTATCTTATGATCATAAACAAGCTTCTGTTCAAGTTTGGTAGAAATCCAGGATAATATAAGAAAGTTATCAAAATGTAAAGAACTTTAACCACATAGTGAATATGTGTGGACGCTACAGACGACAGAATGGTTTGCTATGTCTCGCTTTTGCGACAATAGTCGCAGTTTCGACAAAAAGAGACAGAATGACAACATTGAAAGTAAAACAAAAGGGATGGACCAATTAGTTGACTTATACGATCCACAAAAAGATGATTCTTATACAAGTAAAAACGATGATAAAATTTTGTTGCAGGTTTATAAGCTTAAGTTTGGAGGTCTTGAAAAACTCATAAAAAAGAGAAACACAGAAATATGAAATGTGACTCTTAACACCATCAAAGTGTATAAATTTGTTTGTGAAGAATGTCAACTTCATCGCAACAGTCTGACAAAAGAAGTCTTAAATAAACCCATTTTGTAAAAGGAATTTAACTTGTGGCATTGGGCAAGTATGCCTGATGGAGATTTTGATTTAAAGAAATTATGAGATTTTTTAAAAGCACTATCAAGATTATTCAACCAAATTTGGCATTATCGAATGTCTATCAGCAAAAAGAGGTGACGAAGTTGCCTATTTACTTCTCACAATTTAATGCATTTCTCAATAGTGGATTGATATCATTGTCTTGCATGCGGAAAATGATTTTTAGGGAGTTCCAAAACTGTTAAAACAACCATTTTCCAGTTTTAGTTACTAACACTAAATAGTATACACTTTTGATGTGCCTTATATTCCGTAATCCTTAATTAAGTAAGCCCTAAAATACCCTTTTATTTTCTTATTTGGTATCTTGAATTATATCTTTAATTTTATAACAAAAATATCATGTTAGTAAATAGCTGTAAAAATGACCAAAAAAATCAGTGAATACCAGTAATCACTGAAACAACTAGTAAATACATGTAAATACTAAATTGACTAGTAATTACAGGTATTTACTGAAATGTTTAGTAATTACGTGTAATTCCTAATTTCACCTATTTACTGTAACATATATATGATGAGTTTATTAACAAGCACTTACTTGGTCTATGCCACTGCTTGTGTTGTTTTTATTCCTCGAGGGTACCACCAGCCCAGTAGTCAGCACTTCTGTGTTGACAAGAATTATCATTGATATGGTCATAATTATAAATTAACTGTTTACAAAACGTTCAAATTTTGAAATATTAAGGGTTTTCTACCTCAGGAATAGAATACATTAGCTGTATTTGGCAAAACTTTTAGGATTTGTTGGTCCTCAATGCTCTTCAAGTTCGTACTTTATTTGTCCTGTTTAACTTATTTTGATTCGAGCGTCACTGATGAGTCTTTTGTAGACGAAACGCGTGTCTGACGCATATACAAAATATAAATCCTGGTACTTATGATGAGTCTATCTATTTCCATTGAGGAACAAAACGTAAAGATATAACATAAGACAACCACTGACAAGATTCTAATTTAAATTGAGTTCTGTAAAATATTTTTTTTGGTTAAATTTTATCTTAGATTCGAAATCTCCTGAAAACATAGAAAGATACAGACAAAATAAGTTACATAGACGAACGTACAAAAATCATCAGTTCTGAAACATAATTTGGCTCTATCATACCGGTATAGAATAAAGAGAAAACAAACCACATAGTAAAGGTCTGTCATATTTGTTTTTCGTAAATTGTATTGGCATATAATTGCTTTTATATACAATATAAACAGGTGGATAGTTGTCTCATTGGTAATAATACCAGATTTTATTTATCATCATTATTATTTTTAGAACAAGCAGGTCAATACAAAAATTTCCATACGACAGAATGAAAGCAACTTTTAAAAGCAAGCGAAAGTATTTAACCTATTGAAATGTTATGCAGCCATTCTAAATAAATTCCGACGGCCATTGAAGTAGAATTTATAAGAAGCAACGTTATAAATAATGCAATTATCGAAAAAAAGTCGCAGCTATACCGATAACAAGCGACATGAACTTAACCTATTGATAACACATCATTCAATCTTTCTCTTTTATGATACCCCGACGACTTCTGACGTAGATTCGTGTATCAAAGACTGATCACCTGAACACAGTACTTAACATGTTGATACTAGTATGTTCATTTAGCATGCACTCCTACAATGTAACTGTTTTTGTCGGCCACTACTCGGGTATATTTCATATGTATCAACGTCATCAACGTTATAAGGAGTGAACGTATTAAAGACTAATAGGATCTACCGAAAGCACGCAAAGACCTTGGCACAATTGAATCCTACACCCCAGTTATATTCGTTACGACGTTATTGAAGTAGAATTCATACGCCGTAATGTCATAATGAGTTCACGTATCAAAAAGTTATCGCAGCTACCAAGTACTTTACTTGTTGATAATATTTCAACGGCTTTTGCAGTATATTTTGTAATGTCATGATGACTTCTAGTGCATAGAGTCACGATCTTATTCGATGCCCAGAGTAAATCTATTTAGCGTATGAATGGCGAACAAAAGTTACACTCTATAGTCAGGAAAAAGGTTTTTGAACACTGAAATTCTACTGTTGCTTTCATGTTTAATTCATAAAATGTAACAATAGTTATTTTACTTTTTAGCATTTGGTCGATACTGATGTTGTTTAACTTTTTAGTCTCCGAGGCTACAAACCTGTTTTTCTTATACTCTGTTTAAGTGATGAATTTAGAACTTATTGAAGAAATTAAGGTTCCACCTCCATTAGTGAAAGTTGAACGGATTTGGTTATCATTATTTCTCTAATTCTTCGTCAATTTATCCTTATCTGCACCCATTGTATAATTTTATTTTAATCAACGTGTGGTTGGTTTGATCTCAGTTCTTCATCGGTTAAAATCCGATTATGACGTCGAATTTTCTTGCTTTCCTCTGAATTTCCTATTGTGACGGCATAAAAAAGGCGACCATGCCCGATGACGTCACGTAGAAAGAACACACCTTTTTGCAGATCACTCGAAAAGAAGGAAAAATTTGCCTGCGTATTATTAGAAAATCATTAGAGAAACAGATTCCACCATCAAATCTCGTGTAATACGATATTTATCCATTCTCGACAGTTGAATTTTAAAAATTTAACTGTCTCGAGTGGATAAATATCGTATCACACTCGATGCAGTGGTAGAATCTATAAATATCCATCCTTTTGAACATGTTTTGGTACTTATACATCCATGGCTTTCCGATTTTTTGTTTGAGCATTTTTGGTGAAGGTAATTCCAGAAAAGCGCTTCGGATATATACAATTTCTAAAGTTTCTTTTTCATTAATTTTGTTACAACTATACATTAACGAATACTTGTTTGTCATGATATATAATCTCAGATGTGTAATTACAAAACAAACGTATCATTATATAGATGTAGGAAGATGTAGTAACCTATTTATTTTTGTAGTTGTGTTATTTAGTCGTTGCCTCATTGGTGGCTATCTCAACATCCTTTTATTCAATAGCAATACAAGAAATGACATAAATCCAATAATTACAGTAAGATACATTTTTTTTACCCGAAAACAATTAACGCAAATCAAGACTGGCATTTATCAGATACAAAGATAACAAAGCATTATACATAGTATCTTACCAGTGTACTATTACAGACCACGTAATCTTCACAATCCTCTAGAGGAATTGCATTATACAAAGAACATCTTTTTCTGAAACGTCACTTATTTCCAACTTCTTCAGTCTAATGGCTTAAGAAGTGAAGTAATGAAGAATATGGAAATTTACAATATCTACTGTGATTTAATTTATTTAATCGGATTTTAGTTTCCATGATTTCAATTTTATTCGTAAAAGCATAAAAATGATGTTTGAATGGATTGTCAATACCAAACTTAAATCAAGACTCTGGAGAACGTTGACGAATAAAAGTGAGTAACATTCTATAGTTTAAAGTTTTATTAAGGTTTATATACACATTTGATTTTCATAACAAATAATTATCCATTGGAACTTTATGAATTGAGATAAATTAAAATTTTACAGCTAACAAATATTACAGAAGAGCAATTTATTCTTCCTTGCCTTTTTTATGTCATGGTATTTTCTGGTTTTTATTTTTTTTAAACTCGGTATGTTTTGCCTCATTTTTTAAAACATGTATAAAAGGGGTCGGGGGTCGGAGAGGTCTTGATACCGAAACCCCGGGCTTAAAAACATGAAATCCCGAGGTCCCGGAATTTAGAAATAGATAAAACTCGACATCCCGAAAGTCGAAAAAGAAATCCCGGATCCAAAGGGGGTCAATCCCGAAATCCCGAGCTTAAAAACACCCGATCCCGACATCTCGAAAAAGGTTCTGCCGCCTCTCTATAAACGAGTATATACCCAAAAGTTGTCGTTATGATACAAGGTAGAGCAACTGCAGCATTATCTGAAATTAAAGAACTACAATCGAGTATGTACCTTGCGTTTGTCTGAATTTTAAACTTTTATCTGAATTGTGTTTGTTTATAGGTCGCTAGAAATACTACAATTTTGATAGATTTGGCATATTTTGATGATTTAAACAACAACTAAATAGGAAATTCAACAGAATAATGATAAATTATCAAAGATACCAGACTTTTTATTTTGTACGTCAGACGCGCGTTACGTCTACTAAAGACTCACCTGTGACGCACAAGTTTAAACAGTTTAAATCATGTACAAAGTTGAAAAGGATTCAGGACCTTAAGTTCAGAATGTTTGCCAAAATGTAAGAATGGTAAACAGTTAATTTATAAGTATGATATGTCATGTCAATATACAATATTAGGTCAATGTCAGAAAAATATCAACTTTTTTGTATGAGGCTGAGAAACTAGGGAAGGGCCAGGTTCCCCTCAATGAACCCCTGACTGGAAAAAGTGTTCCATGATGAAATTGACATTGCACAAAATATAGCTGTGTTACTATATTTAGGAAATAATTGCAGTATAAATACATTTATCTATTTGTTGTCTTTAAAACAAACCTAATGAACTCAATTTGAATTCTTTCGCCATTTAAATAAAAAAAAAATCATATGGAATATATAATATAAATTAACTGCATCCTATATAAACGTCTCTGACTTGTAATGTGTAAGACTAAATAACACTTACTCTCCATTTTGTAGATACTGTGTAAAATTTCTCTTTAGAGTATACAATATTCTTATTTTAAAATTTATCTACGTTTAGAAAATGGCCTTTGTTATATTATAGTTCGTTTCTGTGTGTGTTACATTTTAATGTTGTGTTTCTGTTGTGTCGTAGTTATCCTCTTATATTTGATGCGTTTCCCTCAGTTTAAGTTTTCAAACCGGATTTGTATTTTTCTCAATCGATTTATAAATTTCGAACAGCGGTATACTACTGTTGCCTTAATTAAGCTTTGAAGTCTCATTTTGTGTTTCTGAAAGCATAAAGTTTTCTCATATCCATAGCCTTAATCCTCCTTAATCTTTGAATTATTTCGGGTGAAAGACTTATAAGCTTTATCTTAAAATGCCTTATGTGCATCTTCATTTGAATTGTTGATCAAATGATGTTTGATACTTTCCATTGCCATACATGGAATTTCCAATTACTGCAAAATATTTAATCATCTAACATCTTTTTAATCGCTGAAATTATTTCAGTGAAACTTTTTAGGGATGATGTTTCTAAATTTAATCCGTTTTATGTTTGATATGTACTGGTGTATTTCAATCTTAGATACATGATTGTTTTATTACTATCTGCCAGTAACTGCGATTACTCTCGCTCTGTATGTTGTGTCTTTTTGTTTTACGAGACGTGTTACTGTAAACCAACTTATTTTCACAATCAATTTATTTTTGCGACTTTCGCGAGTAGAAAAATGACGCGAATATAAGTCGTCGCGAATATGTAAAATTTGGATTTTTCTTTATTGACCTACTAAAAAAATCGCGAAATTAAATAGCCGTGAAGTGGTGAAGAAATGAGAAAACGCGAAATAAAGTATACGCGAAAAAAGTTGGTTTACAGTAATACCTGGCCACGTCTTGTCTGTTTATTAGATGATTTTTTGCTTTGTATCGATTTGATGAGATGAGCCTTTTTCAACTGATTTTTATATTTTGTTCTTATGTTGTACAGTTACACCACTGTCCTAGGTTAGGGGGGTAGTTGTCGCCTTCAAACATGTTAAAATGTGCCTGTACTTGTTCAGGAGCATGTAGGTCAGTGATTGTCGTTGGTCCATGTCTGTCATATTTGTTTTTCGTAAATGATCTTTTTATAATTAAGGCGGTCGGTTTACTTTATTCAATCATTTCATATTTTTCATGCCGGAGCCATTTTACAGCTGACTATACGGTATACTTTTTTCTTATTGTCGAATGCCGTACGGTTGCCTTTAATTGCTCAAACCCACTATCGTTGCATTTTGATGGAAATTGTTGAAATTGACATATCTTTATATCTCCAGAGATTCGGTTAAATTTAGACAAAGTCATGGCGTAAAGGACAAATGAAATTTTGCTCCAAGTTGGATTGAACTATATGTTCATATTCTTTCACCTGTCAGAATAATAACATATTTTGAAAGGATTGAAGAATAAAACCATGTTTTTTTCAAAGCATGGTCAATCCGCATAATAATGATTTTTTTCTGTAATATGCAACCATTTCTTATTCACTATCTATATTGATGAACAGAACAGTTTATGGCTAAAATTATAATTGCATTGAAGCACAATATTAATTTTCTGTCAGTGTAAAACGCTAGATGAATAAAATTCTGACAAATCACTGCAATATTCCCATTTTTTCCAATCATTTCTTGATGTAACCAACATTTCAAAAATGACATTTTACGTGGGAAATCTATATATCAGTTAGTTAAATCACTCGAGATATAGCAGTTATTGCATCTGATGACGTTATACCGTATCATCAGAGTCTGAATCGAAACAAGAGATGATATTAACAAACACCAAGTCGAGTGCGACCTATCTAATTACACAGTGTGTCAAGGACCAGAGAAATTCGACACCAACGCTTCACAATTTATCTATTCTGTCTATTTTTCTAAAATGCCAAAGTGTTTCTGAAACAATTAAGTATACAATTTCCTTTGTTGCCAATAAAACGATAGCTAGAATTGATAATGAAGTTTTCTCTTAATAAATGAATGGTTAACATCCAATATGTATTCATTTTCCTTACTCGTTTAAGGTCTCATCTTGGTTGTTCACTTCCTTAAATCTAATTGAAAAGTAATCAAAATAGTGGAAAGCAATATTGTGTCATTTCCGTCGACACAGTCATACAGATTAAATACAAATAAGTCTCTGACAGGAAGTCTCTGGTAGGAAGTCTCTGACCAGGTATTTTTTTTATGGCTAATGAGAATGTTCAAGCAAACTGTCTGACTTGGGATTTGTTTAACTCATACAATATCAAACAGTCACTAGTTACAGATAGTATGCAAACAATATACGAATTACGCAATGATGTTTGATAACTCTATCTGTCATCATCATGCAACTATTTAAAGTGTTTTGATCGAAAGAAGCAAAAACCTGATACATTATCTTCGGTAAGTCAAAGATGAAAAACATTGTCGACTTACAACAAAATAACCCAATTTGAATATCTACGCACAATCGTTGTTGGAACATAGTATATGTCAATAGGTACATTTTTGTAAACAATGTCACAACAAGACACGAAAATTATCATCCTTTCAAACAGAATAATTCAAGTTTGACACGTTCCTTTTGTCTGAATTTGTGGATTCTACCACACAAATAAATACGACAATAACAAACCCATTAAAATTCACCAAATAGACTGAATTTATATACAGAAAACATTTTTTGCACTATGCATAGAAAAAACTTAAGCAAAAGCTATTTTACCAAATATAAAAAAAAGTATAGAATATAAATAGAACAAAGAATCATGCCTATATGTATAAATATAAAATATTCAATGGAATACAGCCATTCATCAGTTGAGTTTTACAAGTTTTTAATATACTTAAAAAACTAACTAGAACCGTCTGAAAAATTCATAGCAGCTACCATCTGGCAAAAGCATAAATAGACAACTGTTTGGTACACCTAATATTAAAAGATTAAAAAAAAAGCACTGGACAGTCAACAGCATATGACATTTACTAAAAATATAACTTAATAAATATATTAAGAAAGCTATTTAATAAATTATTTAAATAGGAAGAGCTACAGATCTTACAAATTTTAAAAACTCTTTTAACAGGACATTTTGACCTATTCCAAGACATGATCAAACATTTGAAATGAGAAAATCTATTGCAATTTCGAATTAGTCTGGTAGAATATCAATTCACTGGAAAGTCAAAGCATATCTGAATGATTGTTTATCTAAAGTAGATCTTCTCCCCATGGGTATATCAAAAATATATGACTGTATACAAAAAAAATACTAAGTAGTTTTAATTTCGAAAAGATTATTTGAACACGAAGGAACTATATAAATGTAATTTTTTACCACTCTTCTCCTTTTGTTTAATTTTCCTCAAGTTATTTCATTTACTTGATTTCGAAAATTTTAACAATGGATGGCAAATTTAATTCATGCATTTGATCAGATATTTGTAGTTCATATGGTCCGAGAACACAGTTATTTCTTAGTGCATTTATTTTTAGACAATTATGAAAAAAATCCCATCTGTGCTTTCTCAATAATATTTTTACAGTGTGTTGTAATACTTTTGGGACAAATTATATCCAAATTATAGAAAACTTCATCTGCTCGATCTCAAAATATGGACAATTCTTTGTTAAAGGGGTATTGACATCGTTCGACAGCTTCCAAAATGCTAGTTTATAACATTTTTTAGCTGGACCAAATTACTACTTTACTTAAAAATTCATGAATAAAATTTTTGTACACTGTAATTTTCTCCCCTACTTGCTATTTGGGGTATAACACATGAAGAAATAAATTTGGAAGGGGTATAAAAAAATTGGCAAGTAACCCACTGTCCAAACTAGGGACTATATTCAACAACGAAAATCAAAGACGATAACTGTGTTCCCGGACCATATGGCTTTAAAAGAGCGTGTTTATCCAGACTACATACATTAATGACAATCATTTCAAAGTTTATACAAATATCATTGTTTTATCTGAATATTTGTAATTCAATAGCTTTTCAGAATTTTCAACTTTTTGTAAATAGCTGTTATATTTTCTTCATCAAAATTAATGTAACTTTCTGTATGTTTATTTTTCTTTCCTGTTCAGACAATATAAGATTTGTTGTTGTAATATTGATACTAAGTTATGACAATCAGTATTACATATCTGTATTCCCATAACGTCGATTTCATTCAAGGAAGTTCAATGCCTCATCTCAGAAGAAACTTTCCAACTCATGGCATTTGTACAACTATCATTTTCTTCTCTCTTTTTGTCAATTGTTAACTGTATTATTAACCTTCGACCACTGGACATCAGACCCGCTATACAATTGTCTATATGATCAGTAGACAGAACTGAAAACTGAAACCGGCTAATTACAAATCTTTATGATAAGACAGACTGACAGGCAATCAATAGTTCAAACATGGTCAATGTTTTACATAGTACTAGTTAGATTTTGGCAAGATCCTTTGAAGTAATGTACGTGGTTATGATTATATACACATACATATGGAATATTCATGTTAATCTCATTTTAATCGAGTCATGGTTTAAAATATGAGAGAATAAAACCAAATCAAACCAAACACTTGTTTCGTGCCAAAATTCTACAACAATACTTAAGAAATGCTTTTGAAATGTATATCTTACATCGTTGAGTCCTATTCAAACTGAGATTTGAGTTCAATAACGTATTCTGTAAATACACTGAGAATTTAAAATAGGTGGTTTCGTACCTTCTTCGTTTGTCTTGTTAATATAAAAATTCCTTTTAATAACATACAAGTAAACAGGTGTCTGTTATTCAAAGTCAATATTGGTATTCCATTTTCATTAAGGCAGTTTAATGCAGTTATTTCCATTACATATTTTTTTTCGAATGCAAATACATGAGGCAGAATTAAACGACTGGAAAAGTTAAATTGCAAAATCATATGCTGATTAACGTTGAAGTAATAGCTCTTTTTGCTGCATTGTGACATTCAGCTCCCAGGGAACGTTAAAACGTCATTAACAAAATCTCATTGCGTTAATGAACTGTAAGGCAGAATTCGGTTGAAAACACTTTGCAGGGAAATCTATTTCAATGAAGTTTTCCCCAGTAGTTCAAATTTGGAATATCGTTTAATTCAATTTAATTGTTTTTACAATTTGCTTCGGTTAGAGTTAAAGTTATTCTTTCAAAAGGTATAAAACAGGTGTCATGAGTAAACATGTTTGAACTTCGTTATTATGTATTTAAATTAGTTTCAAAAATTTTAAGAATTTTAATTTTAAATATAAAGATTATATAAACATAATAACAGAAACACTTAACACGCAACAAAAAACACCCCACCAACAAACATATAAATGGACTATTTGATAACAAATGTGATATTCCCAACATGGGACAAGGCATTTTAAGAAAAAAATGGTGGGTCGAACGTGGATAATGGCTAGCCAAACCGACAGCTTATCGGCCAATGCTAAAAACTATCGCTAAAATGACAACACTTAGTGACAGGAATACAGTACAAACAAACGTGACCGTAAGACAATACCGTTGATAAATTTTGTTCGCTCGAAGCACTCTTCTTGAATTACAAGGAACTGACCCTCGCCATCCCCTCAAATAATTTATTTTATAGCCAAGGATGTTTACATACTTTAGAAGTGTTTTGGCCAAAGGGAACATTAATGAATAGCTAAAATTATCCAGGGTCAAATTTGCTTGAGATAATTGGAATCTTATTTTTTTTATTCATTTCAAGATTTATAAACTTGTTCGTTAAATATTATGACGGCGACGAATCGATTATTAATGAGCTAATGGTGCACTTAGTACTAGTACTGACAGTCAACCAGCTGTGATATTGACCTAAATGTTAGCAAAGTCATATTTTCATTAATTTGTAGCTTCCTATTTTCTTAATAGATTTCTAATTTTTAATTTAAAATATTCGTTTATCGCTTAATCAATTTATAAATAATGAAAATCGATGTACTTCTGTATCTTTTATGTGATAAAGAATCACGTATCTCATAGTTTCTAAAAACCGTTATGACAATTTTTGACAAAAATTTATAATTATCATCGATATGGGCAGGAATTATCATTTATATGGTAAAACCATTAATATATCTACAAAACTTTGAATATTTCAGAATAATACGGATTTTCTACTCCTAAAATAGATAGCCTTAGCTGTATAAATTAATTCAGAAATCAATGTATTTAAACTTCATACTTTATTTGGGCTTTTAAACAGTTTTGATTCGAAAGCCACTGATAAGGACCTTGTAGATTCATCGTAGATTATGGTGGACAAACTTATAAGCCTGATATATGTAATGAGTCAATAAGATGGATGTTGCTGTTATTTTATTAAATAGCTCTTTAACTGCATTGTTTCATAGGTTCGGCTTTCAAATTATCGGCTTTGAGCGGTCCTGATCGAGTTTATTACTTAAAAGAACAACGGACGCATTCAATATTGCAAGTGTTATTTCATTATTTAAAAAAAAACATCAAAGAAAGACAAAAGAAAATGAAGAAAACAAAATCAAAACAAAAAACAAAGACACTAAAACAGGAAACTTCAAATTGAGGCCACATGACCCTCACCAAAACAATACAGGATGAAATGAAAAGATGAAGATACATCAGCAGTTCCAGCTTCACTATTGGCACCCATTATAAATTTTCTGTTGCAATCCGCTGATAAGTCATATCCGTTGATAAGGTATTATTAATAACAGGTTGATAGTTATTACCGGGTTTATACTTTCATAAGCAATACGACGGCTGCCACATGAGGAGAAGAATATGTTTACCATTCATGCTAGCGTTTTGTGTAAAAGAGGGACGAAATATACCAAAGGGACAGTCAAACTCGTAAATCTAAAACAAACTGACAACGCCATGGCTAAAAATGAAAAAGCACACATGACACAACAAAGAAAACTAAAGAATAAACAACACGAACCCCCCCCCCCCCCCAAAAAATAGGGGTGATTTCAGGTGCTCCGGAAGGGTGAGAAGATCCTGATCCACATGTGGCACCCGTCGTGTTGCTTATGTGATAACAAATCCGGTAAATTTTTCTAATTCTGTAGGTCACATTCATGAAAGAGAAGGGTATTGTAGTTACGACGTTAGGAACATATCCGATATCATTTGTGAAACGGTTATTCCATAACGGTCAACCAACTCGTGATGGCGTCCGTAAAATTTACGAAGGGATGATTTCAACTTCACCATTTGGAACTCTTGGTTTAATAGCTTCCTTGTGAGCAGCAATCCTCTATCAAGAAAATCATGATAGGAAATGCAAGCACGGGAATATCGTATCAATTGGGAGATATATACCCCGTATGCAGGTGTAAGGTTCATGTTGCTGAACTTTTAGTTTCTATGTTCTGTATTTTTGTTATGGCATTGTGAATTCGTTTTTCACTTATCTAGATATAAGAAGAGTGCCAATGAAACAAATTTCCATCCAACTTACAATTGTCTCAAAGTACGGTCTGCAACAAGGAGCCTTATTTGTTTGATTATCGCTTTGATATCATCTGCCTCTCTTTTACATCTAAATCGAAAATTTCAGTGCTGAATACGAATGCCTGATCTTGGTTTAGTTTAATCAATTTGTACAGGTCAACCCAACATCTAAGAAAACGATTTCTATGTGAAATGCTTGCAAGAAAAGTGAATTACTTAATTATCTAGCTGTTTTCTGAAATTTAACAGAGACATTTGTGGCAATTGAACAACTATTTTTGATACGATGTATAGTTAATATCTTTTGTATATTAAGTTCCTGCAAATTATTCAAATTATAAAGCACAACATATTTTACACATCGTGTTTTCTACTCAACACATTCCTTTTAAAGGAAAATCTTGTAATTATACTACATACTATGGTTCAATGGTGGGAGAAATTAAACATAATTGAGAAAAAAAAATGAATATATGGATTGAATAATTATTGTAAGCAATTCCTATAAAATTTGAAGTCGTTAACAATCAATCGTAATGCATTGGTTACACATTTATGTACATTTAACGATATAATTAAGTTATTTATAATTCTAATGAGAAAATGAAAGGAAAGTTGCAAAATATTTTTTCTCTCTCAATAAAATAGATGTTTGATCATCAAGACTTTGCAATAACGAAACAAGACAAAGGATTTCCTTTAAAAAGCCTTCCGTTCACGGAACAACAGTATCATTAAATTAAAAGAGGGTTCACATAGAAGTTATTAAAAATAAAAATTAAAAAGACAGTTGTAATGGAGACAGGATTATATGACTGGAACTATTATTTCGTGTGAATTTTTCAAGCGTCGAAGAAAGGGTCATAAAGGTGCAATGAGATCATCATCTTCAAATAGTTAGCAATTTATTAATTACGGATACGCTAACGTTTGATAAAAGAACATAGCTGATATGTTTTACCCGGCGTAATAATCGTGGAATTGAAAATATTTATTCATTGGATTAATATTATAAAGTTGAGGATAAAATGATGTTATAGAGAATAATGATCGAAACTAAGAGGTATGAAATACCATTCAAATTGGATAATAAATTATTAATATAGTCCATACCTTACATATGAAAAACACTTTTGTCGTATAAAAATGAAATAAAACACAATTTATGATCTTCTAGTAGTGATTTAAACATTGTTGGAACATATAAAGTGTGAAACTATGCTACCTATGATTGTTAACTTCATCGGACAAATCATATAACAAAACTCAACTAAGAGGCAAAATTTAAAAAAGGCTGTTTTAATGAATATCTTTTTATCACGCACAAGAGGTTCTTAGTTTATTATTCTTCTTAACCATTTGGGGTTATGCAAATGCATATTGTATAGATAACTAAAACCAGACATGAATGATATGTATGATTAAAACCATTTTGAAATAAAACAGCACGAGAAACGTTAAATTAGACAATTATTACGGAGGAAAATGACATTGAAAGTGATGGTTTTGTTGATTTTATTGTTTAGGGAAAAAAACATATGAAATTAATGTTGGTATCTAAATGATTAAGAAAACATTTGCAGCCAAGGAAAAGCTATTTATTCTACTTATCAGTTAATAAACTTAGATTAAATAAGTTGGCTTTCGTTTGACTTGATATTGTATTTGTCCGGACACAATTCAGACGAATAGATGATTTACTACAACAAACGATATACACAGAAGAGAATTGGTAACTATTCATTTGTGGCTGAATCAATATAGAATGTATAGGAATATTTACGTGAAATTTGTCATTTCCATTCCTGGATGATTTGTATCTTGTGGTTAAATTGGCCTTCGTCATATTCCAGCAATCTCTGATTTTAGAAAGGCATAATAAATAATAGTTTGAACAGCATGGACAGTGTCAGTTCGGATTCTGTCCGGAAATTATACAGCCAATTGTATGCTCTGACATTGGGAAACTCAAAAGGTAAGCAATGACTTGTTTTTTTGTAATTAACAAATAGATTAATTGTATAAAAAATTGATAACGCAAACTGCAGATGTAAGAGGTCAAATAATAAACAGCATATGGGGGTATACTGCAATATACAGCTGGTTTTAAGTTAGTTATAGCAACTTTGAGAATTTGTTTTATTTGCAACCTTTTGCTGTAAAAACAATTTCTAATTTGTCTGCTGTTAGATTGTTCCCACCCTTTATATCTATAGGTATTTTAGCATGCAAAAAATATGACACCAAAGTTGTATGGAGTTTTCTTTTCCACTGCCATACAAGTGAGAGGTTAAGCTATACAATCAGGTTTAATATATCAGTTTGTATATAAGGAAATGCCTATACATATTAGGAATATGACATTTGTATTTCATTCGTTTGATGTGTTTGAACTTTTGAATTTGCCTTTCGATAAAATACTGAACTTCGTATAAAGTACTGACCGTTTTCAATTTTCTTTGGATTACACAATTTTTGTTATTTACCTTATTGCATTGATTCGCATTGCTTTGTATTGCTTTGTTTGTAATTTATATCTTCAATAAGTTTCTTCTTCTGATTCTCACAACTTCAGTCTTTTCCATATCGCATTCAAATTTTCAAAAGTTTTTTCGCTTTGAAAATGCTGCAGTTTAAGAATACAATGCAATATTACAATATCTACAAAACAAAGAATATTAATAAAAATTGAAATATACTTTCATCTGTTATAATCATTGAATTTGTTGTGACGAGATCATTTTTGTAATCTCTTTAGACACACCCTTATCTTCATGTTACCAACCATGCGTTGTAAGTAGTAGCACACTATAGTCAGTTATCTCCCTTGTATTTAAATAGCTTAACTATAGAAACCATGTAAAGTAATTACTAAGTCCACCTATATCAAAAAGGATGCTGTCAATCAAATTATATTGCCATGTTCTACATGGTATTTGATTAAACATATATATGCTAGTTCAAAGATTAACAATTTCTATAGTAAAACTGATGGACAATAAAATAATAGCTATTTATCAATTTAATCAAATTTGATATACCGTGGTAAGGATCTATAGTATTAAACTAATGACACAACACTTACATCTACATATCTACTGACCATCATTAATAACCCTATCTAAAATGGGACTTTCATGAACTTACTGCGAGATGAGAGTTTTTGCCTGATGTTGAGAGACTTATAGTGACTTGAAGATAAATAACAGGATTAAAAGCGCTAAGTCCGCAAGGTTCAGCAACTATATTGCTGAATGAAGCTCACTCAAAAGTTCAGCGATCTTTTCAGTATCATCAATTTAATCATCATGAGCCTGCTCTTAATAGCTGCGAGCATTGATTTCATTGATATAGTGTCTTTAATGGTAAACATTTGGCTTTTGTTTTACCGACACTTAAGTTGCTTTGATATTGTAGTTATATATATACATATGCTTACTAGGAATGAAGCTTTTTGTACGTACTTGTATGTCAAAATTTATTGCCATTTACTGTCTAATTGCCGTTTATCAAACATTTGTATTGATTCATATGTGTTTACTTTAATAACATAAATAAAAAATTTACTTAAGACAATTATAAAAAATCGAAAACATTTAAATTTACATATTTCGAGTGTTGACTCTGTTTGTTTTTGGGTGTAGTAATTTGATAAATATCTTGTATAACTAATTTATACGTTACGCTGAGCTTGTCATATATTTTTCTATATTGAATGTTATTTACATCATGAATAAAATTGAGAATGGAAATGGGGAATGTGTCAAAGAGACAACAACCCGCCCAAATAAAAAACAACAGCAGAGGGTCACCAACAGGTCTTCAATGTAGCGAGAAATACCCGCACCCGGAGGCGTCCTTCAGCTGGCCCCTAAACAAATATATACTAGTCCAGTGATAATGAATGCTTGTCCTTGACAATTGTGTTGCATACAAAATTTAAATCTTGTAATAATCAAGCGATCGAGATGAATCTGTACGGCGTATTTACTTCAGTTTTTTTCCGTTTTAAACTTTTTTTTTATTACAATGGCAAGTAGGTAAAAAAATAAAGTAGTAAAGGTTTTTTGGCACATTTATTGCACATCTAAAAATGTCAGACGAATTTTCTTCTATGTTACTATTACCATTAATATTCTTAATCTCACGTTAACAATATAGTAATTAAATTGACTTTCTTTAAAGACATTATGCCTAATAGAGAACATGAATAATTTAAACGTTAATTTGTTTTCTCAGCTGAGACTATCGTATTTAAAATCTTCTCGTTTCAATAGTGTAAATAATAGTATGCCAATGCCAGATACACAAGAAAATGCCTGTGCAAAGTCAGGAATATGACAGTTGTTTTTAATTCGTTTTATGTGTTTGAGCTTTTGATTTTGCAATTAGAGTAGGGACTATCCGTTTTGAATTTTCCTCGGAGTTCAGTATTTTTATGATTTTACTTTTTATACACATAATTTTGTTTATGAAATATAATAAAAAGTAATTTGTGAAAATTTAATTTGTTTGTACTAAGTCATGAATATGACAGATGTTTCCATTCGTTTGATGTGATGAGCTTTTCATTTTGTTATTTGTTTTGGAACTTTCCGTTTTAAATTTGCCTCGGAATTGGGTATTTTTATAATTTTTATTTTCGGACTTCATTCTAAACACATGTAACTTCGGAATGAAGTTGTCATCAAATTTTAAAATGCAATATTGTAATGTGAAGTTAGATTTATATGCTATATGTTACATACAACTTTACCGCTTTTAAACCATTTACTCCAGTTCAAGCCTCAATAATTATTCTTGTTAACAACTAATGAAATAAATATATCCTCTAAATGTAACAATTTCAAACATTTCTCTTAAGCCTCGGTCACACCTTACCGGATAGCACGAACGGACGCCTAACGGATGAAAATAAAAGTTGTCCGTTGACAAAATTGTTATCCGTTGGGAGTCCGTTGATGTACTGACCGAATAAAACGGACGTGTAACGGATGCATAACGGACATACACCGGATATGCAACGTACGAGAAACGGACACGTACCGGACAGAACGGATGTCGAACGTACACCCAACGGACGAGTACCGCATAAAACGGACACCTAACGGAAGCGTACCGGATAAAACGGATGAACAAGATATACGGAAAAATCAAAGGCGACAATAATAATACATGTAAATCGCATATATATTCAAAATGTTTCTGTGTAACTGGTTTTGGTTTATTCTTCAAAATTCCGCCAAAGGGCAGTGTCTGGCCTGAATAAGAACTGCTTGATTGTGAAGACGTGCCTATACTGTAAGATCGATTATGAATAATAAGAAGTCATGAACCTTAAGAAATCTGACATACCAATAATTGGTATTGCTGACGCGAAATTTTCAATTTGCATTTATCCGTTTCAGATCCGTTTATCATCCGTTTTATCCGTTATACGTCCGGTAGAAGTCCGTTTCTCATCCGTTCAACATCCGTTTTATCCGTTAAACGTCCGGTAGAAGTCTGTTGGTGAATTTATCTTGCAGACCTTAAACGGATGTATGACGGACACGTAACGGATACAAAACGGAAACGAAACGGACGAGTACCGTACAAAACGGACGCTTAACGGACGTTCAACGGACATTTTATCCGTTGGACGTCCGTTCAAAGTTTTGAACATGCTCAAAATTTTCCACCGGACAGAACGGACGCCGACGGATAAAACGTACGCTTAACGGACATGCAACGGATATGGACAGACGTTTAACGGATAAGAACGGACGTCTAACGGACATGAACGGATTGAACAAGAGTTATCCGTTAGGCGTCCGTTCGAGCTATCCGGTAAGGTGTGACCGAGGCTTAAAGTTCTTTGTATTTAGGGTGATTTGTAGTTGTATCTGACTCGATGTTTTCTCCGAAATTCCAGTTTTTTTAAGGATTTTCTTATCCTAGGCATAGATTACCTTAGACGTATTTGGCACCACTTTTTGGAATTTTGGATCCTCAATGCTCTTCAACTTTGTACTTGTTTGGCTTTATAAATATTTGGATATGAGCGTCACTGATGAGTCTTATGTAGACGAAACGCGCGTCTGGCGTACAAAATTATAATCCTGGTACCTCGATAACTATTTACACCACTGGGTCGATGCCACTGCTGGTGGACGTTTCTTCTCCGAGGGTATCACCAGCCCAGTAGTCAACATTTCGGTGTTGACATGAATATCAATAATGTGGTCAATTTTATAAATTTCCTGTTAACAAAACTTTGAATTTTACGAAAAACTAAGGATTTTCTTATCCCAGGCATAGATTACCTTAGCCGTATTTGGCACCACTTTTTGGAATTTTGGATCCTTAATGCTCTTCAACTTTGTACTTGTTTTGCTTTATAAATATTTGGATATGAGCGTTACTGATGAGTCTTATGTAGACGAAACGCGCGTCTGGCGTACAAAATTATAATCCTGGTACATTTGATAACTATTTGAACAATACAAGATTAATCAATACTTTACGTCCTTCTTCAATTTTATCAACTACTCAACATTTATCTGTTTGATATGTTCAAATTTGGTTTTGCCCCGAGGATCCTTGGATAGATGTTAACTTTCAAATTGTCTATCTGTTACAGTACAAAAAGAGGGACGAAAGATACCAAAGGGACAGTCAAACTCATAAATCTAAAACAAACTGACAACGCCATGGCTAAAAATGAAAAAGACAAACAGAAAAACAATAGTACACATGACACAACATAGAAAACTAAAGAATAAACAACACGAACCCCACCAAAAACTAGGGGTGATCTCAGGTGCTCCGGAAGGGTAAGCAGATCCTGCTCCACATGTGGCACCCGTCGTGTTGCTTATGTGATTACAAATCCGGTAAATAGTCTAATTCGGTAGGTCACATTCATGAAAGGGAAGGGGATTGTAGTTACGACGTAAGGAACATATCCGATATCATTTGTGAAACGGTTATTCCATAACGGTCAACCAACTCGTGATGGCGTCCGTAAAATTTACGAAGGGATGATTTCAACTTTACCATTTGGAACTCTTGGTTTAATAGCTTCCTTGTGAGCAGTAACCCTCTATCAAGAAAATCATGATAGGAAATGCAAGCACGGGAATATCGTATCAATTGGGAGATATATACCCCGTATGCAGGTGCTGCTGGAATGTTGCTACTTAGAAATGGAAAGTTCACAATTGGAAAGCTGAAATCATCTCTTTTGTCGTAAAGTTTTGTTTTCAACCGACCCTCATTGTCAATTTCTAGATGTAAGTCAAGATATGAAGCCGACTTAACTGTATCTGTAGTATCCTTTATCTCCAATTCGATGGGATAGATGCGTTCCACATAGTCACCAAATTTTGAATTGTTTAGTGAAAGAACGTCATCTATATAGCGGAAAGTAGAGTTAAAGCTCTTCCTAAGAAGTTCCTGCATGAAGTCAGCCTCATAATAATAAAGAAACAAGTCGGCAAATAGAGGGGCACAGTTTGTTCCCATTGGGATGCCGACAGTCTGTTGAAAAACACGTCCTCCGAACGTTACAAATATGTTGTCAATCAAGAAATCAAGCATCTTGATAATATCGGTTTCAGAGAATTTTTTGTTTGAATCAGAGTGATTCTTTACAAAGTATGATTTATCCCTCCCTAAGACAAGATACTTGTATCTACGTTGGTCATTCTTTTTTATGAAGCAAAGTAATACCAACTCTTTCAATTTGTCTTTTAGTTTACAACTTGTACAGTTAATGCTATTGTTACATTTTCGAAAATATTTCTTGTTGTTTTATAAACTCCATTGGCGGACGTGTGCCAATTTACCTCTAATCGAGTTAGCCTTTTCAGTTGTTGTCCCATTTCTATTTTTTTCTCTGTCTTAGATTCTTTTTATGGTACCATACTATGCTAATTGAGAGATTGAGAAATGGTTAACGCCCAGGTATATAAATCGCATGCTCTTAACGACAACCGTGTTTTAATATGAATGTTTATCCTGCTTTCAGCCAGATATTTTTCATGTTAGTTCACAATACAAAAGTGTGTAAAAAGACATATCCACTTCAAATTCATTTGACTATAAACAATTTTTACTCTGGCGTCAAAACGCGCGACTGGCGTTAAAAATTATTAGCCTGATATCTCTGATGAGTGTATTTTTTTCAGCCTACCCAAATAAAGGCAACAGTAGTATACCGCTGTTCAAAAGTCAAATCGATTAAGAGAAAACAAAGCCAGGTAACAATATAAAACCGAGGGAAACATCAACTGTACGAGGAAAACAACGAAACAACAGAAACACTTAAGTGCAACAAAAAAAAAAAAAAAAAAAAAAAAAAAAAAACCCAACAAAAAAAAAAACAAAACAAAAAACAAACGACATTGCAAGCTACAAAGAAACGAACTATTAAATTACAACTGCCATATTCCTGACTTGGTACAGGACATGTTAAGAAAACATCTGGTTTTCTGAATAACCAAACACTCATATTAAAGTGTAATACCACCAAATCATGGTACGTAACATCCGGTTGTATACGAAAACAGGTCGAAAAAAATATTCCCATGAATTTGACAGTTGTAGGCAATAAATCCTCAATTGATTGCAGTAAAACATTTTCTGTTTCATAATCATATTTCTTTGCAATATTTATTGGTCCACACTATATGCTATCATGCTGCATTTGTTTGGATTTGTCGAAGAAATTTTGCTCGAATCACTGTAGATGTCATCTTCGTTATACTAGATTTTTCTAAAACTATTGAACTGATTATGATAAAACTTGACAGGAATGCTTAAAATAACAAGTATTTCAAATGAAAAAAGTCACATTCAGTTTATTAAACTATTATGTCTTCTTTAGGTGTAATACCACCAAATCATGGTACTTCACATCCGGTTGTATACGAAAATAGGTCGAAAACAATATTCCCATGAATTTGTTATTCTCATCGGATGTTGTCTAATGCTTTGTCCGTTGCTGTGTGTGTTACATTTTAATGTTGTGTCGTTGTTCTCCTCTAATATTTAATGCGGTTCCCTCAGTTTTAGTTTGTTTCCCCGATTTTGTTTTTTGTCCATAGATTTATGAGTTTTGAACAGCGGTATACTACTGTAGCCTTTATTTGACAGTTGTAGGTAATTAATCCTACATTTTATTGCAGTAAAACATTTTCTGTGTCATAAACATATGACTTGGGTATTTCAGAGCAACATTATTTTTTTTTCTGGTTACTAAACCTTGTTCATTCATAAAGCTAGAGATAAAGGATACCACAGGTACAGTTAAGTCGGCCTCATATCTTGACTTACATCTAGAAATTGACAATGAGGGTCGGTTGAAAACAAAACTTTACGACAAAAGAGATGATTTCAGCTTTCCAATTGTGAACTTTCCATTTCTAAGTAGCAACATTCCAGCAGCACCTGCATACGTGGTATATATCTCCCAATTGATACGATATTCCCGTGCTTGCATTTCCTATCATGATTTTCTTGATAGAGGGTTACTGCTCACAAGGAAGCTATTAAACCAAGAGTTCCAAATGGTAAAGTTGAAATCATCCCTTCGTAAATTTTACGCACGCCATCACGAGTTGGTTGACCGTTATGGAATAACCGTTTCACAAATGATATCGGATATGTTCCTTACGTCGTAACTACAATCCACTTCCCTTTCATGAATGTGACCTACCGAATTAGACTATTTACCGGATTTGTTATCACATAAACAACACGACGGGTGCCACATGTGGAGCAGGATCTGCTTACCCTTCCGGAGCACCTGAGATCACCCCTAGTTTTTTTTTGGGGTTCGTGTTGTTTATTCTTTAGTTTTCTATGTTGTGTCATGTGTGCTGTTTTTTGTTTGTCTTTTTCATTTTTAGCCATGGCGTTGTCAGTTTGTTTTAAATTTACGAGTTTGACTGTCCCTTTGGTATCTTTCATCCCTCTTTTGCACACAGGTTAAATAAGGGGGAAAATTTGATTGATTAACTTCCAGTGATGGTTATTTTCTTATATGCAATGAAATGTTACGTGATTTGTTTTTGTAGTACTAGACGGGATAAAACCTTACTCATGCCAAGTATTTCTTTATTTGAGTGCAAATTTAACAAAGACTAATAAAGGGAAATCATTGGTGGTATTACACTTAATAAGCACAGAAGCTGCGGCGAATACCATAATTGAAGTCTATGGGTTGAACTAGACGAGTACCACTCATTCATAAAACATAAAGAGATATAAAAAAATGATTGTAAAAAAAAGGTTTAAACAGCGCAAATGTGTGCATGTTTAAAATAAGAATTTACTATGATAATAATACAAGTAATGTAAAATAAAAAAAGGAAAGCTATCACATGATATGACGTGAACTTATAACTCGACAGTTTGTCTATATGTTGCGAAGTTTTTCTTGGATAGAGATAAGGTAAATTCTTCAGTAAGTTTTGTTTTATTATTTATATATCATCTCTATTAATTCAAGCGCATTTCAGATAAACTTTTGAAGGAACTTATAACTATTTTGTTGTAACTTGTGTCTTTTTTTTTAAAAACAGTTCAATGACACCAGAAAAAATAAAAATTAGTAATGTTGTCACCTCACTTACAACTTTTGTTTTGGTGTAATAAAGAATAATTGATTGTTGTTTTCATATAAATAAAGCGGTATTTGTAGAAAAAATGTAACATTCAATATTTTTATGGTGAAAATTGGGAGGTTTCTTTTCAGTTTTTGTATAATTTGATGGTCAAATTATTTTGTATAAATACATTACACATGTATTTGTGCATTAGCTCCGTATTTCTGAAATTTCCATCATGAAGTCCCCTTGAGCCAACAATTAAGATTGGAGTTTTCTTGGAGTATGTTATTCCCCTGTAGTGTTAATTTTTTTTATCCCTAAACCAGCTATTGGGATGCTTGTATACTATTCTCCCTTTTGCTATGTTTAATAAGTTTTTTGAACTGCTAATTTGATGAATTTGAAAAACAAACTAAGATGTCTTATTTCGTTAACAATGGTTAAAAGATATTTTTTAACTGCTACAGCTTTGAATTTTCTGTGTCAATAATACCTAACGGTAGTATTATTACAATCTAGTCTATGTGATGGTTGAGACATATTTATCTTTTTTAATTCCTTTTTAGCTTTGAATACAATAGTAACAAATGTATAAATTTTTCCAGAGCTATAATAGGTGGATGCTTACTGCTTCAGACCTTTAACGTATCATTTTTTGACTAGTATAAATGACATTTATTAGTTTGAGATGTTTACAGTTTTTTCCTTTTAAAGTCCTTTTTGGTCATTTAGTTCCTAACATTTCTTCGTATTTTATGTACGAATTACTCAATGTTTTGTCATCTACACATTTTTGTCATTCTTTTATTATGGAGGTATGCTTTGTGAGATTCATGACAATATATACAAAAATCTTATTGCATTTCAATTATAATAGAAAATCATAAAAGCTTCCTTAAACGATAATATGTAAATCATTCTGCATAAAATGCATCGTATAGTAATGTTTATCTTAAGTTACTTGACACAGGATAGATAACCGAAGTCTTACTTTCTTAAATAAACTCATCATAAATACCAGGACTAAATTTTGTATATACGCCAGACGCGCGTTTTGTCTACAAAAGACTCACCAGTGACGCTCGTATCTAAAAAAGTTAAAAAGGCAAAATAAAGTACGAAGTTGAAGAGCATTGAGGACCAACATTCCTAAACGTTTTACCAAATACAGCTAAGGTAATCTATGCCTGAGGTAGAAAAGCCTTAGTATTTCAAAAAAATCTAAATTTTGTAAACAGTTAATTTATAAATATAACCATATCAATGATAATTCATGTCAGCAGAACAAGTGCTGACAACATGGCTTGTGATACCCTCGGGGAAATTAATCTCCACTAGCAGTGGCATCGACCCAGTGGTTGTAAATAAACTCATCATTTAAAGCGTGTGTGGTAGAGTAGGGAAAAATTAGTTGGCGCTTAAGTTCCGATAAGGATTGTCGATGTCCAACTGAAGGTATAACTTAAGTTTATCAATTTCAAAATTCTTATGCGAACACATCTTGGGAAATTGTAAGTTAATAATATATTTGTGTTCATAAATTTGAATATGATATAGTTTCCAAGTAGAAAAGATACATAAAAAAGGCTTATCACCTGTTAATGCGATTGTTCACCAGTAAGGGAGTTTCAATCTCAAAAATAAATTTAGAAAGGGGAAGTCCGTTAAAACTGTGAAAATCAAACGTTAACCTTTATCAACCAATGAATCGAATGGAGTAACCCTTGTTATCTGTTTCTATACAATCATTTGTATAACGTACATTTTGAAAATATTAATTTTCAAATATATTATATTAGATGTCATTAAAAAGAGATGTATTTTGCTGGGTTTGCATTATGAAGTGCTAACTATAATAGTACTGTCGTATACTATTACATTTACCTGAATCTGCGTCACAGTTTGAACTTTTAGTCAGCTTATGTTGTTCTCAGCACAATACATGAAAGAAAAAGACAGTAACATCAATAATGATCATGTGTACAATATGCACGTATCTAATGAGATTGGCTAATTCTCGTAATAAAAACAAATTGGTTTAAGAGGTACTTTATATTACATTTTGAAATTGTAAATATCATTGTGCGTATTCTAAATATGTCTATGCATGATCCCAATTAAAATGTTAAACTAAATTGCTGTTGACATAAATATTAAGTGTGTGAGTTTGTTGCATTTACATAAGGATATCTCTATGTATCAAAATGTTTGAGTAAAGTCTTATTCGGTACTAACATATATTTTAACTCAAATGTGTCTAGTGTTATAATGTTGTGAACACTTGTGGCCCTGCATTCTGCTGATGCTTTAATGTTGTCACTTTTAAAAGTTATGCAGTGCACAGACTTAATTCCTTTGATATGAACTGATTGATATTTTAGCCTTTGAAACTGTTGGCTTTTTTGCTAGTGCAAATTAGTTTCAAAATACTCGCTATTTTATTTTTTTAATACTAATTGTTTTTGTTGCATAGTGATATAAATACGCATGTTCTTTTCAACTGATTTTCACACTTTGATCTTCTGATGTGCTGTTGCTGTCTCAGGAATAAAAAAGTTAAGCGCTCAGAGACATGTTAAACCCCGCCATATTCTGCATATATCTGTCACATGTGAGGATCATATATTTCAGTTACTGTCTTCTACATTTGTTTTGTAGATAATTGTTGTAGGATGACATTTTTGTTTGTTTTCTCTTTTAAATTGTTTCAATTTTTGTTATCCTGTGGCCATTAATAGCTTACTATATGGTATGAGTTTTGGCTCATTGTTATGGTTGTTTACATTTCAGTCATTGTGCTCCAAAGTATTCTTCTGGATAACCATTGGTTATCATGCCACATCGCCTTATTTTTTATATAAAGATGCAAAGTTCTAAGGCGGAAAATAACAGTTTCAGTATAAATATGTCATTTAGCTGCTTGGTATATGCATACTTACAATTATACTTATATCTTTAAATTACATGCTAAGCTGCTTGTAAATGATACTTATTGTGTGTTTGATAGCTGACATAGATAAAAGAAATATGGATATTTAAACACCAAAACTTGAGGACATTATTATCCTTTACATATATGTCTGCTAAAAAAACAAATGTAGTTATTACGATAGATTTGTATTCTGCGATACATTTTAGATGCCTCTATCATAATCTTATCATTTACGTATAGTTTCTCAATAGTTTTGTCATAGTAGGTGCCAAGAACAGAAAGTTAAATAAATCATTTCGTAATAAGAAAAGCCAACATAGTTTTTATTATTGCAAAAAATTATAAAAAAATATTGTAGGTTGGCGTGATCCTATTACACTATTTTTGTAATTAGCAAATTGATACTGACAGAATAGGTTGTAGTTTTGTGGCAACATGACAACTGTTTGATTGGTTCCTTGATTGTTACGTCAATTATCAAGGTATCTTCATTCCTATCTCAGGTGTAGAGCATTTAATTTGTAAATATATGTGTTGTTTGTTACTAATTGGATAGCGAGAGTGACTGAACCTATATGTGAGGTGCACACAAGCCAGGTATACCTTCGCCGGATATTTTAAAAATGCAAATGTCCACACCCGAGCGTTAAAACGCTTATTTCTGATCAACTAAATTAAGGAGTAAAAGAAATATTTTATTAAGTGAAAATAACATGTTTTCCTAGAAATTTATGATGTATTGCGCCAGAAAGAGATTGATACTTTTATTTTATGAAAGATAAACTTTACTTCAATCGTTAACTAGACAAAATCTCACAACAGATAACCAAGTTTCTTATGGCTATAATAACTCAAATTTGTTCTATACACCATGACTTCTCGTGGCTCGACATCTATAAATCAACCACCACAGATGGAATATTAAACTAGTTCATTTTTTTGTGAATGTAGTTTAAAAAATCTAATTTACGCTTTGTTATTTGCCTCCTTCACGATTTGATAGTACGAACACTAGCAAATTATGGTCTCAAAAGACATATAATGTTTTTCTCGTATCAATTTGATTTAGAATAAAACACAGTATTATACCAACATCATTTGTAAATTAAAAAAAAAAGATCGTAATGTCTCATACAAAAATGAATGTATGATTAAAGAATGTTTAATTTAAGGAAATGCTCATATCCATTTTATCGCGTAGATATAGCTTGTTTTTCTGCTAATGCGGGTGAAAGAAATTTTCAGTCAATCAATCATATCAATTTCATCATACAATATTTGTTATCAATCCGTATAGGTGTCAGACCACCAATTATTCCCTCCAATTTAGAACGAAGATTCAAGATTCAATAGTTTATTAAAGTCTCACCACTTGTATAACATTATACATTTCAATATACAAATAACGTATGTAAAAGTAGCCCTACTCTGACACAAAATAGTGCTTTTAATTGTCTTGTTTTCTTAAACTAACCAACAAATTTGCAGAAATGAAACTTTTGGCGAAAGAGAAATATATCTAGACCATTTTAAGCCAAAATTTACTTGTCTTTGAGTTTGCATTAGAGGATTAATGCGCTCCATAGTATACTAATTTAAGATTTCCAGAAAACCAGGGCTTATTTTTTGAGTACCTCTGTTCGAAGGTCAGTTATTTTGTTTGAAAGCTTTGAAGGTATGATGAAAATTGGCATGTAGAAAGCTGACACATGTAGAATTCAGGATATACCTGGTTTCTTTGAAGTTAAACTTAATGTAAAATATTTAGAAAGCTGTAAAAATTGCAAAATTTGGTTGAACAGATAGGGATTTTTAATTGGTAGTCTGACACCTGTAGTTGATAAATAAGGCATATAAATGTTTTAACGTTGCGTTATAATGGGACGAGAAATCGGAGAATGAAATCAGTAGAATGTTCATGACCATTATGGAATCAAATCAATAACCACTTCCGTCTTTTTTCTTCCGTTTCCGGTATACCACTAAAAAGTCTTAGTTGTCTGGCATTCTAGCTCAATGTTCGTCTTTATAAGTTAAGTCACATTATTTGGAAAATTTGTTACATGTGCATTGATATAGCTAAAACATAAATAAAAATATGAATTCCATGAAGTGTGTAATCAGGGTTAGCAGTTCTGGTATCGCATTAAATGCTGATAGTAAGTGTTCAATGAAAAAAAAAACGTCATTTCCTTGATATTTTCTACTTACCAATACAAAATTCAAATTTGAAGGAATTTCAACAATTTGGCAGATCATTTTTTGACTAATTTTGAGTCCTAAACCTTTCGTTGAAGTTTTTTGTCTTTTTACATCTAGATAGAAACAATTTGTAACACACTAGCGTTCAAATATAAATACGATAGATCCCCAAGGGTAATTTAAACTCAAAAGGAAACAAAAACAAAAAACAAAAAAAAAACAAAAAAAAAAAAAAAAACAACCAACCAAACGTCGCCATGGCACATATCCACTTTAATCTGTAAAACGGACATTTTATAACCAGCTCAAGATGCATATGGCATCTGTAAAAGCATCGACAAACTCTTGATTTAAAAGCTTCCTTTCTATCAACGTTATTATGATAGGAAATACAAGCTCTGAAATATAGGATTAACTGGGAATTATATTCTCCATATGCAGGTTCTCGTTGAAGGTTGCTACATTGAAATGGAAAGTTCAAAATTGCGAAGCTACAATCATCTCTATTTTTGCTTAATCTATATATAATCACAAATAACAAGGACAGTGAATATACAATAATGGAATTTAGACTGCTGTATTTTGTAAATTCCATTCTTAAAGTTTAGCTCATTAAACTGGGAATGCTATAAATTAATTGTTTTACTTTGTATTTTTACGTGTATAAGGGTATTTGAACTGTAAAGAAATATTGCCAAATTGTGAATCCGAATTAAAAGAAATGAACATTATGGAAAAGATCGTTTGTTGAGTAAAACAAGTTAAACACATTCTCAAAATTGACATAAATCGACCTTTTCTGCAGCAAATCCGTAGACATGCATTAACGCAAAACAAAGAAATTTCGGGTAAACGACAAAGAAAATAAACATTTTTGGAAGCTAATTAACATTGTCAAACAAATAACTGCCCTCAGATAGTAAGACAAGTCTTTACTTAGTTTTCTTTTGTTCTGTAATGTATAATTCCATTCTCATTTATACTAAGTGATATGAAAGATCGAAACAGTCCCAGATTAGTTATGATTATCAATATTCCTTGGAAAATTAATGCATTATATGAGTAAGAGTAAGTAATTTGCATGCGTAATGTCTTATTCTTAGTTTACTAAATCAATATGCATATGAAAAATCCTTGCTATACACAATAAAAATGCCATTATTTGTTTGCAAACGACAAATGGTTAATTGCTTCTTTCTAAGCAATGCTAATAAGATGTGTATCAGCATTCCAGTACTGCAGGTGCATAACTATTTATTTACTGCTAAGTAGACAATGTTGCACAGAATGTGTTATTAATACGCTGTTGTTATTAATCGATCATTTCATGAAATGTCAGCATTCGAAATCATACTCCGATGAACTATTCATCAATTGATTTTAAGCTTTATAAGCGATATGTAGATTAGTTTTGTGTTTCTAATAAAAGTGTTAGGAAGGCGCGTGACAGAAACATATATTCACGACTGATCTGTATTGGTAGCAGGCACTATGTTCACTTCTAACGCAGCTAGTTTCGATCCAGTGATGTTAATGATGATTTTACAACTTTGAACAAATTCACCTTATCTTTCAAAATAATTAAATCTGTAAATCTTAACACACGAAGCTTGCAAAACTTAAATGTCTGCGAAAGTTGAATGAATTGTAGTTGAATGATTCCAATTAAGATGCAGTTTCTTTTACGACTGTCAGTTATTTGTTAAATCAACCATTTTGTCTGTTTTTCTAGGAATTGGTTTGAAGTTGTGATGGATAGCATGTGCAGTCATAGATATTGCATTTTTTTCGGATATAGAATTAAACTTTTCGAATGTTTCGTCCAATCAAAAAAACGGAATTGTATAAAACACATGTTCAAAGTAGATTTAAATATTTGACATTCCGATTTTGTTTTCCCCAGCTTCCACCTGCACCACAAAAGACCAAGTCTTGAATTTGCCACTGTACGGCTGTTTATTTCACGCTATTGACAGTATAAACAATGTAAAGTAATTAATGGTACTGGGTTTAGGGCTACGATCTAAGGTAGAAAAGTCATGATATAATTTATGATTACTGACATTAGATCAAAACTGTTTTTGCAAATAAAAACGAATAGATGTGTATTAATCAAAATAGGATGACCATTGTAGGATGAACCAAATGTATTTATTAATTCCCTGTGCAACGAAACTTCGCTAGTTCAAATTGTACTGATACACAACATTGTAATGGTGGTTGTAAATAAATATTCTAGTATTGTATAGCAGAATAAAATTTAACGCATGGACATTAAAGGATTCATAACTCCCTTATTTTTCCAAGTGAGATATACCTTCCTTGATCTTAACAGGTTATACACTAAGTCTCCTACCAGCGAAACAGAAAGGGCTTATATGTTTGCTATTCGTATGTTCGTCAGTTCGTTAAACTTATGTATGTTCTACTATTTAAAACATTTATTGGACTTGAGATTCATTAATAAACAAATTCTCATATCTTTCGTTTGACCCATTCTGGATCGGAACCTCGATTATACATACTAAAGGCGACAACATTATCACAAGTACACTGAGATAAAATAATAGAGGTGAAAATACTATAGTAAAACTATGTCAAGAAACATGAAAATATTAAATTCTTGTAAGATTTCTAGTCGTCGTATTATGTCTGGCATAAAAAAAACCCATTATAGATAACTGTCTAAAAGACAAAAGAAGAATACATATATGACCGAAAATAAATTTGTTTTATTATACTATTTTAGATTTTCATTGACAGCAGAAAAAGACATGTAACCATTGATTTAGAGTATACAAATACATCGATTTGTCTCAAAAGACTTGTTATTTAATTCAATATAATAATAGGTATTTACTTTGAATATTTGTTCGTTCATTAAAGACTATTTTATCATGCTGACACATCCACAAATGAAATCTTCATATAACAAATTAAGTTACAAATTCGTTTTGAATGTTTTCCTGTGCTTAATACGTTTTGAGGTAATTTATATGTGGAAAGATGTACAAATAAACCATGGGAAAGTAACTTATAAAGGACTCTGATATGTGTGCTTTATGTTTCATTCAATGGTCTATCAAACAGATTTATTTTCATTCAAACATTCTTTTATCTAGTTGTTATTGTTTGGTTCTTCTTGTAAAGTTTATCAGTATTTGTGTATATATCACACATATGTTATTTTAATATGTACTGTCTATGTTGATAGAATTGGACTTGTCTGCGTTTGTACATTGATGCGTAAATACCTCAATTTGTCTGGCTGAACGGCATGAAACATTTTATGTTTGGCTTTGCATTGATGTTTACGTCTATTTAACTAAGCGATAATAAACTTCAAAAAGATGACCTACACTTATAAAAGGAACATGACTGGAGAATGAGGTTACTGCCCGCGAACATTTGAAAACCATATAATTACGAGTTTACTGGCTTAAGTAAGATTTATGAGTTTCGAACAGCGGTATACTACTGTTGCCTTTATTAAACACTATGGGGACATGCAATGCTGACATCGCACATTTATGGAGTTATTAAGTTAACCATGGATATTTTCTTGCAAATGTTACTGAATTCCGTAAAGGTAAATTTGGATAACATTTCTGTCATTTAAGGAATTCTCCGATAGAAGGTCACCAGTTACTGAAATTATATATTCCGATTAATTCCTTGACCTGCTTTTCAACACAAAATTGTGTTTCGATGAATTTGTATCATTTCCATGGTACAGTTAATGACATTTTGTTATCAAAGTGAACAAGCAATCACAACACAATTCCTTACGTAATATTCCTTTTAGTGCCATTATACCGAAAGTAATCATACTACAATAACAGTTATAAGACATTAAATACAATTTCCATTTGGGTTTGAAGAGATGTTATTACATTAATGAATTAAGAATTTTAAGTATGTATATCAAGTCAGTTATTATTTTATTCTAAAACTTATTAATAGATGAATTGTCCTCTATTGATTCTCGTTATCTTATGATACTTTTCATTTAAGGATAAAAAATGAGGTTACAAAAAATGCGACATCAATCAGTTTCAAAATTTTCATCTGTAAGGAATTATTGTAGTACCAGGATTATAATTAAGTACGCCAGACTCGTGTTTCGTCTACATTACACTCATCAGTAATGCTCAGATCAAAATAGTTGTAAAGCCAAACAAGTACAACGTTGAAGAGCATTGAGGACCAAAAATTCAAAAAAGTTGTGCCAAAAAACGGCTAAGGTAATCTATTCCTGGGATAAGAAAATCCTTAGTTTTTCTAAAAATTCAAAGTTTTGTAACAGGAAATTTATAAAAATGACCATATAATTGATATTCATGTCAACACCGAACTGCTGACTTCTGGGCTGGTAATACCTTCGGGGACGAAACGTCCACCAGCAGTGGCATCGACCCAGTGGTGTAAATAGTTATCAAAGGTACCTGGATTATAATTTAGTACGCCAGACGCGCGTTTCGTATACTTAAGACTCATCAGTGATGCTCAGATCAAAACAAGTACAAAGTTGAAGAGAATTTAGGACCAAAAACATCGATAATATTGACTTGATCTCAACTCATTCAACAGTTTGCTAGTGAAACAAAGAAAAAAAATTGATTATTTTGCAATGTACTCAACTAAAATCCGATTATCAGATTTTCACCGTATTTATATTTTGCTACTCGCCACAATATGAAGCCTTTTTGAACTCATTCGCCGTGCTCATTCGAAAAAAAAAAACCCGTTATATTGTGTCTCGCAGCTGATAATATACAATATTAATATTTAGACAACCTGATTATCGGTACCTATCAATTGACATGTATGTTTATAGAACCCAACTGCAAGTATCTGATCAAGTGCTTTTTTATATCGATTATTGATTAAAATTGCATACAAATTTTATTTTTAGCTTTTAATGTAGGCAACAACATTTTAAATCTCATAAACCGATTAATAGAATATAAATCAAGCTGATGATTTTTTCAAACCTGAACACACACATATGTGTAAAGTAAAGTAACAAAAAAAACAAACTCCGAGGAAAATTTTAAACCGAAAGTCCCCAAGCAAATTGCAAAATCAAAAGCTTAAACGCATCAAAAGAGGGGATACCAATTGTCATATTCCTGACTAAAAAAAGCACAGGCAAATTATACCGAAATATTATTAAAAATATATAAACAAAACAAAAACCACAGAGTTATGAATTGTAAGATAACCATCCATTAATAATTTTACCAATCTTCAATACTGAAATAAAATAATTACGATTAGCATTACAATTGTTTGTATCAGTACAGAAAACTTTTGTTGCACGGTTGAACAATAACACATACAGTTGGTCATTCTACAATTTACATCTTATTCTGATTAATTCAATTGTACTCGTTATTCTTTGGTAACCAACACTATATTGTTAATGTATGTAGTTATGATTTAGATCAAAACGTTTCTGCCTTAGATCGTAGCCTTGAACTCAAACCCAATACCAATAATTGCATTTGTATTGTATAGAATGTCAGTAGCAATATGCTTATATTTTTGTATCGTAAAACCTGAGAGCCTTACTGTGGCAAATTCATGAAATGGTCCTTTAAATTAGTGGTATTTGGAAAAACAAAAGATAAATGTGAATAATGACAGATTTAAAGCTGTTCTGAATAACAAGCAAAAAAAAAAAACCATTTAAAAATGTAAAAATAAAAAGATAATTTTGAATGCGACACAAAAGAAAACATCACGTAAATACTAGCAGTAGGTTATCAAAATAAGTAAGGTTTTAAAATCAAAGGTTAGTTTATTGTATAAAAGACGTTCGTAGGGTTCTATTCTTATCATTTGTACACGCACAGGTAGTAATGAATAAATGGAATATGTTGATGTGTTTATGCTTTGATTTTATCATTTGATAAAGGACTTTCCGATTTGAATTTTCCTTGGAGTTCGGTATATTTGTTATTTTACTTTTTATGCAATAGTTTAATAGCATATTAAGGTTAAATCCCAAATATTCAAATGAATATAAAATTCAGAAAGGAAATGGAGAATGTGTCAAAGCGACAACAACCCGACCATAGAGCAGACAACAAGAAACTAAAATTGAAAATCACACAAGATTAACAAAGGCCAGGGGCTCCTGACTTGAAACAGGCGCAAAATTGCGCCGGGTTTAAACATGTTTATGAGATCTCAACCCGCCCCCTATACCTCTAGCCAATGTAGAAAAGTAAACGCACATTAAAATTCAGTTCAAAGAAGTCCGAGTCCGATGTCAGAAGATGTAACAAAAGAAAATAAATAAAATGACAATAATACATAAATAACAACAGACTACTAGCAGTTAACTGACATGCCAGCTCCAGACCTCAATTAAGCTTATTGAAAGATTACGTCTTCATCATATGAAAATCAGACACAATCCCTCCCGTTAGGGGTTTAGTATCATACTATCATAAAATATATGAGAAGAACATAACCCCAACAACTGTTTTGTAAATGAATGTGTTTAGTTCCGATGCAAAGACCTTAAGTGAATCAATATTAAAGCCAAAATATGCAATCTTTAATGATCAGACAACAGTATCGTAACTATATCCTTTCTTAATAAATCTGTTTAAAGGTTTGGGAAGCTTTTGAGGTGACAACTGACATTTTGTGCTTTGTAAAGAATATTCCCATAAAAGATTAGATGTGAAATACCTGAACGTATAAGATGTCTGCATGTTGAGTTATATTTACGAATTATTTCCTTATACCGATGATAAAATTCAGTAAATGTTTTGACTAGTTTGTGATATCGTAAACCCTGGTGTAATAATTTTTCAGTAATACATAAATTTCACTCGCTAAAATCTAATACGTTGTTACATACACGACCGAATCGTACAAGTTGATATATATAAACACCATAAGATGGTGACCAGGGAACGTCACCATCAAAAAATGGATAATTAACGATAGGAACTGAAAAATCATCTCTTTTATCATAAGTTTTTGTATTAAGCTTCCCGTTAATGATATAGATGTCAATATCGAGGAAAGGGCAGTGGTCATTGTTAGTATTAGCTTTATTTAAAGTAAGTTCAACAGGATAAATTTCTTTAGTATACATACTGAAGTCGTCATTATTGAGAGTCAATATATCATCCAAATATCTAAAAGTATTGTTAAATTTTTGTATCAAATGTTGTTTCGATGGGTCTTTGCAACTTTAAGTCATAAATTGTAACTCATAACAATGTCTTTGAAATTGGGTACACTTCTTTAAAGCTCATCTAAGATATCATGGTAATAATGTGTAACGCTATATATTTCTTCCATATAATACTAGCATTAGTATAAGATAGTTGGATAATCAAACAAAGATAATGCAACACAAACAGAATCCTAAAGAAAGAAGGAGATAAACCTCGTTGACCGTGTTCATTGTGTAATTATAATTATTATAGATCAAACTACATAACCAATATATGAAGAAGATGTTGTAGGATTGCCAATGAGACAACTCTCCACTAGGGACCAAATGACACAGAAATTGACAACTTTAGGTCACCAATATTTGTTCTTTTAGGTTTTTATGTATACAAGCTGTCATATACGTGCCAGAAAAAAATAATAGAATAGCTGTATCACCGTGAAAAGAAAAAGTAGATATATAGAAACTCAAAAATGTGTATCATATATGGTAAATACTTTAGATTTTGTCAAACAGGAGAAAAAGTCATCTCTATTGTATAAAGAAATATCATCATTGATTAAGGCTTTACAAATACATTGTAGTGTCGCAAAAGACTTAATTTAGGTGGTACAGTATAATAGTATGTGTTGACTTTAAAGGTTTATCCATTCATTAAAGACTATTTCATCATGTTGACACATTCACAATTGAAATTCTCAATATAACAAATTAAGTTACAAATTGTGTTTTAAATATTTTCTTTCACTATCTATAATAAATTTTGAAAGTTTTCTGTTGATGACGGATTGAAACAAAATAGAATATGGGTAACCCGTTTTAATTGTTTAAGGAATCGGCACTAAATGACATACACAGTGTCAGACTATGACATTAGGTTGCGCTTCTAGGCTAATTTATAATATAATGCTGGTTTACCACTCACACAAATATTGATATGAATACTTCTCTAAAGAGTTCAACAATACCACCATTAGGTTAAAATGAATATTAAATATAAAATACAAAATTGAATAGATATTTTGGATAACAAACATCTTTTATAAGTACGAGTACTATGTTCAATATTTTGATGGAGTGTTTACAGAGATGTTTAAATAACTCATTTCCATTATCTGTAAATATTTGTTTAATTGTACTATGTTTTTTACACCGGTCTTGTAATGGAATTAAGTTTTATGTTTGACTAACCATTCACGTATCTTTCTATGATAGAATTAAAAAATAATAAACTACAAAAAGATTGTCTGAACATGACAGGCGAATGGGGTACTGTCCCTCGAACAATAAAGAACATAGTGTTTGATGAAAGAAACATCTGATTGTATGTTTACTTTCTTTTTTAATGCAACACTGACATCTAATGAAAATGAATATACATTTTATTGAGAAAGATACGTAATGCGTAAAGGTTTTATGAAAAACAAGTTAGGTAATTACTATGGTAAGTTCAATAACTCTGAGTTGACAAAAGAAACCACATAGAGAATTAAGTATTTTAAGCAAGCAATCATGTCACACAAATCATACAATGAAATAATGAACAAAAGTTAAAAGTTATTATAAATCATGTTCAATAATAAAAACCATATCGTTAAACGGACATGGATAGGGGTAGACATTTGGCCATGTTAGAGGAAAACTATTGACCTGTACTTATTGACGCTTATAAATGTGATTTATGTAATATTTTATGTATTGTTAATTGTAAGCCATAGAGTGACTCTCAAAAGTACACGCCTACATTGTTGGTATCTATATATAACCAGCGCGGATCCAGCCACTTTAAAAATAATTAAAGATTGGTTCCGTCACATGAGTCATTTTAAAAGAGGGGTTCCAACCTTTTTTTCCAAATAAAAGCATAAGAAATCAAACACAAAGGGGTAGACTCTATCATGATTAATATTATAATTTTACGTGTACCTCAAAATATCTGGATTGTAAATGAAACGAGTATATTAACATGTGCGATTATAAATTTTGTTAGTTCAAATGAGTATGCATTAAGGCCTTTTTTATGCCGCGTTTTATTCTATGATTGTTATTGTTATGATTGAAACTTATCAAACAATAGATTTGAAAACCCAAGCTAGTGCATATACATTTCATAGAGTTAAGTAAACTAATAGTAAAATATAAAATCATCGTCTTTCGAGTTGACTAATACCCTTGATTTCACTTCGTTTAAGTGAAATATTTTTGACATAAGTTATGCAAATATTCAAGCAACTTTATGTAAATGTACCATCTTTTATATAGATTTTTTTAGATACCTTGAACTCATGATAATAAAATTAACTTGAAACTAGATGGTTTAACCCTCTCAGGAAAATCTCGTTTATCATTACAGTATACGTATGTGCGTATGACAAATTGTGCACAATTAAAAGTCTTAATTGTTAGCTTTTAGGCTTTTATGAAAACGAAAAAGAGATGCAAATCAAGGAGTCAGTTATCATCTTTAAGTATTGTATTTTATTTTTTGCATAATTTATATTAATGCAATGAAACTTAAACTAACCATAAATCATAAGTTAGGTCATCTAGAAATGTTAATTGTAAACAGATACGTATTTAGGTATGTATATAGATATATATATAGGTATGACAATTGTATATATGAGTGAGGCTGTAAAATGCATGTTGGGCTTTCGTGTAATTCATGGTTTCCAATGATTCGTTTTCAAATGTTGCAAAAAAGTAAGTAGATGAAATTATGATTTGAATTATTTACACTGATTGAAATTGATATCAGAAGAGTTGTCTTCCGTTTATTATTTTGTACTTAAACTAGGCCGTATGTTTTCTCGTTTGTTTTACATTTGTCATTTCGGGGCCTTTTATAGCTGACTATGCGGTATGGACTTTACTCATTGTTTAAGGAGGTCATACGGTGACCTGTAGTTGTTAATTTCTGTGTCATCTGTCTCTTGTGGAGAGCTGTATAATTGGCAATCATAACACATCTTATTTTTATAATTACTAATATGTTACAACAACATTAAAATTAAAAGTTTATTCTTTTAAAAAATATTTCCGTATTCCATTATTGTATACATTACAATAAAATTATTTTCATTTACCGATGTACATTGTATTATTTGGCGTTATAGTTGTGTTTCTGATATATTTTAACATCTCACCCCTTATTTTATTGATATACTTTTAACATTGAGTCGTAGACCATTTTGTTTCGGTCAGTGTATGTTCGCTTGTTAGTGGTCATATGTCTTTTGAACGGATTAAGCCATTCCAATTGATATTTTATAGTGTGTCTTTCTATGTTGTGGTGATGTTACACTATTGTTTCAGATAAGAGTGGAGGTTGGTACCTTTTTAAAACGTTTAAACCCGCTGCAATTGTTTGCATCTGTCCTAAGTCAGGACCTGATGTTCAGTAGTTGTCGTTTGTTGATGTGGTTCATAAGTGTTTCTCGTTTTTTATATAGATTATACCGTTGGTTTTCCTGTTTGAATACTTTTACACTAGTAATTTATGAGGCCCTATATAGCTTGCTGTTCGGTGTGAGTCAAGACTCCGTGTTGGAGACCGTACTTTGATCTTAATGGTTTACTTTTACAAATTGTGACGTGGATGGAGAGAAGTCTCATGGGCTCGCATACCATATATTCTTATATCTTATCATAAGTACTAAATTTGTACATAATATAATAAATATAAATCGACCTAAATATCGGTACGAAAGTGAATTCAAATTTACATAATTATATATTCATAAATAAACAAAAGTAAGTTTTAGTTTAAATGCTTTTAACTGTCTAGCCACTTTAATCTTTTCCATTCAGGCGAACTTCTTAAAGAATTCTTTTGTGAAAAGAAAAATAATTTTGTCTTATTCATCATGATACAGTATTTTATAGATGACAACTGATATTTGGTTATAATATACTCATGTCACATGTATTTATGTAGATGATTATTTTATTCAGCAACAATTGAAATTTAAAAACCTATTTTTGGTGTCCACCTTCTGTAAATGTATCATTTCTGTATCCTTTGTGTGATTCAAGTACAGATATTATTTCGGATGATGACAACTGTAAGTTCTATTTTGTTTGTTTTATACATCATACATGTTATTGTTACATTATGTCGTACATATTTATGTATGATAAATTCCAGATAGTTGCTAAATGTACGGCTACACAACTTTTCATTAGTGAAACCTAAAACAAATGAAACAGCTTTTAGCAGTATTTGGCACAACTTTTTGGAATGTTTGGTCCTCAATGCTCTACAACTTTGTACCTATTTGGCTTTTTACTATTTTGATCTGAGCGTAGACGAAACGCGCGTCTGGCGTATTAAATTTTAATGCCGGCGTCACACATTGGCGTATAGACCGCCGTGCACCAAACGTACAGAGAAAATTGACAAAGTCGGTATACATTAGTTGCATGTCAGAGGAACGCTTTAGCATTCGTTAAACGCGTGTTGCATAAGTTTGAAGTACGTCGAAATGCAAAGGAATACGCTTGGTGAACGCTACAACTCGAGGAAATTTTTACCCAGCTCTAGCGTGTGTCTAGTGTATATCTGTACGCTACAAAGCACGTAATACATACGCTACAAACGCGTTTAACGCACTACAGATAAGTTTGAGACAAATTTAGGGCACGTTGTATACATTTCAAGATCGTTCGACTTTAACGAATGCGGGTATGTATACGCTGATGTTTGACGCCGGTATAACTAACACCCCATAATAGAACGTCCAAAATACGACCGGGACGCGTCTCAAATACGTTCAAGAAATTTTTTTCCTTCGTAGCGTGCGTTCCATCTACGTTAGACAAACACCAAGCATACGCCAACATACGTTTCTTGAACTCCCGATAAACGCTAAAGTACAACATAACGTAATATTAGAGTCTACATAAGACAGCTGTGGCGTTCCATAATTTAATCTTTAAAAAGTCTGTAGCTGCTTTTTCCAAACCTAAATTTCAGATGTAGCTGGGATACGATAATGCAAAATACGTTAAAAAATACCGAAATTTTTCTGAAAGAATGAGGGAAACCGAAAGATTTATTCATATACGGAATAACGATGCATTGCCTCGGTAAAAAAAAATAAAATATAAGGAAAGCAATCATTGTTGAAATGTGATTGTCGTATAGTAAAAATTACCAATGAATTTCCAGATGATTTTTAATATAAAAGGATTTAGTGAATTGTTTTGACTAGATGTAGCTTTGTGAATAATAGTAGTAGACCATATGACAGTACGGCGTCGGTTAAACTCATTAAAGGCTCCCATAATACTGTGTTTGGATTATAGCTAAGTGACACAGTAGCACAGTTTATATAAAATTGTTCACTAATCGTCCATGAACTTTTGTGGGAGTATATACAGTGTATTTAAGTCTATGGGTAGTGTACTGGTATTTTGATTACATGTAGTTTTGGACATTATTTTAAATAATTACTTGATTTTGGTTCTTAATTTATTTTTATTATCCTTATAAAAATGGAAATGAATCCAATGGAATAAAACCTTACGTTGACTGAATTGAATTAATACGTCTATTTTTGTAGACAGAATGTTTATTATTATTTGAACTGTCATCTAATGAGCAGATGAAGAAACACATCGAATTAGCTGAACAGTTTCTCTGGATGCAATTATCCTTGTTAATTGTCGTGCATCTACTGCAATTGCTGCGTTATATAGTAATACTTCGGGCTTTGGAGATAAGCGGAAGTAGTACAAACTCTAATGGCGGTTGCTTTTTTACTGCAATTCATTTATCCTGCACATTACTGCTTAATCTGTTATTGTTAAATAAAACACCGCCTTCTTTGTATGTCTCTACACTCGAGGGAAATCCGTTTACGAAAATGTTGGCTTAACAACCGAAACCGATTGCAATGACGAAAAAGACAATTAGAATGCATTGTTTACCCTAATTTCCCCCAACTAACCAGAAGGGGGATAACCAACTTCGATTTACCTTCTACCTTAAGAGTTGAGAGCCATAATATAATGCATAGCTTCATCCTGAAGACGAAGAAGCGACACACAAACACTTGTTTCCTCATTTATGGATATAAGAAGATGTGGTATGAGTGCTAATGAGACTACTCTCTATCCAAGTTATAATTTATAAAAGTAAACCATTATAGGTCAAGGTACAGCCTTCAACACGCACGCAACCCTGGCTCACACCAAACAGCAAGCTATAAATGGCCCCCAAAAAATGGTTAATGCAAAATCATTCAATTTAGTATGATTGAAGTTGTGCCTTTAATAACAAGTCATTTGGGACCAACATATTATGTGGGACCAACATGTTTTTTAAAGTCTGTAAAAATATTGGATGAAAGCAGTATGTTTTAGATATCATTGGCCTTACATTTAACATTTTACAACACTTTTTTTTTGCTATTCTACTTAACATTAGATGTAATGTAAGTGAGCCTTAAATAAAGAATTTAGCTTGAGGTTAAGATAAGCGGAGTAAAATTTCTATTTATCATAATATTGTTATAAATCGTTTCTTTTAGAGGATTAAATTTTAATTTTCGACGAAGAACGATAGGCTAAAGAGTTCACAAATACATAATTTAGTCGATTAGCCTTGGTTTTATTTTTCTTCACTTTAAAGTTTATAAATTAATTCTGGTTTTGTATCTACTTTGTTAAGTACCTTCTCAAAGATTTTAAACAATATATGTAAGAAAAACATTCTATTAATAACAAAATAAATATTTATATTACCGTTTTTCGACTCTTTACGCTCAAAAAGTCAAGTTCAGGACACTTTATTTAGCCAATTAAGCCAAAATAATAACACGAATTTGTTATTAATTTATCATAGTGATAAATGGTAAAGAACTTTGGCTTTGAGGTTATATCTTGAGCGTTTGTGATAAGAAGATAATGAGGCGAAATAGTGAACCCGTATTTGGTATTTCTGAACAAATAAGGGTACCTAGAAGATCAAATACGTTAGTGCATAGACTATCTAAACCACTCGGAGTTAAAAACATCAGATGGGAATTGTTAGCTATGCCGCGTTTATCTGAAGGTAAATATTCTGCAATTATAGTACTGATATTGGTGCAATTCGTATAATTCAACAAGAATACGAATCAAAGATCAACAATTTTCGCGTTCTGTAATATTCTAAAAGAGTCACACAATTTATCATAAAAAAGAAGAGACTTTTTAAAAATGTTTACCCACCTCTACTGGTACTATACAAAAACATACATTTATGTTAATAAAAGTCAAAGACTGTATAAAATGTCCATCACGAGAGAAAATCCCTAATAGCCATTTACTTTTAGGAATAATTCTCAATCGAATTAAAATCGATACACTTCTGTCGCCTTACTTCATCAGTTCTAAAGGACCAACGGTATTGTAGGGTGAAAACCATGCTATAGTTTTTGATGTCTCCTGTAAAGAGATGATGTTAAGATGGAAGTTAAGAACCCTCTGCAGTTGTGGCCACGATGTGCTCTTAAAAAGCCCACCGTTACATCGTATTATTAATTTGTTCTGGTCCTAGATATACATGAATATTTGTTACTGTGATAAGTAAAGAAACAACAATCAGTCAAACAAAAAAATCTTTCTTTATCTCAGCGTCATAATACAAACTGTTATTTTTAATCTAGAATTTTTGAAAAAAAGGTCTGTGAATTTTGTACTATTGTAAGAAGAATTTGTATATCTGTCAGATAAGCATAAGAAACTCATATTTTTGCATCACAACCAAACACGGCCTTCTCGATCTTGATATCTATATCACTAATGGAAAGCTGAATACTAAAATTTATGATAAAAGGGATGATTTTTCATTTCCTATCGTTAATTATCCGTTTTTAGATGGTGACGTTCCCTTGTCACCATCCTACGGTGTTTATATATCTCAACTTGTACGATTCGCTCGTGTATGTAACAATGTTTTAGATTTTAACGAGAGAAATTTATGTATTACTGAAAAATTATTACACCAGGGTTTTCGATATCACAAACTAGTCAAAACATTTACTAAATTTTATCATCGGTATAAAGACATCATTCGTAAATATAGCTCAACATGCAGACTTCTAATACGTTCAGGTATTTCACATTCAATTTTTTATGGTAATATTCTTTATAAAGCACAAAGGTGTCAGTATTCACCTCAGAAACTTACAAAACCTTTGAATAGACTTATTAAGAAGGGATATAATTACGATACTGTTGTCAAGTCATTAAAGATTGCATATTTTGGCGTTAATATTGAGTCACTGATAAGGTCTTTGCATCGGAACTAAACACATTTTTTTTTTTTTTTTTTTTTTTTTTTTTTTTTTTTTTTTTTTTTTTTTTTTTAAAAAACAGTTGTTGGCATGACACGGGTTATGTTCTTCTCATATATGTTATGATGGTATGATACTAAACCCCTAACGGGAAGGATTGTGCCTGATGTTCATATGATGAAATCATAATCTTTCAGTCAGTTTAATTGAAGTCTGGAGCTGGCATGTCAGTTAACTGCTAGTAGTCTGTTGTTATTTATGTATTTTTGTCATTTTGTTTATTTTCTTTGGTTACATCTTCTGACATCAGACTCGGATTTCTCTTGAACTGAATTTTAATGTGCGTATTGTTATGCGTTTACTTTACTACATTGGTTAGAGGTATAGGGGGAGGGTTGAGATCTCACAAACATGTTTAACCCCGCCGCATTTTTGCGCCTGTCCCAAGTCAGGAGCCTCTGGCCTTTGTTAGTCTTGTATTATTTTAATTTTAGTTTCTTGTGTACAATTTGGAAATTAGTATGGCGTTCATTATCACTGGACTAGTATATATTTGTTTAGGGGCCAGCTGAAGGACGCCTCCGGGTGCGGGAATTTCTCGCTACATTGAAGACCTGTTGGTGACCCTCTGCTGTTGTTTTTTATTTGGTCTGGTTGTTGTCTCTTTGACACATTCCCCATTTCCATTCTCAATTTTATTGTATGGTGAAAACGGTGTTAATGACAAAATATGCTGCCTCGTGCAAGGAGAATGCCACGATCTCTACACGTTACGGACTCTTCGACCGTTCCCCGGTTTGTACCAACATTAGCAAAAAGGCGAATGCCACATGAGGAACAAGATCTGCTTATCCTTCTGGAGCACACGATACCCCCTTTCCCCCGTTGTTTGGTGGGGACCGTGATGCTAAGTCTTAACTTTTCGATGTGTGGTATTTTGTGTTTTTTCTTTTCGTCGTTTTCCGTATTTGCAATGGAATTGTCTGTTTTTAACTTATGAGTTTGTATATTTGTAAAATACCTTTCGCCTCTCTAAGTTTTAGACATAAACATTGTCCCAGTTGGTTTTTGAAAAATTAACTGAATTTGACAGAACCAGCACTTATATTCATTAAAAGATTTTGTGTTTTGGTCATATGTATCTCAATGATATCCCCTTACTACAAATTACCTGAATATGAAAGAGCAGTTTGTTGAATTTTGATTTAAAAATGTAATCATTCTACAAAATGACTTATTTTTTTTTAAGTAGTTTTTTTATAATGTCAAGGGTTGCATTTTATAAAATGCCTTAATGAAGAAAATGCCAGAAACCTATACAATTTTATGAAATCTATGATAAAAAGACTCTGACAAATCAATAATGCTCATCCCTGTAAAATGAGATGGGCTATGAATGCGTTAACTTTGTTTACTTATTACTAATGTTGGTTTACATTACAGTTTATCTATTTAAATCAGTTTGTATTATTTGTACATACATGTAAACTATCTAGCTGAAAATGGACATCCCTACAATTCTTGTATGTTTAGTTTCTATTATATCATAATTGTTGGAAGAATGTAGATTGATTTACTGCTACTATTTAGTAAGTATTGGACATTACCTGTTACTTCAGCCCGTACTGAAACATCTATTCCAGTAACGATTCTACTCTCTGTTAAATTCATCGGTTCTTGCTTTGTAAATTCTTAACCATTAATATTGATTACATGTTTATTGTTCGATTTGACTCTAAGAAATGAAATATATTATTTATATTGACTTATCTCCCTTAGCTTACTTAAAACAAAAACTAATCCATGTAATAAAAAGAATCGACCATGCAAGAGCTGTATAGCCAGTCAATGTCGTTAAAAAGTTCCATTTGTTGTTGTAATAAAAGGAAGAACATGATAAAAGGAGAAAATACTGGATTTTCAATGATTTGATATCATTATAAAATGAAATATTACTAAATTACTAACAGTTAATAAAATATGCGCGATTATGTGTATGACGTAAAGCTTCCTGCTGACACTTATTTAACTAAAAATGAGCAAGGACATATACATTATAAGTCGCTTCAAGTTTAATTTGGCTCGTGGATATTTTGTAATGGTCAAAATAATGCCTCCATGAACTTATAGTACTTTTTCCATACAAGTGTATCCTTTCAGGCAATAAAATAATCAATTAGTTTTGAAATATATTTATAAATTCAGATAAATGACAATTTTTATTTATTAATATATTTTATGTTTTATTTAAATAATTCAAACCTGTTGATTTATTCTCGTTAACACTACTGCCTATCAATTTCGTAATAGATCCACATCAATGATTTAACTTGTGACGAGGCTTTACCACAAGTAAAACCATACGGATTATAATTGTACGCAGCCACCCATTTTCAACAATAAAAATAAACAATCTTTTCACAGTAAAACGATAATATAAAATTTTCACACTTTCCCCCAATCACTGTGTATTTCAGCATTAAACCAGATATTTGATACAATTTCAAGTCTTAAGGATTAAACTCGTTTGAACTTGGTCAGATACAAAAGATTTTAACAAGCTAATCTTTCCGGCTATTGTGGTCTATAATTTTAAGTGCGATGTGAAATTAAATTGTAATGAAGTTGAAATGACCTCTTTCACTGTTATACCCTGCTAATGGACGAACATCTCGTAGCTGTTTATAGCCAAGACAGCCTCGGGTAAGGAATTAATCATTCAAAACATAAATACTGCAGATATGTGGTTTGATTTCCTTTGTATAGACAGTGATGACACGTAACACACTCTTTCTTACATGTAAAAATAATTGGATTATTAAGTCATATTTCATACTTGTTATCAGATGAATTATGACTTGTTTTATAAACTGTTTCATTATTGACCGTATTCGAAAAGCAACGGACATGGGACAAAAACTATATGGTAAGAATTTTTGAAAAGTATTAAAATTATGAAATATTGAAAAGTTATTTGTTAGTGCAATTACTTGTGAAATGTTGACGGACATGCAAGTTTTAAGATACGAAGTAAATTGCAACGTTACATCTATATTACAATTGAAAATTCTTAATACATTTATGAAGTGATGTTTTCATTTAGAATTTTTATCCCTCCAATTATTGAAGAAAAATTTGAAAAAAATATGATAAAATCCTTCTTATATTATTATATGAATGTGAAATTAATATAAACCGGAAAATATATGCTTAATCGTTAAAAAGATTTGTTTACAGTCATTTGACCAGTAAACAAATAAATGCATTATCTCCTGTGTTGTACTGGATACAAGTCTTGACATAAAACTTCTAGACAAAACATGTAGACCATTTAATCATTGTGCATAATTTGCACCCATCGGTATTTACTATTACATGTATGCGTCAATTTCTTTTAGCATTAGTTACAATATACAATTAATGTGAAAATTTTTTGTTTGGAAAGAAAATCTATTTGACTGATCTCCCTTAGCCTGCTTTTTCAATAGTTCGTTAAGATTAGTTCCAACTGGAAACATGTTCTGGAACACTATTTCATATAATTGTTTATAGCTGAGTGAAGCATGTATAATGTTTCCTAAAATAGGAACGGATATTTTAAACAAATGATTTTTTTTTAGTTTCAAGAGAAAATTCTCATAGGAAATATACAGAAATATATATATAAAAAAATCTGTTATAAATCAAGATGTATTGTTTTATGTGTACTTGCCATACTGCCCTTCAAGGGCTCTTTCTTGATTAGAATAATAAATATTCTTAATTCTTTTATTCTTATATATTCTTAGGAGAAACAAATACACGTTAAAACCTAACACCAAACCAGTGTTGGACTGCATAGAAAATAACTGTGTGAACAATTAACTCATTTACTACATGCTTTTTTGTATCGGGTTTGTTCGATCCAAGTACACGTTTGCACCTTAGTTGTTCGTTCCCCGCCGCTCTTTCGTCCCTGGGCTCGTTCGCTCCTAACACAGTCAGAACAACCTTTAGTGAACTAAAAAAAAAAAAACCAACTACAGATGAATACATTTTGTGCGTGGTATCGCAGTCCGGGTTAATGTGGATTTTATGGTGTATCTTATAAATCGTTACGTTGGTCAATTTAATCAAAATCACGCTTTTAATTATTGAAATACACTTGATTTATATAAACATAATTACACTAGAAGGAACGGACAGTGAACCACAAACCATAGAATATATATATATATATTAGCTGTCACACAAAGTTCAAATTTTATCAACTTTTATTTGCATGTTAACACCTATTAAATCAAACAATGACCGTCAGTCAAGATACTGTCTGAAAGCGGGTCTAGATGGGAGTTCGTCATTTCTATATTCCTTCTATTTTACGACAATTTTTCTCTAAACTATTTGCTTCCCCCATTATTCTCTTTTCCTATATTTAAACACCTGAGTTTTCTTCATTTTTTGTCCGTTTTTCTCTAGTCGTTAGCGTTTTGCCCATAATTCGCTTTTCTGTAAACCCCCATCCACACCCTCTTAAATTCAATGACAGGACAATCAATTAACACAACAGCTAAATTTTGATTATATTTGATTATAGCTGGTTGGGGATTTTTTAGTAATGAAACCTTATCATCTCTTTACAGAGAAAGACAAGCACAAACAGTCAGACGTTTCAAATTCGGCATATGAGGAGGAAACAGTTGAAACGGACAGACCACCACCTTTGCCTCCACGAAAAAGAGTGTCAGATGTGGATCCAAAGTTAAAACGTCATTCCGCACCACCTTCTCCTTCGTGGAATGCACAACAGGTGTATCCTGTAAATGGTAGTTCCTCGCGAGCACCTTCTAAACGCAAACGGGACAGTTTTCAAAAGAAGAAATACGAATATAAACAGAGAACAAGAGCGCACAGTTCTTCTTCGTCGTGTTGCTCAATTGAGGATTACAATGACAATAAACATACATTTGATGAAGAAACGAGTAGCAGATCAGGTTCCCGGACACCAGATCCGGATCATTATAATAGGGATATATTACTAAAATCTGCTGAGTTGTTTGCGCAACCAATGCAGAAAATGACACAGTCAAAAACATCACTTAAATATTCACCTAGTTCATTATCATGGCCGGAAATGGAAAGTGCAAATCATATAGAATCAATTGACAAACTAAGGAGTCTAGAAATGATATTCAAAAACAGACGGTCACCAACTTCACCGTTGGACAACCGAAAAATGGAATTTACAATAGGACATAAACCAATACAATCAAATTCAGTGGATTCTAGTCCTGCTCAAATTCACCGGGACAAGACAAAAATATTGAGACAACGGCCACATTCGTTTGGCCTTTACGGACAACAGAGTCATGATGGAAATATGTTGCTAGATTTACGAAATGCTTTAAAACAGCAAAAGAAAACGGACTATTATAAAACCAAACGGAAACCTCTAATGGTGCATGAAGATCCTGGTTCTGTGTCGGATCTTGAATGTATTATGGAAAATATCAAAGATCGCAAGTAAGTCATTAACATGGTTAATTCTTGATTACTATGCTAATTAATTGCAGGTTGGTTGTTAAGTACCGATGGCTTCATTGCTGAAGATCGCTTGAAATTTCTGTATATTAGAAGGTTTGGTTTATTTCACCCATTCACACACATCTCTGGTACCCATACCGGAGTTTAAACTAGAATGGGTACTTTAGGGGCCTCGGTTGGCAGAAGTGACATCCATCTTTTACCAGGACACGAATCTTCAGGTACAAAAATGTATCTCAGTTTGTCTGTTTCCACCGAGTTGCCCGGATGTTCTCGCCGGGTACTTATGCATCCTCCACCATAATTACAGACTTCCCGGTGTCCGAGCACTCACATGGTGTTGGATAGGGGATTTGTTTTGTCTTTGATGGTGGGTTGAACATATGTACCCTTGCAGTTTTAGAGCTGAGCACCGACTAACGGAGGTATCAACTTGAAACTTCTTAAATCGGCTTAACCTTAAACAAGCTTATTAAAAAGTCCAAACTTGACTACATAAGAGGCAATTGTATTGAGACTGTCGTACAAAGTGAGAGGTTTAGCGCTATAAAACCAGGTTTAATCAACCATTTTCTATATTTGAAAATACCTGTACCAAGTCAGGAATATAACAGTTGTCCATTCGTTTTTTATGTGTTTTGTCATTTGATTTTGCCATTTGATTAAGGACTTTCCGATTTGATTTTCCTCCGATCTCAGTATTTTTGTGATTTTACTTTGTACGAGAAGGCAATCAGTATTAAAACTGATCGTAAAGGTTCTAAAAGATTACAAATGTTAGTTTGAATTTCGATATGTCCCAGTAGATTGAGAATAACAAAAGTTCCGAATTCTAAGAAAAAATCAAATGGCAAAATTTTATGCTCAAACACATCAAACGAATTGAAAACAACTTTCAATTTTCTGACTTGGTACTGGTATTTCCTTCTATAGAAACTGGTGGATTAATTCTGGTTTTATCGCTTGTAAATCTCTCACTTGTATGCCAGTTGAATATTATTCCTTTCAAATTTCATTTCAATATAGAATGGACTTCATGACTGATTCTTAATGTGAAACGGGTGTCACCCGGGGCCAATCTACAAATATTGGACTCGACAGTAACAGGCGTACACCAAGTGATGACAAAAACTATCTTCTTAGGCAAACCGACCTAAATTATCCTAACGGATAACCTTAATTTGATTTACTTCTACTTTTGGTTTCCACTGTTAAAAGAGCTTTTGACGTCATCATTAAAAAAAAAGCACACAAAGAACAAATCAATATGATGTGGCAGAATATTGTCTGACAAGAATTAATGGCAGCATACCAAAAATAGTTGTCAACATTTTAAACATTGCATAATGTCTCATCTTACCTTTGATAAAAATACCAATCTATTATTTTTAGAACTGAAGTCAAATGCTGGTTCAAATATCATTAATTACTTGCTCTTTTGCAAGGTTTCAGTAGGAAGAAGATATATCATAGTTAATCGTCTAAGTTTCTTATTTATAGCTTAAATTCACGAGGTTATTTCTTGAGCATTCAGATGGTTTTCTATAATATAAAATGATTTAGAAGCGTAAAGTTTCTTCCAAAGATTTACGAAGCCATGGGAAATTGTAAAATATTCAATTTATATGGCTTGTTATGCATTAAGATTGTTTGTAAACAATTCATAATACCGAGAAATAAATAAATGTGATATGACACCAGCTTAATGTTTCATTGGAACACACAAACACAAGAAGCAAAGATTAAAATGGTTTAAGGCCACTGTAAGGCCTTCAACGATAAGCAAAGCCCACACCGGTTGTAAGCTAAAAGGTGTCACAGAGATATTTGGTTACTAGTGTTAATATAAAGTTTACAAATCAATGTTAATTAAATACGGGAAGTTCAAAGCACTTTTCTAAGTTGCATTCAGTGTGTCCGATCGAGACTAAAAAGGTTTAAAAGCTTTATTTTCATATCTATATTTGTTTGGCATCATGCAGTCTTTACAAGAGCTGTATCATAGAGATGGCAGACTTTAATTTTACTATTGGATACATATGAATTTTGTACCATTGCAAAAGAAATTATATATTTTTTGTCGTATATCATTTAGTCTTCACAAAACACGACATGTTTGAATTTTTTTGAATATCATAACTGCAGAAATCATTTAATAGCAAATTCAACTGACGAAATTTTATTCTCTAAATTGCTGGAAATGTTTCCTGATTTTTATTTATTTCGGGACCTATTATTGATGACAATGCGATAAGGGTTTTACTAATTGTCTTTAAATCCACGTCATTTTTAGTCTGGCTGGTTATTGTTTGATTGGCAATTATACTACATCTCATTAAGTTTATATACTACGCCTATAAGACCGCGCAACCCACCAACACAATTACACTGTACCCTCTTTGAGGAAGAACATATCTTTAATCAGATACAATCTTACTTTCATTGTGTATAAAGTAATTAATGTGTCTAAATTAATGTCCGATTATCGAGAGATGGACATTATACGATTCCTGAAAGTCGGATGTATTGTACTTGGATTGGTACTTATTAACAGTACAGGCGCTTTTCAATCAGATAATATAAGTCTAACAAATATGTAATCTGCAGTTATTAAGCATTCATAATCCTGGATATGGTGTCGACATTACAAACAGTGCATTCCCTTTAACAAGTACATTAAGTAGTTACGGACTATCCACATTATAAGATGATTGACTTAAAATTTGAATTTCTACAAAAGCTACCCTTACTACCAGAATAAACTTATTATTGTGTATAATATGTTGCATGTGCCTGCGTAAGATATATTACAACACCCCGGCGACATCGCAGGTCCATGATTGAAATGCTTTTAGAACGTCCAATATAAGAACGTTCGCTACTCTGTTTCAAAATAACAAGCGTTTTAAAAGACTGTTATAAATTGATACTACAATTTAAGAATAAGGGAACAAAAATAACAGAAAAAATCAAGTATCCATGAACTTGTTTTTGAGATATAAGCCAAAATTTGGCGGGAAATGGTTCTCTCTAGATTTTCCTTACATTCAACTTTGGCTTCTTTTTTTCTTTTTAAAACTATCAAGTCCCCCTTCTCTCCACCAGGCTTTAAAGTAGGGAGACTGGATCGAAACCCATATGCCACACTCATATAAAAAAATATAAGTTACTGAAATGTCATTGTCTATATTTATACGCGTTTCTTACAAAATTCCGCAGAAAAAGGCTTTGTCTGACAGTTGTTGAAAAATACTTGAATTTGTGTATTAAAGATTTTAAACTATATTATATTCTTGAAAGAGTTTTTCAATTTTTTTTTAAACAATTCTCCTTGAAAACAAAATATTCAGCGTTTCACATTGCAATTAAAGTCCACAATATTGATTCAATTATTGTGCAAATGTTTAGAAAAATTATGCATCGAAGCAGACCTTTAGCCAAAATTAATTAATTCCTTAATTAGCTATCTGAAAAATAATTAAACACAGTTTATTTCCTTTTGAGTTTTAGTTTTAGGTAAATAAACTCCTTATCATTCTCTCAAAAATCCAATTTACAGTTCAAGCCTTTTTATGTAGTTTTAATTTGATCACATGTTCCGATATGCAATTTCATGTTGTTAGAACATTTTTTTTTATTTATTTATTTAACAAAAGTCGAGTTATGAAAAAAATAATCTCTAGTTCTTATAAACTCGGGGGGAAAATAATTGTGTCTTGTCATGTCTTCATATATGTTGTGTTGTTTAAATAAACCATACTATACATTATAGTGTTGGTGTTTTGTGCGCATGGCGCGTGTTTCTGTGTATAAATGAAGATATGGTGGGATTGAAAATTAAAAATTGAAATTATCAACTACAAGTCAGCATACGACCTTCAACAATGAGCATACCATTATAATACAATTAACGCGTATATATAGAATATCATTATTTTCACCTATAAAATGTTATCCCATTGGATATCTAAACTCAGGTTTCTTTCAATAATTCCCAAAGGTAAAAATATTTCTTTGCAATTTTTTAAAACTTCCTCAGAAAAATGCTCGAGCAACTTGACTTTCATAGCTCAAAATTAACGTTTTTACACAATATTTGAATAAAGTAGTTAAAGATTATTCGCTTCTCAAAGAGTAAGACGCAATAAAATCGTATGCTTGCACCATCCTACCGAAATACGGATTTAATTAAGTCCTGAACATTTCCACATTTCTTCGTATGTCTGTATCAAAACCGGTTTTAAACCAAATCACAAGTACGTGTTAAGATCCGACTAAATACCTATTTCCCGATATGGTCAGGTAAAGTTGCCACATTAAGGATGTACTTATATAGGTGAGGTTAGGTGAAAATTAATACATTACAGCTTTTACATTAATGCTAACAAGACAAATCTTTGTTTGGCTTGCTTGCTTTGTTTGTATCAATGTTTGCTCAAGCATGGTAATTAAGATAGGCGGGGCTTCAGCTTGTATACATCATACTTAAATTTGATTGGACGTTATGTTGGAGGTTAAGGACACTCGATTTTAAAACATCACATGATACATATTCTCACATGTTTCCTTACCTGTAAATATACAATACAAACAGGATTCTACTTCGTCGAAATTATCTTCCTATTACGCCAGTTTATTTTCACAATCGTAGAAACGGAAGACAGTTTTTTTTTCAGAGATCCAACTTAAAGACTGTCGTCAAGCACTTTTAGTAAAATAGCTATTCGAACATACCTACTCTGATTTTGTGATCCTTTGGATAGGTATTTCACTTGACCCCTATATTTCATCTTTTAGTACTGTGATTACTGTGTTATAAAGTCAACCTGTAGCTTTGCTATATAAAATGATAGAGTCTTAAGCGAGATGATGTATCAAATACTCTTGTTTTGTACATTTTCAAGACAAAATATTCATTTCAAACACACCCTAACATAAAAAAGGTGCACTCGATTTTTTCTTTTCGATACAATTGGTTCCCATTTTTTGGAATATTTTCTTGAGTTGCATAGTCGAAGGACAGACATGGAAATAACTGACTGAACTAATAGATTGATATGTTATAAAAACAATATTAGGTCAATTAATGTTGAAGGCCAGTTTCTCAGCCTCATACAAGAAAAAAGTTTATATTTTTCTTTCATTGACAAATTATTGTATTTTTACAGGTGAGAAAACATGTGAGAATATTTGTCATGTGATGTTTTAAAATTAAGAGTCCTTAACCTCAGACATAACGTCCAATACAATCTAAGTATGATGTATTCAAGCTGAAGCCCCGCCTATCTTAATTACCATGCTTGAACAAACACTGATACAAACAAAGCAAGCAAGCCAAACAAAGATTTGTCTTGCTAGCATTAATGTAAAAGCTGTAAGAATTTAAAATTGATACTATAGGCTAGTAGAGGACCAATAAAGGATACAAATAAGCCAAAAATATTGATGAGTCATGGACCTCCTCTTCGAGATATTTGAGATTTAAAATATGGCGGGAAAAGGCTGACTCGGACTTTTACCTTATATTTGCATTGGTTTTATTTGGGTCTCAAAACAAAAGAAAGAAAATCAAGAAACTTATAAAATTTTGGTAAATGACGTTTCATGAGCTATTAAGTCTTATATGAAAAAATAAATGGGTGTTATGGGTCAAAATATTTTATGTTGTATTGTATGGAAAAACACCAAGGAGTCTGAACACTTGACACAAATTCCAAAACCTCACCTAAGTACATCCTTAAGACAGCATAATTACGTACATGTAACTGTTCATGGTTTTAGTAAGATGAGTTTTATTCAACCTGGTAAGTTTTCGCTAAAATGGGTTATCGAAAATACAGTTGAACAGATTAATCCTGCGGTAAAATGTCCCCTAGTAGTTTTATTTTTTTTGCTAAAATTTCGAGCAACCGTATGTTTATGCAATATTGTATAATTGATTAACTGAATGATTTGTGCTTTAAAATAAACGTCTAATTACAAATATTTCATGCATACCCCTTTTAGGTTTTGCAACATAAATATTCAACAATAATTAAAGTCTTCACAAAAAGAAAAACTTTCTAATCTGTCATGTTGACATACATATGGCACGCCGTTATTATATTTATTCAATTTCGAGATATCTTATTTAGTTAAATAAGATATCTTATAAACTAATTGATATATCTTAATAACGAAATGAGATATCTTATATATTAATTGAGATATCTGATTTATTAAATAAGATATCTGATTTATTAAATAAGATATCTTATATATTTAATAAGATATCTTATTAAAATGTTTATAAAGATATCTTATTAAATATATAAGATATCTTATTTAAAATATAAGATATCTCTATTAATTTATAAGATATCTTATTAACTATATAAGATATCTTTTATATAGTTAATAATAGAGATATCTTATTTACTTAATAAGATATCTCCATAAGTTAATAAGATATCTCTATTAGTTTATAAGGTATCTCTATTAATTAATAAGATATCTTATAAAGTAAGTATTTAAAAGATATCTTTATAAAGAAGTAAGATATTTTATATACTTTATAAGATATCTTATTAATTAATAGAGATATCTTATTAACTTATAGAGATATCTTATAAACTAATAGAGATATCTTATAAACTTTTAGAGATATCTTATTAACTTATAGAGATATCTTATTAACTTATAGAGATATCTTATAAACTAATAGAGATATCTTATAAACATTTAGAGATATCTTATTAACTTATAGAGATATCTTATTTAATTGGTTATAAAGATATCTTATTTAATATATAAGATATCTCCATAAGTTAATACAATATCTCTATTAGTTTATAAGATATCTCTATTAATTAATAAGATATCTTATAAAGTATGTATTTAAAAGATATCTTTATAAAGAAGTAAGATATCTTATATACTTATAAGATATCTTATTAATTAATAGAGATATCTTATTAACTTATAGAGATATCTTATAAACTAATAGAGATATCTTATTTACTTTCAAATTAAATAAGATATCTTATAAAAATTAAAGATATCTTAATACTTAATAAGATATCTCGTTAAATAAATAAGATATCTTCAAATTTGAATAAATATAAAAACGGCGTGCCATACATACATGTTATTATCATCTGTTTACAGACAATGTGATAAGAATGTTATATAAAAGACAAAAGTTATTGTAGAATCGATTCAGAGAATATCTATAGCCCTAAGATAAAACGTCCTTTATACCACTAGAGACTCGTATTTATTGTAAATGTTTGACGCAATCGTCTAAAATTTGTAGACATGTAAAACTTGAAATCAATTATTGTTGCTAAACTTCAGACCCGAAGCAACATATGGTGGTTATTACCCCACAGTTCATTGTATTATCTCACTAATATTATCAGCTCCATATATTTATTTATTGGCTTGATAAGTGCAAATCATAATCTTGTAAAACTCTCATCACAAAACAATTTAACACTGTTTGCGAACGATCGATTTTAATGTTATAAAAAGTATGAATTATCCAAGATCTACCTCAAACTAATGATGATTTTTTTCAACATCATTTTAACAGAAGGATATAATAAAATGAACACAAATTTTACAAAGTATGATTTTGAAAAAAAAATGTGCTTAAATATATCTCATAATAGGATTGACTATTCAAAGCAGGCATCATGTTTTAGGGCAGGAATGGGCTGGAGCAAATATGTTTGTAATTAGGGTCTCAATGTTTTCCAGGCTATAATTACTAGTACTGTTGTTTTCTATTGCTAGAATACAGTCATGAAATGTAACCTTAAAAAAAAATCAAAAATGAAAAACAAAAAAAATGAAATGTGATCTTATTTCATAAAGTTTAAAACGATTTACTATATTGTTGTTGAACTATTTTGATTTAGAAAATTACCTTTTCGAAAGATACAGGATTAATTTGGTAATCGAAACCCACAAACAATTTCTTGCATAAAGTTTTATTTTCTAGACCAGGTATTTACCAAAAATGTGAATGTCTATAATATTGCATAGCATATCCGAATGTTGAACCCACTGTGGTTGAACCTAGACAATTTTAATAAAATTTCGCATAGAGGGAATGTCGACGTACTTACAATGAACAAGCTTTCAACCTTTTCTTGTGAAACAGAACTACATGTATATATACTGAATATGTGCACATGATTGTGGTATTGCTTCGACAACTCACAACAGTACACTATCTTGATCTTAGATATTCGTTGAGATATTTCATTCGTAGGGTAAGGTGTTTCTGTCAAATGCTTCTTGAACCTCACAAGCAAGTATCCTTGTATTAAGCAAAACATTTAAACATAAGCTCATGATGTCTAGGGTTAGTATTTGTTTTCCCTATATATTTGTTAAGAAATCTGTATTAAGCTTTCTTTCTTGGTCAACTTAGTTTGACAACTGCTCTCATAATTTCTTTATGTATTCCGCTGGTGCCAGTGTACCTATGTCTAGTACTTCCTTTCTGCAATATGACATTTGTTGTTATCAAAGAATAATATGACAACCACATATATTAAACATATAACAATTTTCAAAAAAATAAAACAAACATTGGATAGATGGCAGTTAAACGTCCAGTTGCAATTATTACAAACAATTATAAATATTCAAGACGAGAACATATTGGTTATATAACCCTTCTTTGTATTAAAACGACTAATTGAACTTGATTTAAACGGATAATTCAAAAACAAATTTCTTTGGACAGGTTCAATAAACACGTTGTGCGAATAAAGTGGTTTTATGGATTTTCAACCCATGAGTTACTCTATTTCTATGTATGTGAAAGAAACACTATGACCACTATGGAAGGTTTATCCTGAAATTATTCTCTATACGGACCGACTATGTATGTGAAAGAAACACTATGGAAGGTTTACCCTGAAATTATTCTCTGTACGGACCGACTTAAATCTCTTTTCCTGAATGTCACATGCCTAGGAAAGAAGCAGACATATTTTGTAGTCTTTAGACAGAACAAAATATTTTTTTAATCCTCCGATATGCACATATCCCACTTATTACCTATTCCCTATACATGTTTACCTATGCTGTATTCGCATCGCGCGGGATGAAACCTGGTAGCAGAGAAGATGGTTATTCTATCGAATCAACCCTTCTTGCTACAAATGTAGAGTTCATGTGAATCCCCTCAGGAACAATATATAATATATGAATCTTTAAAAAGTAAAATCACAAAAATATTGAACTTAGAGGAAAATCGAATCGGAAAGTTCATAATCACATGGCAAAATCAAATAACATAACACATCAAAAACGAATGGACAATAACTTTCATATTCCTGACTTGGTACAGGTATTTTCAAAATGGTGGATTAAACCTGGTTTTATAGCGCTATCCCTCTCACTTTGATGACCGTCTCATCAAATTCCGTTATATTTACAATAATGCGTGAACTTAACAGACATAATAAATGAAATAGTCAAAATATGGGTACAGCAGTCATCATCGTGTAAAATTTTTAAAAGGAACAATTTAACAGAACACAAAAACATTTATCTACAAACCCATTCTTTGATAGGCGTGTCTGACATCAGCAAATTTTATACGTCACATATATTTGTCGTTCAATGTATATACAAACAATTTTAAAATTTCACATAGGCAATATTAGCATACAGGGTTAAAAAATCAGAAGTATGTAAGAATTAATTTCAGAAATAGATCGAGATTTAGAATAGTCCAAAAGTTATATAGAATTTATAAGAATCCACAAATAGTTCATTCTACTACGCGATTGAAAAATTTTGACGTTTGTGGTTCAACGTATTTTGTAATTCATAATAGAAATATATCATAATGACATGAAATAGAACAATATCATACTGACGGGATCTTTTAAAGTACAGAGTCACGTCATAAGAACCAAAGAAATACAAAAGGTCGCATATACAAAACACACCAGCAAAAAATGAAAGACAATACAAACACATTGACGGGATGTTTAAGTACCGAGCCACGTTAAATGGAATTTACATAAAACAGTCCAACAGTAAAAGTAATATTTATAATAGAACAAAGACAAATGAAAGAACAATAAAACACGTTGTTAAGATAATAAACAAAATCAGTACGCAGAATCTATACATCAAGACTAGCATGTATTATTTGTGAAGTTGATACGGAATATTTATCAACAAGGTCTTGGAACCTTCCGATGAACTTTTTTAGAACTTTCTACTCAAACACTGATGACGTTTAACAAAGTCTTGAGTAGGAGCTGAAAGCTCTTGAATATCGAATAAGTTGGGAAATATATATCCCATATGCAGGTGAAGTTGGTATATTGCTACTAAGGTGGGGGAACTTTATAATTTCAAAATTAAAATCGTCTCGTTTGTCATAGATTCTGGTACTGAGATGACTGTGTAAGTCAAATTCGAGATATAAGTCTAAAAATAAGGCGGAGGAAGCCGTGTCTGTTGTTTCTTTAATTTCTAGTTCTGCGGGATATATTAATGGAACCCAATCAGAAAAGTTCGGTTTGTTTATGGAAAGAACATCATCAATATATCTGAGAGTGAAATTAAATAATCTGACTTCTTTGATCCTCTTGTTTTGACAAGTGTCTGAAGGAACTCCGATTCATATGAAAATAAGAAGAGGTCGGCAAGAAGAGGCGCACAGTTTGTTCCCATATGAATGCCGACAATTTGTTGGAAAAGTCTACCTCCAAACTTAACAAATATGTTGTCGATAAGAAACTTCAGCATACTGACCACTTGTTCTTCTGTTCTTCTGTTCTAGCATGTTTTACAATTTTGTTTGTAAGGGATTTACGAGTTAATATGTCTTGCCCTACTGCTGCCTTTTTATTATTTATGACAAGTGCTTCATTAAAAATTTAGAAAATGTCGGTGGCTTTGACTGTAAAAGACTATCACTAACCCTATAATTTTGCTGATGGATATTTGGTTCTTCAAAGCATTATTCAAACACTACCTTATGCCAAGGCACTTTGGAACTTGGAATATATCATGAAACTTTTAAATTAATCAACTATACAATTTAGAATAGAAATGGGAAATATGTTAAAGGGACAACAACTCGACCAAATTGCAGACAACAGCTGGCTATAATTAATGGATGCTGTTCTGTTTGACAAGCCTTAGGTTTTATCACTACTGGTTCATATATTTAATATTCTTGTTGATGTAAAAAAAAAAAATTATAAATATTTAATAGTTAATATGCATTTAAACTTTTTTCTAAGGCCGTCAGCGAATATAGAATTATTTTTTTATCTGTTACATTCAAGAAAAAAGGAAACTGAGGGAAAAATCGATGGGAACCAAAGGCAAATATAGAAATAAATCATTTGGTAGATCAGTTTGAAATTAATCATTCAATTTTATAGTACACATTTTTACTGTTCCTATGACCACGTTTAATATGGTAAAATAGCCACATAACATGATTTGATTTAATACGACAAATTAAATAATGTTTTACAAAGATGGTTTCGTTGCTGATTTACGATGCCATGTTGTTCTAGATTAAAGTTATTGATTGGTTACCTCTTTCCGAAGACTCTGTTGATAAACATTAGAGTGACTCCAATCAGATATTGACAAAATGTGACATCTTTCTAACCACGTGCGTTAATTTTGACTGTTCAAAATGGATTATTTGATTTCGATATTGTTATGATTTTACATATGCAGAAGTTTGGGACATGTTGTGTTTCAATAAGGTAATTAATTTTTAAAAATTATTATGTAATTCATCAACAAGTACGAACATAACCACATAATTGTACAGTTTCAAAACATGTGCATACTATGAAGGATTCAGAAAAACAATTTTCATCTGATGGTCAATTTTATTAATGTTTAAGAAAAGGATGAATATTTTTATGATATCTGTTTATTTTCATTTCAATTTTCAAACTATTGCACTTCTCCAATATTTCTATATAGCTCATATGATTGCACCGTCTTAATGTTGTCTGAGCACCTTTCCTCACTAATTTGAAAATATTTATTTTTGGTTTTTGGAGATTTTGTTGCGATTTATTATTTTTTTTCGAAAACGATATCGGAACTGTAAGTATTTCAGAACGCATTGCCATTTATATCAGTTACAATTCAACAAATACTACATACATGTACAAATACTTTTCTTTTTCTTTTCTGTTTCTGACTTTTTATTAGGTGCCTTGAAGCACTTGTTTGTATCACGCTTGTTTTCGTAGATATTGCGTTCCTGTTAATATATTTATACGGAAATCCATTCATATCGGATCTTTAACGTTTGTCAAATGTATAGGTACATTGGTTTTAGTTATAAAATCATTTATTGAAACTAATAACTAATTGATTAAAAAGTCAGTCATGTATTTGATAAACATGTAGTTTCATCGCTTAATTATAATTCTGATGGGACATGTACAAAGACATGTAATGAATATTTTATTATACAATGGTACATTACGGGTTCATCAAACAAATCAATTTAGTTTTAATATTCGTTTTCTGTTTAAGTAACGATTATATATAAACATGGATTGATATACAATTGTTTAAATCGAAGGCTTTCCGGTGAGCTGTGGTTGTTTTCATTTTTTATTGTCATGTCCTCAATTTGTTGATGGAAAATACAGTCGTCTCATTGACAATCATACCACATCTCCCTATTTTTATATGACAGCGATGTTTTCCCTGACACTGACGGCTTTCCTTACAATTAATGCATATCTATGATAGAACGTATTAGCAAATGCAACTGATTGCTAAGTTTAGTTTTATATGAAACTGTACGACGAAGTTATCTACTAACGTGATAAATTTGGTTTTTCAATTGTGAATCTCCCTTTTCTGAGTTTAATAAACCATGATATCATTAGATATAGTGTTTACTAGTCTAGCTGAATTTATATATATATGCATCGTTCTTACACAGGATTCGAATCGTTTCCGGATTTTATAAACTACTGAATTTTATCAACAAACAATTATAAAACGGGTTAAAAATGCATTGCAGTGAATATTTACCCCTCAGAGCAAAAGATAATTATGAAAAATTCTTCTTTTTAAAGCAATATTGTACTTTTAAAATTGTTTGATAATAGCAATATGTTTGTGATGAACTGTGAACATTACTTTTTGGTGTTCCAGTTTATGTTTTGCATTTTGGGATATTTTTTTGGTTTCGTCGTATACACTGGTTTGTTGCAATTTGTTGCATGTATTGTTCTATTACTATAACGACCTTGTCGTTTTTATATACCTAAATGTATCAGTCAAGTTTAATTGTTTTATGGGCTGGTATTTTTTCGACATTTATATTTTGAATCAAAATGAAAACAAGGTTAGAAACTTTTGCAGTCTGTTTTGTCCTATGCAATACATTTGTATCTCCATAAGATCGGTATTTAATTCTATAGACTGGAGTTTGTAATAAAATTACAACCCATTATTGTTACTATGAGTCCTGATGTAATTCGATCGATGTTACTGTTGATGCAGGTTTTTTCCATGGAAAGTCAAAATAACGTTTTTTTTTGAGAATTGGGTTATAAACACATACATGTATTTCTGGATGTCGGCTCGTTTCTTTAAGAATTGTCATCACGTACGCTCTAGATAAACAAATGTGGAAGCCATTAGACCTTTTAAATGATATTCATCAAACAAATTTTATAAACATACTTTGTGTTTAAAAATAATTTAAAGTATATCATGCAAACAACACATCTTGCTGTGACTTGTAGTATTTAAGTTAATGCTGTCTGGTCGCATGTTACAATGGGATGGTAAAAGTTAATAAGAATAATTGTTACGAGTGGTCTGCACGCAAGTTTAACTACAAGTCGTAAGCGCTATCGCTATTTTTACAGATTACAAGTCGTAAGGCAAGGATATTGCTATCTCTACAACTTTTCTCGGAGTCTGATATAAGGTTGTGTTATATAATTTAGAATGAAATTCAAAACAGTGTGGCTGTGGCCATTGATTGACACATTAAATTCATCCATTGACTGGGACAATTTAGGTGAACGTTTGTCTGTAACGACCACTGTTCACGACGTACCTACGATAGACATTTAAACTGTGGGGTCACCAAAGGTTTCTTAACGCCTTTAATTATAAAATAATTCGAAAAATTAATCAGGAATAACCTTTATGTTTTGATTTATATAATTGATATAAATCAAAACATCGTGTTATTTATGATTAATTTTTCGAATTACTTTATTAAGGTGTTGAGAACCTTTGGTGACCCCATAGTTTAAGTGTCTTTAAAAAGTACATAATGAGCAGTGGTCGTTACATACAAACGTTCACCTAAATTGTCCCAGTCAATGGATGAATTTAGTGTGTCAATCAATGGCCACAGCCACACTGTTTTGAATTTCATTCTACTTTTAACAGAAAAAAAACTTCAATATAAAAAAGAAGATGTGGTATGATTGCCAATGAGACAAATCTCCACAAGAGACCAAATGAAACAGAAAATAACAATAATAGGTCACAGGACGACCTTCAACAATGAACAAAGGCCATACTCAATGTTTTGTTTAGTACTTGCTCTGAGTAGAATTAAATTAAGAGGTATGGGTGAATTTTAAAGGTCGGTTAAAAACACATGCTTTTGGGGGGAGGTGTTTTTGGTTAGAAACTTATTTATTTTCAGAAACTAATTCCAAAAACTGTATTCAGCGGAAGTGATCCTGAAAGGCCTCACGATAACTTCAAGTGGCGATTTACAATGATTCTGAACCGTTTCAGCATCATACCATTTTGTTAAGTAACCCATGAAAAAGATTGTTGCCCTATTGCTGGTAATATTTTGATATACTTATTCCTATCACTCGTATGGAATTTTCTGTAGCCACTTAATTATATGCGGTTTTCCAACTTCACGAGAAAGTAGCTTTCACTGTTAGAATCCTTCGATCTTTTTAGGTGGAAAGACGGGATCCAATTATCACATAGATATAAGCAGATGTGGTATTAGTGCCAATGAGACAACTCTCCATCCAAGAATTAACCACACACAATATCAATTTTGGCACATGCATTTTAACTTTTCAAAATCTGATCATTCGGACGATTTCAGTTTTTGTGGGGTAATGTTTAAGAAAATAACCAGAAGTGTACGTAGCGCTTAAAGTGAACTTAATATCATCATTACATAAAAACGTAGAATTGGGAACTCTACATGTCCGATTTCAAGTTTATGTCTCTAGTCTATATAACTTAGAAACGAATTATCACCAACATTTTTTAGTAAAAAGAAAATAGCATTTATGGAGTAATAATGCATATATTTTAAGGACCGAAGAAACAATTACATTTGATGTGGAGACGTTTTTAATAACCACAAAACCAATTGAGCTCGATTTAGAGAAAATTCGATTTTTCAGGAATTGGCAACTTGTTTTATGACCGAAAAATTTAACCAATTAAACATTAAAAACATTTGCACTTAAATTTTAATGAAATTTGGACAATTAAATCAATAACCGTAAGAAAACAAAGAAAACTTGTTTTCATCATGTAGATATTGGAAAATATATATAAATATTTACGAGGAACAGCTTGTTCAAGAACGTAGTGTTGTGTTATGTAGCATTTTCATTGAAAATTGAAATGTAATATTGAAAACTTCTGTATGCAGAAACTATGTAAACTCATGAATAAATGATCAACTACTATCCAATATTTTAGAATGAAATTCAAAACAGTGTGGCTGTGGCCATTGATTGACACATGAAATTCATCCATTGATTGGGACAATTTACGTGAACGTTTGTCTGTAACGACCACTGTTCACGACGTACCTACGATAGACATTTAAACTGTGGGGTCACCAAAGGTTTCTTAACGCCTTTAATTGTAAAATAATTCGAAAAATTAATCAGGAATAACCTTTAAGTTTTGATTTATATAATTGATATAAATCAAAACATCGTGTTATTTCTGATTAATTTTTCGAATTACTTTATTAAGGTGTTGAGAACCTTTGGTGACCCCATAGTTTAAGTGTTTTTAAAAAGTACATGGTGAACAGTGGTCGTTACATACAAACGTTCACCTAAATTGTCCCAGTCAATGGATGAATTTCATGTGTCAATCAATGGCCACAGCCACACTGTTTTGAATTTCATTCTAATCTGTTGAAAAAAGTGCAGGTAACAAAAAAATAAAAATAAAAAGAAAACAAAAACAAAAAACATCCTCATAAATAATTTACACTACCGCATAAAAAAAGTGATTCCAAAGGGACATTATAACTCATTAGCAGAAAAAACCCACACAACGTCATTGCTAAAAAAAGATAAAGACAATCAGACAAACAACAGTACAAAAACACAACGTAGAAGACTAAAGAATGAGCAACGCGAATACCATCTAAACTTTAGAGGTGATCGCGGGCGCATCGAATCCTGCTCCACATGTTGCCCCCTAAGATTCGAGACCGATTATGTCCAACCCACTATGGCGGAATACACATTCTGCTTTAAAGACAAGTGCACCAATATTTGGTCGATGTCAGGGGCTCAGTGTTATTTCTTTGTTGATATGAATATTTTTTTAATGACATGATGACATTTTGTGCTATTGAGTTTGCAATGTGACGCAACAGTCCATGCAAACATTCATTGTATGATTCATTCAGTTTGAACTATCCACATACATATACGTGTAACATTGATATTACCAAACTACAAGTTTGAATGCTTACTAATAAATTAGCTACGTATTTGTGTGACTTAAAATTTAAAAAAAACCTGGCACATTACAGCATATTTAGGCTGTTGCATTGTCGTCTTAATATAGAATGCATGGCTGGCTTAAAACATAATAACTTTAAAAGGGAATTAAAATCGTATAGAATGTTACTGGCTTGGTTTATTTTCAAAAGCCAGCATTTGAGAATTGGATGCTTAAGTTAATTCTGTTCAAAACTCAGGTTTTTATTTGACTCGTAAGTACATTATTTGCTTTCCCAACTTTTAAATTGTGTTATGCGCACGGAAATGATAGCAAAAGTTTCGACTTCCACATGGTCGGTATCGCAGGTAACCGTCCAACCCAGAAGCCAATGAACCGGTATTGACATACTAGTACATAACGTTTCTAAACCTAAAACATACCACGCCAACATACAGAATTTGATATTCTAACATGGCAAATGAAAAAATATGAAAACAAAAACGTTTCGATGCTGATTTTAACTGTGATTAACGTTTTGATATTTGGTTATACAATTGTAACGTTGTAAGTTTCAAGCATATTTATATTCAATAGTCTGTCACGTTTGATTTTCTGTCTCATCTTTTGATCAAATATCTCATATTTCACATCTGTGTTTGAAGTTAACTAAACCGATCGTGACTTGTCGTAATTGAGAATTAATATTATTGAAATCCAATTTACTTCTGAAAGACAATTACATCTTATCTATTTTTGTTCTAAGAAGTTATTATTCAATGCAGTAACTCTTATATCTGACTTTTTTAAAGATACAATTCTATTTCTTTTATTTTAGATAAGTTATTTATTTTCTCCAGAAACTTGATATACATCCCCATTATTACAGCTTTTGCTTTGATAAATTCACACATTTGTATTATCAGTTGCAAATTACATGCTTGATTAAATCGTTCTGAATTGACTTGTTGTGTTCATTTCAATTAAAAGTCAACTTTGCAAATTGTGTAATACTTGGAGAAACAATACATTATATTAGTACTTCATATTTTGTTTTACATTACACGAATTGAAACCACTCTAGGACAAAGTACGCTTTGCCATAGGATACAAATGTAACATAGACGTGCTGTATGTTTATAAACTTGAGTATGATATTGAAAACGACTTTACAGGTTTACTTAGGATTGATATGTTTTCTTCCATACATTGTGTAATGATAAAATAAAAGTGTCAATATGAATAATTTTTGTTTTGTATGGCAGTTAAAAGAAATGGGTGTGTAACAATATAAAATGAAATAACAGAAAATTCAAAACGGCAAGTCCATAAGGCAAATTTTAAAGGACCAAAACACACCAAACGAATGAATGACCACTGCCATATTCCTGACTTGGTACAGGCATGTTTATTAGGTAGAAAATGGTGCAACAGTCACCTCCGCTGTCTATAAATGTTGTACATTAAGGTCGTATATTACTGATGTTTGTAGAAACATATATTGACAAAAAACTCTTCAATTAAATCCGAAAAGGGAAAATCAATTAAAATCAGACAAAATTAAATGTTGAACTTTATCGACCAACGGAACAAATTGAACACAAGACTTTGATATTCCTGACATGGTGCAGGCATTTTATGAAAAAAATTGCAGTTTTAACCTTGGTTCATAGCTAGCTAGAACTTCCTCTTGTATGAGAGTTGTTTATAGTTACGATATAAAACGTAGAAACGCAGGGTATACATATAACAGCAACTAATTTGATGCGACTGTCATACAAGTGAGAGGTTTAGCTAGCTATAAATCCAGTTTCAATCCACTATTTTCTACATAAGGAAAATACCTGTACCAAGTCAGGAATATGATAATTGTTATCCATTCGTTTTATGTGTTTGAGCTTTTGATTTTGCCATTTGATAAGGGACTTTTCGTTTTGAATTTTCCTCGGAGTTCAGTATTTTTGTGATTGTACCTTTTAACGTACATATTATCTATTAATATAAAACAAAATAAATTTTGACAAACTTTTGTAAAATTCACGCCACTCTATTCAACATTGGAAGAAGGTTAAAATTCTATTATGTGATTTCCACTGAAACCAAATAAAACTGTAAATGACCAAGTTTTCTTCAAATTACTAAAACATCTAAAATCTAAATCTAAATCGAAAAGTTCATCATCTCTTCAAAACTGAGTTTATGTGTAATAATGAACAGATGTTTAAGAGGGATATGCGTATATTGAAAATCTCTTTAGGCGACAGAATCATTACATCTAATTGTTATTATCAGGACATTGTAATTGTGACTTTCAGAACACATTATTCTTTGGCGTGATTACATCATATTGCAGCAAATTTTAATATAGTAATTACTTTGGTGAACTCTGGGAATAAAACATTGGTCTAGTTACGAGCACGGATGTCTGCAAATAACGAGAACGGACATCTGCAAATATTTACAGATTGCACATATACAAACCTGTAAAATGCAAGGCTAGCAATTGAATTAAAGGGTACCAAAGGGTCAATTCGTTTCTTGTCTAGTAGACCCACTGTCTATCTAATGTGTTTGAATAGTATATGAAATAATTATAAAGATGACAATAACAGTGTTTATTATCATTGATAGACGATGTTGTCGCATATTAAAATCGAACGAAACGAAATCTTCAACAAAAAAATGATAAGAGGATTTAATTTGGAAATCCGTAATACATTCTGTCAACTGAAAAATAATGAAGTTTTATTTTTTGTTGTAGTTCGTTTGACGTTTCAAGAGAGAATAGTTTGGTATCTGAAGAGGAGGTATCTAGTATATGTAAAGACTTGTGTAGATTAACTGTTCATAACCAGACAGAAAATGGATATGTGAAAGTATTACCCTCACCACGTGTTTCTCCAGACATATTTAGTGCTGTCCCAGGTGTCATAGTAACATCCGATTCAGAGGATACTTCCGGTAAGATTTAGTAAAAAAAGTAATGAATGTTCGGTTTATTCGTGAAAGCATAACAAACACTAATATACAGATACGAAGCTTTTTTTTTCATTCGGGGAAACATTAGTTCAGTTGCTATTGTTAACCAGAAAGTGCATACAATTGTAAAGCTGAAATCGAACGACATCAACACTTGCTTCAATTGGGTAAATGTGTGTATGCATTCAATTATTTTCCCAAGGTATTTGTCTAGATCCACATCCCAGTGCCTTTCTTCGAACATTTTCTTTTTCAACACATGACTAAACTGATATTAACAACGCACGTTACTATCACCTTATTAGACGATTCGACAGAGACCAAATGCAAATGAAGTATTTTTTCTTTATAAACCTAACTACCCTTTAATACAATGCAGGCTAGAATACTGGAACGTTTTTATAAAAACCAGTCGTCATAGTTCAGGTCTAAAAAGTAAATCTCAAAAGATACTGAACTTTGAGGAACAATTCAAAATGGAAAGTCCCTAATCAAATTGCAAAATCAAAAGCTCAAACACATCAAACGAATGAATAAACATTCATGTAAGTAAACCATTTGAAGTGTAAGAAAACCATTTGAAAATAGTGATGATGATAGTATCTTCGATAAAAGAAGATAGTAAGGTAAACTTCAGACCCCTTCGTTTTTTCATGTGCCTGTCCTTAGTCAGGTTGGTTCCTGTCCGTCATGTAATGTTTTGTCATAGATCAGGCTGCTGGTTTCTCATTTGGAAAGTTTGACGTTTTGCCATGTCGGACCTTTTTATATGTGTATCTCAATAAACGGTATTGGATTTGCGCATTGTTGCAGGCCGATTGATGAACTATAGTCGTACTCGTGCATATCCACGTCAGATATTAGTACTAGCATTTTCTAGTATTTTTTTTTCAAACGTAAGTTCTTCGTTTGCCTTTAAAAATTATTGATTGAAACAGGCTAGCAATTTATATAACATGAGTGGGAATTATCCCTGATCCTGTCATTTTTGTTCTATGTCAGGTTGAAGTTTACTAGAACCAATATCATATTTGTCTTTTCAACGTCGTTTTCGGCTTCCTAAAGTACTACATTTCACCTATTGTAACGCACATAGATTTATATTGAATCAAAATACACACTTTAAAAAATTATCAAGGTTATTATTGTACATAAAAGGGAAGTCTAGATAATAAAATTTCCCCTGCCGCCATCTGCCAATTCATTACTATCAACAATTTAATACCAGTGGCTCTTTTGCCATTCTGAAATATTGTTTTAGGTTAAAATGTACATAATCTACGGGAAGTGCACCTTCGGTTCCCTGCTTTTTTCATTTGAAAAATCAATGCTTAACGAAAATTAGATTTAATATTTACAAGTAAAACACACTGATGTTAACAAGTAGAAGTTTCATAACGACCTGTGTCCTACTTTATATCTCTAATATAGAACAGAATTTTGCACAGAGGGTGCTTTGGAAGTCTGAATATTGTAGAGCCTTTCGATTAAAAACGGTAATAGAAGAATACCACATAGTTGTTTATAAAAAATAATAGTTTGGCGGATAGACTCTTCAAAGCAAAGATCTTGTATTGATTTTATAGTTTGACTACAAATTTTTAAATAATCAAACTTCGGGACAATCATTACTAGGAGCAGCACGACATTTATTCTGTAGGTCTGCAATAGAAAACTTTCTTGAACCGAGATATATACGGAAATCCTGTCTAAGCCTCGAGTTCTCGCGTTATTCTCTTAAGTAATTTGATCAGAAAGATGTCTGTCATCATTATTACCTATTTTCTCATTAACTATGTTTTATGTGATCAAATATTAACAAGATTAGATTTGTCCTAAGCCATGGAATGACAACCTGACACGATTAGATTTGTCGAAAATTTAACGGAGTGTATATTGCATCATCTAATTAAATAAGTTTGTTAAGTACGGCTTTAACATCAAATAAATTAAGTGGGAAAAATAGGACATTCCGGATAAGAATTATGAAGCTTCTGTATCATACATTTCCCTCTTTGATTACATTTATATATCAGTCTCTTGAATAATGAAATCCGATAACATATCTACATTTTGATTCCTTGTATGTTTTGATGTTATACCATACACTGTCTCAATAGAGACACACATTGAGCGCCTACATACATATGTATCTCAGCGACAAACTAAGTCAGAAGCAGGTAACAAGTGCAATGGTGATCGATGCATGGTTGCTGATTGTCATACTTATTATATGGATATAAAACGTATTAGTTTTACTTCTTGTTGAAAGTTAAAGTTTTTCATTGATCTGTTTTTGTTCATGCTATTGTCTTTTATGGACACTTGTCATATATATAAATCCCCTGTTTTTTTTTTAAATTTATCTTTACTTGTAAAGCATTTACACCAGGTCGGAATGTAGGTACACATTTTAGCGCTTCTTTAATTTTCCGTGTTAACGAAGATGTGTAGAATATTTTTCATGGTTTGTTTTGAATAAATTAACATGAACTGCGTGGGAAAATGCAAAATTAGCCTATAGTATAAATGAGTATTTGTAACGAGATTTAGTAGAATTTTACCACGTGGTATCAATGGACTAGATGCCACATAGAATAATGACTTTTTGTTTAATATGTATTTTTCATGTCATCGATATACAATATAGCTTACATATAACATGCTCACACAGTGTGAAAAAACAAAATGAATTGATTCCTGTTCCATGCCATTTTTGAAATTGAAACGGAAATGATTTCTCCATATGCACTTCGGTTAGACGTATTACAATATAACCCAAAGTACGATGAGAGAAACTGGTGATTTTGAGTGAATTAAATCATGACTCAAATCAGAAATCAATTATTTCATCATTCGAGCTTCGTGAAGTCTATATGCAAGTTACTATTTTTTAAAGATTGTTTAGCTGTGACTGGGGAACTTGGGCAATTTGATTAATCTCGTATTCGTATCTAATTTGAAAACGTTCATTTCATTATACTGACACCACAACCATTGGTTGACCGATACGAAGTGTCTGTATTACAACCAGCGAGAGACAGATTGTTGTCAGTTAAGATCTTAAATAAAAAATAGTCGTTCTAATTTAAACAAATATACCGATTGTGGCGAAATCCCTATCCAAAATTTCTGACTTAGTCTCGATAAAACGATGGATCGATACATAGCACCTTTTATAGTTCACGCGATTCCCTCAGTTTTGATATCTTGAACTACACATTCAAATAGGAGTTTCGAAATTTGATCATCGTTTAACTTTTGTTGTCTCTTATTTGTCTGAAAGTTTACAGTCGAAGACCAGAAACAACTTTGATTTATCGTTAGCTGTGTAGTATTTAAATAATAATTTGTCTCGTATGATTGTTGTTTCTTTGACACATTCCCCATATCCACTCTCAATTTTATTGTAGCTCTCTTTTAAGTACGACACAGTCAAAACTGATCAGGTACATGTCGATACTAGAAAGTATACGGAACGTTCCTGCAAAACTTCTCCCTACACACTCTTAAATATGGACTGAAACGTGAAAACAAATAAGAAAACTATAAAATCTTTGTTGTAGTCTTAATAAAGTAAAACATTAGCTAGAATACATAGAATGTACAATAAGAAAACAACTGCGTGTTCAAAGATTGAAGTTCATTATACACGGAAAGAGTATAATAATACAACAGCAAAAAAGTAATCAAAACACAGTGACTGATTTTTAACGTTTTGCATTAACAGATTTAGCCCCACTCATAGTCTTTTGGAAGTATCAAAAGTGATAAAACGTGATTGTGCAATACTTTGCAATCAACATTGTGTCCAGAAAATGTCAATATCGTTTATTGGCTTGGTCTGCAATGGACATTTCTTGCAAATTACACCGCGAACGAATGTCAGAAAATCTTACGTTCTTTCTGATATCCTTGATTAAGTTAGTAGCCTAAATGACAAGTATTATTTAAGTATTATAATTATAAAGGCTATACTTTCACTAAATCTTTGGTAAATGTCTGCAGACACAATGCTCTGTTTTATATTGATAAGCAACTTACACGACACGTATTGATTATCAATACCTTGAACAAGGATGATAACCTGTACTTGTGGGCTTCAGTATTGTCAGCTTACAAAAAATTATTAATCAACTGCTTTATAAATATATCCAACGTTGATTCCATTCAAAACCTTCGTATCTGTTAGGTTCAACCCACCATTTTTATCTTAAAATGCCCTGTACCAAGTCAGGAAAATGGCCATTGTTATAGTTCGTTTCTGTGTGTGTTACATCTTAATGTTGTGTTTGTTGTGTTTCCCTCAGTTTTAGTATGTAACTCGGATTTTTGTTTTTTCTCTATCGATTTATGAATTTCGAACAGCGGTATACTACTATTGCCTTTATTTAGAATAGAAACAGGTGGTATGTTAATAGACGCTACAGTTTGCAATGGCGATAAGCTAACAACGACGTACATTTCCTATTGACTGTTATTTCGAAGATATTTCTAATACCATTACATGTTGTAGTCTGAAAGTGACGATGATAACTATTATATTACGCAATGATGTGTTTCCCCTTGGTTTTAGTTTGTAACCCAGATTTGTTTTTTCTCGATCGATTTTTCACTTTTGAACAGCGGTACGCTACTGTCGACTCTATGTATATTGCAGTCTATTTTGTGCGTTAAAACAATTTAACAATAAAATGATTTATATAGAGTCAAATATTTGTCTGTGGAGAGACAATCTTGTTGTATAGTATTTCCTCAGACTGATAATTGTACACTGGCTACTGGTGTCCAGTTAGATAACTAAATCCTACTTAGCACAGAGTCATGGGTTCTTTCGGATATCTATCACGTTTAATGAACGAATAATGTCGTCTAGACTGTAAGAGATCCCAAGTTGAATTAAAGCATTGTATATCTTGTTTAGTATCAATGGCCAATAAATGTCATTGGTTTAAATATTATGCACTATTGGTGCTAATTTAAATGATAAATAAGATATCCAACCGATAGCTTTTCTCATAGTCAGATAACATGTATACAACTTTTAAAAATTAAAGACATTTTGATGAAAACAAAGATGTAATCATCAATTTATATGTATTTGAGCTTTTGATTTGAATTTGAATAAGAACTTTCTGTTTTGAATTTTCCTCGGAGTTATTTTTTTTATAACTTTGGGGAATACTGTATTTTCTTTCGGAGCCGGGTTCTCAAGAAAGATATTTACAGAAAACGCATAACATGAATCAAGTTTTCATCAGCGTTATATACCTGTTGGTATGTTTCATGATACATGTTTAGTAGTCAGCACTTCTGTGTTGACATGAATAATCATTGATATGGTCATTCTTATAAATTATCTATTTACAAAACTTTACATTTTTTGGATAATAGTGCTTTTCTACCACAGGAATAGATTACTTTTAGCTGTATTTTGCAAAAACTTTAAGGATGTTTTGTACGGAAGCGTATTAGGGACATAGAAAAAATAAAATTAGCAGTGAACTTTTTTTGTCAAGGTCGAAATTTTGACATTTCAAATCTTAAAATTTCGACTTTATCTCGAAATTTTAACTTTCTTATCTTCAAATTTTGACTTTCTAAAATCTTGAAATTTCGACTTTTCAAAAAGTCGAAATTTTGACTTTTTTAGAATTCGAAATTTTGCCTTTATAAAATATCGAAATTTCGACTTTAAACTCAAAATTTCGACTTTTTTAAAACTCGAAATTTCGGCTTTTTCTAAACTCGAAATTTCGACTTCTTTTAAACACAAAATTTCGACTTTTTTTAAACTCAAACTTTCGACTTGTTTTAAACTAAAAATTTTGACTTTTCCTAAGTATTTATACGTTTGCGATTACCACATTCACAGTCATTTGTATTAGCAAGCGGAGAGCCATATACATCATAAACTTAATAAGCATATTTAAATAAAGTAAACCATTTTAAAGAGGTTATTCTAGATAGAAAATCTTGTTCTTGCCGAAGAATAAATAAAATATGTTTCACGTTCAAATACATATTTCAAGTCTGGACCTCAGATATGTCTATCAAGACAACCCCGTTATTCAGACACACCTATATTACGCCATACTTTTATTCAACAGTCTAAGATATAAAGACAAGGGTTAATAGTTGTGTCATAAGAATGTCAACTTGTAGAGTTTAATCAATGTTCCAGAAAAAAGAACCATTATTTCAAAATTCCAAAACTAGAAACCCGAGCAGCTCATTTGTCGTCCTGAATATGCATGGTATTTTTGGCTACTTAATTTACCATTGTTTAAACAAGGCAAAGTCAGTGACTTGCTATTGGGAAACCAAACAGGCCTTTGAAACTGCGATGCGAAATGTTCTCAGATCTGACAATTCTATGACAGTGTCGTGGGAACTAAAACATGGAATATGGGAAAACATTTTTTTTTCTGTCAACATGCATGTCCTTTCCGAATTCAATATTAAATGCTAATCCATATCTTAATTTAAGAACAAAACCAATTTCAAAATATAAATTGTCAAAATGTGTGGATGACGCTTTAATAATTTGCGTCCATGTCTACTCCTGCTAAAATTGTAATAACTGTGTTTGAATACTAACATCAAAGTTTTAAAAGTACTTAGAAAAAGTCAAAATTTCGAGATTTCAACAGCCGAAATTTTGAGATCAAAGTCGAAATTTTGAGTTTAAGATAAGTTGAAATTTCGATTTTAAAATAAGTCGAAATTTCGAGTTTTAAAAAAGTCGAAATTTTGAGTTTAAAAATAAGTTGAAATTTCGAGTTTTAAAAAAGTCGAAATTTTGAGTATAAAATAAGTTGAAATTTCAAGTTTTAAATAAGTCGAAATTTCGAGTTTTAAAAAAGTGGAAATTTCGAGTTTAAAGTGGAAATTTCGACTTTTTATAAGTCAAAATTTTGAGTTTCAAAAAAGTCTAAATTTTGACTTTTCAATAAGTCGAAATTTTAATATTTTAGAAAGTCAAAATTTCAAGTTTAAGTCAAAATTTGGGGATTTGAAAAGTCAAAATTTCAAGTTAAAGTCAAAATTTCGAAATTTGAAAAGTCAAAATTTCGACTTTGAAGAAAAAGTTCACTGCTAATTTTATTATGTCCCTAATACGCTTCCGTAGTTTTGTTCTCAATGCTCTTCGTGTTCGTGATTTGTTTGGCCTTATTAACTTCTACCATTCGAACGTCACTGAAAATTCTTTTGAAGACGAAACGCGCGTCAGGCGAAAATTCAAAATTTCAATCCTGGTATGTATCTATGATGGGTTTGTTATTGAAATACTCTCTCTACTGTTATGAAATAATATATACTTGACTTTAGAATAATCTTTTAGGACATGTATTTCAAAGGAACAAACACATTTTTTTATACTTGTTTGCAATTTGTTTACTCTGCTTGTTGGCAATAAAATAAGAATAAAAGAAAAGGAGTAATAATTTGGAATGCACTGTATACAAAGTCATGTGATAAACATTTTAGTTACACATTTACATTTTGCATTTTAGTATAAAAAAATAGATCATATCCGAAATGGCAAAATACTTGCATGCAATTATGCATCACTGCTTATAAACGACAGTTGCAGCTGCACAAATTCGACTTCTGTTGTTTTCACTTTGTCCTGACCGTGAATCCATCGATAGGCTTCCGTGAGGTTTTGAGATGTATCACAAAGACAATATATCTATTGAAAGGGACATTCACATGAAGTGTATTAAAATTATTTATTCTTGTGATGTAGTTAAGCATTTAATTTTGTCATTTGCTTATGGACTAGCTAACAAAACCTTTAAATAGACTTGTTAAGAAGGGACATAGTTACGATACTGCTGTCAGGTCATTAAAGATTGGATATTTTGGCGTTAATATTGATTCACTTATAGGGTCTTTTCAACCGAACTAAACACATTTATTTAAAAACCAGTTGTTGGCATGACACGGGTTATGCATGTTCTTCTCATATATATTATATGTTATGATGGTATGATACTAAACCCCGAACGGGAAGGATTGTGCTTGATATTCATATGATGAAGACATAATCTTTCAATCAGTTTAATTGAAGTCTGGAGCTGGCACGTCAGTTAACTGTCTGTTGTTATATGTATTATTGTCATTTTGTTTATTTTCTTTGATTACATCTTCTGACATCAGATTCGGACTTCTATTGAACTGAATTTAAATGTGCGTATTGTTATGCGTCTACTTTTCAACATTTGCTAGAGGTATAGGGGCAGGTTGAGGTCTCATAAACATGTTTAATCCCGCCGCATTTTTTTTTTAATTTAGTTTCTTATGTACAATTTGGAGTTTAGTATGGCGTTCATTTTCACTGAACTAGCATATATATTTGTTTAGGGCCGGGGCCAGCCGAAGAACGCCTCCGGGTGCAGGAATTTCTCGCTGCATTAAAGAACTGTTGGTGACCTTCTGCGGTTGTATGTTCTATGGTCGGGTTGTTGTCTCTTTGACACATTCCCCATTTCCATTCTCAATTTTATTTCCCTTCAGAATTTTCATCGTCGTTCGGTATTTTTGTTATTTTACCTCATACACATAAATTTTCTTGTCAATTTTTATTGAGGTATTCATGATTTTATTTTAATTTCAAATTTCGACCAAAAAAATAAGCAGCAATATTTATAAAAAAATATACTTTTTAAGATTTGATCACTGTTACCAGCCGGCTGGTGATATGTTCTTTCCTGGAGGCACAAATATCCCACTATAATGGTTAATGCTTTGTTAATTCCATTTTTATTTCAGAATTGAATACTGATATAAAATGTCACTTCAACACAATAAATTGTCATGTTTATCTTGTCCTTATCAATCTAGTTTGTTGATAAGTAAATGATGGTTTATGTAGAATCGATGTATTTAAAAAAAACAGTTTATTTCACAATCAGATTTCGTTATTCGTCCATATAGCTTATTTGTAAATAAATAATACATCAACAGTTGCTGTTCAATAACATATAATGCAATAGAGCATGAAATTCTAGCTGCTTATATAACAACTGTTTGTTTCAGTTCACAAATTGTCACTCTGTTACCAATTATTAAAAGGTAATGTTCTTTAAAACCTGCGAGTTTACTTATGCATAATGTCATCAATTGAATTAAACAAACTAAAACTTTCTCTTGGTAATTCAATATCATTAATTATAATAGTCAAGGGAGCTAACGCTTAACTGTTTTTTGTACAGAAGTATATATTTTTTTATTCATATTTATTCAAATCACCTCAAGTTTCCAGGAAAATAAAGTGAAATCTTTTTTACCCCTTTTTATACTGTCATAATTTTGTTTCACCATATTATCATTTTCTGTCAAAGCTTTACTAAGTTCTATAACTAATTGTCTTTAACTTTTTATTGAAACACATTGAGAATAAAAAAGAGTGTATTGGCCTGAAGGACGATTGACTCTACTCTGTTTAATTATATATGTATAATTTTTTTGTAAATGTTTAAAAAATTTGTCAAGTTTTTAATCAGATGATTGTATTTTGTTATTCTTTAGATTCTCAAAAAGGAAAATCAAATAGTCCACATCGAACACACCAATTCCTGTCGGTACCGAGAAAAGTAAGTATTTAACTTTTAGTTTGTAACCCGGATTTGTTTTCTCTCAATCGATTTAAGACTTTTGAACAGCGGTATACTACGGCTGCATTTATTTATCACATGTGATAATTAGTTGTTTAAAAATTATAAAAATTGGAATGCTTTATGTTAAGAACGAAATTGTCTATTGTACGAGAAATGTGTTCATTTACTAGAAAAACAGACAATATAAATTAAATGTGAAAAAATAAACTTGTCTATTTTTCTTTTCAAATTTGTTTATCTGAAGAAAAGGGTTAAACTTGAAATCTTCCAAACCTAATAAGAAAGAACGTATTCCACAAACGACCATATAATTAAATTTCTTATTGCAGGATATTGATTTCTTGGAAATTTATACCTTTTATTTTTCTTCGAAAATGTTTTAACTTAAGGAATGAGGAATTATATGTTGGTTGAACTTGACCTTAAATGTTTATTTGTTACATTTCGAATTAAGGTCATACAATGTACGTCAATTTGGTTTTCTTCATAAACAGCTGTGTACAATCGGAACACATGAAATGATCAATATCAAAAGCTAAATGACTTGCATTTATGACGCTCTACAATAGTTTATGCGATGTGGCTATTTTTAAGCCTTAAGAAGATAAAGTAATGGTACTGATGTTAAATCAACCCACACCAGAAAATAATGGCCTGGTATAAATGCAATTATCATATTTTGAATAGAAAGAAATATACGAATTACCTTATTGTAAATATCATATACCAGTTAAAATCTATCATTCTGTATTGCAGATCAAAAGAAGTCGGAGCTCTGGTAGCGTAACCAGTGGGTCGGACGAGAGCGACAGTGAAGTATCACCACCTTTATCTAGACGAGGTCGAAGAGCTGCAATCGTGGATACTAAGGTAAATCGGCCTATTGTTCTTTGTGTGTTTATATAATATTTTTACCTCCTGGTCTTGTCATACGATACAGAACAAATTTATTAAGACATAATAGGTTTTGTTTTTTCTCGTTTGTGTGATGTTTCGTTTAGCACAATATAATTTGTTTATGAAAGAGTCTTTTCAATTTAGAATGAAATTCAAAACAGTGTGGCTGTGGCCATTGATTGACACATTAAATTCATCCATTGACTGGGACAATTTAGGTGAACGTTTGTATGTAACGACCACTGCTCACTATGTACTTTTTAAAGACACTTAAACTATGGGGTCACCAAAGGTTCTCAACACCTTAATAAAGTAATTCGAAAAATTAATGAGAAATAACACGATGTTTTGATTTATATCAATTATATAAATCAAAACATAAAGGTTATTCCTGATTAATTTTTCGAATTATCTTATAATTAAAGGCGTTAAGAAACCTTTGGTGACCCCACAGTTTAAATGTCTATCGTAGGTACGTCGTGAACAGTGGTCGTTACAGACAAACGTTCACGTAAATTGTCCCAGTCAATGGATGAATTTAATGTGTCAATCAATGGCCACAGCCACACTGTTTTGAATTTCATTCTATTATATAAAATTTGGTTTTTGACAAACACATCTATTGCTATGATTTGACGATTTTCAGATTTGTTTGTTGTGCTATTAGGCTCTTAAACTTTTAAAAAATTTGAGTTTAGTTAGTGAAATCACAAGTTTGCTCAATTGGACATTGATGAAATATGTACACAATGTTTGTTTTATTAGGCAACATCTATTCCAAATGCTTTGATTGTCAACTACATCATCCAAAGGACTTTTCGAAAAGAAAATTCAATAATGAAGATTACATCTCATTAATATTCAAGTTGACTGTCTTTAAAGGATCCAGCACATTTTGTTTTAACTCTTTTGTCCGTTGTATGTTATAGAGGGTACCTATTTGTAGTTATCATGTTCAACTAGATCCGGTTTCCTTATACCATCTTTTATCGTATCTGAATGGTTCCGCACTTATGCAGGATGCAACTTCATTCTCATCATCCATCATGTGAAAAACCTAGTTTTTTTTTCAAAGAGTGTCCCTTATATTGAAATATAATAGTTTCACCAATTAGTCTATTTACAGATTAAATTTGTACTTTAAGCAGCATTCATTATTTTCTATAAAATGATTTTAGTGATTTAAGCATTGTTTCTTAATCGGCTGCAGCCGGGTTTTATCTGTTTCCAACAGAAAACATTGATTTTCTTATTTAGACATTAGTCGGTTATTACAATACAGAACTCGCCACCTGCAGATCACTTCTTAGAAATTAATTGACATCATCTGACTTTGTTAAATATCACATGGCAAAATGAGCTTTTGATCATAGAACAATTTTCTTTCCGATCCAATGACGTTATGTCATTTCAAAACGGAATACTGACAAATTAGTTGTAGCCTGTGATTGACCTCAAATAAAGGCAACGGTTGTATACCGATGTTCAAAAGTCCGAAATCGATTGATGGAAAACAAGTCCGGGTTACAAAATTAAACCGAGTGAAACAATTCAACAATAAGAGGACAACAAAGGAACGACCTGAACACCGAAGTGCAACAAAAACACACGCCAACACATAAAAACGAACTATTTCATAACAACTGTGATATTCCTAACTTGGTACATGAAATTTTAGGTAAAAATGATGGGTTTGAGCTGATTTGAAGGTTAGCAAAAAGTGAAAATGATTTGTTGAATGAAAAATAAGATATTCCACCGTTTTATGCTGTAAACAATATAGAAATAAATTGGACTGATCCTGCAGTATGTTACATATACATGTATTAGAATTATACAGTATATTTTATTTTATTTCAGAATTTTGGAGATGTTTCTCCGTCGAATTTATCACCTGAATTATCACCTAGTAATTCGTGTGATGAAGGAGAAACCGCCAGGTATGTTTTAATTAACAACAACTAGGTAACACCTGTATATAAGATATAAAGATAAATAACACAGCAAAACTCAAAACCGACATGTTGCAATTATGTGGAAACCTTAAATATAAAATTATATTTTAATTAATATGCACATGAACTTAAGGACAGCATGGATACCACAAGGTAATAAGGATTAGACATTACAATATTATCGACAAACACATCCGCTCAAACCGGTGCTCTAGGGTCGTATGAAATTAATAGTTAGATTAGAGAGATTATTATTGCTTCGAATGGAATATTTAGTCAAATTATTAAGACAAAAATCAAGCACAAAAGGTGTATGCAGTTAGTTTTGCAGTTCATCCGGCCTTATTGTTTTCAGGAGAGTTTTATATTCAATTTAATTTAACAATAAATGCATAAAAAAAATCAATGTAAAAAAAATTAAAAAAAAAATGGTTTCAATTTGACTTCATGGATAATATCTACACAACTGCAAAAGCTTAGACTATCGACCAACTCTATCTAATATCTTTAGGAGTGAAAACATGTGCTTTCATTGATATCGTTTAAATCAGGTCATTGGCATTTTCCTTAGTCCTGAAGTAAATTTGTAATTGCTACACAAAAAAAAAAAAAAACGTTACTTAAGATATAACATTTATTGTTGCATAACGTAAATTGCAAGGAAGATTTCGCTTAATTGACTGTTAAAGTTTGCAAAGGCAATTTCTTGAAAACAATGTCATCCTTAAATTATTACATTTATATCAAGATTTAATGATCCTGTTTAATGGGTTACGTCTAATCGTATATGTGTACACATTAACCACAATCACATTAAAATAAAACATGCCTTTCAAGCAATATTACCATTACAACATTCATTTTAGATGATTTTGTCTATCAACGTCTTAGCTATTTTTAACCACTGCTTAATTAGATAGATTGAAGATTTTAAGTAATTTCCTGCACATACACTGGCTTACAATAGTACTTTAACTGTTGCACAAATATAAATCTTTAATGTAACAAGGCACATAGAGCCAGTAGAGCTATATACCAACACCACCTACAGCTTTTGACACAAATATCTTAAAACCAAGTAAAATCGATGTTTGTATTCTAATTGAGGTTTAGAATGTCAAGTTATGTTTCTTAAACTCACCCAAGTAGCAAGTGGTTTATAATCACAAGGTTAATGTAAATGTTTTATGTTTTTTTTTAAAGCATGATATAAACTACATTTTGACAAATTATTAAAAAAATCTATGCATTTTCATTCCATCTAACTTAACGTCATTTAAACAAGAGTCTAATCACAACATAACTACACAAGAGCTACATGTATGCTATTGTTAAGCCTTCAAATAAATGCTATTTACTTTGTTTGTTGACTTATTTTATTTACGGACTCAATAATCAAATACTTCGAATGTCGAAATATTATCAACGAGTGACCGAACATTATTTTAAACCTCAAGAATGCGCGTTTATAATTCTGTTAACGAAAAGAAATGAATTTAAAAAACATAGTTTATCCTGTGGTCATTATAAATTAACAATGTCTATACGAAGAAGTTATTTATAAATTATCTTCATATCCGTATTTAGGGTATCATGCCTTCATACTATTAAGACTCAGCACAAGTGTTTCAAAATCACCTGCCTTCTTTATGTTACTGTGTCTAAAAGTCAATGACTTTGATTCTTCTGACGTTTGAGGTGATCTGTCTTTTTATTCGGTATCTTAATTGGCCAGGAAACTACAACAGAATAGCTAATAGTTATTAATTAACAATTCACTGCAGTAGACGTATGCTCTTCAGACACAAAACAAATATGACAATTTACTAATTAGGTTTGTCAAATCGCTCCATTTTGTTCAATACAAATTATTTTTCATATCGAATTATTAGACGAAACATTAACCCTAAGTAAATATAGGGGGATGGAAATAAAACGAAAGAAGAAAAAAACGGTTGGGAAAATTACTTTCCTGCCCTATTGACAAAGAGTTTCTCTCAGTGTTAAGACATGAAAACGTCCACAGAACTTTCAACGAGATGACCTCAATTTTAATCTTAACTTTCTTTGATTGAGAAAATGTCTTGTTAGAGGCGATATCTACTAAGGAAACTCTAATACGGAACCTAACCTCAAGATGATAGTATCAATTCCAAAATAAATAGTCAACAGAAAATATTGCTACATTGAAAAAAGAAAATATAGTAATTCTTTTAGTTTTCAGCTGGCCAATCCTCAGTGTAAATCGTTGTAATAAAAAGTGAAATACCAAAACTACCAAATTTAACTCCGAAGAAAATTATTAACAAAAAATCTTTAAGCAAATTGCAAAATCAAGAGCTCAAACACATTAAACGAATGGATAACAAATTTCATGTTCCTGACTTGGTACAGTCATTTTCTTATGTAGAAAATGGGTAGACTAAACATAGTTTTATAGCTAGTTAAATCTCTCACTTCTTCAACTTCGTAATTTATTTGGTCCTTTTAACTTTTTTGGATTCGGGCGACATTGATGAGTCTTTGTAGACGAAATGCGCTTTTGGAATAAATACCTGTATACATTCACATATAATACATGTAAAAAGAAGAATACAGTTAGTTCTATATATAAAATGTATCATATTACAAGAGCATAAAGGGATCGTATTGCTATCTTTGCGAAAACAGGAATTACCATATTATCTGCATACAAATTTCAGCAAGAAAAGACATGACTATGACAAGTTAAAATCTTGTCATTTCGTAGAGGTTTGTTTTGGTAAACTTTTCAGTTAATTTGATTTAAACTTTGTTTTGAACAATTGTTAAAGCATTACGGCATCAACTGTACTTATAAAATCATGTGTATCTGATTAAATGGAAATGTATGATTACGTTTCAGTAACCTGACGTCACGCCTGCGGCGAAGGCGAAGTTCAGTCGAGTTGGCAATGAACATTTACCCCGGTGATCTTTTAGTTCAGGAACACCATAAACGATTACTCAAGCGAAATACAGTAGCTGATTTCAACACCTTACGGAACGGTTCAAGTCAAAGTATAAGCGATGGTGAGTAATATTTACACTGTCAGATTAAAGAACTCACATTATTCAAAACATTTCTTTAAATTTGAAGACAAAATTATTAAAATATACTCATTGATTATATATCACACCTTTAAGACTGAAAATAATAAAGACTTTGTTTTGATATAGAATTCAATGCCATTTGTTAAAGAGAAACAATGTGGATTCTGACGATCTATGTTGTATTTATCTCTGATGTCTTGTTGTCCTTGTTAAATCAAGGTTACCAAAAAAATAAATATTCAGATTACTTTTGAAGATTGAAAAATGGCCCCTGGTTTTCGAAAAAAGTAAATTAACAAAAATGCCGAACTCCTAGGAAAATTCAAAACGGAAAGTCTAAATGGCAAAATCAAAAACTCGAACACATAAAACGAATTGAAAACAACTATCATATTCCTGACTGGGTAACGATTTGAACGGGAAAGAATTAATTTGATCCAAATTCTCATTTTAAACCCTTATACTGTTTAACAATTTCGGATTAAAATAAAATGCTTCATGAATTAAGTTTGATTTCTTTAAATGTACCCTTATATTGAATTATACAATCATGTAATGATTACCACTATCTTAATTAAGACAGCTTTAGTTTACAGTCTCAAATGTTTCCTAGGATGATCCTATGTTGATACTGAAATCTGTCAAGGGATATGTCTATGAATTAAATATTTTATACTTTCGAAAAACAAGGTCAAAGACTGTCCGAGAATAACAAACATCAAAATCATTATACAAATGATAAGTCTTTTTATTGACTACTGTTTCAAAAGAGAAATCAAATTGAAATGTTTACTTTTAGACCACAACGATGTTCTTATATATGAGTGTTCCTAAGAAAACGTTAAATATATTTCCTAATGGTGTACTGAGAAAAAAATGCTATTCTCTTAAATTTTCTTACCGTCTAAACTAAAGTAGAAAAAGGACAAGTGTCACCACTTTAGACATATCTGACAGAATTAATCAATAAGTGGAATTTCTTTACACTTTAAAGGTTCCGTTTTATTTTATTTTTTCTACTTAGATACTTCATCCGTTCTGATTAACGTATTTACAGATTTATGTGTTTTCGTAATGAACATTTAAGCTATATATTTGACATGTGACGTTTTTGATTTTTGAACAACTTATACAAAGGATGTTTTCCATGAGGAAAACGACTGCGTTAGATATATGTTCAATCTAAAAACAAAGGACCGCAATTCATACAAAGAAAAGTGTTATTTAGTTTTACTCAAGGTTGTATTTTACTTAAAATACTTGCAATCAGCGTCTTGACTGTTAAAGTCGAAAAATATTCGGTGATACAGCCTATCCGCCACTTTCACTTGAAACCTTCCAAACATAAAGTCATAAAAAGCATGGAACCAGTTGTACTGCACTGAACGTGCATTTCGACTAAAACTGTCTCGACAGTGATGATCGAGGCCAACGTATTTGCAAATCCCAAAATTTATTTAGTATCTGATGTAACAAAAACAAAAAAATATAGCCAAAGCCGAGCAAGAAATCGGAGCTTATACTAAAAACTGGACCAGCTGTAACGTGTTGCATGCTGATGACAACTTCTAATTCAACCACAATACCAAACAGAGATCCATTTCATGGATAAAGGTAGAAAATTTACTAAAAGTACATTCTCTCATAGAATATTTCTAACAGAATAATATAATTGTGAACGCGAAGCTAATAAAACCCTTTGTTGTTTCTACCTAGTTATTTTTATCAAGATTAGAGAAAGAAGAATTTTTAAAGTAATTTTGCACAAATGTGCCCAGAAAATATCAATAAATGAATTTTGATAAAGTAAATATCTGTTATATAAAGTTGAATGCTAATTTAATTCCATTCATCTACACTTATTAGCCAAATGCGGTGTGTTCGACAAACATTCAATTGCAACATGCATAGCCAGGAGTAGGGAAATCGAACACTCTAAAACGATGCAGAAATCCTTGAGAATACAAAATCAAGATTGTACCCAAACATCATTCAAAATGACTTCTGTATGAAGCATTTGATATGGAGATATTATATATATTAAACGTCACTGGGGTAATATAATGTGTCCTTTGACAATGGCAATTAGGTTAGCACTAATATTTTGTTGCGCATGTATAAAATAATATGGGACATTCAAAATATTTATATCCAGTAATAAATGTAGCAAATGTCCCTCAACGCATACTTACTATACCGGACGTCACTGAATACGTCTTTCAAGTTCTGTTTTAATCTAACCCCGTAAAGTAAAATACAACTATTTCCAGTTTAAAACTTTCATAATCACTTTTAAGAGTGTTGAATTGGATACTCGTAACGTCAGTAGTTTACCGATGTTCAAATGTTATATAAAGATATAAATAAAAACTGAGAAATGGCAAAAACCCAAAAAGGAGTTTTTCCTATTGCGCCGGAAGTGTTGGCCTATGATAACTATAAATTAAGATATTGTTGCAATTATTATTGGAATTAGTTTTTAGAATGGACAAACATGAGATATTTCAGGAAAATCTGCATATTAAAACAATATATATCCTATATAGAATGCAAGTTCTTATAATATTTGTATTATTCAAAGTTATTATTTAAGAATTGAATGCTTCTTTTTGTAACTTCATTGGGGTGTAAAAGCGTTGACCGAAGTACATTTTGTATGAAGCGCGCAAGCGCTTCATACTAAAAATGTGCGCACGGTCAACGCTTTTACAACCCTATGAAGTTACAAAAAGAAGCATTCAATACTTATAATTACATTTTTTTAGCAATAATCATGAAAACAAGAATTTTATTATTGTTTTATTTAATTCACCTGTGCACTTTATTGTGGGACCACGTGTTATCACGAATGAAAAGTTTTATTGAGCAATGCAATTGCTTACGGAATAACACGTGATGTGCATTTAGCCAATCAGAATAAAATATCATAATGAAACATACATCTAATGTAATTATTTCGTAATAAATGCATGTTGCCATGTATACCTTTTTGTTGAAAAAATTCTATTGTTTTAAAAATAACCTTTACATTATGTTGTCATGTTTTCAGTGTAAAATGATAGTTTATACATATCTCATTGCGCACGACACGGTCTTAAACAACAACTGAATAGCACTAAAAGTGTCTCTAAGCAACCTTTTTATAAGAATATTATGGAAATGTAATGTTGCCGTAAGACAAGGACTGTATACGTAATAATGAATCCTTTCATACTTGAAGGTCGCTTTAACTGCAGTTTATCATTCTCCAATAATATAAATGCTTAAAATACCGCAATTATTCCAGGAGGATCAATGCTCAAAACATCTGATTGTCGGAAAAACTTAAGAATAGCTACATAATACGTTACATTGACATATCACTACATCATACTCCATTGTGAATTATAAGATGGAGAATATTAGTGCCAAGCATGCTCAAGGGAAAAAATAGCAATTCATCACTGAACAACAGAATAATATTCACATATATATGAATAAAATGGGACCAAATTAGGAATACTTGAAACGTTTAATTTGCGGCTTCTTCTACGAAACTTGTCCGCTCTTAATATATAAAGAAAACGTTTCACGGTAGAATAATATGTTTCAAGCTGGACTGTTACCTTATAAGCAATCACGTGTAGAATAAGGCATATCGTCTCGGTCCAGTTTAAGCAGGTTTTGTTTTTTCATACTTTCATGTCATCGTTCAAAATGTACAAGACGTTACATACCTAACTTTTGACGTGCTGTTTCATAAATAAATGGTAAAGCACTTTTATTTTACTTTTTTTAATGTTTTAATTTAAATGTTGAGAACATTTCATTCTAAAACAAAAGTTAGATTTCCTTTCATTTTTGCACACATGAATGAAGTATTTCATCTGGCGTTTTAGACCTCGGCCAACATTTTGATTCCTTGAATATTAAACGGACAGTTGTTACTACATGTAATATGCTTACTTTGCTTGGTGACGCAAACTATTTCTAAAATTATTTTGCATTTCTTATTCAATCGCCTCTTTGTTGATTAAAACTCATAATGTTGTCCCGTTTTGATTCCGACTTTTTTGTTTATTTTATCAGTATGCATATGCTTTCAGTGAAAGATCAAATGCTATATACAAAATAATCGATCGATAAATCGTTAGTATCGATAACCTGGTCTTGGTATTTTTCTGTTGTATTTGTGTTTATTGTTATGTGTTTATATAAGCCTCTGTCATCAACAATGTTTCTCTATACTTTGACAACGATTGACGAAAGGTAGGCTTCCACACTTCATCTTTTGTAGTAAAATATATATTTATACTAAACAATTGTTTCCTTTACTTTCAGATGGAAAGAAAGGGCGACAGTCTTTTTCCTTATTGAAACTTGTGAGTCAATTATTTTTTTCAAAAGTTTAAACTTGTAATCGGAGTGAAATTGCTTTTTGAGTAATGATAAGAATACTGCTTAAATTAGTTAATTTAAACCCATTGCATGTTGAGATGTAAGACAGAAGAAATAAAGTATGGTATTTGTCGAGTATGTTCAGAGAAAGCAATAGCATATTCCTTTTTATGTCATGGTATATGAAGAACTAAAACCAAGAATTATGCAATTAAAGAATAAATGTTGCAACGCAGTAATCGTCTTAATTCCAAAAAAGAAGAAAAAACAATTAAACAAAATAACAAACAGTAACACAATTGTAGAAATTATGATGCATGATTGTGCCAGTTAAAAAAGTTTTAATCAACCATATGTAAAAAAATAATATTTGTTAATACACCAAAGTGAAATGATATCTTACAGACGGATATATATATGCAAAATCTGAGAAAGATTATGTGTAATACCTTTACGGTTCTTTGCAATTTTCAAATTTCACGATTATTATTGGCTTACTTGTAACTTCCCCTTGCAATGTGTCAATATAACAACACAATGCATTTGGTCAAAAAGCTCTTTACAATTTCATACATGCATGAATTAGGAGCGATAAAATTCTGCTTTAAATCAATAATAAAGTTGAAGAAGTAATCGGCTTTGAAATATGTTTCTGATGTTAATTTTTAATTCCATTATCGTAATTCCTTTCCAGATGAGATCAAGAAGTAAAGAAGCCATAGCGAAACTCGAAGATCTCCTGAGCGTCTTAAAGCCTTCAGAATTTAAAGATAATCACCTCTTGGCATATAAGGTTTGTTATATTACATAAGTTAGGAAATTGTTTTTCTCAAAAAAATAAAGCAGTTAATTGTTTTATTGACCACAAACATTATGAAGGCAATATATTTTGTAAAGTATTTTAATGCTTGACAAACTATAATAGTTACACTAATTTCAAAACTTTTGTTTTTATGTCAAGGCTGATTTATCAATATTTGAATTCTAGCAGGACAGTATCTTGATACTTTATTCAGAATAAACTTATCATAGATACCAGGATTGAATTGTATAATTATTCCAGACGCTCGTTTCGTCTACATTAGACTCATCAGTGACGCTCGAATCCCAAAAAGCTAAAAAGTTCAAACAAAGTACAAGTTTAAGAGTATTGAGGACCAAAATTCCTAAAAGTGTATTCACAAACAAAGAGTCTCGTAAAAATTTGTTAAAGGGGTTACCAATAACATAATCTTGTCACACCAATGCATATGGTTTAATCTTTTGCAAAAGTTATATTACTAGCGCTGATTATTTCCCAATAGTTTTTTTTCTGATGCTAAGATCTGTCTCTGATATCGGCCGCTCTCCCTTATCATATACTATATGCGTTGTACATGTTTGAAAATATAACATTCAGCGCCCGAAGAGTGGATAATGATGTTTTAAATGTTTGAATTGTTTTTTCATTCAGTTTATTGACCTTCATATTTACGATACTTAATTAGAATGAACGCAATGATATTATAAAAATTAAGATAAATAGGGTTATAGAGTGTAAATCATAATTATATATTTATATCTTTCATTATGTCTGATATAGTTATCATGCTTCCATTACTTTCAAGCTTTGATAGTTTTAGTCCAGATAAAACATTAATTATGAAATCCAAAACTTCTTGGAAAATATTATTTTTTTCTAATCAGTATGAATAAATCTTCAGGCTTATTAACTTTCAAAATAAAAGCTTTAGTGTCCTAATCCTTTTTATCATATGTCGTTTACTTAAGACTTTGAATCCAAATTTTACATTAAATATCTACTGAAACAGGAAGTATACCAAAATGAAACACCATGTCGAATTCTTAATTCGATTCAATACAATTCGTCGCTTAATAAGGAAATGCCTGTACAAATTCAGGAATGTGACATTTGTCTTCCATTCGTTTAAAGTGTTTAAGCAATCGATTTTGGCAATTGGTAAGGAATTTTTCCGATTTGATTTTTCCTTTGAGTTATTTTTAACACTTTGCCTGTTTTGCATGAATTTTGCTGTATATGCTGTATTTGGCTTAACCTTTCAAAATTTGAGTCATAAATTTCTACTTCGTTCTTTATTTTGTCATTTTATTCGAGCTTCACTAATGAGTCTTTTGTAAACGAAGTAAACGCGCGACAAGCGTACTAATATTAAAGCCTGGTGTCTATTATGAGCTAAGTAAGGAATTTTGATTGCGATTACATTCAAATATGTAGTGTATGTCCGAATTCACAACCATATATATATATATATATATATATATATTAACTTAACTTATCTATTATAATTTTCAATCTTTTTGATACGAGTAAGTATTATAATTTTAAATCTTTTTGATACGGGTATCATATTTGATAACTTTGACAATGCAAACGATCTATAAAATTTGAGAGTTGTTAAAGACTTATTCTTCTAATTTAACACAGAATGTTTGCATTCTTTGTTTATGTTTAGAATCTACATTGGTCAGATCTGATAGCCTGCTCAGATAAACAACCTGACCACAACGAACAAGTTATAGGTATAGAAAGGAAAAGAAGGGAAGCTGTTTGGGAGTTGTTCAAAAGTGAATGCGTATTCCTGATAGACCATCTCATGGTGATTAAACATGTATGTATAATTTATCAATACTGTTTTTGGGGTTTATGTAAAATGTAAACATGAAAGGCACTTGTCCGGTGACTTTTTTATAATCTTAGACATAAAAAACACGTCTCTTATAAGGTATAGCGGCATAAGTTTTTGCAAATAACTCCTTCGGTCATTTAGAAAGATGGCAATATGTAAGATCATTGTCAATTTGTTCCATTGTATTCTCAGGATTATTATATCACGTGAAAAGCATAATAAGAAAGTTTGAATTACTTGACATTCCAAAAAACGGACATAAATAATATAGAAACGGACATAAATAATATAGAAACGGACATAAATAATATAGAAACGGACATAAATAATATAGATTGTCTCAACCGTAGTAAGTGTACTTCGCATAAGATAAACGTCTTTTACAGTATTTTGGTATATATATGAAATTCACTCTATAAATATGTGGCCTGGATACACATGTTAGGTTTATTTGAATACTTTATTTAAAAGCAACTGATATTACTGCGTTATGTGGACAAATAATATTTTGGTATCCTCGCTTACGAATACGGTTTCGGACGCAAACGGATATTAGCAAATGTCCTATTCTTACTTTTTCTGATGTATTAAGTTTTTTCTATAAAGATAAGAACGTTAATGATTTGTCACGAATAATTATATAATTACTTTATATTAGTGCTTTATGGAACCACTGAAGAAGGTCCAAGTAGAAGGACATCTAATGTATGCTGAGCCACAAGACATTTTTGGAAATCTTGATGAAATATGTTATGTAAGTTTTAATCATTTATTTCTGAAAATATCAAAGGCCAAAGACGGAGGTATAATATAAGCAATTATCTTCACCCCTTAAAACTGCAAAGTTGTAAAGTATTCGAATTCTGTAGAAATGTCAAAATGAATAGTTTCTTTTAAGCGCAAACACATTCGTGCATTTGTGATTATTATATTCTATTGTGAATATCAACATTGCCACATAGTTAAAGGTAACATTAAATATGAGCAACACAATTTTCAACAATGTTTTTTTTTATATCTATATATGAGACAACACTGACCAATGGTTAGTTTCAATTCTTAAAAAGTTCACACAAAGAAAGTACAAGAGGTCATTTAATATTCGAAATTATTTAGTTCCATATACTAAAATATATGTACTACGTATTTTATTTAGATGTTATTTTTATTTCAGGTGAGTTATACGTTCTGTAAAGACTTCATTGCGGTTTTATTAAAAGATATGAGTTCGTCAGGATTTGGAAGTACCCGAGCATTGCTTAAAGCTTTTGACAGGGTAAGTATTTAGATCTATAGAGATATATAATAAACACTGTTCTTAGTACCGATATAATCGGGGGAAGAGTTATTCTTAAGAGTTTTAATGCTTACCATATCTCTCTCTTGATCAAGTCATGAATAAGACAGTTGTTTTCCCTTCGTTCGTTCCGATTGATGATATAGTCGACCTGTGATTTTTTCAGGTTTTATGGACCCACCTTTTGAATTAACGTTAGAGTTTGGTATTTTGTTAATTATTTTGATGTTACATCATCAATTTATATATTAACCTTTTTGATAAAAGTGCTTGTCACATTCATTTTCGTGTTTGTTATCTCTTGCTTAAAAACATGCAGGATATTAAAGCATGGCTGCTAATTACAGGAATTAACTTTCTTCGGTTTTTGAAATTTGATCACCACAACGGACAAGTCAATAGATTTATTGCATGCAGTAGTTTAAATCAATTTAACTTTTCCCTATATAGCTTCTCGTTTAAGATTTTTCATGATAGGAACTAGGCCAAGCAAACTGTTATATTGATGGATGTCTATTTAATCTGTACTTTATTTCTTGCTCGTTCTCATAACTGGCTTTTTAAAAGCATTACGACATGAGTAAAACAAGGAATATATCAGTGTTTGATTAGGCTATTCCATAAATTCACACAACAAGACTGCTGCTTTGATTGTTTAAATACCCAGTAGAATAGTAGAACGCCCTACACTTATGTAGGTCTGCTTGGATCTTATCAAATAATTCGATCTAAAGCCGCCGAGGGTCCATCTTCTTTACTGGTATAATATATCTTGAACATTAGAAAATATCAATAAATGTTTGATCTAGTTAAAACAAAATGATTATGTGCATTACATATTAATTTGTTATAAAACAGATAAATAGTATGCTCGAAGCAAATAAACGGAATGTTTGGTTTTGATCAGCATTTGACATTTAACAGATATATGTAACATGCCTGTAACAACAATACAAGCAGAAAAGCTTCAAAACCGACTTTTTGAAACTAGCTTTCTGTGGTTTTAACACTCAAAGACACAGTTTCAAATTTCATATCGTTAACGATTAGGTAATGTTAGGTTTGTAATATATAATTTCCACTTTGCTCACTTCAGAGGAAAATAAACTTTTGCTTTGAAAAGTGATAGGAAACAGTTTGAACATGTTGTATTTTTCGGTTTTAGTTTTGCGTGGTTTTGACATACATATTTACGTGTTTTTAGTTTTCTAATCACAATGTCAGTTTATATATTTATGTCTTAATTTTAGGTGTAAAACTACCATTTCACATGTGTTGCCGTCTTGACCATTCAAACAACTTGAAATATATGTTGTCATAATTTTATTATTCATTTTTATTAAAATTCGCAATTTGAAATTCATAGTCATATAGTGTAACTAGGACACCAAGTAGCAGGATGTCTGTAAACAGTTAAAATGTACTTTATTTACATTATACCGTTTCTATGCATTATCACGTCTCGCGTTTTTTAATAATGTGAATCATCTAACAATCGATGTAAATTTCATCAAATTTCCGTTTGTGTGATTTATGAGAGCATAATTATTATTATGTTGTATTGCCTAAGTGAATATTGTAGAATAATACGACTCGTTCGTTCATATTGAAATAATAAAACACTACTGTTGAAATTGTATACGTAATCAACATGAAGAATAAATCTCTTTGGAATTTCATTTTGCCCACACACGTATCAATAACCAAAAATGAACCCTACTAATGTAATTGCTACATAACGATATTCGTTTTAAACGTTTTCCTTCTAAATACATTCCATTTTGTTAAGAGACAGATAGTATGACTCTTGTATCCGTTTGTCTATCTTATTTCAGTGTGTTGATTACTAGTAAACGGTTCTTCTATATATTAGTCGACGTGTCCGTCCATTTTATAATTGATAACTTCATTCTTATAAAAAATAGAATCACAAAAATACTGAACTCCAAGGAAAATTCAAAAAGGAAAGTCCCCAATCAAATGGCAAAATCAAAAGTTCAAACACATCAAACAAATGGAAAACAACTGACATATTCCTGACTTGGTCCAGACATTTTCTTATGTAGAAAATGCTGGATTGAACCTGGTTTTATAGCTAGCTAAACCTCTCACTTGACAGTCGCATCAAATTCCCTTATATTGGCACCGATTCGTGAACAAAACAAACAGACACAATGGGTAAAAATGTCAAAAATAGGGGTACAGCAGTCAACATTGTGTTATCATCTTAATCACTATAAGAACAACAAATGTAACGCAGAAGCACAAGAAGGCATACATCAAAATTAACATCCTTATTATGCTTATATTATACGATTTTATTTAAAATAATTTAAAACGTAAAATGCACCCATGAACAATGGAAGGTTTTAAGTACTGGTGTAAAATTGCGCGTTTGAAATTTGCACAGGTAGACATAAAATAATTTTGTCGTTCAAAGTATGGCGGGATACATAAATACAGTCATATAAAATAGATATAACAAAAACAGACTTAACAGTAAAAGTATTAATAATAAATAAAATAATAGTGTGGTTCAAGGTATGACGGGATACAGAGTCACGTCAAATGTATATCACAAAAAACAGACTTAACAGTAATAATATAGATAAATAAAGTAATTTTGTCATTCAAAGTATGACAAGATACATAGATAACAGAGTCACATCATAAAATAATTTTGTCGTTCAAAGTATGATTGGATACATAAGCACAGAGTTACGTCAAATGGATATCTCAAAAAACAGACTTAACAGTAAAAGTAATATTAATAAAGACAAATAAAAGAATAGTATAACACGTTATTAAGATGATGAACAACGTCAGTACGCAAAATCTATACTTCAAGACCATCGTGTATTATTTGTGAAGTTGATACGGAATATTTATCAACAAGTTCTTGGTACCTTCCGATGAACTTGTTTAGAAAAAGGACGAGACGTTCTTTGACATAAAGGTGTCCTATTGTTATGAAAACTGTGAAGAATGTACGTATTTACTGCTCTCGGCTCATCGCTTCATGTAAAGTAACGGAACCTATCGTGATCGGCCGTTTTGGAAATTTGAGCGTAAACGTTACATGCATTCTTGTTAGTGAGCACTTATGTTAGGTTGTTGATTTTATAAGTTTCAAATGAAATCTGTTATATAAGGGTTTCATTTCGTTGGATGGAAAACTGATTTCTTGATGTTGACCCTATTAGATAATTTTTATATAATAACATCTAAGGTCTAGGGAACGAAAACATAATATTGAAAAATGAATAAGTAGAAAACAAATGTTATTTTCTCTTCTATTCACACTCTTTGACGGATACGGTTATCTTTTATAAAGCTGTTCATAATATCGATTTTTTACTTATTGTAAAATATAAATGATAAAAAGATTCAGTCCGCCTGCTTCATTCTTAAAAAAGGGGCGAGAGATACCAGAGGGAAATTCAAATTCACATGTCTGAAATAAACAGACAACGCCATGGCTTCAAAAAGATCAATAGAGAAACATAATACACAAAATATCACACTTTAAACTTAAGACTGCGCAACACGAACCCCAACAAAACTCGGAGATATTATAGGTGCTTCGGTACTTACAACTTCATATGGTCAGTCAGGGTCTTTCTTCAAACTTCTACAATATATGCAATTCGATATAATCTTTGAGGAAAATTGTCTTAACATGCAGGATATATTTGTTGTAGTCAGAATCCTAAACTCCCTTCGTTTTTCAAGAATTATCATCGAATTACTTCTTCTCATTAGCAATGATCTAGTATGTCATATTAGAAGTTGTTTACCTTGACCTAGCACCCAAGTGACCTCTTGTTGTACATGTGTTTTACTAATTCTTATGTGTTTATTTGGTACCCTGTGGAATTTTTATTAAACCTTCCTCCTCTTTAAAATTATGGTATATAGTCATTGAAGGGACCGATTGACATCTAGTTTTTTGGTCAATGAGACCTTCGAACTGAACAAAGAAATAACACGACAGGTGCCGTATACGATGCAGGAAATGCTTACCCTTCCGGAGCACCTGATTTTACTCCCGATTTTTAGGGGAGTTCGTGTTGTTTCTAATTTATCATTTGTAACTGTTGATGTAAATGTCTTTTGGTTTGATGAGTCTTTGTTTACTCCTTGGTTGTGATTGTTAGTTGTCAGTTTATTTTCGATTTATGAGTTTGAGTGTCCCTCTGCCATCTGGTATCTTTCGTCCCTCTTTAATTGTCCCCTCCTGTTTGCTCGATCGTTGTTCTTGGGCACTTTTGTGATCGTTACTACTGTCGTACTGCTTTTCAAAATGTAATGAAAGTGTCACAGAAAAATGTTTAAGATTACCTCTATACATGCTAGTCAGGACATCGTCATATCTAACCACTACCTTACAACTGTATACGTATGTACCTCGTATTTAGTCCTTACAAATCATTTAATCGAAACCTTCGAAAGCTTGACCATATTATGCCATAGTGCAGTTTTTATTTTATTGTTTTATCTATATAAATGTTGTTAGGTTTCCCTTACAGACTTACAGAGGAGGACGTATAATTCATTGAGCTATTCATACAGTACCTCAAGTTTGGTCTTCTCGTTTTTATAATTGTTTAGGTCTTTGACCTTTGCTTTTCGCATGTACTCTTATTACCATAAAGTCATCATTGATACCAGGATTAAATTTAGTATATACGCGAGACACGCGTTTCTTCTACAAAAGACTCATCAGTGACAGTCGAATCCAAAAAAGTTAAAAAGGTCAAATAAAGTAGGAAGTTGAAGAGCATTGAGGACCAAAATTCCTAAAAGTTTTGCCAAATACAGCTAAGGTAATCTATGCCTGAGGTAGAAAAGCCTTAGTATTTCAAACAATTCAAAAATTTGTAAACAGTAAATTTATAAATATAACCATATCAATGACAATTCATGTCAGTACAAAAAGTACTGACTACTGGGCTTGTGATACTCTCGGGAAAATAAATCTCCATCAGCAGTGGCTTCGACCCACATTTTACTATAAGTAAAAACGAACGCTGAAAATCAGTACACATCCTAACTACCTCTTCTTAAGTTTTATTTGCGAATTGATTATAGTTTACATCTCTGTAACCAGTGAGACAAACTTAGTTCATGAATCTATGAAACATATTATCTGAATAAAATTCGTCTAGAGTTTCTCTAATGGACATTAATGAAAACTAATTGGCGCACAATTCCCATTTATTTCATGATTGATAGTAAGTAAATTCGTTGAAATTTAATGTGTTTTTTAATTGAAAAAAAAAATGAAATATTCATGTCTATTTGCTGCTTTTCTTTTACTAATTTTTTCACAATAAACTTATCCATAAAGATCTCTTCAAATCATTAAAAGTTTGATTTTTTGGTTTTTCCCAATTGCATAAACAATAAACATAATGAGGGAATTTTTGTTTTAACAAATCAAAATTGATAATTAGGACGATTTTATAGAATAAGACTTCAAAAAATGAGAACGCCATATGATATATTTCGAGAAACACTATTCCTACATAAATAACGCAATATAATAACTGCGTCATACTCTTTTTATTGTATAGTAGAAAATAGTGAAATGACACTCTTTCATAAATCTGTGGTATAAACCATACTCATATACACATAACTCAATTCCTCTTAGTGTCAGGTTGATCTACATCATAATCTGTTATTTTGTCTGAGTGCTTCTACTTCATTCATATATTGACCTCAATATATTATGTTGTGACATATTGCGTTTCTATAGTGATTGAAAACACAACAGAAATTTTACTATCCACGAACCAGAATGTTTTTTCTTCATTAAGTTGTCAGATTGGTATAAAAGAATTAGAATCAGTTGTGTATGGTTTTGTAAAATAATATTCATCTTGTCTTAGCGACTGCAATCGATAAAGAAGACGTAATTATAGCAACGCACAAGTAGTTGCGTCTTCCTTTGTTACAGTTAATTTGGATGTTTAACTGAATTGATTGTCATTTAGCAGTTACAATCTGATATTTTACAATTATTGAAGTATGAAAGACCTGTATAAATGATAAATTGTGACATGGACCTTTATTAGGTATTTTTGTTGGTTGTAAAATTACAATGAAATAAAATGCCAAACAAAATAATGAAAGTCTAAAAGTTTAACTCTTACTTCATTTTGTTCATAGAGTAAACACTTTGAGTATATTGTAAGTATAAACAAAAGTAAAGCAAATAAATTTAGAATATGATAGTCAATAAAAAAATTCATCATAGATACCAAATTTTATGATATGTACATCAGATGCGTTTTTCGTCTACATGGACTTATCCGTAACGTCCGAAGAATTTTTTTTTAAAAGGTCAAATATATAAAGAAGTTTGATGAGCATTGAGGTTAGCATATAATTAAGAACATATCCGTTATGATTCGTGTCAACAGAGAGGTGCTACCTGATGGGTTTGTAATACTTCCTTAAAGGAAACATTCACTACGAGTGGCATCAATATGGGAATTTGAATCATAATTTATAATAGTTTTTTATCAAACTATTAGTTTAAACATATGTAAAGGATATAAAGCCGATAACAGTCGATTCTGTAAAATATTGGGCAGGTATGAGGTCGCAGGCGAAAGACCTGTTCAATATTTTACAGAATGGACTGTTAGAGGCTTATATCTTACTTAAAACATTGTTTAACACGTCAAAAAGGTGACAAAATGCAATCAAATAAAAAAAAAAATATTTTCATGAACTGTGAAAATCGTTTTGTGAATAAACTTTCTTTACATTGAAAATTATCCTACATGTTCCCCTTTTAAACAGTAAGTCAACTTAAACAATAGAAAAAAGAAAGTACAGCTGAAGGTAAACATTGTCAACATGTATTGCTACATTTAGATTAAGACTCAGGGTATGCGTATCAGATTTTTGCGTGCGAAAGGACTACATTTAATATACTCCGTGAATACCTTGACATGCGTTTTGTGTTTCCAAATGAATAAAGACGTTGAAAGTATATTCCTAATGCAAAAAACGAAGAAAGTGTTGATTAGTGCTTGTGCTGTTTCAAACTTTGGATTAAAATAAAATGTGTATTTAGATATATTCGATTTAAGTGTGGATTACATGTACAAAGAGGATATAGTTTTAGCAGCTGATAAAGACAGGTTTTATATATATTATATTTCAAAATGTAGTCCTCTCCTTTCAATTTCTTGTTTCTTCTCGGGTTTCATTTCTGACTAGGTGAAAAAAAAACACATGTGAAGACAGGTTTACGATGAACCATATGAATGCACCGCAGTCGATTTTGTTTCAAATATATAATTTATAGGAACAAATGAAAAGATAAAAACAATTTTACATTTTTTTGTTCTTCATCGGAATTTTCAAGAGAATGTGAATGTTTACCCAAACTGTACCATCTGATAATCAATCTTTTTTATCGATTGTTTTCCTGTAAGGTCATGTCACTTCTTTTTTTTTCGTTTATTTGTGTATTGAAGTCCCTTGTGTTGTTTTGTTTTTAATAATAACGGAATGTATTTTGTAACTCGATTTCCTTTTGCAATAAACCCTCTCTCTTTCATACAACGATCACTACGAACAAAGTGCGAATCGAACACACGGTTGGTTTGTTTAACAGATAACACGCAGTAATGTTTCCTTAATTCTGCTTAAATTCCCATATCCATCGTCGTTCATAAGCGAAATGTTGCATTATATTTATATTCAAGCAATCATATCAGACCTGAAAATAATAACAACTATTGTAGTCCCGTAGTTCATGCAGTAGGTTCTAGATTTGCGCTTTTATACAGGATGAGGTTTATGTTGTTTATGGTCCTTGTATTGCTGCGTGATCTATCAAACGTTAGAAGCATTACTTTATTGGGATGTTTTTTTTAATTGTAGAAGACAATGATGTAAAAATAATAATAGCAACACCAGAGGTCAATTTTGATAACCAAAGACGGACGAGTATAAATCATTTGGTAGTGTAAAAATCAATTTGAAAGTGATTTTTGTTTCTCAGGAAACTGTTTTGACGAGTTACAAAACTATTGTATGGGAAGAATTAATTGTCATTTGTTATTTGGTTGTATTTTTTTCTTTTCACATGATAAAATATTGGCGATATTGAATTTTTATCTTAGATTAAAACATTGTTTTGGCGTTATTGTATTGTTGTACCTGTTGTTTATTTCAGTGATTGGACTATCACTTACCTGTAAGATTCAGTAATGTTACCTTCAACTGTCCAATATTTTAAAGAAAGAGGAGGGCTGTTCTTGAAAATATTGGACAGCTAAAGGTAACATAATGGTTTCTTACAGGTAAAAGATAGTCCAATCACTAAAATAAAGAACGGGCACAACAATAGAAAGACGTCACAACAATGTTTTAATTATTGATAGTGGATCGGGAAACAAGTTATTGTAACTTATATTAATCCCTTTCCACTTTGCGGGTGTGAGTACTTCCTTGTAGCGACATTAACCTACTCTTTTTCGAAATCTAAAAGGGTGTCTTTTACGTGCAAGACATATACCTCGCTCTTAACACGGGTCAGCTATTTACCGTCCCTTTACGACTGACTGACATCGTTTCTCAAAACCGTACTTGCAAATAGTGCCAAGGGAGAGCAGAAAATTCAGTCCCTGAAATTGTCTCTCCGGAGTGGAGAGCGAATCAAGAACCTATGTGTTAGTATTCCGATGCGCTAACCACTTCACCACGGCTCTCTACAATTCAATCAAAAATACATATAAATGTATACTTATTTTGGACTGCGTACTTATATTAAGATTTTTAAAAATTTTGTTTTTTAGTCTGAGTTATTTAGTAAATTGTTTGGTTTCTTACTGCGCTGAGATGAACGAAAGGAATTCGATCCTCACTGGACGTGTTTTGTCTGCATCCGGTCTAATTCTAGGAAAAAAGTTATTAAAACGCTTTATCCATTATCGACCACTAATTAATATTGATACAATGAGATTTACCTCCAAAGATAGGTTGACTGACCTTTGCAGCCATTTTTTGGGAGAATTAATATAATATCTAATAACTTGACAACTAATATTTTGCAAGTTCAATTAAAATGCTTATAAAGTTTAAGTATTGTGTTTTGATGTTCCTCACTTTCTTGAAAATGTTAACATCTGTCAAAACTGAATATTTTGAAATCAAAATTATATGCTGAAATGTATTATACAATAAGTATTTTGAGTATTGCCAAAATGACATTCCTCACATTATGTTTAAGAGTAACTCAACAAAGTGATAGATGATTTATAGCTATAATACTCCAAAATACAAACACGGAGAGTAAAACAGAATGTGATTTGGTGCTTTTGAAGCGATTCTGGATTTATATATATTGGGAACGCACACAAAGTGTCAAACAAATAAGAACAAGAACAACCGCATTAGCTATTACGGCAAATGTCGATGCTTTGAGATTTAGATGAATATTATGCTATCTATGTCGTTATTATGTTTTATCTTTTAATTAACAGACTGTTTTACTTTTCATTTCAGTTCATAACACATTCAAAGGATGGTGGTGTGTACCATACTTACTGCCTTAATTATACAAACGCCCTCACATATATAGATAAACTCAGGTGTCGTGACGATTTTGCAGAATTTGAGAAGGTAAATTTCATTTGATTGTATGTATAAATTACAGTATAAACATTTATTTACTTGCCACACCGGTAATGTTCCATCTATGATATTTTTGCTGTGTAAAGCTGTATGCCTATGTTAAAATCAAATTACCAGTACACATATTATGCCCTCATTTCTCAGATATACAAATCAGAGTACTTTTAAATACATTTCTTCTTTCAAAAATAACATATCTTTCATATGAGACATTTTAAGGTATTATTTAACTGGGCTAAAAATGCCATGTTATGTCTGAAAAACTAGTCACCAAACGATACATTCAAACGTGTTTCTTATATTATCGAAGCGCGTAAAATATATGCCACTATATACACGGCTTAATATCCCTCTTTAACTTTGGATTATATCTTGATACAGACGAAGCAGGAGATTCTCTTCTAGTTGATGCACTCCGTCTCGATTTGCACAAAGTTTTTCTTTTGATCAGTTCTATATTAAAAGGGTGTTAACATGTGTTGCCTCTTATAAATTGGCTGTTTCAAAGTATAAGTTAAGATACCTGTCTTTGTTGCATTCGTTTGATATCCTTATGTTTCACATATTATCGTTTAAACATTTTCAAAATATGTGTTTTTCAGTGGTGCGAACAAGACCCGCGCTGTAAACGATTGCAACTTGCGGATCTTTTAGTGGCGCCAATGCAACATGTGACCAAGTTTCCCTTGTTATTGGCAAACATTCGAAAATATACAGAGAATGAAGAAGAAATAGCAATGTTAGCAGATACGATAGATAAAATGGGTTACTCGTTACGTAAGTTACTTGACAGGTGGAATTTTGTTTTTCTTTCATTTACGAGATTTTGCCAAAACATAAAGAAGAATCTTATCTAACTAAGGTAGGACGTATAATTTTATCAAATCATTTGTACAAATAAATAAATGTTTCATAAAATATAACTTATAAAATCGAATTAATGTGATTATAGAATTACTAGTATGGAAAACGAAAAATCATTTATTTAGTTTTGTTTTAGGAACATAGAATTTCCTCTTCTTTTTTTCTGTGCTTGTTGAAACATGTACATTCGTTGTTGATACATGTACATTCGTTTAGATTGAAGAAAGATAAAAGGACAATTTGACTTAAAGCTTAGACAGAACAATACTGATATGATATGATCCTTCTAATGTTAATGCCAAATTGGAGTTTTGACCCCAATTTCACAGTCTACCGAACATAGAAAATAATAGAGGGCATTCGTGTACTATCGACACATTCATTTGGTTCTGAATCCTTGATAAGTGTATTATAGTGTGATGTTTTGTCTCAATTTTTCACGTCACATACTTTACAGTAGTTGTCGTTTGTTTATGTAATTTGTACGTGTTTCTCGTTTCTCGTTTTTTATATAGATTAGACCGTTGGTTTTCCAGTTTGAATGGATTTACACTAGTAATTTTGGGGCCCTTTATAGCTTGTTGCTCGGTGTGAGCAAAGGCTCCGTGTTTGAGGCCGTACATTGACCTATAATGGTTTACTTTTATAAATCATTATTTGGATGGAGAGTTGTCACATTGGCACTCACACCACATCTTCTTATATCTTTTTACAAATATATAAAGTATGATCATGGTTTTTTTATAGAACAAATGGAAGACAAAATGCGGTTGGCAAAGAATTATGAACGGTTGCAAGAAATCCAAAGACAGCTAGTATGGCCACCGGTTACCGATTTTGACCACAGAATTTTTATTCCAGAGGTACATTCATCTGTTATACACTGAATGCCATTTTCATTAACATCGACAAAAGAGAGATAACTGTTTGTGTAAATAGAAAGAAGGCAATATACATTTCTCAATCTTAAAGGTTAACAATAATCAGTCGTAGCAAGGTTAACATGGTAGTTTACGAAAACTTAATAAAATGCTTACCATTACAGTTCGAATATCGTTTTTGACGAAGGCTAGATGTCAAATGATCGGTAAACAAATATTTTATTCAAAACTTCATCATCTTATTTCAGTAACTTTATTACACTTTTAATCCAACAATTTCTACATACGAAAATATCCGTACTTAGTCAGAAATATGACAGTTGTAATCCATTCATTTGATGTGTTTGAGTCTTTGAATTTTTCATTTGATTACATACTTTCCATTTTGAATTTCCTCGGAGTTCGTTTTTTTGTTATGTTTTTTTGTTGTTATTGATATAAAAATGTGCATTTGGAGCTTTACATTAACTTTATTATGACTTGTTATTTTTATTATTGTAGTATCTGAAAACAACACTTTTACGACAACCATGTGAGAAATTATTATGTTGTCCAACCAGACAATTGATTCATGAAGGGCCATTAACGCTTGTTGGTAAGTAGGTTTAGCAATCAATGTTTTAACGTAGTATTTTTCGCCATAAATGTTCACTAAAAATGTTATGAAGTTTTAGCATCAAATGATATGTTCTATTTACTATATTTTAGATACATCTTTTGAACAAATTATTCAAAATGGATTATATGTTATTGTTTAAGTTTGACATTTACGAGATTTTCAGATATAATATTTTAAAAAGTATCAAATCGTTTGTCACGAGTATGATTGATACCTTTTTGAATCGTCAGTCACTTTGAGACAATGAAATATAGTTGATATTTCATGTTAGTACTAAGATGCAGTATATTGTTTTAATTGAAGCTTACTATCAAATTTATTTAAAAATTGCAAATAAATCACAAAAAATACTAGTCTATTTTTTTTCTATATTTCAGCAAAGGAAGTAAACATAAGACTTGCGGGTAGCTTCAAATAGAAGTCCAACAACACATAATAAAAAAACAACATGGGAAAAAAGACTTACAAAGAGATGAACTGCAAAAACAAAAACATGAAATAAAAGAAAAATGAGGATAACTCTTACAAAGATATATATGCATTAAGCTCTTAAAACTACTACAATACATAATGGTGATTTTTTATAATTGTTTTTTTTTCAGAGACAACTAAATCCACAGATGTGTACCTATTTTTATTTGATGATATTTTATTAATAACCAGGAGTAAAAAAGGAACCAGAAAAGTAAGTTTATCTGACATTGAGGCTGTTAAATGTATTATCATAGATGTTTTCACCAAACATGTGCAATATTTGTTAGAGGAAGGTGATTTTTCCTTAATATTTATGAGTATTTGATAACACATTTGCATCATGGTTAAGGACATTGATATTGTTGTTCATCATAACTAAATAACTTTTTTATTACAGAAACAATCAATTAATGAACCAAACCTCACAAAGCTACAATCCTCTAGTCAGTCGGATAAAACACAATACACTGTACATCGACAACCCATTGCTCTGGACAGATTGAGTGTCCATGATGTCTCCCAATCGGAAGCTGCAGGTAATGTCATAATTATCTTTTCATAATTGTCTGTTGCAATCTTAGCTTTCTACAAACTGAGGCTCTATGGTGTAAAACAGTTTATTTATGTATAATTGAGGAGGTCATAGATTTCTCAGACTGCAAATAACGCTTGAATATATAGTGCATGTAAGAGGTCACGAACGTATTTTGATGTTAACGACAGCATATGATACCAAAATTAACTCATCATATATACCAGGACTAAATTTTAAATAGTACGCCAGACGCGCGTTTCGTCTACAGAAGACTCATCAGTGACGCTCGAATCCTAAAAAGTTAAAAAGGCCAAATAAAGTACGAAGTTGAAGAGCATTGAGGACCAAAATACCTCAAAGTTTTGCCAAAGGTAGAAAAGCCTTAGGGACATTCAAGCGCATTAGTCCGACAAAAATGATAATAAGACTAATAAAAGAATATAAAACATAGCATAGAAACCCAAAGAGTGAGCATTGAACCGAAGAAGATATCAGGTGCTTCGAAAGGTTTGTTAGTGTACCAATATGTATAAAATGGTGAACGTGACTACCGAATTGAATTAGTTAACAACAGCAAAGTATGCAAAGGAAACCGACGTCAATCATATTGATATGCAGTCATTTTAATTGCATTGAAACCAAACACTTAAATAACATGAACATATTTGATATCACAGTTTTTACTCTTTTAATAAAATATATAGAATTTCAACTTGATAAATTTGAATGATCAAGGAATAAATAATAAAACACAGTTTGTTTGTTTTAGCAAATGGAATTAAGTGTGCCTTTGTAATAGTACAGATTAGCAGATTTCAACAGATAATTGGTGTTTATACAATGAGCTGTCCAAGTGATGCCTCAAAGGTAATATGATTGTCTGTTTAGCAATATACATTTGTACACTTGAATTGGTAAGATTATAATAGGAGCTGTTTTGTTGATGCTGGTTTTGTTTAATATATGTTTAGGGTAGAAGTGTTTCACATTGTACCCTTTGGTCACTTTCAAACAGAATCACTCTTGGTTAATTTGTTTATTTGAATATTTCTCTAACTGCGAGTATAACATTCATCTGTTATTGTATGTATTTACACATGCTTTTGTATTTAAATATACTAATAATACTGTTATAGAAGTTTGAACAATGATAATTTTGTTTGAATGCCTTAAATATACTACTAATGGTGCTTACCCCAACTGTTTTTGGTGAACGAGATTATTTTGTACACAAAGGTCGTTGTTTTGCAGTGAAACTTAAATTAAGGTTTCTATGTTGTGTCTTGTGTCCTATTATTTATCTGTTTGTCTTTTTCTTTTTTAGCCAAGTCTTTGTCAGTTTATTTTCTATCTATGAGGTTGACGGTTCCTCCGGTATATCTCGCCCCTGTTTTTTGATACTCTACTACTTTAAATAGTGTTATAGTAACTAAGTATTTGAAAAGTTTGCCTCCACAGTTAGGTACCAGCTCATAAAACGAATATTCAAATACAATATTCGTTTTAATCTTTATTCATATTTGTAACGTTTTACAATGAGCATTCCTCATAGCAATAGTCAATGAAAATGTTTCTAACACATCAGCATGAACATGCGTACATGCGTATGTATTATTTTGAAATCAAATATTTTATTTCAGAATGCATGGTTAGAAAAATTAGCGCAGGCGAGGGGACAGTTTTCAACTGAGGATTTTAGTAGCAGCAGTGGCAGCACATTTAAAGACAATGACATGTCATCAGTGAACTCAATAGAACGATCTATATCTCATCCATCTACTTCACCCGGCAGACATCAGAGACATATTGTATTGCATAATCATCACACTAAATCAAACTCTGTAGATTCTGTATATATCTAAATCTTCCCATGGAAGACATTTTCATTCCTTATATTTTTGTACCTATAAGTGCTGCAATATTGATTGTAAAGTTATGTTAAGATTTGTATATACTATTACACTAAAGAATATGTAATACTTTAAAATATATAATTCGATGTAAATCAATTTATACTGCTAATATCCGAATATTATATATTCTAAAATTAACTAATTCAGGATTATAACCTCAAAGTGTAAAAAATGTATCTAAGATATATTTCCTCATTCTCAATTCATAGATATGTTTTGTCTGTACTAAGGATATTTATAGGATAAGAATGAAAAGTTAATCAAGAGAACACCAAATTATACTAAAAAAAGACATAACAAGGTTAAAACACACCAAAATGGTTTTAGTGAAATAAAATAAGATTTTAAACAAACAAGATGTAATAAACAATAATACCCCACGTACCAATACCTATAAAAACTAACTCTATCAAACTCTTTATAGTTACTACCAAATCATTATACTCTATGTATACAGAACTTATTGGTTTACTGCTTATCAATATAATATTTTTAAACTAGAAGACGGTATATATGAATTTATTTTATATAGAATATAAAAGAGATGGGGTATACCTGCCATTGGGACAACTATCCGCCAAAGTTCGAATGAAGTGGATGTTAGTCATTGATCTATTTTGATTACGTAAATCGTTTAGGGCAATGTGTCTCTATTACAATTCTTTAATGATATTAATATTTACTTTATTTGTTTTTTTCCATACACCATAAGTTAGAAATAGTAATTTTTCATACCCCCTTATACTTGATGTGTTCCATCGGTTTTAATTTGTAACCCGGATCTATTTTATATCAATCGATGTATGACTTTTGAATAGGGGTATAGACCTGTTGCGTTTATTTTATAAAGCATTGGTCGCCTTAGTAGTGATGTATGTAACAAAGAAACAGAAAATCGAACTACTTTGTATTTTAATTGTAAGACTACTTGTTTTAGTTCTTTGTACCCTTTATCCTAGATTAAATAGTATTGATAACTTTACCTCAACAAAATTGCTTATGTAAATGTGTTATTGCTTTCAAGAGACAAAATACCGCTCACTCCTATTATAGCGTTACCAAACTGTGATCTTAGCTTTCAAATGTCGTAATTAATGTTAGTTTAGATATAGGGACAAAGTCCCGGGTCCCTCAGTTCCGAATCAGGGATAACCCATTTGTACCTTTGTAGTTTGAAGTATATGTGAATGTTATCATTGTTAATATTTTCATCCTTTTTAAAAACCTTTCATTCAATGATCGAGGATCAGATTGTGATTTTAATTTTGTTTCCAGTCGATATTTTTGTATGATGGTAAAGTTTCTGTATTTGTATAACTTAATGGTAAATTCCTACAGTATAAAACATTTGACTTTTCAAAATTGTAAAAAGACAAAAACCTTCCTACGTTTTTGTACAATTGGCCCATTATAAACAAAAATGTGCATACTATAATATTATCAATGTAGCAATTGATAAGAAATTTGATATCAGATTAATAGAATTTTTACATCAGTTGAGTGTATGCATGAAACATTATTTCTCTTTATTTTTTTGGCACAAGACAGAAAAGTGAAATGTAGAAAAAAATAATAAAATATTTTTAAAATGTATAAACAAAAATACCAAACTCCTTTGTAAATTTAGATAAAGGAAGGCAATAAAACCTGGAAAAAATCAAGCAAGAGATTATATCAACCAATGGAAAGAAGGGAAACAATGCGTTGATGTGAATATTTATATAAAAATTGATCTTATGATTTGAATATTTATATAAAAATTGATCTTATGATTTAACCATTCTCTTCTTTTTCATATCTTTAGCTTTTTCATATTTGTCTTTCATTTTAATGAATGAATTGGTATTAGTTCACTTGTTCAATCTTATGTACATAGTAAAAGTATGGATATAAAATTATATTATATTGGTGCAGTGACACCCTAAATTATTGTTATGAAAATGTTGTCTGTTTTCTTATTTTTTAAACATGACAATCTGTTATTTGTTTCAATTAAACTTGTATAAAAATTTGTGTTTGTTGTGTTATCAAACATGATCTCATCCCTGTGTATAAACGCTCTTGTTATATACTCATTGATAAGTCGTCAGTAACAGTTAATAATACATAGACATTTAAATGAATTGATATATAGGCAAACGATTCTGAAATCGTCACAACCAAACATTGACACTAAATTGTTTTTGATTATATCTGATTGAAAATGTAAAGTGCGAGTGACTATATAAGTTATCATGCTTTGACCCGACTAACATGGTTATTTCGACTCCGTCTAAATAATCATACTAGTTGGGTCAAAGCATGATAACATTTTTGTGCGGTTATGCTAACCGTATTAGGTATATAATTAATGAAACGTTTAATACACAAGTGTCCTAGATTTCACTACGCAATAGTAACATGTTAACTCCGCCCACTGACCTCACTCTTAATTATACCCCCGCTTTAAAAAAGGGGGGGTATACTGTTTTACCTCTGTCTGTCCGTCCGTCCGTCCGTCCATCAGTCCGTCAGTCCGTCCATCAGTCCGTCAGTCAGTCCGTCCCATGAAACTTTCGTCACATTTTTCTCAGGAACTACACATCCACCCTTTCTGTAATTTGGTATCAACATTTATATATGTCAGCCATACCGTGTGATGCGTTTTCAGATTCATCACTTGACAACTTCCTGTTTACCGAACACTTGTATGATTTTACACATGATAGCCAAGTTGAAAATTTTCGTCACATTTTTCTCAGGAACTACAATACAAGGATTTCTGAAATTTGGTTTCAGGATTTATATAAGTCAGCTATACCGTGTGATGCGTTTTCAGATTCATCCCTCGACAACTTCCTGTTTACCGAACACTTGTATGATTTTACACATGATAGCCAAGTTGAAAATTTTCGTCACATTTTTCTCAGGAACTACAATACAAGGATTTCTGAAATTTGGTTTCAGGATTTATATAAGTCAGCTATACCGTGTGATGCGTTTTCAGATTCATCACTCGACAACTTCCTGTTTACCGAACACTTGTATGATTTTACACATGATAGCCAAGTTGAAAATTTTCGTCACATTTTTCAAAGGAACTACAATACAAGGATTTCTGAAATTTGGTTTCAGGATTTATATAAGTCAGCTATACCGTGTGATGCGTTTTCAGATTCATCACTCGACAACTTCCTGTTTACCGAACACTTGCATATTTTTACACTATTAATATTATCCACTTGCGGCGGGGGTATCATCAGTGAGCAGTAGCTCGCAGTTTCACTTGTGTGTATTGTGTAACCTGATGATCTATTGATTTCCCATGCAGTGCATAGTTCATGTGTTTTTATGCCAACTAAAGATGGAGTCTGGTAAAAGACGATTTGTTGATACTAGTGATGAAGAAATTGAACAAAAACGTTTGAAAATGAGTGCTGACAAAACAATAAAGCAGAATATAGCAGCAGCCACTATTTTCAGAGAGAATTTAAAAGTAAAGAAAATGGATCCTGGATTTGAACCTTAAAACTAGATGAAGTGTTGGGTCATTTTTATATGGATGTCCGTAAAGCTGATGGAAATCGTTATAAAACAAATTCACTGCAATGCTTGAGATACTCATTGAATAGATATTTAAAGGCTCCACCGTACAATAAAAAAATTGACATTGTGAATGATGAAAGTTTTAGCGCTTCCAGAGAAAAATTTAAAGCGGCAATGGCAGAACTTAAACGCATGGGATTAGGAGACGTCGAGCATTATCCGTGTATTGACGAAGCTGACAGAAGAAAAATGTATACCTCAATATATTTATCACCAAATACTCCATTTGGACTTCAAAATAAAGTTCAGTTTGATATTCGCCTGTATTTTTGTCGAAGGGGAATGGAAAATATGCCACAAATGACAAAATCCACGTTTTCTGTAAAAAAAAATCCGAAAACGGGGCTTAAATATGTTGTTAAAACTTTAGATGAGTTGACAAAAAACCATCGCAGCAGTGACAAAGAAAAAACTTCAGGGATAATGCCAGAAAATTCCGGTTTTGAATATTGCCCCGTGTCCTCCTTTGAAAAGTATGTAAATAAATTAAATCCAGTGTGACAAACTATGGCAGAGACCAAAAGATCAGTTTTGGGAAGAGGACCCTTCATATTATAACATTCCTGTGGGCGAAAAAACACTTGGCAATTTCATGTCATACCTGAGCAAGAAGTGCAACTTGTCTGAAATTTACACTAACCATTCAATTCGTGCTACCGGGGCTACTGTTCTGGCTAAAAACTCATATTGTAATGCACAGATCATGGCCGTAACTGGACATAAGTCAGTAGCATCCCTTTCTTTGTATCAGCGGGTTGATAATGATGATAAGATACGTATGGGACAGACATTAACAGAAAGAATCACTGAACCTTCTAAAGCATTAGCTTTAACTGCTGGTGAAACATCATCAAATATTCGTGCTTTACCAAGCTCAAGTTGTACAGTGCCTCTTAAAACTTTAGCAATTGCTCCTTCTACATTTCTTCCTCTACCGAATATTACAACAGCCAGCACCACACTTATGAGCACAGAACGTAGTTCCGTTACTTATAACGTTGGTCAAAAGACTCTGTATACATCTGCTAAGGAACACAAAGCGCCGCCGTTGCCATTTAGTGGACCTTTGCCATGCAATACGTTTAAGCCAAAACAGAAGTACAACCCAACAAGGAAACAGCACACAGTCATTTAATGAATCATTGCAAGGTGTTAATCTAAATGAGCTGTTTAACGATTTTACTGAAACTGCCGTAAACATAAATCGTACTACACTTTGTCCACAAGTTTTCAACAACTGTTCCGTAACTATTGTTTATAAAAAAGAATGACTTCATTTTTAGAAGAAGAACAGTTCTGATAGTTTTTGAACATATTTTTATTTACCGTTTGGTTTAATGTGATCGGGAGCATTTCACTTTGTTTCATTCCATCTTATATTTTTTTTCTTATTTATATTTTTAACGGTTTTCTGGACGAAAAACATTTTTTTTTTAAAATCTGTTATTACTGTTAAGTTTGTATAATACAATACAGAGATGTATAATAAATATATGTTATTTGAATTTCTCTACATTGATAAAGCCATTGATTGCGTCATGCATGTATAGATGTCAACCAGTGGAAATTTCACATAAATACACAAAGGTTATCACAAGACAGCGTGTACCTTACTTCGTTCTTTTTATAGCACACATGATTTCAAGTCAATAGTTATAGGTTAAAGGTCAACATATTACAACAAGATTTCTGATTGGCTACAGGCACATGTTTTGTAAGAAGGTTTCTTCTATTAGGACAATTTGATTGGGTTGTGTACGGCGAACATGGTTATTTAGCAGATGGCAAGGCAGCAAGTAGAATTCAAGTTTACAACTGTATAACCGCACAAATAGTCTTGTTCATAGTATGTTGGATAGACACGAAATATTTAAGTTACTACGTAGCACAAGTTCTTAGTCATTGGTGGCAATACGAAAGATTCTATCGGCTTAAAGGAGACAAGGAATATTAAAATGTGCCGGACAGGAAAATATATTAACTACGGCCAAAATTACAATATGTGTTTTCAATATCCAAACCGATACCCGATCAATGAGTAATGTTGTCGCTACTGGTTTAGCTTGACTATATAATTATGAGTCAAATTAAGGTTGATTAATAAGAGGAGGGACAAAGATGAACATGTGTCTGAGTTTAACTTATCATCTGACTATATACACCAGAAAAAGCAATACTACTGCCAATGATATTCAAAACTTTTATCTGAATGCATGAATTCCTTGTTTGAAAGCAAAGCTAGATGTACAAATAACAAGTTACGCAAACGGCACATGAAACTCCGAAATGTGCGTTGGAGTGGTCATCAGAATGTTCTGTCATATTTAAGAAGTATATAATAACAAGTAAGTGAATGAATGTGTTGGAAAATATACACGAGGATATCAATATGAAATAAATATTGCTCGAAAAGAAACATAAAATCATAAAATTTACAAATTCCAAAATTAATCTAGATTTACTTACTAAAACATACAAGAGTGTAAAATGTATTGACTGATCTTAGCATATTCGATCTATTGTATACCGTGTAGAATATTTCATTTTGGCAGTCAAATCCCCCAAAACTGTGAAACGGCAAAATCATAGATTTTCAATATCGAACGATATCTGTTTTACAATCAAAAGGAATCTTCAATCTATCGATCATGGTTTTCCGTTAACATGTTGTTGGAATTAGTTGAAGTTAATCGAGTTGTATAAAGTGTAAATGTAAATATTCCACTTTACCATAATACGTCAGATCTAAGATTTGCTTATACTACAACAATTATGATTATATGCGCAAAGGAGTTATATAACACATATCTATGCATACATAACCACATAAACCACATCTTACTTTAACGTATGACAAGCGAAGCACTCCAAAGCATTTAAGAAGCTCAAATTTGTTTGTTTTATCACTAGCAGGAGTACGAACAAGAAAATTATATTAATGGTAAGCTTTGTAGAAATCAGACAATGCTGAAAAACTAATCGTTAATACACAAAAAAATAGTTGCAACTGATTCATTGTTAGGCTTGTGAATAATAAAGAAGTATCGTTTATGTTATTACATATCATACCGCCTATTTGACAGCAACACATAAACAGAATATATCAATTATAAATTTACTTAACAGCCTTTAACACGTTTGAGATTTCGGTCTTTGACAAAACTGTTGAAATTATTCAGGCCTATTGTTTGTACAATATATTCGACATCAGAGTGGTTACATTTGTACATGTATAGTTGGAGTTAAAACACGTGCCATCAAGTCGTATGCAGAACACCTTAACAACAAGACATTTAAATAAAGGCAAATGACGTATATCACTGTTCAATAGTCATAAATCACATAATTGAAACAAATCCGAGTTGAGGGAAACACATCAACTATAGGAAAAAAAAAATAACAGAAGAACAGAAACACTAAGTGCTACAAAACCTTGAAATAGAAGCTGTTAATTTCATCCATTTAATTTTAAAAACAAATACAAACAAAACATTTAAATATTTAACAATTTGATTGCCATAACAAATATCACAACACAGATACAGTTATATATACACCGTATCCATAGAAAGGGATTTCTTGTGATGTGTTTTCACCATTCTTTCCCGTCGTTGCGTTCGAGGAGAAACCTCTGAGTCATCACTTAGTTGTGTTTCCATACTTGGAATTTTTGGACTTTTCTCTTTACCAGAATATTTATGAAAAATCATACAATGTTTACAGTTAAACTTGTCCTTTGCGTCCATAATTTTTTCGATCCACTTTTCCTGAAAATTTAATAAAACATTATGTATGACATAAACTAATTGCGGTTCTACTCTATTCAAAGTTAAGGCGGCGGAGACACCAAAAGGTAAATCAAACTCGACAATAAACTTATAACGACATAGGAAAATATGAAAAGGACAGAATGACAAACAAAAGTACTAAAACACAACACAGACAACTAAAGACTTTGCAACACGAACCCCGCGAAAAATACAGGGGGAGATCAATTTATCATCGTTGCTATAAAGTGGTACTATACTATAATACTTTCATTTATATAAAAGTTAAACAAGTTAAATGAATGTATCTGACATAAACTATAGACATTAAAAGTTTATATCGTAAATACGATGTCGATTAATTTGATTACTACAAGAAGCAGGAATTTTAGATTACACATCGAGTGACAATTGAAAATCGGTTGATATTAAATCGGATCATTTAACTTCAATATAATGATATTCGAATCTTTGGTGAGTTTATCATTATTATTAATTGTTGTTTAAAGAATTTAAATCTGTTTATTCAGGCATTCCTATATCAAAATACCATAGTAAAGCAGGTTGTGGATACTTAAAAATACAGAGTACATACAATCTAACTCTCTTTCATCTTGTAATAGTATTAAAACAATTGACTTTTCTACTCTTTACATAAGTATTCCACATTCCAAACTAAAAGACAAATTGAAAGAGTTGGTATTGTTTTGCTTCATAAAAAAGAATGGCCAACGTAGATACAAGTTCTTGTCTTAGGGAGGGATAAATCCTACTTTGTAAAGGATCACTCTGATTCAATCAAAAAATTCTCGGAAACTGACATTATCAAGATGCTTGATTTCTTGATTGAAAACATATTTGTTACGTTCGGAGGACGTGTTTTTCAACAGACTGTTGGCATTCCAATGGGAACAAATTGTGCCCCTCTACTTGCCGGCTTGTTTCTTTATTATTATAAGGCTGACTTCATGCAGGAACTTCTTAGGAAGAAAGATAAGAAGTTAGCGATATCCTTTAACTCTGCTTTCCACTATATAGATGATGTTCTTTCACTAAATAATTCAAAATTTGGTGACTATGTGGAACGCATCTATCCCATCGAACTAGAGATAAAGGATACTACATATACAGTTAAGTCGGCCTCATATCTTGACTTACATATAGAAATTGACAATGAAGGTTTGTTGAAAACAAAACTTTACGACAAAAGAGATGATTTCAGCTTTCCAATTGTGAACTTCCATTTCTATGTAGGAACATTCTAGCAGCACCTGCACACGGGTTATATATCTCCCAATTGATACGATATTCCCGTGCTTGCATTTCCTATCATGATTTTCTTGATAGAGGGTTGCTGCTCACAAGAAAGCTATTAAACCAAGAGTTCCAGTTGAAATCATCCCTTCGTAAATTTTACGGACGCCATCACGAGTTAGTTGACCGTTATGGAATAACCGTTTCACAAATGATATCGAATATGTTCCTTACGTCGTAACTATAATCCCCTTCCCTTTCATGAATGTGACCTACCGAATAAAGACTATTTACCGGATTTTTTTATCACATAAGCAACACGACGGTAGCCACATGTGGATCAGGATCTGCTTACCTTTCTATGATGTGTTATGTGTTCTATTGTTTGTCTGTTTTTCTTCTTTCATTTTTAGCCAGGCGTTGTCAGTTTATTTTCGATTTATGAGTTTGACTGTCCCTTTGGTATCTTTTGTCCCTCTTTTGCATACGCAGGGACCCTTGTGTTTTTTTTTAAAACGCCTCTCTTGACAAGGGTAATTCAAGACAATAACAATCAAAACCAAGGAGTAAACAAAGACTCACAAACCAAAGAAAATTTACATCAACAGTTATAAATAACGAATAAGAAACAGCACGAACTCCACTAAAAACCGGGAGTGAAATCAGGTGCTCCGGAAGGGTAAGCATTTCCTGTACCGTATACGGCACCCGTCGTGTTATTTCTTTGTTCGATTCGGTAATGATGGAAGGTTATTATGGCTGAGGAAGAATGTCAGATATGATTTCTGACACACTTTTGTCATAATGGCCAATCAGCTCATGATGGCGACCGTGATATTTTCTGAGTGATGACCTTTATTTGATTGATTCATAGCCCTGTCTTAGCATCTTTTGAGAAAGCAGTATTCCTCGTTCAATAAAATCAACGTAATTTGAGTTAGCTCCAGAGTAACGTATCAATTTAGACTTATATACTCCATATGCTGGTGCCGCTGGGATGGTGCTACACAGAAATGGAAAGTTGACTATAGGAAAGTTACTCATCGCGTTTGTCATAAATTTTGGTATTCAACCTACCATCAGTAGTCATTTCGAGAAAATGTTTAAATATGTATCAGATTTATATGTGTAGGTAGTATCTTTAACTTCAAGTTCACTTGGATATATTAAATGTAAGTGATGACTGAATCTATTAGAATAAACTCCAACGAATTTGCATAATTTTGTAAATTAAATACAGTATGAGCAAAAAGGAAAATATTTAGAAGCATCAGATCATAGTAATTTTGTAGCTACGAAATTCAGCTAAGTACATAATATAGTTAACATATATTTAAATGTATCATTTTACATTATGCATTATGCAAAATTGAGCGTAATAAACTAAAGTACAACATGTATGGTAGCGACTAATTGACAGTTATATAACTATTCAAACAAAAAGTATTTCTTGAATAACATTTATACATTGTAATGTACTGTTAACGTGAAATTTTGATTGAATAAATGTACTAATTATTAGAGAAAACTGATACAATAGGTTTCGTATTTAAACAGCTTGGTTAATTCATGCAAATTCGTAAAAGAAAAGTGTAAACCTTGGACCTATATTTGTCTTCCTATTTTATTTATCACTGTAATTACAATTTCAACCATAATATGCTGTTAGAGTTATGTTTCTTTACCTTATTATTATCACAGCTCGCTTGAAGAGTATAAACACCAATTATTTGTTGAAATCGACTTATATGCACCAACACAAAAATGCATTTGAGTCCATTCACTGAAAAATGAAAAAGATATTGTATCAATTAATAATACATTTGGATATTTGTCTATAAGTTCATAGAACTATTATAATTTTCCAAAATTAAAAATTATTTTAATTTTCATTCTTATTGAAATTGTTAACTAACCGAATGAAGATCACTGAAATGAAATCCATAGATACAAATTCGTTGTTGATGGTCGCTCAAATTCTGTCTTTGCAAAGAACCATAATTATTCCAAAAACAAAAAATCCGAAGCTGAAACATCAAAATACTGGACTTTTTGATCAACAACATATTTGAATGACATTTCAGTAGACAATCGACTTTTCCAAATGGTCATGTATTGTGCGAAACTACCGGTCGATTTGTGCTTGTACTCAAATGAAGCAGAATTAATTCAGAGTCATATATCCACATTTTAATAAATGTTCACGTCTCATATATGAGTAAACTTAAAAATAGAATTCTGCTTCATATATTGTTCATTTCGTTGATATTGACTCAGATGGACGCCTTAAACATAGAATCTACAAACGTGATGATTTCATACCTCCAATTATCAACTTCCCATTCCTTAGCAGAAACATGCCATTTCTCTGCTTATTATATTGCGTTAACATATACCAGTCAATAAGCTACACTAGTGCATGTTCACACTACACAGACCTGATTCACAATCGTTTGCTACGTATATTATAAGAATGACTGAAATATTAATGAATACAACACAAGTTTATAAACGGTCACAACCACGAATTTGTTGACCGTTACGATGTGTCGATGCCTCAAATAACTTGCGATGTGTTTTTACGGTCTTAGATCTTTAGATACATGTAAAACGTCAGATCTGTCTTTTTTCCCGATTATGTCTTATTTCCAATTGTGACTTTTTCTTTGGATGCAAATTCGAAAAGCACTTTTTAAATGTGTAGAAGGAGACGCCAATCCTTGTCTTGCTTCTTTTTGTGTACATGCAATGCAATCAATTGTTATTGTCACTTCTTAATCGATAAACTAATTACTCTCTAATTTAATACCTGCTGCTTCTGTCGAACCGACATCATGCATGCTGAATCTATCCAATGCTATCGGTTGTTGATAAACTTCATAAAACGCATGATCTGTTTGATAGTCATCTGCATTGGACAATTTCTAGAATAAAAAAGTACTTTGTTGAAGTGTTATTGAAAGAAAAAAATAAAATAAAAAAATATTCCAAAATCTTATTTGTTAAAAAAAAAAAAACCGCACAAGTTTTTTTTTTATACACTAACGTTTAATAGAAAGAGCGAAATATGATTAAATAGTTTCCCTCAGTTTTAGTTTGTTACCCCGATTATGTTTTTTCTATCGATTTATGAGTTTCGAACAGCGGTATACTACTGTTGCCTTTATTTAATAAGATCTATTAAATACATTCTATCACTGCTTTCGTTATATCTTGAAATAGTAGAACGAATCATGTATCACGCAACATTGCAGCAAGGACTGCCGTTCATTTGGCGATTTCAATTTGTAACCGACTTATTTTCGCGGATACTTTATTTTGCGTTTACCTTTTTTTTTAATTATATTTCGCGGCGATTAAAGTTCGCGATTATCCAATTTACTTTATTTATTTAGACAAGAAAGGATCCAGGTTTAAAATATGAAGACGATTTATAATCGCGTTATTTTTCTTCTCCCAAAAGTCGCGACAATAAATCGCAGGTGAAATTTAGTTGGTTTCCAGTGTCCACAACTTACAAAGGTATGATAAAGATGCGTGTCAAAATCTCATGTATTGCTAACATTTTCGATAAGGGTTATAATGTTACAATTATTTTAATGTTTACCTTTCTAGTTGGTCGACTTTTCATTTTGGTAATAATCAGGTTGTCATCAAATAGAAATAATTGTACTTCTACTGTTTTCGTTGATTCTGTAAAAAAAAGTAACAATCAGAAATAAACATGATGAAGGTTGATCATGCACAAATGTGTTAATCAAATTCATGTATTTGTGAAAAGCATGGTGTAAATGGGATCATATGTTAAACGTCTCTAAGGACGAAGCACTAAGGTCAAGAGTTTATTTTTATTCTTCATTATAATAATCAATGCTTGTTTGTAAAAACTGGTTGTTTAAAGCACTTTATCTTCGTTGAGTTTTTACAACCGATGGATTGATACCATTGATGATTACGGTTTCGTGCGCAAGCTTAATACTAAATAGTGCTGAATTGACCGCAAGCGAACTACCTGAACAGTACTGAATGTATTGCAATGGAGTCTGCAATTTGGACGAAAAAGTAGCTGATGAGTCTTGTGTAGAGAAACGTGCGTCTAAAATACATGGAACGTATCTTGGTCATGTTTTTTTATCACTTGGTCAATACTGGTTTCACCTAAAATTATATCTCGTCTTTCCTTTCATTTGAATAGGGAAGATCATTTGCTTAAGAACACTATTTATAATTATTTTTTCAATGAACAAAACTGCAACATATGTACAATAGGTAGTTTTAAAAAAAAAAAATAATAATGTTTTATATATAGTTCTCATATTTTTCAAATGCTTACGTATTAAAAGAAGTGGTCCTTCGTGTACGAGTTGGCGATTTGGTGCTGATAACAAGTTAGCTGACGGTTGACCTGTTAAACACTGTTTCAAAAACTAAAAAGACAAATGGAAAAGTTGTGTTAAATGCATAAAAGACAATCTAATAAACAGGTATAGTCATCACACCCTTGATATATTATAATGTTACGATTACTTTAACGCCGTCACATGTTTACCCCCTACATATCCACAAGTAGATTTATAGTGGGGTTCATGACGTCACGTTAACAATAGTAGTGACATTATCGATTACTGTTATTGTTCTTTGTTGTATTTTCATATACATATCTTGATATGCATTCGTTATACAGTCCAATACTGACTCCCTACGCTTTCATAGATGTTATTCGTTTACAAAACCAAAAGGGGATTCGGTATTCAACCTCACCCTTATAGATTTTAATAACTCCTTATGGATCTGTAGGTGTTGATTGAAAACCATAAAATTAACTAATAATAGATATGTATAAAAATATGCATCTTTAATAATGATAGATTGAAGTATCGGTATAATCGGTTGAATAAATTTTGATTACAAAGTGTAAGTAGACTGCGAACATCCAAGTATTTTAAAAATAGTTCAAGAGAACAAAAACTGAATTGAAGACAGCAACTATCGAATCACTAATTAGACCTAGATCAATATTTTTGGTGATTAAAATTCCTACATCAGTAGTATCACCACAGATGTATTAGAATTTTCAACAATTTCAATACAATGTAACAACCGCTGATTCCACTCAAGTCTATAAAAGTAGTGAACCTAAAGTACTATCAACAAAAAAACTTGATATGTTATCTGTTATAAGTCAATGAAAGAAGTGATGAACGAACGTCGATAAGTTACTTATTGAATTATGTCTTCGTTACAAGGAGGATTATTACATTGACAATGCTATTTGATTCTTTCTCAGCTGAGCAATTGTTTTCTGAATGATATGTGTGTGAATGATTAACGTAATTTATCATGTAAATATTTGCAACTCTAAAACCCGACCTTATACAACTTTAAACATTTCTAGAATGACAATAGGAATACTCGAATTGTATTATTCGACAGATATGCAAAGAAATTACGTATTTCCTGCTAAATAAACCAAACATGCGGTATGATTGTCAAGGAGACAATTATCCGCCAGAGCATTAAGATCGGGGATTCTTACAACTAAAGGTCACAGCGATCCATAAACACAATCCATATCGTATCGTTAGTTATAAAAGGCCATGCACAAGGGAAACAGTTTATAAAATGCAAATCAGCCACCTGATTTACAATAATAAAAGACCAATTAACGGAAAACAGATATAAAAAGAGAGTCAACCACTAATTATGACTACTGACTTGAACCAGGCATTTAAAGAATATTGCGGGGTTGAGCATGAATGTGTATTCTCAACCCTTCTTACTTTTAAAAGTGGTTTAACAGTACAAAATAAAAACAAACCGAAAGATTTTGAATGTAGACAAAACAAAATGTTTGAAATCATTGCGAACCTTCAGATTTGATTTAAGATTCTTTAGTAGATCTTAAGGAATCAAAATTTTAAAAATCCAAATTTGATTGAGACCGTTTATTCAGTATAGGTATCAGGATCAATATGTTCCTTTTAACATCTAGACAGTGCGATTACATTTTTCTTTATAAGGACTTTAGTGACATCTAAGTATACAGCATAAGAAAGAAAAACGTGTTAGCTTAATGAAATTATCGACATTAAAGATGGATGAGAAATACTCTGATAAAAAATAGCAAGAGTATCCAAATTTCACTGCTATATTCATCATAAAAAATTAATGAAATAGTGATGTTTAAAGGTGAAATCTTTGTTATTATGTGTTTCTATTCATGAAAGAAAATAAAAAGATATAGAAATAGAAATTAGTTAAGTCGGTCACGCATTTTATTATGAAAAATACAGTCAGAATTTAATAAACAAGGTCTTAAATCTAACAATTGTGAGCATTTAACAAATATAATATTATTTCAATTCAGTAATTGGAGATTTTTTGGTAAAACAGCTTTATGTCGAATTCCCACCACCCTAAAAAAACTTCGATTCAGTCGAAGGTGAAGAAAAATTGAAACGAGGGTATTCTGTTTTATTTATGTACTTATAACTTGGAACAAAAGTGATTCATTTAAATATCGTTCGGGTGAATGCCAATGTGTTATTATCATGGCAAACACTGGAAAGGTTAAATGTTGATCTGCATCCATTGTGAGCCTTTTAGCTAAACGAGTCTAAATAAAGGTAAAATCCATTTGAGAAATTTTAAGTCTAAATTTTGTAGATGATGCAAAAATCTATCAGCATATTAAGCATGAATTATAACTATCGTTGTGCTATGCCACAGAAACATTAACAAGTTCTCAGATGAACAGTTCACCAGCTTTAAGTTCTAACCAACCAATGGTCCACTAGATGGGATATTGAGTCCGTAGTGTAGGTCTCTGTGATCTTATCGATATTGATATGGATAATTACAAAAGTATCAAATTCAGAATAAATATCTGTATTTCGTGTACAGTATATTTAGAGAAAGTAAGAATACCGTCTACAAAATAACTTGATATGCTATTTGTTATTTGTCGAAGACGTATTGATGAATGTGTCCTGATTAGCTACTTATTGGATTCTATCTAGAGACTTGGAAGATTAATATATCGAATATGGCTATTTGAAAGAGTCATTCTCAGCCAAATAATTGTTTTCTAAATGATAAAGCAGTATTACAAAAATACTACTCCCTAATATGTGTGAATAATTAACTTAATTTAACATGTAAATATTAGACGCTCTAAACCTTGGCCTTCTGCTACTATTATAAATTGTTCTTGATTGCAAAGAAAAACTCTTAAATTGTATCGTGAAACAGATAATCCAAGCATTAATTCATGTCTTAATGAATAAACCAACAGAACAACATATCCTTTGCATCCATAACAACTAAGGCAAAATTTTATTGACTTAATGAATAGTGATTCATCGTAGAAATATTCTGCAAAACGACATACCGTGTTTAGACTTCTTCCAAATGATGACCAGATCACCAAAAAAACCCGGATGTTTAAAAGAATAACTTGTTTCCTAGGACTTATTTACACTGGTGGCATGATATAAAATACCAAGATAAACATCAAATAGTTGTACCCAGGGGAAACTGTGCCATTTGTTAAAGTTGTAATCATTTTTAAAATTGGAAGGACACAATAGAATACTAAAATGCAAACTGATTCCTCTTGCAAAGCGCTTTTGAAAGCAGACCCATTTCTGGCAGGGTTCGTCTTTTACTTCAGTTTAAATGTGTTTGTTATTAACTTTTTACCATTTTTGAAATTTTGTTTTGGTCATGGTATTTATCAATATTTTAAATTTTTTTTTTAATGTTTTCCTTGTTATCTAATCACCTCGACGAAATTATATGTGCTGTTTCCAGTTTTGTTGGCGGTGGTGTCGAAGTATGTGATTATAATGAAAATGATTAAAAAAAGAAGAGATGTGGGATGCTTGCCAATGAGACAACTATCCACAAAAGTTCAAATGAAGTGCATTTAACCCATTTTAGGAAATCGTACTGCAAAAATGAGACAAACTCATACCGAATAGTCGGCTATTCAAGTGTCGACCCTCCCCAAACTTGGTTACAGTAGTGCAACAGCACAATATAAGAACAAACTATAACAAGAGGCTGTCATAACAACTGCAACCCGGGTTTATTAACATTTATTTGTGTCCTGGCAATATCACAAGAACCATAACTGATGAATGGTGAAAGTAAAAATCATCAATATCAAATTTGACATCCATTTTGTCATCAGTATCATCATATTAAAATTTGAAAGAGCTTAGGTTGAATGGTTCACAAGTAAATGCACCAACATGAATGGAAACGCCATTGTTTTATCTTTTCAGAACCATAACTCCTGAACAGTAAAAGTCAAAATCGTCATTATTGAACTTGACCTTCATTTTGTTGTCAGTAACAACATAGTAAAATTTTAAAAGCTTTGGTTGAACGGTTCATAAGTAAATGCACGGAAAACATTTGGTTGCCGACCGCCCGACCGAACGACCGCCGTACATTTCAAAATCAATAACCGACATTTTTGTCACAAAAATCCGGTTAAAAATCAGTTGAAAAATGTTTAACTCATCAGATTCAGACAAAGAAAAATCAAACAGAAACACAAACAACACGTAACCGTATCCATACTCCGAAAAATCAAAAAAATAATTTAAGTAAACAGCTACTACTTGTTAGAAAAAAAACCATAACAAATTGTATAAAAAATCATGAATCTAAGACTTAAATATCAATAAGTACAAATCTAAGATCCAATGGATTTAGTTTGAAGAAGTCTTCAATAGTTATCAAAAGAACAGGATTATAATTTAGTACGCCAGACGTGCGTTTTGTCTACATAAGACTCATCAGTGACGTTCTAATCAAAATAGTTATAAAGCCAAACAATACAAAGTTGAAGAGCATAGAGGATCCAAAATTCCAAAAAGTTGTGCCAAACACGGCTAAGGTAATCTATTCCTGGGACAAGAAAATCCTTAGTTTTTCGAAAAATTCAAGGTTTTGTATCAGGAAATTTATAAAAATGATCACATTATTGATATTCATGTCAACATCGAAGTGCTGACTACTAGGGCTGGTGATACCCTCGGGGACGGTTCAACAGTCAAGTAAATAAACAGCTGCGACAGGAGCGCATGATACGATTGTCGTTTTGTGGGAAAAACACATAATAAATGTTTTTGGAATAACACGGTGGTTGTACGGGAAGGCATGCTACATATGTCCTGACTGATTCCTTATTCCTGCTCAAAAAGACGTTTAGATAAGAAACAAACAAAATTGCTTACAACATGTTTTAAATGTTTCACCAAAAAGCTCAATAAAAACTCAATAACTCTAAAATAAAATTTTGAACCCTTTACCAAAGCGTATACAGATCTTTAGATAAATATAATTGAAAAGTGTGTAAAGTCCCGTAGCTCAAAAAGCTTCAATCAGATTTTCACCAAAAAATATACAAATCGTTTGACCATCATAAGATACAACTATGTTAAGTTTTTCTCAAGTACTGTGCGACATGTTTACGGCAGACAGACGGACGCCGGACATTTGTATACCATAATACGTCCCGTCAAAATTTTGACGGGCGTATACAAAAATTGACCTTGTACAATATCAGATCATAGGTATCGACAGAAACAGCTAATGCTAAATCTATGATGAATGGTATAAAGTTAAAGTAAGGTTGGTGCATTGCATTTCCGTAAGTTTTTTTTTTGCTGCTCCGCACATCAGTCATGGTTATTGACATTAAAGCTATATTTTCAGTTTAAATGGTAAGAATTGCGATTAAATGAGTTTGATAAATGGAATGAATTAAACGAATGTCCATGAAGATTATTATTTCAGTCATGGTTATTGGCTTTAAAGCTATTTCATTAATTGAATTTTAAAGTTTATGACTAAATTAGATTAAGAGAAACCATAAAAAAGTCCCTTCTCTGTTTATTTTCAATATGTTATTCGTACAGAAAAATAATGCGGATGCCAAGAATATTTTGAATTACATGTATATATAACAAACCAAAACAAAGTTTCTTCTGTTATCTTATAATTAAGATATATCCGATTGTCCTCTTTTATCAAACTTGATAGTTTTTGAATAGATTTTATTAAGGAAATCGCTCAAACTAATTTTTGTTACTACACTCATTAACGAAGTAATAAATGTTCATCTGATGCAAGAAATAATCTTCTAAATTCAATGTCATATTAATGATTATACCTCTGGAATGTACGCCTTCTGGTCAATATCTGTTATCGATGGCCATATGAGATGCTCCTGTATCTCTTGTATTCTTTGATTATTTCTCTCTAACCTGACCTTTTCATCCAGTTGATCTATAAAATGACAAATATCGCTCGTTTATTGTTATCTAATTACCCGATACTAATACTGTCTAAACTGACATGATACAAAGTAGTGGTATCAGAATCTGGTGACTGCTGTACATGAAAATCATATCAATCAAGGGATAAATGTCTACGTTTGATTGCCTTTTCCAAATTGAAAATCTTTTTAGTTCAAACGATATTTAGAATCAGTCGTTAGTTTCATTTCTGTTAATAGTATTTGCAATTTATCCTTGCATTCTTAAACTTGCATATTGATTAACTCAGTCATTCGTAAAAACTTTGCTAAGTTTTATCAAAATTTAATTTACATTGTAAGCTCATTTAATTTTATAAATACTTAGATGCCGTACAAAACATAGCTCAACTGGTTTCAGACATTGACATAAATTTACATTTTAAGAATTCAAAAACATAGTAGAAAGTAATGCCAAACAGGAAGTGACTGCCCTGTAGAATCAGGGTACAGCTCAACATTATAACTTAAGTCAGAATTTGGCAGTTGCTATCTAATAGTTCGTTTCTATGATGTTGCATTGTTGTTTGTTTTTGTTGCATTTCTGTGTTCTGTTATTTCGTTTGATGTGTTTCTCTAAGTTAAAGTTTGTAACCCAGACCTGTTTTCTTTAAATCGATTTGAATTATGACTTTTGAACAGCGGTATCTTACTGTTGCCTTTATTAAACTTTATTTCAAAACATTCCTTAACAATGAATATTTGTAACGTGTGAGAAACATCAAGAAAGGACAAACAGACGGACAATGTCATTGCAGTATATCATCCACTCCGAAAGTAGTTGTATATATGTTAAATATTAAATGTCAAATTCATTATGAAGTGTATTAAAGAATAGCTCCCACGTACATCATTTAGTTGAGTATCTCCTTTAGTCAAAGACTTAAGTTACTTGAAATAATTGCCTCATTAAAAAAATTTCCTGACAGTAAATCATATTTTTCCATAGCGGTTACACATTAGAGCTTTTACATAACACATGAAAGAGAAACCAAATATGTTATGTCAGTGTAACATTTTCTCTTTTGAATGTCTTTTGGGAATATCATATTCCTCTTTCTAAATCAGGCAATGATATACTGTCTCTAAATTCAACTTTCAGTCCCTAAATTCCTACGCGGTTCCCAGACAGGCAATTATTCATATGAACATTAAGATTGGTATTCTAAAAAGACTTGATTATATATCAAGAAAACAATTTTAGTCTTGTATGATCTTGACATAATAATAAGTATACATCCTTCCATTAATATTTATAGGTACTACATATACTCCCAAGACATTGATCAAATATGTTTAACACTAAAAACATACATGTCTTCACTAGACGATACAATGCTTATATTTTCAAAAATATTTGTTTTCAGTTGCAGAATTTATTGTTTTTATTCATCTATAAATCCCTGTTCTGATATTTCAATTACAAAGCCTAACAGGAATCATGTTAACCTGAGACCGGTTTTACATGCACTAAATCAAAACTTCGAGGGGTGAAAAAATAACTAGAGGCTCTAAAGAGCCTGTGTCGCTCACCTTGGTCTTGTGCATATTAAACAATGGACACGGATAAATTCATGACATAATTGTGCTTTGGTGATAGTGATGTGTTTGTAGATCTTACTTTACTGAACATTCTTGTTGCTACAATTATCTCTATCTATAATGAACTTGGCCCAGTAATTACAGTGGAAAATATTATCTAAAAATTTACAAAAATTTATGAAAAATGTTAAAAATTAACTATAAAGGGCAATAACTCCTTAAGGGGTCAATTGACTATTTTGGTCATGTAAACTTATTTGTAGATCTTATTTTGCTGAACGTTATTGCTGTATACAGTTTATCTCTATCTATAATAATATTCAAGATAATAACAAAAAACGGCAAAATTTCATTAAAATTACCAATTTAGGACAGTAACCTAACAACGGGTTGTCCGATCCATGTGAAAACATCAGGGAAGATAGATCTTGACCTGATAAACAATTAAATCCTGTCAGATTTTCTCTTAATGCTTCGGTTCTTGAGTTATAAGCCAAAAACTGCATTTTACCCCTATGTTCTATTATAAGCCGTGGCAGCCATTTTGGTTGATTGGCCAGGTCACGCCACACATTTTTTAAACAAGTTACCCCAATGATGATTGTGGCCAAGTTTAGTTTAATTTGGCCCAGTAGTTTCAGAGAAGAAGATTTTTGTAAAAGATTACTAAGATTTACGAAAAAATGGTTAAAAATTGACTATAAAGGGCAATAACTCCTTCAGGGGTCAACTGACCATTTTGGTCATGCTGACTTATTTGTAAATCTTACTTTGCTGAACATTATTGCTGTTTACAGTTTATCTCTATCTATAATAATATTCAAGATAATAACCAAAAACAGCAAAATTTCCTTAAAATTACCAATTCAGGGGCAGCAACCCAACAACAGGTTGTCTGATTCATCTGAAAATTTCAGGACAGATAGATCTTGACCTGATAAACACTTTTACCACTTGTCAGATTTGCTCTAAATGCTTTGGTTTTTGAGTTATAAGCCAAAAACTGCATTTTACCCCTATGTTCTATTTTTAGCCATGGCGGCCATCTTGGATGGTTGGCCGGGTCACGCCACACATTTTTTAAACTAGATATCCCAAAGATGATTGTGGCCAAGTTTGGATTAATTTGGCCCAGTAGTTTCAGAGGAGAAGATTTTTGTAAAAGATTACTAAGATTTACGAAAAATGGTTAAAAATTGACTATAAAGGTCAATAACCTTGAAGGCTTATAAAGTATATGAGTTCATACACGGATTTGTGTGGTGTGCATGCTGCTCAATCTCATTTTGCTCTATTGTTTTTCCTTCATATATTTTTTTTATGCCATAATGATGTCTTTCTTCGTCGTCGTCTGTTAAATGTTAAAATGCTAACAGCTTTAGGTATCGTCTTAATTGTAAGCAAAACGTTCGTCGAATACAACATTTTCCCCTTCCTCATAACAAGTACTTCTGTTTAAACAAAATAAAATTGTTTCATGGTGAAAATTCTAAGTAAAATCGATGTGATTGTCTTAACAGATTAAAGATAACTTGTACATACGTAGAGACTCTTCTAGCTTGCCTATTGCTTCTGTGAGCAAATTAATATCACTTTCTTCTGTTGTATATTTCCTTATTGGTGCTAGCAGGAGCGGTAGTTTTGTCGTATGCTGAAGTGGTGCTACTAATAAATCGTTTAATTTTAGACGATTGCATCTAGGGTCCTGCTCACACCACTATCAAAAAAAAAAAAAAAATTGCGGCTTTTATAGGTTACTAATAATTATGTACAGAAAAGGAATCTGGTTTAAACCTCAAGATTATGAAATTTAGGTAGTTTTCTTTGCAAAAGAAAGTAAAAAACAAACATACAAGTCTAACATTCTAATCTATAATTAGAATCAATTTTAGTTTTAGAATAAAACAAATTATTGTAAAAAATATAAGTTTGGATAGCTAGTTTCATAGTAGTCGTTTTTTCTTATAGCTTCAGGAATATGCATCGCCAATCAAAAGAGTAAATCAAAGTAAAAATAAGTATAACATTATGGTTTTTGAACAATGAATATAAAACACAAGCAGTAGAGTTTTAAATTTATCTGTTATATCATGTTGACTTTGTAATAGGTTGACTTGTTAAACCAAAGACAAAGGTGTGGTTTCGTTTGGATTAAATTTCTAAACAATTTTGATTTGATAAGTGTTGAAAACTTTAAATCATGCTCATCAGAATACCTTTTCAAATTCACAAAAATCATCATTCTTTCTTAGCTTTTCAAGAGCATTTGCTGTCTTCGAAAAGTTGACACAGTTTGTGTGAAACACTCCTCCTTCATTAGATATCTGTGCAAACTGTTAAAAGAAAAAACATCAGATTTTAACATCATTGCAAAAATGTAATGTTATGTCAACAACCTAGACATACAAATCGCGTTTCCTGGACATTAATCCTACCATGACATAATAGGCTTAATAAATACTAGAAAATAATGATCTGTTTTTAATAAGTAAGATAATCAGACTGTATAGTCTGTGGAAATAAATCGTTGGCAATTGTTGTAGACAGAGAGAATATATTAACACTGGTGAGTTGATTTACCGGAATAGGCAAAATTAAAATTTTGCTCGTGATCATTTTTCCAAATAAATGGATAATCTGTACATCATCTTTTATTACAATAATTTGTTTTTCACAAATGAAGTATATGAAATAGAATATTAAGGACTTCATATATGTTCTTGCTTGTGTGTTATATACAATGTCATGTAATTGATCAACCTTAATGTCATATAAACACTATAAGAGACTGACTCTTAACCTTGGAAAAGATTGTATACATTAGTGGAAAATTAAACATGAGACAAAACGAATGTAAACAATTCCAATCACACGATAAAAATTGAACCACAATTACAACTAGATATATCATATGCCTGGTAAATGTTCTAGTAATGTAATTCCGACCTCAAAAGTACATCGTCATGTTAAGCGTGATATATTACGGAAATAAGTCTTATTAGGTGGTAAGAAAAGGAATGATCAATGTTCTTTTGATATGCTACTTCGTTATTCTTATGTCATATCTTTGTGTTTCTGTATTTGCTTTCGACAGTTTCTGTTCATTTCTTGAACAGCATGACTATACTGAAGCGATTATTACTAGCTTGAACTGTTTGTTGTTAAAAGATTCTATGTCGCTCTGTTAATGTTTTTTAGTCTGTTAGTTTATAGTAGGAGTATGGAATAAGGCGTATGCGCAACGCTAGGCAGTGTTGTCCTAGAAGAAGGAAGTGAAAAAGTACAGGCTCCATCCCGACCGGGGAGGGAGTAAATAATCTAATTGACTCTAACATAGTAAGGTTGGTTTTCGAAGCACGTTATAAATATTCTAAAAGCAAGGTATTTCTTTACCATAAAATTTCAGGTAAAAAAGGTATAATTTACAGTTGTCACTAAAAATAAGGCAGACTTTTTCTTCACTATTGGCATTGTTGAAATTTGTGTGTATTTGGTTCTTTGAATAGCTTTTCATGATCGTAATCTTAATCGGCATTGCGTTGGAAAATACTTTCTTGTCGATAATATAGCTGATATTAACAGAATTCGTTTATTACTTGTATGAGGTCGAATTTAAAATTTCGATATGTTGACATTCACGAGAGGATTCCTAGTAGATTGAAACTAACAGATGTCTAATGTGGCTACTTTTGTATTGTCAGTTTACACCCTTTTAGATGACTGTCTAACAGATAAGATCATAGCTTATAGGGATGATTATTATCTTAAATGAATATATTTATTTCAGCGTACCCTTTCCAATGTCTACTGAGCTATTTTGTATAAAGATATTTATAAACTTACCCTTTCCAAAGCTTCTACTAGACTTGATGTATTCCAAATAGTATCCGTCGTCAAGTTACGTAATAAAACAGCGATCAAATCTTTACAAAATGTATAACTAATCTGCAAATATCAAATACAATGTAACACAAGTGGACCTAAACGTCATTCGTAGTAAACTAAAACTGTCTGAGTTACGTTGTTTTGCATCATGTATAACTAAGCATAATATAAACATGTAAAACGTAAATCCCTCTGCAGCTTTGTTGTCCAAACTACTTATTTCAAGATAAGTTTATTGCACACGTTGCAATAAGTGTGTCTGCCTGTATAAATCAATATATTTTTGTTGTTGGCTTCTTTTTGCGTTTTTACGAAACCATTTAGAAAATAAAAGACCCTTCCCGCTTTGCAGGTCATTGAGTTAACCGAGAGTAAAATATCCACTTTTAAATTTTACAATCAAAATTACGTATTTAAAGCTTTCAATCTACTTTGAAACTCCTATTTTCGTGGATTGTGTATTTACCTTTGTCTACTGACATTTTGTTTTGTATTCTGTTATTAATCAAAATGAAATATTCCCTCTCAAAGGAGAGCTTAATGTTTATAGGGTATACATGCTCACTCTAACATATAAATAGGTTGTGTTGTGTTATGAATTGCACATGAAGTCGATAACATTATATATATAACAAAACTTACATAACACAATTCATCTAAGTTACCAAATATTTCGTCCGGTTCTGCGTACATCAAATGGCCTTCCACTTGCACATTTTTCAGTGGTTCCATGAAACACTTGAAAATTATTTAAAGAAATATAGTGTGCATTAAAACTGTCGAAGCCAGCTTGGTGGCAGTACAATAACATACTAAGATAAGTAAGTTATATATCTATGTTATTACAAGGACATACTAAGAAAGGTAAGTTAAATATTTATGTTATTACAAGGACATACTAAGATAAGTAAGTTATATATTTATGTTATTACAAGGACATACTTAGATAAGGAAGTTATATATTTATGTTATTACAAGGACATACACAGATAAGTAAGTTAAATATTCATGTTATTACAAGGACATACTAAGATAAGTAAGTTATATATTTATGTTATTACAAGGACATACTAAGATAAGTAAGTTATATATCTATGTTATTACAAGGACATACTAAGAAAGGTAAGTTAAATATTTATGTTATTACAAGGACATACTTAGATAAGTAAGTTATATATCTATGTTATTACAAGGACATACTAAGAAAGGTAAGTTAAATATTTATGTCATTACAAGGACATACTAAGATAAGTAAGTTATATATTTATGTTATTACAAGGACATACTAAGACAAGTAAGTTATATATCTATGTTATTACAAGGACATACTAAGAAAGGTAAGTTAAATATTTATGTTATTACAAGGACATACTAAGATAAGTAAGTTAAATATTTATGTTATTACAAGGATATACTAAGATAAGTAAGTTATATATTTATGTTATTACAAGGACATACTAAGATAAGTAAGTTATATATCTATGTTATTACAAGGACATACTAAGAAAGGTAAGTTAAATATTTATGTTATTACAAGGACATACTAAGATAAGTTAGTTATATATTTATGTTATTACAAGGACATACTAAGATAAGTAAGTTATATATTTATGTTATTACAAGGACATACTAAGATAGGTAAGTTAAATATTTATGTTATCACAAGGACATACTAAGAAAAGTAAGTTATATATTTATGTTATTACAAGGACATACTAAGATAACTAAGTTATATATTTATGTTATTACAAGGACATACTTTCATTGATATTTGACTTCTAAAGGTTGATTAAGGGTAGTATATGTTCACTAGCTAGTGTTCAAGGGTTGGAATGATGAAAATGATATATTTTTAAACTAAGGTTCATATCCCTTATATAAGGTATGTTCTACTTAGAGTCTAATCCCTGTATGGCGAGTGTCAATTAGAGAGTTGGAACTGACAACCCTTCCAGTGCGACCCAATTAAACTATTGTTTTTGGTCAGATTAATGTTTCAATCTGTTTGATCATAATGTCTTTTTGATCATAGTGCTGTCTATTTTTAAAAGTTTTATATTTTTGCCTTTCAAACGTTTGGTCCTGAACATAACTGATGACGTTTATTTCATAGATACAACTGACATACAATTACTGATAACCACCTGCTTATTATTTAAGACGGCATGTTACAGCATGACATGACAGTCGTTATCCATTAGTTAAGTCTGTTAGGGCTTTTGATTTTGTCATTTGATTAGGGATTTGCCGTTTTAATTTTCCCTCGGAGTTCGGTATTTCTTTTAATTTACTCCCCCCTTCTATATTGATGGCTTGATGGCGTATATCTCATCCTGTTTCATTCATAGGTACAATGCTAACGAAAATCTAATCAAAAGATTTTTCATTGATTTCAAGATCAATAATTATTACATGTACTATTCGTTAATGAAATGCAATAGTAAAATGGAGAGATCGGGGAATTAGAAAACAAGATTATACAGATTACAAAAGAAGCGAGGAAAAAGACTCGAATTTGAACTTTGTTTATCTATATAATTATTAAATAAACAGTTGAAAGAAATACACTTGAAATAAATACTTACATGTTTCAGTACCATCAAATGGTCAATAAGAAAGTTACATTCACATGTGAACAATTCCCAGATTGCCTCTCGTCTTTTCCGTTCTGTTTCTGATATCTGTATTGGTTTCGTATTGTTTTCTGTTTGGGCAATTAGATCTGACCAGTGGACGCTCTGTTAAAACAATATTTTATTTTCATATATATTTATAGAAGGAAGGATTGTGCCTGATGTTCATATGATGAAATCATAATCTTTCAGTCAGTTTAGTTGAAGTCTGGAGCTGGCATGTCAGTTAACTGCTAGTAGTCTGTTGTTATTTATGTATTATTGTCATTTTGTTTATTTTCTTTGGTTACATCTTCTGACATCAGACTCGGATTTCTCTTGAACTGAATTTTAATGTGCGTATTGTTATGCGTTTACTTTACTACATTGGTTAGAGGTATAGGGGGAGGGTTGAGATCTCACAAACATGTTTAACCCCGCCGCATTTTTGCGCCTGTCCCAAGTCAGGAGCCTCTGGCCTTTGTTAGTCTTGTATTATTTTAATTTTAGTTTCTTGTGTACAATTTGGAAATTAGTATGGCGTTCATTATCACTGGACTAGTATATATTTGTTTAGGGGCCAGCTGAAGGACGCCTCCGGGTGCGGGTATTTCTCGCTACATTGAAGACCTGTTGGTGACCCTCTGCTGTTGTTTTTTATTTGGGCGGGTTGTTGTCTCTTTGACACATTCCCCATTTCCATTCTCAATTTTATTTTTATAATGCGTATAAAAACCTATCTTTCATATTCAAATAAAAATTTAATTCATTGTCAAAAAGAACCTACATAGATTATCTTTTTATCATATAAATCAAACATTAAACATGGAGCAGGGTTCTGTTAATTTATCCAGAGCACCTGGAATGCTTTATCCGGGTTTTATAGGGTTCCTGTTGAGCAGTCTATTGTGTTTATGTTGTTTTTTTGTAGACTGATTTTTTTTCTAAAAATGTCTTGTGCCAACTCAGGAAAATGGCCATTGTTATATTATAGTTCGTTTCTGTGTGTGTTACATTTTAATGTTGTATTTCTGTTGTGTCGTAGTTCTCCTCTTATATTTGATGTGTTTCCCTCAGTTTAAGTTTGTAACCCGGATTGTTTTTTCTCAATCGATTTATGAATTTCAAACAGAGTTATACTACTGTTTGCCTTTATTTGTCATCTTGTCTTCGACTTTATATACGTGATTGAATATTGGTAACTGCCGTCTTCCTTTTTCAGTTTTTCACCTGCAGGTTTATTGGCATATCCATGATTTGTTAAAATTCGTTTGTTTCGCCTCTAGCTCCGTTTGTTCATCTTTACTCCGACCCTGTTCGTCCCGGTTAGTTTTGTGTGTAAACATAGTAGTACTTGAATGAGAATGTCCATTGAGATGAAGATAGAGCAAGGATTATTATGATAAAAGTGGATTTCTAACATGCTATTTTTTTTTTAAGTCAAACATATTTTTATAAGATACTGGATAGCCTTTTGTAGTGGTGAATAAACAATGTCACATGTTGAAATTACAAGCCTTTTATATTTACCGGACAAGGCTACGATGAAATATGAAAACGTGTCAAATTCACCAACATCTTCTTAACTTTATGGTTTCCAAACCTAATTCCTTCTGAAGAATGGAAAATGAATTGATAACAAAACTATTAGAGACTTATTCAAACTAGCTCAGAGAAGAATTAGATAACATTTACTGTCTTTAATGTCCAATCCAGTTAGTGAATGCTGATGTATATCAAGGCTGATGCACGGAGGTCAAGAATTTACGCAAACGCAGCTCCATTCCAAAGATTTATCATTTTCTGATATAACTTTATATCTTTTTGTAGGTTACAAAACTTTTAAAATATCTTCCTCTGGCATTTTTCACTAGTGAGTCAAAAAGAAAAATGTCTGTCTGTTTATATTACGTTGTAAATTGTATGTATATACCTTATAAGCAGCAAGTTCTGCGTCCTGAAAATGAGAAGGCTTCAATTTTGAAAGAACATCTCCTAACTTGGTTAACGACTCTTTACTACGTGTTTTCATCTGCAAATAAAAAAAAATATGAAGAAATAAGGATAGTTATCAAAGGTACAAGGTTTATAAAATAATACGCGAGACGCGCGTTTCGTCTATATAGCTAATGCAATGCGAACCTTTTATGATCATAATTAAGCGACTGCTTGCCAGAAAAGATATTTAATTTGCTGGTGTGTACAATGTACAAAGGATTTTACATATTTTTATCAAACAAATATATATATCCTGTCCAAGATCAAGGTGCTATTTTTACTACAGACAAAGTATATTGTTAAAGTGCTGTTTACGTCAACGTTTCTTTTACTGTTTTCCACACTATAAAATCATGCATAAAACTATAGCTGTTCGGATATATTAATACAGTCGTTGACTTGATCGTCGATTTGTTTCCGAGTGTCTTCCAAGAATATCATGTAGCTCCAAATAAGTCCAGAAAACAAATGGACATTTGTCTGTCTAGAAAAAGGATGTAATTAGGTATTACAAATATCAAAATCAGAATTTCAACCATTAACAGTACGACCTGTCGAGAAAACAATTAGCCCTCAAACTTCTTTTGTCTGTTCTATATAATCAAAGATATAGGCAAATAGTTTCCTAATTTATCAGTTGTTTGAGGGAATGGTATCTATTACATTTGATCGATAAATCTACAAATTAATTTGCTTAATATTGAAAGTGAGTCGTTTTAGTCATTTTTATTCGTGATTTCTGGGTAAATCGTTTAGTTAATTATGTTTGCTATACAAAATTTCAAAACTGTGCAGAGTTTTGAAGACTTCATTTCTTAAAGGGGCACTAGCTACGATATATATAAAAAATCTAAAGTATGACTTTTTTATCAGTCCTTAATGAAAGTGAAATACTGAAATAATGATTCGCTTTCAGCCGTCAAAATGGTTTAATTTTGTCAAATTAAGCTTAGAAAAGTAAAATCAACCATTGATTATTTATTTATTAACTTGCAAGTGACTATTTCGACCTCATTAAATCCGCATTCATGTGAACTTCAGTTTAACCCCTTAGCTAGAGATATATAACGCATGCATTGTCCGTGTACTGGTTATTTAAAGGCAAACGTATCAACATTGAAAGTGAAACAAAGGTAAATCATTTGACTGACTAATTCGATCCATAAAATTTCATTCTTACACTGGTAAAAACGATGAGAAATATATATTTCAAATCTATAATATAAAATTAAACAGACCTATAAAAATCCAATTGCACGAGTTGCTTAATCTATTTATATCTGTATTTTTGTTTACATCGCTTATATGGTCATCGGGATCAACTCGGTAGTTTATTAGATGGCATCAAGACTAAAATACACACGAAACGAAGCTTCATATTATCGAGCTGATGTCCTGTTAATTGTTTATTTTAGACTTTTGATAGTTTGGATAAATGTTTTACATCATTATAGATAAAATATGAGAATTTGAGTCTCATCGGTGATCATAAAATTGAGACTGGAAATGGAGAATGTGTCAAAGACACAACAACCCGACCATAGAACAGACAACAGCAGAAGTCACCAACAGGTCTTCAATGCAGCGAGAAATTCCCACACCCGGAGGCGTCCTTCAGCTGGCCGCTAAAAAAATATATATACTAGTTTAGTGATAATGAACGCCATACTAAACTCAAGAAACTAAAATTAAAAATAATACAAGACTAACAAAGGCCAGAAGCTCCCGACTTGGAACAGGCGCAAATGCGGCGGGGTTAAACATGTTTATGAGATCTCAACCCTCCTCCTATACCTCTAGCGAATGTACAAAAGTAAACGCATAACAATACGCACAATTAAATTCAGTTCAAGAGAAGTCCGAGTCTAATGTCAGAAGATGTAACCAAAGAAAATAACAAAATGACAATAATACATAAATAACAACAGACTACTAGCAGTTAACTGACATGCCAGCTCCAGACTTCAATTAAACTGATTGAAAGATTATGTCTTCATCATATGAATATCAGGCACAATCCTTCCCGTTAGGGGTTTAGTATCATACCATCATAACATATATGAGAAGAACATAACCCGTGTCATGGCAACAACTGGTTTTTAAATAAATGTGTTTAGTTCCGATGCAAAGACCCTATAAGTTAATAAATATTAACGCCAAAATATGCAATCTGTAATGACCTGACAACAATATCGTAACTATATTCCTTCTTAATAAGTCTATTTAAAGGTTTTGTTAGCTTCTGAGATGAATACTGACATTTTTGTGCCTTATAAAGAATATTTCCATAAAAAAATGGATGTGAAATACCTGAACGTATAAGAAGTCTGCATGTTGAGCTATGATTACGAATAATGTCCTTATACCGATAATAAAATTGACTAAATGTTTTGACTAATTTGTGATATCGAAAACCCTGGTGTAATAATTTTTCAGTAATACAAAAATTTCTCTCGTAAAAATCTAAAACATTGTTACATACACGAGCGAATCGTACAAGTTGAATTTGACAGCTAGTGCCCCTTTAAAGAAAATGTTAAGCTGTGTTTCGGTAGACTTGATATTAAGAGACTAGGATATGCTGATTATTAATTCAATCCTAACTAATAGCATGTACAAATTAAAGTTGAAAACGACACGTTTAATAATTTCTTGCGTTCGAAGCGCTTTTTGGGATTTACCTTCACCAGGAACGCTCTAAGACAAATATTTGAATTCCGAAGATGTATAAGTACAGAAAATCGTTTAAGAGCTATTTGTCAAAAATACCTAAAATAAATAGCCAAATTCATCTAAAGCCAACTTTGACTGAGGGAGTTGAAACCTTAGTTTCATAATAATTTAAAATTTATCAACGGACAATTTTAGTAAAGTTTGTTAAATCATGTCGGTACCGAAGCACTGACTACTAGGCTGAACCTGAACCTAGTATACCTTAGAACGTATTTGGTAGGAATCGAAAAATGATTTGTCCTGAGAGATAATGTCATGTATAAGTAGTTATTAACTTCTTGATTCGGGGACTTAGTAAAAAATATAAATTTGTGTAGATAGGTTGCACGAAATCTATTGAATTAAGAAAGACAGCAAATTTATCAGCTGGTATCTTCTGTCGTTTTGAATCTGATGGTACCATTTTAGAGTGTTTACTTCGAAAGCTGAAGTTACCCATTGATTCTCAACCAGGTAAAACCAATACTTAAAAAATGGTATTTGCTTCTTCTCTGCCAAGATTGCGGGGCTTTATATATTGATACACATGTACATAGAGTCGGATGTATGATAAAACGGGCCAACAAGGATAAAAGTTCCGAGTATGGCGACGGTAACCATTTCTTAAGACTGAAAAGGTTTGTCGTAATTTATCAACGCAGGCAATCTGCATATCACATTTTCTTCTGATTTTCCCGAATATCGACACAATACTGGCCGAGTTATGATAAGCATTTATTGAGTCAGAAAAGTTATGAATGAACATTTAAATACACATGTGTTATAACAATTTAATTCAAGGTTTTATTAAGATATGATATCAATATAATACAAGGTCTTATTGAGTTATAACAGGCAATTGTTAGTTATCTTACTTTCCCCTTTACAAGTGATACAACATAATCCTAAAATGCGGGAATATGACAAATCTTATTTTCGACATAACAATGGTTTTAGGATATCAATGACGAGCTTATTTCATCAATGAATAAATACACATTTTTTACGTCTTGACAATTCTTTAAAAATAATAAGTTTACTGTTGGATTTACTGTCATTCTGACAAATAAAGCGCATTAATTTAAAGAAGACAGACAATTCACACTAATGTCCTTTCTCGCGAGATGATTTGATAATAGAATAATAGAAAGAATTTGAAAACAAGAAAACATCTATTGTTATTTCCATATTGGAATATACGAAATAAAAAAAATCAAATTGTTTGAAAAGACAGAAGACCAATCTACAAGAAGAATAAATTACATGAAAAACTGGTAACGATGAGAATTTTTCTTCATAAGATTTTTAAACTGCCAGTTTAACTGGAAAAATTATCAATTATGCAATATTGTGGTAGAATCATTTTGGAATTGCTATCAGAATCCATATGGAATAATTTTAAAGACCTTCAAAACATTGTTAAAGCAATCATAGTACTAACTCTTAAAAGAGGTTTCCAAGATTATTTACACAAATATGACCTCAATGTCTAGTATATAGTCAAATGGTGTAGCCATGTTAAAACTGACACCAAACCTCAACTTACAATAGGAAAATTATATAACTGGTGCAGACTTTGTCACTGCACTATGTGAAGTAGTATAGAAAAAAAAAAGTTTATCATATTACAGAGTTTACGAGACTTCGACCGAATTAAATAGTAAAACGTGAACGCTAGTGAAACTTACAAGAGAGATGAAAGACATCATCAAGTAATAAACAAAATACCAAACTTTGAGAAAATTTAAGACCGGAAATCCCTTAACAAATGGCAAATTAAAAATATAAAATACATCAAACGAATAGAAACAACTGACATATTCTTCACTTAGTACAAGTATTTCTTTAAGTAGAAAATAATTGGGACAAAAAACGTGAACGAAAAGTATACAAATAAAACTAAAGTGTGATCTACATGAACACCAACAAACACCGTGGTTTATCTAAGGAAGGATAAGCAGATCCTGCTCAAAACGAGGCACATATCGTGTTGATCATGTAAGAATAGACCCGGTGAAAAGTCTTATTCAGTAAGTCACATTTTAGAAAAACGGAGGGCAGAAATGAGGTTACAGCTATTGTAATATATCCGATTTCATCTGCGAAACAGATTTTCCGTATCGATAGACTAACTGTTGCTGGTGTCCGTAAATTTATCGAAGGCTTGATTTCGATTTTACCACTACAAAGAACTCTAGTGTTATGTATTTGATGAATAAAGAAACATTTACAACCAATCAACGGGCAACAATTCATACCTTCAATTAAGCAAAGGAAAAAAAGACGAGAAAAGTTGAAAATGTTGTCATATGAGGATGCAAATTGTCAAAACTAGCTAAAAGTATCCAATCAGAACTAGTTAAAACGTGTAATTATGGTATACATATAACTAGCCGTATAATTGTTTTAGTGATAACACGAATAGAATGCTGATGAAAGGATAACACGTTAATTGAAAGTAGTGATCAATATTCAAACAATGATATTATGGACAACAAAATATGAATTGCCGAAAACTAATTTAATCACTCATCTGAGCAAATAATTGAAAAAGTACGTGTCTAGGATTCTTGGAAGAACAAATTGCTTACTGTATGATATACGACCATTTTAGAGGGATATTCTCAAATAAAAGGTATAAACTATCAACAAAACTGACGTTTCACGCGATTAGGTAGTCTACTGGGATACACCAGTAAGTAATAAGAGACAGTAATACTTCAAACATGAACCGAATATCTATGAGGTATAATATCCTTAAACGGTGGAAATATATTGAATAAGAACAAATGACTGTACTGTTACTCACGATAAACTAGGAGGCAAGTAAAACTAATATTAGTTTATAAAGTATATACAAGTTAATTAAACAGCATTAAGAAACTACTTCCATTGATCCGACAAAAACAGATACCAACAATGACGACTTGTTAGGTTTAAATGTGTTTTATGAATTTATTTCAATCTTAATCTTCACTTTCTTCGTCTATAGTAACCTTTTTTTCTCAGTACCGTTTTGTTTTAATAAAGGGACATGACACCACGACTAACCGTGTATGAAATAAGCCCTGCCTCCTAACTACCATATGAGGAATATAAAGGGACGTAACACCACTACTAACCGCGTATGAGATAAGCCCCGCCTCCCTACTGACCTAATATGAAATATACACGGTCTCCACGAGAGCGCTTTTAACCAATTACATTCCTAGAAATGTATAGGAGGTAAGATAATTATATATCTGCGCTTTCAACATAGTGGGTTGCGTAATATACTGAGTTCTATATACTTTTTAAAAAAAATATGTCGAAAATGTCTTGAAGAAAACTGTTTGACCATATTGACAATTAAATATACAAATACCGTTTAGAAAAAACTAATTTAGACAGGTACACGTGGCAATACCTTCTTGTTCATATTGTTCTAATTGATTTTCACATATATTTCATAAAGAAACAAATGCAATACAGATCTGTTATGTCGGGATATCTATCATGTCAGTCCTACTCAAAGTAGTGTTCAAAATATAATTACTGTAACATCGTAGACTCTATAATGATTCATTCAACATTCTTTATACGTTCTAATTATGTTTAAATATTTTACACGTGTACCAGATACGACAGTTATTTAAATATTATTTGTTTCAATTCTATTTGTTATCTGCTTATGGTGTTCAATTTTAATGTAATTACGTGAGTGTTACTTGTGAGATGTATTCACAAATAACGTTTGAGAAAGCAGATGTATTTGGGAAATGTAAAACTAATAATTCGAAAAAAAATACACCATGTTCAATGGGAAAAAATAGTCTAGTAGAAAATCAACAGCCCAAACGATCACTGCACAGAAAATGAAAGACTGAACAATACTAACACCACCACAATTCAGGTGATGGTAGTGGATAATCAGGTGTTCAAGTATATCAGCAGTTTCTGCACAACAAGAAAAATGAATTGCAAATAACTATCACATAAAAGTTCATACATAATTTTGTCATCTATATCAATTTATTAGTATAATTCTGTTGACTGTGCCAACATCTTGCGGCTTTATTTGTAATGATCAACATGCTAAGATTTTAACTGGTTGGATAGCTTAATCATGTTATTCAACGATATCAATTGCTCAATCAACTATCTAGTTCGCAACCCAGCAGTGAATTTTTGTATATAGTATAAAAATGTCGATAAATGGCTCAATTAGCGCTCCTAATACAAAGGTAACATGCTGAAAAACCTTGAAATATTCATAAGGTATTAAATCAGATAAACTGCAAAATAAGAATAATGTGCATTTAAAATTACATTGAATAAGAAAAAATATGAAACATCGTACTCAGTATGAAACGGCATTGATTCTGTTAAAACATATATATTTTCAGAACAGAGACATTTAATGTGATCCGTAGGAATAAGGGTCGTCTCGTGCTGAAGCACGATGACTCCGTGATTAGTTTTGCGGGAATTCCCGTTCATCATATGTCGTTTTAGCATGCCTGATGAAAACATGATTAGACTTTATCCGTTCTTACCACGATAAAATATTTCACACGTAGATATAGGAAGGATTATTAAAGAAACAGACCATTACATAATGATTAACATTCACATTAATAAATTTCTATTTTTATCTTCTTATAGATAGATGATCATAGATCTTTTAGGTTTAATAAATAACTTGCAATCGAAGTTAGAATAATCTATCTTGTTTTACCTCATTGACAGATAACAGCTAAACATGACAAGAAGCCTTATTTACCGACAACTGCGGTTTCAGAATCTGAGGAATACGGAGAATGACAATCATGTAGCCTTAAAACACATCAAAGGTAACTTATATACAAATAGGAAGACGAAATATGATTGCCTATATGATAACTTTTCACTAGATATGTATGTAACGGATTTAATTTGATTCAAACTAATTGAGAGAAGAACGTGTTATATTGTTAGCATTTACAGAAAACAAATTGTACGTCAGTGAAAATAATCGTTCACTCTATTTACATTCACTAAAGGAGTAAGGGCATTAAGGCCTAATTTTGGCCCAAGAAAATAAAATGTTTGATTACCATTTCAAATTCTCACATAATGTTTAGAAATGCATAGGGTCAAGAAATATAAATAAAAAACATAAAGACTTTTATCCGATGACGTCACAATTACGTCATAATATGTACTGTTTTCACAAAAACATTGAAAAATACAGAATTTGTGCAGTTTTCTGTCTTTATTTCTGTTGTGGAAACATCCTGAGCAGCCGAGAAACAACAAAATAATTTAGCAGAAGCTTTATTATAGCTATTGGCATAGTCTCACCAAATATAAAGTTGTTTCTTGGGTGCGCACATACTTTTTCAATCTAAAATATACTTAAAATTTGATGAAAAAGCAAGAAAAATCACGAATTTAACAAAATATGCAAATTTGGTCATGATTTGTTGCCATGGTAACTTGTTCGATGTCAAATTTGTTTTGTTTTTCTTAGTACCTTATACCTTAGTCAAGTTTTCGGTAATTTAAGAATATGTATGATAACTTTTAAATTTGCAGTAATTTTTGGGCCAAATAAGGGCCTTATTGCCCTACTCCTTTGAGGTACTAGCTATATATAGCAAAGCATTATTTTTCTAATATCATGGTCAAGACTTTCACTACTACATTTTTAACTCCTAATTTTTTTTTTTTTTTATTATAACTGCGCATGCGCGTCTACCTATTCAGTTTGTTATAAAAGCGAACTTATGTATTCGTTTATTCAAATTATATATATTTTATATATCATTCTGATCGTATGACGAAACATATAGTCAACTCGTCGCTTTGAGCTATTGACCTTGGTATGAACAATTACATTTTTGTAGATATACAATTACTCATTAGTTACACAGGCAATATGATCAAAAAATCAATTGACAAAAACGAGATTTTATGTTTTAAAGTAATCGAGTTAGACTTTTCTCAAGCATAAATATTGAAACTGAATCTTTACTTTTTCTGGCTCTTGAATTTAAAGAATCCAAAGCTGTATAAAAAAGTATACCTTGAGAAATATGCTTTTACGCTTTTTTACTTTAACATTTAAAACTATTAACTAAAAAATTACTTACGAATTTCCTGAATGAAAATGACTGCCTGTTCTTTTTGGTATCTATGAAATAAAGCAAAATCAAAGTGTTAAACGGTTTAATTTGATTTGCAAACAAAAGAGTATATTAGCTTGAATTGGTGTCACATACAGTTCATTAAGCTGTGATTATTTTTTAAGTTTCTTCTTAGGTTTATAAAATGACGCAGTGACAATTTAAACAAGCCATGATAGATGTATCAATTCTATCACAAGGTTACTAATGTAGATTTATTTTCATATCTCCAGAAAATCAATCGTGAGGTTTACTTTTGAATAGAAAAAAAGTCCCTACGGTAAAGCTTTAGAAGAACCAAACATATTTAATTGTACATACCAAAAGTCAGTAAAATATACTGTCAAAAACGTTATTTTAGATGGAAATTATCAATTATTCACTGTTATAAAAAATCATTCAAATAGACTTCAAGAGTCAAAGTACATGCAAATATATTTTTTCTCTTTTCTTTGAAATAATTGCATGAAAATGTCTCTGAATAAAAGAAAATGCTAAAATTTGACAATCATTTGGAACAGATTTGTTTACGATTGGTTTGTTTTTTCTCGCCAATTACAATAGTGAGTGCTTATACAATTGAAGGTCAACTGTTTGCGTAAATAATTTCAAATTTAAATGTATTTTTTTTTAATTTAATTTTCAAAAGCCTTAAAAAAACCGTCTTACAACTGGATATTAGTATCGCTTTATTTTAAGTATTATGTAATCAATTTTAATTAATGCCAAATAAAACCCTAAAGCTACTTTTTTGATGATATGCAAAATGGTATTATCTAGAGAACTATAATTGTATGTCAGTATCTGTCTTTGAGATGTATTTCCCCCAAAGCTGGCCAGTTTATGTTACTCTACCAATCCTCATTTTAAATTAAATCATCAACAACATTGCCTCATTAAACAGAGCTTCGTCTGAAGAAATAGGAAACGCAGATATCAATTCCTTTTTTTGTGGCCAAGAATTGTTTGATTGCAGAGAACACCACTGATTCTCACAACAACCAAGAAGGTTATATCTTGAATTTTTGATAAAAAAATAAAACCAGGAATAAGACAATTGTATTTTTAATTAAGTGATACACTTAATTTTGTCAGTTGTTATGGACATCCCAATTCTTGAATTTACGTAGAATTTCAATATTTTTGTTACACTTTTTGGTTTAGTTAGGTGGTTTGATTCGCCAAATAGTTAGTATTCAACGAGGGTACTTATTGTGCACCATTATGGTAAGAATTCTTTTTGTACTCGTTTGGAGCATATTTTATACAAACCTTCTCAAAGACAGAAATATCTTGCAAAGTTCTTTAATTTTACTTTCAGACATAGTGGTGATACCCTGTCACCCAATAACTCACATTTCAATGAGTAATTAAATCTCACGTATCACAATTTAATAGTAAGGATACTATAATAACAAAAGTAATATAGTAAAATTTTGATCTAGATCTGTTCCTCAATTTTGACTTTGATGGACATCTTCAAACAAGAATCTAAGACAAACGTGATGATTTCAACTTTCCTATTTTCAAATTTCCATTTTGAAGCAATAACATACAATATAATCCGTGTTATGTAATTTTCAAATCTCAGTTAAGATGCTATGCGTGTGCATTTTTACGTTATGATGACTTTGTTGACGGGGGTGTGCTCCTTTTACAAAATTACCTTAATTAGAATTATTAGACTAAGGCTGAGTTAAAAAGATTTATGTTTACTATCGCAAACTGGTTGACAGATACAATGTGTCGGTATCTCAACTCACTAGCAGAGCAGATGCCATGGTCTAACATGTACAAATGTATTCAAGAAAATATGTCTTGATAGTTTGCAAGCTTAATAATTTTGATATGTCAGTATAAGACAAAATAGCTATACCAAATATTATTAACACACCATCAAATTGTCCAGGATGATTTTGTTCCCTTGACCTGTAGAAATCTGAAATTGTATTTCTTTTTAACAACTTCTTTCTTTTATCTCTTAGCATCTGTTCCCTTTGATAGTTATGGTTCTCCAAATCATCAGAACTTTTTCTACGATTGCGTCTGTAAGATAAAATCAATGATAAGGAGTTTTATTTGACAATTGCGTTGTCACTTTGCATTGACCGCTAGGTTTTAGAATGGAAGGTGTAGCTAGTGCAGTATTTTTATTAACACTCGTATCGAATTTTTATGTTATAAGGTTCTTTTAGTCACTCATGAAATTTAAAGATTATGGAAGATATTTGTTTATTTCTGTTAACTGATGCACATCATTTTTAAATTCATGTAACTGTTAAGCATGGCATGAAATACAGAGGAGGATCGACATATAAGGTGCTGTGGGCAAACTTTTCATAAATCATTGGACTATTTTAGCGTCTTTTCATTACTTTTAATATCGGAAAAGTCGATGTGTGGATACTTTTATTAGAATGTACTCTTTTGCATACATGAGAATTATATAAAATTTTCGCTAGACATACGTATTGACGATCACCGTCACATCAAATGTTTACTTCATTTATATTGCTTCTTTTTATTATAAAAAAATAAGCTGTCCTGTAATGGCTTGTAGTTTTTATTCGATTTCTGTAAAAATACAAGAAACACTGTTTTTGTGAATGCGAGGACACAATCAATTACAAATTAAATGTAAACTGCTTCATCAGAACAAGAACATTGTGCCAATTCTAAGAATTTTATGTTTCTTTTTTATGATCTTAAAGTAATTGGGATGTAAAAGCATTGACCGAAACCAATTTTGTATGAAGCGCTTTTACAATCCTTTGATATTACAAAAAGAAGCATCCAGATCTTCTAATAACATTGTTATTATACAACCATCTGGAATGCCAGTTGTATCAAATTTTTAGTTTCTTTATCTTTATATGCATTTATATGACGTTGTTAAACTATCATCAACGTTTTTGTTTGGTTTTTTTTTATCACTTTTGATTGTTGTCAGCCAACATAACATGTTTGGTCGAGTTGTTGTCTTTGACAAATTTCCAACTTCCATTCTCATTTTTATGTACTGTGATTATTTACTATTGTAAATCTTGAATAATTTACTGATATCAATTTTTGAAACACTCTACAAGTTTACGATCTAGGACGTTTAAATTCAAAGTTAAATATCATACCTGTTTTCATCTTCATCACAGGACGTATTTGGTGTGGCGTCAGATGACATTGGAGTTGGTGATACGTCACCTACGTTCTATAAAAAAAATGATATATGGTTATTAATAGACTGTCAGGTGAATCTATTATACAGTTTGAAAAAAGAATATGTCTATTCTAGAGAACGAGACAAACTAACAAAAACAGAAACATTCGTACATCGTCATTTTTCATTGACTATATACATAAGCTTAATATATAAAAAAGACATCACCAAAACACTCAAACTAGAAGAAAATATGCAAACTAAAGATTGCAATTCGTGCAAATTAAGAGGCAAGTAAACATATTTTTCCTGTTTTCATGTTCCTCTGTCGGCTAAAGTAAGCTATTATACACTTAACGACGACGACATTGTTTTATCCAATTACCATGAATGGTGTAGAGGAATGAAATCCCTGTTACGATGTCTTATTGATACTGACAGTTTACTCAGTAAAATACGACACTATAAATACATACACTAAGGCATTTAAGTTTTTTTTCTGGACTCGCAAATGAAATGTGAAAATAAAATATAATCTAAGTTTGATCTGATATATGTGTAATCGAATCCTTTCACATACATGTACGAATATATCAGGTTTAAAAAAATAATTAACCATGATGCAATTAAGGATCTGGGTTCAACGACTTTTCTTACTTTTGCAATAATGACTATTTGTGTTTAATAAAAATACAATGCAACAGCTAACGTAGTTTAACGATGTTCAAATCTCGTTCGAATCTCGTAAATCCATTTTACATATAGAAGCCGTTATAAATACTGAGATAATGGCAAGTAAAACATAACTGCATTACGCAAATGCTACTACATGTAACTGTAATAAGAACTGGTTGACATTTAAAGCAGGTCTGATTATCTCAGGTAAAGTATAAATAATGCAGGTGAGTCTTTATTGTTCTTTTATTAACTTTAACTAATGCATTTTATTTCACAAGTATGTGCATCATTTCCTCAACATAGTTAAAATTTCAAGAACAGCAAAGGTTGATTTCTTTGACAAATTACATACCATAGAAGATAAAACTTTTCCTTAAACTTCTCTATTTGTTTGCAGAAGCACGAATAATCAACGGAGAACATTCAGTTATATAAAAGATATGACGCTTAATTAATTCCAAAATACAATTTACCCAATAGCTAATCCCGTCCATTGTGAACATTTTGGTTTCACGGAATTAAGTTTTAGATCATGCAACGAGGTTTTGACAGACAAAAGTAATTTTCCTTAAATTAGAATTAGATTAAAACCAAAATTAAAATCCAGTGAAACATGAGAAAAACATCGTAGAAACAACATAAGCATACAACATATGGAAATAACATACGATCATCGAGTTCTTTCACGTATAAAAGTTAATAAAACTTGTTTCCTTTGTCGGAGGAAGAGACAAAGAACAAAATTCAACCAGAAAAGTTAATTACACGAATAAGCAATTTCGCATGTATAATTATATTAGAGTCATCTATGATGCATACATTTTTTGCAGTAAGAGATGTGGTATAATTGCAAGAGTTAACTATCCAACTGAGTCCAGATAACGCGGAGTATGCAATTATAGGTCATCACACGGCCTTCAACAGTGAACAAACCCAATACAATCTAATCAGTTGAAAAGAGACCTGACATGACAAAATGTTAAACAATGCAAACGACAAAAAACAAAACATAACATAACAAACAAACAAAAACCAGATTTTGGACAAAACAATAAACGAAAAAAATTGAAGTTGTTATCACTAAAACGAAATTGAACTTTAAGAATATGTAAAATGACTACTTATGCATCTACATATTGATTCGCTGCCTTAAAGATATGTATCTTTTATGATTGTATTCTTAATTTGCATGCATACGGTGATACGTATATAGCGCTGATAACTTTTATTGCTCACAATATCTTTCTCAATTTTATTTATTTCATTTAATACTATGACAACTTTAAAAAAAACCCTGATATTTTCGAAATCTCTTAAACCATGCAGCACAAATTGTATTTAGGTCTTTGGTATTTTTTCTATTAATAAAACGATACATGCATTTACTTAACTGAAAGGGAAAACTTAATGACATGTAATTAAATGTTATTTTATGTTCAAATGCAAAGCATAAAACCATGTTCTGAATAAATATATTACCAGCTATATATGATAAATCGTTCGTCACTGTATCATAATAAGATTTATCGTTTTTTCTTCTTCAGTTGATGTTCTGTTTGTCCCTTTTCTCTATTGTGAAATAAACGTAAAATAATAGACTGCGAGTTGTTATAAGTATAGTTATACTACGTAAAGCAATTTAGTACCTTTGTATCAACTATGGCTAGGCGTCTTCCTCGTCTTGGAATTGGTGGGGCTGCAGACTCCTCGGAATGATCAGATGTCAAACTTGACAGACTGGACGAGGCTCGTCTCACTAATGGTCGCCTCTCCTGTTAACAAATAGTTAATTAATTCAATGTAATATAAAAACTCTTTGAACATTCAGAAATTAAAACCTCTGGAAGGAACTTATTTTGTATGACATCAATGGGCGACCGTTTCAAACGTTTTCATTATAGCTCAGTGATTAATCTAAGGTAATAATCATCTTACAAACAGGATATTGAGAGTTTTGAAGTTGTCCATAACTTGTTTATAGATAGATTCAATTTCGTGTTGCACAAAATGTTCTTTATATTGCCATGATCTATCCAAAAGGCAGTTCACATATAGCATGCAAACAAGAGCACGCTAATGTGATAAGAATCATTCCGTGTCACATGTACTAAAAATCAACTTATTTTCGCGAGCGATTTATTTTCGAGACTTTTGCGAGGAGAAAAATAACGCGAATATAAATCGTCGCGAATAAATAAATCTTTATTAATCTACATCAGGTAAATAAGAAAATCGCGAATTTTAAAAGCCACGAAATGAATTAGAATTGGTATAAAGCGAAATAAAGTATCTGCGAAATAACTTGGTTTACAGTATATTCATTGGATACATATATTTCTGTAAGAGTTAACTCATGCAGGACATCAAATCCTTTCATAATTGGAAAGTTGGGCTGGTTAATCCATCAATGTCTCGCCCTTTTTACTATCATTTTATAAATGAATAACAATGCCATATACACGTTGTTCATTTATTGACATAGGTTTTTGATTACAGAAATTTTGAAATACATTTATTTATAGTGGTAAAATATGAAGGTTGCCTAAAAAAAGTAACATCACAAAAATACTAAACTCCGAGGAAAAATTCAAAACGGAAAGTCCCTAAGCAAATGTTAAAATCAAAGCTCACAAAACATCAAACGAATTGACAACACTAGTACAGTACAAATGTATATAATAGTGTAACGGAAATTATGTGTCGTACGTTCAATAATGTCCTGTTTGTCTCTTGAGAATTCACCGAATGCGACACCAGTTAATAATTTGCCTCATGCATAGTGACTCTTGCGGAGTAGGACTCAAATTCACTTAGGAAGTTCTCGAGATTAACTCTCTGTCTCAGGTAAAGTTGTGTTTGATCAATCTTTATTTTTTTTTTAAATATAGCATTTTGAGAACTTGTTGTTTCTTTGTTTTATTTGAGTCATGTATTTGGTTTCCCCTTTGTAGCTTCACTCTGTTTTTAAGAATATTTTTGTTTCCTATTATTATATACGATGTGATTTTGAGGAATATTGCAATCAAACAGCAGCCGAATAATACAAAAAACATCTATACATAAATAAACATTATACGGTCTCTAACAAATTATACAGTTGGTCAAGTTTCAAATCTCATCCAGTTATGGAGATTTTCTAATATAGTAATCTAACATGGATTATAAAAGAATATATCTGCCGTCAACACCTAATTACTAACTGAAGAAAAGAGAGAAAATAAATCTTAAAAATTCTAAAACATTGTGGCAGCTTTGCTGATACGTTATGCATTGATTAAAACTGTATGAGTATCAAAGTCTTCACATGAACAACAATCAGGTTAACCCTTGAACTTAGTGGAGTATGTTTAGAAGGACAAATATTATACTTAGAGACGGACTGATACCAGTGTTTTTTTTTGGTGTTACCAATGAAAGAGTCTTCAACTGAATAGACAAAAGTAGCAGAAAAATCTGCCATGATAGTGGCGCATTAGCATACCTATCACTATAGCGGTTATCTGTATTTATTCTGTGTGACGAACATGAATAACACAGCTTGTCAAGTAAATTTTAATGAATTAAATCGTTAGGAATAAGTGATAATTATTGAAGATAATCATGGAACATAATTATGTGCTTTGGCTTAAGTGTATCTAAGACTAAAACTGAAACAAACGCATAAACTTTATAATGTCAAGGACGTTATTGGTGTAGACTAATCAAGTTTCATAACAATTTGTTTACAATCTTATACCAAGACCATTCCAGCAAATGCATAAACAACGCCTGTAAATTCATAGCATCATGAAAGGACTTCATAAAAGCCTTTCACTTCCCATTTGTCCAATAAAAGATATTTTATATAGAAACGATTTTAATGACAATTGTTGTTACTAATGGTGGACAATAAACAAGAATGTGGTTATATTAACTGATTTAACATGGTCGCTACTAACCCGGTTACAACTAGGAAGTTAATTGTAAATCGTTTTATGGAAGTGTTATGGAATTATTCTTACTTTACTTTGCTTAAATAACAGGGTTACTGTCCTTCAAAGAAAATCCAATATTTAATGTACAGGAATAAAATATAAAAATGGACAAATAAGTTTCTTTGGATGTAACTAAATACAAAATGTGGTATTAGACTGGTTTGGTAGTCAATATAGGTTAATTGACACTAACGAATACACTTTGTCATAATTACGATCGAAATAATTACACATGCAACATTTTAACTATAGATAATGTAATAGATCTAATGAACAGACATTGTACTGAACTAGAATTAGCTTATTTAATTTGATTTACGGAGTTATATATTGCAAGATTTTCCGTGCCTACTCTCTACCAAAAAAAAAAGGGTAGCTATATAACAATGTTACAATAAAGCTGGTGTGTAACTTGAAAATAGTTTTAATATAAAAAAGAAGATGTGGTATGACTGCCAATGAGACAACTATCCACAAAAGACCAAAATGACACAGACATTAACAACTATAGGTCACCGTACGGCCTTCAACAACGAACAAAGCCCATACCGCATAGTGAGCTATAAAAGGCCCCGATAAGAAGTTATTGCGAGTACTTTAATATCGGTATCAAGACATGTCACACAATTTGGTAAATATAATTCCATTGCCCTTAAATATACATATGTCATTCAACTAGGAGGTTTAGCTGGATATACAACCAGGTTTAACCCTCATTTCTTTCTGAAAATACATGTACCAAGGCAGGAATACGACCGTTGTCTTTCAATCGTTCTGTTTGTTGATATATAAAGAAGTTTATCATAAGAATTCATACGTTTTATTTTATTTAACCGTTGTTGAGAAAAACCAATAGTTTTTTTTTTATAAATAATCTTTTTTGTTTGAGTTGTTTTACATTTTTCATGTAAGAATCTTTTATAACTGAAGGCCGTACAGATGCCTATAATTGCTTATATTCACTTCATTTACACTCTGGTTATTGGTGGTCTCATTGGTATTCGATAAACTCATCATAGATACCAGGACTAAATTTTGTATATACGCCAGACGCGCGTTTCGTATATAAAAGACTCATCAGTGACGCTCGAATCAAACAAAGTTAAAAAGGCCGAATAAAGTACGAAGTTGAAGAGCATTGAGGACCAAATTTCCTAAAAGTTTTGCCAAATACAGCTAAGGTAATCTATGTCTGAGGTAGAAAAGCCTTAGTATTTAAAAAAATCAAAATTTTGCGAACAGTAAATGTATTAATATAACCAGATCAATGATAATTCATGTCAGCACACAAAAGTGATGACTACTGGGTTGTGATACCCTCCGGGAAATAAATCTCCACCAGCAGTGGCATCGACCAAGTGGTAGTAAATAAACTCATCATAGATACCAGGATTAAATTCTGTAAAACCACATAGTTCTATTTTAATGTAGTCGAGTATTAGGTTTTTATGGAATTTTCCTTTTTGAATATACAATGTACCTACGAGTTCGGTATGTTTGTTATTTGCAATTTTTGTAAGCTGTTTTGTGTCGATCTAATGAGTTGATAGATATTAGAAGATACGGTATGAGTGGCAATGAGACAAACATTCACCGGAGTTCAAATGAAGTAAAATATAAGCAATTATAGTCTTTAACAATCAGAAAACCCCAAACCTTTCTCAACACATTGGAATAGTATGTTCTTATGTTCTGCTGTTACTCACGATTGCTTATAACGATCTATTAGAATAAAACGTACACATTGAAGCGCTAAATTACTTTGATTTACCATCAAAAATTCATACACGTATTATGTTTTTCCTAGTTTTGGTGTTTGCAAGCATTCCTGATGATTGTCAGTTCGGACGCAATCATTAATGAAATGTTATATTCATCAAATGTGAAATATAAAAACAAGTAGAACCGCAGTTCATCAACAAATGCCTTTCAAATTTATATTAGAATTGTTAACATACTAGATAAGAATTTGTCGGAAATCGTCTAATGGAACTTATCAGATAGACAAAAGAAGATATTTTTATTCAATATCGATCGACATTTTCTATTTTCTGCGTTTGCATCACATGTACTGGAATAGAAAGGCTTCATTCTTTCACTACAATAATTACAGTGAACCTTTTCAATATCTTATATTATTGTATAGCAATATAATATTTCCCACAGAAAGTAACCAAAAGTTAGCGTGCAATAAATTCTAATATTGCACTAGTGCAATAAATCGTAAAAATTCATGACGTCATCAACGACAAAATCTTAGTTTAAACCAATTTTTACTTTCAAATATTATATTGCTATACAATAAAAGGGTTATTGCATGAATATTGGGGAATATTGTCCCTCGTAGAACATATATTGCACTCGCAAGCTCGTGCAATATAAAATTCTACTCGGGACAATAATCCCCAATATTCATGCAATAACCCTATAGTATCAAATTCCAGTAAAGTACATATTACGAAAATAACATATCATATATAATAAGTGGAAATTATTTTTTGGATAGAAAAAAATGAAGAATTGACATTAAACAAGTAATAAGGAAAAACAATCTTATGTAATCTTGTTTTTAAAGAGAAGCAAAATATACCATAGAGATATTCAAACTCATTCGTCAAATCAATTGACAACGTCATGGCAAAAAAGAAAATGACAAACATCATTACACTAAACACAACAAAAAAACGGGGGTATCCCAGATGTTCTGCAATGGTAAGAAAATCCGTCATCTGTTTAGTTTCGTCATTAGTTCAGTTTCGTCCTAAGCACCCCAAAAACGCTCAGAGAAAATTTGTCCTTTTCTGATTTTAAAACCGTACAAGATTAGAATAGTTTTTTTTTATTCCGATTCCCATTTTACCAGCTTTTGCAATTGATTGCGTATAGCATAAATGCAAGAATTACTAGTTTACATTGTACTTTACATATTGAACTGGAAAGCAAATTGACAATTATAGAAATAAAATTATTATTTTGCCTGATATCAAGGCGCCATCTATCCCTTAAGTTATATCTCTTTCAGTTTTCATTGATTATAAGGCAAACGGAGTACATGCCTTGAATACATTTTGAATATCTGTTATATAATATATTGTATACAAGCTGGAATCTCCATGATCAAAAAGGCGCAATTAGCAAATGTAACACTTTGATGATGTAACCGAACAAGCACAGAAATTAACGCTAAATATGAGGAAAATGCAGTCCTTATAGAAAAATATTTTGAGAAATTATTTAAAAAAATACTTTGGTTGGTTGTTTATCATCTTAGATAATCTCTCTTCTCTATGAATGAATAAAAAATGAACGTTGTGGACAGTTATGAAACTTCTCATGATACAAACGTTTGTACTTCCAGTCCCAGAGGGTATAATAAGCTCGATATTCAATTCTTTAGTCCTGGCATGATTCATAAAAAAATTCTTCTAAAATTGTAAAGTAACCAATGTTTCAAATCCCTCAGGCAAAGTTAACAATTTTCCTCTTCTACTGTTTCGATTATTATACATCATTGGCTTTCAAATATTCGGTTTTAAGCGTTCCTGATGAAGGCAAATACAGGAAAGCGCTTCGGACGCATGCAATCCTTTTTTTTGTAAATGCCTTTGGAATAAATTATTTTACTAAACTTATAAAAGTAATGGGTACATTAATTAATGTAACACTTTGAGTGGTACAGTGGTCGGTAAATGAGAATGGATTTTCTTTTTCTTATCAACATAAAATTGAGAATGGAAATGGGAAATGTGTCAAAGAAACAACAACCCGATCATAATACAGAGAACAGCAGAAGGTCACCAAACATATTTTGACCTTTGTTTTACGTGTATTAATATTGATGATTATATGTTTGTATTATTTTTAGAAGTTTTTCTGCATGATTGTGATTTGGAATTAAACAGCATATTCATCTGTAATAAAATGGTATTCATCGCACTAAACATTAGGTGATTATTATGTATAATTATGGTAAAGTATATGAGTCACTGTAACAGCTGGGTTTGGTAAAAAGTTGCCAATAAATACATTTGTTGCTCTTGAAATATAAAATAAAAAAATATCTACTGTTGTTAGTTTCCATAAGATTAATATGGAGTTTGATCAACATTTTTAAAAAAATTGAATAATTTCACTTAGGAATGAGAGAATTTTTTTTTATATCCTATCCTCCTTATATTGCCTCTAATACCCTGCTAAATAACTCCCCAATTTTCTTATCAAGGGTTTCAGACGTGAGCACAGCTTATCAGCGCCGTCATAATTTCTAATGAGAAGTGATCAGCCACGTCACAATGTGTGAAGAAACTGTATTAGTGTGCGGAAAAAGACAAGAATAAGTACACGATAAACATATTATAAAGTTTTCTCCGATTAGATACAGGAAATATCATCCGCTCGCCACTGCGCTCAATGGCAAGTCTTAATATACATTAAATAGTTAGTAGCTTTAAATAAAAAGTAAAATCACAAAAATACTGAACTCCGAGGAAAACTAAAAAAGACTTGGTACAGGCATTTCTTGAAGAAAATTGGAGATTAAACCTGATTTTAAAGCTAGATAAACCTCTCATTTATAATGTTTAAAATAGGCTACAGCTGTCGATATATATACAAAACATTTTCTCGTGATAGTATTCTTATGCAGTAAGACCATATCAACGTTCCCTCATATATAATTATATTTTCATAATGATGTTCTGTTTTTGGGACTGAACATTAGAAGTCAATTACAAATGATTGTCTAGCCGGTTTACGATTGAACGCGGATTTAGGAGGCTATTGCTACATATAGAGAGTAATTTTGTCAAACGATAGTTTTATTAGACTATGACACTGGAGTATTTAACACATAAAACTTAGTATAATCTATAGATATAAGAAGGTGAGTGCCAATGAGACAACTCTACATCCAAGTCACAATTTATAAGAGTAAATCATTACAGGTCAAATTACGGTCTTCAACATATACACATATCGAAATAATTATATTTAAAATATCTTTGTAGTCATTAGAGATATTGATATCAAACTATGCCGTATTGTTTACCAATATATTGGCAGTACTAGCTGCAGGACCATTCGTTATTGATAATTTGAAAACTTCCAGTGGGTCTATCTAGAGAAATGATCAAAATATCAATAATAATTTACAGATAGTAATCATTGCTTTATAGTAAGACATCGTTATCACATAAATAATTCATGTGTGATATTTCCATAACAAATCCTTCAAATAGGCGGACTTAAGACTATAGACGGATCCGAGTTAAAACAATTTGTCCCTAACGAGTGATACGTCTCACTGCAAACCGTTCTATTTCAATTGCGCTAGTTAATTGAATATAAGACTCAGAGAGCCAGTCTTGCTCCATTCAAATTAATATGTTCACATCCTAAATATGGTGGAAAACAAGTTCATGTTTTTCTCTGATTGTAATGACGTCTTTACACTAAACCCATTGGAAGGCAGATGTGTCCTGATTGATAATTTAATTTTAGATACACAATTTATTAGCAGTTGTTATTGGCTTTGAACTACCTTTTGGGACTTGCAAGTACTCGATTCTGTACATTGTGTCTTTTCTGTTGTTAGCGATAAATAAATTCCCTGTCACCTCCAGTCTATATTTTTGTTAGTTGTATTGTGCCTTGTATCAATCTATTCACTTAAGCCCTTTTCTACTGATTTCATAGTTTGTTTTTATATCGCGCTGTAGCAATGGTTCATGTTGGGCCTTTGATAGCCCATTATACTGTATGGGGTTTTCTCATTGTTGCGTAGGGTGCCTATGAATAATGTATGTACTGTCGAATATAAGAGTGCTGTTGGATTAGTTCCTGCAAATTATGCATTAGTTTCACGTTAGACATGGTCAACCCTTGTATTTCGTGACTTTAAGGGATCAGATGTATAGTAAGGGTTCTTTTTTCATTTGTCGTGTATTGAAAAAAGTCTAGTTATTCTGTCAAGAGTGAATTGACATATCGCATTTTAGCAGTACGCGAAGTCAAATCTAATAACGATTTATTTATTTTGTGCAATTTAAACGATAAAATAAAATAATTATCTCAATACTAAAACCGATTAGACCATGCTGTCTACTAGATCAATAACCCTAAATAAATTCTTGTATATCAGCTGCATATGTTGATATTTTCACTCAAAAAAGCAGAACATGTTATCCACAAAAATAGGTGCATAGCCCCTCCAGTAAAAACTTTTGATCTTCAACATGTTTACCCGTTACATGTTTTTGTCGCAAAAGCAGGATAATGCAACACTATGAAGTCGTTAAAAATGGACCAATCAAATTACTTTTTACATAAATTCAATGTTTTTTAGATTATTATACAAATATAAAAAACTGACAATGTGCGTTCTAAGACCTGAATGAATGTTACTTTATAAACTTTGAGGAGCTTTTACCCAAATGTCAATGTTAAAACGAGCACATATTATCACATAGAAATTCTTTGCATTGATGCTTTGCATGTAAACAGCATGCGAGGAAGTAATTTTCAGGAAACTATCTCTTATTTCTTGGATAAATATGATCGAAAAATTGGAGAATTTCAATTAGTCTATCTGACAGTCGTTGTATTAGTTAAAAAATCTGTCAATACGGGATGGTGTTTACATAATTTACATTTCTAGGGAGAGTGTTCAAGTTAGAAAATATAAAACATATCCAAAGTAAATTAGACATCTATTTATTCAGGTATTGGAATATTTTCTATTAAAAAGGATATGTGGTATATTAAATTTAAACAAAATAACAGACATATTTGTCCACATAACCACAAATATTGCACTATAATAGATAAAAACACTGTGATAGCCAAGTTTACGTTTGAATCTCCCTTTGTAGAATAGTCTAAAACAATATGTTATGAAATAGTTGATCGAAGATGCAAATAAAGTATCATTTATATTATCAAATAATCATCTTTCAATAAATCATCATACTTAAATTTAAAGTTTGCTGTTACTATAGTGTTTTCATCAAAGTTTTAAAGGGTTGAATATTACCATTGTGTTTGAAGATCCCGAGGTTGGGGGGGGGGGGGGGGGGGAGGGGAGAATTTAAAGCGAAATTCACAACCCTATGAGAAAGAAGATAGTTGTTCTTTTCCTAACTTAAGTAATAATTTTCATCCCAATAAATGACAAAAAAACTTTTAATTTTTACCAGCTGGATTAAAGTTCAATATATTCACCCAACTATGTGCACTATATTTACATATTATAAAAATTCAAACCTATTTGATTAAAATCAAAGTGATAATTCTCTAATTATAGGTAGCTTTCAAAGATGAATATTTCTGTCTTTTGCTTTAACAAATAACAATGTATAATACATAACCTCGTGGAGAGGGCTTACATAGGCTACAACTGTATACCTGTTGCCCAATCTAATTCAATTTATTTGAATAAAATATTGTTTAAACTAAACTAAATATAACTGAGCAACACCATCACGAACATATGTGATCAATTGAAAATTCAGTGAAAACCGAAATGAAACAAAAATTCAATTCTCATTGGAATTCGAACCGTATTTATTATAGTTTATCATTCGTGAACATGTCAACATGTTACTTAATAATTTAAAATAGGATATCGTGATATCTGACATCATTGATATCATATAAATTCAAATCATTTTGCAATAAGAATTATTTTCTAGTGACGCCTGTTCTGCAAATGTTTAGGATAGGTCTTGATTGGATGTTTTTTATAATATTTTTTTCACTATGTTTTAACGGAAATTATTTTTAAATGACAAACATGGCCAAGTGAGGATACGTTAAAATGATACATTGCATGTTACAACCAGGAGAGGAAACAACCTTAAGGAAACTGTCTATTATTTTGTAATTAATATGATCGAACCAATCCTGTGAACAAGTTTAAAATTGCTTTATAAAAATAAAATGTCTTATCGATGAGTAGAATCCTTTTATCAAAGTTTAATTACATTATATTTTGTAGAAATTGGTTTTGCAACATAAAAATAAATGTTATTCAATCCGAGTAATGCTTGATAAATTCGCTTTTCAGAATCTAGTTAAGATTTCCAATCCCTTTGGTAAAGTTAACCTTGTATGCATTTTAGATTTCTTTTTTGGTCACTTTTGATTAAAAACCTAGTTAAGTACTTATATTTACTTTCACAACAATAAATCCGATGGTAACAAGGAACAAATGTTGTTCACATCCGTGTTGGTTTGTCTATGGTGGAAAGTTGTTCAGGTCCTTATCAGTTTGTTTTTCGTAAATATTTTACTCATGGCAGGCATACTACATCTCCTATTTGTGTTTTAGTTGGAGTTTAAAATGAAAGCCGTACAAGTGGAGGTTTTATGTGTTTGTGGACTGTTATTTTCATGGTTGTCTCTTTGCGTTTGACAATAGTGTTATCATACTTCACCACATATTTGCTCCTTCCCCTTGATTTCTTTAATTTAGCCTGACAATTTGTTCAAAGTCAGGAATATACCATAACAATTTAATTATCCTCCATAATGTTTATAGAGAATAATTATCACATTTCAAAGGAAATTCGTCCTTGCTTTCGTTTATATTCTTTATCATGGCATCTGCTAGGAAACCTCTAAGGACAAGGAGCGGGATATAATAATTCAAAAGACCTTAGTGTTGGCTAAACGACACTCTTTGGTTTCATTTACAATATCAGTATATAATATTGCAGACGGTAAATGTTAAAGTAATGCAGGGTTCATAATTATATAGGGGCAATGCCTTATTAAAACACAGAGCCCTATTCAACAGTGCTATGTCTTTTGGTGTACTTCAATAATGACCGATTATTTTTAAGAATAAGAATAGAAAACAGTTTCAATGCGTGACGTTTTTGATACGCCGTTTTATAACAAATAGGATTCGCAGGACAACAATAAAAGTACCAGTCCTTTGATGTTTATTGTTTTCCAATATACTTGTTCTTTTATTTACATCCGACCAATATTCCTTAGTTTTTAACCGAAGTCTGAGTGCAATAATAATTGTCCTCGTGTTAAAAGCATCAATTCGTGGTTTCTGATATATCCCTCGCTAGATCGAATTTTAGTTTTGATTACATAGGTATGCTGGATATAGTTTATTAAACATGTCATGTTAAACTATATAAATTATAAATATGTTAGTATTTTTTTAAACTCATGATTCCCTTATTTACATTTTGCAGTTTGTTAAACTTTTATTGACATTAAAGGTTTCTATATTAAATTTATATGAAACTAGAATGTAATTTCGTTCATCAACATTTTGAGAAAAATTAGAAATAAGAAGATTACTTTCAAGTCACAATGTGTAAAACGTAAACAATTATAGGTCAATGGCTCTCATCGCACATCAAGCTATACAGGGTCCAAAATTGAATATTGTTAAAAAAAATTAACCAACGGTCTAATCTATATAACATATGAGAAACGAGGAACACTTATGAACCACATCAACAAACGACAACTACAGAACCACAGGTTCCTAACATAGGACATAGATCATTGTTGTCTCATTAACGTTTACCCATCGTCTTGTACATACAAAATCTTATTTCACTAACTTTTATTATTTTTCCTGAACCCTCTCTTAAAACGTTTAATACTTTGTAACTATATTGTATAATAGTTTTAATACGCACAGCCACACGTCAAGCACATATATACATATGCGTGCTTTAGATGTATGCATGTGTCTTATATGTATGTATGTGCCTTATATGTATATGTACCTTTGAGATGTCATACACCAGTCATATACACATACATATATAAGTGACAAAGGACATGGATAACTGTATATTCGATGAGACAGAGAAACTGTAACAGTACTGTAGGGAAATCATATATATATATATATATATATATATATATATATATATATATATATATATATATATATATAACATTATTTACATTGAGCTAAAAGCATGACACACGATAATCGAAGACTAGACAATTGTTCGTAAATACATTCAACACTTTAAATAATGGTTCAATCACACAAACAAGGGATTTTAGAAACAGTGTCAACAGTTTTTATGCGTTTTATAATATTGATTGTTTTGTTTCCAGTGTGCAGAAATGACAATGGCAATATTTTTTGCATTTTTGTTTTCCTTTAAATTGAATGTTGTCATATTTTGGTTTCTTACAATCGGATTTCGGTTCGTTGTTGCTAAATATGAGTTGCATAACTTTATATTAAACTGAATAACTTTATATTAAACTATTAATAAAGTTTATTTCTATTGAAATATTACGCAATTTTAACATTCGTTGTATCATGATTTTAAGATCTTTATGCATGTATCACAAATCATTGCAGTTAATCCTTTGAATCGTTTCCCCCAAAGGTTGGTTTGCTTACTACATTGCATGACATAATTCATTGAAGGTTTGCCTTCGTTGATAATACAGATGAGTATTACCCGAGATAAAACTCAACTCTGACAGACAATAAGTGGTTTTATTGCACAGTTTAATTGTACCAGTCGGATAACTGGCAAAATAATATACACGCTTAAAGCCTCAATGTATTTAAAAACGATATTTTTTGGAGTCGGTAAATCATCATATTAAAAAAAAGATAAAATTTCCAAAATTTAAAGATTTAAATTTGTGTTTATTATGATCCTTTTCTAATCTATAATTTGGAGGCATACCCGTCAAAGAGCTTAAAATATTTGCGCATACTACCACATTTTAGCCGGAAAATTATGAGTTTAACTTATAGAAATAAGACTTTTTAACATCTTAAGAAATATTTCGGCTTTCCAAAATTTGCATTTCACAAAATGACTAAAAAAAATTTACAGCGCGTAAATATTATATCAGTTTAAAATTCTGCACAAATCGCATAAGATCGAAATTGAATTTACTTTTGGCGTCGGTATTTGATGGGTTATAGGTGGTATGTTTAACCCTAGTGAAGAAATAACTGTCGCCATGTCACCAACTTGGTTCCTTCAATACTTCAATATCATACACGCTATGTGTTCTATTACTGATATGATATGATATGATATGATATATATATAAATTTTTGTTTTAAATCAAACAGAAGTACTCTATATAAATAATCATCAGAATGATCTTGATTAGACTATAAAAGCAGCATAGATTATACTTTACGAGAGATACAGAAACTACCATACGATTGACAATTTATGATACTTATAAAAAGAATCGGTTACAACAGTATGATTATATTATTTTGTTATTTCAAATTTGCTATGGAGAATAGTTGCGTTAAAGAAAATGCAATGTGCGTTTTTGGAGAATCATATTTTAGAAACAATACACACAAGCTTTCTGCAAAAAGGAAGGAAAAAACTTGTTGACTAAATACAAAAATGTACCGGAACTTCCATAAGCACTTCGTGAAAGAGAGAAAAAAGCAGTATGACTGTACCTGAACATCTATAATTACTTGAAGAAAGTCAAAAAAACAGTATGACTGTACCTGAACATCAATATCTTCTACCTCTAATGATAATTCCTCTATTGTACTCCCATGGCGCAAGTTTTTTAAACGTTCTCTGCGTAAATTTTGACGTCGTCTGACCGACATTGTTATAAAAATATGCTGTTTCTTTTCAAAACAACAAAGCTTAACTACCAAGCCATAATGCCATGTCCAATACTTTGCTCTCTCACCAAAGTCATGATAGTTGATTATATTTGTCACAATTATTCATTTCTAATATAAATATCATTCCAATCCCTTAAGCACAGTATTAGTTTATATTACTTATTTTAGTCCGTTTTGTACATTATGCCTAATAATACTAGTAGTACCACCGGCAAAATTGGTCTGATTAAAACTGATGGCGCGTTAGGATATCACAAAGCTACTCGAATGGACACAAATCGCTCCATTCGGATTGAAATGATTGGCTTGAATTTGGTACTTATAGGCCGATTACTTATTGTACAAACTAGGTGGAAAATCGAAGATGCTACATTATCATAGAATCTGCCTATTGGATTGTCCGTTACATTGTGATTAAATCACAGTTCGTGGTATATTGGTTTTTCTGAAGAATTTATATCATTATTAACATTATACCTTATTTTGTAAAGTTGAATTCACTGTAAAATTATATTCAGATGATAAATGGATGATATGATATGTTAGCTAATCAAGGAAATTGAGTATCTTTTTAATATGAATGAAATAGGACAGCAACAAAGCCACAAATAAATTATAAATATGTATTCATTCATGAGACTGGCGAACTTGAATGAATAAAATTAACGGTACCAATTTTCTTGCACCAGATGCGCATTTCGACAATACATGTCTCTTCAGTGATGCTCGTGGCCAAAATATTTGAAATCCAAAGCATATATACACATGTAAAAGATGAAGAGCTATAATCCAAAAGGTCCAAAAAGTATAGCCAAATCCGTGAAAGGAATCAGAGCTTTGCATGAGGGAGATACATTCCTTAATTTATAATAATTCTATCCTTATGTAATAGCAAATTTTATTAACACAAACAATCCATATTTTAATGACCATGACCCTAGTAGATACAAATTAGTTAAGCATGTTATATAAAAACTGTTAACGGTCACCACAGATACAACTTGAAGTCTTGTAGGTTTTTGTTGAGACTCATCAGTTTTGCTCGGATCCAAACAGTGTGAAGGTCAAAACAATAGAAATAAAAGTAAATGACTACATTTTGTACATTGTAAATGACAAAAAACAAAAACGACAAAAGGGTTACTGTTTAAAGACTTTTTAGATAATTGTTTTTATTGTATAATATGATATGCTATTTTGACCAAATAATTTATTGAAACGCGTTTTTGCAGCGGTTTTTGCAGTTTTAAAGCGGAGTTGGTACTATTGTTCGATTTGTTCTCCGTTAAAAAAATGTAGTCCTTTTAAATATGCCATAGCAGTTCTTACACCCAAATTGTCACTGCATATGGGGAATACCGTAACTAACATTACTATCACACAAATTTTCTGTATTCATTAAATACAACCCTCTACAATGAATCAGTTTTACATATATATCGTTAGGCTGTTTGTTAAAGGCAAAATTTGAAACTTTCATTATGCATGATTGTCTTCCATTCTGCAGATCCTTCCTTATATAATCGTTCACTTATTTTCCTGATCATATAAGAGAGAACCGATATCCAAATAAAATGAAATAGTTTTGTCGATGGAGATAAACCATAAAAACTGTCATAAAATCGCATAAGATCAATGAGATGTCACTCACATTTTTCACCGTTAAAGTTCAAAGGAATACAATGCAACTCACAAGTGCCAAAGTTAAAAAATCTTGAATGGATTATGTTATTCCGGCTTGATATCAAATCCTACAATAATTTATTGCTATATTGAAATATTGACATTCTGGGAGATATACCGTGACTATCAGATGATTGTTAGATAGTTTTATCACATTGTAGTTTATTTAAATAACTAAACAGTAAATTTGGTAAAATCGATCAAACTTTAAAAAAACCCTTAAATGACAATCATTATTCATTAGGATTAAAATAACCTAAAACTTGTATGCTCTGTATTGTTATTGAATCCATTGTCTAAATCTCTTGAGAATAGCATAGTAGTTGCAAATTTGATTATCATGCATGCTGATCAAATATTATAGTGGTTAAATGATCCAAATGTTATCGTTGTATAGAAAAATCAAATTAGTTATTTATTATATATGTACAGAATAAATGTCAAATTCTGAATTGTTCCATTGGGAATTATTACTGAAGACATCCTTGAATGAATATTTACAGGTTAGTTAAACAATTGGCAATACCTTCAAACCAGTAATAACTCCTTCTGTTTACTTTCATGATTTTTAAATAAATCCATTAATATAAAGATACAAAGGTGACAATTAGACCCATAAGTCGAAGAAAGTTTAAGACACCATCACCATACGATAAAAGGCGAAAAGACAGTCAACAAAACACGATCACCATACGATAAAAGGAGAAAAGACAGTCAACAAAACACGATCACCATACGATAAAAGGCGAAAAGACAGTCAACAAAACACCATCACCATACGATAAAAGGCGAAAAGACAGTCAACAAAACACGATCACCATACGATAACAGGCGAAAAGACAGTCAACAAAACACGATCACCATACGATAAAAGGCGAAAAGACAGTCAACAAAACACGATCACCATACGATAAAAGGCGAAAGACTTTCAGTCAACAAAACATCATCAACATACGATAAAAGGCGAAAGACTTTCAGTCAACAAAACATCATCAACATACGATAAAAGGCGAAAGACTTTCAGTCAACAAAACACGATCGCCATACGATAAAAGGCGAAAGACTTTCAGTCAACAAAACACGATCACCTTACGATAAAAGGCGAAAGACTTTCAGTCAACAAAACATCATCAACATACGATATAGGCAACAAAACACTAAAATAGTACCCCCCCAAATATAAAAGGAGATAAGACTTTCAGTTCATTAAACACCAACACATCAAGATAAAAGGAAAGAAAGACTTTCCGATCACAATAAATCACCGGCAAAAGATAAGAGTCTGAAAAATTTTCCGTTCACAAAATACTATAACCAAATTAAAGATTAAAGGTGAAAAGACCTTCAGTCATGCAACACAAACGCTATTACCAAACACAACACAAAATGGAAAAACAAAACCGGAGATGGATGCAGAAAAGCACGGACGATGAATATAATTACAAAAATAAAAAACTAAAAAACCTAGCCAATACTATGGAAAAACCCCAAAATCGTTGATGAAGTCATTTTTCCCAGCTGAAAACTTTTGCCATATGCGATATCTACAGTTTAAAAAAAACACTATTTCAATACAACACTAAAACCAAACTTAAGCAAGTATTTTGCTGTATCGAATGTCTGTTAACAAGGTTGCTTATACAATGTAAGTCATTGATGTCATTATTCTAATATTCGTCATAATTATGTCATTATATCATTTCAATATGACCATCCTTAGATAATCATCATTATACAGAATACATTGCAAAATGTTCTTCTTTGTACAATTAAAAACATTATCAGCTGATTTACACATGCAATTGTATAACCAGTCTTTATGACGTAAGAAAAAGGCCTTTTCAAACTTAAATGCGTCTCTTCCAAACAATTATAGAAAACCAGCTCAATTTACACGTTGTTATTGACAGCAGCTGTCTAAAAACACAAACTTTTACAATAGGCATGCGCCTTTGCACTATAATTCTTAAATACTTGTTCTTTCGATTATTTAATCTTGGTAATGTTTTACCGACACAACATAAAAACTAATTTCTTAGAAGTCATGTTCAGTAGTTGTCGTTTGTTCATGTGGTTTATAAGTGTCACTCGTTTCTCCTTTTTTATATAGACTAGATGGACCAATGGTTTTCCATACTTTAACCTCTGATGGTTTACTTTTACAAATTATGACTTGTACTTGTCTTATTGGCACTTATATCACATCTTTCTATATCTATATAAATAGCCCGGACATGAAAAATATGAAACAATTCAATTGAAACCCTAACGGTCACATTTTATAAAAAAACAATTTACGAAACAAATATTATGACAAACATGAACCAACGACAACCACTGAACTGCAGGTTATTGACTTGGAACAGGCACATTCAGAATTTTGTAGGATTAAATATGTTATAAGGGGCCATCCCTCCCCTAACTTCGAACAGTTATGTAACTGTACAACATAAGAACAAACTATAAAGATAAGTTGAAAAGGACTTAAATTATCAGATCGGTATAAAGCAGAAAACATCTAACGAAAAATACAGACCGAACGTGGGAGTGTACGTATGCATTCCTAAACACAAAACAAAAAGACACAATTAAAGTACAGTTCTGAGAGTACTCACAGATACTGACAACTAGTTTAAACAAATGTGTATCCATTCTTGGTCAATGAATTGTAAATTAAGCAAATATAAATATAAAAAAAAATCTATTTAGACGTCTTACAATCGCAAAACTAAACAAAAGTCCTATGCGAAAAGTAAAATCACAAATATACCAAAATTTGTGGAAAATTTCAATACGGAAAGTACCCAAATCAAATGGCAAAATTACAAGCTCAAACACATCAAACGAATGGACAATAACTGTCATATTCCAGGCTTGGTACGAGCATTTTCCTATGTAGAAATTGTGCATTAAACCTGGTTTTATATCTATCTATATCTCTCACTTGTATGCCAGTCGCATCAAATTGTATTATGTTGACAACGATGTTTAAACAAAGCAAACAGAGTAAAAATGTCAAAAAGTACAACAATCAACATTGTGTTATTTATTATTAATCCCTATAAAAACAAACAAATATGTAACACAACAGCACATAAATTCATATAGACAAAGCACATTAACAAGACTGAAAGACATGAATATATAAATGTACAATAGCGCAATAATACAATGACGGGATGTATAACTACGGAGCCACGTCGTATGTATCAAAGAAACACAAAAATGCAACGGGGGAATTGGGTTTGGCGTGATAAAATGAAATAGTTGGTTGGATATACATAAATGAGATACAAACGTATGACAGACACACTATGAAATATAGATTGAAATGGCTTAACCTGATAGATTTGTTTAAAACAAAAACAAGTAAACATACACTGAACGGATAAGTGTGATATATGACAAATTCTACTTATTTTCGTGGATTCTTTATTTCACGTTTAGCCCTTTCAAACTGATTTGATTGAGAATTATTATTATTTCATCTTTAATTTATGATGTGTATTTAAAGGAAGATATTCATTTCATACATGTAGCTCTACTGTACATGCATGTACCAAGTCAGGAATATGAGAGTTGTTATCCCTTCGTTTTATGTATTTTTGATGCTTTTGATTTTGCCATTTGATTAGGGACTTTCCTTTTTGAATTTTCCTCGGAGGTTAATATTTTTGTGATTTTATTTTTGAACATATAGCAAAACATATTTTGTTATGTATTAATACATATAAAAAAGTTAATGTACAGATTAATCAATATTCAAAGATCTGTCGTCGGTGTTGAATTGATACCCTTTAAGGGTCTATGAGTTTACTTTAATGTTGTCAATACTTAAGGACTTTATAAAAATATAGCGTGAAGGCTAGGATATGGTATAATCATTTGATAAGAATTCTACTGGAACAACCAAACTTACAAAATCTAATTTTTGTTTCTAAGATAGAGCAAATGTCTATAAGTAACCTTATAATGAAGGTTGAAATATCAATGTTTAAATCACAAAACTAAGTGTCTTTGTCTAAATTTCCCATAACAAACGCAACAGAAATGCGACATGCGACCAATCTTTCATGTATGATAGAATGAAATTCAAAACAGTGTAGCTGTGGCCATTGATTGACACATTAAAATCATCCATTGACTGGGACAAAATTGTCCCAGTCAATGGATGATTTTAATGTGTCAATAAATTGTCCCAGTCAATGGATGATTTTAATGTGTCAATCAATGGCCACAGCTACACTGTTTTGAATTTCATTCTATATGCTACATGTAAAAAGGAAAGCATTCGTTTACTTTTCCACCATTTCTTCCTTTACAAACCCATAACTGTTGTTGAATATTAAATTATGTATTAGAAGTAACATACTTGAAAAAAAAACATGACAAAATGTGTACTAAAAAATATATATATTTTAAGATCAAGATGTTAAAACAGATAGATGAAACAACCTTACCTGCTTCGTTAAGGCAAAGGGTACGTCTCAATGTTAAGGAATAGATGTAAATAGTTTACATTATCCTTGTAGATATTTTTACATTTCTATATCTGCAGTTTCTCTTACGCACTAAAGTTATTAATTTGGCGTCAATAGGTCAAGAAAAAGCATGTAAACTAATGCATTCGGTAATAAAGATAAGCAAGCAGTGGGAATTTATAATTGTATTCATACAGTTTACCCTCATTTATAATGTATATTTTATGGATCTATCAAAGCCCCTGAGATAAAATACTGTTATGTATACCCTATTGACTTATAAATGACGTACATGCATACTAATTATCTATTTAAAGAACAAATGTAATCCTTTTATATTTTTGAATGAAAAAAAGAACTTCGGGCAAACAGAACATTACTTTTAAAAATGTATAACAAATGCAGAAATGTAGAAGTCCGTGTTTAGGAAGGAGAAACCTCAACAGGGTCTTTTATAAAAGAAACACCAACAGCAGCAAAGTGTAAGACGGCACAAAAGAAATGCAAAAGATATCAACAGGGACGTTCAAACTAATAAATATTCTGGCAAAAAAACCCCAACCCAAAGACAAATTTCACATGCTCTGGAAGGGTAAGCAGATCCTGCTCCACATCTGACACCCGGCGATTGATATTCGTGTGTTGTTTAAACTGCGTTGTTATGTGACATAATTCTTCCATAAAGTTTGTGCCTAATCTGTCAAAGACAATATGATCCCAATGATAAAAAAACCTTTACTCTATCGAACTGTTTTAATATTTTCTTATTAAAACTCGTCTAAAAAGGTTGCAAAATTCGGTTTTTGTACCATAGACAAGCTTTCACAACTATTTAAAAATAAACAAATATCATTTATTACTGGTTACACTTTTGTTTGCCTATGTCCGTTGTAAGAAATTTCCAACATCCGTTTTTTCTTATTATATACATATTACGTACAAAAGAGATGTGAATATTGTTTTAGTGCAATGCAATCATACACTCAAGTGAAAAATAACTTGGGTACAACAATAAGTAAGAAGGTAATACAAACAAAATATCCACAATGAAGAAGCAAATTGTGCAATTTTTCAACGAAACATAAATTGTGTATATGCTTTTGTCCAGAAAAAAAATTCAAGTGCATATTATAGATCATAACTCAATAAAAGTTAAACTGCATTTGACTTTTTTCTGTTGGTAATTTAAACTTGAACATGGTGAGACTTGAGCAATACAACAGAAACACAACTGGGTTGAAAAGAAAAACGACGAATTGTGATTTACATACCAGTTCATTTGACGTAAGTGTTCTAATTGTTCTAACCCACGATGAACTTCCCTAAATCAGAAATAGAATTAATTAACATTCAGAATAGAGCAAAACAGGTTACAAGATAAAACATTTGAATAGGAGCGATTCAAATAGAGTTCATTAGATTGATAAAGCTTTAAAAAAGTTGTATAGCCGTTACATCTCGTTCTCGGAATCAGCACACATAAATATCAAGTATATTTGTAAATATGCGATAACTGATAACTAGCGTGTCATGTTCTACATATCATTTGAAAGAATATAAACCAACAAAATTTAAAAACAAATACATGATTTTGTGTTTGCATCATGATTTACATCAAAAGAAAAACGGCTCATACCGATGTTTTTAGCTTCATTGTAAAGGTGTCTCGCTGTTATTGCAAACCTATGGTGGCCAGATGCGGCCATTTCGCCTTTTCGCGTTTTCGAGTTTTCTCCTTTTACTTTGCAAATGCGTAATCGCGAAATCGAGAAATCGAGAAATCGGGAAACGAACCCTATCATAGTTTTCCATAGATTCACTTGCAAGTTACCTGTCCATTTAAACTTTTGTAAGTTCTATTGTCCCATTGAACAAATACAACAGTTTTTATTCTCTGTACAGTTTATTTGATAGGACCAGGACCTTTAAATTTCTCCCAAGAGTAATCTATCACTCATTGATTAATTTACCTGAGTAAAAAAAAAATTCTTCCAAATAAATTAAAATACACTTGTAATTGTTCAATATACCCTGGTTGTTGGTTGTTGCTTTTTCATCATTCAAAACTGAGTTTATTTTTTGTTTTCATGAAGGGATGTCAATAGTGTATTTATTAGGACAGAAATCAATATAATAGATGTGTGCAGATTGATAATTTAGTCTTAGATGCATGATTTTTTTATTAGTTGTTAGTGGCTTTGAACTAGCTGTCAGTTAACTGCGAGTACTCTCAGATCTGTTCCTAGTGTCTTTTTGTTGTTTGGATGTAAAAGTACCAGGCCACATCCACTTGTATTTTTGTTAATCTGATGAGTTAAGCCTTATTTTAATAGTTTGTTCTTATGTTGAGTGTAATTTAATCTCTCATCAATAAGTGTGTGCACACTTATGTTGAGTTTTATTTAATCTCTCATCAATAAGTTTGTGCACACTTATGTTGAGTGTTATTTAATCTCTCATCAATAAGTTTGTGCACACTTATGTTGAGTGTTATTTAATCTCTCATCAATAAGTTTGTGCACACTTATGTTGAGTGTTATTTAATCTCTCATCAGTAAGTTTGTGCACACTTATGTTGAGTGTTATTTAATCTCTCATCAGTAAGTTTGTGCACACTTATGTTGAGTGTTATTTAATCTCTCATCAATAAGTTTGTGCACACTTATGTTGAGTGTTATTTAATCTCTCATCAATAAGTTTGTGCACACTTATGTAAAGTGTTATTTAATCTCTCATCAATAAGTTTGTGCACACTTATGTTGAGTGTTATTTAATCTCTCATCAATAAGTTTGTGCACACTTATGTTGAGTGTTATTTAATCTCTCATCAATAAGTTTGTGCACACTTATGTTGAGTGTTATTTAATCTCTCATCAATAAGTTTGTGCACACTTATGTTGAGTGTTATTTAATCTCTCACCAGTAAGTTTGTGCACACTTATGTTGAGTGTTATTTAATCTCTCACCAGTAAGTTTGTGCACACTTATGTTGAGTGTTATTTAATCTCTCATCAGTAAGTTTGTGCACACTTATGTTGAGTGTTATTTAATCTCTCATCAATAAGTTTGTGCACACTTATGTTGAGTGTTATTTAATCTCTCATCAATAAGTTAGTGCACACTTATGTTGAGTGTTATTTAATCTCTCATCAGTAAGTTTGTGCACACTTATGTTGAGTGTTATTTAATCTCTCATCAATAAGTTTGTGCACACTTATGTTGAGTGTTATTTAATCTGTCATCAGTAAGTTTGTGCACACTTATGTTGAGTGTTATTTAATCTCTCATCAGTAAGTTTGTGCACACTTATGTTGTGTGTTATTTAATCTCTCATCAGTAAGTTTGTGCACACTTATGTTGAGTTTTATTTAATCTCTCATCAGTAAGTTTGTGCACACTTATGTTGAGTGTTATTTAATCTCTCATCAGTAAGTTTGTGCACACTTATGTTGAGTGTTATTTAATCTCTCATCAGTAAGTTTGTGCACACATATGTTGAGTTTTATTTAATCTCTCATCAGTAAGTTTGTGCACAGGGAATGTTTCATTGGATTGCTTTCAACCTTAGTTTCATAAGGTGCATAAATGAGGACTGAGACCTCTGTACAACTATATCCATTTGGTCTTTTTCATGTTTGACCTCTGTTATGTCACGATTTAATTCTTTAATTTCTTTTTCCATCACTTTTTTCATTCTGCTGACCTCTGGTTTGTGTTTGTCTCTTGTTCCACAATTCTCCCATGAGGTACATTGTTTTTTCATACAATGGATCTGTCCTTATTTCCATCCGACTTATGGCCTTGAACATGACAAATTGAACATGTCTGGGTTTTATAAGGCCCTTCAGGCTCAGGTAAGGGGATGAATTGTGCAGATAGTTTCAACATCTGTAAATCCATGATCATTAAATGTGGCAGAGTTCTTCTTATAATCAGAACCAAATTGTTAGAAAAAGTGTTCAGAAGTCATTTCAAAACTAATTATTGCCAAAAATGGTTCTTACTTTCCAAGAGAACAAATTTACTCTTTTCTGAAAAAGGAAATCACCAATTCACCAACATTCCAACTGACTCCATTTTCAGAAAACGAAATCTGTAACAAACATAAACTTTTAGCCACCGCTTTACAAGCAGAGCCAAATACAATGAAAGTCCCAACTATGTATTGGCTTCCGAAGCTACACAAAACCCCTTACAAATATAGATTTATTTCGTCTTCAAGCCATTGTTCAACTACTAAATTGTCTATTCTTCTTACCAGCACACTTGGTACAATTAAAAGCCTGATAATAAATTGTTCAAATAAGGCCTTCGAAAATAGTGGAATAAATTACTTTTGGAGTGTCAAGAACTCGTTGGAAGTACTTGATAAATTGCATGCTTATATTGGTGATTTTGAATCAGTTCAAAGTTTTGATTTTTCTACCCTGTATACCACATTGCCTCATATTCTCATTAAGAAAAAATTCACACACCTAATTAAATGCGCATTCAAAAAATCAGAATGTGAATATATATGTTCAAACTCTTTTAGGTCATTTTTTAGTAGCAATAAACAAAAAAACTATGTTAATTGGACATGCTTTGATACTATATATGCCCTTGAATTTTTACTAGATAACATTTTTGTTCGCTTAGGGGATTCCGTATATCGTCAGATTATCGGAATTCCAATGGGGACTAACTGTGCACCACTTATTGCGGACCTGTTTTTGTATTGTTATGAGTTACAATTTATGACAAAAATAAGCAAAGACCCATCGAAACAACATCTGATAAACAAATTTAATAATACTTTAAGATATTTGGATGATATTTTGGCTCTCAATAATGACGACTTCAGTATGTATATTAATGAAATTTATCCTGTTGAACTTACTTTAAATAAAGCTAATACTAACAATGACCACTGCCCTTTTCTCGATCTTGATATCTATATCACTAATGGAAAGCTGAATACTAAAATTTATGATAAAAGGGATGATTTTTCATTTCCTATCGTTAATTATCCGTTTTTAGATGGTGACGTTCCCTTGTCACCATCTTACGGTGTTTATATATCTCAACTTGTACGATTCGCTCGTGTATGTAACAATGTTTTAGATTTTAACGAGAGAAATTTGTGTATTACTGAAAAATTATTACACCAGGGTTTTCGATATAACAAACTAGTCAAAACATTTACTAAATTTTATCATCGGTATAAAGACATCATTCGTAAATATAGCTCAACATGCAGACTTCTAATACGTTCAGGTATTTCACATCCAATTTTTTATGGAAATATTCTTTATAAAGCACAAAGGTGTCAGTATTCACCTCAGAAACTTACAAAACCTCTGAATAGACTTATTAAGAAGGGATATAATTACGATACTGTTGTCAAGTCATTAAAGATTGCATATTTTGGCGTTAATATTGACTCACTGATAAGGTCTTTGCATCGGAACTAAACACATTTATTCTAAAAACAGTTGTTGGCATGACACGGGTTATGTTCTTCTCATATATGTTATGATGGTATGATACTAAACCCCTAACGGGAAGGATTGTGCCTGATGTTCATATGATGAAATAATAATCTTTCAGTCAGTTTAATTGAAGTCTGGAGCTGGCATGTCAGTTAACTGCTAGTAGTCTGTTGTTATTTATGTATTATTGTCATTTTGTTTATTTTCTTTGGTTACATCTTCTGACATCAGACTCGGACTTCTCTTGAACTGAATTTTAATGTGCGTATTGTTATGCGTTTACTTTTCTACATTGGTTAGAGGTATAGGGGCAGGGTTGAGATCTCACAAACATGTTTAACCCCGCCGCATTTTTGCGCCTGTCCCAAGTCAGGAGCCTCTGGCCTTTGTTAGTCTTGTATTATTTTAATTTTGGTTTCTTGTGTACAATTTGGAAATTAGTATGGCGTTCATTATCACTGGACTAGTATATATTTGTTTAGGGGCCAGCTGAAGGACGCCTCCGGGTGCGGGAATTTCTCGCTACATTGAAGACCTGTTGGTGACCCTCTGCTGTTGTTTTTTTATTTGGTCGGGTTGTTGTCTCTTTGACACATTCCCCATTTCCATTCTCAATTTTACTAAAGCCAATTTTTTGTTTAGACTTGGTATATTAAAAATAAACTGGAAGAATCAAATGTAAGATGGGGGTGTTTTCATAATTTGTGTATGTATAGATTCTTATGAAGGTAAACGATGTTACCTATCTTCACCTATAAAATGAAACAAACGTTAGAACAGGTTGACAATACCATCATCTTCTTCTACTTATACACAGTCAGTTAAAATTCATGCTACTTGAATGAAATTTAGAAATAGTTGTAAATGGTGTTTGCAATAAACAGAATGTTCCATCTGCCAAATATCTTTCTCGTTCGTGTGTACATTGGATACTCATATAAAAAATTGGAGACTTTACCTGTTGAAACTCAAAAAGATGATATTCAGCTCCAATTTGATAACTTTGTTGAATTTATAAGCCAAAAAAATCCAAATGCTTTGCATTTTTTTTTTTTTATGAAAGTGGTGTAATAAAAACATCTGGCAATAGAAATTATAGAACTTCAGTCAAAGGTTCTAGAGCATTTGAATTACAAAGATATGCTTCAAATGCAAACTATACAATTAATCTGTTGCATTCAAGATTTGGTGTGGACTATTTAGATGTTATTGATGGATCATCTAATAGTTTAGAACTTATTATTTTTTTTCCTGAGGCTATTGATATCAATAACGATAAACTAGCTAATGGACATCAAACCCTGTTTGTGCATGGAGACACAATCATTATGGACAATTGTGTTTTTCATCATTCACGTATAGTCAACACTAACTTACCTCATCTGCTAAGACCAGCTGGAATTACCTTGAAATATCAACTCCCTTACCACCCTCAACTTGATTCTATGGCAAGCCGTTGTGGAATTTATTCCCTATTTATTAATATTAAAAAATCATTTATTAATATTAATAAATGATTTTTTAATATTAATAAATCATTTTTTAATATTAATAAATCGAATTTTTAATATTAAATAATACGCTGATTTTTTAATATTAATAAATGAATATTTAATATTAAAAATTCATTTATTAATATTAAAAAATCATTTTTTAATATTAAATATTCAGTCTGATTTATTAATATTAATAAATGAATTTTTAATATTAAATAATACGCTGATTTTTTAATATTAAAAAATCATTTATTAATATTAAAAAATCAACATCAATGTAACCTTCGCGTTTAATATAAGGCAAATCAATCATTATCTGTCAAACGCTTTAATGATGATTATTGGACAAGTCGGTCCGTAGAAATTTTGGAGACTAGTCTATGTTAAGTTAACTCGGACCACAGGCACTAGACGTTCTGTCAATAGTATAAAAATATTGGCAATTGGAAGAAAATAGTGTCCATATATATAATATATTATATATATGGACACTATATTATATATATGGACACTATATTATATATATGGACACTATTTTTTTCCAAATGCCAATATTTTTATATTATTGACAGAACGTCTAGTATTATATATATGCATGGACACTATTTTCTTCCAATTGCCAATATTTTTATACTATTGACAGAACGTCTAGTGCCTGCGCTCGGACCATCTTATATCGACCCTGACAAGTATTTAGGAAAGTTTGAACTATTTAATGATTATAAACCATTAAATATTAAATGTTTAATTAGATTTTCTTTTAATAGTTTCTGAACTTGCCAAAATAAAAGCGTTTTAGGGACAAAACAAATTGAGAATGACCGATATTTGGCAAACATACCACAGTACCGTGGTTAAATATTCTGCATTGCCCCTATCATAGCTTTGAAAAGATCTATTCATATCAATATTTAAGTTCAGGAACAAATCAAAACATAATGTCACATTCAAGTGAACCACTGACTAAATTCTCGATCGATTTATTTACTTGGGTCGACATAAGCGATTTGTATGCATCTTTTTACTAGTCAAATAAGACACGGAATTTCGACCCTTCCATTTTTTACATTCAAATAATTGTAATACGATTTCCCTAACTTGGAGTCTGGACTAAGTAAACATACAACTATTAGTCCAATGCATACAGTTGAGTTACCTTGTTTCTTCCAGGGGCGTAGCTGCCTTAGGCACGTTAGGCACGTGTCTACACATAATTTTTGTATAAAAAAAAATAATAAACAACGCTATCTGCAGATGCACGCCAGAGAAGTCGTCAAAACTCTTTAATTATCAAATATCATGTATACACTAGTAACTATTAGTGAATGGAGTATTGGATATACTTAAATGTCATCATATCCCCCTTTATATAGAAAATATAACTAGAACTTTCGTTCAGATCATTTCGCTTCTATCAACAAATGCTAGAATAAACCTCAACTTAGTTATAAGTAAATGAGCTGTAACGACAAATTATTCACCAAAAGAGAAGCCTTTTATGTCCCTCTCTGGAACGCGGCGTAAATTTTTGTTTTACGTAAGGACTTATTGCCACCTCAACTTACACACATGATCTTTTGTTAATTAGTTGCTGGTTTTCAACTAACTTCCCACTTAGTCTGCATTCTACCTACATAAAACCGTGCCAAAGTTGGGCGTCCGTTTGGCTGTGCAGGATGTATACAGACGCAGTCAATTCAGGTCAGAATGGGGACGTTAAATGCGATGCATGATGGCGAGAGAATGCCACGCTCTCTGCACGTTAAGAAACTTGCAACAACTCTTTGAGGGGTTCGTAGGTGATCTACTGAAATTCTAAATTTATGTTCCTATCCACCTCATTTGCCAATGCATGGGATTTCCAAATTTCCAGACCTTCATTCTCGACGACCCCTATTACAGAACCTAGCTTCCTGTTATATTTATCATTATTTTTGATTTAGTCCTGAACATGCATGAACTATTTGCCACTGGACGTTAAACAATCCATCAATCAATCAAGCTTTCAGTAACTTCGAGTAATCAAAGATCTACGTGTAATGACCATAAACATGCATTCAAATTCCTTAGCAGGTAGGGAGTTTACTGTACAGGATATAAGGAAATATGAATTTCTTGAATTTTGTTCCAAAGTATGAACAGAACTTCTGCCCGAGGCATTGACTGTGTGTATATCATTAGTATGTGTTTGTGTAGCCAGGGGCAAGATCGTCAATATACATGTACTTTCAATTGACGTATATTAATTATTCCCAATCAGAAAGAAATAGATGTGAAAATACTATATAAGTTATGCTGCTTAATTAAGGGCTTATGTTAATAAAGAAAATGTTGTATGATTACCAATGAGACAACTCTCCATAATTGTAAAAAAGAAGATGTGGTATAATTGCCAATGAGACAACTCTCCACAAGAGACCAAATGACACAGAAAGTAAAAACTATAGGTCAACGTATGGCCTTCAACAATCAGCAAAGCCCATACTGCATAGTCAGCTACCCGCACTGGGCAACACATATTGTAGATATTTTTATTGCACTGGCTACATCTAAATTACAAAAACATTATTGTTACTTTGGAGACTACTAGTAGTTGCCGGAATAAATGGTTGGGTAGGGATCTGAATAATTACAAACGTAACATATTATTTAGGTCTACGGCTACCATGTTACATTGCGTTATTGTTACATTAATGCACTTCAATGTACGCTAGATTTATTAAACTAGTCTCTAATGTAACAATAATTTGTATACGACCGCAAAAAAATTTTGCAGTCGTATTGTGGTATCACGTCGTCGTCGTCTGCGTCGTCCGAAGACACTTAGTTTCCAGACAATAATTTTAGTTTAAGTAAATGGATCTCTATGAAACCACAAAAAGAAGGTTGGGATTGATTTTGGGGGTTATGGCCACAACAGTTTAAGAATTTTAAAAGGGCCTAAAAAGCGGTCCAAATAAGTATTTTTTGAGTATCCAGACACTAACTTGTGTGTAAGTGTATAGATCTTTCTGAAATTGTACCATAAGGTTCCATACCCGAAAAGGAAGGTTGGGATGGCTTTTGGGGGTTATGGCCCTAACTGTTTAGGAATTAGGGGCCAACAAGGGTACAGAAACAATTCATTTTTAATACTTTGTATAAATTGGTTATTTCTTGACCAAATATCATAGTAGATACTTGTTGAATATCATCTAGTTATATCAGGTGATTGTTGAATGCCCTATAAGTATAACAGGTACTTGTTGAATGTCCTATTGGTATATTAGGTTCTTGTTGAATGTCCTACAGTATGATAGGTACTTGTTGAATGTCCTACAGTATGACAGGTACTTGTTGAATATCCTATTGGTATAGTAGGTTCTTGTTGAATGTCCTACAGTATGACAGGTACTTGTTGAATGTCCTACAGTATGGCAGGTACTTGTTGAATGTCCTAATGGTATAGTAGGTCCTTGTTGAATGTCCTACAGTATGATAGGTACTTGTTGAATGTCCTACAGTATGACAGGTACTTGTTGAATATCCTATTGGTATAGTAGGTTCTTGTTGAATGTCCTACAGGATGACAGGTACTTGTTGAATATTCTATTGGTATAGTAGGTTCTTGTTGAATGTCCTACAGTATGGCAGGTACTTGTTGAATGTCCTAATAGTATAGTAGGTCCTTGTTGAATGTCCTACAGTATGATAGGTACTTGTTGAATGTCCTACAGTATGTTAGGTACTTGTTGGATATCCTATTGGTATAGTAGGTTCTTGTTGAATGTCCTACAGTATGACAGGTACTTGTTAGATATCCTATTGGTATAGTAGGTTCTTGTTGAATGTCCTACAGTATGTTAGGTACTTGTTGAAAGTCACACAATATGACAGGTACTTGTTGGATATCCTATGGGTATAGTAGGTTCTTGTTGAATGTCCTACAGTATGTTAGGTACTTGTTGAATGTCCTAATGGTATAGTAGGTTCTTGTTGAATGTCCTACAGTATGACAGGTACTTGTTGGATATCCTATTGGTATAGTAGGTTCTTGTTGAATGTCTTACAGTATGATAGGTACTTGCTGGATATCCTACAGTATGTTAGGTACTTGTTGGATATCCTATTGGTATAGTAGGTTCTTGTTGAATGTCTTACAGTATGATAGGTACTTGCTGGATATCCTACAGTATGTTAGGTACTTGTTGGATATCCTATTGGTATAGTAGGTTCTTGTTGAATGTCCTAAAGTATGATAGGTACTTATTGAATGTCCTACAGTATGACAGGTACTTGTTGAATGTCCTATTGGTATAGTAGGTTCTTGTTGAATGTCCAATTGGTATAGTATGTTCTTGTTGAATGTCCTATTGGTATACTAGGTTCTTGTTGAATGTCCTACAGTATGACAGGTACTTGTTGAATGTCCTATTGGTATAGTAGGTTTTTGTTGAATGTCCTACAGTATGGCAGGTACTTGTTGAATGTCCTAATAGTATAGTAGGTCCTTGTTGAATGTCCTACAGTATGATAGGTACTTGTTGAATGTCCTACAGTATGTTAGGTACTTGTTGGATATCCTATTGGTATAGTAGGTACTTGTTGAATATCCTATTGGTATAGTAGGTTTTTGTTGAATGTCCTACAGTATGAAAGGTACTTGTTGAATGTCTTATTGGTATAGTAGGTTCTTGTTGAATATCCTACAGTATGACAGGTACTTGTTGAATGTCCTAATGGTATAGTAGGTCCTTGTTGAATATCCTACAGTATGATAGGTACTTGTTGAATGTCCTACAGTATGTTAGGTAATTGTTGGATATCCTATTGGTATAGAAGGTTCTTGTTGAATGTCCTACAGTATGATAGGTACTTGTTGAATGTCCTACAGTATGACTGGTACTTGTTGAATGTCCTATTGATATAGTAGGTTTTTGTTGAATGTCCTATTGGTATAGTAGGTTCTTGTTGAATCTCCTACAGTATGACAGGTACTTGTTGAATGTCTTATTGGTATAGTAGGTTTTTGTTGAATATCCTACAGTATGACAGGTACTTGTTGAATGTCCTAATGGTATAGTAGGTCCTTGTTGAATATCCTACAGTATGATAGGTACTTGTTGAATGTCCTACAGTATGTTAGGTAATTGTTGGATATCCTATTGGTATAGAAGGTTCTTGTTGAATGTCCTACAGTATGATAGGTACTTGTTGAATGTCCTACAGTATGACAGGTACTTGTTGGATATCCTATTGGTATAGTAGGTTCTTGTTGAATGTCCTACAGTATGACTGGTACTTGTTGAATGTCCTATTATTATAGTAGGTTTTTGTTGAATGTCCTATTGGTATAGTAGGTTCTTGTTGAATGTCCTACAGTATGTTAGGTACTTGTTGAAAGTCACACAATATGACAGGTACTTGTTGGATATCCTATGGGTATAGTAGGTTCTTGTTGAATGTCCTACAGTATGTTAGGTACTTGTTGAATGTCCTAATGGTATAGTAGGTTCTTGTTGAATGTCCTACAGTATGACAGGTACTTGTTGGATATCCTATTGGTATAGTAGGTTCTTGTTGAATGTCTTACAGTATGATAGGTACTTGCTGGATATCCTACAGTATGTTAGGTACTTGTTGGATATCCTATTGGTATAGTAGGTTCTTGTTGAATGTCCTAAAGTATGATAGGTACTTGTTGAATGTCCTACAGTATGTTAGTTAATTGTTGGATATCCTATTGGTATAGAAGGTTCTTGTTGAATGTCCTACAGTATGATAGGTACTTATTGAATGTCCTACAGTATGACAGGTACTTGTTGGATATCCTATTGGTATAGTAGGTTCTTGTTGAATGTCCAATTGGTATAGTATGTTCTTGTTGAATGTCCTATTGGTATACTAGGTTCTTGTTGAATGTCCTACAGTATGACAGGTACTTGTTGAATGTCCTATTGGTATAGTAGGTTTTTGTTGAATGTCCTACAGTATGGCAGGTACTTGTTGAATGTCCTAATAGTATAGTAGGTCCTTGTTGAATGTCCTACAGTATGATAGGTACTTGTTGAATGTCCTACAGTATGTTAGGTACTTGTTGGATATCCTATTGGTATAGTAGGTACTTGTTGAATATCCTATTGGTATAGTAGGTTTTTGTTGAATGTCCTACAGTATGAAAGGTACTTGTTGAATGTCTTATTGGTATAGTAGGTTCTTGTTGAATATCCTACAGTATGACAGGTACTTGTTGAATGTCCTAATGGTATAGTAGGTCCTTGTTGAATATCCTACAGTATGATAGGTACTTGTTGAATGTCCTACAGTATGTTAGGTAATTGTTGGATATCCTATTGGTATAGAAGGTTCTTGTTGAATGTCCTACAGTATGATAGGTACTTGTTGAATGTCCTACAGTATGACTGGTACTTGTTGAATGTCCTATTGATATAGTAGGTTTTTGTTGAATGTCCTATTGGTATAGTAGGTTCTTGTTGAATCTCCTACAGTATGACAGGTACTTGTTGAATGTCTTATTGGTATAGTAGGTTTTTGTTGAATATCCTTCAGTATGACAGGTACTTGTTGAATGTCCTAATGGTATAGTAGGTCCTTGTTGAATATCCTACAGTATGATAGGTACTTGTTGAATGTCCTACAGTATGTTAGGTAATTGTTGGATATCCTATTGGTATAGAAGGTTCTTGTTGAATGTCCTACAGTATGATAGGTACTTGTTGAATGTCCTACAGTATGACAGGTACTTGTTGGATATCCTATTGGTATAGTAGGTTCTTGTTGAATGTCCTACAGTATGACTGGTACTTGTTGAATGTCCTATTATTATAGTAGGTTTTTGTTGAATGTCCTATTGGTATAGTAGGTTCTTGTTGAATGTCCTACAGTATGTTAGGTACTTGTTGAAAGTCACACAATATGACAGGTACTTGTTGGATATCCTATGGGTATAGTAGGTTCTTGTTGAATGTCCTACAGTATGTTAGGTACTTGTTGAATGTCCTAATGGTATAGTAGGTTCTTGTTGAATGTCCTACAGTATGACAGGTACTTGTTGGATATCCTATTGGTATAGTAGGTTCTTGTTGAATGTCTTACAGTATGATAGGTACTTGCTGGATATCCTACAGTATGTTAGGTACTTGTTGGATATCCTATTGGTATAGTAGGTTCTTGTTGAATGTCCTAAAGTATAATAGGTACTTATTAAATGTCCTACAGTATGACAGGTACTTGTTGAATGTCCTATTGGTATAGTATGTTCTTGTTGAATGTCCTATTGGTATAGTAGGTTCTTGTTGAATGTCCAATTGGTATAGTATGTTCTTGTTGAATGTCCTATTGGTATAGTAGGTTCTTGTTGAATGTCCTACAGTATGACAGGTACTTGTTGAATGTCCTATTGGTATAGTAGGTTTTTGTTGAATGTCCTACAGTATGACAGGTACTTGTTGAATGTCCAATTGGTATAGTATGTTCTTGTTGAATGTCCTAGTCTGGAAAACACTTCAGTTCTGAGAGGAAATCTTGCCCGTCCGATGAATTGGTAGAGCTTTTACCTAAAACATTAAAGTTTTCTTCACAAGCAACCAAAAAATTGCCGTATTCCGAATCGTCTGTGAAAAATGCAATGATAACAATTAAACGTAACACTTGTATACATGTTACATAACGTTAAAATCGCATGTGGGGACATTGTATCGGACATTATAGTTTTATCTGATTTCTAGTAATTTATCTTAAATTTATTGGAAATTAATATAAAAATAGAGAGATTTTTTTTGTACTGTTATCCCCTATACTTTTTTTCATGTAGCGAATAAAGCAGTGTATAAAGAATAACATGAAAAAACAAAAAAACGTAACCCTATGTCAATTGGGTCTAAAGGGGACAAAATGTCGGACATTCTTATTCAACTCGAATAAAAAGAAATTATTTTCAAAATACCTCATTATTGCATGAGGTGAAAGTGTGAGCTTTGTACAAAATACTAGTATAAGAATTATTCACTTACGACATGGTGATTGCTCTGTTTTTCCTTTATTTGGGGACAATTTAGAAAAATTACGGCAATTTTTTGTGCATGGGACACATTATTTGTGTCATATTTATCCTTTTTTTTTCAAAATTCAGTCTTTTCGAAGAAAAAAACCGACATGACATTATCGACCATTTATGACGTGCTTGTTCTAGACAAAATTTATATCGTTTGGTGGAATTTTATTTATATTTTTTAAGATATTCAAAATTTCCCAAAACTTAAAGTGTAACGCGGGACAAGGAAATAATATTCAAAATTGAAGGTTTCATTGATTTTTACATAATGAAAATATATAGTCTGTTACATAAACAAAATTGCATTATTCGGAAAGAAGAATTTAAAAGCTTTAAAATGGTATATAACACTTTAGAATATCAATTTTAATGTTTATAAATTAATGACATGAATGTGTCTTGTCCACGTTTTCACCAAAATAACACCAGTAGCGTGCGTTTCTCTATAAAAAAAACTCACATTACATTTCTTTATTCTACATTGGCTAGAGGTATAGGGTAGGGTTGATCTCAGATCTCACAATACATTCAGGTATCGCATCTCAAATTTATTTGTTCATAGTGTGTTAAATTAATCTACGTATTTTGATTGAGTTAAGCCTTCCAATTGATATTTTATCATGTGTTTTTCTATGTTGTGATGTTATACTATAATTGTCTCAGTAAAAGGGAGAAGGTTTGGTACCATTAAAACGTGTAATCCCGCTGCAAATGTTTGCACCTGTCCTAAGTCAGGAATCTCATGGTGTACAGTAGTTGTTTATGTAATTTATACGTGTTTCTCGTTTCTCGTTTTTTTTTGATATAGATTAATTTAGACCGTTGGTTTTCCCGTTTTAATGGTTTTACACTGGTAATTGTGGGGCCCTTTATTATGCTTAATAGCTTGTTGTTCGTTGTGAGCCAAGGCTCCGTGTTGAAGGCCGTACCTTGACCTATAATTGTTTACTTTTATAAATTGTTATTTGGATGGAGAGGTGTCTCATTGGCACCCATACCACATCTTCCTATACCTATTAACCCCATGTCCTAAATCAGGAGCCTCTGGCTTTTGTTACTGAGTCGTGTATGTTTTTTTTTAAATTTTAGTTCATTTATATGTTTTGGAGTTTAGTATGAAGTCCATTTTCACTGAACTTTCTTTTCTAAGTGTTCTTCGACTAGTTTTGAAGAGCTATTAATTATTGTAGAAAGATTATTTCCTATGACCTTTTATTGTTTACCATTTATGTCTATTAAATGGGCAGCTTTTATTAATATGTTCATGTTTAGTAATATTTTTAACAGTAATTTCATTAAATATAATAAACAAAATGTTTTATAGATTTCCGTATAAAAAAATGAGTGTCTAAAAAGATATGTACCTTCTTAAATTTAATCAAACGAAACAGTTTTCTTATCACTGGATTGTGTCTTGCAAGTTTTCAAGTAAAAAGGTTAATATCAGAATAAAAGATTAGAGAAAAAGATAAAACAACAACCGTATAAGAATATAAATCTTTCAAAATTTCTTTTTCGTGCATGAATTAATTTATTATTTTGAACAGTCATAAAAATAACTGTTATTGCCTTTTTCCTGTTATCATGGTTATGTCAACATTTATTGGGGGCAGTTGTTATAGAAATTAAACGTCAGTCATATATCACAAGTAAAGCTTTGATAATCTGGTCACCTGTAATTACATAATCATTTAGTTGTTATTTTAAAATCACTCATTTTTGTTCCGGGAAGATTTAGAAACAGAACGAAAAGCTACTCTTGCCGAGGTTTTCTCTTCTTTCTCAGCGAGTACACATACATTTAGTATTTCCGACAATGTACATCTATTGTTTATATTCTACAATTTACAACTGGGGCTCTAAAGTTTATTATTTAAATCCAAGTCTCTGATTCTTAACATTTTTCAAAGAAATCTACATAGTTTAAACGCAGACCGCGAAGTGGTCACGACAGAAACAGAAATATTCTCATTACCGTTTGCTGATCTTTGCTCAATATGGAGTTGGAGTAACAAGAGACTTTATTTGTACAAGTAAAAAAAAAACTTTATTTTTCAACTTGTTATTTTTACAATAATTGGCTGATTGCCGGATAAAAGCAGGTGTTTCGTAGATGTTTTTGTTATTCATATTTTCCACTGATCTAGTTCAGCTACATGCTTGCAGTAAGGTATGATCATCGTAAATAAAAGCGCTCAAACAACTCTTACATATAGGTGGCGTATTTATTAATATTAAAAAATCAACCTGAATATTTAATATTAAATATTCATTTTTTAATATTAAAAAATAAGACCATTTATTGATATTAGAAAATGATTTTTTAATATTAAAAAATGATTTATTAATATTAAAAAATGATTTTTTAATATTAATAAATAGGATCTATTTTTTAATATTAAATATTATTTTTTAATATTAATAAATCGAATATTTAATATTAAAAAATGATTTTTTAATATTAAAAAATAAAACCTATTTATTAATATTAAAAAATGACGATTTTTTAATATTAAAAAATATTTATTAATATTAAAAATTCGATTTATTAATATTAAAAAATAATATTTAATATTAATAAATGATTTATTAATATTAATAAATAGGGAATAAATTCCACAACGGCTTGTGAATATTGCTTTCACATAATAATGCAAATATTAAGATCAAACAATGATTTTACTTTTGACCATACAAGAGCTGCAATATGTGATTCAGTTAAAGATCGAATAACGCTTGAAAAATCTGAGAACATTTTTAAACGCTGTGGAGATATTCATTAAAATTATCTCCCCTGGTTATTGTTGAGTCTGACTTTCTGTATCCTAGGGGGACTTTTGTATATTAAGGACACATATAATAACGAATAAGATAGTTTTTGTTGTAATATTTTGCACTCAAATAAAAATAACGTCTGCTACCCTCATCGACAAGAAAAAGAGAGCGTTTATATTAGTCCGGATACGGAATAACCCTTTCCGATTCCGGAGTGATACAGAAACCAGACTGTGAACTAGCAACCATTAATAACATATAGTATATACACACAAAAGTTGACTGTATTATGCACAGTCGGTCACCACTCGTCGACTATTCCCAACAGCCATAGTCTCGCCTTTTTGTTATAGAATTTTGTAAATCATTGTATATTATTAAAAGGTATTTGTAGTATATTCCATCTGACCCCTTTATCTACTAAGAGTCATACCAAGTTGCAACAGGCAAATATATTATTTGGTGAAGATGTCAAAATGGCGATCTTGAAATGTTTGTCTCAGTTTCAATTTTCATAATTTGTACCGATTACAGCTCTGTAAATGTCTCGAATTTACATTATTTTAAGGGACCTCCACCATTATGTATCCTTGGGGGACTTTTGTATATTAAGGACACATATAATAACGAATAAGATAGTTTTTGTTGTAATATTCTGCACTCAAATAAAAATAACGTCTGCTACCCTCATCGACAAGAAAAAGAGAGTGTTAATATCAGTCCTGATACGGAATAACATTTCCGATTTCGGAGTGATACAGATACCAGACTGTGAACTAGCAACCATTATTTGTAACGAAATATGTATATAACAGACTGTTCATTTATTATGTGTTCTTTTGATTCATACAAAGTGCAAATTTTGCATTGGATACACTATTTACACATTACATCAATTTGGATAAAAAAATATTTTAAGAATTACATGATTAATTTGATTAAAAAAACGCTTTAATTTTGCATCTTGAATAATTTTGAAATCTTGAAAATGACTTTGAAATTCATTTTGCAAACTCCCCCAACTAAATAATAGCAATGAACTCTTGGCTGAGATTCATTTTACCATCAAAAATACTGAAGTATGAACAAACTTATCCCCCCTTAAACAAGCTAACCCTCCTGTAGGTAGGTTAATTATACAAAAGTTTGATCAGAAATCAACTTGAATCAGTGTTTATATTGAAACTATTAAAAATGAATTATTGATATTGAATAAATACAATGCCACATGCAGTTTTGCGGGGTTCTTATTTAGTATTTGTACATGTATTTTTATCATTGACAGTTCAATTTTTTGTTCAGGTAAACTAATCAATGAGTGATAGATTTCTCTTGGAAGAAATTTAAAGGACCCATAAACTATAATACAGAGAACAATACCTGTTGTATTTGTTCAATTGGACAATAGAACTTACAAAAGTTTAAATGGACAAGTAACTTGCAGGTGAATCTATGGAAAACTATGATAGGGTTCGCAATAAAAATTTATTTTGTGTGCGTCTTTAAAATCATAGTTCGGATGAATAAGTCAGCTAAATGGGGTAAAATTTTGCTCACAACAGTATCGTGAACTATTGACGAAAAACAGCATTACGGACGTTTTTAACTGTGTGAAAAAAATCGTTTTAGATTGGGAAAAAAAATGAAAAAAATCCCAATCAGCCGCCTTCATTATCATTAGAGATAAGTGATGTAAGTGACTTTAGATAGTATCATAAACTTTTTTCATGTCCTTTAAGAAGCTATATGAAGTCATCGCTGTTTAACTGAATGTTACTTTCAAAACAGCGTCTGTTATCCAGTGTCAAAAAATATTGCGATAAACAAATTGAAACATTTGATATTTCAGAAGCATTTTATCAAGGAATTTTTTTCAACACCTTTCAACTGATATGAAGGGAAAATACATAAACGTTCCATTAGAATTATATGGAATGGACCTTTGCTTGAGCTTAAGATAAAAAATACGAAACGATCTGACAAAAGTCTAAATATCCCCGTTACTGTTTGATATCGTGATAACGATTAACCGTTCATGACTGTTTGTGTTTATTTGGAAGAACATTAATTTCGTAAAATGGCTATATGTATATATATTTAACAAATTTCTTGTTTCATGTCCGTGTTAACAGAACTTCTTTTAATGACGACCTATTTTACTCATATATTTGTTGCAGGCTCAAATGTCATAAAAGTGAGACAAGCTTACATATGATCACTGTTTCGCTTTAATAATAGTCACATAGAGTGACAAGGAGACAACGATCAAAGGTGAAATCATCTTAGAACTAGTTTGTCCCTGATTCAAGATCATAACATGACCAAATCATGGCATGTATACTGTAGCTAGATCATTTCATGTTCTCTTTATCTAATAACGATATGTGCATATCAATATTTTGTGAAATGTCGATTTAAAGTCACTTCAAGTTTCTTCACAATTTGTTATTCATTTAGCCAAAGGGATGGTAAATAAGTTTAATTTCTGTGTTTACATTTTCATAAATATGATTGTAGCAATTTATGACTGAATAATGAAACAGTATAGAATGAAATTCAAAACAGTGTAGCTGTGGCCATTGATTGACACATTAAAATCATCCATTGACTGGGACAATTTACGTGAACGTTTGTCTGTAACGACCACTGTTCACGACGTACCTACGATAGACATTTAAACTGTGGGGTCACCAAAGGTTTCTTAACGCCTTTAATTATAAAATAATTCGAAAAATTAATCAGGAATAACCTTTGTGTTTTGATTTATATAATTGATATAAATCAAAATATAGTGTTATTTCTGATTAATTTTTCGAATTACTTTATTTAGGTGTTGAAAACCTTTGGTGACCCCATAGTTTAAGTGTCTTTAAAAAGTACATAGTGAGCATTGGACGTTACATACACACGTTCACCTAAATTGTCCCAGTCAATGGATGATTTTAATGTGTCAATCAATGGCCACAGCTACACTGTTTTGAATTTCATTCTAAGGTCAATGTCAGAAAATATAAACTCTTTTGTATTTGGCACGAAATCACAAAGAGCTCCCAGCTGTTTCTTAGCCTAGTACAAAAAAGTTAATATTGCTTTGACATTGACCTAATATTGTGCATATATCCTCAGTTCCAAAATTTGTTAGTAAGATAATTTATAATTCAGTCAAACTTTATAAATTACTCAAATTGTTTCAGCAAAATTACAGAGCCGGCATTTTTTATCCTAAACTCCATGCAAGTATAAGCAAGATATATAAATTTCGGGTGCTTACTGCGCGTAGAACAAATTCGAGTCACATACCTACCAATCTAGCAAGATGAGTATGGGAATGTCTTTGTCATACAAGTTAGAGGTCTAGCTAGCTGACCCGGCCAACCAACCAAGATGGCCGCCATGGCTAAAAATAGAACATAGGGGTAAAATGCAGTTTTTGGCTTATAACTCAAAAACCAAAGCATTTAGAGCAAATCTGACATGTGGTAAAATTGTTTATCAGGTCAACATCTATCAGCCCAGAAATTTTCAGATGAATCGGACAACCTGTTGTTAGGTTGCTGCCCCTGAATTGGTAATTTTAAGGAAATTTTGCTGTTTTTGGTTATTACCTTGAATACTATAATAGTTTGAGATAAACTGTAAACAGCAACAATGTTCAGCAAAGTAAGACCTAGAAATAAGTCAACACGACCAAAATGGTCAATTGACCCCCTAAGGAGTTATTGCCCTTCATAGTCAATTTTTAACAATTTTCATAAAATTTGTAGATTTTCACTAACATTTTCCACTGAAACTACTGAGCCAAGTTCATTATAGATAGGGATCATTGTAAGCAGCAAGAATGTTAAGTAAAGTAAAATCTAAAAACACATCACCATTACCAGAACACAATTTTGTCATGAATCCATCTGTGTCCTTTGTTGACCAAGGTGAGCGACACAGGCTCTTTAGAGCCTCTAGTTTGAAGTATAACACCAACGAGCTTTATTAATATAAAAAGATGAAATTTAGAAAGAAATGAAAAAATGAAAAGATACACAAACAATTGTGTCCCCTTATACCCAGTTTCTTTTCAATAGTCTAGTCACGAAAATAACAGATACCGCATTATCCAAGAATAACGAGAGAAAAGCTTTCGCAAATACAAACAGACAACATAAGCCTATGTAATCCTAGAAAAATTAAAGAATTAATTTGACACAGATTTAGTGACAGACCTTAATATTTGCCAGAAAATAAATGCGAATCACTTTAACACGATATAAAGATAAGGTCGAAGATTTATGTCATATATGTAGTTTACTATTCATTCACATATTCTCTTTGCTTAGTTGAACTATTTAAGGAGACTCGCGGGTATATGAAGATTTTCAGAAAAAATTTTTTTTTTTTATTTTTTTCATTTCAAATTCTATTCATTACCTTTAGTAGTTGTGACTTTATCATATGGTGCAAAAATCATTCCACAAAATCAATTCGTGTTGGCCCCAGGTGACTTTTAAAAATGTAGATATCATTGAAAAAGCTCAAAATTATCTCCCTATGGTGCAAAAATGGCATTTTTTTTGCGTTAAAATTGAAATATCTTTTTTAACTCATCGGTGACTTATATTTTTTATTGTTGTTTTCGAATAAGCTGTTCATAAACTAAATAATTGTAAAATTTAAGCGAATTCTGTAATTTAGTGCCTTTTTTATTTCGATATTACCGCTATTTCTCCTATTACTTCAACAGAAAAAAAAAGGACATGAACAAAAAATGTATGCTTCTTTCGGATGCAGATTGTGAGCGTAAACGAACGGTGACCCCATTGTTTTATTTCATTTTTCTATTTAGTATAAGATAAAGTTCATTTATAGAAAAATATAGAGTAATCCTATATTAAATAAAAAAAAAAAATTTAGACCCGCGAGCCCCCTTAATTAATTTAAAAGACACATTAGTCTTTAAACTGAAATATGGATATTTTCATTTGCTTAACATGGCAATCGTTCTCCGCGCAGTTTTATCCTTAAAGAAATCATATCTCTACAATAAGTACTACTATAAACTACTTAGTGTTTTTATTTATGCTGTCCAAATTAATGATATTCGGAAAAACACATTTTTCATATTAAGAATAGTTTCTTCTACAATATTTCACCAGAGTCATCCTATATTGCAGTAAATGCTTCTTGTTTATATATATAGTATTATGACTCATTTTTTTTATATTATACATGCGATTGTCTTAGTCAGTAGATACTAATCGAAAACTAATTATTTGACATTCATGACTAGCACAGAAGCTTTCATTGAAATACATGTTTTTATATAGATTAGACTGTTGTTTTTTTTCGTTTAAATGGTTGTACATTAGTAGTTTTTGGGGCCCGTTATAGTTTGCTGTTGTGACAATTGTTATTTGGATGGAGAGTTGTCTCATTGGCACTCATACCACACCTTTCTATATCTATTGTATATATATATATAAATAAGAAGATTACTCCTTCCTAAAAGTATTGACAGTACAATTTCATCAACAAACAAACAAAAAAGAAAAAAAGAAAAGAATTAAACGAAGGTCTTTTAAACTATCTGTATTTAGCGATTCAGACAAATCAATGAACAAAGTTGAGAGATATAATCATTCTTCAATGAAATAAAACCCACTATACAAAAAGCAGAACCACGTCTGTACAATATTTGAACCTCAAAATCACCCAGAGTCTGAATTTCAAGTTAAGATATTGTATTTGAATCAAAATTAAAAACAATTATTCTTGAATTTTTGAATCCAAGAGGGTCCTGGACTCCATGATGACTAATGCATTTACCAGATAAAATAAGAACATATTTGTTTAGAAATTATTGACCTCCTATCGCTTTTCTTTGTTAAAATTCAGGAGGTACAGTCTGTAAATTCGGTTCCATTAAATCAGAGAACATACAATTATTTCTAACTGAAAAAATAAATAAAATGAAATGTATGAGTCTCCTTATTGTTTGTTCTCTGATCCTTGGCAAACTAATAACTTTTTGTGTATGCGTTTTGTTATTTGATTTTGGACTTTCCGAATTGATTTTCCTCTAAGTTCAGTATTTTTGTGATTTTATTTTTTAATACACGTGAGCTGAGGTTAATAAGTAAATACAACATCGGTTACTTTTTATTCATGTTGTTTACATTTTTACTCGCTTTAAACTTTCTAGTTAAACTTCATTATTTGTAAAATTCAATGCATACTTTTTTTCATGAATGAGATGCCATAATGAATATTCCAAAAACACTGCAAAGTTAACATAATTATCAAAATCATTTTACAAACTGTCAAACGACTTTCGAAATTGAATTACCAGTCGTCAAATGAATTAGCATATTGAATCGGACTGACCTTGTTTAATAGCTAAGTCTTTCAAAGTGTTAGCTGACAATTTTAATTTGCAGGCTGTTTGCATGTGTGCCCTACTTTTAAATGCAGATTTGTATGAACTGAAAAGAATCTAAAATCTAACATAGTCATCCAACGTTAGCAGTTGTGAAAAAATCAGGAGAATATACAACCTGAAACAATGATTTTCTTTAAAACTGTTTGAGAGTCTAAAAATTAAGATGTGATGTTTCGTTGTATATGTTAGATGTTTATCAAACGGCACTGCACAAACGCTTGAAAAATATCAATTGTTTGTGTTAATGATATGATGCAGATGAGAAAATGATTAGTATAAATATCATTAGTTACTGTGTGCTTTCATTATCTGTAATATGTAAACAGCGTACCTAGTTCATAAAACAAACATAGGAAATCCGGTAACACAGTTTTTGAATTGACAGCATGGTGCTATATAGAGATTTATTTACATGTAGCATAGATCTAGACTTATTGGTCAAAGTTCTATTGTCCACAGACTTTGTTTTTGCTTGAATATTTACTTCCTGATGAGAATATGTTTTAACAACAAATAATATTATATTATGTTCATACATCTGATTTTCTACAATGACTCACATGGTAGCAACATGAGTAATCAATGAGACAGCAACGCAACGGCAATTAATCAAATAAGTATAGTATTAATAGGCAAATGTTTCGTCAAAGTAACTTCAGACAGCCTGGTACAGAAAACGGTTGGTTCCCAGAGGAAAGTAATTTAAAGTGGTGAAGTGATAGGGTTTTCTAGATTTCTCAAATCTGAATGTAAAACTCATGGAAAAGAGAAGCGACATATTATTTAATTTTGTTACTAATTATTACATTTTATTAAGTATTTTTTACGTAAAAATAAAGAAACTATTCCAAATAATGTTGAATATCTCAATCAAACCTTAATTTGATGTGCATTTACTGTTTATAATTTTTAACACAGGAACAAATATTTTCATATAAGCATATAAATCGTTCTTATTTGATAGCTACGTAATTTAGCCGACTACACCAGATTAGCATGCTTGTACGTAAATACATTTGTTATGTAAAGTGGAGGGGCATATTGTTTTACCCCCGTCCGTCCTCTCGTCCGTCCTCTCGTCCGTCCTTCCTCCCGTCTTTCTAATTATGGGTATATAGTTATCCCTCATAACTGTTCCTCCAGTTTGAATCCCAGGACGTTTCCTCTTTGCTGTCTGTTTGTGCATATATTTAAGGTGTGCATGTGGTCAGGGTATTGATTTTTTTTATATATATTTGCTCTTTTGGAAGATAGTTGAACTTTTGGAGTATTTACTTGAATAATAGGAGCCATGTATTTTATACTTTATTTCTGCGGGGCATCGATTGTGTGTCTCAGACACACACATATCTAACATTGACTTTATTAAAATACAGTTACTTCAGAGTGGAGTGCGGGGCATCACTTTGTTTAACATTTTTTTGTTTTGCATATACTTCCCTAAAATTGATTTTGATTCCGGACACTATAGTTTTTCAAAATCACGTACGAATTCATACAGCTTGCTAGGCTATATGTAACATCGATTTTGCAATTAAGCATTCTTAATTCGAGGCATCACGGATTTTCACAGTTGTAAATATAGTTCCTCCATTAATTGAAAATATCGATAATTGTTTTACGTTTTCCAATACATAACTAATAATTCCAATATCAAATGACGAACTTCAGATAAATCAACACATTTCATCTTTAACATTGCAATATTGAATTGTGTACATATGAGAAATAGACAAAATTCAAATAGGCATCATATAACACGCAACTTTTATTGTTCTTTTTATTCATTAAAATTCTGAGTTAAGTGACGATCTTTATCGAATCCATTAACAACTATTTGCGAACCATTGTGATAATTTGTTACTGGTAAATTGTGCAATAACAGGTCAGAGATGAACGGTACAGATTAAATCTTCCTAAATGAATCTGTTTATCCACAGATGACAATGCTAGGCAATTCTAATGTTTTTGTTGTTGTTGATTTTTGTCAGAGTTTGTCGTTATTTCTTTTGTTTATGACCAATCAAACAAAGGATGTTATTGACAAATGGAATATTTGTTTATTTAAAAAAAAAATCCATTTCTACATGTACACAACAATTTAAAAGATTGTTATATGGTAATGTTATGAAGTTATGAAAACTTAAACTTAAATTGAGAAATTTAATTATTCTGTGTTGTTGAAAAGATCACCATTTATGTATATCGTTTTCTAAAATAAAACATACTAACTATTATGTATTGCCCTATACAGTTATACAATTCTGTCGAAATGAATATGTATTTCTATCTTGGCATTTCACGAGGCCGTACGTTTATCGGACTGTTTATGACGTCTTTACGCTAAATCCATTGGATGCGTACGGATTGTAAGTCTGGGATAACATGAGTAATTTATTATCTTTTTGGGGCATTTAACTTACATGCAGTAGTTGCGAGTACCCTTCGGTGAGATCTAAACATTGTAAATGTGTGTTTATGCTAGTAGTTTTATGTTTCGTGCAAATCTGATGCCGAGTTAAGTTGATTTTTACAATTGGTTCTGATGTTGTGCTTTACACCACTGTTCCGGATTCGTGGGTCCAAAACTATTACAAAATTAAAAAATCTGTGAATTTTCATGAAGTAATAGATCCTAAACGACCAAAGATCTAAGCTTGGTATTATTGTAACTTGTCCTTAATGTAGATCGACTGTTTGGTAGTTTGATACATATTCAGTTGAATTTCTAGTAGTTTATTATCCATAAAGCAGTAAGAGCTTACGTAAACAATTAATATCATGTCAAAGTTTATGATATACGCATGTAATTTGACAAATTTCACAAGGATTTAGAAAAATAAGATGCCTATAAGATTTCTAGATTTATCCACGAGGGCCATCCATAAAGACGGGGAAATGATTCAAACACTGCAATCTATTGAATGAAATATAGCTCTAACTTACACGGTGTTGTTTACATAATACTTTATATGCAATAAATCAGACTTTAAAGGGAAAATAAATGATGATTTTAATATGCTACAAAGAGAAACATGATCAAGTTTTCCGTTTAGATTTTAAAGAGAAATTATGTAATAACATTAACAGTGTCAATTTTACTGAATTAAACGCCGATTGCGCATTTCGACAATAAATGCTTCTTCGGTAAAATATTGGAAATGTATCAACCAAAAAGGAAAAAAAAATGTAGTTAAAAGCGGGACAAGGAATTAGAGGATTGCATGATGAATATATATTACTTAAAAAAAAATTTAAATTGTAAGAGCAAATTTTGAAAGTACTTTCATGCCAGTTTTCAAATGTATTAGAATGAAATTCAAAACAGTGTGGCTGTGGCCATTGATTGACACATTAAAATCATCCATTGACTGGGACAATTTACGTGAACGTTTGTCTGTAACGACCACTGTTCACGACGTACCTACGATAGACATTTAAACTGTGGGGTCACCAAAGGTTTCTTAACGCCTTTAATTATAAAATAATTCGAAAAATCAATCAGGAATAACCTTTATGTTTTGATTTATATAATTGATATAAATCAAAACATCGTGTTATTTCTGATTAATTTTTCGAATTACTTTATTAAGGTGTTGAGAACCTTTGGTGACCCCATAGTTTAAGTGTCTTTAAAAAGTACATAGTGAGCAGTGGTCTTTACATACAAACGTTCACCTAAATTGTCCCAGTCAATGAATGAATTTAATGTGTCAATCAATGGCCACAGCCACACTGTTTTGAATTTCATTCTATATATATACTCGAGTATATGATATTTATGTTTACATTTTTTACTCTGACGAAGGCTAGTATCTGTTAAGGCGAAATATTTGTCAACACGATTTCATAAAATCATCTTTGTCATCTTATATTTAGTACCGTTGTGTAAATCTTTAGACTTACACATGTTTTCCTTATCTACACAGTATCGTATATTCTAGACAATCTGGTAGATATTAAATTTGCTGGTTGGTCCATCTTTTCAACTTCTCTAATATATATGATATATATTGTTATGCGTTTACTTTTCTACATTGGCTAGAGGTATAGGGGGAGGGTTGAGATCTCACAAACATGTTTAACCCCGCCGCATTTTTGCGCCTGTCCCAAGACAGGAGCCTCTGGCCTTTGTTAGTCTTGTATTATTTTAATTTTAGTTTCTTGTGTACAATTTGGAAATTAGTATGGCGTTCATTATCACTGCACTAGTATATATTTGTTTAGGGGCCAGCTGAAGGACGCCTCCGGGTGCGGGAATTTCTCGCTACATTGAAGACCTGTTGGTGACCTTCTACTGTTGTTTTTTCTATGGTCGGGTTGTTGTCTCTTTGGCACATTCCCCATTTCCATTCTCAATTTTATTTATTGTTCCCAGGAGGAGAGGGAAACGTAGAACGTGATAAATCAATTGAACAGACGAAAGTAAATCAAATATAAACTAAGTCAGAATGTTACATTCGTTTCAGATAAATAGAAAAGTTAGCATCAGTAACGGAAGGAACACATGTCAGAATCCTCTCAGTAATGTTTCCAATTTGTAGATAAATCTTCGAACACATACACAATGTATGGTTTTGAAAGTATCTTACTAGTCGGATTACAGTTCGAAATGGTCAGAATTTCAGGAAAGAAAATATTAAAAGCAAAGTTCTTCATCAGACATTACTCAAAGTTAAAGGATTTATATTATATTGATTTCACACAAAAACATATGTTATCGAGATCGTCACATGAAGCATTAGCATGTACCATTATGTCCATATTTTACCACATCTATCACAGAGAACGTAGTGTCCGTTACCTTTGCCTGCAGATGGAAAGCACAAAGTGTGCATGTTTACGTAAGTGTGAATGGTTAATGAATCAGTTCGACATACAGAGTGAGTTACATATGATTTCCTGGTAATTCTAAAGGCAACAGTCATCCTCATACATATAGATCATACGTCTAAACCAATTACAAATTTACTGGTAAATTTCCTCGGTTGACTAAACAATCCGATCATTTCCAATATTTAAACAAAATATGTATTCATATGGAATTAATTATCAAACAAGACAAGATAATTAAAATCAGGGACATAACTTTCTTTTGAGTGTGTTCAAAATAGGAAAAAGGACAGTAGTTATCCATTCGTTTGATGTGTTTGATTTTTCAATGTTGCCATTTGATTAGGGACTTTCCGTTTTGAATTTTCGGAGTTCAATATTTTTGTGATTTTACTTTTTCCTCTACTATTAAAAAAGTGTCTACAATTTATTTCCTATTCAACAATTAAGAATTGAATGCTTCTTTTTGTAAATTTATTAGGGTGTAAAAGCGTTGACCGAAGTACATTTTGTATGAATCGCGGAAGCGCTTCATTCTAAAAATGTACGCACGGTCAACGCTTTTACAACCCCATTCAATACTTATAATGATATTTATTTATCTATGATCATGAAAACACGAATTTTATATATTTTATTATTTAATTCACTTGTGCACTTTATTGTTGGAACACGTGTTATCATGAGTGAAAAGTTGTTTTGAGCAATGCAGCTGCTTACGGAATAACACGTGATGTGCAGTTAGCCAATCAGAATAAAATATTATAATGAAACATACATCTAATGTAATTATCTAGCAATATAAATACAAATAAAGAAATAGAAAATTATGAAATGTACTAACCCATCTTTCAAAAAAATGTTTAGTACTATTATCTTGTGATAATGAAAAAATATGGTATGCCCAATAGTACCATTCATGTTGAAATAAAGAGCTGATAATCCAATATAATTACATTAGATGTATGTTTCATTATGATACTTTATTCTGATTGGCTAACTGCACATTACGTGTTATTCCGTAAGCAATTGCATTGCTCAATAAAACTTTTCATTCATGATAACACGTGGTCCCACAATAAAGTGCACAGGTGAATTAAATAAAACAATAATAAAATTCGTGTTTTCATGATCATTGTTAAAAAAATGTAATTATAAGTATTGAATGCTTCTTTTTGTAACTTCATAGGGTTGTAAAAGCGTTGATCGTGCGCACATTTTTAGTATGAAGCGCTTCCGCGCTTCATACAAAATGTACTTCGGTCAACGCTTTTACACCCCAATGAAGTTACAAAAAGAAGCATTCAATTCTTAAATAACAGCTACCTAATAAACCAAACATACTACGAAAGTAAAACTGACAGATGAAAGGAGATTAACCAGTGTAAGTAACAACAGTAACTGACAGCTTGCTTTCTGTTTATCTGTAAACAACTTTCACTTGATTATGTCTTTATACTATGGTTGTTAATATTTATAACTACATTGCTTGTCACTACGTCGTAAAATGCATTCATATTGAGTGCTTTGAAAATGAATTGCTCATAAAATATCAAGGAGTGTTTCATAAGAATTAGGAATTACAGGTCGACTCTAAGTCAGTATGATACATGTGTGTCCAGGTGGGGTTATATTATACCATTATAGTCTTGTATGAGATCGATACGAATTTTATCAACCTATAAAGCATATTGAGTGATGACGTAGTTGGAGGACGATATGCCTCTCTAGGTCGATATAACATCAAATTGACCTCAACAAATGCAAAGGCCACAGCAATACTGTTATATTGATCAACAACTATTGCATGCACAATGTAAAATTGGGTATGTCCTGTGCAATATTCTGTTTTTGACCTATGAAAAGCTAAACACAACAGTATTGACATGCAAACTGTGTAAATACGAATGTACATTTGATCAATTTTTTTAAAACATATTTTTTTTTATCAAAAATCCTTTAAGATATTTGATTAAAAATAAAATTTTATACGAAAGTGTGCTATTTAAATAAAACATAATATGTATTTAATCTGAACAAATTGCCACTACACTTTCAATATCAGCTACTAAATAAAAAAACACTTTATTTTAATTTGAATTCCTCGGTTGACTAAACATCTGAATATAGATAAAAAAAAAGTAACCGACAATGTTCCATAAAGGGAATAGCATATTAACATATCAGCAGTTCTAAGCGTACCCGAACTCTTCCTATTTGTAAATCTTTTTTTGTACTTTATTTGACATTTTAAACATTTTGATTCGAGCGTCACTGATGAGTCTTTTGTAGACGAAACACGCGTATGGCGTATATATAAAATTTTAATCCTGGTATCTATGATGAGTTTATTCTTTGAGGTTGCATTCTTCCATTTCATTTATGCAGGTGTCACACATTGGCGTATAGACCGGCGTGCACCAAACGTAAAGAGGAAATTGACAAAATCGGTATACGCTAGTTGCACGCCAGAGGAACGCTTTAGCAATCGTTAATACCGGCGTCACACATTGGCGTATATTTAAATTCGCGTTGCATAAGTTTGAAGTACGTCGAAATATAAAGCTTCAAGATCGTTCGACTTTAACTAAAACGTATGCGGGTGTGTTTGTAACAAACACCCTATAAAAGAACGTCCAAGATACGACCGGGACGCGTCTCAAATACGTTCTAGAAACTTTTTTCTTTCGTAGCGTGCTTTCTATCTACGTTAGACAAACGCTAGGCATACGCCAACATACGTTTCTTGAACGACCGATAAACGCTTAGGTACGCTTCTCATACGCCCAATACTCGCTTAAAGCTCGTTGTGCACACGTTACAGATATGATTGACAGGTTGAATGCATCCAAAATTACCAGCGTATTGGCAGCGTACATGCTTTTTTAACACGCCCGGCGTACGTCGGAGCTATACGCTGATGTGTGACGCTGGTATTAAAGATTGGTTCGTATTTTTCATTTGGTATGCTGATGTCAGTTACATTGATGGATTTTCATTTCCTTGGTATCCCCCCCGCCCCCCCCCCCCCCAAAAAAAAAACAACCCCCACTCCCTTGGAAACATGGCTAGTTGATGCTGATATATTTACTAACTTTTAATAATTGGACACGATGTCGATCAGTCAATTACTGAATATATACATATTGCCACGAAAACATTCCAAAGATGTATCTCCCTAACGAACGCAGTATTGGATCAGACATTGTATATACGTACATTATGTATACGTACGTTATATATTTCTTTTTATCAAAGGGATTTGGATGACCTTGGATTATTATAGATAACCACGTCCTCAATCAAAAGATGATTGAATACAAAGATGGACATTTTAGATAAATTGGATGCTGATTATATTTAGAAATTAATATAGATTCCCTATTGTATACAAGAACAAATTACAACTTTAGTAAGAAAAAAATGTCTTAGATGTGATTCGTTTCTATGTGTTTACGTCTTTCGTTTTTTTTTTCTATTCTAGACATACACTTAGATCGAGATTTTCTATTTCTGGAGATTAAAAAATACCACTAAACCTTTGTATAATATTTTTCAGATTATAAGTAGCATTTTTACATTTTAGGTGCTATAGGATTGTAAAGGCAATGAGAATCCCCGATATAACGTCCGGATATCATTTAATTCAATAATCTAGTCTAGAAATTGTCCAACTTGATCGGGAAAATCAAATTTTTCGATTGAAATAATTTGAAATGGAATCCGTTTGTATTACTTTACCTCTGTTTTTAACTGTCCCTTTATGAATGTAATTCGAAGTTGCAATATTAAATGTGTTCATTCCATTGATATAAACATAAAACGCAAGTTAAAAAGCAACGATTTCTCTTTGCTTTTATATTTAGCAAGCATATTGTATATTCGCGTGAGGGAATAATATCAGATTATTACATGGCATTTTTCATATCGCATGTATTATAAGCCCTAGGTTCAATATCAGCCCTAGAGCCGCATGGCTCGAAGGCTGATATTGACCGAGGGCTGATAATACATGCGATATGAAAAATGACATGTTATGATCTTTTTATCATATGCTTCAACAGTAGAGAAAAATAACAGATGCATATATTGATCCTTCTACGTGATTCCCGAAAATAAGTTGAAAGAGTAAAAAGTTCACGGACGTCGGACCCAAAATTTGATACATTCAATATGAATTAATTTAATTTAATGCTATTATCATACGGTAAAAATCATATGTTATTTAGTCTAAGTATATGATAATAGATGTTTTTAAATGGTTAATGTGTTTATATCGTTGTTTTAAACCCTATACTAGATAGGTTTATTGTGTTATTTGTTCTCGTCCTGGATATGCATGAAATAATCTCTAACCGGACGATAGGAAATAAATAACTTAATTGTCAATAGTTATCAAAGGTACCAGGATTATAATTTAGTACTCCAGACGCGCGTTTCGTCTACATAATACCCCAGTCCCACTAGGCCACGATCGCACTACGATCTGTGAAAAAAATGCAAATTTTGATGATCGTGGTACGATCGTGTAGGTCGTAGTAAGGTCGTATCACGGTCGTGGTGAGGTCTTCAAGATCGTGAAGAGCGTGGCCAACTTTGAACATGTTCAAAACAATCGTGGTGCGGTCGTGGCGAAATTAGGTCGTAGTAGAAGCGTAGTGAAAGCGCACTAAGATCGTAGTAAGATCGCAAAGGTCGCTGTACAATCGTAGCGAGAGCGTAGCGAAAGCGTGATTCTATTCGGAGATATTGCGCTACGACCTTACTACGACCATCACGTTCTCACCGCGACCCAACTACGCTTTCACTACGACTTTACCACGCTGTTCACGACCATAGTACGATTCTAACAAACCCTTGACGTCCTCATCACGCTATTCTCACGACCTTACTACGTTCACACTACGACCATCATTTTTATTGTCATTTTCCCATAAAATATATAAAAAAAAACTCCCTAGGTTTTGTTTGTCTGAATGTATATATCCATTTGCTCTAACGGCTCAACCATGCTTCTCGTTTTTTTATAGATAAGAACGTTGGTTTTTCCCGTTTAAATGGTTTAACATTAGTATTTTTTTGGGGACCCTTTATAGCGTGCTGTTCGGTGTGAGCCAAGGCTCCATATTGAAGGCCGTACCTTGGCCTATAATGGTTTACTTTTATAGATTTTTACGTTGATGGAGAGTTGTCTCATTGGCACTCATACCACATCTTCCTATTTATATTGACACATCTGTGTCATCTCTGCTATCGTTCACTAAAATATCGTCATTTGAGCTTTATGGACCAGCAATAGGTTGTAATTTAGGTTTGATTGGTCGTTCCGACATCTCTTGATGACAAGTATTATACTACTTATGTGTATAGTATCAGTTTAATTGAAGTCTGGAGCTGGCATGTCAGTTAACTGCTAGTAGTCTGTTGTTATTTATGTATTATTGTCATTTTGTTTATTTTCTTTAGTAACATCTTCTGACATCAGACTCGGACTTCTCTTGAACTGAATTTTAATGTGCGTTTTGTTATGCGTTTACTTTTCTTCATTGGCTAGAGGTATAGGGGGAGGGTTGAGATCTCACAAACATGTTTAACCCCACTATTTTTGCGCCTGTCCCAAGTCAGGAGCCTCTGGCCTTTGTTAGTCTTGTACTATTTTTAATTTTAGTTTCTTGTATACTATTTGGAGTTTAGTATGGCGTTCATATTTTGCTCCCTCTGCCTCTACATCAACCCCTACCACCACGCCCACGTCTTCTAGATTTTGGTGGCATGACTGTATTGTTTCCGAGAAATCTCCGTTTTAATCAAAAATAGAAGGAATGGAACTATATTGATATGATACACGATATTGACGGTATTGCTGAGAACGTAGTAAGATCGCGGTATGAACGTAGTATAATCGTGGTAAGAACGTGCTATAATTGCAGTAAGATCCTGTTGCAATCGGATAACTCGTGGTATGGTCGTAGTGAGAACGTGAAGAGCGTAGAAAGATCTTTTTAAGCGTAGTGAGGTCGCAGAATAAGCGCGGTGAGAACGTGGTTTAATCGTAGCGGGATCGTTGTAGAAGCGTAATTAGGACGTAGTAGCATCGTGAAAGCAACGAAAATTAACATTTTCAAGCCGCTCATACCGCGACCTCACCACGATCTAAATTTGTTTTAGATCGCGGTGAACGTGGTGAGATCGTGGTCTAGTGGGACTGGGGCTTATAAGACTCATCAGTGACGCTCTTATCAAAATATTAAAAAAGCCATACAAGTACAAAGTTGAAGAGCATTTGGGATTCAAAATTCCAAAAAGTTGTGCCAAATACGGCACCTGGGATAAGAAATCCTTAGATCGAAACAATTTATTTACTTCCATTCTAAAACTTTCTTTTATCTTAAAATTTAAAATTAGAAAATTTATTAAAAAGAAAACATGCAAAATGTGCATAGTCGGTGCCTTATAATCAGTGCCTAGTACAAGTACTAACACGAGAGTTAATTGGTGCACGCATCAAATTTCTGGGCCGGAAATATGGAGGTTTTTGGTGTGAAAAAAAAGGCAAAATATTAAATAAACAATCTTTATATTAAGTTGACTTTAATCCTCAAATGACAGAACTGGTTAAAGCCAATTAGTTTTGATAATGCTATAAGATATAGCTTAATTGTGCAGTTGATGAAATCAAATATCTTTTCAGTGCAGTTGATGAATTGGAATATCAACAAATACTTTTTCAAGACTTGTTTTTTTAACTCGTGACTATCAAAATTCAAAAGCATCTACTGACAAAATACTTTTATTTCTCATCTCAGATATGGACTTAAACGCAGCCTTTTACCTCATTTCCTCATCAATGAATTGTATGTCAAGATGACATATCTTTTGGGACCCTCGATTCTGACTTTTACAGACACATCTACTGACAAACTATTATTTCTCCACGAGTTGTATCTCTCATATGGACTCTAACGCAAACTTTAATCAGTCACTCATATGTGCAATATAGGTCAAGATTACCTTATTTTTATCAGGACCCCTTGGTTATTAAAGACGCATCTATGAACAAAATTTCATGAACTGTAACTTATACTTCCAGAGATAGATGGGGAGTCGTGGTGTAGTGGATAGCGTTTACGACTACTATAAGTTGTATAGTTCGCTACTGACCCCATACGGATCCATAGAGGGTTAGTAAAATCCATAGGGGGTGAGGCCGGAGGCCGAGTCCCCTATGCATTTTATTCACCCTCTATGGATCCGTAGGGGGTCAGTAGTTAACCGTATAACGAATTTATCGGACGCTAGACTTTTTCTGCGGCGTTTTGTTGAAAAATAAACAATGAAACACAACAACATTAATAGATGACGTCGCCATTAACGCGTCATGAACCCCATATGAAACTTACTAACCCCATACGGTCTCATAGGGGGTCACCACGTGGGGTTTAACCAATCACAACGTGATAATTCATATGTGGTCCGATAATAACACAAAGGTTTCTGGTGCGATCCTCGTTCCAGCTTTCCTTTGACGACACCATTTGCGAGTTTTGTCTTGAGAAACGATTATAGTCCGTCGGGAGGGGACGATAAATGGCTGACCCATGTTAAGAGAGAGCCATATATCTTGCATGTAAAAGATACCCTTGAAGATTTCGTAAGAGAGAAGGCTAATTCTGCTAAAAGGCGGTACTCGCATCCGCAAAGTGGAAAGGGATTAAGATAAGTTGCAATCACTTGTTTCCCACTATTATAAATGAATATGTTTAAACTAGACAGAAGGACTTTAACTTTATGATGGACAGATGAAACACTAAAATCCCTTCCCCAACTTCGTTTGACAAAAGATATAAAAATCTTCGACTAAACAAATATCAAAGTATTCCTCTCAGTAAAGGTTGAGAAATCCTAGACATAATGTTTTCATTTCTGTTCGCTTTTTGTGAAATTTAAAAGTATCAACAAACAGTCATAAAAAACAGGAATGAAGCTTTGTATATATTTAACCATGAATTCTGCTCAAACCAATGCGAAGTATAACTTGAGCTTACTACCATTTAGAGAAATATTGATCATTGTTGCATGCCTCATGGTGACTTGAAGATGAAGGACAACAATAAAAAGTTCTATATTTGGGTTTTAGCATCATCATGTATTAATATTTATATCGTCTCATGTACATTTACTCCATATCCCCTCCATATTTTCATTGGGTATATACGACAGACTAAAAAACTGCTTCATACTACAACTAAAAAAACAGAAAGCCTTAGACGGTATATAGAAAATTATTCTCTTCGTAACAACTGACAAATTCTTGACAATTTTTTTTTCCATTTCAATCAGTTTGGTTGCAGTAATATTTGAAAAGTATTAACAAACATCAATTGGATATTTGGAAGTTTGAAAATCACTTTCAGTTACTGAAACATGTTACCTATAAAAACTCCCGAGATATCTGTATTATGGTTGTTTTTCTAATGATGAAAACTGTTTATATTATAATCATAATGCATGTAGAATATAAAATGAGAAAATAACGCATACTATAAATCATGTTCTATGTTCCGACGACGAGTTGTTGTAAGAATATAATACCATGTTTACATTTCTAAAAATAACCTGGTTTTGGAAATCCCCAAATACGGGTCACGCATTCTGTGCATAATTATAAAACAATGAACTATCATTGTTATAAAATATTTGGCATCTTCTTCTCATATAAAAATTAATAAAAATTGTATTCATTTTAATTACCTTAAATCTTTAATTTTCATATACCGCAGACAATAATAATGTAGATCCGTAGAAACTCATGTAACAATCTCAAACCCATATTATATAATGGACCGGCTTAATGCCGGCCCATAATAACTGTACACTGGTAAATACTGATTGTATAAGACAGCATGATAAATATCTAAGAAGCTTTCCATAAACGTATATCTTTAGAAAGCAAATTCTTATAGCGCAACTTTTCCAGCTAAAACCTTAGTTCTAATATAATTTTTCATTTATAAACACACATTTTAAGAAAGATTTGTTATAAATCATGTCAGTACCGAATTACTGACTACTGAGCTGATAATAACCTCGGTGACTGATAGTCAAAATGTATTATTACATTGGTTGCAATGAATTACATTGATTTCCCAGTCAAATAAAAACCGATAATTTCACATGTGAAATAAACGTGGTTATTTCACTCTCTGACGTCATACAACAATAGGCGTTGTCAAGACGTCGATAACGTCGGATCAAAACATGCGTAGGAAAAACATATAGTTCCTCACATTTTCTACATTAATTTCATAAAAAAGAGCCAATTGCCAATGTAATAAAAAGAATAACTAATCAAAGAATTCAAATATCGAAAAATATTCAACTCGTGACCGAACAACACTGATAATTAACTCATGCGCTACGCGCATTCGTGAATTAATGTGTTGTTCGGTCACTCGTTGAATATTTTTCTCTATTTGAATTCTTCGATTAGTTATTCTATAATTTCAAACATTTTATCGAATTAATACTTTTAAAATTGTAATATTAAAGAAGCCCTCCTCCCGATTTTATCCACAGTATGTTTAAACTAAAACAATGCCAATCTGAAAAAAGATGCATGAGAGCATCGAAGAGCTCAGACAATTTTTCCAGATGACGCAAACTAAAATCAAATTTAACGATCAATGAAATATGACATTTAAAAATAAATGATCAATGGAATTTTAAATTATTTTAGTAAATTTACTGGCGATTTTGAAATAAGCAAATAAATGTAAAACAGAAACAGAGATTTTAATTGAACCTCTATACTTTAAATTGTCTACAATCTAAAAACCTACTACATCTATTGAATATTGTCTAATGGATTTGTCTACATATCTCTCTGTTGTGAAAACAAAATAATCAAACTAAAAGCTTCGCCTTTCATAAAAAATATTTCCTTTTAAAATCAGATTACAATAACTATTTGGAAAACACCCGCAACACATTAGTTTATACAACTTATTCGATGGTCATTACACTTGTACATTACAAACATATCGGATATTACCCAGAATGTATTAATTTTGATTAATCAGGTGTCCAAAACACCTTCAATTCATATTAGGTTATCAGATGTTCAGAGCAAATGTAATTTCCAAGTAAAAACAAAACGTTTCATAGCGTCTGAATTAAATGGAGATTCCATAATTCTACGGATCTTAATATTTTGTTAAACACCAAGGGCGAATATTTGAAAATCAAGCATGTACAATAACCGAAACAATTGATAAGCTTCATGTATATGACCAGCACTGTACACTAATATAATTTATTTTTTCTGCAACTAAGTCAACATTTACATATTTGTGTAATAAATACCACACTTAAAACAATATGTCAAAGAAAGGCAGGAACCATAGCCAACTATTTTTGTTAACGTCCAATGAAACAAATATTACCTACCTTACATATAGTATCCTCAATATCAACACTACACTCCAACGCTAATTCCTCTATTGTATTACCGCGCTGAAGCGTCCATCGCTCGCCCCTCAAACATGGGCGTCTACGTATAGACATCACACAACAAAGTTATAGCTCTGGAAACAAGCAAAGATCAAGCTTCATTACATTATCTCGTGTATGTCTGAACTATAGTATATAGATAAGAATCATAAAGTAATTAATAACGATAGATCCGTCTGGTTACAAATCTTCTAATGAAAGGATGACAAGAAAACATCCCTTACCGTCCTCTAAAGTATTAGTTTGTGATTGTCTCCTTTTATTATGTTGTCAATCGCTATATTATTGAAAGTTAAACGGAATTTTGTTGGAAAGCAACCAGATTTAGAATTGTCGCATTAGCATTATCATTTGATGTCCTTCGTAATATGTTGTTGTTACATATCACAAAACAGAATATTTGACACGGTAACTGCTCGTTTTGCGCAACAAAAAGCTTGTACTTATAACAGCAATGACTTTTATTGTATAATTATACTCTTCTCAGATCATTTATCCAATAAAGTGTCTTTGTAAACTATGTAATATGGAATTCTTTTAGAAATATGATCATCTGTTGAACAACATCTTTCTTTTGTAATCACGCACAAAGTTAATAACTAAACTTACAATCAACTTTTTAATGAACACAAATCGGAAATTACCAACAGGGGTCTAGAATTATTCCATTACAGTTTATTCTATAATGCTACCACACAGCAATAAGTTTAATTAATCTAAGAAGCAGTTACTGATATTAGCGTCGCGCATCCATTCTGTGCTTTAATCTGGTCCAATTTAACTGACATCAGCCGGTTGTTTCAAGAGACTCCGTTCTTCTTTCCCTTTCTGACAGAACAAATTAATTAAAAGAAGACGTTTTTGGTTCTGTTTTGCTTCAAACCTTTACCGACTTAATCAGATAGACAAAGAAGACCAGACAATAATATTATGTAAATTGTAAAATAATAGTACAACTTACCTAATCGCATTATCTTGTCTCAACTTCAGCTCTGAAATACGCCAAAACTGATACTGACATTTATAGAGACATGCAGGAAGATTTATGAAATTTCCAATTAAATAAGCACTAAAAACCTAGCCACATCAGGTGTACAACATAATTGCAATTTGAATATCTCTCTTCAATCTAAACAGCAAACGTGTTTTAAATAATTACAGGACTTTGTCAATATCAAAGAATTATGCATATAGTAACTAAAACTGCTTACCAATAGTTATAAGCGAATACGTCATATTGAGTGGGTCTTAAAAATAGTCTTGCTTTTAATAACTATGATTTAGATAGAAGTGACAGTTTCGTACTTTTAATAACTATGATTTAGATAGAAGTGACAGTTTCGTACTTGAAAACGTGCTATGAATGAAAGGACTAGTCAAATTATTCCTTTTGAAGCCACATTTGTTACTGGTATAAGACTATTTAGACATGACTATTTTAGATTGTTTACATTTATAAAATGAACAAAATTAATATAGGAAGACTCCGAGGAAGAAAACATAAGTGATACAGATACACGATTCCTCCTGCAGGATGTACTAGTATATAACAAATGGCATTTCACATCTAGCTATCATGGTACTTTGATTTACAAACCAACTAGTTTAGGACATGTTCTTTAAATCTATATTTTGGTTCAATAGACTTAATAAAAAAGATAATACAAATCGTATTTTAAACTGATACTGAAGAATACAATCATGTTTTAGTTTCAGATCAGACTTTTCAGGTGATTTTAAAGTCCAAGTGGTCCTTTAAGATTGTTAAAATGCATTGTGGTACATTTACTAGTCTGCTTTGTGTTTTTGAAAGTAATTTTTTAATTCCGGTTAATTTATAGTTCGAACCATGTGTTTTGTTTTATCTGCATTGACATCCTCAACAGATTGTTCTAGCCTTTTTTTTTTTTTTTTATAAAATCGTGACTGTGCTGTTTATAGTGTTGCTAACAGTTATCTTCTATATATAGTATGTAGCTTATAATAATATAAAGATATTTATCAAACATTACAAGGTAAAATACTTTATGCTTGGTTTCAGTAGCTGCAGAATTATTGATTGGTAAAACAATGTTTTTTTTGTTTTATTTGTTATACTTGCTTTATTTTCCGTGTTGTTCTTTTATGTTCCTTTGTGTTTCTTTAATAGTCAGAACCGAACGAGTATAAACAGGAGAGGAAGGTAGAACATATAAAAAAAACATTTGCTTAACACCATCACGCTATTCATGTACTTGTCAAAAGTCTGTAAATATAACTAGAAGATGTGGTATGATTGCAATTGAGGCAACTCTCTACATTAGACCAAATGAAAAACTGTAATAGGTCACCATACGGCCTTCAACAATACTGCATCGCATAGTCGGCCATACGCGGCCCCGAAATGACAAATGTAAAACAGTTCAAAAGAGAAAACTAACGGCCTAATTTATGTACCAAATAATGTAAAAAAAAATATGTACACACATCAAACGCTAACCCCACTGAAATACAGGTGCCTGACTTCTGACAGGCACATACAGAATGTGGAGGGATGAAATGACTGTTAGTAAATATCTGATTGTGTTGGTTTTAACAACGTTTTCAAGCTTTGTATAGTACATCATTGTGAAGACGCCATAGCTGTGTATAGTACATCATTGTGAAGACGCCATAGCTGTGTATAGTACAACATTGTGAAGACGCCATAGCTTTGTATAGGACAACATTGTGAAGACGCCATAGCTTTGTATAGTACATCATTGTAAAGACGCCATAGCTTTGTATAGTACAACACTGTGAAGACGCCATAGCTTTGTATAGTACAGCATTGTGAAGACGCCATAGCTTTGTATAGTACAACACTGTGAAGACGCCATAGCTTTGTATAGAACAACATTGTGAAGACGCCATAGCTTTGTATAGAACAACACTGTGAAGACGCCATAGCTTTGTATAGTACATCATTGTGAAGACGCCATAGCTTTGTATAGTACAGCATTGTGAAGACGCCATAGCTTTGTATAGTACAGCATTGTGAAGACGCCATAGCTTTGTATAGTACAGCATTGTAAAGACGCCATAGCTTTGTATAGAACAACATTGTAAAGACGCCATAGCTTTGTATAGTACATCATTGTGAAGACGCCATAGCTTTGTATAGTACATCATTGTGAAGACGCCATAGCTTTGTATAGTACAGCATTGTGAAGACGCCATAGCTTTGTATAGTACAGCATTGTGAAGTTTCTGTGGTACTGGTAGTTGTTTTTAAATACGAAGTCGATTTATATTTTCCGTGCTGTAACATGAAAAGAAAATATCAAAAACGACACAGACTAATGAAAATCTACAGCTCCTTCATTTTGGTTTTTATTTTGTCTTTGCTAGATAGTTGCTGTCGCATTGACAATCCTACCACATTTCGTCTCATTGTTCATGTTAATTTTGTTTAAATGCTTAATCGAACTAGGTCTTTTGAAATAAACGAATCATCTTTGTCAAAATTTCTCTTAATATTATAAAAAAAAAAGTCATTGAATGTGACATTTTTTTTCGATGTCTTTTGATCTTCCAAGAGTAAAATAGGACATTTGACGTTCTTGTGGTGGCACATGATCAAGCATTTTCTTTAATGCTTTCGTTAGAAAAAGTCTGATCAAGATAGATAGATGAGGAAAAGACAGAAGTCAGAAATAAGAATTATGGGATGTTACTTATATTTAGGTGTTACGGATACTGGAAGTCAAATTTTGAATGCAGGTCAACTGTTCTGACGTGTAATTGTCACTTCCAAAAATTGATATTAAAAGCAGAAAGCTGCCATTTTCTTGCAATGATGTCAACGAAAAGATCGCACTTAAATAAACAAATTAGTTCAGCTGTAACATTTTTTTATTTAATATTTTCACTCATTTGTTTATTAATGAAAACTAATAACCAAGCACACTATCTTCCAGGATAGTTGAAAACACAATCACAATTACCAATGGCCAACGTAGATACAAGTATCTTGTCTTAGGGAGGGATAAATCCTACTTTGCAAAGGAACATTATGATTCAAACAAAAAATTCTCTGAAACTGATATTATCAAGATGCTTGATTTCTTGATTGACAACATATTTGTTACGTTCGGAGGACGTGTTTGTCAACAGACTGTCGGTATTCCAATGGGAACAATCTGTGCCCCTCTACTTGCCGACTTGTTTCTTTATTATTATGAGTCTGACTTCATGCAGGAACTTCTTAGGAAGAAAGACAAGAAGTTAGCAATATCCTTTAACTCTACTTTTCGCTATATAGACGATGTTCTTTCACTGAATAATTCAAAATTTGGTTACTATGTGGAACGCATCTATCCAATCGAGATAGAGATAAAGGATACTACAGATACAGTTAAGTCGGCCTCATATCTTGACTTACATCTAGAAATTGACATTGAGGGTCGGTTGAAAACAAAACTTTACGACAAAAGAGATGATTTCAGCTTTCCAATTGTGAACTTTCCATTTCTAAGTAGCAACATTCCAGCAGCACCTGCATACGGGGTATATATCTCCCAATTGATACGATATTCCCGTACTTGCATTTCCTATCATGATTTTCTTGATAGAGGGTTGCTGCTTACAAGGAAGCTATTAAACCAAGAGTTCCAAATGGTGAAGTTGAAATCATCCTTTCGTAAATTTTACGGAAGCCATCACGAGTTGGTTGACCGTTATGGAATAACCGTTTCACAAATGATATCGGATATGTTCCTTACGTCGTAACTACAATTCCCTTCCCTTTGATGAATGTGACCTACCGAATTAGACTATTTACCGGATTTTTTATCACATAAGCAACACGACGGGTGCCACATGGTGGAGCAGGATCTGCTTACCCTTCCGGAGCACCTGAGTTCACCCCTAGTTTTTTGATGGGGTTCGTGTTGTTTATTCTTTAGTTTTCTATGTTGTGTCGTGTGTGCTGTTGTTTGTTTGTCTTTTTCATTTTTAGCCATGGCTTTGTCAGTTTGTTTTAGATTTATGAGTTTGACTGTCCCTTTGGTATCTTGCGTCCCTCTTTAATAGAGCAGTTGCATATCCACACTTTTCCATATATTAAAAAAATTCAAAAAATAATAAAAAGTTTATACTTAAACTCAGTGATATTCATTTTACAGAAAATATAACATTGTACATCTTGAAAATATTGACATAGATAAAATATTGATATGTTTTCATTGATTCTAATTGAACGATCTTTGGCAAAATTACAGCTTCTTTTTGGGACAAGGTTTGATTTTAGAGATTCGTATTTTACTGATTCAGTTCTAGGTCTTGTTTATCTTTATATCAATATTTCTTGTGAATGACCTATCGTCAGGTTTGACAAAACTGTCAAAGAAAAAACCAAATTGAATCGCAAAACTGTTTCGATTTAATCCCCAACAGATTTGTTATCAATGGCAATTATTGCATCACATAAAAATAAGAGGAAGTCTGACAAGTGCTACCAGGTCAAAATCGGTGATTATTTATTAACTGTCATCTTCAAAATCTTCTGGGAAATTTATATCTATATAAAATTCTTATATGTACAACAATTTTAGCAAATTATTTCCATGGTATAAATTGTTTTGTGAAAATAGCTCAAAATTGAGAGAAAACAAAAACACAAAACGACCATCGATACTAGTAAATAGCATTTAAATGTTGGAGTAACATTGAAGTGTCGGTCCTTTTTTTACCGTGAATTATTACAATATCTTGATAAGCTTCCAAAAAGTATTCTAAAGGTTGATCAGTTCGTTCAACGTTTGAAAGTGTGACAAAAACTCGAAACAATATTTGATTATATGTTCAACTTTCTTGATTTCATTTGTTTTCTTGCAATGGCCAGGGAAACCTAGTATATCGTCACAACACAAATACTGATAAAAAATAGATGTGGGTGTATGCTTATAACATACAAAATCATTTATATAAATTATGTTTCTCTGGGCAAACATGTGTCAAAGATATTCTATTTTATACATAAAAAAATTGTTTACGTTTCTTCGTTCCCCGTTTTTAACAGTCTCTTCCTAAATAAAACTCTGCATTTAATTCATGGAATTTTAATCGTAATTTACCTTGTTTGCCTTGGATTTACATTCATCTAAGATTCTGTTTTGACAAATGTTCAAACGAAAATTGTACAGTGGATAAATTATGGGATATTAATGAAAAAAGTGTTGTACAACGTAAAAAAAAAACTATATATATATACATTGAATCCGGGTCCGTTCGCACCCATTCACATTTGCACCATCTCGTCAATTTAGCCAGACTTATCCATAACGATTATAAATGATATCTGGGAGTCTGCAACTCAGAAAAATATACTGGATCTGATCATGAATGAAACATTTGCCCCTGGACGTTCGGCTACAAACAAAATCATGCATTTTTCTTTGCCTTCTTCAAATTATATTAACAGTATACTATTCCAAGAAGAGAACTTCCCATACATGTACTTTTTATTTTATTTTTAAAATAAAGTATATGAATCAGTCATGTGAGTGTTGGATGATGCCATTAAATAGTTTTGTTTAAAAAAAAAAACCCATCACAAACTACTGACTTAAACATGTATGTTAAAAAGTCACTTTAGCATGTTTAATGACGGTTCATTATTATGGATACAGAGAGGAAATAACGGCGCGCTAAATTCTTAGATATGGTATAAATACACCTTGTCGCTATTTGTCTGCCATTACTGGATATCACACAGGTTCCCGTAAAATTTTGACGTCATAAAACAAAATATCTAACGCCACAATGGAAAAGTCATTGTTGTATGCTTCAAAAGTTCAAGAGGCCGGGTCAGCCAGGATTAGCGATAAGGTGTATTGTGTTTCAAAGTTGGTGTCATTTTTATCATACGATCCGTCCTCACATAGAAATAATATTGGTTTACCATGTTTACAATGAGGCCATATACATGTATATTTAAATGATAAAGTGTAAATAAGTTCAGTTTTGGTTGATGCGGTCAAATAATTTTGTTAAAACAACTCTCATTCAGTCTGATATATCGAAACCACTGAAATTTGTTTACAATTCAATATTTTGAATAAAAAAAGGACTTGAATGACTTGCTGATATTCTAAATTGATGTGGAAATTTTTTTGTAGCCAATGTGTTCCAATATTCATTGATATTGCTGTCATTTGAATTATACAATCCATCGTAATATGTATTACTATAAGTGATTTAGTATGCGGCTATATATATATTAATATTTACATAACAAAGTGTAATTATGGTCAGTTTTGGTTGATGCTGTCACATATGGTCAGTTTTGGTTGATGCTGTCAAATATGGTCAGTTTTGGTTGATGCGGACAAATAATTTTGTTATATTCATGAGTCAGTCTGAGATATCAAAACTACTGAAATTAGTTTACGATTCAAAATTTTGATGAAAAAAAGGACATGCTTGGCACTATAAACTGATGTGAGCATAATTTTATTTTCCAATATTGCTTTCATTTATAAATATTAAACAATCCATCCTGATATAAAAATATAGGTGATTTACTTTGCGGCTATTAAGATTGACATCATGTACATAATAAAGTGCAAATATGGTTAGTTTTGGTTGATGCGGACAAATTGTTTTGTTATACCAGTCAGTCTGAGGTATGAAAACTACTGATATTTGTTTATGATGCAATATTTTGAATAAAAAGAGGACATGCTGGCATTCTAAATTGATGCAAATGAAATTAGGTAGCATTGTGTTCCAATATTTCTATCATTTGTATTTTCATGATTTTACAATCCATCCTTACATAAAAATATTACAGATTTACTATGTGACTATAAGAGTTACATAAAAAAGAGCAAATATGGTCAGTTTTAGTTGATGCGGTCAAATATGGTCAGTTTTGGTTGATGCGGTCAAATATGGTCAGTTTTGGTTGATGCTGTCAAATATGGTCAGTTTTGATTGATGCAGACAAATAATTTTGTTACATGATTACATGTTACTGTCAGTCTGAGGTATGAAAACTACTGATATTTGTTTCTGATGCGATATTTTGAATAAAAATAGGAAATGCTGGCACTCTCAAATGATGCGAGAAAAAAAATTGAGGTCATTGATTTCCAATATTGTAGTTATTTATATACTACAGTCCCTCTTGACCTAAAATTATAACTGAATTACTGTGCAGCTATTTAGATTTACATAAAAAAAAGCAAATATGGTAAGTTTTGGTTGATGCGGTCAAAAGATTTTATTATACGACTCAGTCTGAAGTATGAAAACTACTGATATTTGTTTATGATTCAATATTTTGAATAAAAAGAGGACATGCTCATTAGCAGATCAAGGGGGGGGGGGGGGGGGGGGGCTGGTGGTTCAGGAGTTGGAACCCCCTTTTTTGACGATCAATGCATTTGAATGGGAACATATAGTTGGACCCCCCCTTTTAAAATGGCTGGATTTGCCCCTGCATGCTGGCACTATAAATTGATGCGAACAAAATTGTTTTCCAATATTGCTGTAACTTGTATAGTACAGTCCCTCTTGACCTAAAATTAAAACTGAAGTACTGTGTGCAGCTATATAGATTTGCAGAAAGAAAGAGCAAATAATGTCAGTTTAGATTGATGTGGTCAAAAGATTTTTGTTAACAGGTCCGTCCGAGGTATGAAAACTACACGTAAACTGATATTACATTTGGTTAATGAGGTCAGATAATTTTGTTATGTGATAACGAGACATCCTGACTCCCAGAATAACAAATGTAAAACAATTCAAATAATAACCCCCCCCCCTTTCCCCCATTAATACTAATTAACGGCCTAATTTATGTACAACGAAAAATGAAAGAAAAACGGGAAATATTTTATGTTACACATCAACCAAAGAAAATCACTGAATTACGGGCTCCTGACTTGGAACAGGCACATACATGCAGAATATGGCGGGGTTAAACATGTTCTCTTGCCGATTATAAATCTGAAATAAAACCAGCAAAATAGCAAAACTCTATATAATATTAATCGCTATTTTGCCGAAGCCTTTATATTAAGACAAATATTTCTTAAAACTTATAAATCAATTCTAGCCGTAGAATTTATAAATCAATTATAGCCGTAGAATTTATAAATTAATTCTGGCCGTAGAATTTATAAATCAATTCTAGCCGTAGAATTTGAATTCAATCCTAACCGTAGAACTGACCAAAGATTTGATCAGTTCTAGCTAGAACTGTCTAAAACTGTTCTAGGGTAGAACTGTCAGGATCAGTTCTAGCTAGAACTGTCTAAATCAGTTCTAGGTAGAACTGACCAAATCAGTTCTAGCTAGAACAGTTCTAACCTAGAACTGACTAAAAGGTGTCAGGCTGACAGTTCTACATACTGTTCTAGAACAGTTCTCCTGACAGATTCTGACAGAATTTATGAGAGGTTAGAACTGATCTTCACTGTATCTATGATGAGTTTATTCTTTGAGGTTGATTCTTCCATTTCATTTATGTAAGTGTCACACATTAGCGTATAGACCGGCGTGCACCAAACGTACAGAGAAAATTGACAAAATCGGTATACGTTAGTTGCACGCCAGATCTAGAGGAACGATTTAGCAATCGTTAATGCGGACGTCACACATTGGCGTATATTTAATGCGCGTTGCATAAGTTTGAAGTACGTCGAAATATAAAGCGTTCGACTTTAACTTAAAACGTATGCAGGTGTGTTTGTAACAAACACCCTATAAAAGAATGTCCAAGATACGACCGGGACGCGTCTCAAATACGTTCAAGAAACCTTTTTCTCTCTTTCGTAACGTGCATTCTATCTACGTTAGACAAACGCCAGGCATACGCCAACATACGTTTCTTGAACGCCCGATAAACGCTTAGGTACGCTTCGCATACGCCCCATGAATACTCGTTTAAAGCTCGTTGTGCACACGTTACAGATATGATTGACAGGTTGAATGCATCCAAAATTACTAGCGTATTGGCAGCGTACATGATTTTTTAACACGCCCGGCGTACGTCGGAGCTATACGCTGATGTGTGACGCTGGTATTAAAGATTGGTTCGTATTTTTCATTTGGTATGCTGATGTCAGTTCCATTTATGGATTTACCTTGTGCCCTTGGTATCCCCCCCACAAAAAAAACCCTACTCCCTTGGAAACATGGCTAGTTGATGCTGATATATTTACTTTTAATAATTGGACACGATGTCGATCAGTCAATTACTGAATATATACACATTGCCACGAAAACATTCCAAAGATGTATCTCCCTAACGAACGCAGTATTGGATCAGACATTGTATATACGTACATTATGTATACGTACGTTATATATTTCTTTTTATCAAAGGGATTTGGATGACCTTGGATTATTATAGATAACCACGTCCTCAATCGAACGATGATTGAATACAAAGATGGACATTTTAGATAAATTGGATGCTGATTATATATAGAAATTAATATAGATTCCCTATTGTATACAAGAACAAATTACAACTTTAGTAAGAAAAAAATGTCTTAGATGTGATTCGTTTCTATGTGTTTACGTCTTTCGTTTTTTTTCTATTTTAGACATACACTTAGATCGAGATTTTCTATTTCTGGAGATTAAAAAATACCACTAAACCTTTGTACAATATTTTTCAGATTATAAGTAGCATTTTTACATTTTAGGTGCTAAAGGATTGTAAAGGCAATGAGAATCCCCGATATAACGTCCGGATATCATTTAATTCAATAATCTAGTCTAGAAATTGTCCAACTTGATCGGGAAAATCAAATTTTTCGATTGAAATAATTTGAAATGGAATCCGTTTGTATTACTTTACCTCTGTTTTTAACTGTCCCTTTATGAATGTAATTCGAAGTTGCAATATTAAATGTGTTCATTCCATTGATATAAACATAAAACGCAAGTTAAAAAGCAACGATTTCTCTTTGCTTTTATATTTAGCAAGCATATTGTATATTCGCGTGAGGGAATAATATCAGATTATTACATGGCATTTTTCATATCGCATGTATTATCAGCCCTAGGTTCAATATCAGCCCAAGAGCCGCATGGCTCGAGGGCTGATATTGACCGAGGGCTGATAATACATGCGATATAAAAAATGACATGTTATGATCTTTTTATCATATGCTTCAACAGTAGAGAAAAATAACAGATGCATATATTGATCCGTCTACGTGGTTCCCGAAAATAAGTTGAAAGAGTAAAAAGTTCACGGACGTCGGACCCACAATTTGATACATTCAATATGAAATCTTTCTATCATATGCCTCAACAGAGAAAAAAAAAAACACATTTTAATATGGACGAATCGACAAAAAAATAATTCAACAATATACATAATGAACATTGTTTGGAAAAGTCAACTTTTTTAAAGTAACTTTCTAAATTATGTTTCAGAAAAACTTAAAAAATGCATTTATTTAATAATTTTTTTATATTTGTTTTTTTAAATTAAATTCAATTATTTTACACAATAAACTTTCCAGTATTCAAATAATTGTTTTGTACACTACTTTGTAATGTTTTTTACTGAAAACGTAGCATTGAGGTGTATTTTCCGGAATTTGCCGATTATCACCGGAATGCCATGTGATAACGTTACGGAAAGGCATGTGATAACAATCGAAGCATGTGATAAACTTTTCATATCAGCCCGCTAAGCACCAATTCGAAAAATATGGAAAATACTTTAATTTAATGCTATTATCATACGGTAAAAATCATATGTTATTTAGTCTAAGTATATGATAATAGATGTTTTTAAATAGTTAATGTGTTTATATCGTTGTCTTAAACCCTATACTAGATAGGTTTATTGTGTTATTTGTTCTCGTCCTGGATATGCATGAAATAATCTCTAACCGGACGATAGGAAATAAATAACCTAATTGTCAATAGTTATCAAAGGTACCAGGATTATAATTTAGTACTCCAGACGCGCGTTTCGTCTACATAAGACTCATCAGTGACGCTCTTATCAAAATATTAAAAAAACCATACAAGTACAAAGTTGAAGAGCATTTGGGATTCAAAATTCCAAAAAGTTGTGCCAAATACGGCACCTGGGATAAGAAATCCTTAGATGGAAACAATTTATTTACTTCCATTCTAAAACTTTCTTTTATCTTAACATTTAAAATTAGAAAAATTTATTAAAAAGAAAACATGCAAAATGTGCATAGTCGGTGCCTTATAATCAGTGCCTAGTACAAGTACTAACACGAGAGTTAATTGGTGCACGCATCAAATTTCTGGGCCGGAAATATGGAGGTTTTTGGTGTGAAAAAAAAAGGCAAAATATTAAATAAATAATCTTTATATTAAGTTGACTTTAATCCTCAAATGGCAGAACTGGTCAAAGCCAATTAGTTTTGATAATGCTATAAGATATAGCTTAATTGTTGATGAAATCAAATATCTTTTCAGTGCAGTTGATGAATTGGAATATCATCAAATACTTTTTCAAGACTTGTTTTTTTAACTCGTGACTATCAAAGTTCAAAAGCATCTACTGACAAAATACTTTTATTTCTCATCTCAGATATGGACTTAAACGCAGCATTTTACCTCATTTCCTCATCAATGAATTGTATGTCAGGATGACATATCTTTTGGGACCCTCGATTCTGACTTTTACAGACACATCTACTGACAATCTATTATTTCTCCACGAGTTGTATCTCTCATATGGACTCTAACGCAAACTTTAATCAGTCACTCATATCTGCAATATATAGGTCAAGATTACCTTATTTTTATCAGGACCCCTTGGTTATTAAAGACGCATCTATGAACAAAATTTCATGAACTGTAACTTATACTTCCAGAGATAGATGGGGAGTTGTGGTGTAGTGGATAGCGTTTACGACTACTAACACAAAGGTTTCTGGTTCGATCCTCGTTCCAGCTTTCCTTTGACGACACCATTTGCGAGTTTTGTCTTGAGAAACGATGATAGTCCGTCGAGAGGGGACGATAAATGGCTGACCCATGTTAAGAGAGAGCCATATATCGTGCATGTAAAAGATACCCTTGAAGATTTCTTAAGAGAGAAGGCTAATTCTGCTAAAAGGCGGTACTCGCATCCGCAAAGTGGAAAGGGATTAATATAAGTTGCAATCACTTGTTTCCCACTATTATAAATGAATATGTTTAAACTAGACAGAAGGACTTTAACTTTATGATGGACAGATGAAACACTAAAATCCCTTCCCCAACTTCGTTTGACAAAAGATATAAAAATCTTCGACTAAACAAATATCAAAGTATTCCTCTCAGTAAAGGTTGAGAAATCCTAGACATAATGTTTTCATTTCTGTTCGCTTTTTGTGAAATTTAAAAGTATCAACAAACAGTCATAAAAATAGGAATGAAGCTTTGTATATATTTAACCATGAATTCTGCTCAAACCAATGCGAAGTATAACTTTAGCTTTCTACCATTTAGAGAAATATTGATCATTGTTGCATGCCTCATGGTGACTTGAAGATGAAGGACAACAATAAAAAGTTCTATATTTGGGTTTTAGCATCATCATGTATTGATATTAATATCGTCTCATGTACATTTACTCCATATCCCCTCCATATTTTCATTGGGTATATACGACAGACTAAAAAACTGCTTCATACCAGAAAGCCTCAGACGGTATATAGAAAATTATTCTCTTCGTAACAGCTGACAAATTCTTGATAATTTTTTTTCCATTTCAATCAGTTTGGTTGCAGTAAAATTTGAAAAGTATTAACAAACATCAACTGGATATTTGAGAGGTTTGAAAATCACTTTCAGTTACTGAAACATGTTACCTATAAAAACTCCCGAGATATCTGTATTATAGTTATTTTTCTAATGATGAAAACTGTTTATATTATAATCATAATGCATGTAGAATATAAAATGAGAAAATAACGCATACTATAAATCATGTTCCATGTTCCGACGACGAGTTGTTGTAATAATATAATACCATGTTTACATTTCTAAAAATAACCTGGTTTTGGAAATCCCCAAATACGGGTCACGCATTCTGTGCATAATTATAAAACAATGAACTATCATTGTTATAAAATATTTGGCATCTTCTTCTCATATAAAAATTAATAAAAATTGTATTCATTTTAATTACCTTAAATCTTTAATTTTCATATACCGCAGACAATAATAATGTAGATCCGTAGAAACTCATGTAACAATCTCAAACCCATATTATATAATGGACCGGCTTAATGCCGGCCCATAATAACTGTACACTGGTAAATACTGATTGTATAAGACAGCATGATAAATATCTAAGAAGCTTTCCATAAACGTATATCTTTAGAAAGCAAATTCTTATAGCGCAACTTTTCCAGCTAAAACCTTAGTTCTAATATAATTTTTCATTTATAAACACACATTTTAAGAAAGATTTGTTATAAATCATGTCAGTACCGAATTACTGACTACTGATCAGATAATACCCTCGGGGACTGATAGTCAAAATGTATTTCAAACTTATCATCGAATTAATACTTTTAAAATTGTAATATTAAAGAAGCCGCTCCTCCCGATTTTATCCACAGCTAGTATGTTTAAACTAAAACAATGCCAATCTGAAAAAGATGCATGAGAGCATTGAAGAGCTCAGACAATTTTTCCAGATGACGCAAACTAAAATCAAATCTAACGATCAATGAAATATGACATTTAAAAAATAAATGATCAATGGAATTTAAAATTATTTTAGTAAATTTACTAGCGATTTTGAAATAAGCAAATAAATTTAAAAGAGAAACAGAGATTTTAATTGAACATCTATACTTTAAATTGTCAACATTCTAAAAACCTACTACATTTGTACATCTATTGAATATTGTCTAATGGATTTGTCTACATATCTCTCTGTTGTGAAAACAAAATAATCAAACTAAAAGCTTCGCCTTTCATAAAAAATATTTCCTTTTAAAATCAAATTACAATAACTATTTGGAAAACACACGCAACACATTAGTTTATACAACTTATTCGATGGTCATTACACTTGTACATTACAAACATATCGGATATTACCCAGAATGCATTAATTTTGACTAATCAGGTGTCCAAAACACCTTCAATTCATATTAGGTTATCAGATGTTCAGAACAAATGTAATTTCGAAGTAAAAAAAAAAAAAAAACGTTTCATAGCGTCTGAATTAAATGGAGATTCCATAATTCTACGGATCTTAATATTTTGTTAAACACCAAGGGCGAATATTTGAAAAGCAAGCATGTACAATAACCGAAACAATTGATAAGCTTCATGTAGATGACCAGCACTGTACACTAATATAATTTATTTTTTCTGCAACTAAGTCAACATTTACATATTTATGTAAAAAATTCCACACTTAAAACAATATGTCAAAGAAAGGCAGGAACCATAGCCAACTATTTTTGTTAACGTCCAATGAAACAAATATTACCTACCTTACATATAGTATCCTCAATATCAACACTACACTCCAACGCTAATTCCTCTATTGTATTACCGCGCTGAAGCGTCCATCGCTCGCCCCTCAAACATGGGCGTCTACGTATAGACATCACACAACAAAGTTATAGCTCTGGAAACAAGCAAAGATCAAGCTTCATTACATTATCTCGTGTATGTCTGAACTATAGTATATAGATAAGAATCATAAAGTAATTAATCTGGTAACAAATCTTCTAATGAAAGGATGACAAGAAAACATCCCTTACCGTCCTCTAAAGTATTAGTTTGTGATTGTCTCCTTTTATTATGTTGTCAATCGCTATATTATTGAAAGTTAATCGGAATTTTGTTGGAAAGCAACCAGATTTAGAATTGTCGCATTAGCATTATCATTTGATGTCCTTCGTAATATGTTGTTGTTACAGATCACAAAACAGAATATTTGACACGGTAACTGCTCGTTTTGCGCAACAAAAAGCTTGTACTTATAACAGCAATGAAATTTGTGTTGTATAATTATACTCTTCTCAGATCATTTATCCAATAAAGTGTCTTTGTAAACTATGTAATATGGAATTCTTTTAGAAATATGATCATCTGTTGAACAATATCTTTCTTTTGTAATCACGCACAAAGTTAATAACTAAACTTACAATCAACTTTTTAATGAACACAAATCGGAAATTACCAACAGGGGTCTAGAATTATTCCATTACAGTTTATTCTATAATGCTACCACACAGCAATAAGTTTAATTAATCTAAGAAGCATTTACTGATACTAGCGTCGCGCATCCATTCTGTGCTTTAATCTGGTCCAATTTAACTGACATCAGCCGGTTGTTTCAAGAGACTCCGTTCTTCTTTCCCTTTCTGACAGAACAAATTAATTAAAAGAAGACGTTTTTGGTTCTGTTTTGCTTCAAACCTTTACCGACTTAATCAGATAGACAAAGAAGACCAGACAATAATATTATGTAAATTGTAAAATAATAGTACAGCTTACCTAATCGCATTATCTTGTCTCAACTTCAGCTCTGAAATACGTCAAAACTGATACTGACATTTATAGAGACATGCAGGAAGATTTATGAAATTTCCAATTAAATAAGCACTAAAAACCTAGCCACATCAGGTGTACAACATAATTGCAATTTGAATATCTCTCTTCAATCTAAACAGCAAACGTGTTTTAAATAATTACAGGACTTTGTCAATATCAAAGAATTATGCATATAGTAACTAAAACTGCTTACCAATAGTTATAAGCGAATACGTCATATTGAGTGGTTCTTAAAAATAGTCTTGCTTTTAATAACTATGATTTAGATAGAAGTGACAGTTTCGTACTTTTAATAACTATGATTTAGATAGAAGTGACAGTTTCGTACTTGAAAACGTGCTATGAATGAAAGGACTAGTCAAATTATTCCTTTTGAAGCCACATTTGTTACTGGTATAAGACTATTTAGACATGACTATTTTAGATTGTTTACATTTATAAAATGAACAAAATTAATATAGGAAGACTCCGAGGAAGAAAACATAAGTGATACAGATACACGATTCCTCCTGCAGGATGTACTAGTATATAACAAATGGCATTTCACATCTAGCTATCATGGTACTTTGATTTACAAACCAACTAGTTTAGGACATGTTCTTTAAATCTATATTTTGGTTCAATAGACTTAATAAAAAAGATAATACAAATCGTATTTTAAACTGATACTGAAGAATACAATCATGTTTTAGTTTCAGATCAAACTTTTCAGGTGATTTTAAAGTCTAAGTGGTCCTTTAAGATTGTCAAAATGCATTGTGGTACATTTACTAATCTGCTTTGTGTTTTTGAAAGTAATTTTTTTAATTCCGGTTAATTTATAGTTCGAACCATGTGTTTTGTTTTATCTGCATTGACATCCTATACAGATTGTTCTAACCCTTTTTTTTTTTAAATCGTGACTGTGCTGTTTATAGTGTTGCTATCAGCTATCTATGTAGCTTATAATAATATAAAGATATTTATCAAACATTACAAGGTAAAATACTTTATGCTTGGTTTCAGTAGCTGCAGAATTATTGATTGGTAAAACAATGTTTTTTTTGTTTTATTTGTTATACTTGCTTTATTTTCCGTGTTGTTCTTTTATGTTCCTTTGTGTATCTTTAATAGTCAGAACCGAACGAGTATAAACAGGAGAGGAAGGTAGAACATATAAAAAAAACCATTTGCTTAACACCATCACGCTATTCATGTACTTGTCAAAAGTCTGTAAATATAACTAGAAGATGTGGTATGATTGCAATTGAGGCAACTCTCTACATTAGACCAAATGAAAAACTGTAATAGGTCACGATACGGCCTTCAATAATACTGCATCGCATAGTCGGCCATACGCGGCCCCGAAATGACAAATGTAAAACAGTTCAAAAGAGAAAACTAACGGCCTAATTTATGTACCAAATAATGTACGAAAAAAATATGTACACACATCAAACGCCAATCCCACTGAAATACAGGTGCCTGACTTCTGACAGGCACATACAGAATGTGGAGGGATGAAATGACTGTTAGTAAATATCTGATTGGGTTGGTGTTAACAACGTTTTCAAGCTTTGTATAGTACAGCATTGTGAAGACGCCATAGCTTTGTATAGTACAGCATTGTGAAGACGCCATAGCTTTGTATAGGACAACATTGTGAAGACGCCATAGCTTTGTATAGTACAGCATTGTGAAGACGCCATAGCTTTGTATAGTACATCATTGTAAAGACGCCATAGCTTTGTATAGAACAACATTGTAAAGACGCCATAGCTTTGTATAGTACAGCATTGTGAAGACGCCATAGCTTTGTATAGTACAGCATTGTGAAGACGTCATATCTTTGTATAGTACAGCATTGTGAAGCCGCCATAGCTTTGTATAGTACATCATTGTGAAGACGCCATAGCTTTGTATAGTACATCATTGTGAAGGCGCCATAGCTTTGTATAGTACATCATTGTGAAGACGTCATAGCTGTGTATAGTACATCATTGTGAAGACGCCATAGCTTTGTATAGTACAGCATTGTGAAGACGCCATAGCTTTGTATAGTACAGCATTGTGAAGACGCCATAGCTTTGTATAGTACAGCATTGTGAAGACGCCATAGCTGTGTATAGTACATCATTGTGAAGACGCCATAGCTTTGTATAGTACATCATTGTGAAGGCGCCATAGCTTTGTATAGTACATCATTGTGAAGACGTCATAGCTGTGTATAGTACATCATTGTGAAGACGCCATAGCTTTGTATAGTACAGCATTGTGAAGTTTCTGTGTTACTGGTAGTTGTTTTTAAATACGCCATAGCTTTGTATAGTACAGCATTGTGAAGACGCCATAGCTTTGTATAGTACATCATTGTGAAGACGCCATAGCTTTGTATAGTACATCATTGTGAAGACGCCATAGCTGTGTATTGTACATCATTGTGAAGACGCCATAGCTTTGTATAGTACATCATTGTGAAGACGCCATAGCTTTGTATAGTACAGCATTGTGAAGACGCCATAGCTTTGTATAGTACAGCATTGTGAAGTTTCTGTGTTACTGGTAGTTGTTTTTAAATACGCCATAGTTTTGTATAGTACAGCATTGTGAAGACGCCATAGCTTTGTATAGTACATCATTGTGAAGACGCCATAGCTTTGTATAGTACATCATTGTGAAGACGCCATAGCTGTGTATAGTACATCATTGTGAAGACGCCATAGCTTTGTATAGTACATCATTGTGAAGACGCCATAGCTTTGTATAGTACAGCATTGTGAAGACGCCATAGCTTTGTATAGTACATCATTGTGAAGACGCCATAGCTTTGTATAGTACAGCATTGTGAAGACGCCATAGCTTTGTATAGTACATCATTGTGAAGACGCCATAGCTTTGTATAGTACATCATTGTGAAGACGCCATAGCTGTGTATAGTACATCATTGTGAAGACGCCATAGCTTTGTATAGTACATCATTGTGAAGACGCCATAGCTTTGTATAGTACAGCATTGTGAAGACGCCATAGCTTTGTATAGTACATCATTGTGAAGACGCCATAGCTTTGTATAGTACAGCATTGTGAAGACGCCATAGCTTTGTATAGTACAGCATTGTGAAGTTTCTGTGTTACTGGTAGTTGTTTTTAAATACGCCATAGCTTTGTATAGTACAGCATTGTGAAGACGCCATAGCTTTGTATAGTACATCATTGTGAAGACGCCATAGCTTTGTATAGTACATCATTGTGAAGACGCCATAGCTTTGTATAGTACATCATTGTGAAGACGCCATAGCTTTGTATAGTACAGCATTGTGAAGACGCCGTAGCTTTGTATAGTACAGCATTGTGAAGACGCCATAGCTTTGTATAGTACATCATTGTGAAGACGCCATAGCTGTGTATAGTACATCATTGTGAAGACGCCATAGCTTTGTATAGTACATCATTGTGAAGACGCCATAGCTGTGTATAGTACATCATTGTGAAGACGCCATAGCTTTGTATAGTACAGCATTGTGAAGACGCCGTAGCTTTGTATAGTACAGCATTGTGAAGTTTCTGTGGTACTGGTAGTTGTTTTTAAATACGAAGTCGATTTATATTTTCCGTGCTGTAACATGAAAAGAAAATATAAAAAACGACACAGACTAATGAAAATCTACAGCTCCTTCATTTTGGTTTTTATTTTGTCTTTGCTAGATAGTTGTTGTCGCATTGACAATCCTACCACATTTCGTCTCATTGTTCATGTTAATTTTGTTTAAATGCTTAATCGAACTAGGTCTTTTGAAATAAACGAATCATCTTTGTCAAAATTTCTCTTAATATTATTAAAAAAAAAGTCATTGAATGTGACATTTTTTTTTCGATGTCTTTTGAACTTCCAAGAGTAAAATAGGACATTTGACGTCCTTGTGGTGGCACATGATCAAGTATTTTCTTTAATGCTTTCGTTAGAAAAAGTCTGATCAAGATAGATAGATGAGGAAAAGACAGAAGTCAGAAATAAGAATTATGGGATGTTACTTATATTTAGGTGTTACGGATACTGGAAGTCAAATTTTGAATGCAGGTCAACTGTTCTGACGTGTAATTGTCACTTCCAAAAATTGATATTAAAAGCAGAAAGCTGCCATTTTCTTGCAATGATGTCAACGAAAAGATCGCACTTAAATAAACAAAATAGTTCAGCTGTAACATTTGTTTTTAATATTTTCACTCATTTGTTTATTAATGAAAACTAAAAACCAAGCACACTATCTTCCAGGATAGTTGAAAACACAATCACAATTACCAATGGCCAACGTAGATACAAGTATCTTGTCATAGGGAGGGATAAATCCTACTTCGTAAAGGATCATTATGATTCAAACAAAAAATTCTCTGAAACTGATATTATCAAGATGCTTGATTTCTTGATTGACAACATATTTGTTACGTTCGGAGGACGTGTTTTTCAACAGACTGTCGATATTCCAATGGGAACAAACTGTGCCCCTCTACTTGCCGACTTGTTTCTTTATTATTATGAGGCTGACTTCATGCAGGAACTTCTTAGGAAGAAAGACAAGAAGTTAGCAATATCCTTTAACACTACTTTCCGCTATATAGATGATGTTCTTTTACTAAATAATTCAAAATTTGGTGACTATGTGGAACACATCTATCCCATCGAACTAGAGATAAAGGATACTACAGATACAGTTAAGTCAGCCTCATATCTTGACTTAGATCTAGAAATTGACAATGAGGGTCGGTTGAAAACAAAACTTTGCGACAAAAGAGATGATTTCAGCTTTCCAATTGTGAACTTTCCATTTCTAAGTAGCAACATTCCAGCAGCACCTGCATACGGGGTATACATCTCCCAATTGATACGATATTCCCGTGCTTGCATTTCCTATCATGATTTTCTTGATAGAGGGTTGCTGCTTACAAGGAAGCTATAAAACCAAGAGTTCCAAATGGTGAAGTTGAAATCATCCCTTCGTAAATTTTGCGAACGCCATCACGAGTTGGTTGACCGTTATGGAATAACCGTTTCACAAATGATATCGGATATGTTCTTTACGTCGTAACTACAATCCCATTCCCTTTCATGAATGTGACCTACCGAAGTAGACTATTTACCGGATTTGTTATCACATAAGCAACACGACGGGTGCCACATGTGGAGCAGGATCTGCTTACCCTTCCGGAGCACCTGAGATCACCCCTAGTTTTTGGTGGGGTTCGTTTTGTTTATTCTTTAGTTTTCTATGTTGTGTCATGTGTACTTTTGTTTGTCTGTTTGTCTTTTTCATTTTTAACCATGGCGTTGTCAGTTTATTTTAGATTTCTGAGTTTGACTGTCCCTCTTTTACATAGCCCATCTAGATTGCAGATAGGCCCACCAGCATAATTTAAGTATACCATTATTGTTACTGTGATTTTATTTAGATCCCTTATGTTTAGATAAGATCCATGTACTCTATAGATCCTTTTAATCAAATTTTTAAGGTTATCAATTTTACAGCATAGTAAGATCGTTAGACATTGATAGCTTGTTTTTAACAGAACTAAAACTTAATCAGATTTGTTTTTTGATAAAGTACCCAAAACTGAATAGATACTTGTTATTAGTTTATTATCTTAATTGTCATTAATCGTGCGGTGCATTTTTAGTAACAATTGTCTCGCATTTTGTAGGTGACCTTGCTTACTGCCACGACATTATAGGTAGTTGATGGATATATATAATCAATTACCAAATCGCATAGTTTTTATATCAAATTGAATATAAGATAGATGATAAATACTCATTAGTCATTGCTAAATATCAGCTATTTTTTATAATATCCAGGACTAACAATAAGGGAGATATTATTTATTTTATATGACGTTAGTAGGTCAACTTAAAAAGGGATGGTTTGAAATGTCTAAAATATTGTATGTCAGAAATGTCTCGACGTGGCAAAATGTTAAACATGCATGTTTACTAAATATTTCCATAGATATAAAGATTTGGTTTTGAAGTTTGGTTGTACTGTAGAAAACTTATTTCAAACGGGATAGCACATCCTCATTTTTACGGAAATGTTGTTAACCGTGCCCGGAAACTTAGAAATGATCCTGGTTAATGTATCGTTTCTTTAAGGTGGTACCTAACACTACAGGGAGATAACTCTGTAAAATCAGCAGAACGTTATTTTGTTTTTATTGGTATAAATATTGATTTTGTTATCAGTAAATTAAAATCAAACTAAAATTTACTAGTATGTTATATATAATTATTTAAATACATTTATGGATCGACAATCTGTCGATACCTGTATCTTGGCATTGCACAAGGTCATGTTTTTCTCTGACTGTTTATGACGTCTTTACACTAAACCCATTGGATGTTGGATGTGTACGGATTGATAATTTAGTCTTAGATGCTTAATTTTTTTATTAGTCGTTAAGGACTTTGAACTAGTGTCAGTTAACTGCGAGTACTCTCAGATATGTACCTAGTGTCTTTTTGTTATTGGGATGTAAAAGTACCCGGCCACGTTGTATTTTTGTCCATCTGATGAGTTAGGCCTTTTTTAACTGATTTTTATAGTTCGGTCTTAAAATTGTACTGTTATACCACTGTCCCAGGTTGGGATCCCGCTAACATGTTTAACCCCGCCACATTATGTATGCATGTGCCTGTCCCAAGTCAGGAGCCTGTAATTCAGTGGTTGTCGTTTGTTTATGTGTTGCATATTTGTTTTTCGTTTATTTTTTGTACATAAATAAGGCCGTTAGTTTTTTCGTTTGAATTGTTTTACATTGTTATTTCGGGGCCTTTTATAGCTGACTATGCGGTATGGGCTTTGCTAATTGTTGAAGGCCGTACGGTGACCTGTAACTGTTGATTTCTGTGTCATTTTCTTTTTTATATGTAAAAACAAAAACAAAGGCGAGTACTTTTGTAACACGAAACTAATCAATTCTCGCATTTTGTTAACAATGACAACAACTGCCATGGATTATTACAGGCATCTGCTTATGGACAGACACATTAAAATTTTGCAGATTTAATATATGATTGTGAGTGCTAAACCCTCTCCTTATCTTGAACCGAGTATATCAGGCCAACTGTGAAAATCAGTTGAAATCACCCACCGGTATTGCAATTAAATTAGCAATAATGAAAATAGCTTTTTGTTATTTGAAAGTTGCACGCAAAATGAAGCGCATACAAATATATAAATATTTATATACACAACAGTGCTGACAAAACCACCATTTAGTGAAAGTACAACAGTTACATAAGCTGACATACAGGGGCAATGTAAGCCATCAAGTTTCATGTTCAGACTCATCACCTGAGCTGGTGCACCTCTAGAGATTGTTGTGAAACAGCTCCAAAACAGCCAAGGTAGGAAGACTGCATCTGATTATAGAACTGGATCAGCATTCCCATGTTAACAACTTAAAAAAAGATAAATAGACGTAACAGTGTATATATATATATATATATATATATATATATATTTCATTTATTTTATAACACCTTAAACATTTTTGATGAAACAGTGTTTCCCCATTTAAATTCCAAGTTAATTGGTATACCTCGGGAGTCCTTATATCAAGAAAACTATACTATCGCCTTTTCTTTTATGTTTAATTATTTCAAGACAATGATCCTTTAAAAAGAACGAATGACGTATTAAGTAATACATGTTACCTCGAGTTTGTGAAATATAATCGCGTTTGGAAGTAAATTAATACCCTACATCTGTGACAACGAATAAACTAAAGGCAATATATACTATAACAAATACCATTAGAAATGTTAACATACTTTGAAGTAATGACGTATATTAACATGATATTGACTAAAACGGGAAAATAGAAAAAAAAAACAATATTTGTAATGTATAATTATTGTCTCTTGATAAGTTCGGTGAATACACCTTTCTCAAAAAATTCCACAATCAATAGACAGCAATTGATTTATTAAACAATAATGACAATCAACGATGAAACTTCTTAGGGAGGGAGGGTTGATTTTAAGTTAAATAGGTAGTTTCAAATATTGTTCCATTACCAGAATGATATTTCTTTAGCACACCAACGAAGTAGGTCATGGGTTACTGTACACCATGTATACTCTTTATATCTAGATTCGCATCTAGATAGTGTTACGCCCTGGCGATTTGAAAGCATATATATTATTACTGAGGTCTCCGTTCCACACTTGATACACGCAGATGTCCGTTATTGTGTTTTGATTCGTATTTTACAGAAGAAATAGCATAATTGACCTTATATTATATACTGACTTCTTTAAATCTATATATCTACTTTATATATATGTGTAATTGTTCTTTTTGTATTTGTTTATACTTAGTTTCAGTATAACGCGCCAAATGTAACGTTACGTGTTCTTGTTTATGAAGAACTTGTCTATTACGTCACACGTAGTATAAAATACGGAACGCGTGTTCCTACGTTGAGATTCTCTCCAAAAAACTCCATGCAGTTAGCAGTCTCTCTTAAACTAGAATTTGCTGAACCAAGTAAGAGCACTTGGTGATAATGCAGTGCACCAAGTAGATTTGCTGCACTAAGTAAAATTGCTTGGTGAAAATATTTAATGCTGATGTACTGTTTGCTCGGGTAAATAGCTAACCATGCACCGAGTATGCAGAGTATTTGAATGCAGCGCACCAAGTAGATTTCCCCGAGCTGCACCAAGTAATGCAGTGCACCAAGTAGGAGTACTTGGTGATAATATTTAATGCACCGAGTACGCTGAGTATTCAAGTTGAATGCAGTGCTCCAAGTAGACTTGCTGCACCGAGTACGCTGAGTATTTGAATGCCGTGCACCAAGTAGATCTTCTTGCATCGAGCAATTGTTTTATTAAACTTGGTGTAATGAACGCACCTTGCCGTATTGCTTATTATATTATTAACGTATTTTGTTTCATGAACCACTGTATTTGATGTATTGTTTAAATAGAAATAATACCATTTATGAACTTCCATTATGATTTTTATTATTACTTCCTTCACCGGAGGCCCACAAAAGTAACTACGGGTGTATATCGATATTGAACAATATAACAATATTGAACACTACAAATGTAGGTCGATAGAGAACAAAACCTTATGACAAAGAGATGATTTCAATTTTCTCATTGTGCGCAACAAATCATTCCAGCAGCGCCTACACACAACGCATCAGTACCCGGCACTCGAATCAAAACAGTTAATTGTATCTATGGTATACAGTAACCCATGACCTACTTCGTTGGTGTGCTAAAGAAATATGTTCCTTACGTCGTAACTACAATCCCCTTCCCTTTTCATGAATATGTCCTACCGAATTAGACTATTTACCGGATTTGTTATAACATGAGCTACACGACGGGTGCCACACGTACCAGTGGGTATCTTTTAGGGATATTCAATGATGAATTGTAAATGTTCACAACCAAAACAAGTTTAATAAGTGAAATGTCTACATTAGATAAATCATTGATTGATTAATGGCACATGCGACTGCTTTATATTATTCGCAGATACACTGCATCTACAAAATTAGAGAATGATAGAAGTGTATAGACATGTATTACACGTGTCTGCTATTTTAACATAATTTTATTTTTGCCTTTTAGTGCTGACATGAATTATCATTGATATGGTTATATTTATAAATTAACTGTTTACAAAATTTGAATTTTTTAAAAATACTAAGGCTTTTCTACCTCAGGAATGGATTACCTCAGCTGTATTTTGCAAAACTTTTAGCAATTTTGGTCCTTAATGCTCTTCAACTTCGTACTTTATTTGGCCTTTTTAACTATTTGGATTCGAGCGTCACTGATGAGTCTTTTGTAGACGAAACGCGCGTCTGGCGTATATACAAAACTTAGTCCTGGTATCTATGATGAGTTTATTATTATTATTTTCATCTAATTCAGAAAAAAAAAAGTAATCGTAATCTTATTTTTGAAAGTTTTAGCAAATATTGTAAATCCCCAAAAAAGAATTGTATCTGTGTTTCGAAATTTTTGAGAATCTATACAGCTGCTGATTTACAAACCCCACATCATTTGGGGGAAAGATAGTACATATATTCTGATTTGTTTACCTACTGGTTCCCATGTATGATTTCCTTGATTCCATGTTTATCGCACAGACAAAACTTAAAAAATTTACCAGTATAAATACAGTTAGAAAGCGGTTAAAATGAATTCTCAAGGAGACTCCAACTTAAGGTTTGGGTACATGTAATACAGACCTTTCGTATAAGTTTACACTCATAATAATGAGGCATATAAATATCAAAGTGCACGCCTCACATCTCAATGTCATGACATTTACAAAAAAAAAAAAATTCCATTCCTGGCTTTAATTTGTTTACGAAACTTCTTAAGAAAAGTGGCACTGTTTAAGCCGGTAAAGGAGTTTATTCGGGAAATTTTCTTACTTTTGATTTACAGAAATACAACAATCTGCTAGGATTATCAAAGAAACCACCAAAGTATTTAAGCAACAACAGGCCATTGTGTAGATGAATCGAAATTGAACCTAAAACCAACTTTAAGTTTTATATCAATACTCATCACTCGAACCTTCATTAGATTGTAATTGGTCAAGAAAATAACAAATACAATGAAGTAATTGATCTCGGCAAACATAGATCAGATACTTCTAATATTTAAGCATATGTAGTTACTACAATGTACGTAATTTGATAAGTGAAAGCTTCTCTTTGTCATTTAATGGTTAGAAAAGCCATTTAGCTATGCGGAATTATATTGCTCATAATTAACTTTGGCAGTCTGTACAGATTTGCCGGGTAAAAGGGTTGACGCTTGATCTTGCAGTGCCGTTACAAATAATCATAAGGAATTTCAATATTCAATTCCGTTTTAAGGAATAATTTGCTATGTTATTCTGAACATTATTTTTTTAGTTATACAGTTTGACCGATTTTTATCAAGACTTGCTCAGTATTTTTATAACGTTTTGTTAAGCCGTTCAAGCAATTGTCAGCTATGTCCACGAACTATTTGAACTTGTACCCAGTTAACAAGGGATTAAAAATGTTCGTCCATGTATTATATCGAATAGAGAATACTTTATAAGACATCGCGTGCAACTCATTGTTTGGCTTAATAATATTACTGTTCGGTCTTGAAATAAAGTATACTGGTCGAGGACCAGTTACCGTCATTTTTTGTCAGTATATTTCATTTATCTTCTAAACGTGAGAACATTTAAATCTATCCTTTGACAAGGAAAGTGGTTACCAAAATTACTTTAATATTTCAATTGGTCAGTATTTAAAATTAACTAAATTTCTCAGAAATTAACTTTTAACGGCGACCGATTTCGTACGAGATTTGAAGATGCCGAGGACCAGTTACCGTCAGCACCGAAATTGTTACAATTCTCTCTCAATGGTTGTCAGATGAGTTTAAACACGGTCTCAAACTATTTTAACAAATTGTATAGTATTGATTTTTTACATTAAATGTTATGAATCAATTTGGAGATGAGCAAATATTTTTTTATCGCTGAAGCGTCGTCTTCGTTACGCAGGAGTTGTCTCTCTTTGCTTACCTCGTCAAAGTGCCTCATTTTAATTTGGCGCCCTTTTAGATGAATTGTAAACCCCGGCGTTGAACAACATGGAAAGCATGGCTGGAAGTGGAATGAAGTTGACTGACCAATTATGAGGAGAACAAATTTGAAGACGGACGAATAATCAGTCAAGATTTTACTCAAAACATGCAAAAAGACCGCACGTTTGGTGGTGATAGTCGAGATCGACTTGAAATCGGAACTTTCACTTTCAGACAGAGCCTCCAGTTTACATGCAGCATTGCAGGTAATTTCACTGAAACGTAGTCGTAGGTCAACATTTAATTGATAGGTGACAATCAGACATTTTTCCATTTGTTATCAGTGTAGGATCCAAAACTTTTCCTAAAAGGGGAAGGGGTCTGACTGACCTAAGCGAAGGGGGAGGCACTCTTTTTTTTAATAGTCGTGCTTCAATGATTCCCTACATAATCAACCAATTTTTTCCCACAAAGAAAAGGGGGTGATCTGCCTATGGTTATGACAACCTGAAGAAGGAGCGGTTGACCTTTTGATTCTAGTTGTTTTAAGGGGATGACGGCAATTTCAATATTTTTACGTCAAATCCTACCCCCCCCCTTTTTCAATGTGTCCTTTAAAAAGAGAAACAAGGGTTGATAGTATAAACACAACAGACAACACCAAGAAAGATGAGTGAAGAAGTTATGGAATTTTATTGACTTGTCCTAATATTACTGATAGTTTTCCCAACCTATTCCAGCAGCTTAATTGTCCTTTCACATTGTATATATTTAATATCATAGGAAGTGCCCCCACCCTTTGTGAAACCAATTTGAGGGGTCTTCATTTGCATCACATGGTTAGGTTAACTTTTTAACATATGACTTGTGCTGATGTGTGTTGTGTTAGTACTTACAAATTATGCCACCTGCTAGCCCCTGAGTCTGAGTGTACCTAACTGTTTATGAGGCATGCTATAAATGTCCCAAATCTACCTTCAATAATGTAGCTGCATATCTGTACTAAAAATACTGTGTTAAATGTAATCACAATTACAGACAATTTTGAAATGAATGCAAGGGCTGTATAGCCAGCCATGGTACAAAATGTAGTTAACTTCATCATCAATGCTCCAGACTAAAAAATATTGATTCAATTTCAGATTATTTAAAATTTTCAAAATTGTATCTAGAGTGGGGCACCCATATTCGCCGGGACACAATTATGCCGTTTTATGATTTTGAGGTGTAAAAACTTCAAAGGATGGCTGAAATGGAAGACATATACCGGTAAATGATATTATATAACAAATATGATTATTTTTTATAACTGAGACAAAATTGCGGAACCTACTGAAAAGGACCGAAAAACGGACAACCATTTTCGGCCAATTTCCTGAAGAAAAAACACGAATTCAAAGAAGTATTTCTAAGTAATTCTTTGACTGAATGCCCCTAAATTTCAGTTCTTAACACCTTTGAAATGTCTGCTATTCATCTATTATGAAATCGATTTGATCAATGTTATTAAAAGCTGCAGTTATTTGATTTTAAATTGATGTGTAAAAACAGCGAATATGTGTCCCCCATTGACATAAAATCAGGTAATTTCAAATACCCTTTAATTTAACTTTTCTGATGATTATATTCAAACAAACACGTTTTCAAGCTTAAGAATATTTTGCATTTGAAGTTATCTTCATATAGAAATATCAGTATACTTCAAAAACATTCACACCTGAACAGAAACTGGAAAACATGAAAAGATGTGGCGAAAATGAGCACCTCACTCTACATCTATTCATATAATACAGAAAGGTTTTGAAGTTTTTTAGACTAGAAAATACAAATTTATACTCATTATACCACCGCTTTAAAAAAAAAAAGGGGGGGGTATACTGTTTTACCTCTGTCTGTCCTTCCGTCAGTCAGTCCATCCGTCCCATGAATATTTTTCTCAGGAACTACAACACAAGGATTTCTGAAATTTGGTTTCAGGATTTATCTAAGTCAGCTATACCGTGTGATGCGATTTCAGATTGATCACTTGACAACTTCCTGTTTACCGAACACTTGTATGATTTTATACATGATAGCCAAGTTGAAAATTTTCATCAAATTTTTCTCTCAAACTACAATACAAGGATTTCTAAAATTTGGTTTCAGGATTTATATAAGTCAGCTTAACCGTGTGATGTATTTTCAGATTCATCACTTGACAACTTCCTGTTTACCGAACACTTGCATATTTTTTCACTATTTATATTATCCACTTGCTGCTGGGGTATCATCAGTGAGCAGTAGCTCGCAGTTTCACTTGTTTGTACTTTAAATTGGTTAAAAGAAACTTATTACACAAAAAAAATTGTCACCTTAATGTACCCCTCATGCATGTCTTACATTTAAAGGGATATTTAAAAACATTGTCATGGAAGGTCATCTAACAGGTTGTTCTCAACCTGATTATGGTGCAATGTACATGTATTGCCTCCCTCTTGTTAAATATATTGGCTTTTATAATGATAAGCTCAATAGTTGGTCATACAATGTACATATGCTGCAGTTTATAGTAAGATGTACTTGTACTACTAGACTTCTTGACCTTGTGATTTATTGACCTATGTACATATATGCATGTAATACTGTAATCAAATTTGCATGTTCCTGTACTAGACTCTTTGACATTGCTCTTGTGATTTATTGACATACAAATTACATGTACATGTGTATGTTATTTGGTTTTTATGTTTAATACCTTAATACATGTACATCTATTCTATACTATTTATGTTATTGTAGCTGTAGTTCATCTGTGTCTGCAATATTATACATGTACATGTAATTTTGTCAGATGTGTATGTCTTTCTGAAGGGATGCAACTAACCACAGCTGAAAGTTTTATATGAATATGCTATGATTTTAATTTGATATGTCTGTCTAGCAGGGTTCTTAGTCTTGAATGCACAATGTTTTTGTTAGATATAGGTAGCTGTCAGTTATCTGCGAGTACTCTCAGATCTGTACCTAGTGTCTTTTTCTTGTCAGATAAAATGTACAAGTACCCGGCCATGACCAAAAAGGTCCACATGTATTTTTGTGCATCTGATGAGTTGAGCCTTTTTCAACTGATTTTTATAGTTGTTTCTAATGCTGTACTGTTGAACCACTGTCCCAACTTAGGGGGAGGGTTGGGATCCTGCTATCATGTTTACCCTTGCCATATTATGGATGTGTGTGTCTGTCCCAAGTCTAAAACCTATAATTCAGTGGTTGTCTTTTTTTTATGTGTTACATATTTGTTTTTCATTCGTTTTTTGTACCCAAGTTAGGCTGTTGGTGACATTCAGGGTCTTTTATAGAAGACTATGTGGTATGGGCTTTGCTCATTGCTGAAGGCTGTACATTGACCAATAGTGTCATTTTCATCTCTTTTGGAGATTTGTCTTAATATTGGCAATCATACCACATCTTTCTTTTTTTTATTCATCTGAATGTTTTTTTAGGGTCCCTAAAAGGATGAAGAATCTTCTTAATTTGAACTTGTGCAAATGTTAATATGTAGATAGACAACTACCATAAAACAAGAAACCAACAGATGAGTTTATAAAACATGTTCTTGGATTAATTTGCACTTCTCATAAGTGCAAATTGGAACCACACTTTTTTTTGTCGTAGAATCATCAAATTTGGCAATAATGTACCTCTGGGGATAAATAACACGATACAAAAAAAAATTTGGTGTGGCTCGCCCGGTTCGGCAACTGGAGTGAAAATAGTGACAAAATCCTGTAGGATATTTTTTTCTCCCATAGGATTTTTAAAAATCCTACAGGATTTTGAGAAATCCTATAGGATAAAGTCATAATCCCATAGGATATATTTTATATCCTACAGGATATTTAAATCCGAAGGGATTTAAAATCCCTTAGGAGAATAAAAATATCCTATAGGATATAGTTTCTCCCTTAGGATTAAAAAAATCCCTTAGGAAAAATAAAAGCATTTCCTATAGGATATTTTTTATCCTACAGGATATTAGTCTAATAAAATAATCCCATGGGATTAAAAATATCCGATAGGATTAATAAATATCCTAAGGGATTTCATTTCAGAAAAAATATCCTGTGGGATAAAAAAAGAATCCTAAGGGTAATAAATAAATCCTAAGAGTAATAAATAAATCCTAAGGGAGATTAAAAATCCTATGGGAGATCAAAGCAACTCATAAGAGAGAAAAAAATCCTATGGGAGAAAGAAATATCCTATAGGAGAAATAAATATCCTATAGGAGAAACAAATATCCTATGGGAGAATGAAATATCTTATTAGAGAAAAATCTATTTGTGAACAAAACCAAAGAACAGAGAATAGTTTTATATGTTTTTGTAGTAGGTAATGATATTATTTTATTGAAGCAGACCAAATATTCCCAGATATTATTGTTTAAGAATTGTTAATTTTTCTACCAATGACACAAATTACCGATAAGTGTACTTCAAACATGGAGCCTGCATTGAGTTACTGCTACTGGTCCGTTTGTTATTTTATGTTTATTATTGCCATTTGCGTAGTTTCTTCTGTTACCTATTTCTACATCTGACTCTGGCTTCTTTTAAATCGAGTTTTCTCTTGTTTAATGCATTGTGGTTGTTTATTCCTCATATGCTAAAGGAATAGGGGCCGGTTGAGATATCAAAAGTCATGAGTAAACATCCATCGCCTGTCTCAAGGCAGAAACCTTTATCCTTTGGTAATCTCATGTGCTTTTTTTTCAATTTAAGTTCAAAAGTGCATTTTAGTGTTTAGTGTAGCAACCATTTCACTGAACTATTATACATTATTGTTTAGTGACCAAAAGAGGCCCGCCTCTATGTGCGGAATTTTCTTTCTGCATAGAGGACTCATCATTTTGAACTCATCAGGGTTCCTGTACTCAACCGACTTGTTAGGTTTTGCGACATGACTGTGACACCATCTGAACAAAAACTGTGAATAAAATCAATTTTAAAACAACACATGGTGTTGGGGCTAAGAATACCACCAGCTTTTCATTGAAAGTAATGACAAGACAGAAACATGCGTCCAACGGGTATATCCAATACACTACAATTATTTAAACAACTTTGAAAATCGTACATAATGTTTTTTATTTTTTTATTTAGTATAGCTTGCTTTCCGTGAAGATATTTTTATTGTGGAGATGCCTGGATAGATTTGCCAGTAACCATACTTCTTCGATTGTGTCCTCAATATGCATGTAGTATTTGCAACTGAACATTTACATTAACTTTCACCAATAAATTCTTCAACAAAATTTGATAATAACTGAAATTTTATGGAACTAAACACTAGATGTAACTAAAGACAGTATTGTTCACCTAGGTCTATGTGCATCTCTGACAACAGACACATCAACACGTTAGGCTAGAATATCATTCGTAACTAAAACTTTAAAAAAAATCATTATTGCTGATAATTTCAGAGATTAAAAGGACAAATCATTTTGCTTTTGTTTTATTTCTCTTCCTATAAATATTTTCGTGTGCAAGGCTTTGATGGGCGCCAACTCTTAAATTAGAATATGGTGAGCTTGTTAAAATGTTTATACATGTATTAAAAAGTTTTATCCAGAAAATGTAATAGAAATGTCGACAATAACAAACTGAGATATTCTATGCTGAAAATAGATTTAAATATAATTAGTGGTATGAGTGCTAATATTACAGTTGATTTGGCAATGGAGAAAAAATGTTCCTATCCATCAAAAATTTTAAAACTTTACACACTCTGTGTTCTCTTTGATTTTTTTTTTTTATAAAAACATATCTCCATTTCCAAGTTGTGGTCCCCTACGCGGAATTTTGTTGAAATTTGAAGACTATAAAAAATTTAATAGGTCAAAGAATAGCCTTTAACATTTGAGGCTTTTTATAGCCACGGCTCCGTTTAGTTTAAACATATTTTATTTCAAAATTGAATAGGTCAAAGAACAGCCTTCAACACGGATCCTTGAAAATTAGAAAATTTGCAATTAGAGGCCGCAAGAATAGTAACAGGTCTACCAATATTTACAAAACCTGAAACTTTATATTCTGAGGTTGCCTGAGAATCTCTTTTTGAAAGAATAAGGATGTAGTCGTAATTGCGTGTCGATATCTTGTCAATCGTACTGTTGTTTTATCCGACTAACTAACTTTATACGGAAAATTTTTGCATTTTTTTTAAATTACCATGGTCTGTTGTTTTTAAACTGTTAATATTGGAATTAAGTAAAGAGTCAAAGTTGAAATCATGAATAAGTGTTCCGTGAAAATTGTTTTCGAAAATCTAATTTGTTCATAATTCTTTAAAGTAATAAACTTTTTTCAAATAAATTCTGATCTTCCCTCATCTGATCACCAGCATGCCTAAAGGTATTACTTCCATAAGGTATTGTAAGGGGTGTGAGGTGACACGTCCAGGTATTCAAGCGATTTCCTGTCGGACTTGCAAGTTCATGCATCGTTTCACTTCTGCAGGTATTATTCTGTGTACTCGGCCGATAACTTATAACTTTCCATTTGAACTATCAGATGTATAATATACAACTCTGTCTTACTTGTCATAACTAAACTCATACGCTTGTTTATAAATAACATTTCTGGTGTAAAGAATATAATTCATAAAAATATAAATAATACCCAAAAAATAAGATTTGATGAAATTACATTCTATTTCAATATTTTTTCCAACGTTGATTTTGGGAAAATGTAATATATACTCGATGTCAATAGTGAAGGACAGATTGGAACATAACAGAAATATTGATTTAAAAAAATGTACGCACTTGTCGACGATTCGTTTATACGACTGGGTAGAAAGTTACGGAACTATAGCGCAATTTAAAATATATACATGTATACATTAAACATAAGAAAAAAACATATATTTTGAATAAATTGGGGTAAAAGTTTTGTAAATAGACTAGTCCACGTATGCAAACACTATGTAATCATCGAATGTCGATAGACTATTGTATACCAAAAGAAGAAGACGAAGAAGAAGAGAACCAATTTGATTAAGATACAGGTTGATGTTTAACTTGCTTTGGTTCATCGAAGTTGTGGACATAGTAAAATCACAGATTTATATTGACGTTACGCACGGTATTGGTGCCACTTAACGTTACACGACGTTCCTAATAAAACAACGATTTTGACGTTGTTCCACGGAAAGTTTCAAACGTTGACCTTATATTTTACTCATGTGAAAATGCCGCTTAAAGTACAGAGAATTTCGATGTTGCTTCTTTATATGGTTTTATTTTTTTCAAGCGGGTGCAAATGCAAAATTCCATTGAATTAAAATATTTTTTTTAATATTTGAAAAGAATTGTCTGCAACAGTAACACAAAATAACAATTTGATGTCTTGTAAAATGATTTAAGTATATAAAAAAGATGTGGTATGGTTGCCAATGAGACCACTTTTCACAAGAGACCAAATTGTCACAAAAATAAACAACTATAGGTCACTGTACGGCCTTCAAAAATGAGCAAAGTCCATCCGCATAGTCTGTTATACAAGGCCCCAAAATGACAATGTAAAACAATTCAGTCGAGAAAACTAACTGCCTAATTCATGTTACAAAATGAACGAAAAAGTCTGTTTTGTATATTTTTTTAATTTTTTTTTTATATTCGAAATGTTATAAAACTTTCAAATTTGAGGCTCTTATTTTATCAACACTTTAATTCTGGGACTATTATACTAACGTTAATATAATAGTCCCAGAATTTTATTTTTTATTTTTCTTAAACAGTGACTTATATATTGTAGGCAAATAATTAAGAAAATTCAGGTTATCAAGGAATTTTCACATTTTGTACATAAATCAGGCCGTTAGTTTTCTCGTTTGAATTGTTTTTACATTTGTCATTTCGGGGTCTTTTATAGATGACTATAAGGTTAGGGTTTTGCTCATTGTTGATTGCATATAGAAATAAGATTGTTATATATGCCACTGGACGAACACTAATTGTGAATATTTTGATGGGAAACTATTGAGTATCAAAGTTCCAAATTAATTTCGGGATTTATTTTCTTTCTCGGTATTCAATAACAGAAAAAAGAATAAATTGCTTGTCCGCTTTATAGGGGTATTCTTGTTAAACATCGTTAAAAAGATGTGTGTCTAAGGTGAACGCCACAAGAACCCTGTAATACTAGTACGAGAGTATAGCATGTAAACATTCCTTCTTAATGATATGGTTGTTTTGGAAATCTTTTCATACAACTCATGTCGGCGCTAACATGTCCTTTAGTAGTTATTTTTTTCCCAAAAATCCAATTTCACATTTTCGCATTTTCGTGCATTACTTTTCCGAAATAAGTAGCGGCGTTTTTACGTTTCCGCAAATTGGTATTACTTTTCCAGAAAAAAAGATGACAATTCCGGAGAAAAAAAAATACGTTTCCGCAAATGAATATCTTACTTTTTCCGGAAAGAAATTACTATTCCGGAAAAAATTTAATTAAGGTTTACCTGTTGATTGAAATAATAAAAAATAAATATTTATTAAGTTAAAGGTCATCATAACAAAGTCTACAGTAGTACATATACATTCACCGTTTACTAGTTTTGTATTTTGTTCAAGAAGGAAGTTCATCTTTTCCTTTTCATATTTCTGAACGGTTTTTTTTTAAGTTAGAGTTATCATCTTTATGCAAAATTGAATGATTTCGTATACTAGTAGTATTACGTTTTCTGTGTCTCTTAGATTTTTTAAGAATACATTTTCGCATGCTTAAACATGATAAAGAAAGCACGTCAACTGTTTGACTCGTGAAAATATTTTTCAACTTTTTAAAGCTTCATCTGTGTGATCGAAATTGTCGAAAGATTCTGATGAAAATTTTAATAAAAAGTGATGTAAGTACAAGGGACCAGACGATATGATATAATTGGCACTAAGGAATGAATTATAGAAGTAAACTATTTCAAAATAAATAATTCAATATTTTATATTAATAACATCTTTAAGAATTACAAAATTTAATGTTTTATCGACACGTGCCACATTCAATATTGATTGCAATCTGTGTAATCGATTGAAATTCATGATCATTCAACCATGGACCGTTTATCACGCACGTGTGTACAAACAGTTTGACTATGAATATGTTTTTTCGGCGACCGTTTTTTCGTCATGTGTTTAGGCAGCAACCATTTGATTTTCTGGGGGGGGGCTATGGTTTTTTTTGGAAAAAAAAGTTTGTTTCCAGTTTTTGGAGAAAAAAATAATTTGTTTTTGATTCTGAGAAAAAAAAAATGTTTGTTTCACCCTCAGTTGCCACTATATGTAATGCTAAAATTGAAAGAAAAAAATTGTTTTCGACTTGTCGCGAAAAAAATAGATTGTTTTTCGCTGCAGGCGAAAAAAAAAGTTTGCACAGAAAAAAAAACCATAGCCCCCCCCCCCCCAGAAAATCAAATGGTTGCTGCCTTAGTATTTCAATTGGTTTATAAAACAAATTATGGATTTTGAATTGCATTTAGAGAACAAGAAGGTAGCTGTATATAATCATGTGATTTGAATTGTATTTAGAGAACAAGAAGGAAGCTGTAATAAATAGAATCTTGTTTTATTTTCAAATTTTATCTTTCTATTGTTTCTTTAAAAAAATGTGCCCAACTTAATCCTTCTGTTGACGAATACACCTTTGACTTCTTCAGCAGATCATATCAATAGGTCAATCGAAAAAAAAAAATATTCCATTTATCATAAAAAGCTTCACAAGTTCCAAGAAATGGTTTGACACGAAATAAATATATGTATCTGCTTTTAAGCTATTCTATAAAATATATATATTATAACGTTACTTAAAACTGCGAAAAAAAACCTGAACCATTTGTCGACAAAAAACGGACGAACGAAATTGTAAAAAATATACATTATCTTTAAATTTTTTTAGTATATTTATTCTAGTTTATTAATCAAAGGTTGATCACCAGCAGTATGTGTGCCTTACTAGTTTATAATGTCGTGGACTGTGATGTATGCTGCCACCTTCGAGACGTATTTGCTAACGGTTCATTAAAAAAGAGGGTCAGGATGGGGTCGATGAATAGAGAATAATGGGTTAAAAGTGCCGAATAAAGGAAAATAAATAATGACTACAGAAACATAGAGAAAAAAAATAAGGAATAGAGAATGACGAAGTGCTTATATATAAAGAACACAGAAAAAGACTGAACAATTATAGAATTAAGGACCCCCGTACAGGTCCTCATAACATTGACACATCTTATTTTCACACCTAGCAGTTTCTTGGTATATACACATAGTGGTCAGCGTACATCTGCAATGTTCAATTAGGTGTGAAATTTTAATCTGGTAATTGAGATTAAATATAAAAGATGAATATAATGATTATTTCATTATAGTGTCGCACATTGGTCTTACAGTTAAAACAAAGATCGATAGCCAGCCTTCATAAAATTACGAGACACTATTTACAATAAAATCAATTAAAATATATACAATTATGAATTAGTTACCACAAGGATTTGTATAGTTACACACACATCTTTATCAATGAAATCAATGATTTGTTTAGTAAATCTTTGATGAAATTAAAATAATATCCACATTTGATATAAGCAGAGACATATAATACCTATGTATTATATGTCTCTGATATAAGTAACAAAATAAACGAATAAAATCTTTATTAAAATGCTAATATTCTGATGATAGATATTATAATAAAATTGTCAATTGAAATTATCTTTGCAAAAGAAAATAAAGGGATATAAACTTGGGATTTTATTTGAAACACATCACAGTAACCTTTATGTAAGAAACAAATATGCACAAAGAAAGACAAAAATAATACTGAAGATATATTGTTTGTAAATCATAATTTCATAAAAACTTTTTTCTTCTAATAAAAAAACTATTTATTGTACGAGCTAAAAACTTTTGTATGTATTTTCAGTTCATATGAGCAATACATCTTTTCTCTGTGTTCATTCTGTCAAAGTTAATATGTTCACGTGATGTTTGAAAAAGTTCATATCGGAAGTCTGTATATAAAGGACAGACCATTAAAACATGTATTTCGTTTTCCACACAGTTCGAACTACAAAATTTACAAAGTCTATCATTGAATGGTATCTGCGGTATGGAATACTGTTCCGTCTTAACGGCTAGCGAAGTTATGATTTCGCAGATAAAAATATGAAGATGTTAAATAAAAATATTTAAACCTTTCTCACAGACTTTTTCCCAACGTGTACACTTGGATTACATTTTTGTGACTTTCGTCCTACTTATAAAAACATGTGCGACTTTTCCCTCAGCATACATGTAAATCATGGGATTCGTAGAAATACTGCAAAGGACCTCCTTAGTGCACTAAGAACAAAAATGTACACTAAGGACCTGATGGAAAGATACTATCACAACGGATATGGCATCTAGAAAAAGACTTTGTAAAAAATCATAAAATCAAATTTTATAATTATGTCATTTTTAATTAGAAAGTTATCTAATATTTTCTCGACACGTGCTTCAATCAGTTGATTGCCACCTTCAGTGTAATCAGTAGAAATTCATGTTCGCTCAACCCTGTCCCGTTTATAATCCGCTTGTATATACCGATTTTAACATGTATATGGTATTTCAAATTGTTCTCTTGGTTTTTTTTCGTTTGTTTGTTTCTGCCGTGTTTATTCTGTCTGGTAAATTTTTTACTTCTAAGGTAATAGCGTCTTCTCAAATATTTTCAGTGTTTGGAAATGTTTATCCTTTTTTTTTTTAATTTCAAAAATACAAATAATTGTAAACACTTCACGGAAAGGTGAGGTTTAATACTTGGTTGCTTAACGTCCAGTGGCCTATACTTCATTTATTTTTCTGATGTCAGAAACCATGCCTCACCGCAAGGTTTTTAAAAGGATAGAACACAGGCAAATGCAAAAAGATTCTAATGACTATCTTTGCTGCCTAGGTCTCTACATAATGATTTATGTTTTATGGGATACTAAACTCCTGTTCTACAAAAACAAATATATTCAGTTTAAGTGAGGTTTTAGTCTGATCTAAGTTCTGATGTGATTTACTGAGAATGTTTCACTTTTTTATAAGAGGCAGTACCAAACATGTTTATCTTTAACATGTGGTCAGGTTAAATACATATAGGTTTACACACTTTCCTCGACATGTTTAGGAGAGGAACATATTTAGGGTACGAACTTATCTACAAATGCATTACAAGTATAGATATGTGTAGCTTAAACAGATGTTCAGGCCCCGGCTAAACACATTTTTAGACTGTAAATATGACTTATTTATTTCTTACATCTACTTCAAATTCAACGTTTGTGGATAGGTGTTTCTTTGTCACCCATACCACATCTCCTTTTGCTTATTTTTGTTGTATATATTTTTTTTCATTTTCCGTGTCTTTAAAAAAATATTTATTCCATTATAAATTTTATTTGATGCCGAAAATAAGAATACGAAGAGTTATTTGTTAAATGCTATAACTAAGCGAAGTAAAACAACCATTAATAATTGTGTATAAGAGCATCATATATATTTATAAAAAATTTCAAATACAAGCAGACATACCATTTGTGACACCAATTTCATTTATTTCCAAATCTTAAAATCTTATATTTCCACAGTTGTCCAGTTCTTTAGCGTCTCTTAATAATGGCAGAACGGGCTTTAGAGTCATATGATTAAGTTAACTAAATTATTTAGATTCTCCCATGCACATTGTGAATTATATTTCTTACATCACTGTTTATTACATTATACAATAAAATGGTATTCATCTTCAATTGTTGAATAAAGATGAATTGTTAAAAAAAAGCATTGACATCAGTTTTAAAGTTATCGTTCATAGAAGACAGTTATGATTTATATTCTCTCTTAAAAACGTAATATAGTATTTACCCCTTGTAGTTTTTCTATATTACTTCTGTAATCGGATTTTGAAGAACCCCACGGACGCCACATACTCTCATATGTCTCTCAAGGTATAATGATAGTCTGTAAACTTTAGTATTGTAAATAAGGAAATGAAATCGCAAAAGCTTTGTTTCTCACTTTGTATCTCAAAATTGGCTTCTTTAAATAAACAAAGAAGCTTACATAGCAATTTCCTTAGAAACAAAATAAAACAAAGGCAAAGTAAACACAAAATTATTTTTTTTATTTATTTTTAATAAACATGAAATTATACCACCCTAAACCGTTAGCTTTATTCAACAACAACCATTTATTAATCAATTAGTAACGATCAAAAGACAATTGTTTATTGGATAAGGTTGATTGAACATGATGATTTGGGATTTTGCAATAGGCCGTTGGTCACGTGCCGACTGGCACGTGTTGATTAAAAAGTCCTTTAACTTCAAAATTACAATATCTATTGATACCAAACTTTATAGATATGAGGTATTTACTCATATCCTCTTATAATCATGTTCTGTGTAATCTAAAAACATCGTTTTAGTGCAAAAACATTCTTCGTATAGTGCACTAAGAAATCCTTTGCGGTATTTCTACACACCGGTAAATCATGTGGCCTAATCCCCCATCCCGTTTATTAGAGTAAAAATGTATTACTTGGTTGAGTTGAGCAATATCGGGTAGTTAAAATTTATGAATGCTATAGAATCGTAAAGATTAAAGATAAAGAATGAGAAGATGCACCTTAGGTATACTGTAGTTTGACTTAGTCATGAATTGTGGTTCCATTTTGTAGGCTTTCCCTGCTGAATCGTTTATTCCTTCATGAGTGGAATAAACCTGATACAAAACATTGCAGTGTCAACTCTATCTCTAAATTTGAGAAAGAATTGAAAACAAAAACCAATATCTTTTGGTAGGAAATTAAATATTAATTTATCTTAACGCAATTGCGATGCACCGCTTTATTCTAAAACTATGAAATTTTTCCAGCTTATATTACAAATGACCTGTTTTGCAAATGTGTGTCAGATATTGTGGATCGGTACGTCTAAATAACAACACAGGACTTCCTGTACGAATAGGGACATAAAAAGTATACCCAAGGCAAGTTATAGATATGCATTCGGCACTTTATTTATTTCAAAAAATATTCGTGTATTGAAAAATTTATGTAAATTAATTAGAATTATCAATATAGATGTATGTTCTCCAGGTTGATCCCCAATCTCTCATTCTTGTTGCTCGTTTTGTGCAAACTTGTCATGCGCAAAATCTGTATGTTATTAGAACGAAATTCATAACAGTGTGGTCGACAGTAAAACGTTTATTAGTAATTTTACCGAAAAGTTTACCTTTAACTTGTTTGTCGTGGGCGATGATTTTATGCTCACTCAGTCTATCGGAGGCCTTCAAGTGGGGATTTAAACAATCATTTGTTACACATTTTGATACATAAAATGAAACTTTCTTTTCACATATCATTTAAGGAATTTATTTTAAATAATTGTTATACCATCACTTACAACAGTTTCACTTTTAAGAATATTAATGTCCAGAGCTGATATCAATAAATAATAACAAAAAAAAAAAAGTTTATTCATGGTAAAAAAAAAAAACCAAACTTTTAAGTTAATAGGGACCCGCGTTATTTCAGAAAATATCTTATTGATTAAGAGAACAAAAACTTCTACGTTGTGATCATTTAAGAGTGGCCTTCTATTTATTCAATGCTAACCATGTGGGCTTTGTTTTTTTTTTTTTTTATATACCATAAATCGATTCGTTCATTCAGATATTTGTCAGTTTGCCTTGGCTCTTCAAGTCCAACACACAACTTCTCACGAAATTGGTATTTTTCTTACAAAAATTACATCCATGTGATGTATTCTTACCATGGAGAATGAATGTTGCACCTTATTTTATTTGTTATTGTTTTTTTTTTGTGTGTATCATTGACGTATAAGACAACCTGAATCTTCTTTATTCAAATTTAAAACATACGAGATGGCAATTATGACACAAAATAACTAAATTAAACTTACAGCAGAAGAAAGATAATGAACATCGCTTTTATAGTCTTCTAAATATCGAAGACGCGTGGTCTTTTTAAAAATGATGTAAATTTATAAACAATCTAATTAAAAACCGATCTCTCGTCGCTCCTGTTTCTGATATGTCGCGTCCCACGCGACATATCAGAAACAGGAGCGATGAGAGATCGGTTTTTAATTAGATTGATTTATAAAGGAAACAACAAACAAAATAGTTCGAATATTTATATTGGAAAAAAGTAACGGTGTGTAAATCATAACAATTATTTTATTTCAATGAAAATCAAACTGTTGAATTTTTTCCGCTGCGAGCAAATTTTTAATTTTGGTCGCATTTTGAAAATCAATAAATCTTGTATTCTTGTTGGAAGCTGCACTGTGTAGTTTATACCCGTTTTTAACCGGATTTTTGTGACAAAAATGTCGGTTATTGATTTGGGGATGTACGGCGGGCGGCCGGGCAGTCGGGCAGTCGGGCGGCCGGGCAGCCGGGCGGTCGGGCGGGCGGCAATCAAATGTTGTCCGTACATTAACTCATGAACCGTTCAACCAAAGCTTTTAAAATTTTAATATGTTGTTACTGACAACTAAATGAAGGTCAAGTTCAATAATGGCGATTTTGACTTTTACCGTTCAGGAGTTATGGTTCTTGAAAGATTGAAAAATGGAGTTTCCAGTCGTGTCCGTGCATTTACGCATGAACTGTTCTACCAAAGCTTCCCAAATTTTAATATGTTGTTACTGATGACAAAATGGAGGTCAAGTTCAATAATGACGATTTTGACTTTTACCGTTCAGGAGTTATGGTTCTTGAAAGATTGAAAAATGGAGTTTCCAGTTGTGTCCGTGCATTTACGCATGAACTGTTCTACCAAAGCTTCCCAAATTTTAATATGTTGTTACTGATGACAAAATAGAGGTCAAGTTAAATAATGACGATTTTGACTTTTACCGTTCAGGAGTTATGGTTCTTGAAAGATTGAAAAATGGTGTTTCCTGTCGTGTCCGTGCATTTTCTCATGAACCATTCAACCAAAGCTTTTGAAATTTTTATATGTTGTTACTGATGACAAAATAGAGGTCAAGTTCAATAATGACGATTTTGACTTTTACCGTTCAGGCGTTATGGTTCTTGAAAGATTGTAAAATGGCGTTTCCATTCACGTTGTTGCATTTACTCATGAACCATTCAATCTTAGCTTTTCAAATTTTAATATGTTGATACTGATGACAAAATGGAGGTCAAATTTGATATTGACGATTTTCACTTTCACCATTCATCAGTAATGGTTCTTGTGATATTGCCAGGACACAAATAAATATTAATAAATCCGGTTTGCTGTCGTTGTGACAGCCTCTTGTTTTTTCAATGCCACACAAATCCAACACAGACAAAAAAAATGGTAGGTTCAAGAAATAATTGATGCAAACTATACTTTATTGTAGTTTTAACATGGGTAGGCATTATATTCGTGATTATTTTTGCCCGAGCGATATCGAAAAACTATTATAAAAAGTGTCCTAGTTCAGTGAAAATGTACGTCATACTTATTTCCTAAACAAATAAATAAACAAACATTAATTAACATACAACACTACCAAAGGCCAGAGACTCCTTACTTGTATGATTTTGTAAAAAAATGCATCTTTTTAAAACAGTCGAAAACAAAATTGTCTGTCCAATGGAAAAGTCGAAGCCCAAAAAAGATGAACAGTGCATTATAGAAACATAGAAGCTGGTTGCAAAAGTTGACGACAACTTGATCTATTTTATAACTTGAGTATGGCCTAATACTATTAACCTGAAATAAATATATTTATAGCAATTCCCTTGATACGAAAGATCTACACGTTGCCTTGGGCTTTTTTTTTCTTTTTTTTTTTTTTTGCTCTTTGGTTGAGTTTTTGTCTCAATGACAATTCAATTTTCATTCTTATCATAGATATAACTGCATGTTAAAATAAGAATATGAAGTGTGATAGGCAATCAGACACATTCTTTCCAGGGACCAACAGGCGTTATCAAGCTATAGGTCCCCGTATGGCCTTCGACCATTAGCAAAATACACACTTTATAGAATGAAAGCTCCAAGAGGTCTTGGGATGAAAAAAAACAAACATAAAAGATGAGCGAGAAAAAAAATAGGGATACCGCATGGAAATTGGAAAATGGTCCACAACATTAATTTAGTCAACTCACTTAGTTGAAATTAAAGACCTGGCGAATTTTAGCCTTTTGCAATGGATGTGATGTATGTTTAAAACAAAATTATGGTTTGTTTGGACATTTTTATAAATCAAGTCTTGTTTTTAAATTATTTGCAAGTAAGTTTTAAGTCATGAACAAATAATCACTCACAGAAAGACGTCAAATCCATCAACAAAAGAAAAAAATTAATAGACGACCGACAACGCACAGAATATCATGTATGTGTTCCGGACCATATGAGTATTTGGACCATACGCATATATCATGACCATAAGGGTATACTAATATGGTCCAACCATACACGTATGGTCCAAATACTCATAAGGTCCGGAACATATTTTATTTGCGATCACAAATGCACGAAGACGTCCATTTCTATGTAAATTGGGTCGATTTTTTTATATAGATAAGATGAATGCGTTTCTGTTGCCAAGTGTTTTTCACAAGTATAGTAGCAGTATAGCAGAACAGTTTAAGTTTCCTATATACACCAAATGATACATTTTGCCAATACAATAACGTAAATGCATGCAAATTTCACAAGGTTTAATCCAAATAGCTTTCTTACTATCCAATAACTTTCAAGTACGAAAAAGACAGGGCAGAAGTATATTTTGTCTTTATGTTTCGTATTTGCACAACTTTTGAAAGTGGATTATGCATTCGTTCTAAAATAAAATTAGACCAGATAAAAGTTAAAAGATTACATAACTCGACAATCGCAATTGTTAAATCCGAAAAAGATAATCAATCAATACATGGATTCAGTAAGTCATTCTTTTTTCTGAAAGAACATGGCTTTGCGATATCTTATTATGAAAATTGATTGTCGAAACATAACAAAAACACAAGTAAAGGACGTTTAATTAATCAATATAAATCAAAACACAAATTCCTGATTAGTATTTCGAATTATATTATATAGGCGTTGAGAACCTTTGGTGACCCCACTGTTTAAATGTTTACATTAAGGACGTCGTGAGCAATGGGCGTTATAGACGAACGTTCACCTAATCTGTCCCAGTCAATGGGATATTAAAGTGCGCCAATCAATGTCCATAGCCACACTGTTATGAATTCGATACTATATGTAAAAATATCTTTCCTTGTACCATTAACTTGGTTTTATAAGAAATAAAGAATCTTGATAGAAAATTTAATTTTTGATCTTATACTTTTTGTTTTGATAAAATCGATTCAATATTTGAGAAGCTATTTACAAAAACGTTAAATACACTTTTCGTTTTGTTTCAACTTTATAATGAAACTCGTCCTCAATTTCACCTAATTTTACATAAAGTATATATAATAAATAAAATGTTCTCTTTAACTATTTTGCCATCTACCAATTTCAATAGACATTTTTTTAATTGTGTTCCAAGTTCTAAATCTACAAAAGAATAACTATTTTTGTAACATTGAATACCAAAGAAAGCTTCGCAAGTTAAACTGTTTTTTGGCATAATTGTTTTTATTCCCCCTTTTCTGAAACTCCTGATAGAATAGAACATCACAAAAAAGCTTACACATGCACATTTGTTTAAAAAAATATTTTTCGCCATTAAAACTCATTCTTGTCCCGTATGACATTTCCTGAACGAGTGAAAATCTGAAATAATTATTTTATTAAGCTTATATCTTTATTGCGGTAGCCTATTATTGAAAAAGGGTATAATTTTAAATTTCATGAAGCAAGATTCATACCACCAGAGACATTCAATATACTAGTAAACAAAAGAAACGACACAAGGCAATACATTAATCATATAAAATGAAATTAGATACAAAAGCTTTGCTCATTGTGGAAAGCCGTAAGGTAAACTACATGTATAGTTGTTAATTTCTATGTCATTCGTCTCTTTGGCAATCATACCACATCTTCTTTTTTTCTATAAATTTGCGTTCATCAGCTTCATGTGAACCTTGGTGGAAAGCAATAGTTTGAAGTTGTCTCATTCACAATCGAACCACATCTACTTCTTTTTATTCTGTCCAAAACCGGGAATTATAGCTGTAATAGGCATTGATTAAAAAACAACAGCAAAAGCATCGTAGTGGCCATTTTAGTCTGTTAACTAATTTTCACGTTGGTAGGAATAGGGGGGGGGGGGGGGGGGGGGGGGGCTTTACTTTTTCAGCAAGGTTAAGTCGAAAGTCGAGCTGATGAAGTCAAGAGTGGACAATATTTCTGTGCTCAAGTCTACTCTTTGGGTTCGAAAAAAGGGAATAAGAGTAAATATTGATGAGACAACAACCCAACAATACAGACAATCATTATATTGAAAGTTTTTTTTACAGTCATTTGGTTTTTTTTTTATTATAGAGAGATCCCTATACACCTTATCAAGCCCAAAAAAAAACGTTCCATGTATAAATAAAGTAAGGAGCTAATTTCATATTACCTGCCATTAAAAATATCACAAAAGGCACATACATATTTTGTGAAAAGTTTAACCATTCCATTTTTATAATATCAATTCGTGGAAATCAAACCAAGTACTTGAAATAAAAATCAGTACAAGGAAAATACTTCTCTTTTTATTAACGATTTAGTAGATATATAATAAACATTGAATATGCCTTATATCCAGACCTGTCCAGAGACAAATTCAAGTTCCAAATGTTATACTGAATATGAACCCTGTTCTAGACTGATAGTGTCGAGAAAGATTTTTAACGTGGTAGTTCACAAGGTAACACTCCGCATTTAGACATCATTTAGCCACTCGAGCATACCAGTCTTTTTTTACAGATATATCATGTAATGGAGGAGAGGTGTAATTGAATTATTAATTCCACTTGCTTAGCGGAGGAACAGCAATTTTAAATGTTGACGTATTTGGATTGACCAGGCCGGGATTTGAACCCACGATTTCCCGCACTAAGTGCAAAAACATAACCAAGAGAAATCTGAAGCTGTCAGAAAAATATAGTATCATATGAAAAAAAACTAAAGTGCAATAAATAATCCAATCTAAAAGAACTCTCCCTTTTATTTAAGCCATCAAAATGTATTTAACCAATTGATATTATTGAAAACTGTACTTGAAAAACGATGGTCGATTTAAGCATAGATTTCATGCACGGAAGACTTCTGCACATTTGGTACTCTTGCACAATTAATTGAGGCAGTTCTGTTTTTTATTCAATATATCCTCATTTTGCATTACCATTCCAAGTTCCATGTCCATTCTCTCAGTCGACCTTTTATATTTGCTATGAAAAGCCTACCTATTGTATGTATAATTAATGTGTTCTCGTTATGAACATACATGAAATATTTGCCACAGGACGTAAAACAAACAACATTTATTAAACAGACTCATTAATAATTAATATCATGAAAACCATATACGAAGGCAAGATTTGCACAATCCTATAAAGTAATATTTCCATGTATCCGTTTCGATAATTATGGAAACTATAACGACCCTTTTCAGGGTTGCGTTCAATATCGTAGCAGCTACGTAGTGCGACGTAAATTTATGACTATTGAACGAGTAGCTAGCTTAGCTGCTATTAATATCTATGTAGCAGCTAGGCTAGCCACCCGTTCAATAGTCATAAATCTATATAGCCGATAAGATATTAAACACAACCCAAGGTCGTGTTCAATATCGTAGCGGTTACGTAGATGGGTCGAGTTCAATATCGTAGCAGCTACGAAGTGCTACGTAGATTTTGACTATTGAATGTGTAGCTATAGACTAGTTGTTACATAAATATTGATAGCAGCTACGTAGCCACTACGTAGCTGCTACGATATTGAACCCAACCCTGGTATCAATATCTATGTAGCAGCTAGGCTAAATACAAAGGTTGAGTTCAATATCGTAGTAGCTACGTAGTGATCAATATCTATGTAGCAACAATTGTTAACGTTTGTAAAATACCAACAAAACTGACGAATCCATCTTAGATGACAAAACGTATCAAAATTTAATCCTATGGGAGAAAAAATAATCCTATAGGACAAAGTTAATCCTAAGGGAAAACAAAATATCTTACAGGACAAAATTTATCCTAAGGGAGAGAAAAAAATCCGGTAGGAGAAAAAATATCCTATGGGAGAAAAAACATCCCACAGGACAAAATAAATCCCTTAGGAGAAAAAAATATCCTAAGGGACATTAGTTTCTGACAAAAAGTCTTTCATGATAATCCTATAGGATAAAAAAAATCCTATCGGATTTAACACTTTTTTTTGAAAATCCTACAGGATTTTAAATCCCATAGGATATTAATTTTATCCCATAGGAGATAAATTTTCCTATAGGATAAATAAATCCGATAGGATTTATATATCCCATAGGATATTTAAAATATCCTACGGGATTATGACTTTATCCTATAGGATTTCTCAAAATCCTGTAGGATTTTTAAAAATCCTATGGGAGAAAAAAATATCCTACAGGATTTTGTCACTGTTTTCACTCCAGTTGCCGAACCGGGCGAGCTATATCAAATTTATTTTTGTATTGTGTTATTTATCCCCAGAGGTACATTATTGCCAAATTTGATGATTCTACGACAAAAAAAAGTGTGGTTCCAATTTGCACTTATGAGAAGTGCAAATTAATCCAAGAACATGTTATAACGAAGACTACAGGTACAATATAATATTACATATTAAGGCATAAATCTTAATATACCTTATATTGACTGTGTTTGAAAAATACACTGTTTTAGTAATTATTCTGCTCATTTTGGAGGTCATGATTTGCAAATAAACAAATATTTAAATTTGTATTTGTTTGATTTTGGCATAATAAAACAAAGTCAATGTTCAATTTCTGCTACTGTAAACACAATTTGTTTAATCTGAGTTTGCTAGTAGACTGAAGGTTAAATACACATGTCTGCTATATCATGTACAATTATTCATTAAGCTGCTACCCAACACCTGACTAAAATTAACTTGGCTCGTTCAATTTTCACAAAATTTTTACAAAATATTTACTTTGACCCTTTGAAATGAATACAAAAATTTCAAAAAACTTGAACCAATTGATTTCTAGGAAGAAATGGTTGAATATACATGTATTTCAGTTTGACAAACACTAGTTCGATCATTGAAAAGCTTAAAATTTCCTGAACAGTATAACATGATTAAAATGATTAACTGATTTTACAGAGTTATCTCCAGTATTTAAGGTACTACCTTAAATGAACAAAATATTATGTATATGTCATTCAGAAATTTTTCGATGTGAATACTATATAGCCTGACAACTGTCCATATCTTTTCAGATGATTAAAATGTTTATAAAAAGCTTTTATTAAAGTTAAAGATTATTGAAACTATCAATTTGATTATGATTCATAACATCTTCAAAAATCATTTGCTGATCTTTTACTTAAATATTGGTATATATACATGTATAGTGTAAGATAATATTGTATACGTTATGCATGCATATCAAAACTTGTTATTTGTCATTACATTTGCTTTCGGATCTTTCAAAAATCACATTTACTTAATTTTTTTTTTTTTGGATTAGAATATAAATGAATTACCAATAAGTTGAATAACAGAATAATTTTTCATATTATTATCTTTCATTAAATGATTTGTGAACCCAGATTATTGGTCAAAACTTTTTGTCTCTACCACTTCCTAATTATTTCTTTCAGAAACAATATGAAGACGTGCAAAAAAGGAAATCTAAATCTTAAACCTTATATGCCTTAATACCCAGAAAAAACTTTTAACTTTCTGCAGCTTACAACATGTACAATATACAGGTAATAATAATAAGTCTTTTACAGATGATAATTGTATTATCGAATTAAAATCAATATTGCAGCAATAAGTTTGTTATGAACAGTATTAGATTTATATCAATATAATGCAATTTCGATCCAAAAAAAAATTAAAATAAATTTCACAGTTCTTCAAATTATACAGTCTGGAGAGATTTTAATTATATATTCCTTATTCTTCCATTGTCTCTATAATCTCCATATCGCTATCAAATTGTAAAAATTCTTCCCTTATTAAAGGGGTCTTTATTCTGGTACTTCTTCTATTATCTACCATGTCTACAGATGATTTAGTACATGTAGCATACTGGTGGAATTCAGCAGTGATTTGTTGGTTACATTGCTGCATATTTCTTTTTTCTTCCTTCTTATGTCTCTTCCTCTCTCTTTCCTCTTCCTTTTCGGTGTCTCTTATTTCTCTGTCTCTTTTCTTTCTTTCTCTTTCTTCTTTCTTTGCTTCCTTCAAAACTTCAGCTTCTTCCTTTTTTCTAGCTCTTTCTGTTTTTCTTTCTTCTTTTTCTTCTGCCAACTTTACTGCCTCATCACGCTTTGACTGTAGTTTTTGAAGCATTTCATCCCCTGTTATTACCCTGGCTTCTGTAATTATTTTACTAGAAGTTTTTTTTGCTAGAGATGGATTTGCTGGAGGTAACAGCACATCTGCTAAACTTTTTGGAATTAAGTTTTTTGTTACAAGTGGATTTTCAGTTGGTTCATTTATGCTCATCTCTATTTCTTGAACATAGGAGATAGTGTTGCCACAACAGTGACAAAGAATTGTTGATTCCTGGAGCTCTGTAAAAGAAAAAACTCGAGGTACAAAAATGTAGAATTTAACAAAAGATTAAATAACTCAGAAGTTAATGGGCAAGCAAGAATAACACTATTGAAACTATTTATTTGTTGCTGTGTTACATTTTTTTGTTGAATTATTTTTTTGTATAGGCCTAAAAAAAAAAGATATGTGTTTCCGGTAACATCATTTTGAAAAATAGGGTCGGTAGGTCGGAATTCTTTTTTTTTTTTTTTTTTTTTTTTTTTTTTGACATCAGAAATGAAATCCGGAAAATTATCATGGTTTTTCCAAGTCCGGATCCGTAATTAGTTTCAAAAACCGGAAGTGTGCCATTTGCAATGTTTTTGAAGCACCTGCTGTGCAAATTTCTTGGATTTTAACCTATTTGGAATACCTTTTGACATTAATAAAATGTTTTACTGGCTTTCTATGCAAGTAGAAGCAAGAGAGAAAAAATATTATGTCATCTATCAGAACCCTTTGTCAAAAACGGGGTCGGTTGATACAATTTTTTTTTTTTTTTTTTAAGATCAAATAAAAAAGTTAGGGTCGGGGCTAAAAAACAGGTAGACTAATTACCGGATTTGTTATCACATAAGCAACATGACTGGTGCCACATGTGGAGCAGGATCTGCTTACACTTTGGGAGCACCTGAGATCACCCCTAGTACATGTATTTGGTTGGGTTCATGTTGTTTTTTCATTTTTAGCCATGGCGTTGTCAGTTTGTTTTAGATTTATGAGTTTGATTGTCCCTTGGGTATCTTTTGTCCCCTCTTTTTTTTAAATGGCTGTTTAATCCAATCCTGGAAAAACAGTCATTTGTATAACTTCCTGTTTGGGTCAGGCCGCAGGTCCTCAGTAGTGAGCTGAGGGAGGAAAAACTTTGGAAAGCGATCATTAAGAAACTTTGATAGAGTATGATCCACTATTTCGAAATTGCAAATGAAGAAAAAGAATATTTTGTTTGAAATATGTGCGGTAGGTTAAACAGGTCTCATGAAAAAGCATCATGTATGTCGCATGGTTTAAAAAAGATCCCAGTTAGCTTCAACCATTTGTCAACTGGATGAAAAAGTTGTGTAATTTTAGAATGGAATGATTAGTGATTAGGTATATTTATAGCCTGTCCCAAGTCGAGAGCCTGTAATTGTTTGTTTATATGTAATCCCCATTGGTCAATCAATTTTCCCCAAATTAAGTGAAGAGGTGGGTGTGGGGGTCAGTGAAAAAACTATGTGAATTAAGTTTTTTATCCTACATTGAAATTTTGATGTCATCAATAAGTCACCATGGGAAACACAAACAAATGTCTTCGTTTAGAAAACCACTGAACATGCTGAATGGAATGAAACCAAGCATAGCATGAATGTTCTTAATGAGATAATGACCAGTAGTTATTACTTTTTAGCCAATCCAACTTCCAAGATGCCTAGATGGCCACCATGGTGGGGATTAAGTTTAACATAGGACCCTATGGGAAATACATACAAATTTCTTCTTTTAGAGAAACACTGAATGGAATGCAGTTAAAAATTTTATACGAAACACAAAAATTAAGAAATGTTGGTCGTATATTGGTATCACATCATCATTGAGAGAAAAGTAAAATCACAAAGATACTGAACTCAGAGGAAAATCCTATCAGGAAGTCCATAATCACATGGCAAAATCAAATGACAAAACACATCTAAAATGAATGGACAAGAACTTCCCACCTCTAAACAGTCAGCAATATTCTTGACTTTTTTTTCAAAACTACCTCCACCCTTTTTTATTCGAAAATATGCGTAATTTTCATCAAATTGGGAATTTTGGAATAAACGATGAATTTGACTGAAACTTCAATTTACAGACTCCATTTCAAGAGTCAAACCCTGCTTTGAAATAAAACCTCTTTTTGTCAGTGATGATACATAACCAGACCCTCAAATCTGCACCTACAGTAATTTTAGGCAAGAAAAAAAGTTAAAATGAGTGTTTGTCAGTTTGAATTCATGCACAATTAGTACTGAGACTGCACTGTTTGGGAAAAAAGTTGTTTTTGGGAATATTTTAAGCCATTTTTTTTCAAATTGGGATTTTCCTCCAGGGGAAAAGCCTTTTTCTCCATTAATATAAGGCAAACAACATCACTGCTTAACAATATGTATTCATGTATGGGATAAGGCCATAATAAATAATAGGTTTGTTTGCCCAAACGTACCTACCCAGAAAAAAGCTGCCTACTCGAATTCTTTTATTGTCCTGATTTGAAGAAGTTTTTTTTTTAATCAAATAGGCATGAAGACTAATAAACATCTGATACTTCAATTTCTTTTTGCCTACCTACCTACCCACTGTCTCAACCTTTATGTAGGGTTTGGGCAAACCAAAATATTTTTAAGTATGGCGTAAGGCCTTAATTAATATATTGTTTGTTTTTCCCAAATCCCGATTCTACGAAGCCAGGTGTGGGTAGGTATGGAAATAATTTTATTTTTCCAAAAAGCTTGAACATTATCGGACAATCCTGCAAGCCTGAAAATCAGAAATGAATAAAATAATATTCGATTTAGTTATGACAATAAAATTTTATTATGAGTAGCACCATTTTTGCAAGGTTTGTCGGGATTTTGGAAACAAGCAATATTTTATTTCAGGCCTAATATAACAAATCAAATGAAATAAATAGTTTACCATTACTGGTGATTGTTGTTGTATCTACATCTGTAGTTTCTTTATTTGTCTTTTCAGATTTGTTGAAGTCGGCGGGCGCAAGTTGTGAATTTGGAATTATGGATCTGTCTACAGGATACATTCCTGATTTCCTGAAAGACTCTTTGACCCTTGCTAGTGTTGTAGTCTGGTCAATTGCAGTGCTGCAAATAAAAATGATACCCATTACTGAAGAAAAGGTGTAAGTTGCATGTTCTTGTCAGTGTTTATATATGTTACAGAAATTAGATTATACAGTTCATGTGAAATTGAAGTTTGAAGTCTGCTGACAAAAACTGAAAATCAGTAAGTATTTAACACCATTAACTTAAAAAATACTTGTTGAGGCCAAATAAAAATATATACTGCAGCTGTCCTATTTGAGCAGTCAAATTGCATTGACTGTATATTTATATGTCATATACAGTCCATGACCGTATAGCACCTTGTTTATGAGGTTGACAATGCGTTTCCGTAGAATTTTATTTATGACGTCAATAAAACATACAGGTTTGGGAAATTTTACGTCGTTCGCTCCAAATTTAAAAATGATTGTTTTTACACTAAATACTTCATTTAAAACACTTATATGAGTTGCAGTATATAAAGGATAACCATACATTGTCTCGAAATATCAATCGGTTATTTGTACTCGGCTCGAAACAGGTAGAAATGCACGGCACAGCCTCGCTTTCTACCTATTTCTAAGCCTTGTACAAATAACATTGATATTTCGAGACAATGTATGGTTATTCTATGTGTGTGGTTCCAGTTACATACTTTTAAAAAATGAGGTCGGTAGGTCGGCAAATAATTTTTTATTTATTTTTATTTTTGAATGTCAAAATCTGGAAAAAATTGTGTGTTTACCGAAATTGTTTCCACACCCCAACCGGAAGTCCACCATTTTTAGATATGTTTTGTTGTAAAATAAACAGTCATGATATGTTTTTAGTTAATTTTGTTGCAATCTGTTATGAATTGTTACATTTTAGCCATATCAGATACTTGTGATGGAAATTCAGATGACAGAAATCTATGAATTTAATTATTTTAATTCCCAATCCTCAAAATTTGATTGCTTGAAAATTCGGTTGTACCAAAAAAATACATAAACATATAATCCAAGCATATGTACATGTAAATACCTTAATAAAGCAGGAAACTTGGCTTTGCCTATGGTGGCACACTTGTTCAGGTTTCCCAAGGTAACTGATAATTGGTTCACTTTTTCTTTTAGAGGTCCAAAGATGGCAACATCCAGTGGCTGCAGCAGATGTGTAGTATGAGGTGGTAAACCAATGATGTGAATGTTGTTAGCTTTGGCCTTCTCTATCAGGTCAATACTGATATGGGAATCGTGGTTATCAAAAATCAGCAGTACTGGTCTTCTTGTTCCACAGAATGGTATGAAAACTTTGTCGAACCAGTTTTCAAACAACTCGGTATCCATGTACCCGGATTCAGAGGATCCATATAACCAGTTATCTGGAACACCATCCTTAAAGCTCCTATGAGGCAGGCAACCATCAAAAATCAGAAATGAAGGGAGGACATGTCCATCCGCTGCTATGCACATGTGAACTGTAATGTGACCATGGACTAATACTTTTTGTTGGTAGCTGTGTGACCCTTTTAGTGTTAAAACTTTTTCCTTACTTTTTTCTTTACCACTGAAGCCAGACTCGTCACAGTTAAATATCTGGTTGGGTTTATTTGTTAATCCTAAAGAGTCGACTGTGTCCACTAGCAACTTGAAATATTGGTCAACCACAGTGACATTAGACATGCGTCTCCTGGCTTTGTCCTGCTGTTCTGGTAACTTTTCCGACAATTCAAGGTGTCTGTTTAGAAGTTTGTTGACCCATTTGTTACTAGGACCTTTTTCCATATTGAATAAAGTTGATCTACCTGATTTCTCAATGATAGAAATTACGAATGCTTTTAACATTCTTCTTGTCAAAGGAAAACCTCTCTCTGCCATATACTTGACGTAGTTTATTAAAGATGTTTCTTCCTCATCTGTCAGCATCTTTGAAGGTCCATTCAAATGGTTGTCATACTTTCCATTGACATGGTCTGATATGGTTGTCCTTGGTACCCCATATTCTGTAGCTGCTTTAGAAATACTTAATTTGTTTGAATTTACTGCACCAATGGCCTTATCAAGGGACTCCTGCAGGTATTGCTTTTTTTGTGGCATCCTTAAAAGTAAAGATAAATACATTTGTATATTTTGATAAAATGTCAATGAAGGCATATATATATATGAAGATTTAATCTACAGAATAAATTTCTAAGGACACAAGAAATATAATTGCCAATGAGAAAACTCTCCACCAAACCAGACTTTAACAATGAGCAAACCCAATTTAGATTGTAAGCAAAATAAAATAATGCTTGAATAATTATTGTCAAGTCTGCCAAAAACTCACAGAAAGCTTGGCATATGGATAGTTACAACAGTGGTGTACAAGCTAACTGCTTTTTATCTTAGAAGGTGAAAGACCTGGATGCTTCATACTTTGTATATAGATGCCTCATGTTACGAATTTTCCATCTCACATTTATATTGACCTCATTTTCCTGGTTCAATGGTTATAGCTTAGTTTTTATACGACTGCAAAAATTGATTTTTTTTTGTCTTATATCATTTATATTGTTATCACGTTTCTGTCGTCGTATTTGTCTGTGGGGTCCGATTACTTTTAGTTTTCGCTCTCGAACTTTAGTAAAAGTGAATAGAAATTTTAACACAAGATTTATGGCCTTAAAAGGAAGGGTGGGATTGATTTAGTAAGTTTTGGTCCCAACAGTTTAGGAATAAGGGGCCAAAAAGGGCCCAAATAAGTATTTTTAGCTCACCTGGCCCGAAGGGCCAAGTGAACTTTTCTCATCACTTGGTGTCTGTCGTCGTTAACTTTTACAAAAATCTTCTCCTCTGAAACTACTGGGCCACAATCATCATTGGGGTATCTAGTTTATAAAATGTGTGGCGTTACCCGCCAAACCAACCAAGATGGCCGCCATGGCTAAAAATAGAACATAGGGGTAAAACGCAGTTTTCGGCTTATAACTCAAAAACCAAAGCATTTAGAGCAAATCTGACATGGGGGTAAAATTGTTTATCAAGTCAAGATCTATCTGCCCTGAAATTTTCAGATGAATCAGAGAACCTGTTGTTGGGTTGCTGCCCCTGAATTGGTAATTTTAAGGAAATTTTGCTGTTTTTGGTTATTATCTTGAATATAATTATAGATAGAGATAAACTGTAAGCAGCAATAATGTTCAGCAAAGTAAGATTTACAAATAAGTCGACATGACCAAAATGGTCAATTGACCCCCTAAGGAGTTATTGTCCTTTATAGTCAATTTTAAACAATTTTCTTAAAATTTGTAAATTTTTAATACCGGTAACATTTCCAACAGAAACTACTGGGCCAAGTTCATTATAGATGGTGATAATTGTAAGCAGCAAGAATGTTCAGTAAAGTAAGATGTACAAACATATCACCATCACCAAAACAAAATTTTGTCATGAATCCATCTACTTCCTTTGTTTAATATTCACATAGACCAAGGTGAGCGACACAGGCTCTTTAGAGCCCCTAGTTTGGTTTTGGCACTATAAATTTAGTTTAAGTAAATAGAGATTTATGAAATTTTGACACAAGGTTTGTGACTATAAAAGACAGGTTGGAATTGATTTTGGAAGTTAAGATTCCAACAGTTAAGAAATTAGGGGCCAAAAAAGGGCTCAAATAAGCATTATTCTTGGTTTTTGCACAGTAACTTAAGGATGTACTCGGGTGCGGTTTTAGAATTTGTGCCAATGCTTGTACTCCTTGGTGTTTTTCCATACAATACAATGTGAAATATTTTGCCCCATAACACCCATTTATTTTAAGACTAAATAGCTCATGAAAGGTCATCTACCAAAATTTTAGAAGATTCTTAATTTTCTTTCTTTTGTTTTGAGACCTAATAATACCAATGCAAATATAAGGTAGAACTCAGAGTCGGCCTTTTCCGGCAATATTTTAAATTTCGAATATCTCGAAAAGGAGGTCCATGACCTATCAATATTTTTAACTTAATTTTATCCTTAGTTGATGCTCTACCAGCTTATAGTATCAATTTTAACTTCTTACTGTGTATGTAGATTGTTGGTCCCATTTTCAAATTGGTCTACATTAAGGTCCAAAGGGTCTAAAATTAAACTTAGTTTGATTTTAACAAAAATTGAACCCTTGGGGTTCTTTAATATTTTGAATCTAAAAATGTACTTAATTATTGGCCCAGTTTTCAATTTGGCCCAAATCGAGGTCCAAAATTAAATTTTGTTTGATTTCATCAAAAATTGAATAATTGGGGTTCTTTGATATGCCAAATCTAACTGTGAATGTAGATTCTTAATTCTTGGTCCTGTTTTCAAATTGGTCTACATTAAAGTCCAAAGGGTCCAAAATTAAATTAAAAGTTTGATTTTAGCAAAAATTTAATTTTTGGGCTTTGATATGCTGAATCTAAACATGTACTTGGATTTTTATACGACCGCAAAATTTGAAAAAAAATTTGTCGTATATATTGCTTTCACGTTGGCGTCGTTGTCCAAATATTTTAAGTTTTCGCGTTTTTGCACTCTAACTTTAGTAAAAGTGAATAGAAAATTATGAAATTTTAACACAAGGTTTATGGGTTGGGATAGATTTTGGGAGTTTTGATCCCAACATTTTAGGAATTAGGGGCCAAAAAGGGCCCAAATAAGCATTTTCTTGTTTTTCGCACAGTAACTAGTTTAAGTAAAAAGAAATCTATGAAATTTTGACACAAGGTTTATGACCACAAAATGAAGGTTGGGAGTTTTGGTTTTAACAGTTTAGGAATTGGGGGCCAAAAAGGGGTCCAAATAAGCATTTTTCTTGGTTTTCGCACCACAACTTAAGTATAAGTTAATAGAAATCTATGAAATTTGAACACAGGGTTTATGACCACAAAAGGAAGGTTGGTATTGATTTTGGGAGTTTTGGTCCTAACAGTTTAGGAATTAGGGGCCAAAAAGGGGTCCAAATAAACATTTTTCTTGCTTTTCGCACCATAACTTTAGTATAAGTAAATAGAAATCTATGAAATTTAAACACAAGGGTTATGATCATAAAAGGAAGGTTGGTATTGATTTTGGGAGTATTGGTCCTAACAGTTTAGGAATAAAGGGTCCAAAATTAAACTTTTGTACTTAGATTTTTTATTATTGACCCAGTTTTCAAGTTGGTCCAAATCGGGGTCCAAAATTAAACTTTGTTTAATTTCATCAAAAATTAAATAATTGGGGTTCTTTGATATGCCAAATCTAACTGTATGTAGATTCTTAATTTTTGGTCCCGTTTTCAAATTGGTCAACATTAGGGTCCAAAATTAAACTAAGTTTGATTTTAACAAATTTATTTCTTGAGCTTTGATATATGCTGAATCTAAACATGTACTTAGATTATTGATTATGGGCCCAGTTTACAAGTTGGTCCAAATCAGGATTCAAAATTATTATATTAAGTTTTGTGCAATAGCAAGAAATTTTCAATTGCACAGTATCCAGCAATAGCAAAACATCTTCAATTGTACAGTATTGTGCAATAGCAAGAAATTTTCAATTGCTCAGTATTGTTCAATAGCAAGTATTATGGCATTGGTTGTAATAGTATTGGCAGATCTCATTTCTATTGATGATATTTGACCCCATTCCCTCAGTCATGGTCCATGGAATGCCATTTTTATTTCCACCAAAACACGATGGTACATGCGTCCATGAAGCAATGTAATTTTCGTGGTGAAGTTTGTTTCATAGAAACTAAACAATAAGTCGACTATATTGTGTGTAGGACTACATGTATTTCCTGTATTGTTTATCTAACCTTGGCCTCTTATTCTTGTAAATGTTGTTGTAAAGCTTTATATGTTAAGGAATGGTTATTAAAGGAGACTGACATATTAGTGAAAGATGAAATATGGTCACTTTACATGGTTTTAAAACCACTATAACGACCAGGTTGTGCCATTAATCAATTGTTAACAAACTTACTCATTCACACTTCTTTATTGGTAATAATACGACTAACTGTTGTTCATATTGGTGTGACTGAAACCCAACAACATAACTAAGACATTTAGCATTCAGATTTCCAGTTAATAACTAGTTCTCATCGGTGTATGTTCCAAAAGCGAGCTAATTGATTGTCTATATTGGAGTTTTTTGGTGGGTACGTTTCACAGACCCCACAAATATTCACTCTGTTATAGTTTTTGTTGAGCCTGCAACTTTTGTTGCAGAAAGCTCGACATAGGGATAGTGATCCGGTGGTGGCGTTAGCTAACTGTTTAAATTTGTGAAGGTGGAAGACCTGGATGCTTCATACTTTGTATATAGATGCCTCATGTTACGAAGTTTCTGTCAGTCACATGTCAAATGTCCTTGACCTCATTGTCATGGTTCAGTGACTTCTTGAAAAAAACTTCACATTTTTTGTAATGTTGAATTCTCTCTTATTATAAGTAATAGGATAATTATATTTGGTATGTGCGTACCTTGCAAGGTCCTCGTGCCCTTCGGACAGTTTTCACTTTACCTCGACTTTATTTCATGGATCAGTGAACAAGGTTAAGTTTTGGTGGTCAAGTCCACATCTCAGATACTATAAGCAATAGGGCTAGTATATTCGGTGTATGGAAGGACTGTAAGGTGTCATCTGACCTTGACCTCATTTTCATGGTTCAGTGGTTATAGTTAAATTTTAAATTTAAAGTTTTTGTGTTTTGGGCTGTTTTTCTCATACTTTATCCAATAGGTACACTATATTTGTTGTATGGTATGATTATAGGGTGCAGATGTCATCTGCCTCATTTCATTGTTCAGTTGTCAAAGATAAAGTTTTTGAGTTTTGGTCTCTTCATCTAATACTACATTGTATCAGCCATAGGTAAACTATATTTGGTGTATAGAAATATTTTATGATCTATAAGTCAGTGGCACAGGTTTTGTTTGACCTTGACCTCATTTTCACTGTCTATTGATAACGAAGTGTTAAGATTTGGTGTTTTGGTCTATTTTTCTAAAACTTATAATTAATAGGTCAACTGTAATTGTTGTATGGAAGCATTGTTAGCTACATGTATATGTCTGCCTGGCATGGTTCATCTGACCTTGACCTCATTATCATGGTTCATGGGTCTTTATTTAGTTATCTTGGTTAATGTTAAGTTTATGTGACAGTATTAATAAAGCTTTATACTTAGCACTATCAACTTAATATCAATGATTAATAAAGAAGGCAAGACATTTCAGCGTGTGCACTCTTGTTGTAATTTTAATAACTTTCTTTAAACATAATGGATTTCTACCAAACTAGGACATGCAGAAGTTTGTTTATGATGATAAGATGGTATCTAGAAGTAAACTTTGTGAAAATAAAATTTCATTTCTTCCGTATTTTACTTATAAATGCACTTAGTTTTTCTGCGGGAAAACATTACCTTCACCCTGTGGTTAAAGTTTTGTTTCGCCTTGCTGGAGTTGAAAAGCGAGACGGGTATGCTTTTGTCGGCGACGGCGTCAACAATGTATTAGTTTGTGATTAGGTCTAGTTTATGGTGAACCACAAGTGGTAGGTCAATCATATTTGGTATGCAGTTGTATAATATTAAAAAGAAGATGTGGTATGATTGCCAATGAGCATACCACATAGTCCGCTATAAAAGGCCCCGATAAGACTAATGTAAAACAATTCAAACGAGAAAACTAATATTGCCACATCTCATTTCCATGGGGGATTATTTGGCCCTGCTCCCTCAGTCATGGTCTATTGACTTAAAAACTTTTGCTTATTTTATATGTATTATTTTGTGATTAGGTCAGGTTATTGGGCACCACAAGTGGTAGGTCAATGATATTTGGTCTGCAGTTATTTCAGCATTGGCATATCTCATTTGCATGGACATAATTAGGCTCCGCCCCCTTAGTCATGGTCTATTCACTTTGAATTTTTTCTTGTTTGTCATGTATTCGTTTGTAGATTAGGTCAGTTCAAGGTGAACCACTGGTGGTACGCCAATGTTGATTGGAGTTTGTTTAGCCATGTTTCATTGACTTGGAATATTTGCATAACTTGTGTAAGATGTTAAAGCATTGCTATTTTTATTTCAACATTTTCGTATCGAAATTAAAAAAGGCGACACATCTCTGATAACAGCTTATTAAAACTTTAATAACTTTCTTAAACTATCCTTGGTCCTTGTTGGTTTGTGCCAAACTTGGACAAAAGCTTGTCTATGTCGTATGATCATAAGAAAGTATCCAGAGGTAAATTTTGTAAAACGATAAATCAATTTTGTTCGTATTTTACTTTAAATGGACTTGGATTTTCTGCCAGGAAACGAAAAATTGTTACCTTTCTTGTACTATTTTTGATTCGTACCAAACTTGGACAGAAGCTTGTTAATGATTAAAAGCTTGTATCTTGAAGGAAATTTTGTACCTGTGTATCTGTATTTTACTTGTAAATGGACCAGTTAACAGTACGTCCAGTCTGCAGTTAAAGTTTACAAACATTTATTAGATTCATTTACTATCCTGGATTTTTACCTAACTTGGACAGAAGCTTCTTACAATCAAAAGATAGTATCAAGCGGTATATTTTTATTGATTCTTTTCCTCATTTTTGTTGACCCTTCAATTTACAGCAGAAGTAGGCGGGACACTGGGTTCTGCGGAACCCTTACAAATTTTTAGGTCTTGTCCTCTAGTTCATATTGGAGCGTTTTATGCTGTTTTGTGTACTCATCTCGCTGTTGTTGTATGTTATGATTGCATGTTGTACTTTTTCGTTGGAGTTTATTTGATGGTTGTACTCGGAAGCCTTTAAAAGCCTGTAATGTTTTACTTATACATGTTATACAAATTGTGACCTGAATGGACAGTTGTCTCATTGGTAATCTAGTCACATTTTTTTCATATCTATGAGCATTTAATGTGGTATACAAAGTCCGTTTTAAAAGCGGGGGACTTTCTATACTAACTGGACTGAGTACTTTTAAAAACGATGCACAAATATTAAAATTATCGACTGATCTCGGCCGAGCTAATATTGGTATAAAAAGTCCCAGTTTGAAAGAAACCGTTGTTTGTTTCCTTGATTTAAGTACTGTATTCTGGTCTATTTGTTCGATGATATGACTTCTCTGTACGTCATTTTTTTTCGATGTAGACCTTTGTGTTGGAGTTGACATGATGATGGTTAAAAGAAGAAAGAGTATAAGTGCTAGTTCTCCCACTCTATTTGAAAGTCACAATTTGTAAACCTAGTAAACCATTAAAGGCCAAACGGACGGCTGTTGATACAAACGTTTGGCTGCCGCTATAATGCAAGCCTTAAAAATCCACAGAAAATGACTAGTGTAAAACCTTAAAAACAAGAAAACTAACTCTGGTACACCCACATTTCGCTAGTTCAGTGATAAGCTCTTTGAAGCCTCCCGAATTATTTTTCATAATTAATCAAATGTTTGTTACTGAAAACACAGAATTTAAACTGGAAGTACATAAACAAAGAATATGGTATCAGTAGCGTATCCAAAGAGGGGGTGGGGTGTTAAAACACTTATTTTTGCCATTTTTTCTGCATTTGAATGTGGTCAAACAGTTAGACACCCCCCCCCCCCCCAAAAAAAAAAAAAATACACACATTTTAAAATGGGTGGGATAGGTATGACTTGCAACTCTTTATAATAGATAAAAAGCAATGCCAAACGTCAAGTAATTCCGTCCATGTACAGGTTAACGAATTTAACGAATTTTGTGTACATTGGTTGTGAATATCCCTTATACACCCCTTAAAAGTAACAAGTGCTTGCTTGCTAATACAAAGATGTGACGTAATATCATAACAATGGCCTTGACTTTAAGCGTTGCAGTTTGTAAACAATGCTGGAGACGTACGATTTTATTCTCAAATGTGCATGATTTATGTTGTACAACCTGCAAAGGCAGTCTGGATCAATTTAGGAATAACATTTGTGAATTCCAAAATGTAAGTCAATATATTATTTTGTTATTAAAATCTCTTTTCTGGAAGGGAAAGCGTAATATGGTGTTTCAAATCAAGTAATGCAATGAATCAAATTTGTAGAATATAGGATACAGCAGATATATCTTTAATGTTTTCAATCTAAATGTTATATTATGTGTTCAAATATACGAAATAACATTTTCAACATCATTATCAAGTAGGAACAACCCGAAAATACAGCCACAAAAAGCAATATACAACGTCATTCAGCAACCATTTTTGCATCCCAGGTAAAAATCGGATAAAATGGCTCCCATTGAGAATCTTGGATGACAACAATTTTTATAAAATAAATTTGTATTCAAAATCGTGAAATGAATGGCTGAAACGATTCCCAAATGACGAACAGGGTTCTCGAAAATATGTAAACAAACCTTTTTTTGGTCAGTTTCTATTTATTTTTGCTACAAAGGATTCCCCCGTCTGAACATGCGATGCGAGGGTTAAAAAAAAAGTGATTTTTGACAAATAAATAACCAAAAACTGATACTTACTGAACTAAATTTTGTCAACAACTTCTTGATGCTTGTCCGTTAAAAAAACACGATGACGTCATCGGATTGACCACGACGTTTCGCGGAAAAAATGCAAATGACGGTAACTGGTAACTGACGGTAACTGGTCGTCGACCAGTAGCGTCAACTGATTGATATTTCAATGGGACTCATTTTGTCGAATCTTATCGCAAATTTGCAAGAATTCCAGTTAATGGCTCAACTGCATACAATGCCTAAATAAATACTACATGATAGTTATTTTCAATAGTTCCACTCAACCTATATATTCTCTGTTAATAATCCGGACTTTAAATATAAAACCTTAACAGATTTAAACATTTAACCTATTTATCATAAAATTTCTATGCCACTGTTGAACGAAATAAAAACAACACTGTATATATTTAATGCGTCTGAAACGTTTTTTTATTTTTAGATGTACCTTCATCAGGAACGCTCAAGGCCAAATACATTAAAGTATAGATTATAATGACCGAAAACGTTGCAGAGCTAACAACAAAAAAGGACCGACAAATAGGCAGAACAATCTAAATCCAACTTTGCCTACTAGGGTTGAAATCTTAGTTTCAGTATTATTTCAAACTTTAAAACAGGCAATTTTATATACTAGTAGTTTTTTTATACATTATGTAAGTACTTAAGTACTGTTATTATAATGAATATACTATCATAAAAGCTATGCATGACTTCAATTAATTATTTCGTTGGCTGACCGATTAACACTAAGTCTAAATCAATGGCTTCAATACCAGAACGACTACAATGTGTCATGACATAAAGTGTATAATAAAAGTTTAAAGTAAAATATCAAAAATACCGAACTCCATTGAAAATTCAAATCAAAAAGTCCCTAATCAAATTACAAAATAGAAGGCTCAGACACAAAAAACGAAAGGAAAATAACTGTCATATTCTGGACTTGGAACAGGCATTTTCATCTGAAGTTGTTGCACTTAAATGACAACATTAAATGACAGGAATACTGTACAAAAAAAAAAATGAAAGAACATTCAGGACAAAGAAATACACTAATTAACGATACAATAGTACATTTCGACATGGTAAAAGTTATCAAAGGTACCAGCATAATTTTTTCACACGCCAGACGCACGGTTTGTTAAAATAAGACATTCAGATCAAAATAGTTAGAAAGCCAAACAAGTTTAAAGTTGAAGAGTATTGATGATCCAAAATTCAAAAAGTTTGACCGATTTTTATCAAGACTTGATCAGCATCTTTATAACGCTTTGTTAAGCTGTTTAAGCAATGTTCAGCTATGTCTACGAACTATTTGAACTTTTTACCCACTAAACATTGTATTAAATTTTGTCCATGTATTATACCGAATAGAGAATACTTTGTAAGAAATCGCGTGCAACTCATTGTTTTGCTTAATAATATTACTGTTCGGTCTTGAAATAAAGTATAGCGTCAACTGATTGATATTCCAATGAGACTCATTTTGTCGCCTATCATCCCAAATTTGCAAGAATCTCAGTTAATGGATAACACTTCAGACAATACCTAAATACATACTTGGTAGATATTTCAATAGTTTTCAACAGCAGATATTCTCTGTTTATAATCAGGACTTTAAAAATAAAAACTTTACTTAATCTATCATCAAGTTACAGATTTAAGAGAGCCGTGGTGTAGTGGTTAGTGCATCTGACTACTAACACAAAGGTTCCTGGTCCGATTCTCGTTCCGAGATGAAGATTTTTTAGGGATTGAAACTTCGGCTTTCCCTTGACACCATTTGCGAGTATGGTCTTCAAGAAACGATGATAGTCCGTCGGAAGGGGACGATTAATGGCTGACCCTTGTTAAGAGAGAGTCATATCTCTTGCACGTTAAAGACACCCTTGTAGATATCGAAAAAGAGCAGCACTCGCACCCGCAAAGTGGAAAGGGATTAATATATGTTGCAAAACTTGTTTCCCAATCCACTATGAATAAATATGTTTAAATTTACAAATTACAGTTCGCTGTCCTTTTTTTTTCTAAACTTTTGGAACTGTATATCGAAACTGTTCATGGTTTTATTCATACAAAATAATATTTTTCAAACATGAGAATTTACCTTTTTTTGCTTATACTTCTATCCTTAGTGGTAATTTGCCGCTAGCACCTTATTATAATGTGTTCATTTCTCAGTTGATAAAATATCCATGTGTGTGCAGTCAACTCCTAGATTTCAATAAACACATATAAGTAGTACCTTACAATTATTCTACTTGCAGTTTTTTGGAACATGAGGTTCAAATAAAGGCAACAGTAGTAAATTAACTCATCATCGATACCTTGACTAACATTTTACACTTACGCTAGACGCGCGTTTCGTCTATAAAAGACTCATCAGTGACGCTCAAATAAAAAAAAATGTTTAAAAGGCCAAATATAGTACGAAGTTGAAGAGCATTGAGGACCAAAAATTCCTAAATGTTTTGCCAAATACAGCTAAGGTAATCTGTTGTTCGAAATTCATAAATCGATAGAGAAAAAACAATTCAGAGTAATAAACTAAAACTGAGGGAACCGTAACAAATATAAGAGAACTACGACACAACAGAAACACACCATTAAAATGTACCACACACAGAAACGAACTATAATATAACAATGGCCATTTTCCCGACTTGGAAAGGGCATTTTAAGAAAAAAATGGTGGGTTGAACCTGGTTTTGTGGCATGCCAAACCTCCTGCTTTAATGGCAATGTTGATTATAACATTAAAATGAAAACATTACATGACAGGACTACAATACAAATAGTTAGGAGAAAATTTGGACAGAGAAACAAACGAATAATAGCCAACAAAAGGTACCAGGTTAAAAATTTAATACCCCAGACGTGCGCCACACAAGACTCTCAGGTGAAAAAAGTTTGAAAACCAAAACAAGTACCAAGGACCAAAACTTCCAAAAAAGTTGTGACCAATACGGAAAGGGTTATCTGTCTGGAACAAGAACATACTTATTATTTAGAATAATTCATACTTTTGCAAACAGTAAATTTTATAAATGACAATATAATATATATACATGATTAAACTGAAGTGGTGACTAGCTACATAATAAAAACGGATACATTACAAAAATACACAGCCGTGTTAGCCAAAAGCTTCCACGTTAGCAGCAACCCGTCATCAAGAAAATCATGATAGGAAATGTAAGCTCTGAATTATCGTATCAACTGTATCAACCTACTCCATATGCAGGAATGTTGCAACAGAGAAATGGAAAGTTCACAGTTATTTCATTTTTCTATCAAATTCAGTTAAATATTAAACCAAATTCATGATAAAATTTCTATGCCACTGTTTTAAGAAATGAAAACAACACATTGGGAATGGTATTTTTTTCTCCAAAAGGGCACTTTACCCGTCGACTATTCCAAATAGGGCACATAAATAAACTAGCAGTTTACACATTTTCAGTTTTTCACGTTAAAAATGTTAAAATAGGTATACTCGATCAGCAAAAATCCCAATACCGCATTCCGATCTCTGTTCAGATAAGCTGAAGGACACATGGCGTCAAATTTTTCGGAATAAAAAGGGCACGACGTCAGAAAAAAAGGAATGGCATATCGCCATGATGAATTTTAATGCGTTCGAGGCACAAAATGACCGAGCACTAGCCTAATCCATCTAAATCCACATTTGCCAGATAAGGTTTCAGTATGTGTAATTTCCAAATTTAAAAAAAAAAACGGGCAATTTTAGATGCAAGTAGTTTGTTAAAAAATCATGTTAGTAATGAACAAGAGGCTGTCACAACGACAACAAACCGGATTTATTAATATTTATTTGTGTCCTGGCAATATCACAAGAACCATTACTGATGAATGGTGAAAGTGAAAATCGTCAATATCAAATTTGACCTCCATTTTGTCATCAGTATCAACATCTTAAAATTTGAAAAGCTTATAATATTAGATTGAATGGTTCATGAGTAAATGCAACAACGTGAATGGAAACGCCATTTCACAATCTTTCAAGAACCATAACTCCTGAACGGTAAAAGTCAAAATCGACATTATTGAACTTGACCTCTAATTTGCCATCAGTAACAACATATAAAAATTTCAAAAGCTTTGGTTGAATGGTTCATGAGAAAATGCACGGACACGACTGGAAACACCATTTTTCAATCTTTCAAGAACCATAACTCCTGAACGGTAAAAGTCAAAATCGTCATTATTGAACTTGACCTCTATTTTGTCATCAGTAACAACATATTAAAATTTGGGAAGCTTTGGTAAAACAGTTCATGCGTAAATGCACGGACACGACTGGAAACTCCATTTTTCAATCTTTCAAGAACCATAACTCCTGAACGGTAAAAGTCAAAATCGCCATTATTGAACTTGACCTCCATTTTGTCATCAGTAACAACATATTAAAATTTGGGAAGCTTAGGTAGAACAGTTCATGCGTAAATGCGCGGACACGACTGGAAACTCCATTTTTCAATCTTTCAAGAACCATAACTCCTGAACGGTAAAAGTCAAAATCGTCATTATTGAACTTGACCTTCATTTAGTTGTCAGTAACAACATATTAAAATTTTAAAAGCTTTGGTTGAACGGTTCATGAGTTAATGCACGGACAACATTTGATTGCCGCCCGCCCGCCGTACATCCCCAAATCAATAACCGACATTTTTGTTACAAAAATCCGGTTAAAAACTGTAATATCAATGGATATAATATCATATAAGCTTTGTATGGGTTTAATTAATTATTTTGTTGGCTGACCGATTAACACTTAGTCTAAATCAATGGCTTCAACACCAGAACGACTGCAATGTGTCTTGACATAAAGTGTATACTAAATTAACAAAGATACCGAACTCCAATGAAAATTCAAATCGGAAAGTCCTTTATCAAATGGCAAACTAGAAAGCAGACACATCAAACGAATGGAAAAACACTGTCATATTCCTGACTTGGTAAGGCATTTGCATATGTAGTCATTGAAAGGAGAACTTATTCAGCCTGCAACCATTCTCAATAATAGTGCCAAGGCAAGCGTAATATTGAATGACGATTGGACGTACATGTATCTATTCAGTGGTAATCACATTGTTTTTGTAGAGTAAATGTTAATGAACATACACAAATGGATACGAGAAGAAATGAATACTTTCATCAATATAAGATTGTCTTATACTGACAAGATTAAAATTGCTATCTGATTTTTTTTCTTTAAAGATTTAGTTATGGTTCAAACAAACATTAAGTTTGGGATCCTATTTACACAACAATGATTGCTTAATTTGCTAAGAGAACAGGAGAACAGATAGGGGGTTTTGTACAAGATTTGGTGGTGTTTTTTTTTGGACATATGATTAATTATTATTTTTTATAACCAAAAGGGGTTAAAAACGCAACAACTTTGAGTGATTGATGAAAGAGGGGTGAAAGATACCAGAGGGACATTTAAACTTATAAATAGAAAATAAACTGACAACGTCATGGCTAAAAAGAAAAAGACAAACAGACAAATAATAGTACATGTATAAAACACAACATAGAAAACTAGAGCCTAATCAACACGAACCCCAAACAAAAACTAGGGGTGATCTCATGTGCTCCTGAATGGTAAGCAGATCTTGCTCCACATGTAGTGTTTCTCATGTAATTACAAATCCAGTAAATAGTCTAATTCGGTTGGTGACATCTGTAAAAAGGGAACAGGATTGCATTAACCACATAAGGAACATATCCGATACCATTTATGAAATGATTCCATTACGGTTGTACCCAACTCGTGATGGCGTCTATAAAATTTACGAAGGGAGGATTTCAACTTCCCCATATGGAAGTCTTGGTGTAATAGCTTCTTTTTGAGCAGCAACCCGCTATCAAGGAAATCGTAATAGGAAATACAAGCCCGGGAAATAACATAGCACAGCTAGTGTACTGTTTTAAGAGACTGCTTTACATGAGCTGCATGCGTTTGCTACCATAACATATACTTTTATAATTGATATGCAGAATTCAACTGTAGTTTGAGCAAAAATTGTAAATCCAAACTAATTGACTTACTTATTTTCCAAACATACAAGCTGCTGATTTTCAGACCACGTCGTTTTGGGAGATACCTTATATAGATATTTTGTTTAGCTTATCTACAGGTTTACAGATATGAGACACAACTTGGGAATTTAGTGATCTAATTGAACATGAAGATTCAAAGAAAAGGGAGGGAAGTGCATAATTTTAGTTTAAGTTTACATTATTGGAAGTTCAAGGCATATGAATTTTGAAGAACTTTCCTCGCAATATCAACTATCAATAAATAAAGGCAATAGTAGTTTACCGCTGTTCGAAAGTCATAAATCGATTGAGAAAACAAATCTGGATTTCAAACTAAAACCGAGGAAAACACATCCGAGATAAGAGGAAAACAACAACAGAAACACTAAAGTGCAACAAAAAACCAAACGACAATGCAATACACATAGAAACAAATTATAAGATGATCATAAGATAACAACTGCTATTTTCCTGACTTGGTACAGGACATTGTAAGATAAAATGGTGGGTTGAACCTGGTTTTGTGGCTAACCAAATCTCGTGCTTTTATGGCAATGATAAACATAACACTTAAATGACAACATTACATGACAGGACTACTGTACAAGTAAATTCAAGAACATCCAGGACAAAGAAATACACTTATTAACAATACAATAGTACATTTCGACATGGTAATAGTTATCAAAGTTACCAGAACTATACGTTTTGTTTAAGACTCACCAGAGACGTTCCGATCAAAAAAGTTAGAAAGCCAAACAAGTACAAAGTTGAAGTGTATTGATGATCCGAACTTCTAAAAAGTTGTACCAAATACGGCTAAAGTTATCTATGCCTATGATAAAAAAAATCCTTAGTATTTAGAATAATTCATACTTTTGCACACAGTAAATTTATAAAAAAATGACCATGTAATTGATATTCATGTCAACACCGAAGTACTGACTAACCACAGAATAAAAACAACATAGGACAGCAAATAAAAACAGTACAACAGAACCACGCATTGTCTGCCACACGCAACGGACGTTAAAGTTCAACTTACGATAGTAACTACAAATGTACCTAACATATTGAAAATATTTATTATTGGATTGTATATAAAGAAACATACGTGTTCTGTAATGCGATTACTAGCAATTGAAACTCACAGGTATTAGGTCAAGCTTTCATTTAATCTCCCACACCATTGTCACAAGATGACGCTTGATTTTACAATATCAGAGGACAAGCTATTGGCAGATGGAATACTTATTGAACTAATGTATAGGAAAAGCGCCAATAATCATCGCCAATTGATACTTTGTCACGACACTGTGGTGTTGTGATGTGTCTTTGGCATAACTAATTGACGTAATCAAAAATTAGATATTATCAAATTAATACAAGTTATATGTAACAAAGCAGCAAATCCTAAAACTTATAAAATAATGTACCCTGGTCTGCGTTTTCGATTGAAAAACACAACCATCTACATACATAACCATCATTTAAAATAAACATACATGTCTCAGTTCATACAATACGTTAAAAGGATTCATGTTTTGATAAATAGGCAGAAGGATTTAAATTGATAAATATTTAATTGCAAAATGGTGTAATTTCAAAGTGCAAAAGGGATATCTACAATAAGATATAAATAGTTCTTAAATGATTTGCAAGCTTAAGTCTCTGTAGAAAGGTTTTACTACTCTATTAACCACCTTTCCATAGTGAATTAGACAGACAAAGCCGTACTAGTGCGATAGTTTGAATGTTCACTATAACAAATGAGCATAAAAATTTTCCTTTAAAATTCTTATTGTTTTTTAATGAAATTGTTTTTTAGTATTTGATCTGAATCTATTGAACGCTTACTTAGACGTACAAGCAAGTTATAGTTCTGTCCAGAAACCTTTTTACTTTTAACCCTCGAGGCATGGCTATGAAATTGAATGACAATGTCTTATACTGAATACGGCAAGAAATTGCGTGCAACTCACTGTTTGGCTTGATGACATTTATGTTCAGTTTGGAAACAAAGTATAGCGTAAACTGATTGATAATCCGATGGGACTCATTTTGCCGCCTCTTATCGCATATTTGCAAAGAATCACAGTTAATGGCGCAACTTCATACAATACCAAAATTTATCTGACTTGATGAATATTTTCAATAGTTCCATCAGATATTAATCCGATATACTTTATACAATCAAGACACCAAATATAAAACCTCAGCTTAGTTTTACTAAATCAAACGTATATGAAAGTGTTCGTTGTCGTCCTTTCTTATGATTAATATTTTTTAATGGTAATATGCAAACCCAGTTGAAGACAGACCTGAAACATGAAATATATGTTGTTTTTTTGTTTCTGTTTTTTTTTAAGTTTGACAAATTTTAAATTTTGTCATCATTGTGTGGCACCCGGGTCGTTGGTCATACACTCTCTAATCATTCAGTGATGGCATAATCGAGGAAAATAGAACACGATTCAAACATATCCTCCCAGATGATTTGTGAGAGATATATTGCTGAACGTTAATCAACTAGCCATAGCGGTCGTTAATCTATAGAAGGGAATAGTTAAACTTTATCATTTGAAACCTTTGGTTCAGTAACTTGTAAGCAGCAACCTTCTTATAAGGAAATCATATTAGGAAATTAAAGCTATGGCATATAGTATCAAATAAGAGATATGTACACTATCATTACACATGTATCAGGCGCATCTGGAATAATCTCCATAGAAATGGAAATCTTACAATTAGAAATTGCGATCATTCATTGTTATAAATTATTTTAATTTTTATTATACTGTTGTGGTAAATTTTGTAATTTGTGTTATTTCTTAAACCCGGTGTTGAAGAGAAAGAAGAAATCGCTGTACAGAAGAATGGTACAGATTATAAAGAATAACAATAACAAAGATGATGTAAAAGTATTACCTATAAGACTGAGAATTACATAAACAGAATTCACTGATACCAGCGTAGGTCAACTTTGAATTCGTTAGTTTATAAAATTATATAAAATTTACGAAATCAACGGAATTTCAATAAAAATATGTTCTAAAATCATGGCAGTATCGAGTCAGTGACTTTTGAGCAGACGATCTGACAACGAATTATGTTTTTACAAACCCTATAGAATTTTGCCTCAGGAGTTTTCGTTGTTTTCTAATGACATTATCACAAGTCTACTTTGCCATAGGTATACGCTTCATTCAAATAGTGTCAAATGTCATTATTCTATCCATCGTGAATGAAGACTTTTATCACTATATGAGACATGCATATGTCCCTTATTTGAGTTGAACTTGAATACCATGTTACACATTTGTTGCTCCTTAAATTAAATTCAATAAAAATATGTTCTAAAACCATGTCAATACCGAAGCAGTCAGTTTTGAACTGACGATCAGATAACGACTTATGTTTTCACAAACTCAATGGAATTAGGTCTAAGAAATATTTCTTATTGTCGTTTTAAATAGATATAAGAAGATGTGGTATGAGTCTCCATCCAAGTCTCAATTTGTAAAAGTGAACCATTATAGGTCAAGTACGGTCTTCAACACGGAGTCTTGGCTCACACCGAACAATATTAAAAATCAGCTTTGTAATATGTAAACGTTTCATTTAAATAGTGTCAAATGTCATTAATCTATCCGTAGGATTGTTTTCACTATCAGAGGCCTGCATATGCCCCGTAATTGAATTGAACATGTGTACCATTTTACACATTTGTTGCCTCTTATTTTAATTTTTCTCTCTCAGAATAGAAAATTAATTAGATAGAAGATTAAAGGAAAACTTTATTCTATCAGAATCCATAATTAAATGCCAATCAAACTTGTCACGGAAAAAAGTTCATAAGGATGTTCATTTAATACCTTGATTCAATATAATTAGAAAGAAAATGTTTTCCAGATCTCTAACCAGTAAACATTATTACTTGATATACATCTTTATTCAGTGATAACATAATCATTCATCTTATATAATGGTATATAATTCGCTGAAAGAATTTAAGTATCAATTTGTATATGTTTTGAAGAAATGCTTTTGTATTATTTAAAGTATCAATAAATGTATTATAGCACTAAAACAGATTACGAAATAAAAGACGAACCTTTACATTACAGATAGCGATTTGATTCGACTTATGCTATAGATTATTTTCTTGATATTATTACGTTCCTTTGATTGTAATAAAGCAGTAAAAGGTAAAATCACAAAAAATACTGAACTACTAGGAAAATTCAAAACGGAAGGTTCCTAATCAAATGGCAAAAAACAGTGCCCCAAGCTCTTCAAACGAATGTATAACAGCTGTCATATTCCTGACTTGGTACAGGCATTTTCTTATGTAGAACATGGTGGATTGAATCTGGTTTTATAGCTAGATAAACCTCTCACGTGTATGAAAGTCGTACCCAATTGCATTATATTGACAACGATGCGTGAACCAAAAAAAGAGACTTAATAGTAACATTCAAACCAAAAACAAGAGAGAACACACTTTTTATTATTTGTTTGTTTTTCTCTCTTTTCTGTTTTTGATTTGCCTGGTTTAAATGCACGATTTATAAATGACCATTTAATTTCTTTAATATATGAAATAGAATACAGCCAACATATATTTTTATCCGTATTTGTGTTGGGATAGACGATATACTATACTAGGTTTCCCTGGCCATTGCAAGAAAACAAATGAAATCAAGATAGTTGAACATATAATCAAATATTGTTTCAAGTTGAAACTTTTGTCACACTTGCAAAGGTTGAACGAACTGATCAACCTTTAGAATACTTATTGAAAGCTTATCAAGATATTGTAATAATTCACGGTAAAAAAATGATCGACATTTCAATGTTACTTCAACATTTAAATGCTATTTACTAGTATTGATGGTCAGTTTGTGTTTTTGTTTTCTCTCAATTTTGTGCTATTTTCACATTTTTTGATCGGTGGGAGTAAAGATTTTTCATCACTTGTGAAATATCTGTTCTGAGCAATTCATCTGAACTTTATATTGTGACGTCACGAAAAAATGCAACAATGCTTGATGACGTCACTTATAACGAACACGATTTTTTGCAAATCTTTGAAAAGGAATGATAAAAAATCGTTAGATAAGCCATCTGTATAACTCGTGTATTTTGATAATTCTCACTTTTAAACAGTAAAATTCTAATAATTTAAAAAGCTCGGCAAGCCTCACGCTTTAGATTAGAATTCAACTGTCTCAGATGGAGAAATGTCGTAACACTTTCGTTGCAGTGATGGAATCTATATTTCTTTTGTCCTGTAAACTATCATGTGGTAGTTTTACTGACAAAATGATTTATACCATGGAAATAATTTGCTAAAATCTTTGTACATATAAGAATTTTATATAGATGTAAATTTCCCAGAAGATTTTGAAGATGACAGTTAATAAATAATCACCGACTTTGACCTGGTAGCACTTGTCAGACTTCCTCTTACTTTTATATGATGCAATAATTGCCATTGATAATAAATCTGTTGGGGATTAAATCGAAACAGTTTTGCGATTCAATTTGGTTTTTTTCTTTGACAGTTTTGTCAAACCTGACGATAGGTCATTCACAAGAAATATTGATATAAAGACAAACAAGATCTAGAACTAAATCAGTGAAATACGAATCTCTAAAATCAAGCATTGTCCCAAAATGAAGCTGCCAAAGATCGTTCAATTAAAATCAATGAAAAAAAAAAAATCAATATTTTATCTATGTCAATATTTTCAAGATGTACAATGTTATATATTCTCTAAAATGAATATCACTGAGTTTAAGTATAAACTTTTTATTATTATTTGAAATTTTTTAAAAATGGAAAAGTGTGGATATATGCAACTGCTCTATTAAATTTATTATGAAAATATATCGAAGTAAAACAACAACTGAGGAAATCGCAACAAATCTTCAAAAAGAGAGAGATTGGATGTGTCGACAGGGTTAATTTTTTCTACTATTCTTGCTTCACCTGCAAAGCAAATACCCACGCGGTCAAAATGTTAACATCTAGAATAGGAGGCAATATTTAAAATAATAGTTTGAACAAATGATTTAGTTTCCGTAAGATATAAGACTACGGAAGCATGAGTTGAAACAAACACATATGACAGCAATCAACTAATTTGTGGTGTTGGTCGTAAACCTGTAAATTGTTGATTTTAGCCATTTTCTAATAGCTCTGTTATCGTATGACGGATACCCATAAAGTCGTATAGTGTGGAAGTGCAAATTCATAATATATCAATTTATACTGTAAATAGTTGTGTTTATTTCCTAAATATAGTAACACAGCTATATTTTGTGTTAATTCCATCATGGAACACTTTTTCCATAGCCAGGTGTTCCTTAAGGAATGAAAATAAGTTTAAAATTTGTGTTCCAAATTAATTAGCTATCAATTTATCAATTCAAGTTGCAGTATAAAAACAATATTAGGTCAATGTCATAAAAATAAATATTTTTTTGTGTACTCGGCACAAAACTGGGGAAGGGCTCGGTAGAACCTCGCCCTTCCCCAGATTTACAGCCTCATACAAAAAAGTTTATATTTTTCTGACATTGACCTAATATTGTATATGGAGATATTTAAACGCAATACGTAGGAGCAGAGATTTTGTTACTACTTAGACATGAGAAGTTGACAATTGGAAAGTTGGTCATAGATTCAAGACCGATTCAAATGATTAAAAGGAGAAATATTGAAGACGTAAATGCACATCTGTTTTATACTGCAACATTTTTGACTATTTTATTCAGCTGAATCTGTCATACTTCTATCGTCCAAAAATTGATTTGCATTTTTCATATTCCCGAAAATGAAAGAAACAATTTAACGATTTATTAATCCCTTGATATTGGTTCCAGACAAACGTTGTTCGCACATTACTTACAATACAAAAGATATAATAATTATTCCCATTAATAGAAACCAAATTTATCACTATTCATTATTCAAAAGGGCTGAAATTGCATTCAGTTAATGTCAATATTTCTGCCATTTTTCCTCGTTATATTCTCTTATATCAAATGAAGTAATTTCTTACTTGTCACAACATTACCTACGGTACATGAGCTAGAATTGAATCATAAACTGTTGTGAAAATGTCAGTTCCACTTAAACAAACAAAACGTTCTTCTTCTGTGTTCCTAATAATTAAAGGTAAATGTCAAAACCATTCAATTGTATTTCCGTGTGTCCTGCGACGTACGTAAAATCAATGTTCGACTAAGTACTTTTTTTTTAGTGCATATATTTTAAACAAGTCAACGAAGCATTTAAGATATAATCTAACAGAAAAATTAACCATGATTAAAATCTCACTCGTAGAATAATCAGAGTAAATAGCAGGTTGAGAATATATAACTGTGGCACCCACAACCATAACAAGACGGTTGACCACCTAGCTGTCATTAAACAATGTTATTCGATATCTAGTTAGTCAATACAAGGCCGTGCGATGACCTATAGTTTCTTTAATCGTCTTCATTTGAACTCTGATAGTTGTTTAATTAGCGATCATTCTACATTTCCTTATTATATGGAATATTAAAGATAGAGAGTATTTCTAATGATGATAGGCATCTAGGTACAGCATGTGACACAACATATCTCTAACTCTAATGGAATGGAGTATAAACTAAAGTGGTTCATAATTAAAGGCAACAGTAGTATACCGCTTTTCATAAGTTTCTTTACAAATTTCGGAATACACAAAAACACAAAGAGAGTTCATCAAAATTTGAGTAATATCATTGTCATCATTGTCTGGATGATATTTACCTGTAATTAAAACTTTACTCACAAAAATACAGAACACCCAGAAAAATTCAAAAGGAAAATACTTAATCAAATGTCAAAACCAAAAACTAAAACTCACCAAACGAATGGAAAAAAACATGACCTTTTGAAGGAACTTATAAAGGGACTACCTCTCTCAAGCAAAGTTGACTTAATATGAATTTTGAATATTCTGTTCAAGTTCCGTCGGGCCATAAAGTTCCTCTCGTGTCCTCCCTTTTTATATTTTTGAATCTGCAATTCCTGGTACAGCTTAATCCAAAGAGCGCTTCGGACGTGCAAAATTAAACAGTTTTGTTAAAAATAAAAATACTAAAAAGCGTTTTCTGAGTCAGGAAAATGGCCATTGTTATATCATAGTTCGTTTCTGTGTGTGTAACATTTTTACGTTGTGTTTCCGTTGTGTTGTTTGTTTTCTCCTATATTTGAGTGTACTATAAGACGTGTCACGGTACTTTTCTATCCCAAATTCATGTATTTGGTTTTGATGTTATATTGGTTATTCTCATCGGATTTTGTCTAATGCTTAGTCCGTTGCTGTGTGTGTTACATTTTAATGTTGTGTCTTTGTTCTCCTCTAATATTTAATGCGTTTCCCTCAGTTTTAGTTTGTTACCCCGATTTTGTTTTTTTGTCCATAGATTTATGAGTTTTGAACAGCGGTATACTACTGTTGCCTTTATTTTTCTGCAAAATTAATATGTAAATTTTGACTTTGTAATCCTTCACACTGACGTTCACTAGTTGAAATTGGTGTCTGTGTAACCAATAAACTGTCTTAGCAATAGAATGATACCATATATGGAGCATGATTTGCGTACCCTTCTGGAGCACCTAAAATCCCACCCAGATTTTTGTCGGGATTCGTGTTGCTCAGAATTTTGTTTTCTATTGTTGTGTTTTGTGTACTACCCTGTGTCAATTGGTCGTTTTCATTTTTAGACATGGAATTGTCTTTTTAGTTTCGCCATGTCCGTTTGAATGTTCCTCGGGTACATGTGGCACATGTTTGTCCCATGGTATCTTTCGCCCCTCTTTTATAAGCCGATTAGACAATGAACGATATATTGCTGTAAATATGAGGCAGGCATTACCTGTAAATGGGGACGAAGTCTGTATGAATTATTTTTTTGTAACTTTAATATTTGTTAAAAAAAAAGAAATGGAAATACCGTAACGTTTCCCGGATTTTGGTTCTGTTGTTAGGGATTTTAGTTGTGACGTTATTAAAGTTATGACGTCATATACAATGTAAACAAAGAAACGCTATCATCAGGTAACGTTTTTTCATATCGAGGAATTATTAAAAATGAAATTGGTATTGCGTTCCTTCCTATTTTATACAAGACTGATAAATATATATTTTACTCAAAGTTTCATACAAACGAGACCAGAAAAGGAAGTACATTGTAGATTTCTGCGCAGATCCGGAAATTCAAATACGCGACAAATAAAAAAAAAATTGAATGATTTTGAGTTCATTAGTACAATGAAAATATCGGGAAAATTTTCCCGATTTTTTTTTTTATTGAATTTTCTACTGTTATTGGGGACTTCGTCCCCATATTATTTTTGCTGGCTGTTGTGAAGGCAAAATGAAAAAAAAAAAAATTAATAAGACCAGTAGTCTGAAATGTTATCGATTTTATTATCCTACTGCAAAAGTAACCATTAATTTTAAATGTAAGTTTTGCCATTCTTAGGATATAAAAGGGCTTGCTATACATGTGGTAGGATTACAATTAAAACAAATAAAACAAAATGTGATTTAAAAAATTATCGAAGAGAAATATTTTACTAAGTATTTTTAAGAAAACTTTTTTTTTCGTATTAGCTTCTTTCGGCATTGTTCACACCAAAGAAAAACAAATTGTACTTTTTTTCTATTTTTTTGTATATTCTTTCACGGTAAAACGTATATCTTGTAAATTGAATAAGATATGTTACTTGAGATCGATTTAAGATAATTTTATTGAATCACGTCACGTCATGTTATCTCTTCTTTTGTCTATTTTATTTGATTAAGAAGCTTACTGTCATGTTTCGTAGCTAAATCAGGATTAATCGCACAATAGCTACGTTAACGTGAAAATATCAAGAACTCTCTGTAGCCTAATTTGATATAAAGTACCAAAATAATCAAGAGCAAAATAACTTAGGAATAGGAACATTATCAAGTCTACCAGACACTTTAATGACAAAAATTTTAAAAGTCAAGCCTCAATGTTCGATTTTAGCTTAATGTGTTTCAACATAAAATGCAATGTTTTTCTAATAGAAATACAGAATATAAATAAAAGAGTAAAATAACAAAATACCGAACTCTGATGAAAATGTTAAACGGAAAGTCCTTAACGAATGGATAACAAATGTCATAGTCCTGACTTGGTACAGTCAAAGTGAAATAAGAAAAAAATGATGTCAGTATGTTCTCACAAGTATTTGAGTTTTCTGTAATTAACGTATAAAAAAGAAGATGTGGTATGATTGCCAATGAGACAACTATACACAAAAGACCAAAATGACACAGACATTTACAACTATAGGTCACCGTACGGCCTTCAACAATGAGCAAAGCCCATGTCGCATAGTCAGCTATAAAAGGCCCCGATAAGACAATGTAAAACAATTCAAACGAGAAAACTAACGGCCTTATTGATGTAAAAAAAAATGAACGAAAAACAAATATGTAACACGTAAACAAACGACAACCACTGAATTACAGGTTCCTGACTTTGGACAGGCACACACATAAATATTGTGGCGGGGTTAAAAATGTTAGCGGGATCCCAACCCTCTCCCTAACCTGGGACAGTGGAATAACAGTTCAACATAAGAACGAACTATAAAAATCAGTTGAAAAAGGCTTAACTCATCAGAAGGACAAAAATACAAGTAGACGTGGCCCGGTACTTATACATCTAACACAAAAAGACACAATGAACAGATCTGAGAGTATTTGCAGTTATCTGAAAGCTAGTTCAAAGCCACTAACAACTAATAATTTGTTGTTTAAGGAGCTGCAATCAAATTTCGAAAAATGGGACTCTTAATTTAATATTTAGTTTCTATTATATAGAACATGTCAAAGTCTGGTAATACATATGGATAGTTATGTCTTTTTTGTATATGAAATTTGTACGATAGACTTCTATTTACAACATTTTAAACATGCCTGATTCAAATATCATCATCACAGAAGTTTCCATTCATTTTATACAATGTCATATTTCTCATATATCTGAAATCAATTGGCATGTTACAATCAGTATTTGAAAAAAAAGTAAAATCACAAAAATACTCAACTTACAGGAAAATCTAATCGGAAAGTCCAAAATCACATGGCAAAATCAAATAACAAAACACATCAAAACCAAATGGACAAGAACTGTAATATTCCTTACTTGGTACTAATCAAGTGGCAAAATCGAGAGCTCAAACACATCAAATGAAGGGATAACAACTGTCATATTCCTGACTTGGTACAGGCATTTTCAAATGTAGAAAATGACGGATTGTACTTCGATGACCTACCAGTTTTTATTTACATTTTTCTTTTTTTGAAGCGATACATTTCTCATGAAGTCCCACCTAAAAGATCATATAACACTTTTTATGACATATCATACGGCAAAATGACACTTAAGTATACTTAAGTAACGCAAAATTACGGATACAAAAAAATAAACGTGTTAAAAATTTATATTATGGTCATTTTATACATCTAGTCAGATAATTGTTTTCTACAAAATGTCTGAATGACACGCGAGATAAAGCCTTTTATTTTCAGGTTCCCTTCCAAATTCATAAGTATCCATACTTATTATCAAAAGTATACATGCACATATTCAGTAGAAGCTTACGTTCAAACTAAAGACCATTCTTTTCAAGTGCATGCTTTGCTCAACTGCCATTTTATTGTTATATATTTAATGTATATGGGCCTAGCAGTAACCTATCATAGCTTATATCCAACGCATTTAATATTTCATAATTAAAACTTTCCCTTAGTGAAATAGCTTTTTAAATTAAATTTTTATATCACTGGGCCGTATGGGTGTAGTGATATATTGAAAACCATAACAGTCCTTCCTTCCTTCGTATTCCTCTGTTGTTGTCCATAGACACGTTTTCATAATTCGTCTTATTGTGAAAAATTTCTACATGAATGTTAGATGAATACAAAAATAGTATAACGATATTAGAGTACAGCAGACAGGAAATGACTGTCAAAATAGACGCATGACTTGAATACATTGTGATGGAAACATTATTTCTACATTTGAAATACAGATTAACAAAAGAGAAATGTATGCAATTACATATGCTAGTACTTTAACAAATCAAGCTTTAACTAAGCATAGTCATTTCAATACCAATTTTGTATTTTTATTTAAATTGTCATGGAAATCATGTCTTGAAAGTAGTTCCATACATAGTCAGCTTTGACCTATAAGTCTATACACTGTGTACATCGACAGCTTTGACATATACGATAACTTTAAAGGACAAATGAGTGCCAGAAAAGAGGGACAAAATAACTAAAGGGACAGTCAAACTCAAAAATCTAAAATAAACTGACAACGCCAGGGCTAAAAATGAAAAAGATAAACAGACAAACAATAGTACATATGACACAATATAGAAAACTAAAGAATAAACAACACGAACCCCACCAAAACCTAGGGGTGATCTCAGGTGATCCTGCTCCACATGTGGCACCCGGCGTGTGACTTATGTGATAAAAAATCCGGTAAATAGTCTAAGTCGGTAGGTCACATTCATGAAAGGGAAGGTGATAGTAGTTACGACGTAAGGAACATATCCTATATCATTTGTGAAACGGTTATTCCATAAAGGTCAACCAACTCGTGATGGCGTCCGTAAAACTGACGAAGGGATGATTTCAACTTCACCATTTGGAACTCTTGGTTCAATAGCTTCCTTGTGAGCAGCAACCCTCTATCAAGAAAATCAAGATAGGAAATTCAAACACGGGAATATCGTATCAATTGGGAGATATATACCCCGGATGCAGGTGCTACTGGAATGTTACTACTTAGAAATGGAAAGTTCAAAATTAGAAAGCTGAAATCATCTCTTTTGTCATAAAGTTTTGTTTTGAATCGACCCTCATTGTCAATTTCTAGATGTAAGTCAAGATATGAGGCTGACTAAACTGTATCCGTAGTATCCTTTTTCTCTAGTTCGATGGGATAGAAGCGTTCCACATAGTCACCAAATTTTGAATTATTTAGTGAAAGAACATCATCTATATAGCGGAAAGTAGAGTTAAAGGATATTGCTTACTTCTTGTCTAGCAAGTAATGAAAATGGAGTATTGCGTCGATTGTTCCGTTGTAAATATTGTATATAATTCCTCATGTTGAATATGTGCAATATTCTTTTTCAAAAGTTGACATTTATTTTAGATAATTTGAAAAATCAATTTTTAAACCGATATTTTATGTGTGATATCAATGATATTTATGTATTGAATATTTGTGTGAGTATGCATCTATTGTCATGTATACGAGATATGTTTGCATTTAAAAAGCTTTTGATTTTCAAATATGTTGTCCTCGAACATCACTAAAAAGACATTGATTGTTGAAATACGCATCTGGTGCAGAAATTTTGGTACCGTTTATGCTTTTACTACCGCTGGGTCTATGCCTCTGCTAGTGGACTGATAGTTCTCGAGGGTATCATCAGCACAGTTGCCAGTGCTCTGATAGTAGCATGAAAATACGGATTGTTATCAAAATTTTCTGTTACAAAATTGTGGAACTTATTTAGTCAAGGAATGAATCTCTCTCATGCAAAGCTCGGATTACTTGCCCAACTTTGGCTATACATTTTGGTCGTCTAATGCGCATCCGGTGCAAAAAAAAAAGAATGGTACAATTTAACTTATTGTAAACCCTTTGAATCACGGTGCAAATGAAAGGACTGTAACTACATATTTACATGAAACGAACAGACACATGGAAATTCTTAACCGCATTGACATAATATATATTCACTTTGTGGTTAAATCAATTATGTTACCTCAGAAACAGTCAAAAAGTTTTGATTTTTCTACCCTATATACCACATTGCCTCACATTCTAATAAAGAAGAAAAAAAAAAAAAAAACACACACCTAACTAAATGGGCATTTAAAAAGTCAGAATGTGAATATATATGTTCAAACTCTTATAGGTAATTTTTTAGTAGCAATAAAAAAAAAAAAACTATGTCGATTGGACATGCTTTGATACTCTATTTGCCCTTGAAGTTTTACTAGATAACATTTTTGTTTGCTTTGGGGATTCCGTATATCGTCATGTTATTGGAATTCCAATGGGGACTAACTGTGCACCACTTATTGCGGACCTGTTTTTGTATTGCTATGAGTTACAATTTATGACAAAAATCAGCAAAGACCCATCGAAACAATATCTGATACACACATTTAATAATACTTTTAGATATTTGGATGATATTTTGGCTCTCAATAATGACGACTTCGGTATGTATACTAAAGAAATTTATCCTGTTGAACTTACTTTAAATAAAGCTAACACTAAGAATGACCACTGCCCTTTCCTCGATCTTGATATCTATAGCATTAACGGAAAGCTTAATACTAAATTTATGATAAAATAGATGATTGTTCATTTCCTATCGTTAATTATCCATTTTTAGATGGTGACGTTCCCTTGTCACCATCTTACGGTGTTTACATATCTCAACTTGTACGATTCGCTCGTGTATGTAACAATGTTTTAGATTTTAACGAGAGAAATTTATTTATTACTGAAAAATTATTACACCAGGGTTCATTATCACAAACTAGTCATTTTATCATCGGTATAAGGACATTATTCGTAAATATAGCTCAACATGCAGACTTCTTATACGTTCAGTTTTTTCACATCCAATTTTTTATTGAAATATTTTTTATAAAACACAAAAAAATGTCAATATTCACATCAAAAGCTAACAAAACCTTTAAATAGACTGTTAAGAAGAGATATAGTTACGCTACTATTGTCAGGTCATTAAAGATTGCATATTTTGGCGTTAATATTGATTCACTTATAGGGTCTTTGCATCGGAACTTAACACATTTATTTAAAAACCAGTTGTTGGCATGACACGGGTTTTGTTTTTCTCATATATGTTATGACGGTATGATACTAAACTCATAACGGGAAGGATTATGTCTGATATTCAGATAATGAAGACATAATCTTTCAATCAGTTTAATTGAAGTCTGGAGCTGGCATGTTAGCCGGGTGCGGGAATTTCTCGCTGCATTGAAGACCTGTTGGTGACCTCCTGCTGTTGTCTGAACTATGGTCGGGTTGTTGTCTCTTTGACACATTCTCATTTCCATTCTCATTTTTATTAATCCGTATAAACTTCCAACTCGCAAAATAAACAGTATTCCATATTCCTTGAATCATTCAAAATGTCAGTTCTCAGAATGCAAACCTATTTTGAGTTCTTCACAATTTTCAATTTTCAAAGTTTAGTATGTACTTTTAACATTTACTTATTACGAAGGTTTACACACTAAACACCATTCAGCATTGCACCATAAACGTTTAATTGATGAGATTATGCATCTCAATGAAGGTACAATAAATGTGATTATTTTTAAGCAAAGTTATAGACACTTAATATTTTTTTATAAATTTTAATTTCACAGAAAATAATATATAGAAACCAATAAGGTCTTAAAAGTATTGAACCAACTGCTCGTTTAAGGCATACCAAATGTTCTTTTTCTGTATCTTATAAGGACTAAAGAAATATACCACTGTTCAAAAGTCATAAATCAATTGAGAGAACACAAATCCGGGTTACAAACTAAAACCGAGGGACACATCACATATGAGAGGAACACAAATGAACAGAAACAAACAAGTCCAAGAAGAACAAACGATGATATACAAACCCACGAACTATTTGCCGTATTACTGACTTAGTACAAGACATTTAAAGTAAAGAATACGGGTTGAATCTGGTTTTGTGATTGACCAAATATCCCGCTTATAAGACAATGTTGAAAAATACAACGACACAGAAATACATCACAAACACACGCAAGAACACTCAGAACAGAGAAACGAACATATAAGTAATATATTAGTCGTTACAGCATGTAAACGAATATGTTCCATTAACAACAGACAGCATATGATATCACAGTATAATATTTTAACGAATATATAATCTTATAATTCATACAATTATTTATAATTTACTAGTCCAAACAATTATCAACATTATGATGGTATTGAAAGGTTATTTACAATAAATGCTGTGATGACGTCAGAATTATTTTGACTGGCACAATACTTTATCCATGGATGATTGAAATTAACTCGACTATACTGTGAAATAATACAAATTGAAATGTACCGAAATGTTATTTACCTTGTGTGTGCACGCTTGTGCCCGATCTACATTTTTTTAATTGATCAAGCTGGTAAAGGTATTAAAAATATAATTATCTGAGAAAATAGAGACGTTCTATGCTAAACAGAATGACTAATAGAGATTTCCAATAAAATGACATAGGCACGTAACTCGACGTACGGACGTAATTGAACGGGTTATTGCCAACCATCAAATTTGATTGAATATGTTTCTTAAGTTTAAACAAAGTATTCAAAGACTTTAAAATCACACACTGGAATGATCGTCCATTTAATTGTTTTAATTATGACGAAAATTGATAGAAATAATGCATTTTTATTGATCACGGGGTTTTCCTGATCCCCGCATTTATTTAACTGACATAATATCACGTAACAAACGTATCCCATACCTGTCATACGTACGATTCGATCTTTCGTGGTTTTGATCATGAAAATAGTTTTTCATTATACTTTGCAGATGAACGCACCATTATACTTTTTTCCGTATTTCTTTATAGCGTATCGATCTTTTTATTACATTTGTTTCGGGGAAAATATTTACAAGGATATGTTTCTGACAATTTCAGAAATTTCGAAAGCAGAATATGTCAGAATCTATCTTTATAAAGGTTGAAAATTCAGATATACTTATCGCTTCCATTTACTTTATAAACAAAAGCATTTTTCATTCATTATACAATATATTGATAAAGAAATCCTTATATATGTTAGGATGTTTTTAAGAATTAAGGTGTCTTCGATTAGGGATTGTTCTGTATTAACTATTTAACTGGAATGCTATCATAGTCCAAATATAAAAGATATTACTCGCAAAAAAACAGGTCATAACTGCGTTTTTGTTTTACAACGAACATGTTACTCTTGGTGGGCAAAGTTTTGAACAGACACGTGGCATTCCTACATTTTATGGAGTACTCTTTAATATAAGTAAGACTTAATAGTTTTCCCAGATAGTACATGTATCACCCATACATGTTGACAAAAATTAAGAGACATAGTGGATCTAGTACTTAGTATTCTCAAATTTGTAAAAAAACATTTTAGAGGAAGTCTTACATATTTTTTTCGATCAAGAACCTCTTTGAATTCTAATACCTAACCGAATACTGAGAATGAAGTTCCATTGAAACATGTTGATTAAATGCGCACTAGAAATATATTTAAATGATAGAATTCCACAAATCTGAATTTTTCATAGGCAATTTTTTTTTGCCAGTGTGTCACCTATCAAGAGTATGATCACCTACACTTTTTTTGTGATTCATATTTTCAGGTAACCGTCCACTCCCTAATAGCATAGACGTTTTTTTAACCAAGGTGAAGTTTTAATTCCCAGGATTCAAATGATTTGTCTCACCATATTAAAATTCAAGTTACGCTACTGTCGATTGATTGACAGTTAATTGCTTAACATACAGTGGCAAATATTTCATGCACAATGAACGTATGGACAGCATGACATTATATCTAAAAGAGCCATCGGGTTTAACTTCCGTACTCAGACCGGACGGGACTGCGAACTTATACATCCCGCACATCTAAACGGACTCCCAACTTTGGCAATAGTTTAACTGCCGATCGTAACAAGACCAATAGTGACCATATTTCTATTTCCTGTATCATCTTTGAGAGGTTCCTGTCGAGACGTGTCGACCAAAGAGACAGTTATTAAACGCCAAATATTTTAGAAAACAAAATTAAGGACATTGACATTATATTACACCTGTGGCTCTTCATAGAGTCCATGCACCATTATAATTAAAGACAGGATATAAATAAATTGACAGATTCAGTAAAGTTTAATTAAATTTGCCCTACAAATGAGTCCCCATATATTCCATTTGATAAAATCATACGGAAAAGTGACACAGAGGCTTCAGTGATTTGTTTTTTTTTTCACTTGCGACAAAAGTATCTTGAAAAAAATTATAGAAGTATGCTAAAAAGAAGAAGAGCAAAGTCGTGCACTCCATTAACGTTCCGGCGTGTTTGAAACTCTTTTCTTAATCGTATAACTAAAAAATGAGAATATGTTCAAGCTTCATATGCCATTATTTTTATTTGATCAAACTTAACTTTGATTTATGAGCTTTAAGAATTCACCGTATAAAAGATAACTATATGGGTCAATTTAAATCACGAAGTAATGATCGGTGTGTTTGATTACCGGTTACTGAACTAATTATTCCTTTTAAAGTTGTTTTCAATGAAGTCACCCCAAATTTAATAACAAAATGTGTAAATAATTAAAATAGTAATTTGTGATAACTTTGAAATAGTATTTATTTCAACAAAGTATATATATTCAACTAGCCAAAACTTCATGCAATCTATGGTTCCCTTCGCCTACCTTCACTGCAATAGTCCGAGATACGATCAGATAGGTCGGTTATGTCGAATAATGTCATTTTATTGGAAACCTCTAATAAGACGACTACCTAGAATACATATTAAACTTTATATACTTCTGGCAATGGAAAAGGAATATACTTGTTGACAAAACATGCTTTCTAATATAGATTGTATTTTTAAGAACTATAGGTCTTCTCATCAACTAAAATCGTAAGTTAAGAATTAAAACACTTAGGTTTAAATTTGTTTCACGCGTAATGGATTAATACAGTCCCAAGCGTTAAGTTTTTGAGACTAATATGTATCGGTTTTAACAAATCAGTAATATTTGGCATATAGTTGTATTGTCTTCACTCTTGTCAATAATGTTTATGTAATATTGGGTTATTCAGGAAAAAGTCCTTCAACAATGAAAACAATAACCATACTGTACAGTCTGCAATGAAAAAAGTAAAATCACAAAAATACTGAACTCCGAAGAAAATTCAAAATGGAAAGTCCCTAATCAAATGTCAAAATCAAATGATAAAACACATCAAACAAAAAGACAACAACTGTCTTATTCCTGACTTGGTACAGGTATTTTCAATTGTAGAGACAACCCGACAGGAAAAAAGTACAACCATATGCATACATTTTCGATAATCTTAGACTTGCTATGTAGTCAAGAGGTTCGTTTGTTTCTGTCTGTTATAATGTTTGATGAGATTCCCTCGGGTATGGTTTGTAACACGGATTGTTTTCTCTAAATCTATGTCTACTTTTGAACATTTGTATACTTCATTTACTGGCTTTGACGAAGGCTTTGATATTTTCATTTGTGTTGTTTGAAATTTATATTTTTTCAGGATTGTTGAAGGCCGCACTCACGATAACAAATTGTTGTTCTAAGAATAGATTTGTCAATCATATGTATGATAAATCCTTATTTTGGTCTGAAATTATTCCTTTCATCTTTACATTATTGATGTGAGGTTTCCTATATTAATCAGTTCAAGTTTCAAAATGGAAACGACAAGATTAGAATGTGACCAGAGACGACATCACTTGACTGAAATTGACATCTCAATGACAGAAATTCCTAACAATAACCATTACATTTCCTCAACGTCCACGAGAACGGCAGGTGGTTGAATAACGGCCTTTACAAATAGAAACGAGCTTGGATAGACTATGATGGTACATAATTGTTTTACTTTCAAAGCAATAGCTTAAGAATAGACATAAGAGAAATATGGTATTCATTTTCATATAAAGGAATAATTAAAGTCATTAGAAACCTCAAATCCAAACAAATACTGCATATGTCTTTTTATAACTCAATGGATAGTATTCATTATAAAACTTATGTACATATACTTTTTTCTGAAGAAGATTCTTTGATTTATTAACATTTAGAAGAAGTTTACTCTATTGGAAGCAATTCCCCCGACATATTTTTGGTATGCAAAGTGACCTCAGTTTGACCCATCTTGTAAAAATTCGGTGATCACAATACGCATGGATGTCCTTAAAATAAACTATTATCTGCATTTAAATGTTAAACACGTGCTCAATTTCCATGCTTTTTTGTTGATTTTTTGTTGATTGTTGACAAACAGGTGACAATCGTTAAACTTTGGCTTCAAAACACGAACTTTAATTACCTGCCATATTTTCACAACAACACTGACCGATTGAAAAAAAAATTGACGATTAAACGAAATTTACACGAAAAAAAAAATGATAAATTCGTGCACAGAAGACTAAGTTAATGATGTTTGTATGCATTGGTTCAACAATTGGAAGAACATTATTTTTCACCGGTCACTCGTTTCTTATGACTTTAAAGTTGCTTGAAGAATCATCAAAATCAAAAAGTTTAATTCCTTAAAAATCCGTTTTCTATATCGTATATCCAAAGTTTTTTATTCTGGTTTTGTGGTTTTCACTTGAGAACGTGAGAACTTCATTCCTTGAATATGGTTAATATGGTTTATATTACACTGAATCTATCATAGGTAAAAAGTGCAAATGTCCAGTCAATTTAGTTCAGATGTTATAACCATTTGACTGAAATGATCAAGCAGAGATAAAAGAATGATAACTCGACAATCCAAATAATAAAGAAAATGATTTTATTCATGTCCTTGATAAAGAAAATTCTATTGCATTTTAAATCATGATTAGCCTTTGCCTTGCAGTAAAATTATAACTTTTCAGTTTTTATTTCTTAAAAGGGTATTTGTTTGTTATTAAAATCAATACACGGCATAATGTTGGCGAGTCAGGACTTGCAGTTATAAAACTTTCGAACACGACGTCTATCATACTAACACTAAGAAATCAACCAATCAATCTTTAGAATTTGGAGTTTTTATATTCTGAGTATCGAGTAAAGTTTTATGACCAGGACGCAGAACAAACTTTTCACAAACGTATAAATGACCATCGTTGTGTAAATAAATATAAACAATAATTTCCTGAAAGTCAAAATTTGACCTTCCCACGTTAGACTAAATCAGATCTCAATTGTGGTAAATTTCTATTTCCTGCTAGAATTGTTGGCTACACCAGACAAGAATTTCTTTAGAACGGATGAGAATATCTCTTAAAACAAATATGATGTTTCAGACATAAGGGCAGTACAACTTGAAGCAACGTTTGTTCGAATCAGACAAAACATAATCTAAAGTAAAATTGTCATCATTCAACAAGTTAAAGTACGCAATTTAAAAGTCAGGGGGATTTAATCACCTGATTAAATTACCTTTATTACTCCGAAACGCTCAACACAAAAACAAACAAAAACAAAACAAGGATGCATAAGAACCAAAACATGTTAACAGATAAATGTCAACACAAAGTATGATGCACATTTTCTTGGATAAACGTATAACAAATATGAAAATGTATGTTGAGGGGTTCTCCTGTTTTGTACTTTTTGATCGGGTTGTTTTTAAGATACACTCCTCATTTCCATTCTCAATTTTATTGTTTACACAATCTTGATTATGGGCCAGCTAAAGCACATAAATAATTTTGGTCATGTATGTATTGAAATATAATTCAACTACTTTACACAGTTAGTAAGATTGAATAAGATCTAAAACAAATACAGAATGTGTAAGGCGTAAATAAAATTTGTTATGAGTGAAATATGATAAATGAAATAAGGCCTTCGTCTGGATCTAGCTGTCTTTGGATATTTTTTTGTTGTGACAAGTGAATGTTCATTCCATGAAGCAAAATTTACATTAAAACACATAAAAAGATATGACAAACTACTGCTGGACAATAAATTAAAGTAGAAAAAGAAAATCACTGAAAAATACAGAAGAATACAGTTGATACATGTCACATAGTCAGCTATAAAAGGCCCCGATAAGACAATGTAAAACAATTCAAACGAGAAAACTAACGGCCTTATTGATGTAAAAAAAAAAATGAACAAAAAACAAATATGTAACACGTAAACAAACGACAACCACTGAATTACAGGTTCCTGACTTTGGACAGGCACACACATAAATATTGTGGCGGGGTTAAAAATGTTAGCGGGATCCCAACCCTCTCCCTAACCTGGGACAGTGGAATAACAGTTCAACATAAGAACGAACTATAAAAATGAGTTGAAAAAGGCTTAACTCATCAGAAGGACAAAAATACTAGTAGACGTGGCTCGGTACTTATACATCTAACACAAAAAGACACAATGAACAGATCTGAGAGTATTTGCAGTTATCTGAAAGCTAGTTCAAAGCCACTAACAACTAATAATTTGTTGTTTAAGGAGCTGCAATCAAATTTCGAAAAATGGGACTCTTAATTTAATTTTTAGTTTCTATTATATAGTACATGTCAAAGTCTGGTAATACATATGGATAGTTATGTCTTTTTTGTATATGAAATTTGTACGATAGACTTCTATTTACAACATTTTAAACATGCCTGATTCAAATATCATCATCACAGAAGTTTCCATTCATTTTATACAATGTCATCTTTCTCATATATCTGAAATCAATTGGCATGTTACAATCAGTATTTGAAAAAAAAAGTAAAATCACAAAAATACTCAACTTAGAGGAAAATCTAATCGGAAAGTCCAAAATCACATGGTAAAATCAAATAACAAAACACATCAAAAACAAATGGACAAGAACTGTAATATTCCTTACTTGGTACAGGCATTTTAAAATGTCGAAAATGGTGGATTGAACCTAGTTTTATAGCGCTAAACCTCTCACTTGTACGACAGTCGCATCAAATTTAATAATAATGATAATGATGCGTGAAAAAAAAACCAAACAGACACAATAGGTAAAAATGTCACAATTGAAGGTAAAAAGTCTTAATTCGGTAGGTCACATTCATGAAAACGGAACAGGATTGTAGTTACGTCATACGGAACATACCCGATATAGTTATAACAGATATTTCGTAACGGTCAACCAACTCGTGATGGCGTCCGTAAAATTAACGAAGCGTTGATTTCAGCTTCCCAACGCTTCACTATTGGGAAGCTGAAATCATCTCTTTTGTCGTAAAATTTTGTTTTCAACCGACCCTCATAGTCAATTTCTAGATATAAATCCTAATCAAGTGGCAAAATCGAGAGCTCAAACACATCAAATGAAGGGATAACAACTGTCATATTCCTGACTTGGTACAGGCATTTTCAAATGTAGAAAATGACGGATTGTACTTCGATGACCTACCAGTTTTTATTTACATTTTTCTTTTTTTGAAGCGATACATTTCTCATGAAGTCCCAGCTAAAAGATCATTTAACACTTTTTATGACATATCATACGGCAAAATGACACTTAAGTATACTTAAGTAACGCAAAATTACGGATACAAAAAAATAAACGTGTTAAAAATTTATATTATGGTCATTTTATACATCTAGTCAGATAATTGTTTTCTACAAAATGTCTGAATGACACGCGAGATAGAGCTTTTTATTTTCAGGTTCCCTTCCAAATTCATAAGTATCCATACTTATTATCAAAAGTATACATGCACATATTCAGTAGAAGCTTACGTTCAAACTAAAGACCACTCTTTTCAAGTGCATGCTTTGCTCAACTGCCATTTTATTGTTATATATTAAATGTATATGGGCCTAGCAGTAACCTATCATAGCTTATATCCAACGCATTTAATATTTCATAATTAAAACTTTCCCTTAGTGAAATAGCTTTTAAATTAAATTTTTATATCACTATGCCGTATGGGTGTAGTGATATATTGAAAACCATAACAGTCCTTCCTTCCTTCGTATTCCTCTGTTGTTGTCCATAGACACGTTTTCATAATTCGTCTTATTGTGAAAAATTTCTACATGAATGTTAGATGAATACAAAAATAGTATAACGATATTAGAGTACAGCAGACAGGAAATGACTGTCAAAATAGACGCATGACTTGAATACATTGTGATGGAAACATTATTTCTACATTTGAAATACAGATTAACAAAAGAGAAATGTATGCAATTACATATGCTAGTACTTTAACAAATCAAGCTTTAACTAAGCATAGTCATTTCAATACCAATTTTGTATTTTTATTTAAATTGTCATGGAAATCATGTCTTGAAAGTAGTTCCATACATAGTCAGCTTTGACCTATAAGTCTATACATTGTGTACATCGACAGCTTTGACATATACGATAACTTTAAGGACAAATGAGTGCCAGAAAAGAGGAACGAAATAACTAAAGGGACAGTCAAACTCAAAAATCTAAAATAAACTGACAACGCCATGGCTAAAAATGAACAAGATAAACAGACAAACAATAGTACACATGACACAATATAGAAAACTAAAGAATAAACAACACGAACCCCACCAAAAACTAGGGGTGATCTCAGGTGATCCTGCTCCACATGTGGCACCCGGCGTGTTGCTTATGTGATAAAAAATCCGGTAAATAGTCTAAGTCGGTAGGTCACATTCATGAAAGGGAAGGGGATAGTAGTTACGACGTAAGGAACATATCCTATATCATTTGTGAAACGGTTATTCCATAAAGGTCAACCAACTCGTGATGGCGTCCGTAAAATTGACGAAGGGATGATTTCAACTTCACCATTTGGAACTCTTGGTTCAATAGCTTCCTTGTGAGCAGCAACCCTCTATCAAGAAAATCATGATAGGAAATTCAAACACGGGAATATCGTATCAATTGGGAGATATATACCCCGGATGCAGGTGCTACTGGAATGTTACTACTTAGAAATGGAAAGTTCAAAATTAGAAAGCTGAAATCATCTCTTTTGTCATAAAGTTTTGTTTTGAATCGACCCTCATTGTCAATTTTTAGATGTAAGTCAAGATATGAGGCTGACTAAACTGTATCCGTAGTATCCTTTTTCTCTAGTTCGATGGGATAGAAGCGTTCCACATAGTCACCAAATTTTGAATTATTTAGTGAAAGAACATCATCTATATAGCGGAAAGTAGAGTTAAAGGATATTGCTTACTTCTTGTCTAGCAAGTAATGAAAATGGAGAAGAGTATTGCGTCGATTGTTCCGTTGTAAATATTGTATATAATTCCTCATGTTGAATATGTGCAATATTCTTTTTCAAAAGTTGACATTTATTTTAGATAATTTGAAAAATCAACATTTAAACCGATATTTTATGTGTGATATCAATGATATTTATGTATTGAATATTTGTGTGAGTATGCATCTATTGTCATGTATACGAGATATGTTTGCATTTAAAAAGCTTTTGATTTTCAAATATGTTGTCCTCGAACATCACTAAAAAGACATTGATTGTTGAAATACGCATCTGGTGCAGAACTTTTGGTACCGTTTATGCTTTTACTACCGTTGGGTCTATGCCTCTGCTAGTGGACTGATAGACCTCGAGGGTATCATCAGCACAGTTGCCAGTGCTCTGGTAGTAGCATGAAAATACGGATTGTAATCAAAATTTTCTGTTACAAAATTGTGGAACTTATTCAATCAAGGAATGAATCTCTCTCATGCAAAGCTCGGATTACTTGCCCAACTTTGGCTATACTTTTTGGTCGTCTAATGCGCATCCGGTGCAGAAAAAAAGAATGGTACAATTTAACTTATTGTAAATCCTTTGAATCACGGTGCAAATGAAAGGACTGTAACTACATATTTACATGAAACGAACAGACACATGGAAATTCTTAACCGCATTGACATAATATATATTCACTTTGTGGTTAAATCAATTATGTTACCTCAGAAACAGTCAAAAAGTTTTGATTTGTCTACCCTATATACCACATTGCCTCACATTCTAATAAAGAAAAAAAAAACACACACCTAACTAAATGGGCATTTAAAAAGTCAGAATGTGAATATATATGTTCAAACTCTTAAAGGTAATTTTTTAGTAGCAATAATAATAAAAAAAAACTATGTCGATTGGACATGCTTTGATACTCTATTTGCCCTTGAAGTTTTACTAGATAACATTTTTGTTTGCTTTGGGGATTCCGTATATCGTCATGTTATTGGAATTCCAATGGGGACTAACTGTGCACCACTTATTGCGGACCTGTTTTTGTATTGCTATGAGTTACAATTTATGACAAAAATCAGCAAAGACCCATCGAAACAATATCTGATACACACATTTAATAATACTTTTAGATATTTGGATGATATTTTGGCTCTCAATAATGACGACTTCGGTATGTATACTAAAGAAATTTATCCTGTTGAACTTACTTTAAATAAAGCTAACACTAAGAATGACCACTGCCCTTTCCTCGATCTTGATATCTATAGCATTAACGGAAAGCTTAATACTAAATTTATGATAAAACAGATGATTGTTCATTTCCTATCGTTAATTATCCATTTTTAGATGGTGACGTTCCCTTGTCACCATCTTACGGTGTTTAAATATCTCAACTTGTACGATTCGCTCGTGTATGTAACAATGTTTTAGATTTTAACGAGAGAAATTTATTTATTACTGAAAAATTATTACACCAGGGTTCATAATCACAAACTAGTCATTTTATCATCGGTATAAGGACATTACTCGTAAATATAGCTCAACATGCAGACTTCTTATACGTTCAGTTATTTCACATCCAATTTTTTATTGAAATATTTTTATAAAACACAAAAAAATGTCAATATTCACATCAAAAGCTAACAAAACCTTTAAATAGACTGTTAAGAAAAGATATAGTTACGCTATTGTTGTCAGGTCATTAAAGATTGCATATTTTGGCGTTAATATTGATTCACTTATAGGGTCTTTGCATCGGAACTTAACACATTTATTTAAAAACCAGTTGTTGGCATGACACGGGTTTTGTTTTTCTCATATATGTTATGACGGTATGATACTAAACTCATAACGGGAAGGATTATGTCTGATATTCAGATAATGAAGACATAATCTTTCAATCAGTTTAATTGAAGTCTGGAGCTGGCATGTTAGTTAACTGCTAGTAGTCAGTTGTTATTTATGTATAAATGTCATTTTGTTTATTTTCGTTGGTTACATCTTCTGACATCAGACTCGGACTCTTGAACTGAATTTTAATGTACGTAATTTTATGCGTTTACTTTTTTGCATTGACTAGAGGTATAGGGGGAGGGTTGAGATCTCACGAACATGTTTAACCCCGCCGCAGTTTTGCGCCAGTCCCAAGTCAGGAGCCTCTTGGCCTTTGTTAGTCTTGTACAATTTTTAATTTTAGTCTCTTGTGTACAATTTTGAATTTAGTATGGCGTTCATTATCACTGAACTAGCATATTTATTTAGGGGCAAGCTAAAGGATGCCTCCGGGTGCGGGAATTTCTCGCTGCATTGAAGACCTGTTGGTGACCTCCTGCTGTTGTCTGAACTATGGTCGGGTTGTTGTCTCTTTGACACATTCCCATTTCCATTCTCATTTTTATTAATCCGTATAAACTTCCAACTCGCAAAATAAACAGTATTCCATATTCCTTGAATCATTCAAAATTTCAGTTCTCAGAATGCAAACCTATTTTGAGTTCTTCACAATTTTCAATTTTCAAAGTTTAGTATGTACTTTTAACATTTACTTATTACGAAGGTTTACACACTAAACATCATTCAGCATTGCACCATAAACGTTTAATTGATGAGATTATGCATCTCAATGAAGGTACAATAAATGTGATTATTTTTAAGCAAAATTATAGACACTTAATATTTTTTTATAAATTTTAATTTCACAGAAAATAATATATAGAAACCAATAAGGTCTTAAAAGTATTGAACCAACTGCTCGTTTAAGGCATACCAAATGTTCTTTTTCTGTATCTTATAAGGACTAAAGAAATATACCACTGTTCAAAAGTCATAAATCAATTGAGAGAACACAAATCCGGGTTACAAACTAAAACCGAGGGACACATCACCTATGAGAGGAACACAAATGAACAGAAACAAACAAGTCCAAGAAGAACAAACGATGATATACAAACCCACGAACTATTTGATAAATACTGCCGTATTACTGACTTAGTACAAGACATTTAAAGTAAAGAATACGGGTTGAATCTGGTTTTGTGATTGACCAAATATCCCGCTTATAAGACAATGTTGAAAAATACAACGACACAGAAATACATCACAAACACATGCAAGAACACTCAGAACAGAGAAACGAACATATAAGTAATATACTAGTCGTTACAGCATGTAAACGAATATGTTCCATTAACAACAGACAGCATATGATATCACAGTATAATATTTTAACGAATATATAATCTTATAATTCATACAATTATTTTCAATTTACTAGTCCAAACAATTATCAACATAATGATGGTATTGAAAGGTTATTTACAATAAATGCTGTGACGACGTCAGAATTATTTTGACTGGCACAATACTTTGTCCATAGATGATAGAAATTAACTTGACTATACTGTGAAATAATACAAATTGAAATGTACCGAAATGTTATTTACTTTGTGTGTGCACGTTTGTGCCCGATCTACAGTTTTTTTAATTGATCAAGCTGGTTAAGGTAGTCAAAAAATAATTATCTGAGAAAATAGAGACGTTCTATGCCAAACAAATTGACTAATAGAGATTTCCAATAAAATGACATAGGCACGTAACTCGACGTACGGACGTAATTGAACGGGTTATTGCCAACCATCAAATTTGATTGAATATGTTTCTTAAGTTTAAACAAAGTATTCAAAGACTTTAAAATCACACACTGGAATGATCGTCCATTTAATTGTTTTAATTATGACGAAAATTGATAGAAATAATGCATTTTTATTGATCACGGGGTTTTCCTGATCCCCGCATTTATTTAACTGACATAATATCACGTAACAAACGTATCCCATACCTGTCATACGTACGATTCGATCTTTCGTGGTTTTGATCATGAAAATAGTTTTTCATTATACTTTGCAGATGAACGCACCATTATACTTTTTCCGTATTTCTTTATAGCGTATCGATCTTTTTATTACATTTGTTTCGGGGAAAATATTTACAAGGATATGTTTCTGACAATTTCAGAAATTTCGAAAGCAGAATATGTCAGAATCTATCTTTATAAAGGTTGAAAATTCAGATATACTTATCGCTTCCATTTACTTTATAAACAAAAGCATTTTTCATTCATTATACAATAAATTGATAAAGAAATCCTTATATATGTTAGGATGTTTTTAAGAATTAAGGTGTCTTCGATTAGGGATTGTTCTGTATTAACTATTTAACTGGAATGCTATCATAGTCCAAATATAAAAGATATTACTCGCAAAAAAACAGGTCATAACTGCGTTTTTGTTTTACAACGAACATGTTACTCTTGGTGGGCAAAGTTTTGAACAGACACGTGGCATTCCTACATTTTATGGAGTACTCTTTAATATAAGTAAGACTTAATAGTTCTCCCAGATAGTACATGTATCACCCATACATGTTGACAAAAATTAAGAGACATAGTGGATCTAGTACTTAGTATTCTCAAATTTGTAAAAAAACATTTTAGAGGAAGTCTTACATATTTTTTTCGATCAAGAACCTCTTTGAATTCTAATACCTAACCGAATACTGAGAATGAAGTTCCATTGAAATATGTTGATTAAATGCACACTAGAAATATATTTTAATGATAGAATTCCACAAATCTGAATTTTTCATAGGCAATTTTTTTTTTTGCCAGTGTGTCACCTATCAAGAGTATGATCACCTACACTTTTTTTGTGATTCATATTTTCAGGTAACCGTCCACTCCCTAATAGCATAGACGTTTTTTAACCAAGGTGAAGTTTTAATTCCCAGGATTCAAATGATTTGTCTCACCATATTAAAATTCAAGTTACGCTACTGTCGATTGATTGACAGTTAATTGCTTAACATACAGTGGCAAATATTTCATGCACAATGAACGTATGGAGAGCATGACATTATATCTGAAAGAGCCATCGGGTTTAACCTCCGTACTCAGACCGGACGGGACTGCGAACTTATACATCCCGCACATCTAAACGGACTCCCAACTTTGGCAATAGTTTAACTGCCGATCGGAACAAGACCAATAGTGACCATATTTCTATTTCCTGTATCATCTTTGAGAGGTTCCTGTCGAGACGTGTCGACCAAAGAGACAGTTATTAAACGCCAAATATTTTAGAAAACAAAATTAAGGACATTGACATTATATTACACCTGTGGCTCTTCATAGAGTCCATGCACCATTATAATTAAAGACAAGATATAAATTGATAGATTCAGTAAAGTTTAATCAAATTTACCTTACAGATGCGTCCTCATATATTCCATTTGATAAAATTATACGGAAAGGTGACACAGATGCTTCAGTGATCTGATTTTTTAGCTGCGACAAAAGTATCTTGATTTTTTTTTAGAAGTATGCTACAAAGGAGAAGAGCAAAGTCGTGCACTCCATTAACATTCTGGAAAGTTTGAAACTCTTTTCTTAATCGTATAACTAAAAAATGAGAATATGTTCAAGCTTCATATTCCATTATTTTTATTTGATCAAACTTAACTTTGATTTATGAGCTTTAAGAATTCACCGTATAAAAGATAACTATATGGGTCAATTTAAATCACGAAGTAATGATCGGTGTGTTTGATTACCGGTTACTGAACTAATTATTCCTTTTAAAGTTGTTTTCAATGAAGTCACCCCAAATTTAATAACAAAATGTGTAAATAATTAAAATAGTAATTTGTGATAACTTTGAAATAGTATTTATTTCAACAAAGTATATATATTCAACTAGCCAAAACTTCATGCAATCTATGGTTCCCTTCGCCTACCTTCACTGCAATAGGCCGAGATACGATCAGATAGGTCGGTTATGTCGAATAATGTCATTTTATTGGAAACCTCTAATAAGACGACTACCTAGAATACATATTAAACTTTATATACTTCTGGCAATGGAAAAGGAATATACTTGTTGACAAAACATGCTTTCTAATATAGATTGTATTTTTAAGAACTATAGGTCTTCTCATCAACTAAAATCGTAAGTTAAGAATTAAAACACTTAGGTTTAAATTTGTTTCACGCGTAATGGATTAATACAGTTCCAAGCGTTAAGTTTTTGAGACTAATATGTATCGGTTTTAACAAATCAGTAATATTTGGCATATAGTTGTATTGTCTTCACTCTTGTCAATAATGTTTATGTAATATTGGGTTATTCAGGAAAAAGTCCTTCAACAATGAAAACAATAACCATACTGTACAGTCTGCAATGAAAAAAGTAAAATCACAAAAATACTGAACTCCGAAGAAAATTCAAAATGGAAAGTCCCTAATCAAATGTCAAAATCAAATGATAAAACACATCAAACAAAAAGACAACAACTGTCTTATTCCTGACTTGGTACAGGTATTTTCAATTGTAGAGACAACCCGACAGGAAAAAGGTACAACCATATGCATACATTTTCGATAATCTTAGACTTGCTATGTAGTCAAGAGGTTCGTTTGTTTCTGTCTGTTATAATGTTTGATGAGTTTCCCTCGGGTATGGTTTGTAACACGGATTGTTTTCTCTAAATCTATGTCTTACTTTTGAACATTTGTATACTTCATTTACTGGCTTTGACGAAGGCTTTGATATTTTCATTTGTGTTGTTTGAAATTTATATTTGTTCAGGATTGTTGAAGGCCGCACTCACGATAACAAATTGTTGTTCTAAGAATAGATTTGTCAATCATATGTATGATAAATCCTTATTTTGGTCTGAAATTATTCCTTTCATCTTTACATTATTGATGTGAAGTTTCCTATATTAATCAGTTCAAGTTTCAAAATGGAAACGACAAGATTAGAATGTGACCAGAGACGACATCACTTGACTGAAATTGACATCTCAATGACAGAAATTCCTAACAATAACCATTACATTTCCTCAACGTCCACGAGAACGGCAGGTGGTTGAATAACGGCCTTTACAAATAGAAACCAGCTTGGATAGACTATGATGGTACATAATTGTTTTACTTTCAAAGCAATAGCTTAAGAATAGACATAAGAGAAATATGGTATTCATTTTCATATAAAGGAATAATTAAAGTCATTAGAAACCTCAAATCCAAAAAAATACTGCATATGTCTTTTTATAACTCAATGGATAGTATTCATTATAAAACTTATGTACATATACTTTTTTCTGAAGAAGATTCTTTGATTTATTAACATTTAGAAGAAGTTTACTCTATTGGAAGCAATTCCCCCGACATATTTTTGGTATGCAAAGTGACCTCAGTTTGACCCATCTTGTAAAAATTCGGTGATCACAATACGCATGGATGTCCTTAAAATAAACTATTATCTGAATTTAAATGTTAAACACGTGCTCAATTTCCATGCTTTTTTGTTGATTTTTTGTTGATTGTTGACAAACAGGTGACAATCGTTAAACTTTGGCTTCAAAACACGAACTTTAATTACCTGCCATATTTTCACAACAACACTGACCGATTGAAAAAAAAATTGACGATTAAACGAAATTTACACGAAAAAAAAAATGATAAATTCGTGCACAGAAGACTAAGTTAATGATGTTTGTATGCATTGGTTCAACAATTGGAAGAACATTATTTTTCACCGGTCACTCGTTTCTTATGACTTTAAAGTTGCTTGAAGAATCATCAAAATCAAAAAGTTTAATTCCTTAAAAATCCGTTTTCTATATCGTATATCCAAAGTTTTTTATTCTGGTTTTGTGGTTTTCACTTGAGAACGTGAGAACTTCATTCCTTGAATATGGTTAATATGGTTTATATTACACTGAATCTATCATAGGTAAAAAGTGCAAATGTCCAGTCAATTTAGTTCAGATGTTATAACCATTTGACTGAAATGATCAAGCAGAGATAAAAGAATGATAACTCGACAATCCAAATAATAAAGAAAATGATTTTATTCATGTCCTTGATAAAGAAAATTTTATTGCATTTTAAATCATGATTAGCCTTTGCCTTGCAGTAAAATTATAACTTTTCAGTTTTTATTTCTTAAAAGGGTATTTGTTTGTTATTAAAATCAATACACGGCATAATGTTGGCGAGTCAGGACTTGCAGTTATAAAACTTTCGAACACGACGTCTATCATACTAACACTAAGAAATCAACCAATCAATCTTTAGAATTTGGAGTTTTTATATTCTGAGTATCGAGTAAAGTTTTATGACCAGGACGCAGAACAAACTTTTCACAAACGTATAAATGACCATCGTTGTGTAAATAAATATAAACAATAATTTCCTGAAAGTCAAAATTTGACCTTCCCACGTTAGACTAAATCAGATCTCAATTGTGGTAAATTTCTATTTCCTGCTAGAATTGTTGGCTACACCAGACAAGAATTTCTTTAGAACGGATGAGAATATCTCTTAAAACAAATATGATGTTTCAGACATAAGGGCAGTACAACTTGAAGCAACGTTTGTTCGAATCAGACAAAACATAATCTAAAGTAAAATTGTCATCATTCAACAAGTTAAAGTACGCAATTTAAAAGTCAGGGGGATTTAATCACCTGATTAAATTACCTTTATTACTCCGAAACGCTCAACACAAAAACAAACAAAAACAAAACAAGGATGTATAAGAACCAAAACATGTTAACAGATAAATGTCAACACAAAGTATGATGCACATTTTCTTGGATAAACGTATAACAAATATGAAAATGTATGTTGAGGGGTTCTCCTGTTTTGTACTTTTTGATCGGGTTGTTTTTAAGATACACTCCTCATTTCCATTCTCAATTTTATTGTTTACACAATCTTGATTATGGGCCAGCTGAAGCACGCTACCGGGTACGGGATGTTCTCGCTATGATTAAGATCCATTGTTGGCCTTCTGCTCTTTATTAGGGTTGTTGTCTCTGAGAAATTTCCCATTTCTTATCTAAATTTTATAGATTAGTCAACACAGTGACGCTTCTGTTTATGTTATGAGAGTACCTAACATTAGAATGTTTTCGAATTTTATAATGCAATTTATTAAGGTTTAATTTTTCAATTAGCTTAAAAGTCGTTTGGGGTGTTTATTTTCTTCAAAATGTTAACTTGAAAAATTTTACATTTTTGCATTACATCGTGCAGCTTAGCGAACTTATGTCTGTCCTCAAGTCCTGTCACGAGAAACCGTCAAATTGTAAGCAAATATCCTCTTTTTTTTTCTAAATTTTAATCACGGTGATATAGGTCAATATTCCAATCTCGACATGTTTAAGACATCAAAAGTAAAGTGAATTTTAAGCACGTATTTGTGCAAAGTATATCATCTGTTCATGTGACGCGGTTCTTCGTCAATGTTCTTCAATCTTTAGGGCTTAATTAGGGCTTTTATGATGTCTCCACTCCTCGTTCCCTTAAAGTGTAAACGAATTGAATAACTGTTACAATCAACCAATTCAAACTGGTAACCTTTGAACTTTCTACTAGATTGCATAAAGCACTTTTATATAATTTTATTTCGTTACATATAATTTTGTGTCTACATTTTTCTTTTAATAAATAACAATTAAATGAATCTATAATTGTGGAGTTTTGTTTTCAAATTACGTCTCCGCACTACTGCTCTATGTGTTCTCTGAAAGAAAAGTATAATATTAAGTACAATAAAATATGATTTCAATCCGTTTTAAAACGAATTGATATATAAGAATAAGCACTTTCATGTCCTTGGTTTCAATTAAACATTGTTCTGTAATATTATCAACATAAAGTTGATGAAGCCTTGAATTAACCATATTGTATGTGGTATAATGTGTACCGTTCATATATTTGCATAGTAAGGATCAGTGAAGTGCTAGGTGAACACCCTGTATTTGCCTCTTGTCATTTTATTTTAATATGCCTGTGTCAAGTCTGGATTTTTTCGTTACCATTTCTTTATTTTTATTGGCATTTGAATAACATCCGATCGGTTGCAATGTTGGTGTAGACTATCAAACCCATCATATGGGTTGTGCTTTCTGTTCGGTCTTTATTAACCAATTATAGATGGTGTGGGTTGGGCTGGGGAGAACGTGATACAGTTAATGTCTAAAGTGTAAACATTTTTATCAGAAAATACCAATTGATTGACTGAATTATTGCACTATAACAGTTTGTTCATGAAAGTTGACCGCAAGTTATGTCTGAATAGCGGTTTTTTTATTATTTCAGACATAAATTGACGTCCTTTGACCTATAACCATGATAACTGTTTACTATTTACATATTGTGTTTTGAATTGATAGTTAACTAAATGCTTTATGAACTAAATGCAATTCATAAAAAATCTTCTTATTTGTCTAAATGTTATTTATTTGCCTATCATCTATATGGTACGTAGCGATCTGGTACATCTTATACAAAAAAGTAGTATGAAAAGTAATCACGCCGGAAATTGAAATATTACAAACTATATGTATAAATGAGACAAAAATATGTTTCAAATGTAAACGTTGTCGATATTAGAGCTAAGAATGTGTGTCCGCTATAAATTATAATTTTATTTTTTTTTTAATTTGAATTAAACCCTGTTATATTATTGGATTTGTGTTGTTTAATAGTTTATGTGCAGTTTTGTTCTTTATCTTTTACTTGGTTAAAGTGTTATTGCGGATTACTTTGATTTGTGGTCACACATACATATAATGAGAGGAACATAAATTTGAAGTCTAGGTCTTAATGTCAAGAAATTACGTTTTGGAAAGATTATTGAAGACAACTTAACTATCTTTTAAAATCATAGAAGAAATGAATAATACCTGAAATAAACAGAAAAAAAAACCCTGTCAAACAAGTCTGTCTCTATTTTTAAGGAGGAGTGTGATATGTGAACTTGCTTTAAATTTATAATGTATAAAATAGGTGTTGTATTTTAGGAAAAATCAATCGTACAGAATCCTTTGTATTGTTTCCGTATTTACCTGTTTGAAAATGTGTTTAAAAAAACCCCCAAAGATTTCATATTTAAACCCCTTTTGAACAGTGTTCAACGTTTTAACCACATTTTAAGTACGACAGATGACGGGCAATGCAGTTCTTTGAAGACAGGATGTTTATACTTACAGTTTTTCAGAGTGATTGTAAATAAGGGGTCGCTAAGTGGACTTTCCCCATCTGAGGAACTGGAAGATAATTGAAACTTGTATTCAGTACCAGCCTTTAGTCAATGAGCCTTGAAGATTTTACCGGGGGTGTCACTGATTTAATGTAATTAATTGAAGGACTAATCCCGTAGTAGATGTTGAATTAAACGGGTATATCAAAATCGTGAGCATCCCAAGCAATTGCAAAGCTAGTTGTATTGCGTAGTATTACTTGGAGGCGGTGGAACTAAATAGAAATTGATAAAATAACTGAGCGTCAATAACTTAATAGTAATAAAATTCAGTCTAACATATATTGTAAAAGAAACTAAAAAGAAAGTATAAATAAACAACGAAACGCTTAGTTTCAACTGTAAAACGTGAAAATACAACCACATAACATACTAGTAAACATATAATCATATACTGTTAAGATATAACCATATTATGCAAAGATAGGAACATACACCGCAAAGATATAACCATACAATATAAAGATAGAATCATATACCTCAAAGATATAACAACATATTGAAAGGTATAATAACCATAAAACATAGAGCATATATTGAAAAAGATATTACACATGTTCTACATAACGTAATGAAGTAAAGGGTCCTGTTGACGGTAAATCGATACAAACCCGTATCCGACTCACCCATTCATATCAAACTCACGGTGGGTATGGTTGTCCTGCGAGAGAACGTTCTGTGCTGGTGATTCGGTCCTGACGGGTGCTGGTGGGTCCTGATTCTGTGCTGGTGGGTTTGTTTACATTGTATCAGAACGACAATAAAACGACTGTTTTGTTGCTTAGTTTTTCTCTGATACGTCATAAGTACCATGCAAAGTATATTACAACAATATTTTATTGCAAAAGTCGTGCAAGTTCGTTAAACGAAATTGTCCTGACGCTGTGCTGGTGATAAGAAAAACGGTCCTGGTTCTGTGCTCCTATGTCCTGGTTCTGTGCCTTTAAATTTTAGTCAAACGTGGCAATTATTCAAGATCATTGATGCTTAACTGTAATTGACTCATTAGCTGTTATCTGTGTTCTTAAAATTGACATTATTGTGAATCTGTTTACTGCAATTATGAAAAAAGAACCCATAATTTTTGAATTGACTGTTTTCTGTTTTTCTCATTTAAAATGATTTAAACAGCTGTTATCGGTTATCAACATTTTAATGTACTGAACTTATAAACAAAACAGACATACAAGACTTACAAATCCAAGAGTCGCCGGACTTGGACCGGGCGCTAAAATGTTTGGGGATTTAACATGTTTTGTACGAATCAAAAACAAACAAAGTTGATCAAGGCAAACAATCAGACTCAGGTGAGCCTGAACACTTCTTAGATGAGTTTGGATAATGAATTCAGTGTAATCTAAACATCCTGAATATTGTTTCTCTGACAAATTTGTATGATACTGTAGATACTTTTCTTTTTATTCAACCAAATGAAACTCAGCCTTGTTTCTGTGCGTTAGAATCATGTGTCTTTCAGCAGCTACAATCAGATTTCTTTGTAAACAAGTTAGTGCTGACTAAAGGATGACTAGTCTATTATAGTATTGTGTTTTTTTTTATGTGTTTTAAGGTTTTTTTTGGGGGGGGAGGGAGTAAGAGGGACATCTGAATTTGTCAGAGAATGAAGACGATATAACCTAGATAACACTAACAGAAATAAGATTTTTTAAGTTTTGCATTTTATAATCCCAAAAGAAAGTCTGTAGTCAAAGATTTTTGATAAAGAATGAAGGGGGGGGGGGGGGGGTGAATGATGTGTCCTACTTTTCTATATTTAAATATATTTCATGAATAAAAATAAAAATATCCCTTAATTTTAATTAAAATTGAGTGAAAAATGAGTGAACGGAAAAAAATACCAGACTAGAATTACTTATTTAAATATTGGTAATAACACGAGGCTTTTAAGTAGTTCCAAATACACCTTCTCTGTAGTAATGACTCGTAAGTGAGGTATTTCACTTCACGCATTTATTTTATTTTTTGATACAGTGAATTCTTAGTACTATAACATTAACATGAAACCTTTGTATATATTTTTTTTTAAATCGAATCTAAAGCCAGATATATCAAACATTTGTTTTCTATATATATGTGTTTTCAGGACAAAACAATCAACTCAAACACGCCTTGGAAGTAGAATGCGATAAAATGATTGCCCATTTTTACTCCCCCCCCCCCCAAAAAAAAAGAGCTGTTGCTGGATGGGGAAGGAGGATCAGCTATGCAAATTAAAATCAATATTTTATCTTTTCGTGTAAGTTTTTTTTTTCAGTTGAATTGTTTACACCGACAGAAATCGGTTTTGTTAAATGTGCTTTTAATTTCAAAAATTAAAATATCTCGTAGCTTCATACTACCAATTAAGTGATAATTATAAAAGTATATAAGATGCAAAAAAAAACTAAATTATACACCTACATTTAACTTTTAAAAGCCATAACAGTTGAAAATCAAAGTACTGATGTACTGAACATCGGAGGACAGCTGTCCGATGGATATTATGATAAAGACTTGTCTCAGAAAAAAAATCACATCTCTATACCTGAAAGTAAGGTTTGTTTACAGATATAATCCTTTTTCTAGGACAAATTCGTGTGTTGATAATAAATTAATGACAGGGAATTCAACCTCAACGTAATGACTATTATATTGTAGTGATACAACTCAGTATACTCTGGTTTATTGTTTATTTATTATATTCATACTTTTTATTACAGCTACATGTATATATAATGTTCATGTATTTGTATATCATTCTTTTCTACTATATAAATAATAGTGCAGTACAAGTGCATATTGGACACTCTATTGAAAGAATTCGATTTTTCTAATAGAATGGATTTTCCCGCAAAATATGTTTAATCATCCATGCAGAGTTTTCGTTCCTTGAGATTGCAAACGTTCTTGAGATATTCTTCCCCATTCGTGTGCATATATATTATTGTTTTTTTCCTTATATGTATATACATATGACAAAACATTTTAATGTTATTAATATTTATCTTATTTAAAAAGTGTCCGATGAGTATAATTCATTAAAGAAATGGATTTATAACAAGCGATAAGGAATGTTGATGATATCTCTGTATTCATCATGTTCATAGATCGGTTAAAAACCCAAAACGAAAGTTACGTAATGGAAATCTAGGCGATATCAATACACCGGAATGCCCTCACTGTCATCCGCTGTAACAATACAAATCTACACATTTTACAAAACTGATTTGAAATAACTGGTTATCAACCCGTTTCGCTATAAGCTCACCTGTGGCAAGGGGCGGTGTGAGCTACATGTATTGACTTGGCGTCCGTAATAACAAAAAGAATGCCTATCCACCTTGCACTTTTCAGAAAATTCAGATCAGATAACGAAACTTGGTACAACAACATTTATAACCAATATGAGATTTTGACCAACACAATTTCCATTCAGCACAAATATTCTTGTTACAACAGATAATTAAAAATGCAAAAGTACCAGTTTCAACCTCTTTAGTTTGTTTAATCATATATATGAAACTACTATAACACAGTGTGTTATAGTAGTCTCAGTGTTATAGTTGTCTGAGTTATAAGGTAGTGATATATGTCGTATGCTACGGTTAAATACGAAACTAGGTTAAAATAACGTAGCTAACTATAAGGAGACTCACATTATCCGATAAATTGATAGTGATCAATCTCTGTGTAATAGTAGTCTCAGTTTATATATGTATATGAATATAATAATGAAAGACAGCATGGTCACCAGTATGTGAAGTCCCTAGTTGTCATCTGAAGTTAATACTAAGCATAGCTCTAGAAATCATTACAGATAATCACTACATTTAAAAAAAAATCTCTCTTGTTTTCGAAGTTTTTGTAGTTTTGTTTTACCTAAACAAATTGACACACACATAAGTATAGTATTGTTTTTAACTTGTGTTCAATATATACATGGATAACACCGGTTACTAGGATAATAATCCTGTCACGTATGAATTTGGTAAAATAAATCAGAAAAAAAGATGGCAATATGAAAATTTACGTGCTATGGGTGCAACAGCATACCGACAATTAACATGGCTCACCAGGGTTGAATCTTAAAAGTAAATCAAACTCAATAAAAATTTTATTTAAATATAAAAAAAAAGAAGATGTGCTTATGATTGCCAATGAGATAACTGTCCGCCAAGAGACCAAAATGAAACAGAAATTAACAACTACATGTATAGGTCACCTTTGTTCTGTTCGTTCCAACAAAGTTATTGAGATTTTGTTGAGAATTTAACAATTTACGACAATAAGAAGCTGTTTAGAGTTTAATGCAAAGAATTTTTAAAGTCTTTCGCCAGTACATACTATATTATTTTTCTTATCCTAGTTTAACTTCCATGCAATCTCTAACCCTTCATGATCATTAACTGTGAAATACTTCTCGGTATCTTCTCAATTAAGATGTCTGATTTAGACAAAGTTTAACTGTTGTTAGCACAAGATTCACTGCACCCTTTCAAAGTTCTGTTTTATCAAACATTAAAACATGAACTTTATGATCGGTACGAGTGAGATTTTTATCTAAGATAACTTGGTTTATCTACCGGTGTTAGTTAAAAATGCGGCTTTGAACTAGCTTTCACAGTAGCTGCGAGGCGAGTATGCGTTGTTCAATAATTTGTCTCTTAATGTTATTGTTTTATGTGATAAATTTTTGTGTTGTTACACCACTGTACCAATGAATGAGGAAAGGGGGAAGGGTTGGTTTGATTGAGTTGCGAGCGGTGTGTGGAACACATATTTAACTAAATAAACCAGTCAAACCTTAATGTCAATATAAGACCCCCTCTTATAAATGTCGCTTTACTTTAAGCACCTTTTAAAACTGTTTAAGTTAACATATTATGTAAAGAATCATCAATTGAAGGGCATTTAATATCTTGAATAAAACTATTCCAATTAGATATATTTTCATCTGATATTGGACGGAAGATATTGCTCATTTATGTAATATGAGTTACTATTATTTGAAAGGGCTTATAAAACAGCCAAATGGATGCACTAAAGTAAAAATAGGAGTCACAGATCCGATTGAATACAATTATCATCCAAATATTTTTGATTTTGTAACATTTGTTTCAAATATGACAAACTTTTTACCCAAAATCACCAGCACCGTATCAGGACCCACCAGCACAATGACAGGACCCACCAGCACAGTATCAGGACATAAATAAACTGAGAAAATGCTTGATTTTCTTAAATTGCACGGGTTTTTCACAAAATAATTTTGTCTTTTGGATTTGAGTATAGAAAGCGGACTTCATGAGCATTTTTGTTTTATTTTTCCAGTTCTAGATTTTCTGAAAATGAGCCCTTTTGTGCTACGCTTACTGAAACAGTTTAGAGGGTCAATTTTTTAATGATTTGCTTATAAACCCATAAGAAACAAAATTGAAAAATCTCAACTGTTTCCTTCCATTTTTTATGAGAGAAAACGTCAAAAATCATCATTTTCGTCTTTGTTTACATTTTTTCAATGATCACCAGCACCCGTCAGGACCGAATCACCAGCACAGAACGTTATCTCGCAGGACAACCATACCCACCGTGAAACTGTAATAAATCTATGAACTGCAAATTTATTTGTCTTTATTCTTTATGGTGAAAGTTGGCTGTAAAATTTAATCGTTAAACTATGCTTGTATGTTGAGATCCTGAAATCGATCCCGCTTGTGGTTAGATTTGTGTAGCCCTGTCTTTAGTTTTCAAATTGATGTTCTGTATTATTTTATTTGTCTTTTGGTAATTTTTCCGTGTTTTATATTCTTATGACATTGTTTAATTGTTTTAGCAACCTTTCGCATTTCTTTAAGTGCGCATGACGTGCTGAGATGAATTTAACCTATTCAGAACCATAAAATAGAAAACCCCAAAGGGACACTCAACTCTCATTCGGCACAACGTGACAAATATAATAATCTAATATGGATGTAAGATAGTAAAATTTGCCGATTGCTTCAAATCTGTAAGCTGGACAAAAACAGGCAACAGCCGTAATAACGAAAAACTAACGTACAGCTCAATGCTAAAAAACCCTCAATAATAGTCATGAAAACAAATAAGTACACCTACCTGGATCTAAACAGCATGATATGGCACGACGACAACACAAAAGAATAACAATCAACATCAACATGATTGTGTTCTTGGTGTACATTTGCCGTTATGAAAGATACTAAGGGGGCCCTTTTCTTATACTAACAGATCGTGATTATTATTGTTTTTGTTAGTGATTGAGTTGGATTTCTGGTTACGTTTTCTCTCATAATTCAGACCAGTTGTACCATATTATGTCCATAACAACCTTACAGAAAAGTGCGCATGTTATTATTGTTCCAAATGTTTCCCGTTTTAAATATAGGTATGTATAAATAATTTTGGTCATGTATGTATTGAAATATAATTAAACTACTTTACACAGTTAGTAAGATTGAATAAGATCTAAAACAAATACAGAATATGTAAGGCGTAAATAAAATTTGCTATAAATAAAATATGATAATGAAATAAGGCCTGGATCTAGCTGTCTTTGGATATTGTTTTGTTGTGACAAGCAAATGCTCATTCCACGAGGCAAAACTTACATAAAAACACATAAAAAGATATGGCAAACTGCTGCTGGACATTAAATTAAAGTAGAAAACGAAAATCAATGGATCAAATGTAGAGCTTTTGTTAACATGTGTTGCTTAATACTCAAAGATTGTAATACCGTTTGTTTATTCTGAGATTGCCGTAACGTGAACTGTCTATATCTTATGTGATTAAGACGTTGTCATGTTGACACAATCTATACTTGTATACTGGTTGTTGATTTAGGACTTTTGAAAATGAGGACTGTCCATACTTGTGGCCATTTAAAAATTGAAATTTCCATTGGCGAGACGTTTTAAAGCCATTGAGACTGTTTCTTGGGCGATTGCAAAGTTATCATTAAAGCTTAAAACGTACACACCTAATTATGATATGCTTGAAATTATTAGACAATGATAAGAATGCCGTAGCTAATCTGTTAGAATAAAACAGACTATTGATAATGTTTTGAATACCAAGGTCAGATGTATTTAATTTCAAAACAAATAAAATATAGTTGTATGAAAACAAAGGGAAAAAAGACGTTAACGCGGATATAGTTTCTTTATATCCATAATTTAATTGACCAATTTGAGTTACTTTTGGATATGTTGATATGTATAGCACATGGTATATTTTACAATTTTTGTATCTGAATATTTTCTCTGTCGATGCATTCTTAGCAGAATCTTCGAAGGTGAGTGTCGTATAATTTGGAATGCTAACAAAAAACGAAAATGAAAACAAATGTAATTTAAAACATTATGTCTTTATTAATAATGATGAAGTTCTTTTATTCCTGAATAATTGATTAAAGGAAAAGAAAAGAGAGTTCAAAGATAATCTAGCCGTTTATTATCCATATTATTCCGAGTTATCATTCATCTACCGTTTAATGGAAATATTATCATCCGAGGCAAAAGTTTGCACACAACACCGCGCCTTATTTCCGGTTGACGATACGTTCGTTATTGCCCTTGTATAGACAGGATAGGACTTGTAAAGCTTTCAACATTTTTAATTTTGATATTACACTGTATGAAAACCTGTAAATGGCCGCGAGTATAGACAGTATACGGTTTAAAAAGACATAAATCTATCGGATGTATACATACGTACATTCATACCAAGCTTTAAATAGAACCGAATACAGAGAAGACGGTATGACAAGATCTTGATCGTCCCAGATCCAGGTGCACTCTGACATAGTTTCTAGATCTGTCAATGTATTTTATGTAAATTTAGGTAATTGACCGATAATTTTCCTCACTGCAAAAGGAATCGTCTTAACACACGAAAATCGTATTGACATTTATCATCTTTTGATTCATATTATTTGTGATCCACGCACGACATTTCTTTCATTTATTTTATTAAATGTGTAATGTAAAATAATTACTTTTTTAAAACGTCTGTACGTGCATGACCAACAACTAGGTCTAGATATTTAGATATGATAATGTTTTAAAAAAATATATGCGTATTTATTTATTAACAATTTTATCATCAAGGTACGTTTGTATAAAAACTGGCCCTCCTTAGTCAATTTCATAACGACAAATATAAACCAAAGAAGCAAAAATGTTGATGGCGTGTTTTGGTAGTGCATTATCATGCTGTCTGGATCCAGGTAGGTGCAATTCGTTGCTTACATTAATATTTTTATTATTAGCTTTCTGTTGTATTGTGTTTATCTTCAGTAATACTGTTGCTTGTCTTTCTAAGACGAACAGATTTGAAGTAGTCGGTAAACTTTTGCCGATTCCGCTACCATACATTTTCATATCTGCCAAGATATGCCAAATTTAAATTGAATGTCCTCTGTTCTATTCTAAAAAAAAACATGGTGTAGCATATGAAATACCATATTTCTATTTAAGTAGTGAGTAAAACCATTTTTACGTGTTTAAAATTGCAGTTGTTCAGTTCACTGAATAAATATGGCGTGTCTCTCATTGATAAGTTGCCGCAAAACGTGATGGTGCTTCAATATGACACGACGTTTTTGTCTTATATTTTTGAGTATCAAGTCCTATCATTGATAAGGTAGTATGATGGAAAATGTACAACTTACTAAAACAAATATACATTCTAAATAAAGGCAACAATTTTCAGGTCATGGTATTATATTAGGTCGATATAAATAAATACGTCGGATTCTATTTGTTTTTACAAGATTAAAAGAGGGACGAAAGATACCAAATGGACAGTCAAACTCATAAATCTAAAACAAACTGACAACGCCATGGCTAAAAATGAAAAAGACAAACAAAAAACAGCACACATGACACAACATAGAAAACTAAAGAATAGACAACACGAACCCCCCAAAAAACTAGGGGTGATCTTAGGTGCTCCGTAAGGGTAAGCAGATCCTGTTCCACATGTGGCACCCGTCGTGTTGCTTATGTGATGACAAATCCGGTAAATAGTCTAATTCGGTAGGTCATATTCATGAAAGGGAAGGGGATTGTAGTTACGACGTAAGGAACATATCCGATATCATTTGTGAAACGGTTATTCCATAACGGTCAACCAACTCGTGATGGCATCCGTAAAATTTACGAAGGGATGATTTCAACTTCACCATTTGGAACTCTTAGTTTAATAGCTTCCTTGTGAGCAGCAACCCTCTATCTGGACGTTAACTGGAACGTTAACCTTAACAAAGAACGTTCATACGTTATATGTTTACACCATGACGTTATGAGTGTAATATCTTTTTCGTTTTATGCTGTCTTTACGTTATAGTGCCTTACATGATTTTGTGAGGGAAGTCGATGTTTGCTATACCACTGTTCATTTCAACGCACTTTATGACAATACTACGATACCAATCGAAAGGCAAATATTTTCAGTGTTTTAAGAAATGATTGTACCTTGTAGTCACGTATTGTTTGTGAAACATTTTATGTTTTAAAAGTACGAAATTTCTGTATAAAGTCAATAATTAGGTAGACTTTTGAAGCCCAAACTTTGTATTGCCTTAAATACATAAATGAAAGATCCAAAAACTGTACCACTAGAGAACGACATGTTTATGAAATGATAGCTAAACTTTTGGTTGACAAATTTTTATTTGTTATTGCAAAAAAATCAACTTAAAATATCTTATATTTTGTCTCTACCCAGTTTACTCCTAATACTTATTATGATGTGGACCGGTCATTGTTATTGAATATAACGCAATTTGATTGGATTAAGTTATTACTAGTTTACCTTCAAACTGTTTATGCTTTTCATACATGCTTATTGATTAAATCGGAGCGTGCATGCTTGTGACAGTAACTGAAATGACCATCAAACTGGACACTGGATGAGTCCATGTTATGTCTTATCAATGAAAGTATAGGTATGAAAGGTAAGAATTGCCAAAAATACATAGTATGTAGATTATTTTTTAATAGCCAAGTGCGGAGAAAAAAAAAAAAAAAAAAAAAAAATCAAATAAAACGTTTTATTCTAATTAACAAGTCATTTTCGAAGAGAAATGCCGAAATACATTTTGCGCACGTCTACGCCAGGTAAAATTATTATTCATCTCACAAAAAAAACCAACATTTTTCAGTCTCATAGGAACATATTAATAACAATTAATCTCAAACTAAAGAAGTTATTATATAACGTCAAAATATGTCCGATCTACATATTTTTGGACAAAAAAGTCAATACGATCGTTTTAAGGTCAATTTCGTCTACCTCACAAAATCTTGTTAGGCACTATAGATGATTATGTATTTATTTAATTTGGTTTTATATTTACATGTACGATGTACAGATATATCATTATGTTTTATTGCTGCATCTTTACGTCGTGTGGTTGTATCTTAACGTCTTGTTGAACATCCGATCCGTTTCAGATTGCATTTATAAATATTCAAGTTATGTTTGTATTTCAAATATTTCTTTTTAGTTCCACAGCCTCCAATCAGTTTACAACTTCTACTAGACAATAAAACTAGCATTGCAATTGGTTGAGATGCTTCAGATTTTGATATACCCGTTGAATTCAACATCTACTATGGGATAACTCCTTCAATGAGTTGCAATAAATCAGTGACAGCGCCAGGTAAAATCTTCAAGGCTTATTGACTGAAGGAAGGCACCGAATGCAAGTTCCAGTTAACGTCCAGTTCTGCTGATGGGGAAAGTAAATTTAGTGATCAATTATTCATTAGCACTTTTAAAAGCTGTAAGTATAAACGTCGTTTTTATATAAGGAAATTGCATTATGCATTATGTATCGAACTTAACACAACGTAAAAACGTACACACAAGGTTTATGTGACCCTTTTGTTGCAGTAAGTTTATGAGGAGCTGTTCTTAACTAACTTTACGATTGTATTTCACAAAAGAAAATTAATTATTTATACAATCTTAATCCAATTTGATATATAGAAATTCTAGTGAGAAAGCTTTTACGCCTCCAATAAAGGAGGGAAATTTTTGTCTGATGGTATTTTTTTATGATTAATTAATTTAAGAAAACGTTCACAATCTGTTTAAATATATATCTGTTTTTTTATTTTTATTCAAACCACTATGACTTCAAATACAAATCTTCCTCTTATTACATATATATGTGATCATATAATTAAAGAACTGTAAAATAACACTATGAACAAAAAAGTATGAACAAATAAACCTAAATACATGTAAACAATTTAACAACACAAATTCTTCATTATTCTGTATTTAGATATGTTAATTATACGCAAAATTTCATTTAAATTAGCAGACACATATTCTTAGCTCTAAAGTCCGGAAATACGTTTATTATCAGAAAACAAATTTATAATTTGATTGCTGTGATCTTGAATTACCCAAATTGCTCCATATAATATGTTTGAATAGGCAATACATAAAACATCTAGGATTATAATAACTAAAACCGTATTAACGGAACAGACACATCTTAAGGTCAACTTTCAATTATGTTTTGTGAGTGATTGTGTATTCTATGAACTAAAATTATTCAGATAAAAAATATCGTTCACACCAACGTTTCAGCCGATGCAATGCATATCATCAAAAAATATAATTGCAATAGAAAACTTCAAGACTTGACATCAACATATTCAACAAAAACATCAAAATGTGACAGTGTATTAATGGTGCCAAACCTAGCACTTCTCTAGGTCTGACGTTGCAATTTTATTGAAAATGACTAGACCTTCCACTCATAACTTGGATTTGTGTAAAGCTTCGTCAGCTATATGTTGATGATATGAGGAATTATGTAAGGGGAACAATGTCCAAATCAAGGATGACCAAACCTACCACACGTAGGATATGTGTAAGACTTCGTCAGCTTTGTATTGAAGATATGTGAAAGCCTTTTAGAGGATTAATGTCCAAATCAAGGATGTTAAAATGTCTGCCAAGTGTTTTGTATTATAATTTGTTAGTTCTATCAAATGTGATCTGAAGCATACAAAATGTTTTCTAGTTGTTCATGTTAACGTTTGAAGTCAAAGGTTTGTTTATTATCATTATATATTGAAATTAAAAACTCAAAAAGGGAATACAGCAGTCAACAATGTGTTATAATCTTAATCACTATAAAAACAAACAAATGTATCGACAAAGAAAAACAAGACGGCATACAGAAAAAGCACATAAACAAAAATGAAAGACAGAAATACAAAAAAGGATCGTATCACAATGACACAATGGGCGGGATGTATAAGGACCGAGCCTTGCCAAAAGAATATACCAAAACTAATGAACACAAAAATAAAACAATTAACAAAGACCAATAAAATCACACTATGTAGCAACATCCCAGCAGCGCCTAAAGATGGAATAAACATCTCCAAACTGATGCAATACAATATGCAAGTGTTTACGTTATCTATCATGATTTCCTGGAAATAAGGCTTCACAAGGAAGCTTTTAACGAAGAGTTTCGAAAGGTTAAGTTGAAATGATCTCTTTTAAAATGTTGTGAACGCCAGCAAGTTGGTAAACCGTTATGGAAGGTTGAAGTTTGATACCTATTTAAACGTTTACACCCGATGCATTTGTTTGCACCTATCTTAGTCAGCAATCTGACTCTCAATCGTTTATTGATGTGGTTCATAAGTGTTTTTCAGTTTCTCGTATATTGTATAGACTGGACCGTTGATTTTCTCGTTTGAATAGGTTTTGATAATATTTCATTTTTGGGGCCTTCATAGCTTGAGGTTTGGGTTGAAATCAAATTAACAGTAGCATATCGCTGTTCGAAAGTCATAGATCGATTGAGACAAAATCAAATCCGGGTTACAAACTAAAACTAAACTAAAGAGAAGAACAATTAAACAACAGAAACACTAAGGTGAACAAAACAACAAACGACAATGACCCAGGGTTCTGTGTTGAAGATCGTACTTTGAACTTGTTTGGCTTTATAAATATTTTGATATGAGCGTCACTAATGAGTCTCATATAGACGAAACGTGCGTCTGGCGTACTAATTAAAATCTTGATACCTTTGATAACTATTTAAACCACTGGGTCGATGCCACTGCTGGTAGACGTGTCGTCTACGAGGGTCTCACCAGCTCAGTAGTCAACACTTCGTTGTTGACATGAATATCAATAATGTGGTCATTTAAAAAAAAAAATCCTGTTTACAAAACTTTGAATTTTTCGAAAAACTAAGCATTTTCTTATCCCAGGCATAAATTACCTTAGCCGTATTCGGCACAACTTTTTGGAATTGTTGATCCTCAATGCTCTTCAACTTTGTACTTGTTAGGCTTTATAAATATTTTAATATAAACGTCACTGACGAGTCTTATGTAGACAAAATACGCGTCTGGTGAACTAACTTATAATCTTGGTACCTTTGATAACTATTTACACCACTGGGTCGATGTCATTGCTGGTGGACGTTTCGTCTCCGAGGGTATCACCAGCCCAGTGGTCAACACTTCGGTGTTGACATGAATATCAATAATGTGGTCATTTTAGAAATATTTCCTATTTACAAAACTTTAAATTTTTCGAAAAACTAAGGATTTTCTTATCCCAGGCATAGATTACCTTAGCCGTATTTGGCACAACTTTTTGGAATTTTAAATCCTCAATGCTCTTCAACTTTGTACTTGTTTGGCTTTATAAATATTTTGATATGAGCGTTACTGATTAGTCTTATATAGACGAAACGCGCGTCTGGCGTACTAACTTATAATCCTGGTAACTTTGATAACTATTTACACCACTGGGTCGATGCCACTGCTGGTGGAGGTTTCGTCCCCAAAGGTATCACCAGCCCAGTAATCAACACTTCGGTGTTGACATGAATATCAATAATGTGGTGATTTTAAAAATATTTCCTATTTACAAAACTTTAAATTTTTCGAAAAACTAAGGATTTTCTTATCCCAGGCATAGATTACCGTAGCCGTATTTGGCACAACTTTGTGGCATTTGGATCCTCAATGCTCTTCAACTTTGTACTTGTTTGGCCTTATAAATATTTTGATATGAGCGTCACTGATGGGTCATATGTGGACGAAACGCGCGTCTGGCGTACTTAATTATAATCCCGGTACCTTTGATAACTATTTGACCTATAACTGTTTACTTTTATAAATTGTGAGATGGATGAAAGATTTGTCTAATTGTCACTCATACCACATCTTCTGATATCTATATATCTATCATCTGCACCTTTTCTGTGATAGATGATATGATGCCGGATTTATACACCGTTTAACGTACGTGCATGAACCGTTAAACCCTACCGGAGCACATACGTTGACCTTTGGTTTTAGGTTGTGGTCATTTTGTCAACTCTACATTTCTATATTGAGTATTTTGTGAAATGTTGTCTCTTTTTTGTCGTTTATTTAGTGTTTTTGGTCATGGTATCTTCTGGTTTTTTTTCCTTTCGATTTATAGTTTTTGATAGTGTCATTGATTTCTCTTTCATTTTCTTATAACAACAGTATACCAACGATTACTGCAAGACAACCTTTTATTCTTGGTGACTTCTATCTTAAATGACAATAATTGGCCTTTAAAAAAGCATTTTGTTTTTGATTTCTTGGCATTTTATTGAACAATTTTATCATATAAATATTTTTTTTAAACAATAACAAATATGATATGGTGAACATCACATGAAATGATACAAAGGTTTAACAATAATAGCAAGAATAAAAAAAAACTTTAATATCAAAACAATAATAAAAAACACGTTATTTGAACATAAAAATGGATTTTTTAAGTAACTCGTTCAGTAAGATATATTTGTTATTTTGTCCATTGGATAAACATGTTATAAAAGAATAAAACACAATGATAAGTAGCAATCTTCAAAGAATAAGTAGAACATTGTTTATTACATCTGTAGTATTAAATTACACATGTATATTAAAAACTTATAAAAGTCGAAAGCATACGTTATGTAGCATCAATATATCATTTCATTTGTCACGTGATGGTTCGATTTGTGTCATCTCTTCGTCTCTTTTGTTTTGTCTCCAGACACGCAGTAGCCATGGGTATTTTGAAACCTTGATTGAGTTCGTGACTTTAACTTCTTTAGTTGTAGTTTCCTAAGATATTGTTATGTGTTTTGAACAAATTTTAGATGAATAATGCTACATTTATAGCGATGGAATACAGTTGAGATATCACATTGATAATTTTCTTAAAGAAGTGCTGAGTTTTCTCTTAAGCTGCTAGATGCTTTCTGAAATCATTGACGAAATATATGCAGTTTGTGGTATAAAAGGTGTTTGTGTTAAAAATGGTAGTAGTGTTGACATTTTTATTGCGTTTGTGTTTATCAGAAGTTTAAACATGTCATTTAAAAAGCAAATGAATTATTAAATTTTCTTATTTTCAACACATCCAACTGGCAAAACATGTTATACTTATTATGAGTTGTGGTTTTGAATTGATCTTATATACATTTTAACTTTTTTCAAATTTTAAAACACCTTTAAAATGGTTAAGAACTCCAGAATTTCAAACCAACTGTCTTGTCGAATGTGTGTGTTATTCTAAAACACAATTCAATAAGCGGAAACGCTTGTGTCTTCCATTTCCCACTAATTGAACTTAAATATATGTAATACATCCCGCCGAAGCTGATGTAGGTAATCCTTAAATTCATTTACATGCAAGCAGGGTCATAAATACACTGCATCCATTGACAGAGATTTCCCATGAGAAGACTTTAAGGATTGAGGTCGTCTTGCTCTACGAGTTTTTAAATAATCACTGCTGATTGGTGGTGAACGTGGTGGGGACGCTATGGACTGCTTAAATTTATCCAAAAATGAATAGTTTTTCGTTGGTCCTGATACAATCTTAGCCCTCGCCTCGGTCATCTTGTCCATCCATTTGACCTTTAAATGAAAATTATTCTAGGTAAATTCATGTCATAAAATTACGTCATGTTTCCAGTATTTGAAACCTCTGGATCTTGGGAGATAAGGAAACGTTATACAAATTAATATAAGATATTGGTGCATCTTTCATGTGATACTTCAATATTTTATGAATGAAATCTTCATTTTCCACCTGATTATCTTCAGTATATATTCTAGTTAAAGTAAAAGTAATAACAATTCGTAAAAGCAAAAAGTTATTACAAAATTACATTAATACATGTATAACAATACCTTCATCATTTCATTCGGACATTGGAAGGTGTATACGCCTATAACCTGTTGATAACGACTGATCTGTACAAGAACAAATGCATTCTTTAAACCGTTTGCTGAAAAATAAAGCATACATGTGACATGATACTTCAAAACATGTGACAAATAATCTAATTAAAATAAAGTTTCTTATTTTGCTTCTTATTTGGTTGAAGTGAATTTCGGTTTTTGACGTTTTACAACCGATTTTTTTTTAAACATAAATTCGTATTTGATTTGGCCTTCCAACTGCCTTATATAAGTGCTACTGTTGAATCTCATTTAGAAGACAATATTTCTGGCGGACAAAATATAAGCCGTGTATCTTTTTAAATATATAGTACTGACATTTCATGTTCGACAATATAATTCCATGATTTTTTTCCGATTGTACATACCGAATTGTAAACATACCCAAAGTGAAGTAAACAGTAAAATTTCTTTGTTATATTCATGTGAACTAGTATCGTATTAATTATACATTCATAAAACAATTGATAATATAAGGGTTAGGTTAAATTATGATTTATATTTTCGGGAGAAATTTGAAATCTCATTAAAACACGTCACTCGAAATCTTTACATGATTACTTATAGAGAAAAGCAGACCATGCTTCACATTTAACACCCGTTGTGCTGACTATTTTAGTACAAAACCGGTGATAAGTCTTAATTGTAAGGTCACATTCGGTCAAAAGAAGAAGGGATTGTAGTTACAATTCGAATCATCCGTTAACATTTGTAAAATTGATATTACAAAACGGTAAACCAAGTCTCGATGGCGTCCGTAACATTTAAGAATTAAAGATCTCAACTTCACCACATGGAAGTCTAAGTTTAACAGCTTCCTTGATAGCATCAACCCAATATCAAGGAACTCATGATAGGAAATATAAGCCGTCGCATATCATTTCAATTAGAAGATATATACTCCGTATGCTGGCGATGCTATGATATTGCTACACAGAAATTGAAAATTCCCAGTGTAGAAGCTGAAATCCTTTCTTTTACCCTAACGTTTAGTTTTATGCCGACCCTCATTGTAAGTGTTTAGATGTAAGTCAAGATTTAAGGCAGAATTAACAGTATCTGTTGAAGCCTTTACCCCAAGTTCGATGTAATAGATGCGTTCATAGAAATAAAATTTTGAAATATTTAGTGACAAAATATCATCTACATAGCAGCAAGTGAAGTTCAGGGATAATGTTAACTTTCTTTCTTTTCTTTTATTCTTTCCCTTTCAGATGTTCCTGTATGAAGTCAATCTCATATAAATATGCAATGATGGTTTGCCTATCCAACTATTTGTTTATAAATGAAATCTACAGGGCAATGAATCTCGAAGGTAGACAGAATATCAGTCTAAATAACTATTACATTGATTCAGCATAAAGAAAGTTAATTAATCAGTCTCTGTCTAAAGACTAGCTACAGCAATGTAGGCTTAAGTAAAATAATCAGCTTTTAATACTGATTGTTAAGTCGACCTTAGTCTGTCTTGCTAATTTTTCGATAAGTCTAATTAAATGTGTTATATGTTACGTGTAAGATCTTATATCATACGTTGCGAAAGAACTATGTAATTTAAAGATGGACTGAAAACTGAAATGATGTTCTTACTATTTTAGCTGAACATGCTGAAAGGAAACTGATAGGTTTGATGCAGACGAAGAACACATAAGTTAGTGTACCAATGAAGATGAGTATCGAGTGTCTATATGACATAGCTACAGAAATGAACTGACAATTGGTGTTACAATTTGACTCACCTACTGCTTCTGCATGACCTATATCGTGTAAACTGAGTCGATCAAGTGACATTGGCTGTTTTATTACGACATACGTTCCTTTGTCTACTGTTGACATTGTTTGCATCTTCATATAATTACTATCTAATGAATGTTTCTAAAAAAGGTATGACAGAATAAGTTCCATACTTCTCTGGCATTTTTTTTTATTAATTTTGGAGTTAAAGATTTTACTATTTATATTAGAAAATCTTTATGAGAATATTTACAGTTAATAAAAAAAAGGATTTATATTTAATATCTCTAAGTTGTATATTGAATTATGTCAAGATGCTTTTTTTGGTTGTTACAATTTTAGTGTAGGTTACAGAAAAGAGGAATAGATTAAGATCATGACATATTGTATATTTTGTTTATTATTAAACCTTGTGTTGACCTTGACCTATTATTTCAGGTGTTTCTGTGGGTTTGTCATTGGCGTTTACCATTCATATTCATTTCATAGTCTACCATTTGTTAGATAAATGTATAACATCTACAGACATCTTCAAAATGAAATGACAATTTATTCAGTGCTTTAATTTGTTCACAATAATGCTTTCTGTACAACATTTTTATATTCTTTGATGGTTGTTTTTTTTATTGATGCTTCATGTTTCACTGGATTTCAGTTGAAAGTTTTTGTTATTTGACGTAACAACTACTGCCACAATTGAAGAAAAAGAAATCTTCGATAAAAAATACAAATATGTAGTTTCGATTACCTTTCTTTGAAGTTTCTTTGGTTTTGTTATTAATAAGATGTCATCGAAAAGGAAAACATACATTTCATTAGATTTGGCAGAATCTGAAAAATATAAGGAAAAAAACAAATCATTAATATTATAATATAACTTTAAGAAAACCAAAAGATTATAGCTGTACTACAGAAAAAATTCTGAACTGATTAACTCCTTGTTTTTGTGCTAATTCATTGATGTGAATACTAATTTTTTGTGAATTTGAAATCTTTGTCTTTAATTGCAATAAACCATATCAATATAATAAGTCTAACACCAATTTCATATATCGTAAGTTTAACACCAATTCCATTCATCGTTAAATTCATACCAGGTTATTGCATTTTTTTTACTTTGGCAAACAGCAAATTAATATTGTAATCCATTCGTGATATATAACTTACCAACAAGAGTTAAGAATCCCTCATGAACGAGTTGTCTTCCCGGACTACATATAAGTCTTTCACAAGGTTGTCTTGATAATCTGGTTTTTAGAAACTGAAATACAAAAGAGCACATTTTCGAAAAGGGATGAAAATGTACGAAAACGTGTTTACACATTCAAACATTGCTAAAAGCTATTAATTGTTGCGATATAGATATGACGATACTGTTCTTAATTTTGATAGAGCATTGCAAATATGTAATGTCCAGGTTAAATCACATAGATCATGCCTGGACAGACAGGGAAAATAATCTATTTGAAAATGAAACAAGAAAATACTTATTCAAACATAAACCAAATGCATTTTACTTACCAAAACGAAAGTTTTAACCTTGAAGGTGCCTACATGTAGTTACAAACTATTATATACAAGTTCAATATGCATATAGTTTAGAGTTCCAAAGATAATGGACCATGAATAAGATGGCGTAAACATATATCATTTAAGCAGTGAATATTTAAAAAAAAATCTGTCTTGAATTTAATAATGGTTTTATTTGCGAACTTACATCTGGTATCAGAGCTCTCGGATCAATATCTGAGATTGATGGCCACACTAACTGGCTCTGTATATCTTGTAAACGTTCATAATTTTTTACCCATTTTAATTTATCTTCCATCTTTTCTGAAATCATATAATTTAGTATTGTATCAATATTTAGATTATATTCACAATATATACATATTGACATGATAAGTAATACATACATGAATAAAAGACCTAGAACTGCCGAAATGACTGGTAGACAAACAATACAGCCATAAAGACTGATCTACGTAACAAACAGAACAACCAAAATGATAATTAGAAAAACAAAACAACGAAAATGACGGATAGACAAAAAAAAAAATACATATTAATCTACCAAAACCAATAACAACAACAACAACATATTAATACTAAGTTAACCGTAATACGTTGGTGTCATTCAAAATAAAATTTTAAACAAAATAATTTTTAAAACAGATTGATCTATTCTATTTTTTTTAATATAACACATTGACCGTTATGGAACAACTGTCACAGATGATATCAGATATGTTTCTTAATTCGTAACTACAATACTCTTCCCTTTTCACGAATGTGACCTAACGAAATGGAGTATTTACTGGATTTGTAATAACATAAGCAACACGACCGATGATACATGTGGAGCAGGATCTGCTTACGCTTCCGTAGAACCTAAGATCACCTCCAGTTTTTGGTAGGATTCGTGTTGCTTAGTCTTTAGTTTTCTATATTGTGTCTTCTGTACTATATTTTGTCTGTTTGTCTTTTTATTTTTAGCCATGGCGTTGTCAGTTTATTTTCTATCTATGAGTTTGACTCTCCCTCTGGTATCTTGCGTCCCTCTTTTGTACACTTGTCATACGAATTAGCCTTTCTCCCTTTTTATTTTTGACATGACAGTTATAGTGCAAATTAAGCAAGTATTCCAATTATTGTTTCCAAGCCTGGTCATCTCTGTTTTACATATCAATAATGTGGTCATTTTTATAAATTTCCTGTTTACAAAACTTAAAATTTTTCGAATAACTAAGAATTTTCTTATCCCAGTCATAAATTACCGTAGCCGTATTTGGAATTTTGGATCCTCAATGCTCTTCAAATAAACTTTGTACCTGTTTGACTTTATAAATATTTTGATATGAGCGTCACTGGTGAGTCTTATGTAGACGAAAAGCGCGTCTGGCGTACTAAATTATAATCCTGGTACCTTTGATAACTATTTTTAGAAGAACTTTTATTTTCATATTTACAACAATTGACGTGATTCACTAATTTTCTCTTGTTTACAATTATCTAAAAACTTAAATTATCAAGCTAACATTCCGCACGTGTTTTGTTGTTTCCTCCTTTATTGAAACTAAAGTAGGCATTCTACCAATATACTTACTAAGTGAAAATTCTACTTTTTCTCTAAGTTCGGACAGCAGCTCTTGTTCTGTGGAGTTTTGTGTATATTTTCTGATATTTAAAAGTAACAATGGAAATTTTGTACAGTGCTGCATGGGCGCTACCAATAAATCATTTAACTGTAATCGGTTACATCTTTGGTCAGAGGTACACCACTAAAACATGTAAACAAAAATAACATTCATTATTAATTATTTGAAAGATAACTGATGAAGGTAAATCCAGCAAAGACTCTTCGGATGCATGAAAGTGTAGTATATCATCTTTTGTTGGTGGTTTTATTATTAGCATTATCTGTATTTAATTAACAGTGCTAGTGAGTCTCTATATTTAATTAACAGTGCTAGTGAGTCTCCATATTTAATTAGCAGTGCTAGTTAGTCTCTATATTTTATTAACAGTGCCAGTGAGTCTCTATATTCAATTAACAGTGCCAGTGAGTCTCTATATTTAATTAACAGTGCTAGTGAGTCTCTATATTTAATTAACAGTGCCAGTGAGTCTCTGTATTAACAAAATATTGGTAAACATTGTGTCTCACAGTTCCTTCAAACTCTTTGATATAACCATTTGAAATAAAATAATTATAATTATTAGTAGTAGTAGTAATAGGGGAAGTAACAACATAAGTGAACATCACATTTGACCAGTAAAATAAGAATACCTTTTCAAAATCAGCAAAGTCATCATGCCGACGTAACTGGTCAAGGTAGCCTAATGCATTAACATAATTTAAACAGTAAGTGTGATATACCCCGCCATCTCTGGAATGTGTTGTGAACTGAAAATATATATATCAAAACTTATAATAAAAACTCAACATATTCAGATACTTTACAATCAGGATTTACTTAGAAAAGAAAATGACAAAATCGAGTTAATCTCGACATGCAATATTATTGATATGTAGCTGTATATAAAAAGCACTTAAGGTGGAATCCTATTTTTTGTTCTAAGAAACACAGAAATCAACACAATCGGCAACCAATACCCCCTATGGATATAAAGGAATGCAATTTTCACCACGCATGTACTAACGGTGCTGTTCTTTTGCGTTTTTGTGTTTTTTTTTAATTGCTATGTATGAACTGATTTTTTGTCATGTATGGATACATGTATCTTTCTTATCTATCAAAACAAACATGTATTGTGTAAAAAACATACATGCAGTATACTGAAAATAATTACCCAATTATCATTGAATTTAAGAATACAAGAATCTGAATATTTTCAAATGTATATAGGTTCATAAAATATGTAGCCTTGGATAACATTTTACATACCCGTTCAAAAGCTCGTACAAGCACATTTGTACTGCCAAAATCTGTGGAGCTCATATCTTTTACCAAAGCAGATATAAAATCTTTGCAAAATGTATAGCTGACCTAAAATGTAAATAAGTTTTCTATAATACACTAGTTGTCGTTTGTTTCTGTGCTGCATACATTTATTTGTTTTTCGTTAAAACAATGTGTACGTTAATGAGGTCGTTGGCTTTACTCGTTAGTTTGTAAAAGATTTGTGATTTGGGGGGATTTTATAGGCGACCGTGTGATATGGACTTTGCTTATTGATTTACTTTTGATGTTAATTGCTTTGTCATTTCGGTCTCTTATGGAGAGTTTTTTCATTGACAATCATACAACATCTTCTTTTTTTAAAGCTATGTCTACATGTATATGACTGCTGGTTTGTGCTATTGTAAGATATGAATTTTGTGATAGATTTAAATAAATGGTCTGGTATTGTTTCGGCAGTAAGCACACTTTCCGTTTAAAGTAATGATTCGAGTGAAATTAACATGCATTCCACGCGACAAATTGCAATATGTTTTATTGGTTGTTAATCTGTTAGAGAATGGTCATTGTCACTGACAAGTTCTAAAACTAGTGTTTTAGTTATTTCTTTTATGAATGACATAAGAAACAGATTGGGCATACAGTATACAGAAATAACATAGTCAATTATATAAATAATTTATGTTCGTTTGAACGAAAAGAATTTAGAAAATAAACCCCCCCCCAAAAAAAACCCGGTATTTTTCCACGTCTTGTTTATAGTGTTGTTTCTTATATTTGTGCCTCAGTAAAGAATATTAACATCTAATTTTAATCATTACTGAAATAAAAAATTTTATCATCATAAATATGACCATTCGAAAGTAATTAGTTGTCTTGGTATTACTTATTTGAAGCAGACTTTCGTCATTTATTCCGTCAATACAATACAAATAACTCAAAGGGAAATCCTTCAAAAATTTAAAGTTTTAATGATAAAATTGAAATGGGTGTAAAATGTACTTACATAGCAAAGTTCATCTAAATTACCGAAAATATCATGGGGTTCAGCAAACATTAAATGTCCTTCAACCTGAACTTTTTTCAACGGTTCCATAAAGCACTGCATAAAAAAGACAGTTTCGTCAACAGAAATATAATAGAAGCATAAATTGTTGTAGTGGTCGTTATTTGCTTGACATTTTAAAGAATAGTCAATCCTTGCTATATCATTCTACTAAAAATAGATAGTTCAATTTATATTGATTCAGTATATTAATAAATGATCATGAAGTCAATGTATTTACTCATTCTTCTTTGAAAATTTAACATAAGAACTTTACCCTTTAATATGTTATCTATATTTACAAGCATACAACAATGAGTCAGGAACACTTCTTAAATCCTACCATGACAGAACAACACATCTAAATCATGAAATTAAGAATATGCCATAGAGACAACACGACCAAAGAGTATCTCGAAACATCTCGAAACATTTATACGTACATGACTTTGTGTGTAACTTTTAAAAACAAGGATTTTTATTGGAATTAACTACCTAACGAAATTAATGTACGCACTACACAAGTAACAACTGGTTGTGTATTTTTTTTACCAATTGAAACACTGTATGCTGCGATACACAGAACACCCGGTTTATAAATATGCAGCAAGGATGTATAAATAACATAGATTTTTTTCTCTCGATTAAATATTTATTTCCAACGCAACAGCGTTATAGATTCAGTTTAAATAAAACCACTTACGTGTTTCAGAACCATGAGATGGTCTATTAAGAAAACACATTCACTTTTGAATAATTCCCATACTGCCTCACGTCGTTTTCTCTCGTTGTCTGGTATCGTAATCTCATCCTGTTGTTTGTCAGAGCTAGCCACTAAATCTGACCAATGCAGCGTCTATAATAAGATTAAATTAAGTGTAAGGACATACTATAGTTAGCTTATGTTTTAGATGGCTGGGATGATTGTTTTCAAAACCAAAGAAATATGGAAATCTTGTTATGTTCAAGGTTATAAATAATTCATTTTCAAATAACAATATAAATCGAACACTTCAGTGTATCACTTTGTTGTAACGGAATGTTAGATTTAAATCATGTGATATCGTTTGGTTACATATCTTTAATTAAAGATCGTTGGTCAACCTATATATTCATCATAGGTACCATGTACCTCAGATGTGCTGCTCGTTACAAAAGATTTATCAGTGACGCTCAAATCCAAAAATGTATAAAGGTCAAAGACAGTTCGACGTGGATTTTGGTTTGTGTGTCGTGTTGTTATATTGATGTCTCATTAACTTCAACGCGTCATTTTTGTTTCATTTCTATGTTGGTTGAAAATTCAAAAAAATAAAATCTTCAGCAATAAAAAAAAAAAACTAACTAGGAATAAGAACTGAGTTCGTCAAACTGATACATAAAAGACACACAATTGCTAACAGTATAGCGCTAATGCACCATGATTGTTATCTTTCTTTGAATACTTTGAATTTGATGAAACACATAAAAAAAGTTTGGAGCGTAATACACTGTTCAACATCTAGCATCCGTCGTTTTTTTTCAAGGTAAGTACACATACGGTGTTTATCTCGTTCGGTGAGATATGGATATGAGATATTTAGTATCACAATATCAACGCTTATACTATACCGATTTTTCTTTTATGCCGTTAAATGATTGTCTTTTAATTCGAATGGAGAACTATAAAATGATTGTCTTTTAATTCGAATGGAGAACTATCACTACAAACCAGTAAAAGTCTGAAATGGCCTATATCTGTACTAGACTGTACTGTCTTTTACTCGACCAGTCTGAATTGGTCTGAAATTTACTTGATAATACTCGACTGTAGTCTGAACCATACTTAACAGTCTGAATTTGTACTTGACCAGTTCTTAACCATTTTATACGAGTCTGAACCATGCTCGACCTAGTCTAAACCATACTTGACCTAGTCTGAACCGTACTCGACCTAGTCTGAACCATACTCGACCTAGTCTGAACCATACTCGACAAAGTCTTAACCAACCTGGACCTATTCTTTATATCTATCAACTGAATTTTATCAATTTAGGAAATATTTTTAATAAAAATGAAATTTGAACAACAACTTGATATCAAAAATGTATTCAATATAGTATTGAAGTTAGAATTTCACAATAATCAATCATAAAATAACTTCAACACAATATTAATCAACACTTACATAATAATATATATCAACCTTAAAATACAAATAAAACAAGGTGATCAAATAGTCTAAACAATGAATTGTGAGTAATATTTTCAATATTATTCAAAATTCTATGAATATTTCTGAAGTATTTTATGCTAACTGGACTATTTTCACCTTTAACTTAAGCCTAGTATAGATTTATGTTGTCAGTTAGACTTTAGTTAATAATGCAGTGAATGTTTTTTTATTAATAGTTATATAAAATAGTATATAGAAAGGAAATGCGTTCCAAAGTAACAATAAAAAATCATTTCAATTGATTTAAGTATTTTTTGTCAAATTAAAGACATGGCATTCATTAAACACTTTAATATGATCGTATTGCCTCAGTACATCTGTGTTTTACCTGTAGGTAAAAAAAAAAGCCCTATTTTCTTAAATTCGTGTATTACTTATCTTGTATATTCGAAAGGCCTTGTTTTTTTTAAGTTAAAGAGGATGTTGCAATTTTGAATTAATGTTATTTAGAATTAAATACCTCTGACTAGGTGTGATCTTATCTATGAGTTTGCCCAAAGCAGAGGTTATACTTAATATTTCACCACTACTCAGAAAAACAATTTTATTGATTTATTTAATTTTATCCCTTTTTGATATAAATTATATATAATATATCATTTTTTTATCCTCAATATAATAATAGATATATTTTTAATATAAGGTTAAACAATTCATACATTTTGTTGGCTGTTGTTATAAATGTCAGCAAAAAAGAAATTTATTTTAACAGTTAAAAAAGTAGAGGTTATTTGGTCTAGTATGGTTCAGACTGGTCGAGTATTGTTCAGACCTTTGGTTAAGCATGGTTTAGACTGGAAAATAGGTCGTGTACAGATCAAGAATGGGTTAAGACTGTTCCAGACTGGTCGAGTAATAGTTCAGACTATTTTCAACGGCATATATAAGGGTCAAGTAGGATTCAGTACAGTCGAGTATGGTTCAGACTGGGGTCGAGTAATGTCAAGTAAAAGTCAGACCAATTCAGACTGGTCGAGTAAAAATCAGTACAGTCGAGTACAGATATAGGCCATTTCAGACTTTAATGGTTTGTAGTGTATGGCTTACCTTATATGCCGTCAGATGATTGTCTTTGAATTCGGATGGTGTGATTTGGCTTAAAATATCTTCAAGTCGTGGTAAGGATTCCTTGCTTCTGGTTTTCATCTATAAATTATTGGCATTTTGACAATTTGGAAAGTTAAATAGAGGCTATCTCCATTATAGTCATGAATAATAGGCTAGACATGCATCGTTTTAATTTAATTATATACCATTGATATATACCCCCTGTCTATTTAACTGACTCAACGTAACTCGCAGTACCTCTTTAGAATATATTTCCATTATTTTAATGCAATACAATACATGTATTTAGTTACAGATGATGTTCGATATCATCGAGCATACATGTTTCGCTTACAGAAATACAACAAGTGAGGACGCCTTTTTTTTTAACTTTTTTTCTGCGTTTGCCTTTTAATTTTGAAACTAGTCTATAGCAATTTATTTTAATACACATTTAAGCCCATTAAATTACGGTGCTCTTGACAAAAAGATGCAACGCTGACATGTCATTGTGGTATCATTGTCAGTAGGAGTATTGCATCTGACAAGCAGGAGAATTGCTATAAATTAATCGTATATGTAAAACAAACTTGATAAAGTCTTTGTATAAAAATTCAAAAGATACAACTATAAATAAAAGCTTACCAACTTCAATAATGAAAATGACTGTCTTTTCTTTGAATCTAAATGAATTAAAATCTCCGGTTAGACTTTGTAAACAATTGATGCATTGAATATATTTGGAAATTTGAAGCAAAAGAATCTTCACAAACTAAAAGTGTGCACAAATATTATATAAAAAACCCAGGTTGATATCGATAAAAATACAATAGATAATGATGAAAAAAGGAGGATAATCATCTAGTACATGTAGCAACCTACATTCAATAAATGACGATACAGGCTAATGTGATATGCATTTTAATCCTACTTGGTACTTTTCGACATGCTGACATAATTTAAAAAGTGATGATAAGCAAGATAGCAGCACGCACATGCCATCTACCCGGACATATTATTCAAGGCTGACCAGTCTTTGCTCTTAATCATAAGTGTTAATTACCTATAAAAAATGCAACAAACACAAATGTTTAAGTATTGGTTTGACGCGGTCGGTGATAGATTTAAAACATACGTTAACCAAAGCGAGCACGATACCTCAAAGCCACAGCTTCTGTTTAAAAACAGTGGACAAAGATTAGGTTTTCAAAGCAGTGGCGCACTTTAAAAAGTAAATATTCCAACTGACAACTACATGTTGTTTTTAAATCTAATTACTTGAAAATAAACGAATGCTATCAGGTTAAAGGGCAAACGCAATAATCCATAATTCATATAATTACGGGGAAACCATCTGCCTTATCTATTATAAAACTAGATGTGTCAAAGCGACACGAATGGCCCCGTCTCAAAAATGTGAAAAATTTGCAATTTCAATAACACATGTGGACACAAACATGATGGTAGTCTCGCATTATCAAAAATCAGCTCAAAATCTGGAGGCAAAAAGAAAAAAATTCCGTATAACTGCGATTTTCAACAATTTTCAAAGTTGTAAACCCTTTATTTTGGCAAAAATTAGCGGAGTGGAACAAAACCAAAACTTGATCTGTAACTAATTATGGTTAGCTCACATACCAAAAATCAGCCCAATATCTGAAAGCATTTAGAAAAAAGGTCCGTTTAACTGTGATTTTCAAATATTTATATAAGTCCAAAGCCCCAAATTACAGCAAAAATCAGCCGAGCAGAACGAATCTTAAACTTTATCTGTAACTCATCATGGATAACTCACATACCAAATATCAGCCGAATATCTGAAAGCGTTTTAGAAAAAAAGTCCGTATAACTGTGATTTTCAACAATTTATCAAAGTCCAAAGCCCGTAATTTCGGTACAAATTAGCGAAGCGGAACGAAACTTAAACTTAATCTGTACCTCATCATGGTTAACTCACATACCAAAAATCAGCCCAATATCTGAAGGCTTTTAGAAAAAAACTCCGTACAATGGTCTGTTGCGGAATAACGGAATGACAGAATGACGAAAATTACGAAATGGCGGAATAACGGAATGATAGAATGACGGAATTACGGAATGACGGAATTACGGAATTACGGAATGACGAAATTACAGACAAGGGTAAAACTATATGGCACCGATAACTTCGTTGCGGGGCCATAAAAAAAAACGAGAAACACTTCTAAACCACATCAAAAACGACAACTACTGAACAGAAGATTCCTTTTCTCACTTTGATAGGTCACTAGTCTAAATACCACATGTTATGATATTCGGTAAGATAATATCGTTACATATTGTTCTAGTGACGTAGTATGGTATATATTGGTCTGTAAATTCCATAGGGGGATTCGTTCTTTGCTCTCCCCAATACGGAATTTAATGACCCAATATATACCGTATTAGTTCACTAGCACACAATGCTAATAATAATATGTTCCTTCGAGTAGAGCTCTCTGGAATATATTGGTGTCGTTGATTGCTTGAGGTATGACAGTAGAAAGCAAATTTACTTTCTCTACAAGGTGCAGACCAACCATTACACAAAGTTAACGCCGCGTGCACATATTTCGTTAGTTACTTTACGTTTTGCGTTCTGATTAATTATTTTATTCAATTAAACAGGTATAATATCATTAATAAAACTGTAATCGTCAATATGTCAATCGAAAACGGACAGTTGGTTTTTTGGTGTACCTTATCATGTGATTTGTTAGGTCAGTGTATCTAGGATACGACGACAATCTACGTTACTTAGAATTCAAACAGTAAACGTGCTTTCATTTTTTACAAAAAAAAAAAAAAAAAAAAAAAAAGACGTCCCCTTTTTACGTTATTGTAGAAGTAAACGTGAAAGTAAACGCCCGTTTTCTCTTTAATAAATTAGAAGGCGCGCCATTTTCTCGTTAACGTGGAGGTAAGCTCGAAAGTAAACGCACGTTAACATTGTATATCACTGGTATTTTGGAGTTAACGTAGAGTTAACGCGGCGTTTACATAACATGCACGCGAGTAACGCCGCGTTAAATTTTCCGCCCATCTACATGTCATGCTTGGTCTGTATCCAACTGTATATACAATGTATACAGGAATAAACTGCGCTTAATCAAACTAAATAGAATGAAATTCAAAACAGTGTGGCTGTGGCCATTGATTGACACATTAAATTCATCCTTTGACTGGGACAATTTACGTGAACGTTTGTCTGTAACGACCACTGTTCACGACGTACCTACGATAGACATTTAAACTGTGGGGTCACCAAAGGTTTCTTAACGCCTCTAATTATAAAATAATTCGAAAAATTAATCAGGAATAACCTTTATGTTTTGATTTATATAATTGATATCAATCAAAACATCGTGTTATTTCTGATTAATTGTTCGAATTACTTTATTAAGGTGTTGAGAACCTTTGGTGACCCCATAGTTTAAGTGTATTTAAAAAGTACATAGTGAGCAGTGGTCGTTACATACAAACGTTCACCTAAATTGTCCCAGTCAATGGATGAATTTAATGTGTCAATTAATGGTCACAGCCACACTGTTTTGAATTTCATTCTACAACAAATATATTAAAAAAAAAAAAAAAAAAAAATCGGAAAGGTAAGAGGTTTTATTTTTATTTGTGCACATGGATATTCTATTTAAAATATTATGACTGTGACTACATGATAATTTTATAATGAAAAATAAGATTTATGACATGTTTTGTGTGTATGTCTTTAGATTTGCAATAGCCCTATCAGAAATATGATAAACCCGATGTTTGAGTGATTTAACTTTTATTCGTTCTTTTCCAGACCGATTTGTAAAAGTGAAGCATTTGTCAATGTTGAAGTCAATACCGATCCAGAAATTATATCTTGATCACTTACCGTCTGTCAAAGTCGTTGTGCCATTTTTTGTTGGATAAAAATCCGATATAGTATTTCTTTTGAGTAACTTCTTGTGTGGATCGTCTTGAACGAGTAAATCGCCTGGATATACAGACATATTCATTTCGACAGAGCTGCGTCTACGTCTAATGCGCTCTGCAAGATTGCTGTAACACATTAATGTAATGTGTTATTATCAAAGGCGACTGAAGTCAAATTGATTGATACCGATTTTATTTACTTCAAGAAAAATCAATTCTCAGACGTAGAAATTGACAAATTTAAACGGTTCTATTTTGATATTTCTGGATTTAGCAGGATAGCAGTTATCATTACTTTGAAATGAATGCAACAAAGTTTCCTATAATGATTAGAATGTCTCTGCTTTATTTACCATACATTTTATCATGATGAAAACAGTTATAAAAACATAGGTTATTATTGGAAAAAAATATTCCCTTTCATTTCATAATTGCCTTTCGTTGACATTAAATAATACAAGCATAGTAAATGATGGTGGGTGTTCTTGAAATTAGAATCCTCGTGTCTTGTCTTGTAAACGATTAACATGCTGATAATAAGTGAACTATGATTTAAATCTGGAAACAACATTTTCATTGACGTCTTTCGTAATTTGTCCATAACAACAACGGTGGGTGGTAACCGGTTATTCTGATGGTAAGTCTTGTATAGACGCGCACACTGCTTGTTTTAAACCTGTTATGTAATAGCCTTAGATTAAAATGATTGGCGTTCTGTCTATCATTCTAACACAGGGGTTAGTCCATACCTTGTCCGTAATGAACATGCTGCTGCGTTTATTCGATCCCAAATGTGTCCTGCACGATCAGAATAAGTTGATGCAAGATTTGCTTGAACTGACGAATTTGGCTATTTTGTTTTTGGCATGCCCTATCTCAAAGAATGAGTTACACTTTTCGTTTAAACACTAAGGCTGCATAATCTATTGTCTATCATGTTCTTTAAAAAGCGATACTACAGAAATACCTTTGCTAAAAGACCCGTCGTCTGACAGACTTTAAAATATTTAAACAGCTCTGTTATCACTGTCCTCCTTGCTTAAGGAAACCTTACTTCATAAAATGCTATGTTCTGTGGTATTCCGTTTTTTGTTTTTATTTTGTACATTTGCTTCGAAGGTTGAGTAACATTTTTAACGAAACTGGTAGTTTTGTGTGCAGGAGTTTCTTTTTTGCGATTTCACTCACAGTTTAAGTTTGAGTTTTACCCGATTTGAATACACCCTCTAATAGTTATTTACCTCAGTGATTCATTTGTTTTCAAATTTAGATTAAATTTTGTCTAATTATACCGTTTTCAACTGAACTTTGTTGACTGTTTCTAATACATAATTGTGTTCGAGGTTCGCCAACATGTTTGTATTATGTAGTTTGCCTTGCAACGTGATTCATATCAACTTTTGGTGACATATTGTTGTGAGCTACGATATATTGAAATGATTCCCTAAAGACTAAGATACAGTTCTATACAGCTAGTTTGATTTATTCAATAGTTGAAGCGTAGGTTTATGGAACGTGTTCAACTTGAATTGGCAGCTTTATAGTCGTTTCAATACATTGTTTATCTGATTTATGTGAATGACGTTCTGGTGTTTTTGCTTTCCTTAGGAAAAGCTCATTGTTAAAAGACACGATCATAGTCTCTTGACAAATTTACGACTGTTTGAGATGTAATTGCTTTACTGTAGTGACTTGATTGGTGAACATGATAAATAATTTTAGACCTTAATGTCTAACTTACCTAGCATTATCGCCTTCATCACAAGAATTACATGGAGAGACTTCAGGAGATAACGTGCTTGGGGAAACGTCACCAAAATTCTGTAAAATAATCAAATCTTATAATTTTAGGATTATAGAGAAACACATTTTGACAGAAGAGATGAAAATCGAATTATTCCCCCCAAAACCCAACACTAAAAGAAACAAAATGAACAAATTTCCCAAAAAATAAATTAAAAAATGAAACTAAAGAAGAAGATGTTGTATGAGTGCAAGTAAGTGATTCACTTATTAACCAAAGTGATAGGACATGTTATCAAAATGCAAACACATTTAAAAAGTACCACGGGGTATTAAACATAAGTCATCGGGTACAGTTAAGTGGGTACCTATAATGTTATTCAATGACATAATGTCTCCTAAATAACCAAAAACGTGTGGATCCAGTAAGCTACAAACTAGTTACTTAAACAAAAAAAGTAGAAAGTTTAAAATAAAACACAAATAGTTCCAAAGAAAAAGAAAGATTGAGAACAACAAGAAATCGCCAAAAAATGGGAAAACACATACATTGGAATTGCAAAGTCAAATATATTAGTAACATAAGAAAAGAAAAAAACACCAACAAATATCGCAGGAAAACAACTACAACAACTGCTAAACCCTTGTTCTAAACAGATAACCAAAGCATAGGCTGATACAAAAAATACTGGAAACCCCCCATATTGGAGATTTGTTTACCATTACACAATGCTGAGGTATTGTTGTCCAGTGGTAGCTTGGTTAATTTGAGTCTGAAATCGATTCCAGAGGTAGACAGATTTTAAGCATTTTTGTGATATATCTTTTATCAGTTATCACTTACTCGTGCAAGTGGTAAAAGTCACGTTTTATTAAACTATAAAATCAGATAAGTTTGAATATAAACACAGAATAATGTAATTGTACTATCAATAAAGATTACTGATAGTTAAACGTATTGTAAGGTCTTTATTCCGTCATTGAAATCAAATGTCAAGTTCAATGACTTGGACATCAAATAAAATCGGTTTAAACATTCGGAATAATTGAACCGACCATTTACGTGAAACATGCATTGACAATATTCCTTTTTGACTTAAAATCACAAAAGATAGTGTAAACAGGCCACTAAAATAATAATAAAAATATTAACATGAAAAAGTCCATGATACACCTACCAAGTTACATTTTGAATCAATCTGGAGAGAGGTTTTAAACTGGTAGTTTTGATTAAAGTAGAGAGAGAATCCAAATTGCCAAATAGCAAATACATTGATGTGATAATTATTATTCAGTTTTCGGATATGGCTGTTCAATTTAATGCCCCATTGTGGTGAAATATCTTTGCATTATGATATTTAGAAAACGCTAACAGGTCTGATGATGATTCAGACGACGAGCCAGATAGACAAATCTCTGTCAATATGTCAAACAAATAGAAATATTTGAGGAATTGGAGTAACCTCGGTGTCAATTGTCCAATCTTTAATGACATTCGGCCATATACGTTTCTGTGCTCCTTGACTTTAATCACACTGATCATGACCATGTGGCAATATGTTCGACCTATTATTTATGTTACTTCATACATTTAAATACAAAGAGTTTAAGATAAATTAACGTTAGTCCACACATCAATGTTAAAGTTCAACTAAGAAAATATAAAATACTCTTGCGAAAACTGTGGTCTGTGCAAAACTAAATGTCAGTTAGTATAATTATAAATAGGGAAACTGTCCAATAAAGACATAAGCATAAGACAGTAAACAATTAGTGATCACCGTATGGCCTTTGAAACCGTGTAACCATAAACGAAATAAACAGGAATCACATTCTGGTTATTTTTAATTTCCCTCGTTATTTAAATGTTCGAAACAATTCATTGATATAAAGTAACGTATATTCATTCATATATGAAAAATAAAATTAAGAATAGAAATGGGGAGTACGTCAAACAGACAACAACTCGAACACAGAGCAGATAACAGCATGATAGGTTGTGGTATAAGTGCAAGTAATTTGCAATGCCCAATGTCTTGAAATGTCATATTTACATGACATCGCCGCTTTTATAATCCTGGTACCTTTGATAACTATTCTAGTTTTCACACTGCAATAACAATAAGCTCTACATTCTTCAGTTATAACACACAAAAATCTTGTCATGTTTAACTTATATTAACGAAAAAATCCACAACAACGATTTCATTTTGGTAAGAAAAATGATAGTACGTTTGATATTATGTGTAGTTAAATGTCTTACTAATCTATGTGTTATTGTTCTTGTATTAAATGTACACTCGTCCATAAAATACACAGACCTGGTAATGATTTACCAATAAAGCAACCACAATACACAATGAGTGTCCAAGGTTCACTAATAGAATATACATAGCAACAGGCCAAAGTAAATGAAAATGAATAAAATAATGCAAATTTATGTAAAATGCCCGTAACTGTTTACGTCTGTTCTTATTTCCATTAACTCTTTGTTATTGTGTTTGAGATACGATTTATTTATATTTTGTCTTTTCTTGACGTTTTCTTAACAACTAGGTCGGTTTAAACTTAGATTCTGTCAATTTTGTCTACTGAATTACGATATTGAAACCTATACTTCATATAACATTATAACAATTATAACAATGTGAAATATGAAACAATACGCTTCAATGTTTTTCAAGGCTTCATTTGAAGATTGAAACCAAAAAGAAGATATTATTTTTAAAAAAATCAATGGTTTCTCAAAGAAAACATCTACCACTAATTACTTAAGGCCATATAATATACAATTCTTTTGATGGTATAATGTACCTTTTTCTTTTCCATCGTTTTTATTATATTAAAGCTGAAACATAAAACTGTATTGTATAGAACACACACGGATTTGGTTTCTTTTGACGGCGAATTTGAGAAAAGACAGATATATTATGGAAGTACAATTTACCCCATTTATTTCCAAATAACAAAACTTTTCAATATCTTTTTTCAAAGCAACATTATTAAGAAAGCATTGTTGACGAAACTCATTAAAAACAATATTTTATTTATGGTAAGGGATCAAATTATTCCTTAATTCTTTAGAGGTCAAGTTTTAAGTCCACACCGAGAAATAATTTATTAATAGTATTACTCAGTTTAGGTAGAAACAATGTCTTTCATCTTCGAAAATATAGAAACGTTATAAAATGAGATTTTCTTCGTTTCAAAATATCAATCTTTGCATGTTTAAAAGAATCTTATATTCGTCATAAATAAAAACTATTTTCTGTTAAGAATTCATACTCGATAAATATGCTATACACGGTTTACAATAACACGTCGATATCTGTATTTTGTCATTGCAAAAGGTTATGTTTTTTAAGACTGTACAGATGTCTTCGCACCAAATCCATTGGATGTTCAATTGTATTGATTAATATTTTGCTCCTAGAAACATGATTCTTTTCATTAGTTGTTTTTTTTTTGTGTTGAACTGGTAGTGAGAAACTTTGAGTACTCACATATCTTTATGTGTAATCTATTTTGCTGTGGGGTGCATAAAATATCGTGCCGCGTCCGGTCAATTTTTTCTATTTCTGGTTTTTCTGCTTCGTACTGATCTGAATAATTAAGTCTTTTTCAACTGATTTTTATAGTTCGTTCATATGTCCCGATGGAATAAAGGTTAGCAATCAGCAAACATGTTTAGCCCCGATACATTCTGTAATATAGTTGTCGATTGTTGACATATTTTCATAATTGTTTGTCGTTTATTATTTTGTACATAAATCAGGCCATTCGTTTTCTTGTTTGAATTGTTTTACATTTGTCATCTCAGGGCTCTTCATAGCTGACTATCCGGTATGGATTTTGCTCATTGTTGCGAAACTAAAAGCTAAAACTCAGAAACTTTCAACTTTAAATTGGAAGTTTCGGTTATGGTTTTTATCAAATGTAGAAGCCTCTCATTTTGTCTGATGCTTTTGCGATTTATCCATGTCCATTTCTTTTTGTGTCTTTTAAAAATTGAAAAAAAGAAGTGACTTTAAGTTCGGCAAATAACCCGCCTTTATGTAATGTAATAAGCGAGAAAGCATACATATAATCTCTTTAAAGAACACTTTAAATATCATAGTTTTTGACACACCATTGAATAGCATTGTCGCACACCTCTAATGGAGATATTAATGTTATGCATAATTTAAAACCAAAGAGTTATCTATCAGTAAATAACAGATCAAGTATAATACGATATCAAAATGAAATTACGTGATCCTTCGAGATCCTACGAGAACAATTAAAACGTAATAATCGAATTGAAGTTGCTTGTTTATGTTGATGAACTACCAAGTTGCTTCTACGATATTATTAAAAATGACCGTTCTAGAGGTAAACAACATCATTAAACCAAACTTAGATTTAAACGAAAACAAATTCAAATCAATTCCTTAATTACACCTAAGACATGAAAGACGTCCTTCTAGATCTGGTGAGATATAAGTAAAGATATATTATATATTTATATGCCCTACCTAGAGGCATTATGAGTTTCGGTCTGTTGGTCCGTTCGTTCGTTTGTCTGTCCGTCTGTCCGTTCGTCTGTCCCGCTTTAGGTGAAAGTTTTTGGTCAAGGTAGTTTATAATGAAGTTGAAGTCCAATGGATCTAGAACTTAGTACACATGTTTCCCTTGGTCTGATCTTTCTCGTTTTAATACAAAATTAGTTTAGACCAGAATTTCACGGTCCACTGGACATAGCAAATGATAGTTTGAGATGAGCATTCATGAACTATTGAAACGTTCTTGTTTTAATATTTTTATCATTTAAATTACCTTCATGTCAACAATTGCGGATCTACGTCCTCGTCTGGAAACTGGAGGTGAAGGTTCTCTTTCTGTGTCTGATTCACTGGAATTAGGTAATGAATTCGCCCGTCGGTTTGTCTGTAATATAAACATTGTATCTTCTTACTGCAAATGTTAACCAATAGAATAACTTTTTTGTTACTTTGTCAATTACTTAAAAGTAAAAAAACAATAATTTAAAAAACGAACACCCAGAAAGATTCCGTTAACAATCTATGATTATCAATATAACAAACAGTTTAAAAAAAAACAATCAATTCTTCAATGAAACAATACCGATACATGCTACCCAGTATGGTTGTCACATGTACAGTAATAACTTCATGATATACCACTGTTAATTCCAATGCATCAGGTCAAGGATAAATGTCATTGGCGTACTATCAGATATCTACATAAAAAAAGAGACGAAAGATACCAAAGAGACACTCAAACTCATAGATCGAAAACAAAGTGAAAACGCCATGGCAAAAAAAGAAAAATGGCAAACAGACAAATGATAGGATAGTACAAACGACACAACATTGACCACTAAAAACTAAGCAAGACGAACCAAACCAAAATCAGGCGCTCAAGTAAGGTCAGTAGATCCTGCTCCACATGATTTAGAATGTTAAATTCGTAAAAATTAATCTATGTTTTGATGATAAAAAAGAAATAGAATAACATAGGAATAAAGCCATCATCTAAATCTCATAGATTCCTTAAAATAATATATGATGCAGCGTGACCTGCAAATGTTTTTTAAAATGCCGTTTATTCTAATATATTTCATTTCTATTTTCATATTATTGTGTTTGACTATGCATTTTAAAATTTTAAATATGCTGTGAATTCCATCATGATAATCTATATCTTGTAATTGTATACATAAAAATCGGAAACATTCTTAAGAAAAGGAACTCAATGAACAAATAAGAAAACAAATGGGTCTAGTACACTACGTCATAGTGATGAGTCTGCATCGATAAACCTCATTTTAACGATAAAAATATGCTTCAATTTATATTCCATTCACAATATTGGAATTCAGAATAATATAAATCATTCTTTTATCAACAGAAATCGATGACTTAAATTTCCAGCTTAATCAAACGGTGTTAATGACCCCTCTCTGAGAATTGATTGATATGCCTGTTATCCTTTTATAATGTTACATGGGTAAAACACATAACATAGGTTTCAAAATATATTACCCATTCGTCCCCTTATCCTTGGGTGGAGGACATCCCTGTATATATATATTCCATCGTGCTGTTATGGAAATGACATTATAACCTTATTTATTCATTTCTAGTGACTTTTCGTTAATTTTTGTTTTGTGCGAAAGTTAAATAAAGTTAATCATATAAAATCAAAAGAATGTTTTAAAAATAAAAATGATCGAACGGAAAACAAAATCGCTCGTTAACAATGTATAGTCCATGTAGTAAACATATGATAAAGTACTTTGAGTAATTTTTAAATTTAAATGTCAAAAAAGACGACAGGAAAAATTCAGTTTTTTTTTTGTACATCACTATTTATAACTATACGTACTTTACACATATCCGATATCAAATTCTCCCAAGATACAGTATGCGAACAGATGGTAGACGTAATCAATGGTGAGTGGGTTGATAACTCTAAATAGATCGTGACATTTGATTGGAAAACTTACAAATCGGTTTTATGGCAGTATGGAGGTAATAAACCTTTAACATTAAATGTAAACCATTTTTTCTAAAAGGATAAAATCTTTTAATGTCCGGTGATATTTAAGGTTAAGAGAATGAAGCAAAACAACTTCAAAAAGTGTTGATTTCCATTAACAAATTACATGGTTAACCTTATTCTTTGAATGCGTTTTCGGAACCATTAATTTAGCACCACAGCATCCATTATAAGCTGCTTTTTTATGATAATTTGAAGTTTTCTATGAATCATTTCAAGCAAAATTACCGAGCCCCACTGAAATTTAAATGTCAAAATCAAAAGCTCAAAAGTATCCACCGAATGGAAAACCACTGTCATATCACTGACTAGAAACAGGCATTTCGAAATGCAAAAAAGGGTGGATTGAACCTGGTTTTATAGCTAGCTAAACATCTTACTTATACGATATTTGCATATTATTCCATTATATTGACATCACTGTATGAACAAAACAAACAGACACAATACTTATATCAAAGTGTGGATTATGATTTGTATAAGATTCAACATTTGGTTTACTAATTTTTCCTCTCATATGACTTCATTGTGACATCACAACAAAGTGTTTTACACTTACTGCAGATTCATCATTATTCGGTGGGTACCGAATTTCGTGGTTATACGGTTACCACGAATTCCAATGTCCAACAAATTGCAAGTTTTGAATTAGAATTGAAGAAGACTTTTGCAATACTAGTGCCGCGAAATAGAATATCCACTTAAATGTAAGTTTTAACAAATCCACGAAAACTAGTATCCACGGAAATAAATGATTTAACAATATATAATAGCATCTATTCGTTTTAAAATGATCATTAAAGCACTTAATGTCTCATGTATAATGTTAACATTGGTTATTTCTTGCACGTCAGGTTAAGGTTATTGTGTCGTATCAAAGATTTTGATACAGGTTCAACCCACCATTTTTTCCTGTTAAAAATGTCCTGTACCAAGTCAGGAATATGGCCATTGTTATATTATAGTTCGTTTCTGTGTGTGTTACATTTTAACGTTGCGTCGTTTGTTTTCTCTTATTTTTGAGTGTAAATTCACATTGCGATAAGACGTGTCACGGTACTTGTCTATCCAAAATTCACGTATTTGGTTTTGATGTTATATTTGTTATTCTCGGGAGATTTTTTCTGATGCTTGGTCCGTTTCTGTGTGTGTTACATTGTAGTGTTGTGTCGTTGTTCTCCTCTTATATTTAATACGTTTTCCTCAGTTTTAGTTTGTTACCCCGATTTTGTTTTTTGTCCATGGGTTTATGAGTTTGAACAGAGGTATACTACTGTTGCCTTTATTTACCTACAACTTGAGATCGTTATTTTTCAAACTAAAGATCGAAAAGATCGTGCATTTATCTCGTTTATTTTCTGAATATGATTTAAGGACGAATTTTAGATGTTGATGTACATGCCTATAAAATATACGTGAAATCTGCGAAAAACATTCTTAATATTCTTCTCTAATCATCGAATCTTGAAATTCAAAATCTATAGATTTTTTTACGAAATTGATATTAAGATATCATCAGATCCTTGACTTAGTTTTGGAACAGTAACCAATGTGACGCGTTCATCTGAAATATATGATGAATCTGATAGTTTCAGCTATCTTATGTCAACTTCCCTTTCAACAAAGAAACATATCCTCTGCCAAATTGTACGACGGTAAGATATCCCATTGTGTGTGTTCGTGAATGTGAATGTGAAACAAAAACAGGTTTAATACAATTACTACTTTAGTACTTAACAGGATAAAAGTATACTTTTGCTACGCATTTCTTTATTTGAAACAAAGTTAATTCTGCCTAAGGTTTGCGGTAGCCATTTAACTAAGTTAAACCCACCATTTCATCTTAAAATGTCCTGTACCAATTCAAGAATACAGCAAATGTTATCAAATAGTTCGTTTTTATGTATGTTGGCGATAGTTTTTGTTGAACTTCTGTGTTCCGGTTGTTTTATTGTTCAAATGCAAATTTTACAAAGATTTATTGGGTCAAAACAAAGGTGGTATTACACCTATAATATAAATAGTTGATGTGCAGTCATTATCTAAACATTGCCAGTGTTTCGTTTTGTACATTTCTAATGTGACATTTCCGACAATTAAAAAAAGCATTGCAGGGTTATTAGAACTTTTAGAAGTATAATGGGAAAAGTAATTAAGTTTACATTTCACTTATAATTTCATTTGCTTTTCAATTAAGACGAAGAGAATATAAAATTGTATTGTATGGCACATTGGGTAATCAAATCAAAAAGGACATCTCATCCTAATTTCAAACATCCTTGTTCAACTTAATTAAATAAAGAAATGTGGTAATTACAGGTAACTTTTTTATCTTCAGTTTTAAATGTATTGAATCCAAAAAGAAAATAAATTCAATGCGTCAGCAGCATTATTTGCTAGGTTTGAGTGCATTATGCTTTAATATTACAAACAGGAATAATATCATACCCCTATAATGATTAATTTAAATTAAAGATAATCTGATATAGGTCATGAGAAAAAGTATTATATATACTAATGTATTATGCCATCTTGTTGTATAGTATTTACTGATAAGATGTGTTCTGATAAATCATGTTGTTGTCAAAAATCAAAACCAATTTTGCAATCCAAACTTATTTATATTCTTTTTTTAAGAAATAGACAATTAAAGCAACCAATTGTAAACTAAGGGTATTTGTTTTTATATTCTGTTGACTTACCAAGTCAGACGACAGTAAATTGCAAATAATCCCAAGGCTCTCTGAATAAACAGTTTGTCTTCGAAGTAATTTTGAAAGACGTCTTTGAAGCGGTTCAGATTCAGACATTTCACGTAAAGTATAGAATTAAAAATTAAACATTTTACTTCACATATGTACGAGTTTCGCTTTGTATGATTCACATTATGCAAATGACTTCAACCACACACTTGATCAAACACCTTTACTGAAATGTTAAGCATTCATCATACTTATTTAGTGCAGTTTCATGTTTCCTTATATGTATGAGCTATTAAAAGTAACTCTCTTTTTAAGAATAAGAACTGCCAATTTTCCCTATAGATTAACCACACTGCTTTTAAGTCGACTAAATGAAATGAAAATTTTTAATAGGAACTGCTACGTTGTTGTGTTTGAGTTCGTAAGATATGATATTCAGACAAAATCCTTTAAACATGCATCATGTTCATACACGTCATCCAAAAAAGGAAATATATCACTGTTATCCGTTCTTCATCAAGATTAATTTCCTTTTGAAGTAATCTTTCGTTTCTCGGTGTAGCTTCTTTCTTCGTTTCTGTTGCGGTCAACTATTCTTACCAATAATCAAGAAAAAACGAAAGTATTTTAACCTATTGCATTATTGTTATTCATTGTTTCTAACTACTGTGACCATCAACAGGAAGACGCACTCCAAAGGGATTTTAAGAACAATGAGAAAAATCACTTAGTGTTTATGGCTTCTAATATTTAATTACATTTCTTTGTAGATAATAGTGTTCAATAGTGGAGATAAATAATATAATCATAAGGCCGTCAGATTATATTTGTTGTAAACTTTATACAATTAATCAATCTCCTAAATGCATAATGTCTAACGAATGGCTTGTCATTATTATAAATTTTCTAATAAGATCTTATATAAAGATTTTGGGTACACAACTATGCGACACCAATAAAAGAACAACAGTAATCTACAGGCAATATCAGGTCTTTTCCTTTTCATGACAAGCTCTATTCATGTATCTGTTATATTCTGCTAAGAAAATATGTCATATTGCTTGCAAATTAATAGATAAGGTAATGTTTGGTAAGTAAAATCCAGCTCATACGAAATAACTGACAATAGCCATATCATCCTATTTGGAATACTTGAATAGGAGTCAAACACCTATCATATTTATTGCAAGGAATACCGATGAAATCGAGCGTATTCTTCCTCAGCAAATGTATCCAGTTTCGGTATTTAGTAGCGTTGGGGTTGCACAATCTTATCTTGTCTGTTAGATGTTCTGTTGTCATTTTTTGTTTGTGTTTTGTTTTATCTTTGTAACTAGGTAGCCTGTTTTTGTCGACTTTTGCTTTACATAAGCACTTGGTATCTTATCCATTTTGAGGATTACTCCCACCACCTTGGAGATAACTCAGACAAGAAATGAATAAAATTTATATATGTTGCAGTAATTTTCAATCTACAAATAATGATTTTGTTTGAACCTTTTATTTTTGTCTTTCTTCTGCTTGTTAAACAAGAATGTGTCCAAAGTACACGGCCCCACTCGCACTATCCTTTTCCATGTTCCATGAACCGTGAAATTGGGTAATTATCTAATTAGGCATTAAAATTAGAAAGATCATATCATAAGCAACAAGTGTACTAAGTTTCAAGTTGATTGGACTTCAGCTTCATCAAAAACTACCTTGACCAAAAACTTTAACCTGAAACTCCCACTTTCATTTTCTATGTTCAGTGGACCGTGAAATTGGGGTCAAAAGTCTAATTTGGCTTAAAAATTAGAAAGATCATCTCATAAGCAACAAGTGTACTAAGTTTCAAGTTGATTGGACTTCAGCTTCATCAAAAACTACCTTGACCAAAAACTTTAACCTGGACGGACGAACAGAACCACAGACGGACGGACGGACGGACGAACGGAGTCACAGACCAGAAAAAATAATGTCCTCTACTATCGTAGGTGGGGCATAACAAAACGAAATGATATTATGCTTAGACAATGTAATAGAATTTCCCAACACATAAGACAGAACTACACTCACCATCAACAATTTACTCACACCAGAACGTAAATGATCAAACTGAGATAAGTCGAACTTTTCCATACAAAAAAAAAAGGATATGTGACATTATTGCAAAGGCAACAACTATCCAACAAAGTCTAAATGAAATTTAATGTAAGCAATCAAATGAAACCGTTAAGCCTGCAACAATGAGCAAGCCTAATACAATTATTTAGAGGCCAGCTGAATTTTGACTCCAGGTACGGTATTTTCTCGCTGTGTTGAAGACCCATTGGTGGCCTTTGGCTATTTTCTGTTCTATCGTTGTTGTTTTTTTGACACATTTTCCATTATCATTCTCAAATTATTATATTTTGGTACGCATGACGCGATTTTGTCATTAGTAACAATCACGAATGTTACACATATACCCAGCATAGACAACAAAGGATAAGAAGTACCCTTTTATACAAAAGTATGGTCAATGCCAAAGCTATAACAGCTTCTGGACAATTTACAAGAATTTTAAATTCTTCGAATTTATTTATTTGGAAAGTCAAAATCAAAGAAAAATATTCATTCTGGCTATGCGTTATGGCTTTGCTCATCGTTGAAGGTCGTACAGTTATCTATTATGAATGTTTATATCTATGTTATTTGGTCTCTTGTGATGAGTTTCACATTGGCAATCATACCACATCTTCTTTTTAATAAACTATTATCTTTCCTTTTTATTTTATTTGATGAACTTATAAAAGTTATTTAATTTCAAGATCGATCTAGTTATCTTCTATGTTCATGTAAATATCCCCCCTTTTTAATGTAAGAATTAAACAATATTAGAACATTTTTAGCTCAGTTCGATTGATTATTATGTGCATAATTCTATTTTGTTGTAAGAATGAATGAAAAATGAGATCACCAAGATATTTTTACAAAGATGTAGATTATATCAATCAGTTGATATCTGTAGTCAATGGAAATAACATATAGACTGCAGTAACATATGCAGACCAAACTACAATAGAACAAGTACAATTAAATAAACGGTATCAATTTCTCATCGAGTTTCGTCAGTCAATAATTCTTCAGTGATGCTTGAGGCAAAAATATTAAAAAAGTTCAAAGCTTTAAAAAAGAAAACGAAAATTCATTTTTTTTCGTAAAAAGTAAATATTTTTGTCACTTACCTCTACATCAGATAGAAAATAAGGGATGGCCTTAAAGCTCTCAACAGTTTGTCTACGACGTAATTTAGAGAGACGTTTTTGTAGTGGTCCAGATGTGGACATGGCACATTGATCTCAACAGTATAAAATGTATTTAATGTCAGCTGCGATTTCTCCTAAATTTTTGATGTGAATTATCCAAAAACTTTTTTAGTCCATATGACAAATAACTAACTGCAGACTAAATACATTATATATATTCAATGCTAAATCACTGAACGTCTTTTGTGTCATCTGTCAGTTATATGTCCTTAAATCCAGAGGAATCGAGTAAGAATTCTTGTTCCGATATTGAAATTTACATTTCGTTAAACTACCATTTATAGAATGTATTTAATGGATTTGATCAGCTTCATTGACTTGGTTTCTGAGTAATCAAATAGACCAACAAAAAACATGTGCTATTATTTGTTTTTCGTTATGGTATTGAAAACCTTCTTCGTCATTTAAGAAAAAGCTTAAGCTGACATTATTCCTCTCAAACTGTCAAGAGTTTAGGATTACATATGTCAACAATAAAGTAAATACGTCGATGTATCCATTCGGAATATCGTGATCATTTTCTATTTAGAATGTTCGAATTCTTAGTTATTATTTGTTGATTATTATGTTGTATTCAAGGCAATCGTCGAAATGACTGAGAAAATAATAAGTCTTTAACCTTTTATTGATTGTTGTTTATTGTATGCCTTTATTGGTACCATCAAGAGTAAAACGTACTCCAAAGGGATTTAAACTAATCAGACAATCACTTTAGTAATCATGGAGTATAATATCTCAGTTAAGGTGAATTTGATTAAGAAAAATAATCTACTGGATGAATTTCCTTTTGATTACTTTTTTCTTCTTTTTTGACTACAGTCGTAGACAATTTCAGAAAATCGTTTTCTTTTTTTTTTACACATATTCCTGATATCTATAGACATTTCATTTTGACATCAAAAATATCAAATATGGTTAAATCTTATTAAAATATACTGTCTGTTAGTAAAACATGGTTGTCAGTTATTATTTATTTGTTCTTATGAAAGCAAAAGTTTTAAGTTTGATATGAATTATGTGCTCACAAAGCTCGTTTATAGATTAGGATTCAAGTTCACACTTGCATAAAGGCAAATATAAAAAACGATTAATGGTATGATAACAAAAAAGACATTCACAGAATAGAAACACAGCAGTATATATAAGGTCGAGGTAGCAAATACTATTGATTTGATTACAATTACGTTTGAATTATGAATTGAAATTGAATGTACAAAGGTATTGATTCATTTAATCGTGGCAAAACCAAATGCAAAATACTGTCAATTGGGTGGACATTTCCTCCTGTAAATAAAAGGCTGCATTGAGTCATTCAAAACGACAATAGCACGTAGTATGCATAGCTTAGTGATAATATTGCCTTTGTCATCGGGAAGAGTAATGTAAATTAAGGCAACAGTAGTATACCGGTGATCAAAAGCAATAGATCGATTGGGAAAACCAAATCCGGGTTACAAACCAAAGCCGCTAAAACGCAACAACTATAAGAACACAAAGGAACAACAGGAACACCGAGGTGACACAAAAACAAACGCCAACACTCATCGAATCTAAATCTAAGTTCCTAAGAATATGTCTATTATTGTTAGAAACATCTATGCAACATAGATAATAAACACCGTATTGAACGATTTGTTCACTCATGAACAATAACGTTATAGACAATAACCACATGGATGAGTACTAAATATTGATTATAACATCATAGAAAAGTCACGAAAATGCAATGATACAAATTAGGCTTACTTTGTCTTTCATTGTGTGGCTTTCGAGACTATAATGTATCGTTCAAGGCTTTGAATTGGACGACGGTATCTACATGTTCGTTTGTGAATTTATATAGCCATTTTAATTTACATTACAATTTAAAGTTAATATTAGTCGATGAATTACTATCTACGACATAGCAACGCAGAAAAACTTATCTGCTTTTGAACAAATTTGTTTGGTGAACTGTTTAACCAAGTCCTTATAAAATTGAAAATGTAAATGTTGAATGTGTCAAAGCGACAACAACCCGACGTCCATAGATCAGAAAACAGCCGAAGGCCACCAATACGTTTACTTAATCGTCAAAGTAAAGTTTGTAGCGAGGTAATTTTTAATGATTAAGTGTGTGTATGAATTCAAAACAAACACATTTCACGAAGAAAAAACCTTAAACAAATCATACACATGTTTCAAGCTAGCTTTATGAAATTCGTGTAAACTGTTACATTCTAAAACCTCAGGTGAGTCAGCTATATTTGTTTTGAAAACAGAGAGAAGTGTAGCGAATTTATTCTTGATAAATCATGAAATGTTTAGAAAATAAACCGAATCGGAGTCAAATCAGGAATGTTTAAGATGTTTTCCAATTGTTTGATGTGTTTGAGCTTTTTGCCATTTGATAACGGATCTCTGGAGTTGAAGTCATGAAACTTTGCTCAGTGCTGAAATCCATCATTTTGATTGGTTGATTGTGGAGTATGAGTACAAAAAACTGACTCGAAAGTTTAATGACTTCAAGGTCTGAGCACAATTTTCCTTTGAGTTCGGTATTTTTGTTTATTTTTTTTTAGGCAAAGGAGGACTTCTGAAAATGACAAAGTTGTACAATTTTGTGCAGTTAGTCACTGTCCTCATTCTATTTATTGTTAATAATTGATTTGGGCCAAAAAGTGGGAGGTGGCAATAATGTGTCGGGCCAGGGTAAACATGTTTGCATATAAGTCTAATGCTTAGCTTACGTGATGCAAAATTGTAAAGCAGAACAATGTAAGAATAAAATGTACAACTCCGTTTAAAAGACCTTAAATTATCAAATCGGAACGCAGCACAACAGAACACAAAACTTAGTGCGATATAAAAAAATTCAGTCATTGTAAGCTAATTCAAAGCCAATGTCAACTTATAATTAAACCCTGTTTTTAAATATAAAATCATATCCAACGGATTCAGTGCAAAGATATCATACCAATTTTGAGATATCAAATGCGTATCGTCAAGATGAAGAACCATACAGGTTAATTACTGTATGAAATATATTTAGCTATGTTTGAACTAGTCAAATTATTGTTAGTATCGACAAATACAATATTTAAAGAGCTTACTACATTTGAATAATTGTCGTTTTTTATCTGATGGAATAGATGCTACATTTTTAAGCTCTTTAAAATTGAGTGCAATATCAAGGCTACAGAAAATTTAAACAGCTGTCATTCCACAAGCGGAGAATCTTTAAGGCCTCTATATGACAGATCTAACATTCGTTTTGTAATTTTGTAAACGTTGAATCCCAGTTTGCCACGAAAAGCTGATAAAAATTTCAAATAAAAAACATATCAATTGCACTGAAAACTTTACTGATCTTTAAAAAAAAAATGTCAAGGATATAATTTGATTAAAATATCCTTTAACTCTACTTTTCGCTATATAGATGATGTTCTTTCACTAAATAATTTAAAATTTGGTGACTACGTGGAACGCATCTATCCAATCGAGCTAGATATAAAGGATACTACAGATACAGTTAAGTCGGCCTCATATCTTGACTTACATCTAGAAATTAACAATGAGGGTCGGTTGAAAACAAAACTTTACGACAAAAGAGATGATTTCAGCTTTCCAATTGTGAACTTTCCATTTCTAAGTAGCAACATTCCAGCAGCACCTGCATACGGGGTATATATCTCCCAATTGATACGATATTCCCGTGCTTGCATTTCCTATCATGATTTTCTTGATAGAGAGTTGCTGCTTACAAGGAAGTTCCAAATGGTGAAGTTGAAATCATCCCTTCGTAAATTTTACGGACGCCATCACGAGTTGGTTGACCGTTATGTAATAACCCGTTTCACAAATGATATCGGATATGTTCCTTACGTCGTAACTACAATCCCCTTCCCTTTCATGAATGTGACCTACCGAATTAGACTATTTACCGGATTTGTTATCACATAAGTAACACGACGGGTGCCGCATGTGGAGCAGGATCTGCTTACCCTTCCGGAGCACCTGAGAATACCTCTAGTTTTTTGGTGGGGTTCGTGTTGTTTATTCTTTAGTTTTCTATGTTGTGTCGTGTGTGCTGTTGTTTGTTTGTCTTTTTCATTTTTAGCCATGGCGTTGTCAGTTTGTTTTAGATTTATGAGTTTGACTGTCCCTTTGGTATCTTTCGTCCCTCTTCTTGAAAATACTTCAAAGATTTCTATGAAAAATTTGAGATATGAATTACAACATAACCAATACACAGATCAGTATATATGTTGGATGTCAACACAAACTTAATTCTGTCAAATCAGATTATACCTAGAACTATAAATATAAACATGCACATGACCTTTTACTATGACTTTGAGAAAGCTTTCATTTGAATGTAAGCATCCGGTCCTTTCAAAGAATTGCAATTAATGACCTAAGTAATTTTCAAATTAAAGTTTTTAAAACATGATCATTAGGAAGATTAAATGGAGAGATTGCAATAAATCAATATATTTGTTTTATGGAAGCAAAATTGTGAAAAAAAGTTTCAAAGGATTAATAAATGCTGATAATAAATGGGCCAATATATCCATTTTTTAAATCTAAAGATTTGTTTATATATATCAACTGCAAGCAATTTTTCTGTACTAATTTGATTATTATTTTGTATAGATAACCTTGATATGAGACTAAATGTCCCCAAGGTCATAATGAATTTATTGCATTGAATATGTAGCCAATTTGTCTATGGTTGGTAACAAATAAAACTTAGTTGCAGGGGTTATCATCCGGTAACGCTCATTTTTTGATGAAATGTGGTTTTAAGTTAGGCACCTTGAAACTATGACTGTTTACTGATCTTGTATTGATACTGTTTCTCGAATTATTGTCTGGAAACACATAAACGCCAGTGCATTTATTTAATACTATATTGTTTGTCTAAAACTGTGTTGTGTGTTATAAACCGACTAAATAGATGTCATCATTGTCCTATTTAAATAACGTATGCACTTACGATTTTTCAGTACCTATGTTTCATGTCGTTTATTTTTAATTGAAACATACTGACACTGCAAAGTTATACTTAACAAACAGTTTTACAACAATTTGCAAATATGATGATTTAAACTTTCCTTATGTCAATTAAGTATAGCAAATTCAGTATACAGTTAATATCTTAAATCGATAAAAAGATACAAACAAGATAATAGCAAAATCTAAGGGAATCTTATAAACTCTAAAATGTAGTGAGACCAGTGCAACAACAGTAGTATATCGCATTTCATAAGTCATAAATTGATTGAAAGAAAACAAATCTGGTTACAAATTAAACTTGGGGAAAACACATAAACTATAACAGAAAAAGATCGGAACAACAGAAACACTGAAGTGCAACAAAACTAACGCCAATGCATTACACATAGAAACGAACTACTGCCATATTCCTTTCTAGGTACCGGACACGTTAACAAAAATTGTTGGGTTGAATTTCATACTATATATGCATCCCGAAATCCCAATTTTTGAAATCACACTCGGTCAACATGTGATAATGTTATATTAATTGCATGGCCAAGCAAGCTAGTTCATATACTATGAACTCTAAAATGCCGCCAATTTAGTAAGGATGACTTTATAAATTCAAAAACGTGTTGAAATTGATATTTTTATTGCATTGGCAGATATGTTAAACACATGGACATCTTTGGAAAATTCTCTTGTTGCAAAGTATTATTTTTGGTGAAACCCTGGCTACTGAATATCTATTGCTAGATCTCAAAATTTTGACAGTTTTTGCAGTTTTGCATTGAATGCATTTTATGACTTTTGAAATGCAAACGAATAGGAGAAAATGCAAAACTTAAAATATTCAGTCTAAAATATGAATTTGACAGGCTAATGTCTAGTGACATCTGAAGGCTACTATTATTTTGTTTTTGTAAAACTGAACAAGCACATTCTAAACCCAAACCAAAATCTGATAGCAAATAATGCTTTATATGTTTGTTTATTAAAATATCCTTTAATTTGTCAAAGGTTATTTACAATGCAAAATGAAAAACAAAAAAAAAAGTTCAAACTTGTAATATTTTATCAAAATTAGGCGACGTGAACCAAATCATTCAGGCCAAGTTACAAATGCAAACGACAATACTAAGTTAGATTTATAATTTTCTAGTTTAACTATAGAAAAATACAAAAGTGACTTAAACTTATACATTATGTATACTTAAATTGGTTTAGTTAAAATTAGCAGACTACACATAACAATATGTTAGTTAATGGATTGTTTACAAGTGTTATATATGAATATTTCTGACATCCAACATTGCAGAATATAAGAATATTCTATTTGGCATTTTGATAGTGCATACACAATGTATTCGTTAAAAACACCAGGAGTAAATGTTATTTCTGTAAAAAGGTATATATAATTTCGTTCTTTTAATATATAGAGTTGGTAAAATCGATATCAAGTAAATAAGACTTACCTTTTTGGGAACTCTCAGAAACCTGGAATCTAAAGAAAAATAGAAACATTTAGGTGAAATGTATACAAACGATGACGAAGTGTTATGACTATATTCCAAAAAATCAACCGACGAGAATCCGAAAGAATTTACATGCTATAAAAGAGGGACGAAAGATACCAAAAGGACAGTCAAACTCATAAATCTAAAACAAACTGACAACGCAATAGTTACATAAATCAACATACACTATTCTGATGTTTTAGACTACTTTGTTATACATTTCTAAATCGTTTCCCTTCTATAGAGATTTTGATTTTATGAATGATAAGACTACACATTTATTTCTACACTCAACCCAGAATTTAATATGCTGATGTAGAAATAACAAATGAATAACAGTGAGTAAGTCATTTCGATATGGACACTACAGAAAATTGTATCAAAAATTGAAATATTTTAGTTTATTGGATTGTTTATAATTACACAAAAATAATATGTAACTGAATGAGAGAATAACACTATTCCAACAGTAAAATTGTTACTAGAAAAAAAATGTATAATACAATTATCTTCTATTTAGCTTAGAACTTGCCAACACCACATAAAGCAAATTAAATTCTCTGTTGGAAAAGTATTGAATATTTTGGAAAATTCAAATTGCTGTGGTATGATACATGGAAAGTATGCAATATCAGGAACATTGTATTATTTTCTTTTATTAAATTGAAGGGTTACACTTTCTTAAGAAATAGAATATTTGATTAGATAATAAACGATTGGGTCAAATGTGTTTAGAGACAATATACAAGACAGCCTGAAAATAAATATTGTTTGGTTTATGTGAAAAGCAAAAATGGAAGAAGAAAAACAATCTAAATTTATTTAATTGATTATTAGTAAACGTTTGTATTGATTTAATTTTATAAATATTTAGAACTGAAAAAGGTATTTGCGTGTTAGGTCAATTATTCCTGATCGACCAAATTGGCTTTATCATACATATATGTGGAACAATAGAATTTTCAATAATTTACTGACAGTATAAAAAAACAATATAGTTTATGCATTAATCCACATATGTATTGAAACTTATCGTTTCTTTTGAAAAAAAATGTTATATTTACAGAAATTATAAGCAGATTGATAACAAAATTTACAAACTCAAAAAACTCAGAGCAATTAACCCTACCAATAAACACTCCACCAAAAAAGTACACGTACACACAAAAAAGAAACAGCAACGAGGCATCTTTAAAAACTTACAACTCGTTTTGATTTGTAATGAATCATAAACGTATTTTATTTATATTGTCTGATTAATACTATAAAGATTCAGAAGATGGGATATGAATGCCAATGAAACAACTCTCTATCTTAGTAATAATTTGTAAAACTAAACAATAATAGATGAAAAATGTCGGGACAACACAAAATATATTACACGTAGAAGTTACTCCAACAGTAAAATTGTTATTAGTAAAACATATATAATCTAATTATCTTTTATTTAGTTAAGAACTCGCCTACACCACATCATGCGTAAAAAGAACTGTAACTCTAATGCAAATTAATTCACTGTAGGAATTGTATTGAATATTTGGGAAAATACAAATTGCTGTCGTATGCTACATGGAAAGTATGCAATATCAGGAACAATGTATTTCTTTCTTTTATTAGATTGAAGGGTTATACTTTTTTTAAGAAGTAGGCTATTTGATAAGTTGTAAACGGATTGTTTCAAATGTGTTCAGAGACCATATACAAGACAAATTGTAAATACATATGTTTTGGAATACGTAAAGGGCAAAGATAGAAAAGGAAATACTATGAATTTATTTAATTGATTACTAGAATACGCTTGTATTGATTTAATACAGTAAATATTTAGAACTGAAAAAGGTAGTTTAGTCGCGTGTTATGACAACTACTCCTTGTCGACCAAATTGATCTTTTTTATATATACATGTAGAACAATAGAATTTTCTAAAACTTACTGACATATATATTTCATACATATATATTGAAAACTTCTCGTTTCTTTTGAACAAAACGTCATCGTTACCGAAATAATAATCAAACTGATAATCAAATTTACAAAAAACAAAAACCTCAAAATTATTAACCATACCAACTACATACGACACCACCAAAAATGTACACCTTTACACAAAAAGACCAACTCGACAAACATAAGGTTCAGATACCTTTAATTTGTTACACAGCATGTGTAATTATTGCACATTCTAGGCATCTTTAAAAACTTAAGACTCGTTTAAATTTCTAATGAATAATAAACGTATTCATTGATATTGTCTCATTAATACTAAAAAGATTTAAGAAGATGTGATATGAGTGCCTATGAAACAACTGTCTATCTTAGTAATTATTTGTAAAACTAAACCATTAGAGACCAGAGTACGGCCTTCAACATAGAGCATTGACCTACATTGATCAGCAAGCTATAAAGAACCTCTAGAAATGACTAGTGTAAAACCCTTCAAACAGGTAAATCTCGACAATTTAGAGAAACCTCTTGCAAAGCACAGCAAATTGCACGGAACTACATAGATATGATGTATGCACTTGATTTCATCACATACATGACCGTTAAAGGCAAGATGTTTACATTTATACCAATATTGATATATAAAGAAAATGCCAAAGCACAGTGCGGGCATTTAGGGGATGGTGGGCTTCATATATCATAACAATTGCAAAAATTCAATCAAAATAATAATCAAACTGATAATCAAATTTACAAAAAACAAAAACCTCAAAATTATTAACCATACCAACTACATACGACACCACCAAAAATGTACACCTTTACACAAAAAGACCAACTCGACAAACATAAGGTTCAGATACCTTTAATTTGTTACACAGCATGTGTAATTATTGCACATTCTAGGCATCTTTAAAAACTTAAGACTCGTTTAAATTTCTAATGAATAATAAACGTATTCATTGATATTGTCTCATTAATACTAAAAAGTTTTAAGAAGATGTGATATGAGTGCCTATGAAACAACTGTTTATCTTAGTAATAATTTGTAAAACTACACCATTATAGATCAGAGTACGGCATTCAACATAGAGCATTGACCTACACCGATCAACAAGCTATAAAGAACCTCTAGTGTAAAACCCTTCAAACAGGAAAATCAAGGTCTAATCTATTTAAGCACCACACCAACAAACGAGAACCACTACATAAGGTTCCTGACTTAGGACAGGTGCATGTATTCCTCAGAGATGTATTTTAGTATTTAAAATGTGAACTATAGAATTTTAAAGAAATAAAGTAAAGTTTGTAAGTATTGTTCATTGTATAGACTTGGATAGATAGGTCGCTCATTGGCACTTATACCACATATTATCATATCTGAAGCTGTTAACATTTAGATTTTAAATGGAATTTAAACTCTTTAGTATTCGATGTAACAGACTATGAGTTAAATGGCTTTCAGGTTCATGTTGTTGATTGAATTTTGTTATGAAATATGAAGCCCACCATCCCTTAAATGCCCGCACTGTGCTTTGGCATTTTCTTTATATATCAATATTGGTATAAATGTAAACATCTTGCCTTTAACGGTCATGTATGTGATGAAATCAAGTGCATACATCATATCTATGTAGTTCCGTGCAATTTGCTGTGCTTTGCAAGAGGTTTCTCTAAATTTTCGATTTGTGCGTTCCTGGTAAAGGTACATCAAATAAAAGTTCTTTGGAAAGAATCACTTTAAAAACGGTTTTTGTAATTTTTGAGTAATGGGTCGATACCTCTGGTGGTGGACTGTAAGCTCCATTGTATATATCAGTCTAGACGATAAGGCTATGGCATTGGTATTATTTATGACATATTTTTCTGCTTTTCCTCTTTGAGAAATTATCCAAAAAGAAACTATAAAGAACATATGGCTCCAGATGCTTCAGGCAAAGTTAACCTTGGGTGAATTTGGCTTAACACTTTTGTTAAGCCAAATTCAAGTTCTTTTTTTCTCGGTTATATGAGTCTTCGCGTTTTCAAGTAGAAATAATACATCTTTGGCTTTCAATGTTTGGGTTAAATCATTTGAAATCACTGCTCTGTTCATAAAAAAACAAATACATGTAGTACTTACAAATGAAAAAGATAACTTATAATACATCCGAAATGTTTTTTCTGGATTTACCTTTATCAGGAACGCTCCATGTCAGAACTTGAAAGCCAATATGATCAACGTGGACCTAATATATAATTGTCTTTTGTGGACCTCAGTTGTTTTGACGTCGTATTTACGCTTTTTACCAAAGTGGTTTGCTCATTTTCGACCTATAAGATTTGAACGCCCACATGGTATTTCCCGCTTCTGTTCTACTTAATTATTCTTAAATTGCATGTATATGAACCTTTCTTCATTTCCTTTTTTTTACACTATAGCTTTAATTTTGTTCATTCATTTCACTGTGCCTTTTCATGTACTTGTTATATGAAAGAGCTTGTTGATTACATAGCATACCAATACCAAATTGTCCATTAATAAATATTATATCATACGTTTCATAGATTGAATCTGATCCAATCAAACATAAATATAATATAGAAATAATTGTGAACGTTTCCCAAGTGACAATAGTTCCATCATAATTTTGTTTGGAATTCAGATTTCATTTATCCTTTTATAAATTGTAGTTATGTCGCCACGATAGATAAAACTAATATATTACATTGGCTTTATATGAACTAACTCGCTAGAGAAATCTAGAAGATCAAGTTTGTATAATGTCAACTTTGAGGATAATCCATCAATGTATGCAGAAATTGCATCGGGTTTTCATTTCCCAATGAGATACACTGCCCTAATATAAACATGAAGGGATTTATAGCAACATGTTATAGATGGTTTCATTCGAATTTACAGAGTATTTGTAGTTAAATATACATTTTATAGTTCGTGATGTGTTTGCTCAGACCTCAGCATTATAAATAGTAAAAACTACAAGGGCCAAAGAAGCGTAAAACACAATGGAAATGATATACGTTGTTTGATATTAAAATGAAAAAAATGAATAAAAAATATATTCTATCTACTATTGAAGCCAATTTAACCAATCTATAACCAAGAGTATCGCACATTTGTAAACAAGGAAGACTATATACGAGTAATGTTACTTGATGATTGATTGATGTATGATTAAAGTGGCAAATATTTTATGCATATTTCGGACAACCACAAATTGACAATATGGATATTACAGTCATTCCTTATAATTTAATTCTAAATTGAATTTTAAACTGGAGTAAATCATGAAAAAAACGTTGGGTTGTAACAGCCATTGACAAAGTTACGTCTATGAGCTGATGGACAAAACACTGTCAGCCAATCAGAAAACGCGTTACATCCAAAATTTAATTATTTCAAAATAAAATAACAAAAATACTGAACTTAGAGAAAAATCTAATCGGAAAGTCCGTAATCACATGGCAAAATCAAATAATAAAACACATCAAAAACGAATGGACAAGAACTGTCATATTCCTGACTTGGTACAGGCACTTTCAAATGTAGAAAATGGTGGATTAAACCTGGTTTTACAGTTAGCTAAACCTCTCACTTGTATGAGAGTCGTATCACATTCCATTATATTGTCACCGATGCGTGAACAAAACAAACAGACACAATAGTTAAAAATGTCAAAAATAGGGGTACAGCAGTCAACATTGTGTTATCATCTTAATCAATATAAAAACAACAAATGTAACGAAGAAGCACAAAAAGGCATACATCCCTCTCACATCAAATTCCGTTATATTTACAATGATGCGTGAACTTAACAGACATAATAAATAAAATGGTAAAAATATGGGTACAGCAGTCATCATCGTGTAACAATTTTAAAAGGAACAATTTAACGGAACACAAAAACATCTATCTACAAACACATTCATTGATTTGCATGTCTGACGTCAGAAAATTTTATACGTCACATAGATTTGTCGTTCAATGTATATATAAACAATTTTAAAATTGTACATATGCAATGTTAGCATACAGGGTTAAACAATCAAAAGTATGTAAGAATTAATTTCTGAAATAGACCGAGATTTAAAATAGTCCAAAAGTAAGATAAATAGGAAGGCGTTCGACTGGAAATGAAAACCAGAAAAAGAGAATTTGTTGGATAAGAACAGGAAATTTACCCTGCAACAGGACATAAAAAATGTATAGTACTTTACTGTTTATGCCGTGTAGTGTATTCTAAAACCAGTTGTTAGCATGATAGGGGTTATGTTTTTCTCATATATTTTATAATGACATGATATTTAACCCCTGGTGGAAGGGATTGTGCTTGATCTTCATATGATGAAGACATAATCTTTCAATCAGTTTAATTGATGTCTGACGCTGTCATGTCAATAACTGCTATTACGAGTAGTCCTTTGTTAATGTATGCATCATTGTCAGTTTGCTTAATTTCTTTTGTTACCTGTTCTGATATCGGACTCGGACTTTTTAAAACTGAGTTTTACTGTGTACTTATTGATGTATGTTTGTTTATTCTACATCAACTAGATGTTTTGGTGAGGGTTGAGATGTCCCAAAACATATTTCACCCCGCCATATTTTGCGTCTTTTTAAAGTCACCAAACAAGTTTTCAGTCTTTATATTCGATCGATTGTTGAACTGACGTTGAAAGTCAATATAATAATACTTCCACGAACTGATGCTGTTTACAGTCGAGACGATCGAAATCACAATTGAGTTATAACCCTTTCTAAAAGCCCGGATTATGATTTGAATATACATCATAAGTTGCATAAAGATCAAACGAAAAAATGCTGACAATTAAACACTATCTAGGTTCGACATTCGTATTTTGCTTAAAGGCTTTTAGATCAATACTGTACTATTTTGAAAAAAAGATTCTTAGTAAATTGTGATATTTGCCTTTCAGTATTGTATACTCATTGAAAATTATAATGTTGATTAATGTCTCACCATCTTTGTCTTCGTCCCCATTCAATTTTTCAGGTCTGTCTAAAAACATCAAAGGAGAGACTCGAGGAGATGGAAGAATACTTATAGTCTCGTTTTCATATTGCACATTTATAGCTATCTGTCTCAGTTCACGACATAATGAAGAAACCTCGCCATCTGTAATGATACTGTTTTCTCTGTAAAATACCAGAATAATGATATATACATTTGTGAAATACATTAAAATATCATGTGACCAGTAAAAGTTTCAAAATAAGGTTTTGATTTACAGGCGGCAATCGATTTCTAACTGCCAAGAATATCATAGAAACTGATTATCTGTCTTTTAATCATTGGGTATGTTTCAAAAGACATTCATGCACTTTCGCTTTTTTGCATTCTTAGGGGTGAGGAAAATATTTGATGAATAATCAATTGTTTTTCTTTAGTCAATAAAAAAGTTTGAAAAAGCAACATCGTAGGGACATATACCATACAGACTGTCGTCATTTTGTTTTGATGTAATGATAATGACTGGTCCATCATGAGGGACATTCATGTTCGTCAATTATTTTTGTGTTACTTTTCTAAAAATATAAATGTATAATCTATCATTTTTGTAATCGCTGCTTTGCTGTTCATGTTGTGTACACATTGTATATTTCCTAAGAATAAAAACAATTATTATTAAAATAAATCACAATATATCTTTACTTGTTTGGACAAAAGTATATAATATGTACAAGGGTTTTAAAAGAAGATTATCAATATATTAATAAATTTATGACTTATTTTACCCCGAACGCAAATTTGCGTGCAGTAGATACTTACGGAATACCTGTAATAATTTCTATGAAGAAATAAACTTAAAAATGTGATACACACTGAATAACCCGTGTAACGGGTTATATTAAAGTGTGAAAATACTGATATTTGCATAGTATTAATAGTATTACGTACTGCTTGTGTTCATATCATAGTATAGTATAACTGTTTGCTGTTGCACTCAAGTTGTACTATATGTAAATATAACCTTCTATTAAACTAAGATTACCCAATTATACAAGATCGTGTCTTCCAATACATATTAGCTGTATCTCTCATATTTAAGCTCACCATGTGTTTATATGACTGTCAAAACCAGAAATCCTTTACTTATTGACCTCTTGTCTATTAGGAAAAGGTGGAGTGAGATATTTGATTGTCTTTAATTTTACATTTTTCTTAACTTGACGCATTGGTACCACACTTAGATACCCCAGCTGGTGGGCGGTAAGTTCACAAGAGTAGTATAAGCATATAAGCATGCATGTTGGTACTGGTATGGAAATACGGATATTGTTTGATTGAAATTTGCTATCGAACTGTCTTAATTTTACTATCTCCCTCGGATTCCTTGCCTGGATTTGCTTTTTACTTGAAGTCTTCTTTGGGTTAATCAGCTCTTTTGGGTATATGTTTTTGCTTCGAGCATCACTGAAGAGACATTTATTGTTGAAATGCACATCTGTTTCAGTAAATTTGGCAACATTGATGTCATTGCCTTAGACTGTAAGGTGTTGGTTGGGGTTGAAATTTGAAACTATTCTTAAAAAGAGTAGATCCCAGGTGTTATAAAACTTGTTTTACAGTGTAAGTGTGCGCCAAGTGTGGAAATATATGACAAAATATATCATTATAGTTATGATAATATTAGATGGTAGTGACACATAATTCTTTTTTGCTGGACAATTGTATCCGAATCGGTTTCTATATTTCTACATAACTTAATTTCAGTCAAATTGAAATTATTATAGTTGTTTTTGTACAATAAACTCTGAGGTAAAAAAAAAAAAAAACATATTTCAATAAGCCTTTACTTGAAATATTCCTTAAAGCGACAACATTTCTTATTGGTATCTCTAGAACTTTATCAAGTTATACGGCTTTTATATTTATTCCAAGCTTGAAGAATCTTTCTTGTAGCAAGTAACACTATTATTCCGTCATCGTAACAACTAGGGTAATTCTTTGTCTACGTAATTTCAAATTTATTGATGAAACTTCTTAGCCATTATCAGATGCAATAGATAGCCCTTAGTCACACCTGACATTTTACGTAAAATATATTTCCTAATAGCTAACGCTTTCAACGAGCTTTCTCCTTAGTTACCAGGCTTCTGATCCATTTCATAGTTCATAATTTGATTTCACTTTCATTGCAACAAGTAGCGTGGTCGTAAGTATATGTATACATGGAAATAGCTATTATACAATCAGGTCTCCGTTATTTTGTGTCTCTTATATAATGCATATGGACTTGATGTGTTTCAACATTTCTAGGATAAATCTATAAAAAAAAACATGCTACATCCATCGAATTATAAGTGATCAGCAGTCTACAGTTTCTACTTCAAACATATTTTTGAATTTGGGATTAGAATTCTGCAACAAGTTGTCGGCACTCCAATGGGAACCAACTGTAATGGTCGACTTTTTCTTATTGTCATATGCGCCAGAATTCCCTCGGACACTTATAAAACACAAGGTACTTTATTGAACAATTCCAAGCTTCCCTGATTTTCAATTGGTCCCATCAATTTACCTTTCTGAACTAAAGATAAAGAAACCACAAATAGAGATTCGTCAACCTGTTCATGTTCCTTACGTCGTAATTACAATCCCTTTCATGAATATGACCTACCGAATTAGACTATTTACCGGATTTGTTATCACACAAGCAACACGATGGGTGCCACATGTGTAGCAGGATCTGCTTACCCTTCCGGAGCACCTGAGATCACCCCTGGTTTTTGGTGGGGTTCGTGTTGTTTATTCTTTAGTTTTCTATGTTGTGTCATGTGTGTTTTGTTTGTTTGTCTTTTCATTTTTAGCCATGGCGTTGTCAGTTTGTTTTAGATTTATGAGTTTGACTGTCCCTTTGGTATCTTTCGTCCCTCTTTTATACACACATACCCCAGAAGTTGCCTACAGTCAGTACTTTTCTAAACTCTTACGATATTGCAGCTGCTACTCTGACTTTGTAGAACTTCATCGGTGTCTGAACCAAATATAAATGACCTAGGGTTTTGCCAAACAAATGCTTTACATTTAAATATCAAGTGTCTTCACAAATAACTTGAGTTATTGAGCATATGTGCTGACGTTGTGTATGCTACTTTATTATAACTCAGTTATCATTTTCTATTATAAAATAAGTACACAATATTTTGACTATTTTTCAAATTTTAAGTGTTGAACTATTTGACCTTTCAATAGTTTCCAACTACTAATATTGGACCGTGACGAAACTATTTGATCGCAAGCGTCATTACATTTGGCAGAATTTAAAATGCAGCTACGTGATCTGATGTTTTTGAAAATGATGCGGGAGTTATGACTTCGCGTTTAACCTATTGTAGCTAGGGTTTGACATCAGAACAGAACTTAGCTTAGCATTTCAGAATATTTATGAAGTAAACGTTCAACAGTATGGTTTAGTTTCTGCTTTTTATATAGCGATAGTTAATCTATTGTCTTTGTATTTTTCGATATAGTGAAACACTAACTGACTGTATTTCCTCGAAATAGTAAGTTTATTGTTCCCTCAGCTACACATCAGGCCAATAGTTGCTCCAAGAAGGATAATAAAATTACTTTTACACTCATACCCCGTCAATAAGTGTACAATGTTCTTTTTAGTTTTACGACTCTTTGACATGGCTCGATAATGGTGCATCCGACTATCGGGATTTGGCTTCCGTTCCTAGTGCTGGTATGTCGCAAGATGTGATTTAATGCCACAAAAGGTGTTTACTAGAGTTGATTTGTTCTTTATTCAACAATGAAAACTTATGTTAGGGGCTTTGGTAGAATTACTATCAACTGCAATAATTTTTATGTTGAAATGTTTGTCCTACATATTAGTATGTCTTTTTGTAGTCAGTTGTGTAGTACGTTTGTAATGTATGTATACACAGGTCTGGCTGCTGTGTCCCAATTTATGTCACAGATATGCATGTTTGGGTTGCTCTGCAAATGTTGTCTGTATAACGGAACTTTACAAAGGTGTCGTGCAAGTGAAAGGTCAAGCTAGATAATGTTTAACCCACAATTTTCTTTCGAAAAGCCGGTTCAAAATCGGAATACAATTGTTTTCCATTAGTTCCGTTGATTGGATATAGTTAAACGTTTGATTTTGTAGATTTTGTGGACATCTCCCGTTTCGAAATTTACCTAGGAGTTCAGTACTTTGGTGAATAACTGTTTACCTTGCAAGCTAATAAGGGTCTAGTACGAACATGAGGTTCCTTTAAATCTTGTTTCTCGTCCTATGCAAAGGAGGGACGAAAGATACCAAAGGGACAGTCAAACTCATAAATCAATTGATTTGCATACTTGACGTTAATTATCAAACCATTCCCTATTAGATCTCAATTTTGACGTATACTGTGTAATGTATAGATTATACATATACATACATTACTTATGACAGACGGCAAAGAATGATACTCACTTGACTATATGTTTCTGGCTTAGAACAGGTTATTAAAGATTGCAATGGGAGGGTTACAACTGTTTGAGAGCTCTCTTTTCCATTATAAGTTAAAAGGATCAGCTGTTTTAAATTTAAGTTTTTGCACAGATAAAATCAAGAAGAAAAAAAATTGAGAACTTATATAAAATTCATGGCCGAGATTTGTGAAGTCGCACTACAACCTTGTTTTCCTCAACATGTTACAAAAACAAATTTTATTTCAATAAATCAAGTACTGGTATTCAAGCAAATTCCAGAATCCTTGAGTTCACACCTGAGTATTGAAAATTCAAAGGAATTCGTGTCGACGTATATTGATTTTGTTCAGTAATTGCAATGAAATTTGGCTCACTGGGGCGCTAGTTTTTCCACGTATTCAAGGGTTCAGTCGGTTACAGTAATTGTTGTATTTTCTAAAATGTCTTCGTGGCGGTTTGGCTATCCAAGACTCTGGAGACCATCTTTATTTGTTTGATCGATATTTCAGATTAATTTTATTTGCAACCTTGGAAGAAAAACACTTAAATTAGGTAAACGTCAATTATTTTGATGACATTTAATATCTGTTTACAATTTTTTTCCCTACATTAATAATTATTTTTCAGAGAAACTGTCAAAGCTTCGCCATTACAACTGAGGCAAGTGAAATGTCTATCAAAGGACTGGTTAATGTTTGCATATCAAAAAGATAATTAAATAGACAGACAAAGGTTGGTAAATCATGCTTTCAAGTCAATTCCAATAATTTTGTTGAAACTGTAAGAGTGTTTATAATTAATCAACTTCACACTTACAGCTATGAGGATATCTGTATAAAAGAAGGCCGTTACTTGGTAATTTAGATATAGACATATATACACAAACCAATTGTCTAAAGATAATCGAATATTGACAACATTTTGAGACCTAAATTCCTCGTAAAGTGCACAAGAACTTCTCATAAATAGGTTGATTATATCAGAAGAATACAGACAACGTCCATTAAAAAGGATTTAAACTATATTCATTTACAATAAGTGCCATTGCAACATAAGAAAACGACGAAAAGACGAAATGATTAACCTTATGTTTTACCTTTTATGTAACTTAACAGTAAGCAGAAAATATACATCTATTACACAATATTGAGGAAAAATATTAACCCTCGACTACGTTTATAGCTTATGCAAAACAGCATAACAAGATAATGTCTATTGTTTCAATTAATGCCAGTTTTGTTCTATTTGTTGTTTTAGATAGTCCCATTGTTTTTTATATTGTGTTGTCTTCAAAATTTTCTATGTTGTGCCCAGTATTCTCCTTCTCCGTCCAGATCACCATACAAGCGAATCATCCGTTCGTAAATATAGTTTGATAAATAAACTAAGAGGAAGAAACGCATCATTCGAAGCCATCTCAAAAGGACAAGGTAGTCCCCATTATAGAATTAAACGTGTCATACAATTCAAATGTGTATGTTTGGGTATAATTAAGTGAAATTAAAGTAAGATATTTTTCAACAACTGTCATTTACAACACAAAAGTTCTGGAAGGTAAACAGCTACGAAAATACTAAGAGACACATGGTTGATGACTTCAACAAGAAGAAACATCAAATCATAATAACAAAACGATTAAAACAGTAAAATTCATGTCCCCTCAATAAAAAACAACAGAAATTTTAAATTAAAAAAAAACATTAGCATTCAATCCATATATTTGATTGTAACGATTATAGTATTCAGAAATTAACGTTAGCAAAGTTTAATACCTCGTAGAGTCATACAACGCCTTTTTATTGTGGTTCTAACGAATAAAATAATGAATATTGTAAAAATTATTTGCGTTTCGAACCTGTAAACAATATAACAAAAGTTTACGTGTGAAATATTGCAGTAAATACACTTCATTTTGATTTACATTGTAATAAATATAATACTTTTAGCAATCATATTACATGACTATTTGGAGATATTCTGGCTTTGAATGACGTTTATATCCCCTGCAGTTTACACGTCATTTCAAACAGGATATTTAGACAGTTTATAGCAAGTTATTACACCTAGGTTATTATTAATATGATTGCTTTCAAAAGTGTTTCAATACAGACTAGATAAAGTATGATTATAAAAATGAAGCCTTGTCGCCATTTTTTTTATACATATTTGCAATTTTCGAAATACCTATTCGTAGTGATAATCGTTTTAATAGTTTCATTTATCGTTTTTGTGCATTGACTATGAATGTAAAAAGGAGAAAATAATATGAAAATATTGTAAAATATTTTTTCTACTCGTTCTTACTTCATTTTGCAAAAGAAATTCACATAAGTACCACTACAGAAATCATGTTACTGCATTCTTTGTATTCATGTTCACAGAAAAGTCCGTTTTCCATGTACACTGTTTACCAAATCTAACAATTTTACACAACCTATAGCTCGAAAACATCGCTGACCGATATGGTATTGTATGTTTTAAAATAGTGTTTCAAGATCAACATGCAAGAAAGCAAAATATCATGTTTTCGAGCTTTTCGTAGAACACGTAGAAATTTGAATGTAGATTGAAATTCTATTGATCACGGAATGGTGAGAATTGTGTATGATTTTTATATATTTGACCATAAAAAACGGAATGTTGTTAGTCCATGATTTTTTGGGGTAAACGGTCTAATGATGCATCGTGGAGGTTTACACGGTTGAATAACTGTAATAATGAATAGCACATGTACATATAAATTATTGATGCTGTGTCTACTTCAAGCATATTCGTTTTTAGCGTCGGGACTCAAAGTGTGGCTTAAGATTTCATGGTTTATGAGCACATAACTCAATACGAAATTATTTGATTTATACTACTCATATGCAATGGGTCACAACGGTACCTGTGGTGGTGATGTTAATCAGTAAACTAGAGGCTCTAAAGAGCCTGTGTCGCTCACCCTGGTCTATGTGAATATTAAACAATGGACATAGATGGATTCATGACAAAATTGTGTTTTGGTGATGGTGATGTGTTTGTAGATCTTACTTTACTAAACATTCTTGCTGCTTACAATTATCTCTATCTATAACAGTACTTTCTGTGGAAAATGTTATTGAAAATCTTCAAATTTTAAGAAAATTGTTAAAAATTGACTATGAAGGGCAATAACTCCTTAGGGGGTCAATTGACTATTTTGGTCATACTGATTTATTTTTAGTTCTTACTTTGCTGTACATTATTGCTGTTTACAGTTTATCTCTATCTATAATAATATTCAAGATAATAACAAAAAAAAACAGCAAAATTTCCTCAAAATTACCAATTCAGGGGCAGCAACCTAACAACCGATTATCCGATTTATCTGAAAATTCCAGGGCAGATAGATCGTGACCTGATCAACAATTTTACATCCTGTCAGATTTGCTCTTAATGCTTTGGTTTTTGAGTTATAAGCCAAAAACTGCATTTTACCCCCATGTTCTATTTTTAGCCATGGCGGCCATCTTGATTTGTTGGCCGAGTTACCGGACACAGTTTTTTAACTAGATATCCCAATGATGATTATGGCTAAGTTTAGTTAAATTTGGCCCAGTAGTTTCAGAGGAGAAGATTTTTCTAAAAGATTACTAAGATTTACGAAAAATGGTTAAAAATTGACTATAAAGGGCAATAACTCCTAAAGTAATCAACTGACCATTTTGGTCATGTTAACTTATTTGTAGATCTTACTTTGCTGAACATTATTGCTGTTTACAGTTTATCTCTATCTATAATAATATTCAAGATAATAACCAAAAACAGCAAAATTTCCTTAAAATTACCATTTCAGGGGCAGCAACCCAACAATGGAATGTCTGATTCATCTGAAAATTTCAGGGCAGATAGATCTTGACATGATGAACAATTATACCCCATCAGATTTGCTCTAAATGCTTTGGTTTTTGAGTTATAAGCCAAAAACTGCATTTTACCCCTATGTTCTATTTTTAGCCATGGCGGCCATCTTGGTTGGTTGGGCGGGTCACTGGACACATTTTTAAAACTAGATACCTCAATGATGATTATGGCCAAGTTTGGTTAAATTTGGCCCAGTAGTTTCAGAGGAGAAGATTTTTCTAAAAGATTACTAAGATTTACGAAAAATGGTTAAAAATTGACTATAAATGGCAATAACTCCTAAAGTGGTCAAATGACCATTTTGGTCATGTTGACTTATTTGTAGATCTTACTTTGCTGAACACTATTGCTGTTTACAGTTTATCTCTATCTATAATAATATTCAAGATAATAACCAAAAACAGCAAAATTTCCTTAAATTACCATTTCAGGGGCAGCAACCCAACAACGAAATGTCCGATTCATCTGAAAATTTCAGGGCAGATAGATCTTGACCTGATGAACAATAGTACGCCATGTCAGATTTGCTCTAAATGCTTTGGTTTTTGAGTTATAAGCCAAAAACTGCATTTTACCCCTATGTTCTATTTTTAGCCATGGCGGCCATCTTGGTTGGTTGGCCGAGTCACCGGACACATTTTTTAAACTAGATACCCCAATGATGATTGTGGCCAAGTTTGGTTAAATTTGGCCCAGTAGTTTCAGAGGAGAAGATTTTTGTAAAAGTTAACGCAGGACGACGACGACGACGGACGACGACGACGGACGACGACGGACGCCGGACGCCAAGTGATGAGAAAAGCTCACTTGGCCTTTCGGCCAGGTGAGCTAAAAAGGGTATGTCCGTCTTGTACGAAGTACTTCAGATCGCATTATACATAATTTGCGTGATATATTTTTTTCTATAAATTTTTAGTTAATCAATATTGTGTAAGAAATTAAAGCGATACTTCATGCTTTTGAAGGTCTTTTCTGAGTTAAATCGATAGAAGAAAACAAATACGGGTCATAAGCCAAAACCGAGGGAAACGCATTAAATACAAGAAAATGACGCACAACATTAAAATGTAACACCCACAGAAACGAACTAAGCATTAGACAAAATCCGATGCGAATAACAAATATAACACAATAAAACTAAATACATGAATTTGGGATAGAAAAGTACCGTGACACGTCTTATAGTAATGTGAATTCACACTAAAATATAAGAGAAAACAAACGACACAAAGGAAACACAACGTGAAAATGTAACACACACAGAAACGAACTATAATATAACAATGGCCATGTTCCTGACTTGGTACAGGACATTTTTTAAAGAAAAAAATGGTGGGTTGAACCTGGTTTTGTGGAATGCCAAACCTCCTTCTTTTTTGGCCATGTTAAATATAACATTAAAATCACAACACAACATTACAGGACTACAATACAAATAAATAGGAGAACACGATTGGCAAAGAAACAAACGAATAATAGCTAACAAAAGGCACCAGGTTTAAAGTTTAATACGCCAGAAGTGCGTTTTTATGGAACGCCGGAACTGTCTTATAGTGTAAATATTTAATGTGATCAGTCACTTTGTCTTTACGTCCTGTCGTTTCTTCTTTATATTATGTGCAAATGTCTGTATTTCTTGACACGGCATCTCTATGTTATGTCAAATTAGTTATTTGTTTGGTCCAACAGTAGTATTATATGTCATTGCTAAAGTTTGTTGTGTACAATAGGCATTACATCATGCTTTTACTACTATATATTCTGTGAATACTTCGAAACTTTATGATCAACCACCTTTACATTCTCTCATATTTTATTTATGTTCTGTCTATTCTTCTTTTACGTAAGTCAGTTAAAAATTGCATCCTGTCTCAAGTGTTATTGTTATGCTGAATGTTCTAAAGGTTTTGTTTTGATACACCTCTGTTCTATGTAAACCTCATGATATTATAGTCTTTTGGCGTTATGTTGTGTTAATACATATGTATCTCCAGTGAAAAACACAACACATCATGGTATAGTTCCTATGCGTTTTGCCGAACAATTGATACTCTCTGTGAGCATTCATTACGTCATGTGCAAATACCATTTACATTATGTGCAAATAACCTAAACGTTTTGTGCAATTCTCGTTTACCTGATGTGCAAACATCGTTCCCCTTATGTGCAAACATCGTTTACCCTATGTGCAAACATAGTTTACCTTATGTGCAAAGACCTAATGCGTTATGTGCAAATACCTATTAAGTTATGTATAACAACTACATCATTATGTGCAAACACTATTACGTTATGTGCAAATACCGCTTACATTATGTGCAAACACCATGTAAGTTATGTGCAAATGCCTATTACATTATGTCCAAACATCTATTACGTTATGTGCAAACACCTATTACGTTATGTCCAAACACCAATTATGTTATGTGCAAACACCTATTACGTTCTGGTAAACGCTTTTTTGACACAGATTAAAACAAAACGCATCAGCGATATACACTTTGAAAATTAAGAAAATTATAAGTTTTAGCTTTCTAAAAAGCTCTGAACTACTTCGTTGTATTCTTTTTCAAGGTAATATCCATTGGATGCTGAATGTGAACTGAAGGTTATATATGTGCATCGGGATGTTGATTTAGTATTGGAAATGTAGTATTTATATATATTGATTGATATAAAAATGTTATATAAATATTTAGTTTTTTGTTCTATTTAAAGAGTGTGCGTTATACATCCATTCTTTTTATATTTTGTTCACTTTACTTGTTGAAAATTAAAATATTTACAAATATATAGACACGATTCTCGAGGTGTGTCTCTCTGGAGGTGTGCCTAGATTGACAAAAGTCATAAAATACATTTAATGCATTTTTGAAAACATTGTACAGGAACATTTTTTAGCAAACAAATCGTGCATATTGCAGATTAGCAATGCAAATAAACACTTATTAATGATTGATATTTCAATTTTCAATTTCAGTGTGTAATATATATGCTTAATAAAACGACCATGAATTAATAACATTTGATCTGAAATATAATACACATAGTTAAATTTCCGGCATCTGATGGCTTAATATCCTCAGAAGAGAACAGTTTGTAATTATTTATCGCATTTAAGCCACTAGTTGTTGCTAAATATCAGCCACATCATGAAGCAAACAAACAGAATTTATATGTGACAATTTATTATTTCAAGATGGCGTGTATATAGACTGAAACTAAAAGCTCTGTCCTGTTATTCGAAGCAAAAAAAGCTACATGTAAAAAACAAAATGCAACCTCATTTCTTTACGGAAAATGTGAACGGAAAATAAGTTGATTTAAAAAAGAAGACGTGGTATTATTGCCAATGAGACAACTCTCCACAAGAGACCAAAATGACACAGAAATTAACAACTTTAGGTCACCGTACGGCCTTCAACAATGAGCAAAGCCCATACCGCATAGTCAACAATAAAAGGCCCCGAAAAGATTATGTAAAACAATTCAAACGAGAGCACTAACGGCCTTATTTATGTAATGTTCTCTTTCATCTGCACCAAGCGGGTCATTTCATAGGTCGCCATATCTTGCATACATATTCATAACATATGGTTTTAGAAGGCGCCGAATTGCATTTATGAATTATAGACTTTTGACAAGGTCAACACATTATATATGCGTCTATTCAGATGTTATTGACCGAGGACGAAGATATTTTCCCGCCACCTCTTATCTTGTATTTGTTTTTTTTTGAATCAGCAGAGAGTTGTGGCAAAACTGAGCCCAGAGCTCCCTCTTAATCAAACTGCTTATAGAACCAACAAACGCAGCTCCATCATTTTCAAAATTCTGGTTCCGCCACTGGTCATTGAATAAGAAATCAAAAAGAGAGAAAAAAAAAAAAAATAGGTCCGTGTGTTTGTTTATCTAATGATATCTTAATGAACAACTTCTCTATTCATTTTACATCGGATGACCGTGAGGGCATTAATGTGTATTGCTGTCGCCTAATATTTCCATTACGTAACCTTCGTTTTGAGATTGTAACCGATCTATAAACATGATAATAATAAATACGCGGACGTTATCGAGTGCAAAATTACATTCCTTATCACTTGTTCTTAATTCATTTCAAATGGATACTCCTAAAAATATATTGTTTTGAACATAAATTAATGATATGAAAATATCGTTAAACTCGTTAGAAACATAAATAAAGTAAAAAATCTTTAATATTTATAAGAACGTTTGCAATCTCCCATGCAAAGTTATCTGTCTTTGCTCCCTCTCTCTGCGTGGGACATTGAATGTTTTGCTGGAAAATATGAATGCCCACTCAAATTCAATCTATCAGAAAAATCGATTTATTACAGCAGAGTGTCCACCATGCACTTGCACTGCACTATAATTAATATAGTGCAATAGAATGATATACAAATGGATAAAAATTATATATACCTGTAACTGTAATTTACAAATATTAAAATAATGTATAACAAAAAAAAAAAACCCAGAGTTTACTGATTTGTATCACTTCTACGATGAGGTTGAATTTATCATCCACACACAGAAAAAATATATATCTGTACTTTAACGTCACTTTCAGCTAAAGAGATGTGATTTGGTTTTCTTAGACAAGTGCTTGTGACCGTCCACTAGAACTTGCGGTCATCCGATGTTCAGTACTTCAGTACTTTGATTAATATCTTCAACCTAAAGATGTTCTCAAAAATTGATAAAACATAACAAGGGTTTTATATATTTTTTATAAATGTCTTGTTATTTTTATTTTATCTTGATTCATTTTGAGAACTCAAACCGTATCAATGACATACTGCACATTTAAAGATTTTTGAAAACTGGGAGTTAGCTGGCAATTGTTTCGTGTTGCTTTAAACGGATGAATAAGAGGGTTTTTCTGAAATTCAAAAGGAAAATTATGTTAAGATGACCATTTTTTTTAGCAACGAAATTATTTATTTAATCTTATAGACAACAAAATAAACGATATGCATATCACTTATAAAAAAAATAATAGAAGAAAACATTTCAATTTACTATAATATTTATTTTTTTGTATCGTTCTTGATGACACGGTTCGAAAAGTTACCGGACCAAATACGGATAAATGAAAGTCATTATCTGGAGTTTCAAGTTTCGGGATTTAATTTCGAGTATGGCCAGTGAAGGTGAAACAAGGCTGATAACCCTTTCATTAAAAAAAAAAAAATATGTGTATGCGTCATTTTTGTAGATTACAAGATAATGCAGTTTTTAATATGAAAAAAAAAATCTTAAACATTTGTAGGATTCCTTAGCTGCTACATGAATCGTGGGAGACGTCATTACATATGTAGCATTAATCTAGTACACGTTTCTCGCTAGATGAAAACCTTACTTGGAGGGTAATAACAAATCATCCTGGTCTCTTGTGAAGAGTTGTCACATTAGCATTCGTACCACATCTTCCTTTTTATATCGTATTGTTCCTTTCGGTTGCACCTCGTAAAAACTAAAGTCGTGTCTGTATATTTGTTATAATTTTCAACAAGTAAAGTAAACAAATTTTCAAAGCATGGATGCATAACGCACACTCTTGCGTAGAGCAAAATAATTTCCCATAAAACTAGATACATTGTATGTATATAGCATTTCTACACCAATCAATATAATTAATATAAAAATCAACAGTTTGTTAGAAAGGTCAAACTTTTAATTTTCTTCATTTTCAAAATGCATATCATTGATGCGTTTTGTTTTAATCTGTGTCAAAAAAGAGTTTACAATAACGTAGTCTCGAACGTAGTAGGTGTTTGCACATAACGTTATAGGTGTTTGGACATAACGTAATAGGTGTTTGCACATAACGTAATAGATGTTTGGACATAATGTAATAGGCATTTGCACATAACTTACATGGTGTTTGCACATAATGTAAGCGGTATTTGCACATAACGTAATAGTGTTTGCACATAATGATATAGTTTTTATACATAACTTAATAGGTATTTGCACATAACGTAATAGGTGTTTGCACATAAGGTAAACGATGTTTGCACACAGGGTAAACGATGTTTGCACACAGGGTGAACGATGTTTGCATATTAAGGTAAACGAGGTTTGCATAAAACGTATTAGTTGTTTGCACATAATGTAAAAGGCATTTGCACATGACGTAATGAATGCTCACAGAGAGTATCAATTGTTCGGCAAAACGCATATGAATTATACCATGATGTATTGGGTTTTTCACTGGAGATACATATGTATAAACAAAACATAATGCCAAAATACTATAATATCATGATATTTACACAGAACAAAGGTGTATCAAAACAAAAGCTTTAGAACATTTGACATAACAATAACACTTGAGACAGGACGCAATTATTAACTGACTTACGTAAAAGAAGAATAGACACAGCAAAGATAAAATATAACAGAATGAAAAGGTGGTTGATCATAAAGTTTCGAACTATTCACAGAATATATAGTAGTTACAGCATAATGTAATGCATATTTTACACAACAAATTTTAGCAATGACATATCATACAATTGTTTGACCAAACAAATTACTAATTTTACATAACAAAGAGATGCCGTGTCAGGAAATAAAGGCATCTGCACATAACATAAAGAAGAAATGACAGGATGTAAAGGCAAATCGACAAAACACATTAAATATTTACACTATAAGACAGTTCCGGCGTTCCATACGTTTTGTCCACACAAGACTTACTAGTGACGCCCATATACAAAAGTTTGAAGTTAACCCTTAGTTATCATAATTGTGCTTTAGGGTAAGCAGATTCTGACACATCAGTGTCGACCGCCGTGTTTCTTCTATACAATCATAAGTGATTTTTTTTTCACAGAAAGTAGATTGTTGATTAACTCCTAATTTACCCTAATACCTCACCATAACCGAACTAGTAAACCATGGTGTTATGATATTGTAATTATTGTATTTATTTATGTTGGCCTGATTTGTATTGTGTGGCCTGATAGTTGTTTACAGAATAATTTTAGAATTGTGCAGTTTAGAAATCTCTGGAACAATTACAGAATGATTGGAACTTTCCAGAATGATCCTAATAAACGATGCGTTATATAAACTTCTACATTTTACTAGAAACTTCCATTGTAACTTTCTAGGATGTTCCAGTATAGATTGTTCTAGAATTTTCCTTGACAATTATATATATACAGACACTAAAGTTAAACACTCACTCTTGGATTTGGACTTAGACATCGATAGACATTAATATTCATAGCATTTGGATTGACATTTTTATTCTGCAAACAACATCATACTGGATTGTGACCGTAATATTCAGATTGGATTCCGAAAGATATCCGGATGCAGACAAAGATAAAAGATTGGACTCATATTTTGACAGTTAAGTTGACAGTAATATTTGTGTAATACTTCTTGTAAACTTTTGTATAATAAATATTGTTAAATTTTATTATTGATTTGTGTCTTTTGTTGGCTACAATTTAAAGGCGATTTCTGGCCGTAACAGAAATTGGGGGCTCGTCCGGGAGACTGAAAATATATTTTTCAAAATTTATTCAGTATTTTTATAAGAACTAGCCAACAAAATTCTACAAAATGGCATTTGATGCCGGTAAATTTTTGAAAACGCCAGACCTGGAGAGTTTTGATAATTTAAAGAAAGAGGAATTAGTGTTGCTTGCTAAACATCTGAAATTAGATTTTAGAGTATCTATGAGAAAACAAATCATAAAAAATTTGGTTATAGACAAATTAGTTGACGCAGAAATTTTAGGTGAAGAGGCTCTTGAACTTAAGGTCGAAAATGTTGATGCCTTTAAATTAAAACAGCTTGAATTAGAACATGAATTTAAATTAAAACAAGCAGAACTGGAAATGAAGGAAAGGTTAGAAATGGAAAAGAAAGAAAAAGAAGATGAATTTAAATTAAAAGAATTGGAAATGAAGGAAAGGTTGGAGATGGAGAAAAAACAAGATGAACTTAAAATAAAACAAGATGAACTTAAATTAAAACAGGCAGAACTTGAAATGAGGGAAAGGCTAGAGATGGAAAAAATAAAAATTGAAATTGGCAAAGAAGAAAATAACACTAAAGTCCAGTCGAAATCAGATTATTTTGATGCAGCAAAAAATATACGTTTGGTTCCCAAATTTTGTGAAAAAACAGTCGATAAATATTTTCCACAGTTTGAGAAAATTGCTAATAATTTGAAATGGCCAATGCCGTATTGGACTACGATGCTACAAAGTGTTTTTGAGGGTAAGGCCGCTGAAATATACTCCGCACTTCCATCAGAAAAAAGTTCCGATTATGACACGGTAAAACAGGAAGTTTTGAAAGCTTATGAGCTAGTACCAGAAGCATATAGACAGAAATTTAGATCTTATAAAAAGTTTGATTCGCAAACCTATGTGGAATTTGCTCGGGAAAAAGAAGATCTATTTGATAAATGGCTTACTTCAAAGAAAACAGATAACAATTTTGATAACCTAAGACAATTGATGTTAGTAGAAGAGTTCAAACAATGTGTTCATTTAGACTTAAAAACACATTTAGACGACAAAAATGTTGGGACAATACATGATGCAGCTGTAATTTCAGATAATTATACCCTTTCACATAAAAGAAGTTTCAAGGGTCAAAATGTTAATAATTCAAGTGGAAATTACAAAAATCAAAGCACTGAGCGTACTGATAGTAAGCCTGTTGCACAGAATAAGAGTCAGTCCAGTTTTAATATGTCTAGTCCAAAATTTGATACTTTTGAAAAGAAGTCACTGATTTGTGCTTATTGTAAGAAGAATGGTCACCTGATGGCTGATTGTTTTAGACTCCAGAAGAAGAATGAACGAGATAATAAGCCGAAGTCCAGTGCGTGTACGACACCTTATATTACCAGTACGTTGGAATGTCCTGCGAGTCAGGCTTTTAAGTCCAGTTTTTGTGATTACATGGAGGAATATAAACCCTTTATGTCTGATGGGTTTATTTCTATTGTTGATGATACCACTCTTCAGCCTATTAAGATTTTACGGGACACTGGAGCTTCTCAGTCTTTATTGTTAGAAGGTGTGTTGCCTTTGTCCGAGAAGACTTCTGTTGGTGCCTCCGTTTTGTTACAAGGTGTAGAGTTAGGTTGTATAGATGTTCCTCTCCATCGTATTTATCTGAAGTCAGATTTGATAACTGGACCAGTTATTGTAGGTGTTCGTCCTAATCTCCCTGTAGAGGGTGTTACATTATTGCTAGGAAATGATCTAGCTAGGAGCAAAGTGGTTGCTGAACCAATTGTTACCAGTGAACCAGTGGTGGATGTTAAATCACCTGAAGATGATGCTGAATTGTATCCAGCTTGTGTTGTTACTAGGGCGATGGCTAGAAAACAACAAGATGAGAATTTGCAAGAAGACCAGTTTGATTACATGGACCTTTCTGACACTTTCCTAGCTGACATTGAAGGTCCTGGTAGCTCAGAAAAGGCCATAATAAGACCACCTAGTGTTAACAAGAATGTTATTATGCCATGGCCAAACGTAAACAGCCATTCATTAGACCGAAAGAATTTATTCGAAGAACAACATAAAGACCCTGAGGTTCTTCAGCTCAACCAGCGGGCTCAACCACAGGAGGAAGCAGACAAAGTGGCCGAATGCTATTACCATCAGGACGGCATTTTAATGAGGAAGTGGAGGCCTCCTGATGCTACCCCAGAGGAGGAATGGAGAGTGGTATACCAAGTGGTGGTGCCTAAAGTTTATAGGCAAGAAATTATTGGTCTTGCCCATGACACCCCCTTGGCTGGACACTTAGGTATAAGGAAGACTTGCCTTAAGATCTTGCAGCATTTCTACTGGCCCAGACTTCGAAATGATGTTGCAGAATACTGCAAATCATGCCATATATGCCAGGTTGTTGGTAAGCCTAACCAGAAAATACCACCAGCACCACTTCTGCCTATTCCAGCCTTTGACGAACCTTTCAGCAGAGTTCTAATTGACTGCGTTGGACCTTTACCAAAGACCAAAACTGGAAATGCGTATTTATTGACAATCATGTGTACATCCACACGCTTTCCTGAGGCTATTCCGCTAAGAAATATCAAGACACCTACTATTGCCAAAGCTCTTATCAAATTTTTTACGTTGGTAGGACTTCCTAAGTCTATACAGTCCGACCAGGGATCAAATTTCATGTCAGGTCTATTTCAGCAAGTCGTGTACCAGTTAGGGATTGCTCAGTATAGATCAAGTGCGTACCATCCAGAATCTCAAGGTGCCTTAGAACGTTTTCATCAAACATTGAAGAACATGATTAGAACTTTTTGTCTTCAATTTGACAGAGACTGGGATGATGGAGTTCACTTTCTACTTTTTGCAGTTCGAGAGGCTGTTCAAGAATCCCTTGGATTTAGTCCCTTTGAGTTGGTATTTGGCCATACTGTAAGGGGACCGTTAAAATTGATTAAGGAAAAGTGGCTTACTGAACATACTGACTTGAATCTTTTAGACTATGTATCTGGATTTAAAGAAAAATTGTATACTGCATGTCAAATTGCTCAGAAAAACTTAAAAAATGTACAGAACAAGATGAAAATTTGGTATGATAAAGATGCCAGGGATAGAGTTTTTGAGCCTGGTGATAAGGTACTTGTATTTTTGCCAGTCCCTGGACATCCTTTACAGGCTAAATATTGTGGTCCTTATACAATAGAGAGTAAAATCAATGATTTGAATTATATTGTAAAAACTCCAGGTCGGCGTAAACAAAACAGAGTGTGTCATATTAATATGTTAAAACCATATTTTGAGCGTACTAATGAATGTGATAGTAAACCAGTTGCCACTTTAGGCATGGTTAAATTTGAGAACCATCATGACAAACCAGATGTAATTGAACCACCTTTTAGTTCTAAAACTATCGAAGAGACAGTTAGATTGAAAAATTCAGAAATTTTGTCAAATTTAGACTCAAAACTTGCACATTTGTCTTTTGATCGTAGAGAAGAAATAAAAACTTTGGTATTTTCTTTTAAAAATCTTTTTCCAGATGTGCCAAACAGAACCACTGCTGTTTGTCATGATGTTGATGTAGGAGATGCTTCTCCAATTAAGCAACATCCTTACCGGCTCAATCCACTCAAACTTGAAGCTATGAGAAAAGAAATTAAATATATGCTTGACAATGATATTATTGAGCCGAGTAACAGTGAATGGAGCTCTCCTTGTCTCCTTGTGCCAAAACCAGATAAAACCTTTCGTTTCGTGACTGATTTCAGAAAAGTAAATTCAGTCTCAAAATCTGATTCCTATCCGATTCCAAGGATAGACGATTGTATTGACATAATTGGTCAAGCAAAATTTGTGAGCAAATTTGATTTGTTGAAAGGTTATTGGCAAGTTCCATTGACACAGAGAGCTCGTGAAATATCAGCTTTTGTTACACCAGATGGCTTATTTCAATATACTGTAATGCCATTTGGCATGAAAAGTGCACCAGCTACATTTCAAAGAATGATCAATAATGTTATAAAAGATTTAAACTGTTGTTATGCTTATATTGATGATCTAATTGTATGTAGTGATAGCTGGGAACAGCATTTAACACATTTGTATGATACTTTTGATAGATTGTCAAAATCAAATTTGACTGTTAATCTGGGTAAAAGTGAATTTTGTCAGGCCACTGTGGATTATTTAGGGCATACAGTTGGCCAAGGTCAAGTGAAACCTATTATGGCTAAAGTGGAAGCTATTTCCAAATTTCCTCCTCCTACAAATAGAAAACAACTTATGAGATATTTAGGCATGATTGGATTTTACAGAAAATTTTGTTCAAATTTTGCTACTGTGGTTCAACCACTGACTCATCTTTTACGAAAAGATTCTAAATTTATCTGGAGTGAAAATTGTCAAAACGCTTTTGAAAATAGCAAATCACTTTTAATTAATAGTCCAGTTCTGATTACTCCAGACTTTGAAAAACAATTTAAACTTGCCGTTGATGCAAGCGATGTAGGAATTGGAGCTGTTTTATACCAAGAGACAGATGATAATGTTGAGAAACCTATATCATATTTTTCCAAGAAATTAGATAAACATCAGAAAAATTATTCAACTATTGAAAAAGAGTGTTTTGCAATGTTGTCAGCACTTCAACATTTTGATGTATATTTGAATCCCACTGTATATCCTATTCTTGTTTGTACTGATCATAATCCTCTCACCTTCATACATAAAATGAGAAACAAGAATCAGAGGTTGACTAGGTGGAGTTTATTGTTACAGGAATATGATGTAATTGTAAAACATATTAAGGGTAAAGATAATGTAATAGCAGATGCTTTATCTAGAGCTTATTAAAACACTTTGTATATACTATGTATTTTTGTTCATATTATTCATGATAAGTTTTTGTTACACTAAAACTTCTTTTAAGGGGGGAGGTGTTATGATATTGTAATTATTGTATTTATTTATGTTGGCCTGATTTGTATTGTGTGGCCTGATAGTTGTTTACAGAATAATTTTAGAATTGTGCAGTTTAGAAATCTCTGGAACAATTACAGAATGATTGGAACTTTCCAGAATGATCCTAATAAACGATGCGTTATATAAACTTCTACATTTTACTAGAAACTTCCATTGTAACTTTCTAGGATGTTCCAGTATAGATTGTTCTAGAATTTTCCTTGACAATTATATATATACAGACACTAAAGTTAAACACTCACTCTTGGATTTGGACTTAGACATCGATAGACATTAATATTCATAGCATTTGGATTGACATTTTTATTCTGCAAACAACATCATACTGGATTGTGACCGTAATATTCAGATTGGATTCCGAAAGATATCCGGATACAGACAAAGATAAAAGATTGGACTCATATTTTGACAGTTAAGTTGACAGTAATATTTGTGTAATACTTCTTGTAAACTTTTGTATAATAAATATTGTTAAATTTTATTATTGATTTGTGTCTTTTGTTGGCTACAATTTAAAGACGATTTCTGGCCGTAACAATGGGTCATGTTCTTTCTGATCCTTTAACCGGATGTGAAATGATAAAATTTACAAATTTTAAAATATTTTCTAAACTTAGCGGATTATTTTGAGATAAAGTGTGAAAACAAAGATAGATGATATAACTTTTGGAATGAAATATGATGATCTTTATCAAACAATCAAAGAAATCAAGGAAGACGTGTGTCCCTGAATGTTAATTATTCAAGCAAAAATTTACAAACAAAGTAAATACATGTATTTACCGCTTGTTAGTTTACAGAATGATAATGACAGAAGCAATATAAAACAAGAAGATGTGATATGATTGCAAATGAGACAACTCTCCACAAGAGTCTCGCAAAGCCTTTCGGTTTTTAATCTCAATTAACAAGTGAAATGTATTGTTTAAAAGACATTCCTGCAACATTTTTAAACCATTTTTAATAAAAAGCTTACCTTTCAAAATCAGGAATTTCTGAAATTGATCCAAGATCTGAAACTGAACCTGATCCAAAGTCATCTAGATAAAACGGCGATGAGCGCCGACGCTGACTTCTCGGTGAAACTTGTAAACATGAATCCGACTTTCTTGGTTGTTGTGAATGTTCAAATCGTACCCGTAACAATTCCTCGTCATGAAGTTCGTTTTCAACACAACCTATTGAATGAGGTCTTTGACCTAAATTTTTACGCCGAAGTAATTGTTGGGACGTAGGTGAATCTAGTAAGTTTTGTCCTGAACACCTTCGTGAGTAGGAACTGTCTCTATTACAGTCGATCACTATATTACATTGTGTAGCAACATCTCTTTGCCATGGGAATCTTGCCTCGAAACTTTCTCCAACAATATCAAAAACACTATATATTCCTCCATCAATACCTGAACAACAACTGTTACATGATGATCTTCTTCTGTCAGGCAAACTCGACAGTTCACTATAACAACTATCAATAGATGAATGACGACTACTACTACATGTACTATCACTTTGTTTCTGGTCCGTATCGAACAAGTCAACATCAGTCTCGTTTTCATCACTTTCCGCCATGCTGCTTAATTCACATGGTGCGCTTGCGACTCTTGTCGGTAAAGAACTTGATGAATATGATCGCCGCTTCGAAAAAAGATCTCTTTTACGTTTTGATGGAGATCGGTTATAACAACAAGGCTCATGTGGATAAATCGAGTTTTGCCCAGGGGTATTATCATTATGGACATAAGATTTGTCATAGGAGTGGTATCGTTTCCGTCTCACCGGAAGTGTGCGAGTTGAAAATCTGTCAAAACGTCTTGTCTGTGAATAACAACTTCCATCTGAATAATTATCTGGCTCTGCAAGATAAATATATGAAATATAACGTCAAAATACAGTGTAATTACCGTAATTATATTTCATATCAAAGCATCGGCATGTAAGCTATTAGTAAAATGGAAAGCGGCAAGGAAAATAACAAACAACGGATTGCTATCAGCAAAATGTCGTTTAAATATGTCGTTAACGATGTATTTTTATCCTTATTTGGCAGAAGCCATCAAAGTCAATGTTTTATCATGACATTTTCGATGATCTTTGTCAGGCAGATCATTTCTTTAAACTCGTTGTAGTAGAATTATCTCATGACAAATTAAGACGGAAATTAATATCATGTATGAAATATTGTCATCAAAATTGCAATAGAACACGTTCTCTTCTCGTGTAATACCACGCGGACAATCCTATATGTATCAAATGAACAGCATATATTTTTAACGAAATTATAAAGAAACCTTTAAATAGCCTACGCAATATAACGTGAAAACTTTCAACTCCTAGCAGACTAAATTAAAAAAAAAAAAAAAAACAGAACGCCTTAATCGTTTTGAAAACAAGACGCACACTAGTAGTATAAAGTAAAAGAGATGCCCGTATGTAGCTATATCATGTATACAGAGATGCTGTGTTTATTGCTATTCACATCACGATTTATGTTTTATTCCAGGTAAATTTTTAATGAGTTCTTGATATTTCTCATCTGATAGTGAATCTAATATTATAGGTAAATGCCACATTCCTGAAAGTAAAACAATTGGAGAGCAATAAAAAAAAAAGCAACGTCATTTTCGAACATAACGATTTGCAAAAGATAATGAAACTAATCGATTTAATTAAAAGTTTCATTATTTTTATTTGTTCCCCGTGTGTTTATAAACATAGATGATTCAGTAGATATGTATAGTGATCGCCTACTGGCTCCCAAGTGTGAGCTTTTATATGAGTTGTATAGGGCTACGATACAAAAATAAAGGTACGAGTATTTTATGCTGACTTCATCATAAAAATGTGTTTTGTATGAGTCGTCACTCTTCAGACATTCAACACGCGTTTATACGTCTGGTGTTTTCAAATGTTTTTGGATTTAAGCTTTTCTGATAAAAAGGAATCCAGAGCATTGCATGGACAAACCAATTTTAAAAATGTTAACTTGTTTTCATTTTAAAGAGGATAAATTTGCGGTTCCTAACCAATTAAAGAAACAGTACAAACAATTTTTTTTTTGTTATGAGCATAGCATGGCTGCATTCATTATCAAAATGTATGGTTGAAAATGTTGTAAATGTACAACTTGTATCGTTGTACTTTTATCATAATTTTGACAAGACTTTCTGGGTTTTAACAATCTTCTTATAACAATTGATTAACAGTTTTACGACGGCTTTAATTTAAATATCGACACTAATCGATATTCTTTCCAACCCAACATTCAAAACTTAAATGAATATTTTTTTTTAACAGAACCAAAGTTTTTCTAGAAAAATACCAATTCATTTGTTGTTGGATGTGTATAAGGAATGATATTATAGTTTTGGAAACTTGGTTTTTCAGATTGCTTTCAGCAGCTGTTGTCTATTTTAAGAACAATCCGTGCACGACAGACGTGTGTACACAAGGTCGATAACACATACCCCTTTTAATTTTAAAGGTAAAACTAATGACAAATCCGTCTGAGATGTGTAAAAGCTAATATGTTGTACTGTCAAATGCATTTCATTTTTTTTTTTTGCAAATATTAACATTTTGGACATGTTTACGACCAATTTTAAAAGTAGCCGTAAAAAGTAATGTTTCCTTTAAAACTTGAAGAAATGTCAATGACCGTTTAATTAGCAGCAAAATAATTCTAAATATAATTCGTTACGCTTTTCCTCGCTTTATATTACGGCATTATTGTATCTATGCAAATAATTCCTCCAAGGAATATCATACATACGAATTTCTTTTAAAGCTTCAAAAACACTCATTACCGCATTCTTTTAAGTTTTCTGACATTTTAATGCGTTAGCGTAAATCCTATCTTAATTGAAAATACTGTCATCGTGTTCAATAGATCTATTGTTACATGGTAGTAACGAGCGCAATCATTTCACTTTCACTTTTGCACTGGTTTCAGTTTCATTGCGATGCAAAATAGAGGCTGCTGCCAAATGCATCACAAGTATTTAATTTCGTAGAAAGATAAATACAAATCTGCTTTATTCGTGATAGAAACACCAGTTTCATCTTGATATCCACAAACCGTCTAGTTCGAAATGATTTTTGCATTCAAATTTAAAATTTGGAAGGTTATCATAACATAGATTTGCTACCATATATTTGTACCTAAGAAAAATTATGTATGTTGACATTACGATTATATAGTAATTGATGAAAATGCATCATATTCAAATTCAACTGATACAAGTTTGTTGCAAATTTTCAGTTTCTGAATAATAAACTTTTATTAGAATCTAAGATTCAAATTCTCGAAAGCAAAACTGACCGTGGTAATTTTTCATTTTCTTTTTTAATCGATCCTTTTTTTAGTTTGATACTGTTCATGGTATTTAGCGTTTCGCTTTCAGAATCAGTTTTGGTTTCAATAGGTCAATAGGCCCTATCTATAAAGATTACTCTAGGAAACTATGAAAGGTCTACTTATTTTACTTCATATTTCTACGCCATTTAATTCTGATAAGTTTTTTACACGAACAGGCAAAGTACTGAAGAACTTTCTTCCGTTAAGGTAACGGAAAGTATTAAAAACTGCTAAAAAGGGTGAGCTAAACAATGATTCGTCTACATTCAATAATTGCAGCATATCATTTTCCTTTTTCGTTTATAGAGCTAAACAAGAACAATGAATTTACCATTATTTTTACATGTAACGACTTACAAACCTCTAACTTTAAAGAATGGCCCTTTACTTTGACATTGCTTATATGTTATATCTGTAGATTAAATTCTACATTTTAAAAATTGTATGAATGTTCTACTGAAAGATAGATTTATTGAGGACAGCCTTGTTGTCATGGATTCTATTTTAATATGACCATGACCAATGTTATCTAATACGATTATAAATGAGAAGATTAAATTGAAATCAAAATCCTGTTGAAGTATGAAGCTTCTTTGAAACTGTCATAAATCACATGCGATAATCTAAGATTAAATAACTAGAATTTTGTGTGATATAATGATACCATGCATGAAAAAAAAAAAGGAATTTTATACTAATTTTAAAAGGGCGATAGGTTAGAACTAAATAATTGCGCAAGACGAAATACACGAATAACATGATCTAACCTGGGAATACATTGGTTTATCACAAATATTAAAAATTGCTGAAATAGATTTCAATTGGCATTAGCAAGTGTTGTTTTCTATATAGAAGACGTTTACATGGTTTTGGTAGGTACCTGCGTGCAATCTCCAAACAAACATTTTTATTATATAACTTTTAAAAAATATGATAAGACACAATATATTACAACTGAGGAGGTCGAGAATGTATTCCTTATACAATATATTACAACTGAGGAGGTCGAGAATGTATTCCTTACACAATATATTACAACTGAGGAGGTCGAGAATGTATTCCTAATACAATATATTACAACTGAGGAGGTCGAGAATGTATTCCTACTACAATATATTACAACTGAGGAGGTCGAGAATGTATTCCTAATACAATATATTACAACTGAGGAGGTCGAGAATGTATTCCTACTACAATATATTACAACTGAGGAGGTCGAGAATGTATTCCTAATACAATATATTACAACTGAACTGAGGAGGTCGAGAATGTATTCCTTACACAATATATTACAACTGAGGAGGTCGAGAATGTATTCCTTACACAATATATTACAACTGAGGAGGTCGAGAATGTATTCCTAATACAATATATTACAACTGAGGAGGTCGAGAATGTATTCCTACTACAATATATTACAACTGAGGAGGTCGAGAATGTATTCCTAATACAATATATTACAACTGAGGAGGTCGAGAATGTATTCCTTATACAATATATTACAACTGAGGAGGTCGAGAATGTATTCCTAATACAATATATTACAACTGAACTGAGGAGGTCGAGAATGTATTCCTTACACAATATATTACAACTGAGGAGGTCGAGAATGTATTCCTTACACAATATATTACAACTGAGGAGGTCGAGAATGTATTCCTAATACAATATATAACAACTGAGGAGGTCGAGAATGTATTCCTAATACAATATATTACAACTGAGGAGGTCGAGAATGTATTCCTTATACAATATATTACAACTGAGGAGGTCGAGAATGTATTCCTTATACAATATATTACAACTGAGGAGGTCGAGAATGTATTCCTAATACAATATATTACAACTGAGGAGGTCGAGAATGTATTCCTTATACAATATATTACAACTGAGGAGGTCGAGAATGTATTCCTTATACAATATATTACAACTGAGGAGGTCGAGAATGTATTCCTTATACAATATATTATAACTGAGGAGGTCGAGAATGTATTCCTTACACAATATATTACAACTGAGGAGGTCGAGAATGTATTCCTAATACAATATATTACAACTGAGGAGGTCGAGAATGTATTCCTACTACAATATATTACAACTGAGGAGGTCGAGAATGTATTCCTAATACAATATATTACAACTGAGGAGGTCGAGAATGTATTCCTTATACAATATATTACAACTGAGGAGGTCGAGAATGTATTCCTAATACAATATATTACAACTGAACTGAGGAGGTCGAGAATGTATTCCTTACACAATATATTACAACTGAGGAGGTCGAGAATGTATTCCTTACACAATATATTACAACTGAGGAGGTCGAGAATGTATTCCTAATACAATATATAACAACTGAGGAGGTCGAGAATGTATTCCTAATACAATATATTACAACTGAGGAGGTCGAGAATGTATTCCTTATACAATATATTACAACTGAGGAGGTCGAGAATGTATTCCTTATACAATATATTACAACTGAGGAGGTCGAGAATGTATTCCTAATACAATATATTACAACTGAGGAGGTCGAGAATGTATTCCTTATACAATATATTACAACTGAGGAGGTCGAGAATGTATTCCTTATACAATATATTACAACTGAGGAGGTCGAGAATGTATTCCTTATACAATATATTATAACTGAGGAGGTCGAGAATGTATTCCTTATACAATATATTACAACTGAGGAGGTCGAGAATGTATTCCTTATACAATATATTACAACTGAGGAGGTCGAGAATGTATTCCTTATACAATATATTACAACTGAGGAGGTCGAGAATGTATTCCTTATACAATATATTACAACTGAGGAGGTCGAGAATGTATTCCTTATACAATATATTACAACTGAGGAGGTCGAGAATGTATTCCTTATACAATATATTACAACTGAGGAGGTCGAGAATGTATTCCTAATACAATATATTACAACTGAACTGAGGAGGTCGAGAATGTATTCCTTACACAATATATTACAACTGAGGAGGTCGAGAATGTATTCCTTACACAATATATTACAACTGAGGAGGTCGAGAATGTATTCCTAATACAATATATTACAACTGAGGAGGTCGAGAATGTATTCCTTATACAATATATTACAACTGAGGAGGTCGAGAATGTATTCCTAATACAATATATAACAACTGAGGAGGTCGAGAATGTATTCCTAATACAATATATTACAACTGAGGAGGTCGAGAATGTATTCCTTATACAATATATTACAACTGAGGAGGTCGAGAATGTATTCCTTATACAATATATTACAACTGAGGAGGTCGAGAATGTATTCCTTATACAATATATTATAACTGAGGAGGTCGAGAATGTATTCCTTATACAATATATTACAACTGAGGAGGTCGAGAATGTATTCCTTATACAATATATTACAACTGAGGAGGTCGAGAATGTATTCCTTACACAATATATTACAACTGAGGAGGTCGAGAATGTATTCCTTATACAATATATTACAACTGAGGAGGTCGAGAATGTATTCCTTATACAATATATTACAACTGAGGAGGTCGAGAATGTATTCCTTATACAATATATTACAACTGAGGAGGTCGAGAATGTATTCCTTATACAATATATTACAACTGATGAGGTCGAGAATGTATTCCTTATACAATATATTACAACTGAGGAGGTCGAGAATGTATTCCTAATACAATATATTACAACTGAACTGAGGAGGTCGAGAATGTATTCCTTACACAATATATTACAACTGAGGAGGTCGAGAATGTATTCCTTACACAATATATTACAACTGAGGAGGTCGAGAATGTATTCCTAATACAATATATTACAACTGAGGAGGTCGAGAATGTATTGCTTATACAATATATTACAACTGAGGAGGTCGAGAATGTATTCCTAATACAATATATTACAACTGAGGAGGTCGAGAATGTATTCCTAATACAATATATTACAACTGAGGAGGTCGAGAATGTATTCCTTATACAATATATTACAACTGAGGAGGTCGAGAATGTATTCCTTATACAATATATTACAACTGAGGAGGTCGAGAATGTATTCCTTATACAATATATTACAACTGAGGAGGTCGAGAATGTATTCCTTATACAATATATTACAACTGAGGAGGTCGAGAATGTATTCCTTATACAATATATTACAACTGATGAGGTCGAGAATGTATTCCTAATACAATATATTACAACTGAGGAGGTCGAGAATGTATTCCTTATACAATATATTACAACTGAGGAGGTCGAGAATGTATTCCTAATACAATATATTACAACTGAACTGAGGAGGTCGAGAATGTATTCCTTACACAATATATTACAACTGAGGAGGTCGAGAATGTATTCCTTACACAATATATTACAACTGAGGAGGTCGAGAATGTATTCCTAATACAATATATTACAACTGAGGAGGTCGAGAATGTATTCCTTATACAATATATTACAACTGAGGAGGTCGAGAATGTATTCCTAATACAATATATTACAACTGAGGAGGTCGAGAATGTATTCCTAATACAATATATTACAACTGAGGAGGTCGAGAATGTATTCCTTATACAATATATTACAACTGAGGAGGTCGAGAATGTATTCCTTATACAATATATTACAACTGAGGAGGTCGAGAATGTATTCCTACTACAATATATTACAACTGAGGAGGTCGAGAATGTATTCCTACTACAATATATTACAACTGAGGAGGTCGAGAATGTATTCCTAATACAATATATTACAACTGAGGAGGTCGAGAATGTATTCCTAATACAATATATTACAACTGAGGAGGTCGAGAATGTATTCCTAATGCAATATATTACAACTGAGGAGGTCGAGAATGTATTCCTTATACAATATATTACAACTGAGGAGGTCGAGAATGTATTCCTAATACAATATATTACAACTGAGGAGGTCGAGAATGTATTCCTAATACAATATATTTGTCGTGTACATGTTATTTTTGTACAATATTTTAGTCTTCAAATAAAATACTCTCAAATATCAAATATAAAAAGGACAACAGTTTGTTTCCTTCAAGCATTCTCCGTGATTTGAAACAAAGAACACAAACTACACAAATATTAGTTTCTTCGTCAAAGACATTTGAGAAGATTCTATCGGTTGTATATAAAAACGCAAAATTCTTCTTCTAACTGCTGCTTCTTTGGCTGAGCCTAGAAGTTTAGAAGATCTGACCCCATCGTTATAATTATTTAGGCGGCTTTGAAGTAATATTTTATATATCTGTGTAGCTTTAATTGCTTGTCAATTACGTATATTTTCGTCAAGCTCGGTCAACAACAGAATGGTACTTGATAGAATGATTTCAAATCATGTCATTGCTTTATAGAATTCTATCTGTAATTCTAGAATATTGTATACAATGCTGTTGAATAGTCAGCATGTCACGAAATTAAAGTTCCTTCATAATATACGTTCCAAATGGAAAAAAAACTCTGAAATATTATTTCCACAGGAATAAATATTACAGTATATGACCCTAACGGAATTAATTATATATTATAGAACATTTGTCCCAACAAAAAGCTATAAGAATTTAAAGGAGTTACCAATCAATCAATCTAGGCAAGATTTGAATTGATACTCAATTAAATGTTCATTTTCGATACTAATTAATGTATGAGAACATCGTCTTTCTAATCGATGAAAGAGATTAATTCCAGCATCATTGATGCCGCATAACATCATTCACTATTTTGTTCAATTTATCTTTCAGAAGGCCTTTTTAATAATGATTGAACAGTCTACATGTTCAAGGAATTCGACATTGGATGGATTTTATATTGAGAGAAAAGTTAAGCAATCATTTCCGCATATGCAGTGAGGGAACGGGAAAAAAATCATAGTTTCTACAAACCACACAACATATTTTGAAACTTCAGGCATTCACGCCTTCTTACCCCATATGAAATATAGACGGTATCCACGCGGTTGCTTTTAACCAATCATATTCCTAGAAATGCATAGATGGTTAGATAATTACAATTATTCATCCTAGGCCTCTTTCCCCATTGTTTCATGTTTTCTACCTTTTATCGTTTTTCTATATTGGAGATATCTATTTCCACTATTATGCAAATATGATATACAGACATTATACTTTAAAACATGCATATAAATGAACTCATAGTAAAATATTAAATTTAAACATTGAACCGTCGACGAAATGCAAGGTTCACATGTATAATTTACAGAATTTTGAATTTAATTTGATTGCGTTGAAAATTTACGATAAAAAAAACATAAAAAAAAAAAATAACTACACTAACCTGTATGGCCTTCCTTTTGTGCTTAGCTCTAGGTGCAATTTCCTATATCTTAATAGTCAATCTAAACAAGGTTTTTTTAAATTTCAGTTTCAATGACTGTCAACCACATATGGTGTAAATGTTCTATAAATATTGAACTCATTACATTAAACCACGATTAAAGTAGAATACAATAACCAGTTGCCTAGTAAATGCTTCCCTAGCAGTTAGTCAATTAGCTGAGCAGAACCGAGTCAACCATATTAATGTATATAAAATTGAACACTTTCTTCATTTGATTTGGAATAAGAAGAATTACGGTTATTGGAAAATGAGCTAATGTATGATCTTAACTGTCACCTAATCTGTATTAGATTGAAAAGATACTATTTCCGAAGCAAATATTTTAATACATTTCTGACAGTTTTGTTTAAACGCTTAATTCGGTACCCTGGAAATGAAAGATACGTTTTTAATTTACTTTTTGTTTTGTATGTTTAAGTTAATAGAGCTAAAGTTTGCAACATTTCTAAATATTCATATCTAAATGTCATTCAGACGAATCAAAAACTGCAGACGAAAGATATTTTCACAAAATATTGCAAATTAAAACAAAATCTATCAGATATTACACAAGTTATCGACAGGAGAATCAGTTTGTTAATTTGCAATTTAATTTTTGTCTCCATTAAACAGAATCAGACAAGATCATAGTAAATGCCGACGCCAGCTTTATTAACACATACAACCAAAATATATCTAGAGAGCAATTAGTATATTATATTCATCCTTCAACAATCATATACAAGTGAGTATACAATTTGTCAGAAATCGACTTAAAAATGTTAAATGCGGAACTTAAATGTATATTCCATAGCAAAATCAGAAAAAGAGGAAAAATAGCAATGTCATTTTCAGTATTATGAATATCTATCGAAAAGATAACCAGCAGCAAATTCCAAAAAACTTCTTGCATATTCTATATATATATATAAGAAATCAAAGCATGAAAAATAATAATAAGTTAGAAATGTGAAGTTACCCACATGTTCTACAGAATGGTCTTAGTATTGAATGTTTCGGAACCGTTAACCAAATTCTGATATATGTGATGATTTTCCCCTAATCTTAAACTTATAATCATTCAACAAAATGGCAAACATCATTCAAGTAAACAAATAATGATCTATTAATTTATCAAAATGCAAATTTGTATTATTAACAATACCTGTATTGGGATACTATAAGCCGACAATAATACACACATCGATTACATTATAACCAAATTGTATGACCCCCTCTGGTATGTATCAACAAAGTGTATACATGTCATACGATACCTTTTATAAATAACTGATATGTATTGTAAATATGCATTGTTTGCAATAAATGCACAGTCTGTGATGGACAAGTCATGCATGTAAATTGTTTTACATGTTTAGTATTGTAAATTGTAGAATATTTGTAAATATGCCAAACCAGATCGATTCCATCAATTCTTTATGATACAGTATGCTATCTGAATGATTTCTGAATAGTATGAAATGTTATTATATTCAAATGAAAGTATAAACAACCCCTTCCGCAGAAAAGGGTGGACCATACTGTTAAGCCCTATCTGTCCGTATATATTCATCCTATTAAATTTTTGGCGTATTTTTTTCTAGAGAACTTCCTAAAATGTGTTCGGCGTGATTTTCCGTTTGAGGCGGTTTCAGTTTCACCGCTCATCAACATCCTGTTTATTAGTATTTTATATATATTAACAACACATAAATGAATATGCATGAAGTTTTGTTCGCATTTTTTCAAGGGAACTACATTGTACATGTATGCATAATTGTTTTCTAAAAGGCTGTCTGACAGTATGATATTCCTGGTTACGAAATATCAGATGCAATGCTCATCAACTACCGATAACATTTATAATCTTAACATAACAGCCATATATGGCATATTCGTCGCGTTTTTCTAGGAAACTACAAATAATGGTTTCCTGAAATTAGTTATAAGAGTTCTGGTCATCATGGTAATTGAGAAATATGGTCCGAGACCACAATTATTTCCTAGTGCATTTCTTTTAGAACATAAATGAAAATAAAAAAAAAATTCCACCTGTGCTTTCTCAAAGAAACTTTTACAGTGTGTTGTACTACTTTTAGGACAAATTATATCAAAATTATAGAAAACTTCATCGTCTCCAACTCAAAATATGGACAATTTTATGTTTAGGGCGTCTTGAAATCTTTTGACAGCATCCGAAGTGCTAATTTAAAACCTTTTTCAGCTGGACCAAATCACTACTTTCCTTTAAAATTCTGGACCAAAATTTTTTTACAGTGTAATTTCATGCCCCTACTTGCAATTTGAGGCATTAAACATTTAAGAATTGAATGCTTCTTTTTGTAAATTTATTGGGGTGTAAAAGCGTTGACCGAAGTACATTTTGTATGAAGCGCGGAAGCGCTTCATTCTAAAAATGTACGCACGGTCAACGCTTTTACAACCCTATAAAGTTACAAAAAGAAGCATTCAATACTTATAATTACATTTTTTAGCTATAATCATGAAAACACGAATTTTATATATTTTATTATTTAATTCACCTGTGCACTTTATTGGTGGAGCACGTGTTATCATGAGTGAAAAGTTGTATTGAGCAATGCAACTGCTTACGGAATAACACGTGATGTGCAGTTAGCCAATCAAAATAAAATATTATAATGAAACATCTAATGTAATTATGGAAAAATAAATTTGGAAGGGGTATAAAAATTAATGGCAAGTAACCCACTGTCAACACTAGGGACTATAACAACGAAAATCAAGGGACGACAATTGTGGTCTCGGACCATAAACCTTGTAAGAAAGTTCCAGATCCATCAATCATGAACTTATTGTGTACCGAACATTCATATTTACCTTCTAACAAATACAGGTCATGCATGAAATTTAGTCGTATTTTTCTACGGAACTACATATAAGGTTTTGCTATCAGACTTCGTGTGAACATGTTTCACGTGTTTTATATATTTTTCCTTTTTTTTTTAGATAAATTGTCTTCAACTTTCTGTTGATAAAATACTTAATGTGGATTTATCATTATTGAGCAATAGCTCACAGTTTCGCTTGCACAAATAATTTTAACAGTTTTAAAAAATTGCTCACACGAAAGTTGAAGTTCCATTCAACCATCGCTTTCGTTTAGAGAGGACAAAGAGTAAGACTTCACTGATTAACATTGAAAGAGGACAGAACAGTATTGACCAAAACGAGTAAACGTGTAAACAATCGGACAAAAGTTAATATATATAAACACATGCAAATGCATATCTAAAACAATAAAGGTCAGACAAGACTACAATAAAAATACAGCAGTCAAATAAAAAACATCAAAGTAGAGACGAGCCAAGTTAATCGGGACTATTTTCGTTTTGTATATTACAAGCATTGCACTGGGAGAAGAGACAAAATGAACCACGGGGTCACTAAGCTTAGTAAGTGTCTGACACTGATGCTGTTTAGTGATCCTTTAATTAACCTTTGCCCACACGACCATACATGTATATGGTCGTGGAGGAGTATTCTTTTGTTATCAAGCGTAGCGGATCATTATTTATTCATTCTCCTTGTAAAGGCAAAGAAAAAAAAAGTTATATTGTGCACACCAAATTAATATAATAATTGGAAACAGAAACTACAAGTAAAAAAAACATTTTTTTTTCTTTTATAAATCGAAGAAATAAAATTACTGGATTTCTCAGTCCGTGATAGAGCATTTACACACATGCTTAGGACATCTCCATTGGCTGAATGGTATTCGAAATGTGAGGCTCATTGCGTTTAAAAAACGTTGCAGCAAAATTTCCTCGCGGAAAACAAAATTATGCCTCTTTATCATTCCTTTTCCAGAAAAAAATACTGTTCTATGCAATACATAAATGCCACTAACAATTAACCATCATACAACTATTATCAATGATATAGTATCATCGTTTTAGATGAGGTAGAATAATCTGAAGAGTGAGATACTCCCACTACGCTGTTGAATTCTTTAAAATAAATACAACAGATATGTATATGATCGTGCTTTGTTAATACAGTTTTGTAATTGTGATTTAAATATGATATATGATAGCTATTTACCTTGAATAAAAACTAGATCATCAACGTAGGAACCCATTGTTGTCATATAAAAATGTTTTTGTTTCTTTCTTAAAGATCAATCCTAATTATCACCCTTTAACACGTGAAGCTTCAGGAATAGACCTACTTTTTTAACTTGTACAAGTTCATTGCTACGGAATACTAACTATAGAACTGTGAAAATTATCAGCTTTCTGGTACATATACTTATCTGGACAATTTTGTTTTACATATTTATTTCAGCAAAACACGAGTACACTGAATCTATTTTTGTATCATTTGCATAATTATAAAGATATATGAAGATGTGGTATGAGTGCCAATGAGACAACTCTTCATCCAAGTCACAATTTATAAAAGTACACCATTAAATTTAAGGTCAAAGTACTGTCTTCAACACGGAGTCTTGGCTCACAACGAACAGCAAGGTATAAAAGCTCCTATAAGAACACGTGTATTACGATTCAAACGAGAAAAACAACAGTTTAATCTTTATAAAAAACTAGAAACGAGAAACACTTTTGAACCACGTCAACAAACGACAACTATAATGAAAATCAGATTTTATTAAAAGTGATATTTTTTTTTGAAAACGAAACGTATGATGTTTTAATAAGTAATGACATTATATGAAAGGAATTTATTTCCTTACTCATAATACCCCCTAAAATTTAAGAAATCCGTTCTGGTTGGATGGTGACCTTTTTGTCTAAAGAAAGCTCTAGCAGTAGATTTAGAGAGTCCTGTAATCCCGTTTTGCTAAATTGGAACCATAGAATCCAGAGGGAGGGAGAGTAAAACTCTTTGACACATTTCCCATTTCCATTCTCAATTTTATCATAGATTGAAAATAAACTGATAATGCCATGGCTAAAAAATATAAATACAAACAGACAAATAATAGTACACCTGACACAACATAGAAAACTAAAAACTAAGCGGCACAAACCCCTACAAAAACTGGGGTGATCTCAGGTGCTCCGGAAGGGTAAGCAGATCCTGCTCTACATGTGGCACCCGTCGTGTTACTTACAGTGGAGATCAGTTCTAACCTCTCATAAATTCTGTCAGAATCTGTCAGGAGAACTGTTCTAGAACAGTATGTAGAACTGTCAGCCTGACACCTTTTAGTCAGTTCTAGGTTAGAACTGTTCTAGCTAGAACTGATTTGGTCAGTTCTACCTAGAACTGATTTGGACAGTTCTACCCTAGAACAGTTTTAGACAGTTCTAGCTAGAACTGACCAAATCTTTGGTCAGTTCTACTTCTAGAACAGTTCTACGGTTATAATTGATTTCAAATTCTACGGCTAGAATTGATTTATAAATTCTACGGCCAGAATTAATTTATAAATTCTACGGCTAAAATTGACTTATAAATTCTACGGCTAGAATTGATTTATCAGTTTTAAGAAATATTTGTCTTAATATAAAGGCTTCGGCAAAATAGCGATTAATATTATATAGAGTTTTGCTATTTTGCCGGTTTTATTTCAGATGTATAATCGGCAAGAGAACATGTTTAACCCCGCCATATTCTGCATGTATGTGCCTGTTCCAAGTCAGGAGCCCGTAATTCAGTGATTTTCTTTGGTTGATGTGTAACATAAAATATTTCCCGTTTTTCTTTCATTTTTTTGTACATAAATAAGGCCGTTAATTAGTATTATAGGGGGAGGGGGGGGTTATTATTTGAATTGTTTTACATTTGTTATTCTGGGAGTCAGGATGGCTCGTTATCACATGACAAAATTATCTGACCTCATTAACCAAATGTAATATCTGTTTACGAGTAGTTTTCATACCTCGGACGGACCTGTTTAACAAAAATCTTTTGACCACATCAATCTAAACTGACATTATTTGCTCTTTCTTTCTGCAAATCTATATAGCTGCACACGGTACTTCAGTTTTAATTTTAGGTCAAGAGGGACTGTACTATACAAGTTACAGCAATATTGGAAAACAATTCTGTTCGCATCAATTTATAGTGCCAGCATGCAGGTGCAGATCCAGCCATTTAAAAAAAAGGGGGGGGGGGTCCAACTATATGTTCCCATTCAAATCCATTCATCCTAAAAAAAGGGGGTTCCAACTCCTGAACCCCCACCCTTGATCTGCCAATGAGCATGTCCTCTTTTTATTCAAAATATTGAATCATAAACAAATATCAGTAGTTTTCATACTTCAGACTGAGTCGTATAATAAAATCTTTTGACCGCATCAACCAAAACTTACCATATTTGCTTTTTTTTTTATGTTAATCTAAATAGCTGCACAGTAATTCAGTTATAATTTTAGGTCAAGAGGGACTGTAGTGTATAAATAACTACAATATTGGAAATCAATGACCACAATTTTTTTTCTCGCATCAATTGAGAGTGCCAGCATTTCCTATTTTTATTCAAAATATCGCATCAGAAACAAATATCAGTAGTTTTCATACCTCAGACTGACAGTAACATGTAATCATGTAACAAAATTATTTGTCTGCATCAATCAAAACTGACCATATTTGACAGCATCAACCAAAACTGACCATATTTGACCGCATCAACCAAAACTGACCATATTTGCTCTTTTTTTATGTAACTCTTATAGTCGCATAGTAAATCTGTAATATTTTAATGTAAGGATGGATTGTAAAATCATGAAAATACAAATGATAGAAATATTGGAACACAATGCTACCTAATTTCATTTGCATCAATTTAGAATGCCAGCATGTCCTCTTTTTATTCGAAATATTGCATCATAAACAAATATCAGTAGTTTTCATAACTCAGACTGACTGGTATAACAAAAAAATTTGTCCGCATCAACCAAAACTGACCATATTTGCACTTTATTATGTACATGATGTCAATCTTAATAGCCGCAAAGTAAATCACCTATATTTTTATATCAGGATGGATTGTTTAATATAAATGAAAGCAATATTGGAAAATAAAATTATGCTCACATCAGTTTATAGTGCCAGCATGTCCTCTTTTTCATCAAAATTTTGAATCGTAAACTAATTTCAGTAGTTTTGATATCTCAGACTGACTCATGAATATAACAAAATTATTTGTCCGCATCAACCAAAACTGACCATATTTGACAGCATCAACCAAAACTGACCATATGTGACAGCATCAACCAAAACTGACCATAATTACACTTTGTTATGTAAATCTTAATATATATATAGCCGCATACTAAATCACTTATAGTAATACATATTACGATGGATTGTATAATTCAAATGACAGCAATATCAATGAATATGGAACACATTGGCTACAAAAACATTTCCACATCAATTTAGAATATCAGCAAGTCATTCAAGTCCTTTTTTTATTCAAAATATTGAATTGTAAACAAATTTCAGTGGTTTCGATATATCAGACTGAGTGAGAGTTGTTTTAACAAAATTATTTGACCGCATCAACCAAAACTGAACTTATTTACACTTTATCATGTAAATATACATGTATAATTATGGCCTCATTGTAAACATGGTAAACCAATATTATTTCTATGTGAGGACGGATCGTATGATAAAAATGACACCAACTTTGAAACACAATACACCTTATCGCTAATCCTGGCTGACCCGGCCTCTTGAACTTTTGAAGCATACAACAATGACTTTTCCATTGTGGCGTTAGATATTTTGTTTTATGACGTCAAAATTTTACGGGAACCTGTGTGATATCCAGTAATGGCAGACAAATAGCGACAAGGTGTATTTATACCATATCTAAGAATTTAGCGCGCCGTTATTTCCTCTCTGTATCCATAATAATGAACCATCATTAAACATGCTAAAGTGACTTTTAAACATGTTTAAGTCAGTAGTTTGTGATGGTTTTTTTTAAAAACAAAACTATTTAATGGCATCATCCAACACTCACATGATTGATTCATATACTTTATTTTAAAAATAAAATAAAAAGTACATGTATGGGAAGTTCTCTTCTTGGAATAGTATACTGTTAATATAATTTGAAGAAGGCAAAGAAAAATGCATGATTTTGTTTGTAGCCGAACGTCCAGGGGCAAATGTTTCATTCATGTTCAGATCCAGTATATTTTTCTGAGTTGTAGACTCCCAGATATCATTTATAATCGTTATGGATAAGTCTGGCTAAATTGACGAGATGGTGCAAATGTATATTATATAGTTTTTTTACGTTGTACAACACTTTTTTCATTAATATCCCATAATTCATCCACTGTACAATTTTCGTTTGAACATTTGTCAAAACAGAATCTTAAATGCATGTAAATCCAAGGCAAACAAGGTAAATTACGATTAAAATTCCATGAATTAAATGCAGAGTTTTATTTAGAAGAGACTGTTAAAAACGGGGAACGAAGAAACGTAAACAATGATGTTTCCGTATGCAATCTTATAAAAATATTTCTCCGATGAGTTGGATAACCTTCTATTCACTTCGATATTTGTACATGTAACGTAATAAAAGTCGTTTGATCAGTATGACAGTAAAACATATAGAAAATCTGCTATTTAATATATAGCAAAGTAATTGGAAGTGATTTATTTCTTCTAAATTCTAAAGTGCCCTTACTGCAGTGACGTCATTTAGAACTGTTCTACAGTCCTGACTGATTTAGTCAGTTCTGCTGACAGTTCTACGGTTAGAAGTGATTTGGACAGTTATACCTAGAACTGATTTAGACAGTTCTACCCTAGAACTGATCCTGACAGTTCTACCTAGAACTGATTTAGTCAGTTCTACCTAGAACTGATTCTGACAGTTCTGCTTAGAACAGTTCTAGGGTAGAACTGTTCTAGGTAGAACTGTTCTAGGACAGGTTAGAACAGTTCTATGACAGAATATTCTGACAGTTCTAATGAGAGGTTAGAAGTGATCTCCACTGTATGTTACTTATGTTATTACAAATCCAGTAAATAGTCTTAATCGGTAGGTCACATTCGGGAAAAGGGAAGAGTTTGTAGTTACGACATAAGGAACATATCCGATATCATCCGTGAAACGGTTATTCTATAACGGTCAACTAACTAGGATGGCGTCCGTAAAAATCTTCCGATAGGCCGACATGACTGATTTTCCCTTGAATGGTAATTTTATTCAATTTTGCAGTTTTGCCTACATCTTGTAGATAGAGAGAACATGTTTTAAAAGTATCAAGAATGATTATCAAACTAAGATCTACAAATAAGTAAAAAGGCGAAATAAGTCAATTCCTTATAAAGGTTAAATGGGGACTAATGACAAATTAAGGATTTTTGCTAATATTGTAAAATCTGTAATAAATGAATAAAGCGAAACTAAAAAAAGGTCAATACGATCCGGCAAAAAAATATGAAGAAACCAAGGGGATGTGCAAAACTCAATAACTCAAGAAAAACCTTACAACACTTCGCACAAGATACCGTGAAATAGTATTTCAATATGCATGGGTCAATCCACTTCATACAAAATGTGTTGTGCCTTAATCCTAATGTAAACCGATTGTTTTCTTCATTTTTGCTATCATCTTAAGTTAGAAAAAAAAAAATAGATGGATTGTTAGAAAAATGTTCCAGTAGAAACTACATGTATCATGTTTGTTAACGGATCAAAATTTCTGATATCATTAATAATCTAAGTTTTGATGAAATCCAATTAGAGATTTCATAGAAGTTTTTGTACGCCGACGATGGACTATCATTATGAATCACTTTAAAATGATGACAGCTTTTCTTTGGTCTATTTAAGCTAAAAACGTCAATTCGAAGATTAATTAGAAATATCTTGAAATAAAAAAGCAACCTTTAAGCCAAGTCTACACTGCACAAAAATATGTAGCAAATTAAAGACGGAAAGTAATTGATTCGAACGAAAAAAAAGTGTTAGTGAAAAAAAAGTATTTATATAATTAAAAGCACAAAAACAAGAAAATCGTACTTCGTTCAATAACAGCAGCACTCGCATGAATTATTTTTAATTTTTTGTTTAAGTATTGTCAATACTTGTTATTCAATACACCAAACCAATTACAAGCTTTTGAAAGAAAAAGGGGAAAACAATTATTTAAAACCATAAGCAGTATTTCAATGCTTCTTGTCGTAAAATATGATTAACATATTAAAATGTTTATGTTTCGACATTTTATGTCGGATTATTTTTTTTCAAAAATTAAATCACAAATTAAATGTTTGTGAAAAGTATGAAAACAAAGTATTTGACACGATTTTCTAAGTGAATATTTATACGTTGAATTAGATGAGAATATGCTAGTATTTTGTTTATTGCAATAATAACAAATGTTCATATGAATAATGATATACAGTTCCATGGAACTTACATTATACAAGTAAGAAGCCTATCAAATACACAAACCCAATAATAAACAAACATGTGAATATAAAGAAATTTTAAGTCAAATAAATCAAACTAAAATCAATATCACAGAGGAAATATACATCATGTGATAACGATCGTGATTTCCTAAGATAACTCCACTAATAATCGACGTCCTTGAATCACAATATATTTTTTTTAATTTGATTTACAGATTTATTTTAAAACATTATATCAGACGACTACAAAACATATCTTCGTCGTGTACATGGAGAACAGGATACTAGTATGTAGATTGTGTACGTATAAATGTAGGAATTTGAACCGAAATGGTCACGCTGAAAGGCGATGGTTTGATCATAGAGTGTTTTTGTCATGCTGAATTGCGATGGTGGTATTGTTTCACTATCTTGTTGTTTGCTTCGCCAAAGTGCGATGGACTAAATAATTTATATTTCCTATAGTTTTCATAAAATAACCCGTTAATAAACCTGACATTGACCCTGTCAGTGATATAAACTGGTCGTTATAGAAGGAGAGACAAAGGAAGTAATCGTTTTATTTAAAAAATAAATCTCTATAAGAAAATGGCGCATTCGTGTACCTTATTGTCTGAGAAAACGACACACTTCCAGCTTATTGTGTTTAAACTATCGGTACAGACGTAAACAAAATGTTTATGCTAGGATTTGTGGCGGCAAAATGGTGCAAACGGGTACATTGCAACTACCCGGGTGTTTAAAAAGACTATGTTATTTAAGCTTCTTAAAATGTAGCCTTTAACTATATAATAGGCACAACTTCAGGGTAATATAAATAAACTGGACTTGATTCTTATTGCTACTATGAATTAGGTTATATTTCATTTATTTATTTTATTTTATAATATTTATTTTGATATGATCATATGAATAAACGATTAAATCAAAAGCAAAACATATTAACAAAAGGTTTATTTAGATGTTTGTTCATAAAATTATATTTAATTCTTTACTGTTGATTCATATAATTAAACTGTTCTCCAAGAGCTCCTTAAAGTAATTATCTCAAGATTTGTTTGCTTCCTTTCTGTACCCATGTCTAAGGTTCTTCATTATATTAATGCAACATTTTAGCCCTTATAGTTATAGTACTTAAGGAGATAGACCTAGGTTAACGGAAATAACTCTTAAAATCATCAGTACGTTTGTGTCAGCCATTTTCATAAATATGTTCTAAGCTTCTTGGATATATAGATTATTTCCAATCTGTTTCAGGTAAATGCTTAAAATTCATTGACGAAACTTGACTTTTACAAACGCATCACTGATTTAAAGAGTTATTACCCTTAACCTAGGTCTACCTCCTTAAGAAAAAGTAATATTTGGGGGTATCGCATGCAGTTGTCGTCAGGTACAACAAGATAACAGCTTTTATTATTGCCATTTTATAAAATTAAAGACAACTAGATTTTTCTTTAATACACAGGTGTTGTCATGAAATGAAAGGTTATAGTACGATTAATAAAGCAAATTATCCCTCACAGAGTATTAATTGTACTCGCAATACTGTTCGATATACATATATTTCGCGTGCCATATATATGTTTAATGTCATATTTGTCTCAGAATGTACACATTTGAATAGCAAATTACATCATATAACATACAAGTAGAATACAATTACCTTCTTCAAAGACAGAATCAACTCCAAAATCATCGGAATCCATAATTAAATTTCCACTGAAATCACCTTTTTTTTCTCGAGCAATGAAGATAATTTCGTAAACCAAAGTACAAAGGTAAAGAGAAAGTTCTTCAATTTGAGCTATGGAAACATAGTATGTTGTTCTGAGCACTTTTAAATGTTACTATTAACAATTTGGCATACAGTTAAAATTTGCACTAACATCACACTTATATCAAGAAAATTAGTTTTGCTGTTGAAAGTTTCAAACAATCAATTTGTTTAACAGGTGATTGTAAATAGCATATCCAGAACAAACTAAGAATTCTAGTTGGGACCAACAGTTCATGTGTAAGTCCCAGGTTCAAGTCCCTAAAACTTTTATCTTTTATATATTTCTCTTGAATTTATTTAACTCATATCCGCTTGACATATTACGAAATTCTGCTTTCTAATTGTTGTTTTAAATTCTTAATCTAAGTTACAATCAATTGATATCAAGAATGTAAAACAGACTTTTAAATACTTTGAAAAATTAATGGCTAATGTACTGGGGGCAAAATATTCATCTTGAAATTATTATATATTTGTAAACTACTGTTGCCAAGGATTTATATAGTACTATATAAAGCCTTGTTATTACATACTTACTTAGACTTGTTAAAGATCAATTTATCCTTTAGTTTTCTTATTCAAAACTGATTGTGATATACATTCATTTTGTATGATATTGGTAATCATTAAATACTCTTATATAATATTGCATGTATATCATACAGACTTATGAAAAAGATAATTTATTAAAATTATTTATCAAACATAACATTTGGCGTGGATTAAGGCGCTTATTTTATATGTGAAATGATCGAACGTACATGTATACGAGCTTTATCGATTCTAGTCATTTTAGCTAGGTTCACACTGCCGATCAAGCCAAATGACATGATCGGTAGACTGGTCTGACTCAATCGACAAGAATGTTCGGGATAGTCTACCTTGCTCGTCATCGATCTGACATTCTACCCGAGAGTTTTTGACATGTCAAAAACATTTGAGTAAGGATCGAGAAGCAAGTCACTCGAGAAGAGATCGAGAATTCGTCGAGTAGCGGTCGAATTGATCGGAATAGGATCGTGAAGAAATCGAGTTTGGTCGGAATACAAAAAATTTACCGATCAGTACTCGATTATTTCGACCTGTGCTCGACTACTGTCCGATCAATTCCAGATTAACTCGATCAATGTCCGATCGCTTCCAGATCACTGAGACTTCCATATTTATTTTGTCCCAGACAAACTCGACCAATACCCGATCCCTTCGCGACCACATTCGACCACTCTTCGATCTCTACTCGGCCATACTCGAGAACACATGACTGCTACACGATTCTCTAAAAGTGTGTGCTGATCTGATTAACTTTCATAACTCCGCTTCCGCAAAAAAATATTGGCAACATTTTTTCAACTGTACAAAAATTCCACCATGTACAGTACGTGTCTTTACTTTTGCAAGGAGAGGTGACAGTTGTAAACAGTTTCGGAAAGGTATCACTCCAGGGGATTAAAATTCTACTTTCTCATTTTGTTTTGGGGAAATATGTGACGATTTTGGTCTCTTTTTGCAATATTTTTTAGCAAATAGGTTGTTGCCATTCAGCAAAAAGAAAATGAATATCTTTAACCATTACTGGATATCAAATTTATGAAAAATACTGATTACATACCTATGCACATATATGACACAAACAGTACGCTTTATTTGTGAGAAAGCAAGGAAAAGGGGATGGTAAAGTTTATGTATATTGCTATCTAACATAAGTACTAATCCAGTGAAAGATCTTATTTTATGGTGTCATTTAAAAAAAAGCAAGAAAACTACCATTACATATCAGTGTCCACTATGATGAAGTTTTTATAAGCATTGTGTTCCTCTTTGTTGAGTTAATGCAAGCTAGTCTCCCATACTGCCCACACAGTGGTCGTCGTTTTAATATTAATCTGTCTCTTACCATCTTGCCCACAATCCAATTGCTTTATTTCTATGTAGATATTTTAAATGTATGATTTTACTCGGACCTTCTACTGAGTATGACCAAATAAACAGAGAATGTGTCCATGGGACACTGATAATGCCCCAGCTAGCATAAATAACATTTTATAAAAGGTCATTTTTCAAGAACGACTAACCCAAATTCGCATTTGAACTGTATTTTATGGTAATAAGCATTGTGTATAGGGCGTTTCATAAAATTAGGTTGAGGCAAAATAAAATTATAGAACGGAAACTTATATTGTTTGTACGTACGTACGTACGGACGGACAAAGGTAACACTGAATGCCCACTCCGAAGCGGCGGGGAATAAAAATTTCGGACGTTTTTATACTCAAATTGTGCATACCCGACCAATTCCCGATTATCCCTACGACCCATATACGATCAGGTCGATCTACTCTGGTCGAGATCAGACTGAGATCGTGAATATTTGATTTGGTCTAGCTAGTCGAGTAAAGATCGTGTAAAGATCGGCAGTGTGAACCTAGCTTTAGCTTGACATATGGTGACTGTATTGCAAGCGTAGATGAGGGTACACAATACAAAGATTTGGATTAGCCTAGAAAGCTGGACTGAGCGTAGGTAACATTACCGTTGCTATCAACATCTTGCATTAAATTTCAGTTTCCGCCGAGGATGTGATACGCAACAGCAGAATTGCTGTTATAACATTGCTTGACTGAATTCAAGCCTAAACATATGTTTACATTCTTCTTTTGTACGTGTTCAGTGATTCAAACATAAATATTTCAACGTTTTACAAAGACCGTGACGTATTAAAATAGCTAGTTATTACTATTGTCAACTTTTCCTAGACCCAATCGGTTCTAAGCCTAGCATACTAAATTGATACCGTTTTATGACAGCTTTATTTTGTTGAACAAAGTTACTCATCGTACATTTGTAGCAACGTAATTGAAACATGTTAAGAGTCGTCAGTTACAAGAAAAATCATTTGTGTGGCTGTTTGTAGACCTGGTTCTCCTTTCTTGTTATATTCTAAAGTAATTATATCAAGAAGTCAGGTTATATAAACTTTTAAGAAATATATATAAGAAGATGTGGTTTGAGTGTTAATGAGATAACTATCCATCCATTGGTGGATGAGAGGTCTAAATACAGTTATAACCTACTGTATCACAAGTGTTGTGAGTTTTAATCTTGCATGTGGCAGGTGCATTCAACTCCAAACAAAATTATTTAAAATTACCATTTTTTTTTTTGCCAAAATGTCGTTGGTTCTCTCTACATATGGGCATATAAATATTTGTTACTTCAGTAATTCATATAGTATCATTTTGTAAAAGAAATTCATAGTATCATTTAAAAAAGAAATTCATAGTATCATTTGTAAAAGAAATTCATAGTATCATTTGTAAAAGAAATTCATAGTATCTTCATAGTATCATTTGTAAAAGAAATTTATAGTATCTTCATAGTATCATTTGTAAAAGAAATTTATAGTATCTTCATAGTATCATTTGTAAAAGAAATTCATAGTATCTTCATAGTATCATTTGTAAAAGAAATTTATAGTATCTTCATAGTATCATTTGTAAAAGAAATTCATAGTATCTTCATAGTATCATTTGTAAAAGAAATTCATAGTATCATTGGTAAAAGAATCTTTACAAAATGCAATCTTTTTTATTATAATTTAACTTTTAATAAGTTATCATACTCATCTACTGATTTCATTTACAAATCCAAACTAATGTTTGAGAACCAAGGGATTCGTATAATAGAACACATAAATCACATTTGATGTGTCAAAGTTGGCAAGAATATACACAGTGTTATGAAATACCAAGTGAAAACACATAAAAATTAGTGAAAGGCTATAAGTGGAAATTGATAGAGATAATCAATAATATTGTCTATGTATTTTCCAATCCTATATTTATTTTAAGAGTTATTTATTGGCCTTTTAGTATCAGCAATGTAAATTAAGATAATTCAATTAAGGTTGTAACCAGAAAACGAGAGGAAAACATACTATTGAGGTGATACTAATGAAGGCCAAAATAATAATAAAAGTTACAGGGAAACATACAACACCATGGATCCCGTCACAAAAACATATAAAAAAGAAAATACAACATACAACACCATGGATCCCGTCAAAAAAAAAAAAAAAAAAAAATAGAAAAGAAAATACAAATACTTAAAAATACACAGAAAACAAAATATTTAGCAACACAAATCCATCCTAATACATTTTGTACCGGGGTTTTCTGATTTTGACATACACGGAAATGCTTGTTTAATTTCATTCACAGTAAGCGTGCACACTATGTGCACTGTTAATAGTCATTGTGAACATATGCACGTTGAATAGTGAGAAATGTAGGAACTCGTTTATAAGTATATTGTAGCGAAACGTATTGAAAGTTTTTCTAGAAATAAGAACAACGTATATATTTAAACCGTGGAGTAAATGATTCAAATAGAGCAGCGTATACACAACATGTAGTTTTATTTTTATTATTGTTTTACATTTTGAACATTTTCAAGTTTTCAAATAATTGTGTGATTGGATAATTATACCTTTATGAGACTGACTGGATGTTGTTGAGATACATGAGCATGTAGGATCTGTTAATCGCACAAAGAAACTTGAGGTTTCATCTTTCAATTTTCAGTTGTTTAATCTTTCATATGATTTACAAGTTAATTTCTCATTTCATATGATAAATAATTATTCTATAAACTATGATTAACTTCGTTTTATTTTTATTTATTTTTATAGTTTCGTTGTAGTGCTTTTTGCATTGTTTGTGTTATTTCCGTTAGGTCACGATATCTTCTGTCTTACGATTATTGTTTTTTAATCGCCTCTTTGTATATTCTTATCACATAAGCTGGGCATTACTTAGTATTCATTTTCTAAATACTCATTGCTCTTACAATTTACATGCGTGTCGATGGCATTTGTTCATACAATTTACATGCGTGTCGATGACATTTGTTCATACAATTTACATGCGTGTCGATGGCATTTGTTCATACAATTTACATGCGTGTCGATGGCATTTGTTCATACAATTTACATGCGTGTCGATGACATTTGTTCATACAATTTACATGCGTGTCGAAGGCATTTGTTCATACAATTTACATGCGTGTCGATGACATTTGTTCATACAATTTACATGCGTGTCGATGGCATTTGTTCATACAATTTACATGCGTGTCGATGGCATTTGTTCATACAATTTACATGCGTGTCGATGGCATTTGTTCATACAATTTACATGCGTGTCGATGGCATTTGTTCATACAATTTACATGCGTGTCGATGGCATTTGTCCATACAATTTACATGCGTGTCGATGGCATTTGTTCACATTAAAAGTGTCATGAACGAGAATCTTCATTACATGTCTTAGCCGTTTCTTCGACTATTAACTATTTCTTAACATGTCATTGGTAATCGCTAACAGTTTAAGGTATATCTTTTATAAAAAATAACGCAAAAAAAAACCTGATAACTACTTTAGAGATAAACTCTCAACAGAAATGGCTTTACTGTCCTATTGTAATTAATTTATATAAACAGCATTTCATGAATCTTATGAATTTTCTTCATTTATTTCAGTTTGAGTAACGCTATAGTTGTTTTCTGTAAGATACCACTATTACCTTAAAATAGTCAAATCTACGTTGTTACTGTCTTTATTTGATGCTACAACAACATATGACTTTGGTAACATCTAGTACCATTAAGTTCTTTTAATACCTTTCGGTTTTCATTTTCTTTTTTTTATAATAAAGAATTTTCAAGGGTAACTTAGTCAGTTTTAATTCCCGAATACAAATTGCAACCATATGTTATGCTTTATACATTTTCCCCAATATTCCTGAAAATTTTAATTTTGCAAGTTTTGTCTGTATAATCATTTATTTTAGTTTTTATAACGTCCTGGGAATAATGCATATGTTGCTTTTTAAGGTCCATTGTCAATATAGTTATCAATTTCATATTTGGACAATAAATCACGTTTAAATATTTGCAAAAGACCGAGGCATTATATCAAATCGTTTTCTTATACGGGAATCCGCATATGAAATATCATAATTTGTTAAATGAAAAGTCATGGCAATATTTTTATTCGTTATATAAAAATAAGAAGATGTGGTATGATTGCCAATGAGAAAACTATTCACAAATGTTCAAAAGAAGTGAATGTTAATAACTATAAGCAACCACACTGCCTTAAACTATGAGAAAACCCATTCTGTATAGTCAGCTTAAGGTAGCACAATACAAAGATTTTTTTACTTCCAATCACTAACCTTTAAAATGCTGTAACTTTTTTATGAATGCATAGAAAATAATAAAAGAGGTATATATAGATAGATAAAAGATTAATCTTTTAAATGGTTGCAATATTTTTATTATGCCATGATTATGTAATCAATTATTATGTAATTAGTGGCAAAATCTGGGTCAATTCACTTGAATGAATTTAGCTCTATCATTTCTTTAACTATACAGAAAATTTTAACGTAATCTTAATCAACACATCATGGTCTTCAAAAGGGTGTCTCAAATTGTCCTTATGGTATTCCATTCTCGCATAAATCTCTAATTAGTGTAAACATCCTAACCACACAAAAGAGGATAATGTTTGATTAGGTGTAAAATTTGTTCTATACATTCTATCTGAAATCTGAGACACCCTTTTGTAGATAATGGCCATAGGAACAACATATAATAAAATCAACCCTCTAGGGATACCTATACAGAAGCTAATTTCATTTGAAAGTGGAAATTTGGTGAAAAATATTTTAGACACAGTTAACATTATAATTAGTTACATTATTGTTGCATAATACTAACATTGCATTAATTTGAAAGAATAATCTGTTAGCTATCCAAAACTACCACTTTTATAAATTTTGAAGCATTATTAAGAAAGTTACAGCATTTTAAAACTTGGGAGTTGTAGTTATAAAATCTTTGTATTGTGCTACCTTAACATGCCTCCACAAATATTAAACAATTCAATTGAGAAAACTAAAAGTTTAATTTACATTAAAACAATTTACGAAAAACAAGTATGACAGGCATGAACCAAGTGAACGACAATCACTGTACTACAGGCTCCATATAGAATATGGCGGAGTTTATATAACATGTATATATGAAGATTTTTTTAAAGGTTTTACATCAGTATTATTAATTTTGGTGTTTCGGAAACATTAATTTATGTGTGCTTCGTGGAACATATGTTTACCGGGTCAATTTCCTACTTGCTTATTCCTTGAAAAGTGCATTTGTGTAAAATTCTTACACAATGTGATAATTTTGTATATCTTTTAAATAGCCATGATGCTTATAAAGACAAACTATTTCAACCAAGGGTTTCTTGTCAACAATGGTCTTTAACAAGGGTATCCATAATTACCTATGCTATTTCACCTCTTTATAAATGACATGGTTTTGTTTTTGAAAACTTATGAGTGTGGTATTGATATTAATGATAAAAACGCTTGTATGTTAGTTAATACCGATGAAGTGGTCGTTCCTAAAATATGAAAAAGAATTACAAACTATTACGCGTCTGGCGTACTAAATTAAAAACCTGGTACCTTTGATAACTATTTACACCACTGGGTCGATGCCACTGCTGGTGGACGTTTCGTCCGCCCAGTAGTCAACACTTTGATGTTGACATGAATATCAATAATGTGGTCATTTTTATAAATTTCCTGTTTACAAAACTTTGAATTTTTCGAAAACCTAAGGATGTTTTTTTTTTATCGCAGGCATAGATTACCTTAGCCGTATTTGGCACAATGTTTTCGAATTTTGGATCCTCGATGCTCTTCAACTTTGTACTTGTTTGGCTTTATAAATATTTTGATATGAACGTCATTAATGAGTCTTATGTAGACGAAACGCGCGTCTGACGTACTAAATTATAATCCTGGTACCTTTGATAACTATGTTAAATTGCATGACTATTAATTCTAAAACGTGTAATATTATACACTGTAAAACACCTTCTGGTAGTCGGTTGCAAATTGTATTCAAACATGGAAATACTATCATGGAAATTCTTATTATAGTACTTTCTAAGGTCTTGGTTTTAGTGATTTTTAAAGAATATAATATAAATGCTAAAGCTGATGTAGCTAATGCAAAATCTTAAGATGTGTGACTAATAATGTTTTTTTTTCAAAACGTAATGTAAATATTTGTTGTAAATTTCAAAATATGGTGCTGTAATTTGGAAATCCAAAAACTAAAAAGCTAAACATATATTAACAGCTTGGAGATGTTTTCATTGAGTTGGAAAATATACTCCAAATACTACAGTTGTTAGGGAGATGGGTATTTTTTCACCTAATTAATTAGATACAATCGTGGGTGATCTCGATTACTCCAGACGGTTTATCAGATCCTGCTCCACATTTGGCACTTGTCGTATGGCTTAGTTAACATAAGTCTTTTTCAGGCATATCATGTTCGAGGAAACGAAAACGGATTGTGGTAACGCCAATTGGAAATTATTTGTAGTCATCTTTGAAACAGATATTTCATAACTGTCACTCAACTAGTAATGGAATAAAGTTCTTACAGTGATACAAATCAATCACATTCAAAATAGTTAAATCCACTTTTTACTATCTTTATATGATGCTACAAAATAAAGGCAACAGTAGTATACCGCTGTTCAAAACTCGTAAATCTATGGGCAAAAAACAAAATCGTGGCAACAAACCAAAATTGAGGGAAACGCATTAAATATAATGAGAGAACAACGACACAACATTAAAATGTAACACACACAGAGACATCAACAATCATATGACTTATGTAACATTTGGTACCATTAATTACTCCCATTGCCATTCAGTGTTCTTTTCTTTCCCTTTTTTAAATAGATCATTTTCACACAGTAATGTAGTCTGTTTCAAATACCATATATTAGATGAAGCCGTCTTTTCTTTTAAAATTTAACCCCAATATTTTTGATATTTTTGAGTCTGCAAGTTTTAAGTCTGTATAAATAAAGGCAACAGTAGTATATAAACTCATCATAGATACCAGGACTAAATTTTGTATATACGCCAGACGCGCGTTTCGTCTACAAAAGACTCATCAGTGATGCTCGAATCCAAAAAAGTTTACCGCTGTTCAAAACTCGTAAATCCATGGACAAAAAACAAAATCGGGATAACAAACTAAAACTGAGGAAAACGCATTAAATATAAGAGGAGAACAACGACACAACATTAAAATGTAACACACACAGAAACGGACTAAGCATTAGACAAAATCCGATGAGAATAACAAATATAACATCAAAACCAAATACATGAATTTGGAATAGAAAAGTACCGTTTTATAATAATGTGAATTCATACTCAAATATAAGAGAAAACAAACGACACAACGGAAACACAACGTTAAAATGTAACACACACAGAAACAACCTATAATATAACAATGGCCATATTCCTGACTTTGTACAGGACATTTTTAAAGAAAAAAATGGTGAGTTGAACCTGGTTTTGTGGCATGCCAAACTTCGCACTTTAATGGCAATGTTAAATGTAACATTAAAATGACAACATAATATTACAAGACTACAATACAAATAAATAGGAGAACATATTAGACAAAGAAACATTATCTAATAAAACGTTCTGGAAATAGTGCGTCATGGTGCTTTTTTAGGTTTATTGTCAATACAGTTATCATTGATCAATATTTGTACAATAAATCACGTTTAAATACTAATAAAAGACCAAGGCATTATATCATTTGGCATTCTTATACGCGAATCTGCATATGAAATACCATAAATTGTTAAAAATAAAAAAAAAACGAAAAGTTATGGAAAATCCGAAATATTTTTATTAGGTATAAAAAATTAAGAGGTGTGCATGATTGCCATGATTGGTACAACTATCAACAAAAACTGAAATGAAGTAGACGCTATCATATATAGGCAACGAGACCACTCATACCGTATAGGGGGCTATAAAAGGCCCCAACATGAAAGATAAGATACAATTTAAATGAGAAATATAATGACCTAATTTACAATAAAACAATTTACGTAAAAACTATGACAGACATGAACCAACGACAACCACTGAACTACAGAACCCTGACTTATTTCAGACACATATAGAATTTGGCGAAATTAAACATGTTTGAAGGCGCCATTCCTCTCTATAATCTGAGACAGTGATGTAACAGCAAAACAGACCAATCGAACCTTACGAATTTGATGCGACTGTTGTACAAGTGAGAGATTTAGCTAGCTATAAAACCAGGTCAAATCCACCAATTTTTACATTAGAAAACGCCTGTACCAAGTCAGGACAGTTGTTATCCATTCTTAAGATGTGTTTGTGCTTTTGATTTTGCCATTATATTAGCTATAGGGACTTTCCGTTTTGAATTTTCCTCGGATTTCAGTATTTTTGTGATTTTACTTTTTACTAACACATATATGACACATGTATATGTTCATCAGGAAACAAAAACAATTCTTTCCTTTACTATATATATACTGGTATCATGGTATCAAAGTTTAGTGCATGTCATTTAACTTTGGCTTTTTGTCAATCAATTGACAAAAGTTCAATTTACATTGTATTAATGCTACGTTTTCATTTGCCAATTTAGAGTATACAGCAGGACTCAAATCTTCCGTTTTTTTTTTAGGAATTGATATTTTGTTATTTAGTTATGTTTATTCTGGGCATTGCATTAGCCGAACACAAGAATAACATGTATATATGGAGAAAGTGTTTAATATTGTTTTTAATTTAGCATCAGTATCATTTGGTAATTAGGGAAAATCAATGCATGTGCTCTTCGAGACATGTACTAGGCTGACCGTGTCTATTTCCTTCTTGATTATTCCTGAAAAATTGCATTTGTTTAAAATTCTTCCACAATATGATGTAATTCTGTGTTTACGAAAACACCTTTAACAACTTTCTATTGACAGAACACATTTTGATGCTGAAACAGGTTATGTCATTGAAACATCAAAGAAACTTAAGACAAACCTGCATGATTTGATAACGTATAAGATGTATAGTTTGGAAAAGTATTGCTCAATTTTTGTTTAAGAACCATCTATTTTATTTTTGCTAAGGGTTAAAAAAAGAGCCAGATTTATGGAAAATAATTATTATCAAACCCATACCTACAGCTAACATGAGCAACCCCTTGTCTTATATAAAGGTATGGCATAAATGTGTTTCACTTAAGCTTTATTATAATAATTTAAACAAAGGGTTAACGCAATATGTAGATGTCCATACCATTTTGGTCGAGGAGAAGAATTGGTTCCGTCAACATTTAAGCACAATATACATTGTAATAGATCAATTATCATCTCCTAATTATAAACATTATGGATGTCAGAAAAATCTAAGTAAACCTGCTTTTTGTGCCATATTGGTATTAATTAGGCCTATGGTACCATAAATAGTAATATACAAATGAAGCTAAATGGGGTAGGTGTAAATTATTCTACCGCTATACAGTCTATTTATTCAAACGTATTCTGTTCAATTATATTAAACGGCCATTTATCAGAATGCTTTATTGTCAACAGTGGTTTTAACAAGGATATGTATTATCACATATGCTATTTAAACTTTATATAGATGACATGGTTTCGTTTTTGAAATACTATTTAATCTCTATATAGATTGCATAGTTTCGTTCTTGAAATATTATTTAATCTCTATACAGATGACATACATTGTAGTTTCGTTCTTGAAATATTATTTAATCTCTATATAGATGACATAGTTTCGTTCTTGAAATATTATTTAATCTCTATATAGATGACATAGTTTCGTTCTTGAAATATTATTTAATCTCTATATCGATGACATAGTTAAGTTCTTGAAATATTATGAGTGTGGTATTGATAATAGAACTTAAAACACTTGGATTTTGCTGATGATGTGGTCTTCTAGCAAACTATGAAAAAGATTTACAAACTCTGTTTAATAGATTAGATACATGCATGGTGTTTATAAAATTGTAGTTCTAAAACGCTGTTTAATAGATTAGATACATGCATCTATAATACTAAAATAACGAGGTCCAATTTGTCAGCCGCCATGGGGTTTAAACGACAAATCAAAGAATTCAATTTATATATAGCTAATATAGGACAATGGTGTATATTAAAAATTACACCACTCCACACCCTTTTGTTTTCCCGTATAATTATATTGCCAATAATAAACAAGTTCCGGGTCGAATCCGATACCGATACCAATAGCATATTTACCTTTCACCTATTATCTTATCTGTACGTTCTGCATCTTACATGCGCACTACCAAACGGTGAATTTAGGATTTTGCTATAAACAAGGGTCATAATCACAGGGTTGACACTACTAAATTCAATCATTGTTAAAATGTTCCCTATTTTAGTATTTTAATCAGTAAGACTTTCTAAGATAACAATACGAATACTAAAAATCTGGACTTGAAATAAGACGTATAGGTACAGTTTTCAATTTGTTAGCGGGCATGACGTAAAACAGCGAATCAAATAATTCAACTTTATTTATAACTTATATAGGACAATGCTGTTGATTAAAAAATACTCCATTCAAGGACCTTTTGTCTGTCAAATAATTGTTGTTACCAATTATTGATAAGTTCCAGGTCGACGGGTTCACACAGAAAGAGTTTGAATGCAGAGAAAACTGTGTATCTTATAATCGGCATGACTTTATCAGATGACAATACCAATACTAAAATAAGTCTTTCGCATAGTTATATTCTTGGGGGAGGGGTGGGGGTGGGGTCATATTTTAATCAGTCACGGACCCGCGATATGACGGGTGTGTTCTTGTGGTGTTTATAAAATTGTAATTCTAAAAGGTGTCATATTGTGCATTTTAAAACACCACCTGGATGTAAGTCGCATATTGCATTCAAATGTTGAAAAAAATCATTGAATACTCCGCTACTTATAATAGTACTTATAAGTAGATTGTTAGACCACAATGTAACTGTCAAAGCTGTTGCAGCGTCAGCAAATGGCGAACTTGGTCCTGTTATAGCCGAGTGCAAACTCTTAAGATGTGTTACTAAATCAAATTAAATAATGCTTTTCAAAAATATATGAAAGTTTGGTTCTTACAATTGTTGAATATGGTGCTGGTATTTGTTGTTACACTCGGCTACAACAAGACCAATCTCTCTACATACATGCATGTAAGAAACGATTTGAAAATAAAACATATTGATACATTCCAATGCCATTTACAGAAAAACATCTTTCGGCAAATTTCGATGTGGAGTAGCACTATTAAGAAGCAAAAAGGGCAGATTTGAAACAAATTTGAAAGAACGAGTCTGTAAAGAAATGTTAGAAGATGAAGGCCATGTTATTTTATCATGTCTATTAGCTAATTAAAAAAAAATGTGTTTTTAATGATAAAAAGTGTGTTATTTACATATATTTATATATTTATATAATTATTAACTGTACCAAATCATGTTATCTTATTTTAGACAAACGTGGAAATGTTTAATACTGTATTGATATACTTATAAGAATGCGAATTATATTAGTTTTTTTTTATTAAAAGTTTACATCGAAATTCGTGGAACTAAAGTTTGACTTGTTTTAATGAGGAACCGTGCACATAGAAGGAATGATTAAAACATTGAATTCTAAGTCCATCTGCTTATTTTGTATCAATTTGGCGGAAAATATTTTTTACAATAACAACAAAATGTCATGAAAATCGTTGGATTCATTATTGTTTGAATAACGTTCAGGGGCAAACAGTTTATGTAAGTTCAGGACTGAGAAAAATTTATGGATTCCATAATAAAAATGGTGATCATTGTTATAATATTTTCTGTGATTCTACACCAATTCGTGATAGTAGTTAATCATTTTCATTTAGACAACTAAGCGCTCAGTCGGGTAATATCTCTTATGTTATACCAATCATACTCGTTTATGTTAAAGAGATAATGTATCAAAACGTTTTCTCAGATATTAAAAAAAGAAAAAAAAATGTATGTCTGTATCTTTAGACATTGCTAACACTTTTTCAAAGACAAAACGCAATGGAGGGCACACTATTCCAAAAGTTTAGAAAAAGTAAAAACGTGCAGGTTAAATGCCACTTACCTTGATACGATGAGATATAAATTTTTTACAATATACTGTAAAAGAAAGTCTAGTTTGAACTATTTTTATCGCTTATTTTCTCTCTCTGCATTATCATTTTTCTATGGTGTATCCAGTTTAAATAACATCTATCAATTTAAAATCCTTGAAAAAACCACAATTTCAGACATTCGCCTATCTATGATAATCTATCCTTGCATATAGGATCTAAAATATCTCCTGTCAGACTTGTTTAATGTACACGATATTTTATCCTTTCAAAACAGTATTGACAATTTTACTTTCTTTCAAGTTAAGTAAGATTAATCAGATTAATCCGCTGTCACGATCTAAACGTATCAACCTTCAATCAGTAAACAAATGAATTTCCCTCTATCAATTGTAGGCTCTCTCGTATAATTTAACGACCAAAGAAATTTGCAATTATTGTCCTGTCCGTGTAATTTACCAACAATTAACCTCTAAATGATGTCAATATCTAACGTGAATTAAAGGCACAACTGTGAATTTATTCACAATGTTTGTTACAGATACTTCGAATATCAACAAAGCAGTTATAACGAATATAATATATTTATATATCAAAGTACATTTATGGAAGGGACATTTTGCCATTTATAATTAGGTGAAAGTGATAATTTCTTTGAATGTTGGTTCTGTTATTAAAACTTGCATGTCAGTTAATCAGCTTAACAATATAATGCACTTGCCAAATTCTAAAATATTTCCAAAACTGGCTGTTAGCAGCTAAATTTGTTATTTTGAATCAATAACATATTTCTAAAACTTTGTCCTTTAGAACAAATATTCATAATTGTTCATTACAGTCTTAATAAAAAATAACCTGGTATAGCATCTTATTATAAAATGACTTCTTCAAATCAACCGTAAAACGCTAAATCGAGATAAAGTTGAACCCAAATAATTCAGTCCCTCTCCGTAATCGATCTCTCCTTCTTGGTGTATCTAGTCATCGTATAGCAGTGAAATATTTTGGAAAACACATTCCAAGGAAAGGCTCAATCTTTCTATTTCAGATTTCAAAATGACAAGAAATATCATCATCGTATTACTGCCAGAAATATCAAGGCAAATGTCAGTACAAGTAGACTAAGTGATACAAGTCATTGCTTTTACGATATATTAAAAGCTAGAATTAATGTTTTTCTCAATATAAATGAAAGATGATATGAGATATAATTACTAAATGAATACTACACATTAAGATCCCGCAATCAGCAAACTGTTGTACTGATAACGTTCGTTCAACGTTGAAGGCCGTTCGGTGACCTATAGTTTCTTTATTTCATTTTCATTTGATCTATTGTAAAGAATTATCTCATTGGTAATCATACCATACCACACCTTTTTTATAATCAAAACTGCTTGTTTGCTCATATTGAATTCTATATTGTGCAAACAGTAAGTTTAAATTATCGGTTTCGTCAAAGTTCATTTCGGTGTCCTATTCGCAGTCCGCGATTTAGCCATGCCGATTTCTTAAGAAACCAAAGACAACGGTTTAAACACTCGATCAGCGATCCTACCTAATAAAATTGAGAATGGAAATGGGGAATGTGTCAAAGAGACAACAACCCGCCCAAATAAAAAACAACAGCAGAGGGTCACCAACAGGTCTTCAATGTAGCGAGAAATTCCCGCACCCGGAGGCGTCCTTCAGCTGGCCCCTAAACAAATATATACTAGTCCAGTGATAATGAACGCCATACTAATTTCCAAATTGTACACAAGAAACTAAAATTAAAATAATACAAGACTAACAAAGGCCAGAGGCTCCTGACTTGGGACAGGCGCAAAAATGCGGCGGGGTTAAACATGTTTGTGAGATCTCAACCCTCCCCCTATACCTCTAACCAATGTAGTAAAGTAAACGCATAACAATACGCACATTAAAATTCAGTTCAAGAGAAATCCGAGTCTGATGTCAGAAGATGTAACCAAAGAAAATAAACAAAATGACAATAATACATAAATAACAACAGACTACTAGCAGTTAACTGACATGCCAGCTCCAGACTTCAACTAAACTGACTGAAAGATTATGATTTCATCATATGAACATCAGGCACAATCCTTCCCGTTAGGGGTTTAGTATCATACCATCATAAATTTTGTTTCTACGATTAAATTTATTTCTACTATTGATTTATATTGATATTTGCTTTATAATATTGGAGACTAACATAACATATACTATGAACTACCATTACATGTAGTTGATAATGCCATTAAACAGTAATGACGTATTGACTGTGTCATAACATCTTTAATCAACTTTAATGATTCACATGAAAATGACAGTTACTCAACAGATTCTAAAACATTCTATCAATAGACTGTCATTTACAACTTCACTCAATTTTCTGTAAATTACCTTTTTTTGCAGTTAATTTATTTAAGTTCTTACACCTTCTTTTAATCGACAAATCTATTATTGAAATTTAAAGCATAACAATGTACATGCACTTAACGACTGGAATCCATGAAAGAGTTTTGTGGCAAAAAGTATAATTGGAATAGACAAAAATGTGATAACGTTATTTAAAATTAATGAAATACGCGAATATAAAGAACACTATTGCTACAAAATGAATAGGAAGAGTACAGAGGTACGATGGTTGTCGTTTGTTGCAGTATTTCATATTCGTTTTTTATCGTTCAATGCTAGTTTTCTCGATTGTTTTACACTTGTTATTTAAGGGGCCTTTTTAAAGATATCTATGGTATAGATTTTTCTCATTGTGAAAGGCGTGTCCAATGATTGTTAACTTCCATGTCATTTGGTCTCTTGTGGAAAATTGTTTTAATTTGCAATCATACCAATTCTTCTTATTCTTTTACATTTTTGTTTTGCAGTTACCAGACTATGAGTAGATATCATAGAAGCGATATCTTCTTCAAACGTCATAGAATGTTATAAACCTTAATCAATATAAACAAGAATAAGAATTAGCATCATAAAGAATAAGTTCGAAATTCAACATTAAATGTTCCCCCCCCCCCCACATTTTACTGCTGAATAGACTTATTGTTTTGAGTGTTCGGATATTATCAATAACGTTCGCGACATGTCATGTTGTGGAACCCTATACGAATTTTCAATTACAAAATGTCGCTGAGTTTCGCCATGAAAGATTATTTCTGTATTTTACCCCTTCAAAATAGTAATTTAAAACAACTATAATATTGGCATGTTTTAGGTTATGTTTACCCTTTATATATTCATGTTAGTCAAGTACAGAACAAACTGAGGAATACATATAAATTTTGCGATGATTAATTACAAATTAATTGAGCATCACCACTGATACGAATTGTTAAAACTTTACAGCTTTGAAGATCTAGATGATTAATCACAAATTAATTAAACACCAATGATATGAATTGTGTATACTTCACAGAAAACATGTAACAATTAATCCTGAAGAGTACACTTAACATTTGTTTGATAAGATAAACAAAGTGAATGTACCTACATCAATGATCAACGTTGTCCTATTCGATTTGTGGGCAAAGTGTAATATCTTGACCGGACTATGGACTGGACTCGACACGACTAGACTCTCAAGGTTTTAGTGGTTTTAATAACACATATTTGTTTTATATTTTTGTTAATGTTGTTGATGATTAATTGTAATTTATTATAATCTGTCAGTCCTAATTAGTTGTATTAATGAATGGCATTCGACCAAGGCCTCCTAAACATTTGTTTTCTATCTATTTAGAACTGAAATGAAAGAACCAATAAAGTTAAACACAAGACAGATAAATCAAACTGTATATTGTGTATAGTTAACTTTTTAATACATCGATCACTTTGCTCTATTCCTTTTCCGAAATGTTTATTGGGTACTTTTGTTTACAAATGAAAGCGGACAAAAATCAACTAACAATAAATGCAATAGGAAGACTGTGCAGAGTGGTTCGATCGAAAGTGTGGTAATTTCAACTGCCATTGAAAATTTTTTTTTTTTTTACAACAGTTCACATATGGGTCCCTTTAAGTAACATTGCAAGCCTTAGTTGACGTGGCATTGACATAAGAACGAAGTTTTCTCCATGCACGAGACGTCAGATTAACATACAAATTCTGACCGGACGTGACTGACATAGCCTTATCAACCCTCCTTTTATTATCATTGATGTTTACCTCTTCCAATATATTTTGTGCTAACTGACGGAGTGCCGTTAAAATAATCATTGACAGGATTAGATGGTCACAGTAACCACAGAAAGATGGCCATATCACACTACTGGAATGTAACTTATAAAGGAATCCAAACTATCAAAAGTATAAATTAAACAATTTACAGGACATGGTCTCAATAAGATGTAGCTTCGTTTCGTGTGAAATTTAGCCAAGACGACATCTAATTAACTGTCGAGTTGACCTTCTATGACCATATAAGCGATGTAAACAAAAACATAGATATAAATAGATTAAGAAACTCGTGCAATTGGATTTTTTATAGGTCTATTAATTTTGTAATATAGATTGAAAATTTATGTTTATGGTCGTTTTTACTTTAAAAAGAATAATTTTGTGTGGATCGAATCAGTTAATCAAATTATTTACCTTTCTTTCACTTTCAATGTTGACATTCTTTTCCTTTAAATACCCGTACACAGACAATGCATGCGTTATTCTATCTCTTTCTACGGGGTTAGATTGGTGTTCACATGAATAAGGATTTTCTGAGGTCGAATTATTTACTTGCAAGTGAATAATTCATTATCAAAGTTTATTAGGTTAAGGGGGCTCGTGGGTCTAAATCAACTTTTTTTTCTAATATAGAATTTGCTATTTTTTCTATGATTAAACTTTATCTTATACCTAATTGAAATATAAAATAAAAATATGGGGTCACCGTTTATTCAGGCTCACAATCTGCCTCCGAAAGAAGCATACATGTTTGTTAATGTCCTTTTTGTTCTGTTGAACTAATAGGAGAAATATTGGTAATATCGAAATAAAAAAGAACTAAATTACAGAAATCACTTAAATTTACAATTATTTAGTTTATGTACAACTTGTTTGAAAACAATAATAAAAAATATAGGTCACCGATGAGTTAAAAAAGATATTTCAATTTAAACGTAAAAAAAAAAATGATATAAACATTTATAAAGTCATCTGTAGCCAAACCAAATCGATTTGTCTGGGTGATTTTTGTACCATATTATAAAGTAATAACTAATAGTGTAATAAATAAAATTTGTTATGAAAAAACAACTGTTTAAATTTAGCTGAATTTTTTTATACACGCGAGCCTCCCTAATATGACAAAATTGAACCATTTTAGCTGATAAAAGCAACTTATTATTTCACTATTGCACTTTCATTAATGGTTGAACCAAACAAATCGTACTTTTGATGTTTTATATATCTCGTAGCTAGTGCCCCTTTAAAATGCTATTTTCTCATATTTTAATTCCAAATTGCCTTGTATTCCCATTATGATGCGTTTTCTCTAAAAAATAAATACGTTTTTTAACAATATAAAGATCGGTAACCTTTTTTCGTTTTAAACATGTCAAAATATAAAAAAGAGGGGCGAAAGATACCAGAGGGACAGTTCAATATGTATACTTATGTGGATAGTCATCCAGATGTCAAGTTAACAAATTTTAAAATTCAGGTGTTAAAGAGTAAAATCACAAAAATACTGAACTTAGAGGAAAATCAATTCGGAAAGTCCATAATCACATGGCAAAATCAAAAAACAAAACGCAACAAGAACTGTCATATTCGTGACTTGGTACAGGCATTTTCAAATGTAGAAAATGGTGGATTAAACCTGGTTTTATAGCGCTAACCTTCTCACTTTGATGACAGTCTCATTAATTTCCGTTATAAAGAAGAAAGCTTCATTGTAAAATTAAGTTAACACAATGTGACTTTACAAATGCAGATTATTTTGTATAGTGCTGTTGTTGTCTTTTGAAGAGACTTTAATTCGGAAAGTGAAAAGTTCCCTTTGGAAACCTATTTTCCAAACAACAATATCACTTGTGTCTTGACATGTTGAAACAATTGACGTTAAGGTGTGCTTTTGTATAGTTATATCGAAGCCGTGATTGGAAATCAAATATTTTTATATATGCAAATATGTATAAAATAAGATGATTATCTATCAAACGTAAATAATGTCGAAAGTTTAGATTTCGAAACATGAACCCCAACATAAAACTGGGGTCAAAGTTGTGTAAACTATACAGGTTGTATTCTATTGTGCACGAGGCATAACTTTATTTATGTTATGACATTGTATTCAGAAAAGAAATACAAAGTAATTCTCTATTCCCTATGCAAACCAAGAAGATTGATTTTAAATCTGTGTACGTGTAGCACGTCACATAAAACAGATATAGCTTCAATGAAGTTTGACACACTTTCTGAACGAATCAAGCGAGTACTGCTCAGAGAGTAGACGGAATCGGAACAAGTCATAATTGTGCAGGTCGAACTAGTTTATGAATGCTGATACATTAAATATACAGAGCGGATTTAGGGGGGGGGGCAGGGGGCCCGGCCCCCCCCCCTTTTTGGGAAAAATGTGGTTGCTTATACAGGGAATCACTGAAGCGTGACTGGAGCGGGCCCCTCTTAGGTCAGTCAGTGGGCCCCCACTTATGAACATTTCTGGATCCGCCACTGATATATGTATACACAAACAAGATTGCAACACAGCCACAAGAAAAGTAATGGTTTTGTGAATAAATGTGAAGCTTTATGCACGTAAAGATACTATAAGATACATAGGCTATCTCATGTACATATTTATGTAATCTCATCCACATATGAAGTTGTTGGTTTGTAATAACCAAACCTGTATAAGCGGATCTAATGATGGCGACAGAGAAGTACTTCAGGAATGTTGGTCCTCAATGCTCTTCAAATTTATACTTTTTTGGCCTTTTTAACTTTTTGGATTCGAGCGTGACTGATGAATCTTTTGTAGACGAAATGAGCGTTTGCGCAGATACATAATTTAATTCATAATATCTATGATGAGTTTATGCAGAAACACATGATATACGACTGCATCGGTACAATTGGTTAAATATGACTTGTTTAATTTATTTAAGGAATGACTGTAATATTTTTTCTGTCTATGAAGAAATAACATAAAAAATTTGGTGCACACTGAATAACGCGCGTAGCGGGTTATTTAACAGTGTGCACCACATTTTTTATGTTATTTCGAATAGAAAGAAAAAATATTACAGTCATTTCTTATAATTTAATTCAAAATTCCATTTTAAACAGTAGAAAAACATGAAAAAATGCTGATGACGTCACGGTCACATGACTAAATTATGTCTATGGGCTTACAACAAAATAACGTCAACCAATCAGAAGACGTGTTACATCCAAAATTAAATTATAAAGTAATATAAAGTAAATATGATAATAGAAAAAAAAAACGTTTTTACTCTATTCATTTAAGTAGATTATTCTTAATTCCTGTTATTTTTTTCAATAACATATTTTTCAAAGAATTGGAAATGTTCAATTAGAAGTTATCCTATTTTGTATAATTTAAATGCAACTGTTGTACTTGAATTGCATTACTACATCTATAAATTTCAAATTGTTGATGATTGAACAAATAAAGCTCCCATAAACAACTCCACCGTTTCATGATGTTCCAATAAATATCCCTTTATTATCAACATTTTTTATTACATCATTTTAATCAATTTGTTTCTAGTAAAACATTTCAGATATAAGACGTTCTATCGAATTGCAAGCTATTCGAACTATCACGAATTATGTCACAGTTTTTACGAAAACATTTATAACTAACACTAGTTTTGTCTTTTATACTCTTAAACTTAATTTTGGCAGAAAAAATAAGCAAAATGATTATTTAACGGTGTATTTCAACTCACCAAAGACGTCATCGTCACTTGAATTATTCAGGTTTTCGCAAATTGCAGACGATACATGCTGCAAAAGACGTGTGTATAATTTCCTCAGCTTCTGCACAAAATGGTATAATCTTATGTTATTGTCTTCAGAGTCCATTTCTGTCTTTTAAAAACTATCTTGTATTTATGTTTACCCTTTATATATACATGTTCGCAACGTGCCAAAAAAGTGGAGGATTGCATACAAATTTTGGTGATGATTAATTACAAATAATTTAAGCATCGCCGATGATACGAAATGAAGATGCAACAGATCTACATGATTAATCACAAATTAATTAAACACCAAGGATATGAATTTGTAAACTTTACAAAAACATGTAACAATTAATCTAAAACAGTGTACTTTACATTTATTAGATAAGATAAACAAAACAAATGTACCTACTTCAATGGACAACTTTATTTAATTAAATTTATGTTTTCTCTCTAGAATGATGTTGCAAAACACACGACTATACTACTTTCATACAAATAAAGTACAAACTAATAGACTTTTCACTAAAACAAAACAAAACAAAAAAACTGTTTGAAATAATTTTAAAATAAATAAACTTTACTACAATTTGTCTCTTAAATGTTCAATACGACATTTGAATTCATGTAATAAGATATTTTCCTAGCAAAAACTTTTGATCAAATTATCAAACAAGGGCCAAGATCGAAGTAACTTGCAGTTTGAATAGTTGATTTTTGTTTACTCATAGTCTCAGGGACCTAATTAACGATAAATTTAGGTAGACTCAGCATAGTGTTATGACGCGCGTCAGTTTTGACTGCCATAATTGATTTTAGGGTATACTAGACACTAACGTGAACACAAGATTATTATCATGTTCAATTTGAATATATTAGATTTTGCTGCATAAACCCCGACTAAAACTGGAGTTTAAGTCTTGCAAACTATAGTTTTTTTTTCAGATGTGATTTACATTTAAAAAATTAAGAAAATATAATAATGAACGTGTTTGTCTTTCCGAACACCATGGAATTGGAAATTACATCTGTTGACACGTAGCAGGTCAATGTAGCCCCATACCATATTAAACCTGATGGCTTAACGATTAATTTCATTCTGTTCTGAGGGAAGCCGGATCTAGCCATTATTTCAGATTTTGAAAATGATCTTTACATGCATATAACTAAAAGAGGATTTGGAAATTACATAAATGAGACAATAACACAACCAACAAAAAAGCCATGATTGATAAATAATTGGGAGTCCATATGCATGTATAGGTTGCACTTTGTAAATACAGCTGTTTGTCAAACCACGCCTCTTTTGGGGAGATCTAGAATACTCATAGAAAATTAACTTTGTTTACATACTGGTTCCCAGTTATGCACTCTTATGTTGCATCTTCATCTCACAGAGACATAACTTGTGAATGTTACCAGTAAATATACATGTGTACATTGTTTATATTGAAGTATGTGGTAACCTTACAGTCGAGCTAAGTGTAAGTTTAAACTCTGAGAAGTTCAGGGCATATAAAAATTGAAAATATGCCTCATAGCCCTATAGTTTGACCTTTGAAAAAAATTGTAGTGCATATGAACTATCAATTCCAGGATATGATTTTTTTTCAAAACTTAGTAAAAGTGGTACAGTTTTAGCCGTAAAAGGAGTTCCGATTGGAAAATAGCATTGTCAATATTTTCAGAAATGTAACCTTTATGGATTCATGAACATTAATTGTTTTGGTGTTTGTTGATCCGAAACATTGAATAAGAGGGTTTAATGATGACATATAATTGCATGCACTTACTCGTATTTCAAATTTCTGATTTGGTTGATCCAACACATGTATGAATAATCAAGGCTATTAACAAGAATTTCAGAAACACATGATCTGGTTGTAAAGGTACCAATCGTTAAATATTACTTGTTTATATAAGGTACATACTTTCTTTATATACTCAATCATTGTTTGATCATAAAAGTTATTTATAATCAATCATCGCTAATTTTCGAAAATAGGTTTTCAAAAGAATTAGAAATGTTTCATCAGAATTTATCCGATTTTGTATAATTCAGAGACAACTGTTGTAAGTCTTTGGCATTATTGCATCTGTACATTTCAGATTGTTTATAACTGAACAAATAAAGCGCTCATAAACAGCTCAGCTGTTTCAAGATACTCTAATAAATATCCGTTTATTATCAACAATTTTCATTATACCTGTTTCATCAAATCGACTCCAGTATAACACTTTAAAAGAGAGACGAAAGATACAAGAGGGTCATTCAAACTATCAAATGGAAATGAACCGACAACGCCATAGCTAAAATTAAAAAATATCAACAGACAAAAATAGTACACGAAACACAAAATGGCTGACTAAAGACTAAGCATTAAGAATGCTGCAAAAAATGCGGGTGGTCCGGAAGGGTAAGCATATCCTGCTTCACAAATGGTACCCGTCGTGTTGTTATTGTTAGTAAAAATCCATGGTCACGTCACATTCGTGAAAAGGGGACAGTAGCCTATCATCTGTGAAACGGATTATGTTGCATCGACGACCACGAAAAATTGTACGTTGACAGTGCTTGCGAAAGCAGTTTAGCTTGGTTTGACCTTAAAAATACTAAAACTAGACTTTTCTAGATGAAAGAGCAAACATTTACATTATCGGTGTTTTTATAATAAGTTCTATAGAAAATAAACTCACCAAAGACGTCATCATCAATAGAACTCTTCAGCTTTTCGCCAGGAGCCAACGACAGATGCAGCAAACGATATTTGTAATATTCCCACACATTCTGAACAAGATTGTATAATCCTAGGTTATTTTCATCAGAGTCCATTATTTCCTTTTTAAAGCTAACTTATTATTCATTTAACGCAATTCAGCTATAATTTACATCTTGGCAATTAACGCTGTCTAGTTCTTTCCGAAAACACATTAAAACATATTGAAAGGATTTTGTCGTATTAACTTAATTCCTAGATATATTCTTGTCAAAATCCAATATGGTTCGTCAAAAGTACGGAAATACCTGTCCGGATAAACTCAGATAATGGACATGACAATTGATATATCCTTATGTGGACAACTGATATCGCACTTTTTTCTTTGGTGGCAGTGTTTTGACCACAGTAAGACCATTAAAAGCGTCTTTATTGTTTAGAACTTAAAAAATATGAATAAGACATATTGCATTGTTTTCTCATGTCAGTAACTGTCAATGTTGTGAAGACTTCACGTCAAGATTTCAAATTGATAGCAATTTTCAGTCTGTATACAAATGGTTCATTTCTGTAATATTTTCAAATACAACTAATATCCTTTTCTTGTGAAAATCGAACACTATTCATTAGTTTTGTAAATAATTTACTCTTTTTGATATAATTCATTGCCTTTTGCCGTCACTTTTCCGCTTTGGAAGATAGTTAGTTATTCGTTTTGATTTGTCTGAATCACAGTAATAGTCATAACTTTTCTTCTGGATAAAACATATGGTCCATGTTACATCCTATAGTCTGTAACAGGATTACGAAATGTACTTCGTTTAAGATGATTAAATAACAGAATTTTGTCTGTTGTGCTAATCAAGGACTCTCAGACTTTTATTTGATACGGACGTGAGTGTTACTTACAACTAGTCGTGATAAAGATTGAATCCATAGTGTATCAAATTTTTGGAGTGGGACACTCTCGTATTGCCTTTAAACTACATTATAAATGTTTAGTATCTCAATAGACTCAATATTATTATTTAAAATCCAAAAACCAGAATGAAGTACAATAAAATATGTCATTCATAAAATTCAATACTGAGAGGGCCATCTGTATAAATACGCCTTTGGGGCGAAATATAGTAGCGTGACTGATAAGTTTATTGTTGTTTTCGTTTATATGAAGAAGATAATTTGTTATCATGGGAAAATATTTTATTAATGTATTGTGTATTATTATCTCAATGGCTTCATCTTATTGTTTTGATAAATGTATCATAAACTACTAATATTATAGGATTACAGAAAATGATATGATATAAGCGGATCGGATTAAGGTTTGTTTCTCTGATCTTACATTGTCCCTTTTTGTAATTGGAAAGATAATGTGCATACCTTTTATATAAATTACATGTATGGTAATTCAAGTCAGCAATCATACTATGACCCAGAGAACTTTCTCCTGATCTATTTTAGTCTATCCGATATAATATGTTTTGGGATATAGATGTACGGATACTTGTACTCTTTTTAGAAATTTACCTTCTTTCTAAGATAAATGTTTAATATACATACATTCACATACAGTTCTTTTATTAGTGTAATATTTAGAAAAAAAAAAATAAGTTTAAATATTTCTGATATGCTTATGAACTGTACTGTTATCTGTTTGAGATAGCCACACGATCCATAAAAATAAAATGAAATCTAGGGGTCATAAATTTATACCATAGTCAAATAGGTGTCCATACAACATTTCAAGCAATAAAGTCAAACAAGCGACTACAAGTGTATCAAACAAACTAAAAATCTATGAAAGATCTGCCATCAACACCAGATTTCCCTCAGTAACAAATATGGTTGGATTCGTGTTAGACTATCTTAAGTTTACTATGCTTATATGTAGTGTTGTTTGAACATGTCTGTCTTCTCATATTCTATTGTTTGTTGCCATGGTGTTTTTCTACAAATGTCCCATTGGGGTCTCCCGCTTCCTTGTTTAAAGACTATTAACAAGATAAAGTTTTTTTACTTGGAATAAGCACATACTTATCTGTATTATTTGGAATTCCCGATGTCACCCTTTAATAAACTTGCGCTTGTACACATCTTTCAATTATCAAGTAATGTACGGCAAGTGCCAGATGAATGGCACATGGCACATGTGCGCCCCTCTTCAGGAAAGGAGACAAGATTACAGCGTCAAATTACCGTTCTGTGTCTCTAACAACAATTTTCTCCAAAACGATTGAGTACATACTATCCTCGAAGATAATAGAACATCTAGAAGAGCACTCAATTTTAACAGCAGCTCAATACGAGTTTCGAAGCAAACGCTCTTGTGAGACACATCTGATTGCCACAATTTATGAACTGGCAAATGGACAGATGACCAATAGTTATCAAAGGTACCAGGATTATAATTTAGTATGTGCGTTTCGTCTACATAAGACTCATCAGTGATGCTCATATCAAAATATTTATGAAGCCAAATAAGTACTAAGTTGAAGAGCATTGAGGGTCCAAAATTCCAAAAAGTTGTGCCAAATACCAATTTATTATTCGACTTTGCCAAAGCTTTTGTTAAGATGACTCACAAGCTAGCGACCTCTCCATAATCCCCATTTCTACGGAGTCATCAACTTTACTCTCAATGAGTAGTAACCAGTAGAAAACAAATATCCTAGTGGAGGAAACAATTTCAGACGGGGAAGAGGTAGTTACTGGTGTACCACGGTGTACAGGAATGGGACCCTGCTCTTTCTGGTTTTCATTAACGACGTCCCAGAATCTGTTAACTCTAGCGTAAAAGTTTGCTGATGACTGCCTGTTGTATCGTCCTAATCAATTCGCTAACGATTTCACCAAGCTGCAAGACGACCTTGATAAACTTAGATAATCAGCAATGACGTGTCTATGCGTGAACATATTAAACCGGCCACAACAAAAGCATCAGTAATTATTTGATTCCTGCGTATGAACCTCCGGAGTTTTCCTTAGGAAGTAAAATGTCAACACAACTTTAGTGAGGCCTGTCCGCGAGTATGCCAGTGCTGTCATGGATCACTACCAGCATCAGCAAATCCAACAACTCGAAAACGTACAACGCCAGACTGCCAGATTTGCAATGCGGGACTTCTTCTCGAGGGAACTTGGTTGGGTATCCAAAATGACTTAGACTTATCTACATTGGGACCCACTAGAACATAGAAGAACCAGGAACAGTTATCATGTTCTATAAAAAGTCATGTCGTTGAAGTCCTTGTTCACCACGTGCTCAACCACTAGAGCACCAGAGCCATTGGTTGCGTGTATAATAACATCAAAGGACCAAACTGGATTATTTTCAGTACTCATTAATTCCTGCCACCATCATATCCCGGAACAACATATCTCCAGACATCTGAACTTGTAAAGTTTAGATTTTTCTACCCTATATACCACATTGCCTCACATTCTCATTAAATGGGCATTTAAAAATTCAGAATGTGAATATATATGTTCAAACTCTTCAATTTTACATGCTTTGATACTGTATCTGCCCTTGAATTTTTACTAGATAACATTTTAGTTCGCTTTGGAGATTCCGTATAACATCAGGTTATCGGAATTCCAATGGGGACTAACTGTGCACCACTTATTGCGGACCTGTTTTTGTATTGCTATGAGTTACAATTTATGACAAAAATCAGCTAAGACCCTTCGCAACAACATCTGATACACAAATTTGATAATACTTTTACTAAAGAAGTTTATTCTGTTGAACTAACTTTAAATAAAGCTAATACTAACAATGACCACTGCCCCTTCCTCGATCTTGATATCTATATCATTAACGGAAAGCTTGATACTAAAATCTATGGTAAAAGAGATGATTTCTCATTTCCTATCGTTAATTATCCATTTCTTGATGATGACGTTCCCTTGTCACCATCTTACAGTGTTTATATATCTCAACTTGTAGGATTCGCTCGTGTATGTAATAATGTTTTAGATTTTAACGAGAAAAATGTATGTATTACTGAAAATTATTACACCAGGGTTTTCGATATCACAAACTAGTCAAAACATTTACTAAATTTTATCATCGGTATAAGGACATCATTCGCAAATATAGCTCAACATGCAGACTTCTTATACGTGCAGGTATTTCACAACCATTATTTTATGGAAATGATTCTTTACAAAGGGCAAAAATGCCAGTATTCACCTCAGAAACTAACAAAACCTTTAAATAGACTTATTAAGAAGGGATATAGTTACGATACTGTTGTCAGGTCATTAAAGATTGCATATTTTGGCGTTAATATTGATTCACTTATAGGGTCTTTGCATCGGAACTAAACACATTTATTTAAAAACCAGTTGTTGTCATGACACGGGTTATGTTCTTCTCATATATGTTACGAGGGTATGATACTAAACCTCTCACGGAAAGATTTGTACCTGCTATTCATATGATGAAGACATAATCTTTCAATCAGTTTAATCGAATTCGGGAGCTGGCATGTCAGTTAACTGCCAGTAGTCTGGTGTTATTTATGTATTATTGTCATTTCGTTTATTTTCTTTGGTTACATCTTCTGACATCAGACTCGGACTTCTCTTGAACTGAATTCTAACATGTTTAACCCCGCCACAATATTTATGTATGTGTCTGTCCCAAGTCAGGAGCCTGAATTCAGTGGTTGTCGTTTGTGCGTTTCATATTTGTTTTTCGTTCATTTTTATTACATAAATGGGGCCGTCATTTTCTCGTTTGAATTGTTTTACATTGTCTTATCGGGGCCTTTTATAGCTGACTATGCGGTATGGGCTTTGCTCATTGTTGAAGGCCGAACAGTGACCTATAGTTGTTAATGTCTGTGTCATTTTGGTCTTTTTTGGATAGTTGTCTTATTGGCAATCATACCACATCTTCTTTTTTTTATATTTAATGTGCGTATTGTTATGCGTGTACTTTTCTACATTGGCTAGAGGTATAGGGGGAGGATTGAGATCTCATAAACATGTTTAACCCCGCCACACTTTTGCGCCTGTCCCAAGTCAGGAGGATCTGCCATTTGTAAGTCTTGTATTATTTTTAATTTTAGTTTCTTGTGCTCAATTTTGGGTTTAGTATGGCGTTCATTATTACTGAACTAGTATATATAATTGTTTAGGGGCCAGCTGGAGGACGCCCCAGGGTGCGGCAATTTATCGCTGCATTGAAGACCTATTGATGACCTTCTGCTTTTGTCTGCTCTAGATCTATATGGTCGGGTTGTTGTCTCTTTCACACATTCCCCCTTTCCATTTTCAATTTTATTTCCCGTCTGTGGAACATTTTCGACACGCTAACCAAGATGTTTGCGTGTTGACACTACTCCACATCTTAATTACAGCACTGATTTTAACTGAACCCCTTCAATTCTGTAGTCATGTAAATTACGAAAGTTTCAAACTTAAACTTCAATAGTATCAAAACAGCCATTTTGTACATATACCATAAGGAAACTTCGTGCAAAGCAATTATTATTTATTGTTTCATTGCATTTGGTAGAAAAAAAGGAGATTTTGGGGCAAATAAAACCAAGATTTTTGTAAACAATCCACAGATTTTAATACAGATATTTTTGTTTTAAAATTTGAAACATAGATTACTCACTTGTTTTCTATGATGTGCTAGAGTTTATTGCTTACACAAAAGATATAAACAACCTTTATATTTCAAAAATAAACTTGTGCCGAGTCACTAAAGTCAAATGTACTTGATTTGGTCAAAATTTATATTTGTTTTAACCATTATTCAATTTTTCTACCTTTTTTAAAGAAAATCATTGCTGTAACTGCATGCAATAATCTGCCAAATATGAGAGTCAAGGGAGAAAGGCTGTAGATTTTCTATAAAATTTTCATATGTTTAGCATCGAATCAACACAAGGGTACATAACCCTTAACTGTACAAATTTGAAGGTTTTTAGCAAATCACTCATCCTGGAGATAAATACAGTCATGTAGAATACAAGGTACATAAAATAAATACGATAAAAAATATATGCATCTGCTCTTTAAATGTTTTTCAAGAATACAATCTAGCGCCATAAAATTAGGGTTAAAAATAACTCATTATAGATACCAGGACTAAATTTTTTTTATACGCCAGACGAGCGTATCGTCTACAAAAGACACATCAGTGACGCTCGAATCCAAAAAAGTTAAAAAGGCCAAATAAAGTACGAAGTTGAAGAACATTGAGGACCAAAATTCCTAAAAGTTTTGCCAAATTCAGCTAAGGTAATCTATGCCTGAGGTAGAAAAGCCTTAGTATTTCAAAAATTCTAAATTTTGTAAACAGTTAATTTATAAATGTAACCACATCAATGATAATTCATGTCAGCACAAAAAGTGCTGACTACTGGGCTGGTGATGCCCTCGGGGAAATAAATCTCCACTTGCAGTGGCATCGACCCAGTGGTTGTAAATAAACTCATCATAGATACCAGGACTAAATTTTGTATATGCGCCAGACGGGAAGATACCTAAAAAAGAAATGACTGTGTTCAACTTTTATAATCTTTTATGTTTGTAAGAGACACCACTTGTCGTGAAAGATGAAAGTGAAACAATGGATATTTTGGATGGTAGAAAAAAGTCAAAGTTGTACCCGCATATGTTAAATTCTCTTCTTTAAAATTCAAAGGTTCAAGATTGTGAACATGATTGAAGAGAAAGATGGACAAAATAAGGCAACAGTAATACACCATTGTTAAAAATTCATAAGAATTCGATTGAGAGAAAACAAACCTGTGTCATAATATAAAATCAAGGGATTTGCATCAACTATACGAGGAAAACGAAGGAACAACAGGAACACAGATGTGCAACAAATACAAACCTGAATATACATAGAAACGAATTCATACTAACGGCCATATTACTGTTTTGGTACAGGACATTTTAGAAAAAAAAACATGTATTGTGTACGAAAAATTACGCTAAAGATTGTAAAGTTCAGCGACCGTTTTGTTTATCTATATATTGAAGAAGTAAACACATGGGCAGTATAGTAAACCGATGTATACTCTTTATGAGAATTTGCCCAATCTCAACCACTGTTTTTTTTTTTGGTTTAAAGGAAACATCTTCATCCTGTTTTTATGTAGTTCATCCGTCCGATAATTTAAAACTAACCAATCAAAATCAGTCTCTTTTAAACAAGGGGCCTCGGTGACCGAGTGGACTAAGCAGTTACTACTGTAACCACTAGCCAGTCAAACTGAGGTTGTGAGTTCGAATCCCGCTCGTGTGGGTGCGCTCGTCTCCAATCTTAATTGACTACGATTGCCAGTTTTTCTATCAAAAGTCGATGGTTTTCTCTGGGTACTCCGGCTTCCTCAATCGATAAAATTGGCCGCCTAAATGCGGTGCTTAATAGTGGCGTTCAAACACCAAAAATCAAATCAAATCTTTTTAAACAGTAAAACATTTTCCAAAAACGTCCTCAGTATTAAATGATAAAACAATCGAAGTTGAAAGTTTTCAGGTAATGTTGAACAATAAATGATCGAATTAATGACTAGACATTTTAATATTATCACTATGGGTGTACATGAATCTATCAGAAACTATTGAGTTGTTTACGTTACCTTCAAATGTCATTGTTGTAATCAATTATTATGTAAAAATGAAACATTGTTATGACATTTTTTTTACGATTCACAAACTAATAAACCAGCTGTTTTATTGCTTAGACAACTTCTACCCATTGTTTCAAATTGCTATTCTATGAACATTGTGAGTAATAAAAACCAAATATATCTCTACAAGGAAGTAATATAGATATTTTTATTATTAGTTTTTCCTCCAAAGAATCAAAATATAATTATCATTGTCTGATACTAAAATAGGCGAAGAGACGGATACACAATACTTAGTGCTTAAAGTTGGAAGAAATATTAGATATGTTTTCGGGGGTAAAATCATATAATATATCAAAGTAAACACATCTATAAAGTTTTAAACAAAATAAAGATTGGAAACGGCGAATGCCTCAAAAAGAAATAACCTGACCAGCGAAGAACATCCTGCGCCTGTAATTGCTTCAACAAGATGCTTAAATACAAAAATCTACTTAATGCATGAAAAATCGCAGATTAACCAATACAAATGTCAACCAAAATGTTACCTAGCGTCATTTAGAGCAGACAAAATTAAATGTAGTGCCTAGGTATTAAATGACATGCGCGTCACTTATGCTAACATCTTTTTTCATAATGCACGATAAACGATAAACAATAAACGAGTCGGACGTCAAACAAAATAAATGAATTGTGAATGATGGTACATATTTTCGAACAGCGATAAATTATTGTTGCCTTTATATACCTTATACAGTATAAACTTTTTCGATCAAGTAAAAATCTATTAATTACAAATGCAATGGTTAACAAAGTACAAACACGATTGGTAAATTATCTATCGCTGTTTACATTTAAATAATATTTCTGCAGGTTCCCCTAGATTTACTACCATAAAGAAATCGACACCAACGTGCAAAATAGTCAAACGAGCAAAATGAAAAGTAAATAATCAAAATTACCTACCTTCAAAAAATATTCAAATGGCAAAAAAAAAACCAACTCAAATACATCAAACCACTGGAACACAACAGTCATATTCCTGACTTGGTACTTGCCTTTCCGTATTTAGAAAATGCTGTATGAAACCTGGTTTTATATCTAGCTTACCTTGCAATTGTATGACAGTCACATAGAATTTCATGTTTTGTTCCAAAACAAAAAGACACAATAGGTAAAAATGTAAAAATAAAATGGGGCACAATAGTCCACACTGTGCTATAATCTTAATCACTTTAATGTATAAAACAACAAAGCAAAACAAACCGGTATATAAACACTCTATTGTCTAAGGAAGGGTAATATCTTTGTAATGTTCAAGGAAATTTACATCCAATACATGAGCAGAACTATGGTTTCAATATTGTGTTTACAGTACATAATACACTCCGTTTCCATTCTTTTTTTCATATTGTACACCATATTAAAGCTTTTTTAAACTTAGTATATTTTGCATTACTTACACATGATATCGAAAAAAAAACAGGAACGTCTAGAATATTTGTATCAGGTTTTGGGCACCAAAAATTAAAAAAGAAAAAACTTAATTTTGTCAGTAATTTTAAAGGTATAGAAAGCTCCAAAGTTACAGCAAAAAGTAAACAAAAATATTGAACTCCGAGGAAAATTCAAAGCGGTAGTCGATTGCCAATAGTAAATAAACAGCCTAAACCACATCAAACGAATAGATAACAATGCACTACAAACAATTCCAAACAAACATGCCAGTGTACAAACAAGATTTAACTTGTTGTAGATACAATAAAAGGAGAGAGTAGTACAATAGCCATGCACATTATTAGCAATATCAGTTTAGGTCGGTTATACACGCTTTAGGTTATATGATAGTGACCGTACCGTAACCCGATAAATATTATTAGATTGTTTTTTATTAATCTGTTTTAATTGAGTAGGAGAAAGTTCAACGTGCGGTCACTTATAGGAATTGTAATAAACCTTGTTTGAATTATCGATTTCTTTATAATTGCAGATTTATCTACTGTTTTTAACTTCTTTATTTGCAGACATATAAAAGAGGGACAGTCAAACTCATAAATCGAATATAAACTGACAACGCCAATAGTACAAATGACACAACATAAAAACTAAAAAGAATAAGCAACACGATTTTGAGATCAGTAGACATTCTTAAACCAGAAATTTTCGGAGTTACAGAATGAATGAGTTAACAGGAAAAGCAAGTATCCAGTAAGCAAAAGAACTATTTCGTGCTTTATAAATTATCTAGCAAAAGATAGATCGAGCTATACGTAATATCAAATGATTTCAACACAATAAATTTGTTTGATTAAGAAAACTTCAAATTCACGTATTACTAAATGCATACGTTATCTATACAGACCCTATACAATAGAAATTTTATCCAAGCAAAATAAAGCGAAACTCACAGTAAAAAGAAGGACAACTCTTACTTGTCTTCAATAAATAAGTAATTCTAACGTATAATGCACATTCCCTTGTGGCTACTTAAATAATATTTATTTAAATGAAGCTTGAGCATTTTCTACTTTGTTTTTTTAAACCAATATTTTGGTAAATTTTTATTAGATTTTTTTCTTTTAATTCGCTTGTGATATTTGTTTAGTGTTTACAACTACACCACATCTATGAAAGGATCCAGCAAAAGATGATATATCGGCAAAACATGTCGAGAAGTCAATAAATACTTCGATAGGTCAATTATATGATGATGTTATTTATAGCGTGGATAAATTTGGCCTATTGCCCAAAAGTTTGGCGACGTGGTGCATTAACTGCTTGAATTTTACTAAAATCAACCAATTTGCAATTTTAAATCTTTTCACATTTAATTCAGTATGATTTTATTGACATCAATCTTTCAAGGGAACAATTGTTCCATTTACTAGTAATCAAATGCACCGATAATTATTTGGTAATTAATTTTAACCCTTGTCCCATATATTTTTTTCTTACATGGTACATTTTTAAAACTTCGGAATCAAAAATATGAACATAAAAATAAAGATATCTGAAAATAATATTCTAGTTTTTATTAGTTATATGTCAGACGCCCGAATATTTTTTGTATTTTCAATATTCATAATCGCCTCAATGTTCTTGACGTAAGGTAGCGTTCTCACCTTGACTTCTTCAAATAAAAAAAAAATACCTCAATATTTTAAGAAGTAAGAATAAAGAATTTTAAAACTCCTAAGTATAAAATCTTTGATGTTGGGGTATGGTTAACTTACGCAGGTCTCAATTTTATCTTTAAATTTTATAATAAATAGGAAATCCTTTTATTAAGAAATTAAAATATAGCGAGAGTTGTTGTCTAAATTCTCCATTTTTTTTTTCGAGAACTAAATTCTGAAAAACACTTGTTTTGATATTTCTGAAAATTATGCTCATCAAAAATATATTTTGCACAAAGAATAACAACCAATAGACAGAGAGAGTATACATAGAACGAAAGAACGTCAGTTAACTACAAAAATAACATTTAACATATGGAATAATGGAGCGTTCATCTACAACGTTTATTGAAAACAAATTGATGTCTTAACAAAAACCATGAAAGATAATAAAAATCGTATGATAGGTAAGGGACATTTGATTACATGTCAACTTGGAATATAAACAAATGCATGATATCTATTGTTATGGTAAAATTATTCATTATGGTTGAAACTGTGACGGTATGATTCTAAAAGTATTGTAATACTTAATTAAAATTCAAGCTAAGTATGTTACAAAATGCATGAAATAACCGTCCAAAATTTTACTTGATTTCTTTAATAATCTTTCTAAATTACACTATCTATCCTATATTACACTGAGAACCAACAAATAATCGAAACTTGACAAAGCAATTATAAAAGTTCGAAATAACTTTCATCTAATTGTAATTTGTTTGAGTGTTGTATATGCTTGGTGATCAGGGTGTACATTTAACTATTTACATGACTTTAGTCTGTGACAGATGAATTTCAAGCTTATTTGCTTTTAATGCAACGTAAATCCATGAAATGGAATGCAACATCAATTATTTACACAAGTTAAATTCAACAGTATTCTCTTTATTTTGGCTTTTGAAAATTTACGATAAAAAGAAAAAACACAAAAAAAAACTTTGAGAAGGTTTTTTTTCGAATATGGCTTCATATGATTACAAAAACAAGACGATCAAAAGGAGTGCACAGTGTGTATTCATTGAAATATCAAACGACTTTTAAACAATATCCCCAAATTAACAAATATGTTGTCGATTTAGACAGATAGTCAATTTTATGTCATATATTTTGAAGTCCCCGGTTGTATCAAGGCATAACAATTCAGACAAATAATAGGAAATTTATAATTGTGCAAAAACGGACTACGCCTTGAACTTAATAAAACATTCATGCAAAAAATCATAACCTTCTGCAGTCATGTAAAAGTAACGGTTGTACATTATATTTGTATTACACGGATTGTTTATGTATCAAGTAGAAAGTACTATATCACATTTATTGTAAAAAGATGGTTGCTACATTGCTTTAATTATATCTTTATTAGTTGAATCATTCCACAATCTTATGATTTAAAGCTAGGGTATAAATGTATGTTACTTGACGACGTAATACAAGTGTTATTCAAACCATCAAGTTCTTTTTAATATACCAAGTAAGACAATTACATTTTAAAGCCATTTTGATTGTTGTTAATGATCACAGATTGAAGAATTGTTAATCTACATTTTATTATAGACGATACGTTCCGATTACTGTCTGCCTACTAATGACATATATAGTCAATAATTCGATATGTTATGCAGTACAAAAGCTAAGAATCAACTAAGTCTACCACTGGCTCTGGGAGCTCCCATGGCATTATTGATAAAATCGGTGCATCGTAATGATGTGAACAAAACTTCAAACATAATCATTAAAACGATATAACATAGGGGAGTCTTAACCCAATTCATAATTATGAACAATGCGAGTCAATGTAGAAAATGCAATTTAACAACAAAAAAATCAACTTCATTGTATAGTTAAAATTAGTATATATTTGATTAATTCTAATTTTCGTTAAATTATCATTGTTATACGGATAAACTATATATGAAATTCAAAACGTCACCTATATCCGTTGAATATTGAAAACAACACGTTTAATAATTATATGCATCCGAAGAAACGTGACTGTTGCTACTGATTCGAATCGACAAACGACTGATAAATAATAAATATGTTAAAGTGCTTCTAAATGAAACATGAATCATTTACATGATTAAATTTGATTTAAAACAAGTGCGTTTAAATTTCATTACACCATTAATTATTGCAAGGAAAGCATTTGATTGCATATTATAGCGATAGCAAAAAGTCTAACATCTACATATGAACTGACAAAAATGGATATGATATTTAGGGGGTTAATAAGGAGATGAATGGAAATTTTCGGAACAAATTGATAAATGGAAAAAATAAAGCGACCAGTTAGGTAAAAAAATTGTTTCGTGCATTTTTATAGTTTTTTTCTTACGTTGTGCTATTCTCATCTTAGGGTAGGGTTATACGCCCATAAAGACTTAACACCAGCACATTCTGTATGAGCCTGTCCAATGTCAGGAACTCTTCAGCTGTTTTGGGTTCTTATTTTTTTTGTCGGATTCTTTTATATGTCTCTATGGGGTTAGGAATTCGCTCATTGTTGAAGTTCGTAATTTTGGCCTCTGTTGGAAAGATGTCTCATTCGCAATAGTACACATCTTTTTTTATTTTTATATGTTATATTTTGGAAAGAAATAAGGTCTAACTTAAATGTTATATAATATGGTAATTTAAATGTTATATTTAACATTGCCATAAAAGCGCAAGGTTTTGGCTAGCTGCAAAACAAGGTTCAAGCCACCATTTTTCTTAAAATGTCCTGTACCAAGTTAGGAAAATGGCAATTGTTATCGTAAACTTTGTTTCTGTGTGTGTTACATTGTTGTTTGCATTTTGTTTGCTTTAGTGTTTTTGTTGTTTCGTTGTCCAAATGTACTATATTGTATTGTTTATTTGTGTAATTCTCTGTCCTAAATGTTCTTGCATTTATTTTTACTGTATTCTGCCATGTAATGATGTCATTTTAGTGTTATATTTAACATTGCCATGAAAGTGTGAGGTTTGGCAAGCCACAAAACCAGGTTCAACCCACCACTTTGTCTTAAAATGTCCTATACCAAGTCAGGAAAGTGGCCATTGTTATTAAGGTCTTTCCTTTTTCTATAAGGAAAGACCTTAATGTATTTCTTCTGATTATTATTATTATTCTTTCCGCCAAACTTTAACGACATTTCCCAAAAAAAGTACGCGACATGTTAAAATGATATTAAGTATCTAGTATCGGTTGACCAAAAGCTATCTTGTGGTGAGGGCACGACCCCGTGACATTTTTTCTATAGGGGTTATCTCCCCTAACACCGAAAACCTTGTCATCATTCTAACTCCGTAAACATAATAGGTAGAAAAAAAAAAACAAAGGGTGGAATTTGTTTAGGAACAGACCTTGGTTCTTCGTTACATATGGATCAAAAAGATTCAACGACTCATTGGTAGGGTTATGCCTCTTCGAAAATTAACCAATGTCGGTTGTCCACTAAAACTCAGAAACTGTAAGTTGTAGCCACCTAGGATCCTCACCAATGATCATCAATTTACGTGACTAAGAAAACTGACCTAAGGTCAAAGGTCAAGGTCATGACCTAGATTTTGAACTTAGCTTGTTATCGAATTTACTCAATAACCGTAAAAGATGGCTGATAAAATATAACAAAGAAAATGTGTGTCTTGTCCAGATCTGCATTTGTTATGTTGGGTTCAAAATTATTGGACCAACCATTTTGGACCTAGGGAACGAAAAGTGTTTTTCGGGTCCGTAATGATGATTTTTCGCTTATAACTCAAAAAAGGTTAGAGATAGAAAAAAACTTTGAATTGCAAAAATGTTCAGCATAATAAGATCTATAAAATTAGGTCAAGGTCAGAAGTCAAGGTCCCTAGCAACGACATAAATACCTTAGCAACCATATATTTTTGAACTTAGAAGGCTATGAATAATATAAATATGAAATTTTTAATACTGGAAATGACATTTTTGTCCCTAGTAACGACATTTAAATCCTTAGCAATCACTTATATTTTTAACTTTAAATACTATGAATAGTACATATGACATGGTAGTAATATTTTTATCCTTAGAAATGATTTTTGTCCTTAACAACCACTTGTTATGAACATTAAAATGCACATATTTTTTAACTAAGAAGGAAAGACCTTTCAATTGTTCATGAACAATTGACTTTTTAATATTATAGTTCGTTTCTGTGTGTGTTACATTTTAGTGTTGTGTTTCTGTTGTGTCCTAGTTCTCCTCTTATATGTGATGTGTTTCCCTCAGTTTTAGTTTGAAACCCGGGTTTGTTTTTTTTATCAATTGATTTATGAATTTCGAACAGCAGTATTTTACTGTTGCCTTTATTCAACGTTTTATTCAGTTATTCCTTATAGAAAATTCGTTCATGTCACTTAAAATTATTCGCTATCTATTCCTTTGATTTCTATATTAAAAAAAAGCAATTCGTATTTGTCTTATGCATATGTTTTATCCTTACTTAAAAGAATTCCACTCCTATGTCATAATTAAAAGTAAAATGTATATTGCATGCAACTTGATTTTTTCACACAGACAAACTGAGACAAAATCGATCATTATATCAATTTCATCTTTTATTCGTAGATCTTTGCATTTAGTAACAACTACAATTTATACTATTTTGGGGTAAAAGTATAGTTATTGATAAATATTTACCAGAAGTTTTACGTGATATATGACTGCACTATCGGTTTACATCATATGATTTTGATTTTCTTTGACAAGATTAACACAGTTCGTGTGAAACGCAATATATCTTAAAAAAACTGTTGATGTTGATGATGATGATAAATTGGTATATAAATGTCGAAAAGTCAATAAATATTTATAAATGTCACTATTTTGATAACATTATTTTTAGCTGACCTAATGAAAAGGAATTTTCCTACTAAGAAATTTGTACAAAATCATCTATGACTACAATGTTTGTTTCATGAACTAGGCAGTTGGATTAATCAAAAAGTTTTATTCGAATTGAATTCGACTCATTTCTGTTTGCCAACAATCTTAACTTCTAGCGTTTATTTAAAGACAGGTTCTTATTAGTTATCATAGGTACTAGGATCATAATTTGATACTCCAGACGCGCGTTTCGTCTATATAAGACTCATCAGTGACGCTCTGATCAAAATCGTTATTAAGCTAAACAAGTACAAAGTTGAAGAGCATTGACATGATTGAGGACCCATAATTTCAAAAAAGTACTGCCAAATACGGCTAAGGTAATATATGCCTGGGATAATAACACCTTAGCATTTCTAAATATTCAAATCTTTGTAAACAGGAAATTTATAAAAAAAAAAATGACCATATAATTGATATGCATGTCAACACAGAAGTGCTGACTACAACCGGTGATACCCTCGGGGACGAAACGTGCACCAGCAGTGACATCCACCCAGTGGTGCAGAGATACCGGCATTATAATTAAATACAACAGTTTAACAATACTTACCTAATTTTTTATGCAGCATATACTCATACTGTAGCAAGTTCTTTATATAACCTTTCCATTTAAAAACAGACATAGAGTCGTCAGTATCACGGCTGTCGGGACAAAATGTCGGATCGTTCACATTTGATTGTCTCAGCAGTTTTCCACGATTCGTATTAATGTTTTCCATCTCAATTTCAATAAATATTACTTAATATTATTACTAATAATCCCGATAAGTTATTTTTGATGCAATAAACAATATCGTTCTCTGAGACAGCATTCAATAGATAAATAGTTAAAACGCAAAGACAAAACATGTCCTGTCTGCTGCATTTTTTATATGTCATCGTAAAGTAAGTTGAAGTCCAATTCTTTTCTGATGTTATATGATGGGTATTTTATGTACGTTGTAATGCCATAAAATCCGCCCTAATTACCCCATCAGTGTTATATTACTAAGACGATCAACTAAGAATCCGAAGTGTGATAAAGCGATCATCAGAGTCCGAAACCATCTTCATTAAATTGTAACGTGTTTAAGTGTTGTAATTCTTAGTGATCAAGTTGTACATGTTGACTTTTGTCTGTGACAGATGCATTTCAAGCTCATTTGATTTCCATGTCACGTTAATCCAGGAAATAGATACCAGCATTAATTATTTATACAAGTTTCATTTCAACAGTATTCTGTTTATTGTTGCTTGTTGAATAAGTGATGCCATGATATTGTGCATTTTGCATAGAAACGTTCTGGTATTCCAGATTTCTTGATATGAATTTTAATCAATATGGTTTGTTGTTTTATCATTTGTATAGAATTGATAATCGTTTCAAAAACTAAGTTCAACAAACGTACTTTTAACAATGCCCATGTTGAGTTATGCTGACTACGGGTATTATTTACTTGCAAGTCAGTGGTAACTGATATGAATTGTATCAAATTATGTGACGAATCTATGTTAATTGCATGCCATTTTTGGAGGGGTTAGGGTGTCGAGTAGGGACATTTTAACTTTTTGTCTGAATGTGTGCTTTTTATTACTGTGAGTTTGCTTTAGAGGCGGGGAAGTTAAGTCGATTTGTATTTCATATCCAGCTTATGAAAAACAAATCTCCATTGATGAATATGAATATAAGTATGAGAAAAGGATGGTACCTTTCTACTAGGTATAACTCCGTAGAGCACAAACCCTTAGTGTATTTTTGCATTAACAGAAATTGAGCTAAGATAATGATAGTAGTTTAAAACAAAGATGAGTTCGATTTTGAGACTCGTCTTATGTATTTCTGGGTTTTTTATCATTGAAATTGACATTAACACTCTATTATCCGGAGCCTCCAAAGTGTTCTCCTGTGATTATCGTTATCAGGAAATTCGAACAATTTGAAGCTTTAGATATATAATCAAATACATGAGTACTTTAGTTTTCATTTCTGTAAAAATAAGACAATGCAATTTCCCATAGGAACCCCCTTTACAGATTAAACTGTGTCATCTTTACTATGAAGCTATGTATAATAATTATATCATAGCACAGAAAGATGATATACACTACTATGTTATTCAAAGATCAAAACATAGGGCCGTGCAGAATATTTTCAACAATTATATGCCCTGTACTTCTAATAGTTTAAATGTCTACCTAAACTATGTACTACTCTTCACTTTGGGTGACTGTCAAAATTCAAAATTCTCCGCACCTTTGTATCTTTGATACAAAATACCTATGAATATTATATATCTCTCCCCAAAAATGCATTGTTTGTGAAACAGTTGTATCTACAAATCAAGTGCAACCTTAAGAGATTTATAAGATCGAAGATATATTGGTAATATCATAATGCAGGTTTACCTTTTGAGGCAGGACTTGTTAATCAGGTTAACTGTGCGACAGATGACCACAAGTATGTTCCAGTGGTAGTAGCATAACATATTCTCCTTTTTCTTTTAAGACTTATATTTTTATCATCGATTTAATAATTATCACGAGCAGGAACAGATGCCACTTGAAAAAAGGAACTATTTAAATTTTCCAAGACGGTGTTCAACCAAAGTTTAACACTTTGTGTTTTTTGTTTATTGTCATTGCTTAAATTTCTTTACTGTGTACTTCTTTAAGTATAAGTTTGAATTTTGTCAGTCATGCTTTTACCATTTCAAAATCTCGAATATGTATCTTATCAAAGGTTAAAAAAATTAAATTCAATCTATGATTTATAAAAAATGTAATGTTTACGAGCTAAACGAAAGACTACGATGGTGTATAACCAAATATTAATAATTTAATTTTGACAGTTTTTGTTTCAAAAATTAACTATGGTGCTGTTGTCACTGCTATGTGTTTCATTATAATGTGATATTTATAAAATACATGCCGATTAAGTCATTTCTTCAGATTTAGTGGTAAACATAGAAATTCGAGAGTGTGAATTGACTCATCGTTTTTAATATTTAAAAAACAACATAACATTGATAATACATGAAAATAAAAATAAAAACTTTTGAAACGATTGTTTTAGCCAGCTATGCCAGATAACTCAGCATAATAAAAGTGTATGTCTCACATCACTGATTCGGCTGAAAAATGATTAGCTGGTTCGTTGATATGGACAATGGGTGGTTGACTATTTCTATTGTTCGTATTTTCGTTTGCCAGAATTGGCTTCCTCATGAGACTTGGTCTTCTTCGAAAATAACACCTGAAAAAAATTTGGAAAAGCTGTTATACAAATGATGCATGTATTTTTGGCAACACCTTTAAAAATTTTGGTCCTTAATGCTCTTAAATTTCGTACTTTATTAGGCCTTTTTAACTTTTTTGGATTCAAGCGTCACTGATGAGTCTTTTGAAGACGAAACGCGCGTCTGGCTTAAATACAAAATGTAATCCTGGTACAGTGGAGATCACTTCTAACCTCTCATTAGAACTGTCAGAATATCTGTCATAGAACTGTTCTAACCTGTCCTAGAACAGTTCTACCTAGAACAGTTCTACCCTAGAACTGTTCTAAGTAGAACTGTCAGAATCAGTTCTAGGTAGAACTGACTAAATCAGTTCTAGGTAGAACTGTCAGAATCAGTTCTAGGGTAGAACTGTCTAAATCAGTTCTAGGTAGAACTGTACAAATCAGTTCTAACCGTAGAACTGTCAGCAGAACTGACTAAATCAGTCAGGACTGTAGAACAGTTCTAAATGACGTCACTGCAGTAATTGCACTTTAGAATTTAGAAGAAATTAATCACTTCCAATTACTTTGCTATAGCAGATTTCTATATTTTTTACTGATCAAACGTTACATGTACAAATATCGAAGTGAAGAGATGGTTATCAAACTCATCGGAGAAATATTTTTATAAGATTGCATAGGAAACATCATTGTTTACGTTTCTTCGTTCCCCGTTTTTAACAGTCTCTTCATAAATATAACTCTGCATTTAATTCATGGAATTTTAATCGTAATTTACCTTGTTTGCCTTGGATTTACATTCATTTAAGATTCTATTTTGACAAATGTTCAAACGAAAATTGTACAGTGGATGAATTATGGGATATTAATGAAAAAAGTGTTGTATTATAATAATAACGTAAAAAAACTATATACTTTTGCACCATCTCGTCAATTTAGCCAGACTTATCCATAACGATTATAAATGATATCAGGGAGTCTGGAACTCAGAAAAATATACTCATCTGAACATGAATGAAACATTTGCCCCTGGACGTTCGGCTACAAACAAAATCATGCATTTTTCTTTGCCTTCTTCAAATTATATTAACAGTATACTATTCCAAAAAGAGAACTTCCCATACATGAGTGTTGGATGATGCTGTAAAATAGTTTTGTTTAAAAAAAAACCATAATGATTACAAACCTGAGACTACTATATATACTACTATATAGTAGTCTCAGCACAAACTAACGGACTTAAAAAGTCACTTTAGTGACGGTTCATTATTATGGATACAGCAGGTCTAGAGTAAATAACGGCGCGCTAAATTTTTAGATATGGTATAAATACACCTTATCGCTATTTGTCTGCCATTACTGGATATCACACAGGTTCCCGTAAAAATTTGACGTCATAAAACAAAATATCTGACGCCACAATGGAAAAGTGATTGTTGTATGCTTCAAAAGTTCAAGAGGCCGGGTCAGCCAGGATTAGCAATAAGATGTATTGTGTTCCAAAGTTGGTGTCATTTTTATCATACGATCCGTCCTGACATAGAAATATTATTGGTTTACAATGACTGAGGCCATATATATTTACATGATAAGTGTAAATAAGTTCAGTTTTGGTTGATGTGGTCAAATAATTTTGTTAAAACGACTCGGTCTGATACATAAAATTGAGAATGGAAATGGGGAATGTGCCAAAGAGACAACAACCCGACCATTGAAAAAAACAACAGCAGAAGGTCACCAACAGGTCTTCAATGTAGCGAGAAATTCCCACACCCAGAGGCGTCCTTCAGCTGGCCCCTAAACAAATATATACTAGTTCAGTGATAATGAACGCCATACTAATTTCCAAATTGTACACAAGAAACTAAAATTAAAATAATACAAGACTAACAAAGGCCAGAGGCTCCTGACTTGGGACAGGCGCAAAAATCCGGCGGGGTTAAACATGTTTGTGAGATCTCAACCCTCCCCCTATACCTCTAGCCAATGTAGAAAAGTAAACGCATAACACTACGCACATTAAAATTCAGTCCAAGAGAAGTCCAAGTCTGATGTCAGAAGATGTAACCAAAGAAAATAAACAAAATGACAATAATACATAAATAACAACAGACTACTAGCAGTTAACTGACATGCCAGCTCCAGACTTCAATTAAACTGACTGAAAGATTATGATTTCATCATATGAACATCAGGCACAATCCTTCCCGTTAGGGGTTTAGTATCATACCATCATAACATATATGAGAAGAACATAACCCGTGTCATGCCAACAACTGGTTTTTGAATAAATGTGTTTAGTTCCGATGCAAAGACCCTATAAGTGAATCACTATTAACGCCAAAATATGCAATCTTTAATGACCTGACAACAGTATCGTAACTATATCCCTTCTTAATAAGTCTATTCAAAGGTTTTGTTAGTTTTTGAGGTGAATACTGACACCTTTGTGCTTTATAAAGAATATTTCCATAAAAAATTGGATGTGAAATACCTGAACGTATAAGAAGTCTGCATGTTGAGCTATATTTACGAATGATGTCCTTCCTTTACCGATGATAAAATTTAGTAAATGTTTTAACTAGTTCGTGATATCGAAAACCCTGGTGTAATAATTTTTCAGTAATACATAAATTTCTCTCGTTAAAATCTAAAACATTGTTACATACACGAGCGAATCGTACAAGTTGAAATATATAAACACCGTAAGATGGTGACAAGGGAACGTCACCATCTAAAAATGGATAATTAACGATAGGAAATGAAAAATCATCTCTTTTATCATAAATTTTAGTATTCAGCTTTCCGTTAGTGATATAGATATCAAGATCAAGGAAAGGACAGTGGTCATTGTTAGTATTAGCTTTATTTAAAGTAAGTTCAGCAGGATAAATTTCTTTAATATACATACTGAAGTCGTCATTATTGAGAGCCAAAATATCATCCAAATATCGAAACTACTGAAATTTGTTTACAATTCAATATTTTGAATAAAAAGAGGACTTGCAGAAAATTGCTGGTACTCTAAATTGATGTGGAAATTTTTTTGTAGCCAATGTGTTACAATATTGCTGTCATTTGAATTATACAAGCCATCGTGATATGTAACTATAAGTGATAATTCAGGGGCGAATCCAGCCATTTGAAAAAGGGGGGGGGGGTCCCAACCCAGGACAAAGGGGGGGGGGGGGGGGGTTCCAACTACATGTCCCCATTCAAATGCATTGATCGTTTAAAAAAAGGGGGGGTCCAACCCCCGGAACCCTCCCCCTGGATTCGACAATGGTGATTTACTATGCGGCTATATATATATATTAAGATTTACATTATAAAGTGTAAATATGGTCAGTTTTGGTTGATGCTGTCACATATGGTCAGTTTTGGTTGATGCTGTCAAATATAAAAAAAGAAGATGTGGTATGATTGCCAATGAGACAACTATCCACAAAAGACCAAAATGACATAGACATTAACAACTATAGGTCACCGTACGGCCTTCAACAATGAGCAAAGCCCATACCGCATAGTAAGCTATAAATATGGTCAGTTTTCATGGTTTTGGGTAATGCAGACAAATAATTTTGTTATATCCATGAGTCAGTCTGAGATATCAAAACTACTGAAATTAGTTTACGATTTAAAATTTTGATTAAAAAGAGGACATGCTGGCACTATAAACCGATGCGAGCATAATTTTGTTTTCCAATATTGCTTTCATTCATATTAAACAATCCATCCTCATTGATCCTCCTATAAAAATATAAGCTCGTGCAATATAAAATTCTACTCGGAACAATATTCCCCAATATTTATGCAATAACCCTATAATATAGATCATTTGTATTATCATGATTATACACTCCATCCTTACATAAAAATATTACAGATTTACTATGCGACTATAAGAGTTGCATAAAAAAGAGCAAATATGGTCAGTTTTGGTTGATAAGGTCAAATATGGTCAGTTTTGGTTGATACTGTCAAATATGGTCAGTTTTGATTGATGCAGACAAATAATTTTGTTACATGCGTCAGTCTGAGGTATGAAAACTACTGATATTTGTTTCTGGTGCGATATTTTGAATAAAAATATAGTGAGTTCGTGGTCTAGTGGTTCAAACCGATGGCTACAATGTTGAAGGTCACTCGGGGTGCTAAAAATATCAGTACATCAGAAGGGTAATTTTCACCCTCTCACACACATCTCTGGTACCCAGACCGGAGTTTAAACTAGAATGGGTACTTAGGGGGCCTCGGTTGGTCAAAGGTGTCCCCTTCTTTGACCTGGAGATCAATCTTCTGATATCTCTTCGGTTTGTCTGTTTCCACCGAGTGGCCCGGTGGTTCTCTCCGAGTACTTCGGCTGCCTCCACCATAATAACAGACTTCCCGGTGTCCTACACGCTTCCTTGGGCGGTGTTGGGTGGGGATTGTTCTGGTGGTGGGATAATATTGTATAGGACACATCTCCATTAATCCTTAGGGAGTGTACATGGATCCGCTGTACCCTTGCAGTCAATCAAGGGGTGCGTCTAAATTGGCGGAATCTCGGAGTACATACATACATACTCGTAAACTGATATTATATTGGTTAATGAGGTCCGATAATTTTGTTATGTGATAACGAGCCATCCTGACTCCCGGAATAACAAATGTAAAACAATTCAAATAATAATGCCCCCCCCCCTAATACTAACGGCCTAATTTATGTACAAAAAATGAAAGAAAAAAAAATAATTTATGTGACACATCAACAAAAGAAAATCACTGAATTACATGCTCCTGGCTTGGAACAGGCACATACATGCAGAATATGGCGTGGTTAACAGGTTAAACATGTTCTCTTGCCGATTATAAATCTGAAATAAAACCGGCAAAATAGCAAAACTCTATATAATTTAAATCGCTTTTTTACCCAAGCCTTTATATTAAGGCAAAGAGTTCTTAAAACTTATAAATCAACTCTAGCCGTAGAATTTATAAACAATTTAAGCCGTAGAATTTATAAATCAATTTTAGCCGTAGAACTTATAAATCAATTCTGGCCGTAGAATTTATAAAAATCAACTCTAGCCGTAGAATTAGAAATCAATTCTAATCGTAGAACTGTTCTAGAAGTAGAACTGACCAAATATTTGGTCAGTTCTAGCTAGAACTGTCTAAAACTGTTCTAGGGTAGAACTGTCAGAATCAGTTCTAGGTAGAACTGTCCAAATCAGTTCTAGGTAGAACTGACCAAATCAGTTCTAGCTAGAACAGTTCTAACCTAGAACTGACTAAAAGGTGTCAGGCTGACAGTTCTACGTACTGTTCTAGAACAGTTCTCCTGACAGATTTAATGAGAGGTTAGAAGTGATCTCCACTGTATCTATGATGAGTGTATTTACCACCACTGGATCGATGACACTGCTGGTGGAGTTTAAATTCCCCGAGGATAATACCAGCCCAGTAGTTAACACTTTCTGTGCTGACATGAATTATCATTAATATGGTCATATTCACAAATTAACTGTTTAAAAAATTTTGAATTTTTTAAATACTATGACTTTTCTACCTCAGGACTTAATTACCTAAGCTCTATTTGCAAAACTTTTAGGAATTTTGGTCCTCAATGCTCTTTAATTTCGTACTTTTTTGGCCTTTTAAACTGTTTTTGGATTCTACCGTAATTGTTGAGTTTTTTGTAGACGAAACGCACGTTTGGCGTAAATACAAAATGTAATCCTAGTTTCTATGATGAATTTATTTACAACCACTTGGTCGATGCCACTGCTGGTGGAGTTTTAATTCCCCGAAGGTATCCCCAGCCCAGTAGTCAACACTTTCTGTGCTGACATGAATTATCGTTGATATGGTCATATTTAAAAATTGCTGTTTACAAAACTTTTGAATTTTTTAAATACTAAGGCCTCATGAATAGATTACCCTGGCTGTATTGACATAACGTTTAGACATCTTGGTCCTCAATGCTCTCCAATTTCGTACTTTATTTGGCCTTTGAAACTTTTTTGGATTCAAGCGTCACTGATGAGTCCTTTGTAGACGAAACGTGCGTCTGGCGTAAATACAAAATTTAATCCTGGTATCTATGATGAGTTTATTAAATAAAATAGGGATAAAATTACAAGACAGAAACAATCGTTATCTAATTCAGTCCTACAATTTGTGTTTAAACTTATCAGGAAAGCCATGAATTGTAAGTCTTTAATTGTTTCGTAAAGGACTTTTCCTTTAGGTAATGTAGTGTTGTTTAGAGATCTTCGACAGGATCAGTCAAAGGAGTAGGTCAAGTAAGACCCCTTTTTGGCCCCAACAAATAGCAGTTTTACAAAATTGTCAAAATGTTAACCTTTTAATTATTTATTCGAAAGTAGAATGCTTCAGCTACATAAATATGGTCTGTTTTTGACAATACAATGCACATATATCGAGTACTAGTATCATTAAGTCATGTTAAATAACTTAAATCTTCACAATTTTAGCATTCGAGTTAAATTTTAGACGGTTTCCGTCTTAAATGAAAGTGGTCGCATTTGTGTTCATTCTTAATATTGAAATGTAAGTTTTATTTGATGATAATACATAACATACATAAAGGTTGAGGATGAACACGGATGCGGCCACTTTTATTTTTGACAAAAAAAAAAAAACATCTACAAAGTAACATTTTTTGGCATATTTGATAGATTTTCCATATTTAAGGTAGATGGGGTGTCTAAACTATAATCCATAGAATTATTTAATAATAATTTGCCAAAATGTAGTTTATATCATGTTTTTAAAAATTATAATAAAAAAATGGGTCACGGGGCTTATTTTGGTGTTCAAAATTGACAAATTTTGTATAGATTCTGCATAGAAAACCCAGTTTTCTGCAATAAACCTTAAACTACACCATAAGATTTTGAGATAACATATGAGAAGATAGCTTTAATAGTATGCTTTCAGTTAAGAAAAAGAAAAAAATGGGGTCACCGGACCCGTTTTCTTGCTACATTATAAAATTGGTAAATTCCTAACACATTCTATTGTAAAAGTACCTTAATCTGAATTATCAGCCCTTGCATTTGAGTTGCCTTCCCTTATGTGCCAAAGTTGGACAAAATTTTTCTGCTTTTTTTTAAAATACAACCATAAATATGATAAAACATGTAATTTTCTATATTGAAGAAAAAATGTTCTTACACATGAAGTAGCTACTACTCTAAAAATTTGCACATTCAATTAAAGATCTAGAGCTTGTTTTCTGGTATTTCCAAATCCAATATGGAGGAAGACACTCTATCTATCTTCTGCTAACCGACCGTACAAGGGCCGTATAGCCAGTCAAGGTCGTTAAAAAATTCTATTTGTTGTACCTTCAACTTAAATCGAAGCGTTTAAATGACTAAATCGATTAAAGTATTTTACATACATTAATTGGGACAAATGAAATAGACACTCAAGTGTTTAAAAAGTGTCAACAATGACAAACAGAGTATCTATCAACTAATTAAGGGAGCTACCATTTGATTTTTATGGGGGGGGGGGGGGATGGGTCTAGGATGAAAAATGTTGTCCTGCATTTTTTTTTAGCTGTAATCTCTGTCCTGCCTTTTTATTTTTCACTCTGGTCGGTCATGCCTTTTTTTTTAGTTTATCCTGACTTTTTTTTACCTAAATTGTCGTCCTGACTTTCTTTTTTTTGCAAGTGTCTCATCCTGCCTTTTTTTTTACTCAAAACTCCTGTCCTGCCTATTTTTTTTCAAATTTCATCCTAGCCCCACCCCCCCCCCCCCCATAAAAATCAAATGGTAGCTCCCTAATGTGTAAATGGAATTACATACAAAAGCTTTGTGTTATACATACCAGACGATAGTACCCACAATGAGAACACCAAACACAACAACTAAACTGACAGCTATTAAAACTTTAGTATTGCCTCCACCACATTTAAAATTGCCCTTTTCATTACAATCGGTTACTTCGTCTGACGCCTCTGAAATTAAAAGAATGTATGTGTGTGATTATCTTGTATATGGTTTCATTTTTATGTATATATCTATCTCCTATCAACTTAACATATTGATATCTTGTTGATTTTTACGTGAAATATAGATTAAAAATAATTAGGAAACGATTGTGTCAATTTTCCCATAAAATGTGTGAAAGAGATATAAAAAAGAGTTTACTGGTTGTTCTTGTTTTTCCTCTTACATGCGTTTATGTTAAACACATTTATTTGCAAAAGAACTTTCAGTGCTCTTTTGACTGCCAATTTATCCAAATAGTAGAATATTCAGGAAATCTGTGGCATAACAAAATATAAATACCTAATATATTTATGCAAAGGCTCAAGTTTGTTTTACGGATATGTTGACAGCATACTACATAGACTTGGTTGAATGTTCATTTTGTTTTATAAAAGTTTTGAATTTTCTAATTTTTCTGGTGATAATTTAAAGAATACCGAGTTCTAATCATAAGTGATTTTTGTTATTACAGTTTTCTCCCTTTGCTCAACAAGTCAAAGTTTTGACTTGTAAATATGATGTCCTCAAACACACGACTTTCTTTTACATGTTTAAATCACCGATGTATGCCTTAAATTACACACTTATATTATACAGCGATTGAAATTGTGAGAATGATTTTCTTACTGAGTTCAATATGCTTTCAATTGTTGTTTTTATTTTATTTTAGAAAGAATGGTCTTTAATTGTATAACCTGTATGATTGTTTTTTTTTCTACTACACACACGTATCTCTAACGCCTTAAAATATAATCTGTAATAAAGCAATCTTGGAAATCAAGCAGTTCTTTACTTTAGAAAATTCAACTTGCTTTACCTAAAGCAATGCATGAAATGTAGAACACTTTTCCTGAAGTAAGCGCCTTAAAATGTAAGTACAAATGTAGAAAGAAGTAAGATGTTACGACATTTGAATTCGTTTCAACGCAACCATGTCAAGTATGTGTTTGAGATAAAAATCTGTAACAATACTCATGTGTTGAAAGTTTGTTTAAGATATACTATGAGCATCTCAAAACAAACTAAACAAAAATGGTCATAATGAGAAACTATAAATACATGTACATGAAAGAGGTTTTAAAAAAATGTGACAGTTTTCCAAATGACCGCATACCTATCCCATCGAACTAGAGATAAAGAATACTACAGATGCAGCTAAGTCTGTCTCATATCTTGACGGTCGACGGTCGGTTAAAAACAAAACTTTACGACAAAAGAGATTATTTCGGCTCCCAAATTGTGAACTTTCCATTTTTATGTAGCAACATTCCAGCAGCGTCTGCATACGGAGTATATATCTCCCAATTGATACAATATGCCCGGGCTTGTATTTCCTGTCATGATTTCCTTGCAGGTGATTGCACTCACAAGGAAGCTATTAAAACAAGAGTTCCAAATGGTGAAGTTGAAATCGCCTCTTCGTAAATTTTACGGACCGCCATCACGAGTTGGTTGACCGTTATGGAATAACCGTTTCACAGATGATATCGGATATGTTTCTTATGTCGAAACTACAATACCCTGCCCTTTTCAGAATGTGTCCTACCGAATTATACTATTTACCGGATTTGCAATAAAATATGCAACACGACGGGTGCCACATGTGGAGCAGGATCTGCTTACCCTTCCGGAGCACATGAAATCACCCTCAGTTTTTAGTGGGTTTTGTGTTGCTTAGTCTTCAGTTTTCTATGTTGCGTCTTCTGTACTGTTATTCGTCTATTTGTCTTTTTAATTTTAGCCATGGCGTTGTCAGTTTATTTTCTATCTATGAGTTTGACCTTCCCTTTGGTATCTTTCGTCCCTCTTTTAAAACTATTTAGATGCATTTATTATCTCCATTGTATAGTCATTCAATGGCTAATTTTTTAATAAACACAAACGATGGTTGTTTGATATGACAATCAAAAAGAACGGATATGCTTCAAGACTTATTCTTTTTTTTTTCGAGAGGAGAAATTTGTTGAACCAATTTTGCAGACATAGTTTCAACTATTGAATGCCAGTTACGATTCGGAAGTAGATTTTGGTTAGTTTCAAACCTAGTACAGATTGTTTCCATTATGATAAAATTGAGAAAACGGAAATGGGGAATATGTCAAAGAGACAACAACCCGACCATACGACAGACAATAGCCGAAGATCTCTAATAGGCCTTAAACGCAGCGAGAAAATACTGCACCCTAAGGTGGTCCTTACCTGGACCCTAGATAAAATTGTGTACCAGTTTAGTGAAAATGGACGTCACACTAAACCCCAAAACATATACCTCAAATTAAAAAGAGCATACAAGACTAACTAACAAAGGCCAGAGACTACTGACTTGGGACAGGCGCAAAATGCGGCGGGGTTAAACATGTTCTGTGAAATCTCAACCTCCTCCCTTTGTACCTCTAGCCAATGAAGAATAAAGAAACCATATACAAAAAAAAAAAAAAAAAAAACATTTATGTATAGGAATATTTACAAATGTACATGTACTTCATGTACTACAAAGATTAACTATTATGACAAGTTTAAATGTAATTGGACTAATCTTAAGATTATGTTCAATAAAGGAATATTTGTTGTAATCCGTTGACCCTCCATAAAAGGTGAATATATACTATATACGAGGAAGACGGTGTTGATTAAATAGATTTTTTTAAAACTTCAATATGACCAATATTTGATATGAATTTCATGATTTTCTTTCGATCTCTCTTGGAATTACTACATGACTGTACTAATTTAAAATTCTCCCTTTGATAACGTCTGCATTATAGCAACATAAACGATTTGACTATGCTAATAGTTTTAAGGTATTAACTTACTAAAACAGTACGCTTGATAACAACCATATATAAATGTCAACTTGTAAACTCTGAAGTCTCCACAATTTTTCACTTGTATGGCATATGTTCTGTTACAACAGTTTCCCGGTGTTACTTGGCAAACATTCCTATCAACGATACCCTCACTTGTTTCTGGTATACTGCCTGGTGGAACAAATCATAGCAAAATATATTAGGAAACAACAAAAACAAGAAACGGTCACTAATGGAAAGTTCGCACCTTTTATGGAATTTTAGTACAGACTTGTAATGGATTTAACATTAGGAACTTTATTTTGCAGACTTGAGAAAGTAATATATTGTATCCTGCAATCAGCTAACTCTTGTTCAAACAACATGTACACAAGTGCATTTTGTTTTATATATACACTTTTAAATTAATCTTTAAAAAAGTTTTATTCTGGTTGAAATATTAAATATCTTGTTGTGTTCAAGCTTTTATTGCTTTTGTGTTTTGTGTTTTTACTTTTTCTTACATTGATTGTTATGATTTGTTTGTCATCCTCTGTATTATGCTCTTGTCCTGAACATAATTATGTATACAAGGACAAGATGATCGAAGTAAACTTCATTAAGCATCACAACCATCACAGACATTAATCATTATTTACTTAATTTCCTGATAATACCAGCTGCAGAGAGGATAAATGTGTATCACCATGCTTACACTTTTGTTTTAGAATGAGTTGAGTACAATATGATCAAGCAAAGCTGTACCCAGATTGCCATACCATCATGACCAGTTAATTAATTGATTGTTTCGTCACAAACAAACTAACTAATTGTAACTTCTATTATAAAAATATTTAGTGTCATTGGATGAAGGAGAATTATGCATGCATATAAGTAAAAACAATGTTACCGTCCATCCATAGCGGATACACTGTTCCACAAGTTCCGAACGTAACACATTCGGTATATATATCTTCACCGGTCTTTTCATCTATTTTGTACCAAATGGGATTTAAATTGGCGTCACAAAACGGCACATCCAAGATATTGCGCGATATTGTTCCTGTTCCAGAGTCTGAACATGGATCCTGTCCTAGAATTGCAAGAAAATTTATAATAAAGATAACAGTTTATGTATTGCATGCGTCAAAGGCACTTTCTGGAGTTACCAACATCAAACACTCTCAGATATGACTAAGCATTTGAAGGTGTAATACCACCATTGATTTTCCCCTATTAGTCTTTGTTAAATTTGCACTTTTCAAAACAATGTGCAGAATTTATATTTGTTTCAAATAAAGAAATACTTGGCATTGCATTGAATTCAAGAAAATAACCATCACTGGAAGTTAACCCTTATTTAATCTGTGTACAAGGTTTAGTAACCATGTAACCTCAAGTTTACAAAATATTTCATAGAAATCCCAAATAAAAAAAATAATGATGCTTTGAAATACACAAGACATATGTTTATGACACAGAAAATTTTTACTGCAAGAAAATGTAGGATTAATTACCTACAACTGTCAAATTCAAGGGAATTTTTTTTTATAGGCATCACTTTTTGTACAAAAATCTCCAAAGAGCATGATTGGTTCTCCTGGAATTTTTTGTAGATCTTGCATCAATGCTTTTTTTTTAATGAATTGGTTTTTGGCATGCTTTTTTAGTTGTGTGCATATAAATAGAGAACAATGCATGGCAAAATCCGTATCATATGGCGTATCATCCCGAGATACCAATATCAGCCCGAGGGCCTTACGGCATGTGATACGGATTTTGCCATGTTTCATACTCTTTATCATATATTTCAACAGGAGAACTTATTTCTGATCCCTAGCACCTGGGTTACCCTCAGTTCTACTTTTGTTTTGTTTTAAAGCTTTAAAAGAACTGCTCAATTACTCATCCGAAGCACCTGGGTTACCTTACAATTGCGTTCTATTTTTTTAAAAATATTTTTTATTGTATTTTGTGTGTATTTTGTATGGTATTTCCATTGAGTTCTTTTATATATAGTTGCATTTCATGTGCAACAAGTTATGAAAACTCGACGTTTGTGACGTCACATGTACAAAAATGACGTCATTCAATAAATTGCGTCACGCCCGAACGACCGTTCAGTTAGGACCCAAATAGTACCAATGCAAATATAAGGTAAAAGTCCGAGTCAGCCTTTTCCCGCCATATTTTATAAATCTAAGGAAAAATATTTCTTGAGAAACCTACATAAATTAAAACGGGCTTCATGTAAAAATGAGAGAAAAAAAAAATGAGTAGGGGTGTAATAAAGGGTAGAGGTATGATAAAGGATAAGCATCATAGTTGCACGATATGGATTGAACAACAGGCTATTTGTCAAAATATTCAAAACTACTGTATTAACTGCTAAATATATGATAAAGTAAAATTATAATCGGTTGTCCTATCCAATATTGAAACATGTATTGTAAACTGAAACATATGATACTCTGATTGTTCGTTTCAGTCGAGGAAAACCACACATAGATCTAGCCATTTTCTATTTTGGCAGTCATGTTTAAAACAAGAGGCTCCCAAGAGCTTTAATCTATCTCCTTGCATTGTTTGTGTAGATCTTACATCAATTATTATTATTTGATGTTTAATCTACACAATTTAAACTTTTCTCTTTTTATCATGCTTTCGGTAAATAAAAACTTAACCAAAATTGCAAGGCAATAATTTCTATAGATGATCAATTGATGATTTCGGTCAAGTTGGCGTATTTAGATATAAGAATATGTGGTATGAGTGCCAATGAGACAACATCTCTATCCAAGTCACAATTAGTAAAAAAATTAAACCAATATAGGCAAAAGTACGGCCTTCAACATGGCTCATTCTAATAAGCAAGTTATAAATGACTCTAAAACGACTAGTGTGAAACCATTCAAACCAGAATACCCACAGTCTAATCTATATAAAAACGAAAAGCAAGAAACACCTATAAACCACATATTCAACAAACGATAACCACTGAACAACAGATTCCTCCTGACTTAAGACAGGTGTAAACAAATGCAGCCATTTAAACGTTTAAACAAGTGCCAATCTTCACCCGGCCTAACCTGACGTAGTGGTATACATGTACATTACAATAACAAAAGACACACTATAAAGTATCAATTGAAATGGCTTAACTCAATCAAAAACATGTCGTGGTTCTAACTTTGTCAAACCTTTATTTTGCTATGTTAAATTCTCTGATATTATAATAGTTTCTGTAACAACTAATTCTAATAACAATACAGTTTGTCCCAAATTAAAGTAGAAAAAGAGCAGATGAGATTTTTAAAATTTAATAGTTTTGTCTACAAAAAAGCCATACATAATAATTAACTGTGTTCTCGGGTCATAACACAGCCGCTAACCTGCAAACAAGGAAAATTACAGTCGGGCGTATTAAAATAATACATTATCCAGCATATTTACTGACAGAATGTTTAAATGATTTCATTTTCTTTTTAGATAAAGCTACAAGTTTCAGTGAACAGAAAATTCTGGTAAAATGGACAATCACGATTAAAAATATAAATATTTTGCAAATAAACAATTGCTAGTTACTTACCGAACGTATAAGGGAATACCAAGCAGACAATTATCCAAAACATTGTTTTATTCGATTTAACTGTTTCACTAATTTGCGATTAAAGATTTAATCAAATCTTTTATTTGAAAGATTAATTTAATAATAAATACTCATGACCTTTTTATGGCCGACTTATATAACCTGTTTAATTTGTTTCACAAAACTTCTTTGGAAAAATAAATTATGAAAGTTATAAGAAAAATATGCATCTAATAATTAAATAGAGGAACAAGATAATACAAAACTGAAATATTATTAAGGAATGACTGTAATATTTTTTCTGTCTATGAAGAAATAACATAAAAAATTTGGTGCACACTGAATAACGCGCGTAGCGGGTTATTTAACAGTGTGCACCACATTTTTTTTATGTTATTTCGAATAGACAGAAAAAATATTACAGTCATTTCTTATAATTTAATCCTAAATTCCATTTTAAACCGTAGAAAACCATGAAAAAACGTTGATGACGTCACGGTCACATGACTGAATTATGTCTATGGGCTCATAACAAAATAACGTCAGCCAATCAGAAGACGCGTTACATCCAAAATTAAATTATAGTGTAATAAAATCTTTATCATAACGTCACTGACATAATATTTGACTAAGGTTATAAGTCTTTTAAATATTCTATACTTAAAATGACCTTCGTTCATTATGTGACGTACTTTCACTGCATGCTGAAGCTGTGAACATGCATGATATTTACATGTATGGGGTCTAAATGAGCAAACATTTAGAATAGAGAAAAATAGTTGCAAGCAAATAATTTAGAGAATAATTGGGTTCTAAATTGCAAAGAATATATAAGACTTAATGGTAAAAACATAAACTTAAGCATTATTTGAAGGTCAGAAAAAATGAACAATCAAACAGATGCATTTAAAACATAATAAAGTTCCTGCAGTTTTTGAAATGTGAAAAAATACTTAGTTGAATTTGACATCATTTGTTATTCTGAATATTTAAAAAATGTATTAAATTGTAACAGGAGTTTCATAATCAGATCTGAAATACAACGTCATGTGTTTGTATATGCATCTTTGTAGTACCGAAAACCACTTAATCCAAATGGTAAAGTTGAAGGCATCCCTTCAAAATAATTACGGACGCCAGATATTTTCGGTTTACCATTTCAAAATAGTTTAGTCAATGTTGAACACTGATATATTCAACTAGTCGTATCCACCGTGCCTATCACTTGTTTTATAAACATATGCGACTTATCATTGTGTGTTTACTTGGCAGCCTTCATGAATACAACGGTTGCACTATTTGAGTATACGTACTGCTGCTAATTCATTCGAATGCTAGTTTCTATGAAGTGTTTTTTACTTGTTTTGTTAATTATCTTAGTTTCTTTTGTCTTTTTTCCCCTGATTTTTGTCTTTATTTCTTATAGGCAATTGCTTCTTGATTGCCAATTAAGTATCATTTATAAAACAATATAATAAATAAATATATAAGATTGCTTTTATATAGTAACTAGATCACACCCGCGAAATCGATGGCATACACAGTTGTAAACTGTTGTAGGATAAATTTTTGTAAAAGATAATATGTCTGAAGAATTTCATAAAAGGTATCAAATAAAGCCCCCTCACTTTTGTTCCCAAGTCCGTTATCTGTTTCCTTTCTGTTAAATTCAATTTTGTTCATGTCTCTGGCCTCAAACCACAATTATTCTACCCCTTTGCTACAACGCATTTTCTTTGTAAAAGTCAAATAAAATTATTAAATTAAAAATTTGCACCGTTTCAAACATAAAATAAATGTAACTGCTTATATACCATTAACAAAAATAAATATGCTTCTAGGACAATCCATTAGTGCTTTTTTTCTTTTGGAAGGCCTATTAACATGCCAATTGTAGGATTTGAATCTTGTATAAATGACGAAGGCTAATTTGAGGGGTCACAGGTCGGAGGGGTCCTCATCCTGAAATCCCGGGCTTAAAAACATGAAATCCCGAGGTGCCGAATTTAAAGACATTCATATCCCGACATCCCGAAATTCGAAAAAAAAAATTCCCGGATCACGAAAGGATCAATCCCGAAATCCCGAGCTTAAAACACCCGATCCTGACGTCCCGAAAAAGTCCTGCCTCCCTCAAGTCTCATCCCTACTTTCATTTTGGCCAAATCACTACTTTCACTTAATTTGTATGCTCCATTTAAGGGCATTATATTTCCTAGTCTGTGCGACCGTTCGTTCGTTCGTCCGTCCGTCCGTCTGTCCGGCTTCAGGTTTAACTTTTTGGTCGAGATAGTTTTTGATGAAGTTGAAGTTCAATCAACTCGAAACTTAGTAAATAATTATGTTCTCTATGATATAATCTTTCTAATTTTGAATGCCAAATTAGAGATGTTACACAATTTCACGGTCCACTGAACATAGAAAATGACAGTGCCGATGTGGCATCCGTGTGCTATGGACACATTCTTTTTTCCACATGTTTTACTTATTTCAATATATATGCAACTGGTATGACCCCTTAAATAATAATTTCAAAGAACACAGTAGACAGAATTATACAGAAAGTCTCTATATATCATAGTATTATAATCGTAGCTTACATGTAGATAAACGCGAAAAATAATTGTCCTCTCTAAGGCAGCAACCATTTGATTTTCTGGGGGGGGGGGGGGGGGGGGGGGGGGGGGCTATGGTTTTTTTTGGAAAAAAAAGTTTGTTTCCAGTTTTTGGAGAAAAAAATAATTTGTTTTTGATTCTGAGAAAAAAAAATTGTTTGTTTCACCCTCAGCTGCCACTATATGTAATGCTAAAATTGAAAGAAAAAAATTGTTTGTGACTTGTCACGAAAAAAATAGATTGTTTTTCGCCGCAGGCGAAAAAAAAAGTTTGTACAGAAAAAAAACCATAGCCCCCCCCACCCCCCCAGAAAATCAAATGGTTGCTGCCTAAGGAGGTATAATAGTTGTGTGCTCTTCGGTCGGGTTGTTGTCTCTTTGACACATTTCCAATTTCCATTCTCAATTTCATGAATTAAAAATTATTTTATGTTGACCTTTTCTTCGGAGACAAAAAGCGGTATGGGCCCAGATTAAAGCACTGTTTTGGATAAACAGCCATCAAGAATGCTTAATCATTCTGGTTTAAAATTTATTTATCTTACTCCTTGAAGATGCGTGGAGAATTTATAATAAAAATGAATATAAAAAGATTAGCAACCAGACCTGACAGCGGAGAAGAAGGATTCAATGCATGTTATAAATCGTGTCAGAACCGAATAGTCCGAGTAATGATCCATCCACAAGTTACAGTACGATCCAGAGCAAGGAAAGAAAATAGAATTACTCTCTCATGGAAACTATCATCGAACAATTGAAACAATATAATGGTTTCTGACCAAATATGCGTCAACTTCAAGTAAAAACATATGTAAACTAGCCCTATTCTAACAGAAATAAATTGAGTGTTTTTGATATTGTTTACTAAAACTAGAAAATGAATTTTCATGAATGTAACTTTTAAAAAATATATATTTCAATCACGTTTAGTATTCTAGCGAAGTTTCTATTGTAGATATTTAGAAAAACAGCATGTCATTTTTAGTAGTAAGGGACTTCCCAACATCATCCGTCATTACAAGGCATGAAACATTGTTTGAAAATTGTCATATAGAAAGTTGATGCATGTTTAACTCTAGAAATGAATGGTTTTCATGAAAATAAAATTATAATAATGTAAAACATTTGGAGATGTAAAAATGAAAAAATAGGTTGAATATATAAGTATTTTGAATTAGAGATATGACAACACAATTGATCAGCATTTCAAAATATGTTTTTAAGTTTCATGACGGGATATATCGATTTGACGGAATAAAATTGCAGTTATTCATCTTCTTGCTGAAAAAAAAAATCATAACTTAGTTAGTTTGAAGCATCTTCAACTGAGAAACAACCGAGCTAGTTTGAGCAACATTTTTCACGAATGTTGTTTGGCGAGTCATATATCAAACGTTTGGTTTTATTAGCCCTTCATCTTCTGTATAAGGCTTTGAAACTTCAAATTCAAATATTTTGGCATTGAGCATCAATGGATAGATATCAATAGTCGAAAATCCGTAAACAGTCAAGTTGGCATCCTTAACGTTGATATACACGGTAGGCAAATAAAGAGAACAACATTTATAGTAATACTCAGTGTGTGTTTCTTTATTGTCAGTATAGACTTATATAAACTGTACAAAGACTTAGAAGGCTATCAATTTTAGCTCATTATTTTAGGTTGCATTTCTGTAAATATTTACAATACAATTTCCCCTAGGAACTTCTTTTACGGCTAAAACTGTACCACATTTACTATGAAGTTTTGAAAAAAATCTTATCCTAGAATTGAAAGTTCATATGCACTAATTTTTTTCAAAGGTCAAAATATAGGGCTGTGCGGCATATTTTCAATGTTTATATGCCCTGAACTTTTCAGAGTTTAAACTAACACTAATTTTCTTAACTACCCCTACCTCGAATGAAGGGTTACCACAGAATTCAATGTAAACAATATGCACATGTATATAAGCTGGTAACATTCCCAAGTTATGTCTCTATGAGATGGAACACAGAGAGAATAACTGGGAATCAGTATGTAAACAAAATTAACTCTATGAATATTCTAAATCTCCCCAAAAGAGGCGTAGTTTGAGAAACAGTTGTATTTACAAAGTGCAACCTATAGTCGATCAATAGGTGCTGTATTTAGTTTAGTTTGGCTTTACAGTTTTGATTTTGATATTGCAATCTACAAGTAGAGCCTTTGTTTGTGCCTCGTATCAACCTAAGATAAGCGTATGATATGAGGAAGAAGTACGTGGTCGATATGCGTCTCTAGATCGATATAACATCGTACTGATCGCGACCAGAGGCTACGATTTTTATATTATTAATCAACTATTGCATGGGGATATTCTAAAATGTATAATTTATAGTTACATAATGTATACCCTGTACAATATTCTGATTTTTATAATACGAAAAGCTAAACACAACAGTACTGTTCTAAGAACTGCGTAAATACGAAAATATCTGATCAAGAATTTTACGAATCACAAATCCTTGAAATATTTTTTTTTTATAATATTGTGTTTTATAATGTTAACACAATGAAGAAAGTAATATCATAAGTATTCTGAAAAAAGTGTCATTCGCAATTTGTCCCACACATTATCACTTTCCTCGTCCGACCAATCAAGGAGTACCACGTCATTGATGATTGAACCAAGTTCCAAAGGGAAATTCTCAACACTTACATTTCTTGTTATGACAATGATTTTATGGAGATTTCTTGTATATTTTTCGTATTTAGCTCTGTGAATCTCGAACTCTCCCCAAATTTTATCTCTGAATGCCTCAGAAATGATGAAAATAATGTTTCTGCTTTCCTGAATCGACTGCAAAATTGCTTCAGCGCGAATCTTTCCAGCTAAAATATCTCGTTCTTCTATACACACAGACATTTTCCATGAATTTTCGAGTTTTTTAATCAAAGTATTTTTTACCCAACCCAAACAATCATCTGCACAAGATAAATATATGTCATATCTAAATTTAGATTTCATATCTTTTTCGACAACCTTTTTGAATGTACGGTATATACAATAGGCTATTCGCCACCTAAAATTAGCTAGAACTGCAATAGGTAAAGTTAATGCGATGAATCCAACCAACAAACAAACCCCAACACGGAGCCAAATTTCACTTTTACAATGACTAAAAAGTTGATGGAATTCTTCATAAACTTTTCTTGTATTTGTTATGGTTCCATTCACCAAGGAACACTTGAATGTTATGTTCTTTTTGTCAAATATAATCTTTGTACGAAAAAGCCACAGAATAAAATCTGAATTTTCGCAAGTGCATTTAAAAACATTTCCAACTAAATTTAATGTTAGCTTTGTTTTTATTCGTTCATTTTGCATATCGAACCAATCTCTTAATGTAGCATTTATTGTTTGAATATTATTATGTACCAAAGTAAGATGACTTAGCTTCGATAATGTCATGACTGCTATTGGTATTTCAGAAAACAAATTGTAGCCCATATGGAGGTTACGCAGATTCCTGTTAGAATTGAAAGCGTCGTTTGGTACAAACCACAAGTAGTTATATGAAATGTCTAGCTTTGTAACTGATGGAACCAAGTTAAATATTTTCCTTCCTTCTTTGAACGTTTGCCCAAGCCGTGCTTGTTTTAATATTAGAATATTTGTTTTTTGAAGAAACGGAATGCTTTTTCTTCTTGCATACAAAATAGAATTAATGCCAGAGAGATCAGTATATCTTATATTATTTGTACCATTGAACGAAACCTCAGGAAAATAATTCATTCGAAAATTTGATAGATCAAGATATTGCAAACTGCTAATATTCATAAAGTGAATTGGATTCTGTGGTAAAGTCTCTTGAAATCCTACAAAATTGCTCAAAATCAACTTTGATAAATTTTTAGGAAACGGAACTGTTACAACTAGAGATTCCCCAAGTTTGTTCAAAAGTTGATATCGGTTTAAATAGTTTCTTGGATATGGGATGCCTCCCAAAAGGCCTGAGAACTTAAATTTTGAAAGATTAGATACTGTTAAAATCAGCGCAAATAACTCGTTCAGTTTAAAACCGTTCATGATTGAAAATCTATTTCCAGAAAATTCGATTTCTCTAAAACATTCAGGATGATAGTGAACTAGAAGTGATTTAGGTTTGAAATCCACAATACCATTTCTTATCATCACCAATTTCTGCACACATATATTTTGTAAATAATTCATTATTTCAGCAGTGATCGTTACAGCAATTGGAGATCTGATTGATCCATCACAATATCCTGGATTAACCTCTTCAAATTTTATCTCATTCATTGTTTTGTTTGCAAAAGGATATAAAATGTTCAATGCAGATTCAAATTCAACACACACTCGTATCAACCGAAGAATTTGCAAAGACGGAAAAGGTCCTAGAAAGTTAGCCTCTGCCACAGAGAGTATTGTACATCCAGTAAAAGTAATATTTACAATTGTTGCTGGCATGTCCACAAATGTGTTGTTGGTCATTTTATCCAGAAAACAAAAGTTAAAAAACAGCGTATTTAACTTTGTTTGGTTCAAACCACTCGTACTAAATACAGGATTTTTCGATAAGTCTACTGCCAAAATGAATAGATTATGCAGTTTTCCAAAAAATGGATAACACACATTTGTCACGATTGTTTTGTTCATATTTCCCGATATATTTAGAGTTGTCAAAGACACGAGTGGCGAAAATATATCCAACGGATATGATTTATTCAGATCAATATTGTTACCAAACATGGACAGCTTTAATAATTTTCCAAGCCCTTTGAACGTATTATTCTTCAGATAGGAAATACCGTTCGAATCAAGAATTAATACCTGCAAATGTCGATAACGCATGAACGCTTGTGCTGGTATATTGACAATTGAATTTCCTCTTAGATCTAGTTTTATTATATCACCTGGTAAATTACTTGGAACACTCGAAAGTCCCCTCGAAGAGCAGTTGGCTTCTTTAAACTTGCCTTTACCTTTAATGTGACAAAAGCCACAGTATACATAAGAAACATGCACGATTATAACCAAAAACATCAGAAAATTGTATCTGTACATGTTGATCACTGAACATTCAAAACAATCAATGGATTCGATTGCAATTTTTTAACTTCCCGTTTTGCTTTCATTTGATTATCAAACGAATTGTATGAGAACCGTACAACTTTATTTCCTGTTTTGTGAAAACAATGAACAACGGAAAACGAAAACACGATATGAAACTAGGTTGTCTGAATATCTTCCTTGAAATTTGACTAAATGTGTTTTTGATGTGAAAACATTTTTATTGTATGTGGTTGGTCTCACAAACACGGATAAAAAGAATGTGCAAAGGAGACTATTACTTATCGTCATTTAATTCTAGTATATACATTACTGTGCAATTGGTATTTTTTTTATTTCATGCCTTAAAATGCATAACCTTTTTATTGGTATTTTGTACGTGAACCTTGACAAAATTACCGGTCTCTCAATATTTTCAAGGTCAAACAAATTGAATGGCAATAAAAACCCAATTCTTACCATCATTTTTGTAAGAAGTGTGAAATTTGTATTACGGAAGCCCTGGAGTTCCATGCAAAAATAATTTATACTCCAGGGTTTCCTATGAAACCGTAAACATTCAACCCTTTTCTGTTGGGCCTTTTCAGATTATTAGTTAATTGAAAGGTCATGTTTGGGTACTAAATAGGGTATGAAATGGTCACAAACCCTGTTGTTTCTTTACACACACATTGAAACCACACAATAACAGCTCAAAATCATTAATATAACCTAATCTAGAAAATATCTACAAAACATATATCTTTACGAATATCAGAAGGAGAAAAAGAAAAAGAAAAAAAAGAGATTCGTGGAGACTTATTTTTATATAGAATCTACACCCCAAAAAATTTGAACGATACTAGGCTCACTATTTGTTAGACCAATGCTCATTTCGTCGACATAAGATTTATCAGTGGCGCTCATATCCCAACTTTTACAAGGCAAAATCAAATACAAAGTTGAAAAACATGTAAACCGAAAAGACACATGCGATCTATACCAGGCGTTACAAAAAAACTTGATATTTTGAATCATTCAATACATCATAAATGATAAAACAGCATATAAACATTACAATTAATTATGAAGCATATTTAATTTCCTTATTGCTGTAAACTGTCTACTTTAATTATTAAATTATCTCGAATCCTAAAATGAAGACAACACAATGTAGATTAAGATTAAAAGATAAAAAAATATGCGATAATCTTTAAACAGAACAATAAAAATTAGGAAACAATGAACCCAGACATGAACGATCCTTCTTTAACAGACGAACGGCAGTACTAAATACACACTTTTTCGCTTAAAACTTCTTTCTTTTTCAAGGGATTCATTAAAATAGGGGCGAAAGATACAAGAGGGACATTCAAACTCATTAATCGAAAATAAACTAACGACGCCATGACTAAAAGAGAAACAGAAAAACAAAACTACACAAAACACAACATGCAAAAATAAAGATTATCAATACGAACCTCACTAAAAAATGTGTTGATCTCAGGTGCTCCAGAAAGGTAAGCATATCCTGCCTCCCATTCGGTACCTGTCATGTTGCTCATAATGACAATAGAATAATGCCGTTCCAATTACACAATTTTTTACATGTTATGTCTGAGGAAATTGTCTAACTTTACATGTAAAACTTTATGAACTTGTCTATCTTTTTATGTAAAGTCTCAAGCACTAGTCTATTATTACATGTAATTTCTTAGGAACTTGTCTATCTGTGCATGTAGCGGATCTGGTACTTGTCCATCTTTACATGTAATGTCTTACGAACTTGTCTATCTTTACGTCGCTGGCACATGGCTATTTGTACATGTAATGTTTGAGGAAATTGTCTATCTTTATATGTAACGTCGCAAACACTTGCCTATCTTTACATGTAATGTCTTAGGAAGTTGTCTATCTTCACATGTAACGTCGCTGGCACTTGGCTATCTTTACATGCAACATCTTATGAATTTGTCTATCTTTTTATGTAACGTCTCAAGCATTTGTTTATTGTTACATGTAATGTCTTTGGATCTTGTCTATCTTCACATGTAACGACTTATGAACTTGTCTATCTTTTTATGTAACGTCTCAAGCTATGGTCTATTGTTACATGTAATGTCTTATGAACTTGTCTATCTTTTTTTCGTGTAACGTCTCTGGCACTGGTCTATTTTTTATGTAATGTATCAAGCACTTGTCTATTATTACATATACTATGTTATGAACTTGTCAATCTTTACATGTAACGTGTCAAGCACTTGTCTTTTGATTCATGTAGTGTCTTAGGAACTTGTCTATCTTTTCATGTAACGTCTCAAGCACTTGTCTAGTTATTACATGTAATGTCTCTGGTTTTTGTCTATATTACATATAATGTCTTATACAACTTATCTATATTTTCATGTAATGTATCGCACTCTTGTTTATTTTTACATGTACTGTCTTAGGAACTTGTCAATCGTTACATGTAACGTCGCAAGAACTTGTCTATCTTTACATGTAATGTCTCAAGCACTTGTCTATATTACATATAATGTCTTATACAACTTATATATATTTTCATGTAATGTATCGCACTCTTGTCTATTTTTACATGTACTGTCTTAGGAACTTGTCAATCGTTACATGTAACGTCGCAAGCACTTGTCTATCTTTACATGTAATGTCTCAAGCACTTGTCTATATTACATATAATGTCTTATAAAACTTATCTATATTTTTATGTGACGTCTCGAACTCTTGTCTATTGTTACTTGTAATGTCTTAGGAACTTGTCTATCTTTACACTTAACGTCGCTGGCTCTTGTCTATCTTTACATTTAATGTCTTAAGCAATCTTCTGTCTTTTCATTTAATGTCTTAGGAAATTGTCGGTCTTTAAATTTAACGTCTCTGGTTCTTGTCTATCTTTACATGTAACGTCTCAAGCACTTGCCTTTTGTTACATGTTATGTCTCAGGCACTTGTCTATCTTTACATGTAACATCTCAAGCAATCTTCTGTCTTTTCATTTAATGTTTTAGGAAATTGTCGGTCTTTAAATTTAACGTCGCTGGTTCTTGTCTATCTTTACATGTAACGTCTCAAGCACTTGCCTTTTGTTACATGTTATGTCTAGAGAACTTGTCTTTCTTTACAGGTAATGTCTTAGAAACGTTTTAATCTTTACATGTAATGTCTTAAACTATTGTCTATCTTTACATGTCACGTCTCAAGCAACTGTCTATCTTTACATGTAATGCCTAATGAACTTATCTATCTTTACATGTAGTGTCTTATGAATTTGTCTATCTTTACATGTTATTTCTTAGGAACTTGTCTATCTTAACATGCATTTGAGTGTAACCTACTTCAAATTATATCATTAGAGCCCTTCTTCAAATTTAGCCAATGTAAATTGTCCTTTTTATTAGTCAATAATACTACCATTAATGTGAAATAATTGCTTGTATTATTACTCATTATCTAAATAAAAAGCGAGGGTATTTTTTTATTAGTCAAATGTGGAATAACAATAAAAAAAAAAATCATAGAATGTAAAAATACCTATATTCAGTAGGTTTCATTGTTTTGAACACAGATGATTATCGCATAATCTTGTTGATTTAGTGTCACGGCTCTAAGAGAATTCGATCCCATCTAGAACAAAACAGATTTTATCATAGGATGTTCATCCATATAAAAATAAGGAGATACGGTTCAATGAGATAACTTAAGAAAGTAGATGTAAAAAGTAACAGGCGAGCATACGACCTTTAATAATTAGGAAAACCCATTACGTATCATCGGCTATATAATTTTGAAAATTTAAACTTTCGGCCTAATTTATATCAAACCAATTTACGTAAAAAGAAAACAAAACATACAAAAACCAACGACAACCACTGAACTACCGGCTTCTAACTTGGGACTTGCACGTAAAGAATGTGGCGGGGTTATCCATGAATTGACTAAATCAGTTTAAATATAATGTCACTAGAAGTACCAATTGACTAAATCAGTTTAAATATAATGTCACTAGAAGTACCAATTGACTAGATCAGTGTAAATATAATGTCACTAGAAGTACCAATTGACTAGATCAGTTTAAATATAATGTCACTAGAAGTACCAATTGACTAGATCAGTTTAAATATAATGTCACTAGAAGTACCAATTGACTAGATCAGTTTAAATATAATGTCACTAGAAGTACCAATTGACTAGATCAGTTTAAATATAATGTCACTAGAAGTACCAATTGACTAGATCAGTTTAAATATAATGTCACTAGAAGTACCAATTGACTAGATCAGTTTAAATATAATGTCACTAGAAGTACCTATTGACTAGATCAGTTTAAATATAATGTCACTAGAAGTACCAATTGACTAGATCAATTTAGATATAGTGTCACTAGAAGTACCAATTGACTAGATCAGTTTAGATATAGTGTCACTAGAAGTACCAATTGACTAGATCAGTTTAGATATAATGTCACAAGAAGTACCAATTGACTAGATCAGTTTAGATATAATGTCACTAGAAGTACCAATTGACTAGATCAGTTTAGATATAATGTCACTAGAAGTACAAATTGACTAGATCAGTTCAGATATAATGTCACTAGAAGTACCAATTGACTAGATCAATTTAGATATAATGTCACTAGAAGTACTACCAATTGACTAGATCAGTTTAGATATAATGTCACTAGAAGTACCAATTGACTAGATCAGTTTAGATATAATGTCACTAGAAGTACCAATTGACTAGATCAGTTTAGATATAATGTCACTAGAAGTACCAATTGACTAGATCAGTTTAGATATAATGTCACTAGAAGTACCAATTGACTAGATCAGTTTAGATATAATGTCACTAGAAGTACCAATTGACTAGATCAGTTTAGATATAATGTCACTAGAAGTACCAATTGACTAGATCAGTTTAGATATAATGTCACTAGAAGTACCAATTGACTAGATCAGTTTAAATATAATGTCACTAGAAGTACCTATTGACTAGATCAGTTTAAATATAATGTCACTAGAAGTACCAATTGACTAGATCAGTTTAAATATAATGTCACTAGAAGTACCAATTGACTAAATCAGTTTAAATATAATGTCACTAGAAGTACCAATTGACTAGATCAGTTTAAATATAATGTCACTAGAAGTACCAATTGACTAGATCAGTTTAAATATAATGTCACTAGAAGTACCTATTGACTAGATCAGTTTAAATATAATGTCACTAGAAGTACCAATTGACTAGATCAGTTTAAATATAATGTCACTAGAAGTACCTATTGACTAGATCAGTTTAAATATAATGTCACTAGAAGTACCAATTGACTAGATCAGTTTAAATATAATGTCACTAGAAGTACCTATTGACTAGATCAGTTTAAATATAATGTCACTAGAAGTACCAATTGACTAGATCAGTTTAAATATAATGTCACTAGAAGTACCAATTGACTAGATCAGTTTAAATATAATGTCACTAGAAGTACCATATTGACTAGATCAGTTTAAATATAATGTCACTAGAAGTACCAATTAACTAGATCAGTCGCATTCACAAGTTGAAAAACTGTGTGAACGATCGACCAAAGTCCGTTTTCAGAGACAAAGAGGCCATGAAATGTCTATCATCTCTTCATGATAAGTATGTTGTTGTTCCTGCGGACAAAGCTTCAAATAATATTGTCTTTGTATGTAAATCGTATTACTACGAATGTCTTGTAAAAGAATTGGGTATAAATGAGCACTCAGGTAATCCCACATACAAAGACATATCATTTGACAAGGATGAGATTTTAGCAAATCATAAGTCCTTCATGGCTTCAATAAACATTACATTGAACACCAAATCGGAGGACTTACCTTGTTTGTATTGGATACCAAAGCTTCATAAAATTCCGTACAAACAACGGTATATTGCTGGCTCATCTTCATGTTCCACTAAAGAATTGTCCATTAGATTGACTAAAATTTTATCCGCAGTGAAAGAGGGTCTTCAGAAATACTGTGAAACTGTTTACTCGCGTAGTGGTATTAACCATATGTGGATTCTTAAAAATTCTAAAGAACTTCTAGACAATTTTAAATCTCGGTCTATTTCTGAAATTAGTTCTATCAAAACTTTTGATTTTTCAACCCTGTATACCACCATTCCCCATGTGAAATTGAAAAATCGCCTAAAAGAAATTATCCACAATGCCTTTCAACATAAAAATGGTAGCATACGCTATAAATTTATTACTTTGGGATTTCATAAGGCATATTTCGTTAATAGTGACAAACAAAAAGGTAAAACATGCTACACAAAAGAACAAGTGGTCAGTATGCTGGAGTTTCTTATCGACAACATATTTGTTGAGTTTGGAGGTAGACTTTTTCAACAAATTGTCGGCATTCCTATGGGAACGAACTGCGCGCCTCTCCTTGCTGACCTCTTCTTGTTTTCATATGAATCTGAGTTCCTTCAGACACTTGTCAAAAACAAGAAGATCAAAGAAGCCAGGTTATTTAATTTCACTTTCAGATATATTGATGATGTTCTTTCCATTAACAATCCGAACTTTTCTGATTGGGTTCCATTAATATATCCACCAGAACTAGAAATTAAAGAGACAACAGACACGGCTTCCTCCGCCTCATTTTTAGACTTATACCTCGAATTTGACATACACAGTCATCTTAGTACCAGAATCTATGACAAACGAGACGATTTTGATTTTGAAATTATCAATTTCCCCCACCTTAGTAGCAATATACCAACTTCACCTGCATATGGAATATACATTTCCCAACTTATTCGGTATTCTAGAGCTTGCAGCTCCTACTCAGACTTTGTAAAACGTCACCAGTGTCTGAGCAGAAAGTTGATGAACCAGGGGTATGTCAAAGAACGTCTCGTCCTTTTTCTAAAAAAGTTCATCGGAAGGTACCCAGAACTTGTTGATAAATATTCCGTATCAACTTCACAAATAATACACGATGGTCTTGAAGTATAGATTTTGCGTACTGACGTTGTTTATCATCTTAATAACGTGTTATATTATTCTTTTATTTGTCTTTATTAATATAACTTTTACTGTTAAGTCTGTTTTTTTAGATATCCTTTTGACGTAACTCTGTGCTGATGTATCCCATCATACTTTGAACGACAAAATTATTTCATGATGTGACTCTGTACCTATGTATCTTGTCATACCTTGAATGACAAAATTATTTTATTTATTAATATTACTTTTACTGTTAACCCACTGTTTTTGTGATATACATTTGACGTGCCTCTGTACTTATGTATCCCGTCATACTTTGAACCGCACTATTATTTTATTTATTATTATTACTTTAACTGTTAAGCCAGTTTTTGTTATATCTATTTTGCGTGACTGTATTTATGCATCCCGTCATACTTTGAACGACAAAATTATTTCATGTCTACCTGTGCGAATTTCAAACGCGCAATTTTCACCAGTACTCAAAACCCTCCTTCCTTGATGGGTGCATTTTAAATAGACAAATAAAATCGTATAATATAATCAAAATGAGGATGTTAATTTGATGTATGCCTTTTTGTGCTTCGTTACATTTGTTGTTTTTATAGTGATTAAGATGATAACACAATGTTGACTGCTGTACCCCTATTTTTGACATTTTTACCTATTGTGTCTGTTTGTTTTGTTCACGCATCGGTTACAATATAATGGAATTTGATGCGACTGTCATACAAGTGAGAGGTTTAGCTAGCTATACAACCAGGTTCAATCCACCATTTTTCGGCTTTTCCGTCTTTTCAAACCAGTAAGATCGGAACCTTTACATGAGGAAAAGAGGAAATTCCTTCCTGTTGATTTTGCCAATAGAGGAATTGATGCAATCAATATCGGCAACGTTCTACATCACAAGGAGGTAACATCTAAAATTCCTATTTATTTTCAAAATCAATCTGTTCCTATTGTATCCTACAGTTACACCAAAACCATTGCACCTAAAATATTTAACTATAAACAAGCATTGCAGGACCTTGACTTAGAACAATACTTACAAAACCCTCCGACATGTGACTGTTCCCACTCGCCTTATAATTACAGCCACCCTGGTCATGTTATAACTGGAGATCTAAACATAATTCAACATGAAAATCTCCGAAAGGTGATTTCTCATGGTCCTAGGTTTAGAGAACCCCAACACATCAATTGGAACCATAACTTCAAAATAATTATGGATTCCATTGAGGACTACGCCAGAGCATGGGCTAAGCGAGAAGAAGTTGAACTGGACACTTTGTCAGAATGGGTTAAAACTATCAGGTCTCTGATAAAACGTCGCATTCACAAGTTGAAAAACTGTGTGAACGATCGACCAAAGTCCGTTTTCAGAGACAAAGAGGCCATGAAATGTCTATCATCTCTTCATGATAAGTATGTTGTTGTTCCTGCGGACAAAGCTTCAAATAATATTGTCTTTGTATGTAAATCGTATTACTACGAATGTCTTGTAAAAGAATTGGGTATAAATGAGCACTCAGGTAATCCCACATACAAAGACATATCATTTGACAAGGATGAGATTTTAGCAAATCATAAGTCCTTCATGGCTTCAATAAACATTACATTGAACACCAAATCGGAGGACTTACCTTGTTTGTATTGGATACCAAAGCTTCATAAAATTCCGTACAAACAACGGTATATTGCTGGCTCATCTTCATGTTCCACTAAAGAATTGTCCATTAGATTGACTAAAATTTTATCCGCAGTGAAAGAGGGTCTTCAGAAATACTGTGAAACTGTTTACTCGCGTAGTGGTATTAACCATATGTGGATTCTTAAAAATTCTAAAGAACTTCTAGACAATTTTAAATCTCGGTCTATTTCTGAAATTAGTTCTATCAAAACTTTTGACTTTTCAACCCTGTATACCACCATTCCCCATGTGAAATTGAAAAATCGCCTAAAAGAAATTATCCACAATGCCTTTCAACATAAAAATGGTAGCATACGCTATAAATTTATTACTTTGGGATTTCATAAGGCATATTTCGTTAATAGTGACAAACAAAAAGGTAAAACATGCTACACAAAAGAACAAGTGGTCAGTATGCTGGAGTTTCTTATCGACAACATATTTGTTGAGTTTGGAGGTAGACTTTTTCAACAAATTGTCGGCATTCCTATGGGAACGAACTGCGCGCCTCTCCTTGCTGACCTCTTCTTGTTTTCATATGAATCTGAGTTCCTTCAGACACTTGTCAAAAACAAGAAGATCAAAGAAGCCAGGTTATTTAATTTCACTTTCAGATATATTGATGATGTTCTTTCCATTAACAATCCGAACTTTTCTGATTGGGTTCCATTAATATATCCACCAGAACTAGAAATTAAAGAGACAACAGACACGGCTTCCTCCGCCTCATTTTTAGACTTATACCTCGAATTTGACATACACAGTCATCTTAGTACCAGAATCTATGACAAACGAGACGATTTTGATTTTGAAATTATCAATTTCCCCCACCTTAGTAGCAATATACCAACTTCACCTGCATATGGAATATACATTTCCCAACTTATTCGGTATTCTAGAGCTTGCAGCTCCTACTCAGACTTTGTAAAACGTCACCAGTGTCTGAGCAGAAAGTTGATGAACCAGGGGTATGTCAAAGAACGTCTCGTCCTTTTTCTAAAAAAGTTCATCGGAAGGTACCCAGAACTTGTTGATAAATATTCCGTATCAACTTCACAAATAATACACGATGGTCTTGAAGTATAGATTTTGCGTACTGACGTTGTTTATCATCTTAATAACGTGTTATATTATTCTTTTATTTGTCTTTATTAATATAACTTTTACTGTTAAGTCTGTTTTTTTAGATATCCTTTTGACGTAACTCTGTGCTGATGTATCCCATCATACTTTGAACGACAAATTTATTTCATGATGTGACTCTGTACCTATGTATCTTGTCATACCTTGAATGACAAAATTATTTTATTTATTAATATTACTTTTACTGTTAACCCACTGTTTTTGTGATATACATTTGACGTGCCTCTGTACTTATGTATCCCGTCATACTTTGAACCGCACTATTATTTTATTTATTATTATTACTTTAACTGTTAAGCCAGTTTTTGTTATATCTATTTTGCGTGACTGTATTTATGCATCCCGTCATACTTTGAACGACAAAATTATTTCATGTCTACCTGTGCGAATTTCAAACGCGCAATTTTCACCAGTACTCAAAACCCTCCTTCCTTGATGGGTGCATTTTACATAGACAAATAAAATCGTATAATATAATCAAAATGAGGATGTTAATTTGATGTATGCCTTTTTGTGCTTCTTCGTTACATTTGTTGTTTTTATAGTGATTAAGATGATAACACAATGTTGACTGCTGTACCCCTATTTTTGACATTTTTACCTATTGTGTCTGTTTGTTTTGTTCACGCATCGGTTACAATATAATGGAATTTGATGCGACTGTCATACAAGTGAGAGGTTTAGCTAGCTATAAAACCAGGTTCAATCCACCATTTTCTACATTTGAAAATGCCTGTACCAAGTCAGGAATATGACAGTTCTTGTCCATTCATTTTTGATGCGTTTTGTTATTTGATTTTGCCATGTGATTATGGACTTTCCGAATTGATTTTCCTCTGAGTTCAGTGTTTTTGTGATTTTACTTTTTTCTACATTTGAAAATGCCTGTACCAAGTCAGGAATATGACAGTTCTTGTCCATTCATTTTTGATGCGTTTTGTTATTTGATTTTGCCATGTGATTATGGACTTTCCGAATTGATTTTCCTCTGAGTTCAGTATTTTTGTGATTTTACTTTTTAAATATAATGTCACTAGAAGTACCAATTAACTAGATTAGTTTAAATATAATGTCACTAGAAGTACCAATTGACTAGATCAGTTTAAATATAATGTCACTAGAAGTACCTACTGACTAGATCAGTTTAAATATAATGTCACTAGAAGTACCAATTGACTAGATCAGTTTAAATATAATGTCACTAGAAGTACCAATTGACTAGATCAGTTTAAATATAATGTCACTAGAAGTACCTTTTGACTAGATCAGTTTAAATATAATGTCACTAGAAGTACCAATTGACTAGATCAGTTTAAATATAATGTCACTAGAAGTACCAATTGACTAGATCAGTTTAAATATAATGTCACCAGAAGTACCTATTGACTAGATCAGTTTAAATATAATGTCACTAGAAGTACCAATTGACTAGATCAGTTTAAATATAATGTCACTAGAAGTACTTATTGACTAGATCAGTTTAAATATAATGTCACTAGAAGTACCAATTGACTAGATCAGTTTAAATATAATGTCACTAGAAGTACCAATTGACTAGATCAGTTTAAATATAATGTCACTAGAAGTACCTATTGACTAGATCAGTTTAAATATAATGTCACTAGAAGTACCAATTGACTAGATTAGTTTAAATATAATGTCACTAGAAGTACCAATTGACTAGATCAGTTTAAATATAATGTCACTAGAAGTACCAATTGACTAGATCAGTTTAAATATAATGTCACTAGAAGAACCAATTAACTAGATCAGTTTAAATATAATGTCACTAGAAGTACCAATTAACTAGATCAGTTTAAATATAATGTCACTAGAAGTACCAGACCAGAAAACTGATCAAAGATATTTTTATGCCAGAAACATTGAAAAAAAATGTTGCTCAATTTTCAATATCAAACCTTTCCCCTTCAATTATAATAAATACTGAAGATGAAATATGAACTTATTAAAATTTGTTTGAAAAAATTGAATATCAGTAAAGCATTTTTGTCAATTTAGTGTCTTGTTTAAAAGGCCACAACTCATTAAGATTGGATTGCAATGAAAACCGTTCATTTGTGTTATGTCCTCCACCGTTATTAGCATCGTGGATTTTGAATTATCAAATAAGCCGTCCGTATGGCTCACGTCGGAGATACAAAATATTCGTGTTCTTTCATGATCATTATCCCTTTTCGTATTTGACTAAATTTTTTATCCCATCGATCTGAAAGTCTAATGTTAATTTAAACTATAACAGGCGGTCAAATATGTCATTGAAAGGTATTTACCCATGTCGTGTCTAAACAATGACCTGTATTGTAAACCATGTCAACTTGAATACAGAGTATTCATGTATACTTTTTCCTGATCTCCACAGTTAATTATTTATGTCAGAGGTTCTGGAGTAAGGTATATTTATCTATGCATTTTATCAATATCAATGTCAATACACTATCAAAGAGTTGAAGGTAAAGTGTATGTTATACTAACAACTTGATGTATCTTGTATACTTTTATCATCGTAAGAAAACTGTAGCAAATCAGGAAATTCTGTCAAATTATAAATGCCACGAAAATCAAGACTATCTGTATACTCATTAACGCAGTCTTTCTATTCCTTATTGAATTCGTTTGTCCTTCGAACTTTAAATTTAATACTGTTTAGACTGATTCAAAATCAGTCCCACCACCTATCCACTTGCGTTTTTGGATATTGGGTAGGGTAACGGTTTAAATAAGACTAAATAACGTCAAAGACAACTACGGAAGCGTATTAGCGCAACACATTTTTGTTTATTTTTTCCTAACTTTGCGTTGTAACGCAGACCTTGGCGAAATAACGCAAACCTTTACGTAATGACGCAAACATTTGTTTTATCTTATTTCTTATCTAAAATTCAAAGGAAGAGGAGGAGGCTGTATATATTAAAATTTATCCCCTATGTAGTCATTGCAAAGTAAAATGCTTGAATAACTAGAACATATCATTGACTAATAATGAGCAGAATGATATAAGAAGATGTGGTATGAGTACCAATAAGAAAACTCTCCATCTAAGTCACTATTCGTAAAAGTTTTCCATCATAGGCCAAAGTACGATCCTCACGGATCATTAGCTCACACCGAACAGCAAACTATAAAGGTCCCCAAATCGATATCCATGCTACTACTAGTATATATGTTACAGTGAATTTGTATAATCAGGGATTATGTAGAATCCCTGATTTTTCAGGGAATATGTAGAATCACTGAAATCATTAGTAATTACATATAATCCCTGAATATGACCAGTGATTTTACATAATCACTGAACATTTTAATAATTATTCTACATATTCCCTAATATGATTTCAGGGATTATCAATTATGTAAGGATCCTTTGTTTGTTAAAAAATAAATAATATAGACAAATTATCATTTTTGTCTTTCATATTCCTTGCCAGATGAAATAATTTTGCTTTTAAACACAGAGGATAATCTTAAATATATAACCAACACAGGGTTTCGAGATAAAGTTGAAGACTTCAAAATTAATAATAATCAACATTCCCTTTATAGCGATAACTTTACATGTATTGTTTGTTGCTATTTGTAAATCCACATAGCTTGTTATTTGAGGTACAGAAGATTATGGAACATCTGTTTTGTGGTGGTTTATTTTTGTTTTTTTATTATTTTTTTTGGCAAATGAACAAAAAAATTCAAACTGAGAGAACTTACGCATCTAAATGTCATGATGATACAACAAGCAGAACTAAGGATTGATAAATAGAATTTTTTTTAGAGGAAGCTGGTATTTGGTGTAATATTATCATAGCAATTCTGCAGGGAAAAAAGAAAAGGGAAACCCCAAAAAACATAATCATTGACAATTGTTCACAAAAAGTCTAAAAAAGAATATTGCCTGGCCACAAAACATGGTATTTTGCTTGAACAGGTTCAAGGTTGCTCATTCCCTTTTTTCAGGATACCTTGAGATGGTTTTACTGAACACTTTATTTTTCTTAGGCGTGTCGAAAAATTTGATTCGATCTGTGAAGGAAAAGTTTTTTTTTAGATGTGGATATTGTGATAGAAACAGATGTGAAGCATATTATTTTAATATATTGCGTTTAACATTTCAATATATTGTTCCTAACATTTTTTTAAAATGGGGTTATCATTTTGATATATTTTTCTTAACATTTTAAAATTTATGTTTATATTGTTTCTTCATTTCAGTTATTATGTATAATCCCTAACATTTTTTCTAGTGATTCTACATAATCCCTGAAAATTTTAGTGATTATATATAATCCCTAAACCAGCCAGTGATTCTACATAATCCCTGAAAATTTCAGGGATTCTTCATAATCACTTAATATTATACAAATTCACTGTAACATATATATTAAAAAGAAAATTGAGTAAATTGGGGTTGTATCGAATTAGAAAAATCAACCCTGATGATATATTTATAACCGATTATAAATTTACTTCCAAAGTAAGCTCTCGTTTGAGAACTGTGTAAAGTTGGTTCGATTCAAACAAGCTACCCTTTGGCAATAAATGTATATAATGAGCATGTTTTGTTAATACAATTATTTTCTCTCCATTCAAATTGCTACCCAAGCATCTTAAAAATACTGCACTATATTGAAATGAAAATTCAATGCCTTTCTATCAAAGAATCTTTATCATATTCTGAGATTTAAAAAAATCGATTTCTTGCATCAAAATTAAAAAGAAAATGTTTCCTTATTAATAATTCATTTTAATGCAGAAAGACCATTTTGTCTATTTGACTTGGAAGATTAACAATTGTATGACATTATTTATATACTTTTCTGATGCACAAATCAGTCTTAATTCATGTATAATTGCACTTCAAGTATTCCATTATTCCAATGCATATTTATCATAATGATTTGGTCTTGTATGTATGTTTCTTTTTTTTTTATCTACTCTTACAGACTAGTAAAACACAACCGAAATGAACAACAGACGGACATATATGCAAAACTTAATGAATAATTAAAATCAAGATGTTTGCGTTATAACGTTATTACGCAAAAGGTTAGCGGTTTTTCGCAACGGTTTGCGTTATATCGCAAGGTTTGCGTTATAACGCAAACATTTGCATTTAAACGCAAAGATAGGAAGAAAAGAAAAAAAATATGTGTGGCGCAAATACGCTTCCGTAGATAACGCTATTATGATACATGCCATTCAATTAAGGCAACAATAGTTTACCAATGTTCGAATCTCATAAATAGTTATCAAAGGTACCAGGACTATAATTTAGTACGCCAGACGCGCGTTTCGTCTATATAAGACTCATCAGTGACGCTCATATCACAATAGTTGTAAAGCCAAACAAGTACAAAGTTGAAGAGCATTGATGACCAAAAATTCCAAAAATTTGTGCGAAATACGGCTGAGGTAATCTATTCCTTGGATAAGAAAATCCTTAGTTTTTCGAAAAATTCAAAGTATTGATAGAGTAGGTACCAAATTTAAACATGGTAACAATTAAAAAATCACATGAATTCTCAAGACCATGCATTTCTAGAGAATAAGCATCTCCTGCTACAGTGTATTCATCATCTAAACTACACAAAAAATAAAATATAAAACTAAACACTGCGCAACACGTATCATAACACAAAATGACGGTTATCCAATGAGCTTCCGAGCGGTAAGCAGATTCTGCCGCAGACTCAGTGAAATTATGCTTACGGTCAATCAACAAGGAGTTGAACATGTACAACGAAATACTGTTTTCAAAGTTCTTGAAAAGAAATTCAGTTTGACAATGTTTTGTGCATGGGTAGCCATGAGAATTGTGTCTGATATTATGATCAAATTATGGTAATTTGATATTTTACTTTGCTTTCGTCGTCAATTTTTTGTATGAAAAATTTATCAGGTAAAATGTACGTTTCAATTTTGTTGTTGTTCAGTTTATACTATTAATTTAACGAGCTCTCCTCTCCAACAATTGTTTCAGGTTGTGGACTTCCAAATAATTTGATCTCAAACATCACTGAAGGTATTTTAATTGTCAATAAGTGCAAAGTTGCAGTAAGATATTGATATTATCAATGTTTATATTATCTTTGAGCCCTGGATCTCTTTATATAACTTTAATATATCTTTAATTGTTTCCACTAATAATTTATTGTGGTATATTATATTATAAACACTATAAAATATTTTATACATATTCTGAAAAAAGTGTCATCCGCAATCTGTCCCACGTATAATCACTTTTTTCGTCTGACCAATCAAGGAGTACCACATCACCGATAATCAAGCCAAGTTCCAAAGGAAAATTCTCTACACTAACATTTCTTGTTATAACTATGATTTTATGAAGATTTCTTGTATATTTTTCGTATTTAGCTCTGTGAATCTCGAACTCTCCCCAACTTTTACCTCTGAATGCTTCAGAAATGATGAATATAATGTTTCTGCTTTCCTTGATGGACTGTAAAATGACATCCGCTCGAATATTTCCAGCTAAAATATCTCGTTCTTCTATACACACTGACATTTTCCATGAATTTTCGAGTTTTTGAATCAAAGTATTTTTTACCCAGCCCAAACAATCATCTGCACATGATATATAAATGTCATATCTAAATTTAGATTTCATATCCTTTTCGACAACTGTTTTGAATGTACGATATATAAAATATGCTATTCGCCACCTAAAGTTAACTACAATTGCAATTGGTAAAGTTAATGCGACGAATCCAACCAACAAACAAATCCCAACACGAAGCCAAATTTCACTTTTACAATGACTAAACAGTTGGTGGAATTCTTCATAAACTTTTCTTGTATTAGTTATCGTTCCATTTACCAATGAACACTTGAATGTTATGTTGTTATTATCAAATTTAATCTTTGTATGAAAAAGCCACAAAATAAAATCAGAGTTTTCGCAGGTGCATTTAAAAACATTTCCAACTAAATGTAATGTTATTTTCGTTCGTTTATTCTGCAAATCAAACCAATTTCGTAATGTTAAATTTATTGTTTGGAGAGTATTGTGTTCCAAATTGAGATTTCTAAGCTTCGACAATGCCATAACTGCTATTGGTATTTCAGAAAATAAATTGTAGCCCATATTAAGAGTGACCAGGTTAATGTTAGATTTGAAAGCATCATTTGGTACATAGCGCAGAAAGTTATATGAAATATCTAGCCTTGTTATCGCTGGTACTAAGCTGAAAATCTTTCGACGTCTTTTAAAAGTTATCCCAAGTCTTGCATGTTTTAATCTAATTACCTTTACTTTTGTCAACAACGGAATATTATCTCTTCCCGAATACAAAGTAGAGTCAATTCCGGACAAGTCAATTTCTTTTAATCTATTTGTTCCGTTAAACAAAATGTCAGGGAAATGAGTCATTCTGAAATAGGACAGATCAAGTGCAGTCAAACTGCTGATATTGTTGAATTTTATAGTTTGTGGTACAGTCCCTTCAACTCCAATGAAATTGCTCAACATCAAGGATTTTAGGTTTTGTGGGAATGGAACTGTAACCTGAATTGCATCTTTCCTATTGTTGTGCAAAATTGAATATCTAGTTACTCCACATTCTGTGCTAATCCCTGAAGAGGTAGTGCTTTCATAAGGTGAACTTGATTCAAGAATACCGGAAAATTGAAATCTTGAAAGACTAGTTAGTTGTTTACTTAGAGTAATCAACTCCATTATTTTGAATCCATTCATGATTGAAAATCTATTTCCAGAAAATACCATGACTTCAAAACATTCCGGATGATTGTACAATAGAAGTGAATGTGGTTTGAAGTCCACAATACCAATTTTTATCATCAACAGTTTTCGGACACAAATATTTTGTAAATATTTCATCATATTAGCAGTTATAATCACAGCATTTGGAGATTTCACGGCACCATCACAAAATCCAGGATTAACTTCATTAAAGTTGATCTCTTTCATTTTTTTGTTTTGGAACGGATACAAAATTTTCAAAGCAGATTCAAATTCAAGGCACACTTGTTTAAGCAGAAGGCGATTTAAAGAAGGAAACGGTCCAAGAAAGTTAGCCTCTGCAACTGAATGTATTATACATCCAGTGAAAGTAATGTTGACAACTGTTGCTGGCATGTCTGAAAATGTTTTGTTGGTCATTTTATCCAAATAACAATAGTCAAACTTCAAAGTATTCAACTTTGTTAGTTTATTCAAACCGCTATTCTTAAAAACGGGATATATAGATAAGTCCACGGCTAAAACGGATAGATTATGCAGTTCACCAAAGAATGGATATAACACTTCCCCTCCATTCGATTTATTCATATTTCTCTCTATTTTTAGAGTTTTCAAGGATACGAGTGGCGTAAATATACTAGTATTAAAATGATACGATACATTAAGGTCAAGGTTATTATCTTGCATAGACAAACTATTTAACTTTTCGAGCCCTGCGAACGTATTTTCCTCTAGAGATGCAATCCTGTTTCCATCAAGAATTAATTCCTGCAAATTCCGATAACGTATAAACGCTTTTGCTGGTATATTGACGATTGAATTGCGTCTTAAATCTAGTTTTACTATATCAGCTGGTAAATCCCTTGGAACATTCGAAAATCCTCTCGAAGAACAGTCGGCAACTTTTCTTTTTGCTTTACCTGTTATGTGACACGAACCACAGTAGACATTAGACAGACTGATAGTTATAAGCAAACATATAAGAAAAATGTACATGTTGATCAATTGATTTTTTGAAGCAATTGGCGTTGTATCATGATATTTGATTACTTCCTTATGTGTTTTCATATAATAATAAACAAACCATATTTTGTGTATTAACCTTTTTATTATTTCCTGTTTTGTTGTAGAAAACGAACGTTAAACTTTAGATTCATCGAATAAACTATTATTTGAATTTTTGTAACCCGTGTTAATTATGTTAAAATAATTTTCTGTTTTGTTTTTAGTTTCCTTATACATTATTGTCAAAATAGAGATTAATAAAATAAAAAAAAAATCACTCATATGACCAGCAAAACATCTAAAAAATAACGGTCTTCCCCAACACTCACAGTAAAGGAAAATTGCGAAATAAAGATATGTAATGTGCAAAAATATATTGTGTGAAACTCAAATAATAGAGTAACCGATATGTCGGATAATGCAATAGTTCCCTTGAGACTTGATTTAATAAATTTTAATTGCTTGATCAGGGAAAACCTAAAATTATCTACATAACAACATATATTCTTACTGCGTTTTACTGTGCGTTTGTTTTTTCTACATTGGCTAGAGGTATAGGGGAGGGTTGGAAATTGAGATCTAAATAAAAACAACGTGTTTAACCCCGCCGCATTTTTGCGCTTGTCTCAATTCAGGAGCCTCTGGCCTTTTTTAGTGTTGTATGATTTTCAATTTTAGTTTATAGTGCATATTTTTGAGTTGAGTATGACGTCCATTATCAAATAACTTTCCCGTTTTCAATTTTTCCTTGGAGTTCGATATTTCACTTTTTAATAAAAGAATCGATTCGCTACCGTCAAAATTAGAAGGTGAAATCCTGTTAATTACGATGATTACACAGCCAAACATCTTAAAAACTTTTTATCTCTCAAATTTTATTCAAAATTTTTAGTAATTTATTGTAATGAAAAGCGTCATTTAATAATTTACCAATGACGCATAGATTACGTTCATAGAAATATATACGGCATTACTTACATGGGCATAAGCGAACACGTTGGAACATATAAATACAAAAAGACGGAATCAAAGAACACCACAGTTCCAAAATAGGAATTGTTAACAACAGGTTTTAAGTATAGTTTTTTTTCCGTGTGAAATTGAAGTGTATGAAATTGAGAATCGAAATGTGTCAAAGAGACAACAACCCGACCAACGAGCAAACAACAGCCGAAGGCGACCAATGGGTCTTCAATGCATCAAAAAACTCCCGCACCCAGAGGCGTTCTTCAACAGTCCCCTAAAAAAATGTATACTAGTTCAGTGATAAAAGAGGGACGAAAGATACTAGAGGGACAGTCACACTCATTTTTAGCCATGGCGTTGTCAGTTTATTTTCGATTTATGAGTTTGACTGTCCCTCTGGTATCTTTCGTCCCTTTGCTATCCTTCGTTACTCAAAGACTATCAATACATAATTGTAATATCTTTAAGATCTTTAAACATATATATCATAACATAACAACATATCTATTACCATACAGTAATTGATACTCACGGTTCTACAAAGATTTTTTTTTGCAATCTACTATGTTATGTTTTCAAAGTCTTTTAGGGACGTCTTTATGTCAAATCCCTAAGGTGTGTATACGTACTGATTGATATTCTATCTAAGTTACTTTATTTTCTATTTATTTATTTTTGGGCTTTAATTATAATAATGAAGATGTGGTATGATTGCCAATGAGAAAACTGTCCACAAGAGACCAAAATGACACAGATATTAACAACTATAGGTCGTCGCACGGCCTTCAACAATGAACAAAACCCATACCACATAGTCAGCTATAAAAAGCCCCGATATGACAATGTGTAACTGCGAGAACTCTATGATTAGTTTTAAGTGTCTTTTATTCGTGGTTTTATTAGTTGTTTTATGCTTTCGATCACTTTGATTAGTCTAGCTCTTTTCAGCTATTGTATTTACATGCTGGTTCTTATATGATGATATTACACTAATGCCCGAGGTTATAGGAGGGTTGACCGACCGTAAACATGTTATATCCCGCCAAATGCTGTTATGCCTGTCCATTGTCAGGAACCCGTAATCCGCTGGTTGTTGTTTGTTGCCGTGTATCATATTTATAGTTTTAGTTTGTACATATAACAGGACTTGAGTATTTTCTCTCACATTGGTACGGATGTACCTTTTATAAATCGCTTGACGATACGGCTTTTGGGGCATTGTTAAAATGCTGTACAGGGACCTGTTGTTACTAACGTTTTGGTCATTTGGTCTCTGGTAGAAAGTTGTCTCAGTTTGGAAGGGCATCGGTGACCTAGTGGTCCAAGTATTCAAACTACTGTATCACTGGTCTGTGAACACAAACATTGTGAATTAAAATACTTTAGGTGGCAGGTGCGCTCGACTCCAATCATAATTCAATAGAATTGTCATTTTTCTGACCGAAGGTCGTTGGTTCTCTCCGGGCACTTTGGCTTCCTGTTATTATAAAAACTGACCACCACGAAATAGCACAATAGTGTTGAAAGTGGCGTTAAACAAATTCCTATCTTATTAGAACTCATTTTACAAATCTTTTAGTTTTTATATCTAGATGAGAAATAATTATATCAAACATTTCGATTACATTACAAAACATGGTTGTCGATTTCTAAATGAAAAGGGTTCTTTTTTCACAAATGTGTTGACGATAGATAACAAATATATGTAAACAAGGAGAAAATGAAATCATCCTTAAAGATTAAAAAAGAGGGACGAAAGATACCAAAGGGACAGTCAAACTCATAAATCTAAAACAAACTGACAACGCCATGGCTAAAAAATGAAAAAGACAAACAAACAACAACACACACGACACAACATAGAAAACTAAAGAATAAACAACACGACCCCACCAAAAAACTAGGGGTGATCTCAGGTGCTCCGGAAGGGTAAGCAGATCCTGTTCCACATGCGGCACCCGTCGTGTTGCTTATTTGATAACAAATCCGGTAAATGGTCTAATTCGGTAGGTCACATTCATGAAGGGGAAGGGGATTGTAGTTACGACGTAAGGAACATATCCGATATCATTTGTGAAACGGTTATTCCATAACGGTCAACCAACTCGTGATGGCGTCCGTAAATTAGAGACCAACATTTAATTGTTGAATATTTTGAAACTTATCGCGATATAATTAATATGAATCTTTGGAACCTTTGAAATGGTATTGAATCAATTACCGATACTTGGTCTAAGCAATGTTCAATGATTTTGTTTTGTAATGATTCACCTAAATGAGACATAATCATTACAATATTTATGATATTTACAAATATTACAACATCTACACATACACCTGATCATTAGAACAATACCATTATAAGGGAATCAGGGTCATATAAACATCGTGCTGTAATAATTAACTATAAAAGCTGAAATAAAAAAGCCTCCATTTCGAAAATATTTTGATACAGTTTAATTGCAAAAATTAGCAATACTTATAGGAACTCAAAATCGTACGATACATTAATGACAAGAAAAGGAATAAACTACAAAAATCAATTAATACCCTATTTTCTTTTGATAAAACTGTATAATTAGTTATCAAAGGTACCAGGATTATAATTTAGTACGCCAGACGCGCGTTTCGTCTACACAAGACTCATCAGTGACGCTCATATCAAAATATTTATAAATCCAAACAAGTGCAAAGTTGAAGAGCATTGAGGATCCAAAATTCCAAAAAGTTGTGCCAAATACGGCTAAGGTAATCTATGCCTGGGATAAGAAAATCCTTAGTTTTTCGAAAAATTCAAACTTTTGTAAACAGGAAATTTATAAAAATGACCACATTATTGATATTCATGTCAACACCGAAGTGTTGACTACTGGGCTGGTGATACCCTCGGGGACGAAACGTCCACCAGCAGTGGCATCGACCCAGTGGTGTAAATAGTTATCAAAGGTACCAGGATTATAATTTAGTACGCCAGACGCGCGTTTCGTCTACACAAGACTCATCAGTGACGCTCATATCAAAATATTTATAAAGCCAAACAAGTACAAAGTTGAAGAGCATTGAGGATCCAAAATTCCAAAAAGTTGTGCCAAATACGGCTAAGGTAATCTATGCCTGGCATAAGAAAATCCTATGGGAACTGAATACTCTTTATTAATCTAAATCATTATTTATAAATTTAGACCAGTCTCCGGAAATATGAACAGTTTATGAAGTATTTGGTTAAAGTCAAAGAAACTATGTATAATCGGTAAATTAAAAAAAATCTATAATAGACATACATTCGAACGCGTGGTTTGTGTTTACTAAGTGAACATTGTAGATTTTAATATAAAAACGTTCTTACGACATGTTGACACGGTCTTATATATGGAACGCGTACAGTCTGCAACTTTCAGTTCATAAAATCATGTAAATATGATATAATGAAGTTTGCAATCAAGAAAGAAATTAGAACTTTGAAAATTCTATAAAAGGTTTTACAAACTGAAACATTTTATGTTTAACTTTTCAAACTATTGATAAAGCGTGCTACAGATTAAATCTATCGAACTTTCAAGTGTTATGTTAATGCTTGTTTATTCCTTAGTTTTCTATGTTGTGTCATGTGAACTATGGTTTGTCTGTTTGTCCTTTTAATTTAAGCCATGCCGTTGTCATTTTTTTCTCGATTAATGAGTTTGACTGTCCCTCTGGTATTTTTTGTCCCTCTTTTCTAATAGAAATCATATTACACTAGTTGTTTTCAACCAGTCGTTATTACAAAAATTAAGCTGTCTTAAACGAAGAAATATTGTACAGCTTTCCATTGGTAGCATCTATATGGCTTTTCAATATCACATCTGGATTCACCCGAGACACCGAGGGATTGTATTGTTTGAGGATTGATACGGTGTCTGATATTGAAAAAAGCAACAGCATATACATGATATACATGCACTTTATCTGTATTAACTACTAAGCATATAATAACAGCACTTAGCCCCTAGTTTTTAAATGTATTTCTTCTTACCAGTGAAATACAACCGAAATAAGTTACTTCGAATTGATATTATTCACATGCCATAGCAAAAATCATCGATGCGTATTTTGAAGACGAAACAAGCGGTTGGTGTACCTATTTATGAGCCAGGTTTATGAGTTGTTGCACACAAAGTTTAAATCTTATAAAAAACGGAGAAGACTTGCATTCATTGCCTCCGAAAGGTTTTGTCATAAGCTGTAAAATGGCAGGTTTATATTTGTCAACGAGGTAATGCCATTTATTTACGTTTCACTTGTTAAATACGTTCCTGTTCAAACAAGTGAATTGTGAATGTGTCTTGTCGTAAGCATATCATAAGCCTTAAATGTCCTACTTAACATTGATATTTTGTGAATATTTTCAATGTGTCTGAGTAAAATTGAAAGACCCTAATCATATTTTGTTCACAAGTAGAAAATTTCATCTCAAAATTAGTATTTTTATTAAAAACGACAATTAAAGGTCATTTTTTTAAAGACATTTTTTTACTTAGAATAGACAATTCGAGGTAACAAACAAAATCAAATAAAAAATCACATTATTTCAAAAGGAAGCGAGGCTGGGTTCAAAGCTAGAGTAATCATGTATAGTAGAGTGGTGAACGATACCAGAGACACATTCAACTCATTAGTCAAAAATAAACTGCTATCGTCATGGGTAAAGATCAACAGACAAACAATAGCTCACAAAACACAGCATATGAAATTAAAGACTTAGCAACACTAACCCGCCAAACAGCTGAGGGTCATCTCAGATCAGGTGCTCCAGAGGGTGAAAAGATCCTGCTCCACATGTGGCACCCGGCGTGTGTATGTTATAAATCGTGTCAGTACAAGAAGCATTATCAAGTGCAAGGAAATGAAAATACCTACAATTTGATGTATATTGTTTATTTATTTAAAAGACAGAATTAACATAATTGATGAATTGTTAAAATATGTGAATAGTTTCATGATGAAAGCTGTCTATTGACTATCTATTGCAGTTATCGATTCACATGAATGATCCTTAGTGAATGTTAAAAAGGATTGTAATATGAAAGCATACAAAACGTATTCTTTTAAAAAATAGAACATAGAGTTTAAAGGCTTATAATTGTTGTAGATTTAAAATAAAACTCTAGCATATAAGGAAAAACATGCCCCAAAAAAATATTCTGGATACTAATAAGTCTTTCTATTTTATAAAGGAGTAGGTCCGGTAAGGATCGATTTTGGCCTCAAATTTAAGGTTCATCTGACGAAAGATTTTGACCACTTTTTAAACACTTAAGTGTCTATTTCGTTTGAATCAATTAGTTTATGTGAAAGATTTTAACTGATTTAGTCATTAAAAACGATCCGATTCAAGCTCAAATTTGAAAAATCTACCAAATATGCCGAAAAATGTCACTTTTCAGATGGTTTTTGTCAAAAATGAAAGTGGCCGCATCCGTGTTCATCCTCAACCTTTATATATGTTATGTATTATCATAAAATACAACTTACATTTCAATATAAAGGATGAACACGAATGCGGCCACTTTCATTTTACACGAAAACCGTCTAAAATTTAACCAAAATGCTAGAATTGTGAAGATTTCAGTAATTTAGCATGACTTTATGGTGCTAGTACCTGATATATGTGCATTGTTATGTCAAAAACAGCCCATATTTATGTAGCAGAAGCATTCTACTGTCCAATAAATAACTAAAAGTTTACATTTTAACAACTTTATAAAACTGCTATATTTTGGGGCCAAAAAGGGGTCTTACTGGACCTACTCCTTTGTTTGACATTTGAATTCTAAAGTTAATAATTTTCAGTCTTATAAATACCAGCCATCTTCCTCCTTATGTACTAGCGTTTTTATGGACAGTAGGGACTGGTTTTATTTTACAATTTACATGTCTTTCATTGTTTCTAATAATTATTTATTGTAATATAGAAAACTTTTTATACTAAAAACAGCTATTTCATACATATTCTGAAAAAAGCGTCATTCGCAAATTGTCCCAAACATTATCACTTTCCTCGTCTGACCAATCAATGAGTACCACGTCATTGATAATTAAGCCAAGTTCCAAAGGAAACTTCTCTACGCTGACATTTCTTGTTATTACAATGATTTTGTGAAGATTTCTTGTATATTTCTCGTATTTAGCTGTGTGAATCTCGAAATCTCCCCAAATTTTATCACTGAATGCTCCAGAAATGATAAATATGATGTTTCGGCTTTCCATTATTGACTGTGCAATTGCATCCCCTCGTATATTTCCAGCTAAGATATCTCGATCCTCTATACACACAGACATTTCCCATGAATTTTCAAGTTTTGGAATCAAAGTATTTTTTACCCAGCCTAAACTATCATCTGCACAAGATAAATATATGTCATATCTAAATTTGGATTTCATATTTTTTTCGACAACCTTTTTGAATGTACGGTATATACAATATGCTATTCGCCACCTAAAGTTAACTATAATTGCAATTGGTAAAGTAAATGCGATGAATCCAACTAACAAACAAACTCCAACACGAAGCCAAATTTCACTTTTACAGTCTCTAAAAAGTTGATGAAATTCTTCATAAACCCTTCTTGTATTCGTTAGGGTTCCATTCACCAATGAACACTTGAATGTTATGTTCTTATTGTCAAATATAATCTTTGTACGAAAAAGCCACAAAATAAAATCAGAATTTTCGCAAGTGCATTTGAAAACATTTCCAATTAAATTTAATGTTAGTTTTGTTTTCATTCGTTCATTCTGCATATCAAACCAATCTCTTAATGTTGAATTGATTGTTTGGAGAGTATTACGTTCCAATGTAAGATGGCTTAGCTTCGACAATGTCATGACAGCTATTGGTATTTCAGAAAACAAATTGTAGCCAATATTAAGGTTACATAGATTCTGATTAGATTTGAAAGCGTCATTTGGTACAAACCGCAAGAAGTTATTTGAAATATCTAGCTTTGTTATTGTTGGTACTAGGCTGAAGATGCGGCTACTACTTTTGAGAGTTGTCCGAAGGTTTGCCTGTTTTAATGTTATTTCCTTAATTTTTTGGAACAACGGAATGTTTTCTTTTCCTGCATACAAAGTAGAATCAATTCCAGAGAGGTCTACGTATTTTAATTTATTTGTACCAGTAAACAAAACATCAGGAAAATGATTCATTCTGAAATAGGACAGATCAAGCGAAACCAAACTGCTGATATTATTGAAAGTAATTGTTTGTGGTACAGTGCCTTCAACTCCAACGAAATTGCTCAACATTAAGGATTTTAGATTTTGAGGAAATGGAACTGTAATTTGAAATTTATCTTTCCTACGCTTGTTCAAATTTGAATATCGAGTTGATCCTTCTTCTATAAACTCGGATCTAATCCCCAAAGATGCAGTACTTTCATGAAGCGAAGTATTTGATTCAAGAATACCGGACAATTGAAATCTTGAAAGATTAGATACTTTTTTACTAAGAGTAATTAATTCCATTATTTTGAATCCATTCATGATTGATAATCTATTTCCAGAAAATACTATTTCTTCAAAACATTCTGGATATTGGTAAAATAGAAGTGATTTTGGTTTGAAGTCAACAATACCAACTTTTATCATAAACAATTTTCGGACACACACATTTTGTAAATATTTAATCATGTCAGCAGTAATAATAACAGCATTTGGAGATCTGACTTCTCCATCGCAATATCCAGGATTAACCTCATTAAAGTTTATCTCTTCCATTGTTTTGTTTTTGAACGGATACAAAATTTTCAAAGCAGATTCGTATTCAACGCAAACACGTTTAAGCAGAAGGCGATTTAAAAAAGGAAACGGTCCAAGAAAGTTAGCCTCTGCAACTGAATGTATTATACATCCAGTGAAAGTAATACTGACAACTGTTTCTGGCATGTCTGAAAATGTTTTGTTGGTCATTTTATCCAAATAACAATAGTCAAACTTCAAAGTATTCAATTTTGTTAGTTTATTCAAACCGCTATTCTTAAAAACGGGATATATAGATAAGTCCACGGCCAAAACGGATAGATTATGCAGTTCACCAAAGAATGGATAAAACACTTTTCCTCCATTTGTTTTATTTATATTTCTCTCGATATTTAAAATTTTCAAGGACACGAGTGGCGAAAATACATTGAAATGATACGATGCATTTAGATCAAGATTATTCTCCAGCATTGACAACTGATTTAACTTTGTCAGACCTGTGAAAGTATTTTCTTCTAAATATGCAATCCTGTTTTCATCGAGAATTAATACCTGCAAAATCCGATAACGTATGAACGCTTTTGCTGATATGGTGACGATTGAGTTTCGTCTCAGATCTAGTTTAACTATATCATCTGGTAAATCCATTGGAACATTTTGAAGTCCTCTCGAAGAACAGTCGGCAAATTTTGCTTTTGCTTTACCAGTTATGTGACATGAAGTAAAACCAGAATCGACATAATCAAGGCGTATAGTTGTAATTAAACACATAAGAAACATGTAAATGTACATGTTGAAGATTTGATTTATGTTTGAAGCAATTAGCGCTATCTTATGTTATTTGATGACTTCCTTAAGTGTTGAACAAAACGTATTTTCCGTAACACTTTTCATTACTTCCTTTAAATTGTAAAAAAGTCACGCAACAATAAAGATTAGTCTGATTAAATGTTTTCTGAACATCTCCCTTAAGTTAAATAATGTCAAGTAGAAAACTAGTGTTATATATCTGTACAAATAGTTTTTGTTTTATTTAGTGGTCCTAATAAATTCTTGTCCGAAATATATATGTTCCAGACCATACGAGTATTTGGACCGTACGCGTACGGTCCGGACCGTATACGTATACTCGTACGGTCCGACCATACGCGTACGGTCGGACCGTATGAGTTTACGCGTACGGTCCAGCTGAACATACATGTTTTGGGATCATATGGGTTAAATGTTAACAAACATTCGTCAAAATCTTTATTTTTAGGTATACAAATTGTTATTATTACAATAAGATGGATAAAGTGAATAAGCGAACAATTAAAATCAAATATTAAATTTTGTTTAATTTTATATTCGTGAATCATATTTTGTTACTCTGGCCCAAGATGACACTTGCTTCCACAAGGAACGTCATATATTTTTAAAATTAACATGTTTTGTTCATGCATGTTCCTTTGCATATGCTTTTTTTGTAAAGTTCCTAAATATTCTTAAACAATTGTCCTCCCACATTATGTTTACTTCCTATAACTTCAATTTCAATGAGCATAATGAATTTCTGACATGCTAAGTACAGGAGATTAACAGATTAAATAAGCCCGATCTTTTACAAATAGTTAAAATATTACGTTTTTATTTCAATAACTATTCAACTTTTTATGTTAATTTGATATGTTGATCTGTTATATACATTTGTATCTAGTAAACTTGACCAAATTCCTAATATTAGTCAGACCGTACGCGTACGGTCCGACCGTATGCGTATATTGAAAAAGTACGCATACGGTCCAGACCGTACGCGTACGGTCCAAATACTCATACGGTCTGGAACATATATATGATGAAAAGATTGCTGTTTTATAAAAGGTTAAACAACGAAGAACCTAAGCCGCTTAAATACAAACTAACTGTGTATCTTTCAAAATGTTCATCACTTAGTTGTAATTGGTTCTGTGAAACATCCGAAAATTGAAGGTCTTCCCCAATACTAAAAGAAATGAAAATTGACAAAAACAAAGAATCGCAGAACAAACTTGTTTCTATAATGACGAAATTTATTTATACTGACAATTCGATAATCAAAAGATAAAATATCATTTTCACGTTCAAGCTTTCGTCTGTTATTTTTTTACAATACTTAAGTATACAATATTAGGTCAATGAACGAAAAATATAAAAATTTTATATGAGGCTGAGTAACCGGGGAAGGGCGAGGTTCTACCGTGCCCTTCCACAGTTTTGCGCCGAGTACAAAAAAGTTTATATTTTTATGACATTGACCTTATATTGTTTTTATACTGCAAGTTAAACTAATACATTGATAGTTTTTTCATTCGTAACATAATTGTCAAATTTATTTTCATCCCTTAATGAACCCCTGATTGTGGAGAAAGTGTTCCATGATGAAATTGACATTATACAAAATATAGCTATGTTACAAAATTTAGGAAATAAACAATACTAGTTGCAGTATAAAGTAAATTACGATCTGTCGATACGATATGCGTTTAGCGCTTTTTTACGATTTTTATAGTTTGTTAATACATAGTATTGTTTCACCACTGTCCCGGTTTTTAGGAGGGTTGACACGCCGTAAGTAAGTAAGTAATGACTTCATTTAAAGAGGGTGACTCAATTAGCTTTCGGTAATCTACATTGAGGCCCTCACTAAGAACAAACGGTACAAATATTAGAAAGATTACAATTTTGAACATATTATGTAGATACAATATTCATGCTAACTTTAAATTGTCTGTGGAACAAGAGAAAATATATATATACATAAAATACAAAACCATTAAAATATTTGAGTGAGTTGTTATAAATCATGTACAGTCAAGAAATTTACATATTTTTGTTTTAAAGTGTCCAGGTTTTCACAACATTTTTTTTCATTTGGTAGTATATTCCAAAGTATTGATAAGCTATATGCAAAATATTTCTTCATTGAATTTATGTTCGGTCGTACAACAGCAAAATTATTATTTGCAGATGACCTTAGATTTCTACTATGTCGGTTAATAATTGGACAGCAGAGTTCCTTTAAGTAATAGGGTGCTTTATCGTTTAGAATTTTATGAACAAGAAGAAGTTTATTATAAAAAATTCTAGATTTTAAATTCAACCATTTTAGCTCTTTAAATAAATTTATACTAGGTGTTAGTATTGATGCATCATATATAATCCTTGCAGCTCTTTTCTGCATTGGAAGGATTTTTTTATAGCAATTTCCACATATTGAGCAACAAAAATCAAATATGGGCAGAATATAAGCTATAAGCATTATAAAACAGCTTTCTACTACTGATATCTAAACATTTCTTAATTCTAGATAGCAGTGCGATACGAGAGCTTTTAAGTATTTACATTCATAGTCAATTTGAAATTTCCAGTCCAAATTTTTTTCAATATATACATCCAAAAGTTTCTGTATTTCAACGGGTGTTATTGGGATATCTTGTATAGATATATTCATATCATTTCCAAGCAAAGTCCGTTTCTTATTTGTTCCAACTAACATAGAAACAGTTTTTAAAGGAATTATAACAATCCTATTGTTCAGACACCAATTATTTATGGTGTTGGCATCGTAATTTAGTTTTCTTTCTATCTCTTCCTTATTTGTTCCATATGTTTGAAGTGTTGTATCATCAGCATACATATCAATGGATGTATGAGTGACTTCTAAAGTCATATCATTTATGAAAAAAACCAGAAGAGGATCTAAAATGAACGCTGGGGAACCCTATATTTGATATATTTAGATTCTGAGGCTGTAGTACCAGAGCACACTTTTTGTTTTCTATTAGACAGGTACGACTCAAATCATTTTATTGAATGGTTATAATTAGAGACTTTGTTTAAATGTAATTTATGGCAGAAATTTGCGTGATTAACCAGATCAAATGCCTTTTTTTTAAATCTAGAAAGATTGTTCCTACATGATTGCCATCACTAATACATTTAAGACAGGTGACAATTAATTTGGTAAGTGCTGTCTGACATGAGTGGTTAGATCGGAATCCTTTATATTTTTGACAGATATAGATAAAAATGTTTTGCGACATGTTTTTCAAATATTTTTGATAATGTAGGAAGTATTGATATACAGGTCTGTAGTTTTCTGGCATATGTTTATCGCCTTTTTGAAATGTTGGATTTTCTTTAGTTAATTTAAGATTTACTGGGAAAACACCTTTTAGTACATTTAAGTTTATTAAATATGTTATACTTGGGGCTAAAGCTTCCGATGACAATTTGATGAAACAAACCGGATCAACTTCATCAAGTCCATCTAGCTAAACCGTCAATCTAGCTAAACCACGAAACGCTATGAATGATCCTGTCCCAAACAGGTGTCTGTATTTAGTGGTTGCCGTTTGTTGCTTTTTATCATTTTTGTTTGTCATTTACAATTTTGTACATAAATCTGGCTGTTAGTTTTATTGTTTGAATAGTTATACATTTGTCATTGCGGTATGGATTTTATATCTCTTTTGGAGGCCGTACGGTCCACTGTAGATATCGTCTTCTGTGGATGTTGTGGAGAGTTGTCTCATTGGCAATCATACCACATCTTCTTCATTTTATCAACCAAGGAAACTACAATGTAAGTATAAAGTTTATCGTGTGAATCTTATGCAAGGGTATCAAATATTCGTTTTATTATTTTTCGCACTATTATACACGATTGTTGCCCTTATTCTCTGTTAACTTGTCTTAAATCTTTGAAGGTTTTAAGAGAAAACGTACGACCTGATTTAGATACCAAACAACAAACAAAGGACAACTACAAGCTGTTGAGTTGGGACAATATTATGGTTGATGTATTTCCCTCCGTTTCAGTTTGTGACCCGGATTAGTTTTCTATCAATCGATTTATGACTTTCAAACAGCAGTATGGCACTGTTATATCCAATTTTTGAAATTTACCTGTGACGTTACTTTTTGTGGCGTTGATCAATTCGTGCTACAGACACACATTTCGTAATTCTATTTAGCTGTACTGTCCTAAATTATTTTAAATATTAATTGTTATTCTGTGGTTAAATGTCAAAATTCTGTATCATATTATTTATTTATGTATTTTGCAGTCTTTGGTGTTCTTGTTTTTTTTTTGTATTGTGTCCAGTCATGTAAGTTGTCATTTTAGCAGTATATTTAACATAGCCATAAAGCTCGGAGGTTTGGCTAGCCACAAAAACAGGTTAAACCAACCATTTTTTTTCTAAAAATGTCCTGTACCAAGTCAGGAAAATGGCAGTTGTTATATTATATCTCACGGGTGCCACAAGTGGAGCAGGATCTGCTTACCTTTCCGGAGCACCTGAGATCACCCCTAGTTTTTGGTTAGGTTCGTGTTGCTTATTCTGTAGTTTTCTATGTTGTGTAATGTGTACTATTGTTTATCTGTTTGTCTTTTTCATTTTTAGTCATGGCGTTGTCAGTTTATTTTCAATTTATGAGTTTGACTGTTACTTTGGTATCTTTCGTCCCTCTTTTATAGTTCGTTTCTGTGTGTGTTGCATTGTCGTTTTTTTTTGCACGTCAGTGTTACTGTTGCTTCGTTTTTTTCATCTAAAAGTTGATGTGTTTCCCTCGGGTTTAGTTTGTAACCCGGATTTGTTTTCTCTCAATCGGTTTATGACTTTCGAACAGCGGTATACTACTGTTGTCTTTATTCATATTTGGCTTAATAAAACATATGTCAAGGCGCCCTACCCCTTTTCCCCTTTTTGTATCATTGGACAATGTGTAACAGCAAAATATCAGAACAAACGTAAGGTGTTTCACGGTGATTAATTTGGCGGAACGATACAATGAACAAAAAATCGAACAAAACTATTAAAGACTAGAGACAAATCAGAGAAACATTGACGTTTTTGCTAGCGAGTTCAAATACAATAAGAATTAATAAAAAAATAACTAAATTCCACTAAGTACGCATCTTCTTCCAATTTTCTAAGTTTATACGTCCTTTTAGTCCGAAAAAAACATATTTTTGTGCAATGCAATTATATTTAAGTATCGACAGAATGTAATAAATGAAGTCTTATCTACAACTCAAATCTTTATATCTATAACAGAATATTCAAATATTTTGTGGTTACAAAATTCTAGACGAAATAATTTACTAGTAATACATGATAGATTATGTTAATTGAAATACAAAACAGACACAAGCATACCGAAAGATTTCGGATTTAAAAACCTCATAAAAAATATCAAACAAACATCACCGTCCAAAAATAAGAAAATTAATAATATGGAACAAAAATCGCTCCTTTTGCATTAAATCTTTGAGTAAATTTCCTGTGAACCAATGTCTTTATTTAAGTATATTTTTGATGTTGATAAAATTGTTATAAAATTTGCCAAATACAGGCTCAAAAGAGATTTAAAAGAGAGCCGAAAGATCCCAGAGGGTTATGCAAACTCATTTGTCACAAGACAACACCATTATTTTAAAGGAAAAGACAATCAGACATACAAAAGAAACAAAAAACAGACATACAATAGAAACAAAAAACAGACATACAATAGAAACAAAAAACAGAAATACAATAGAAACAAGTAGACAAACAGACATGCAATAGAAACAAAAAGAAAAACAGACATACAATAGAAAAGAAAAAAACGAAACCTAGAAAACTAGACTGAGCAACACGGTGATTAAATCCTGCGGTTAATATGATCCGTTCATCCTATATTGACTCTTAAAATTCAAGAGTCTATCTAAAAATGAGGGTACTGTTTCTAAAAATGAGAGTACTTTTTATATGGCCTTCCAAATACCGTTTCGATCCCTAACATCACTGAAGAGACATTTATTGTCGAAATCCGGATCTGGTGTACAAAAAAGTATTGACACCTTATGTTTGTGGCATAACATCGTGGCCACACGTTAATTGTTTTCTGTTTAGTATTAAATTTATATCAAGAACTATGTTGTTACATGTTGTGATCAATTTTATTTGGCAATCGCCAATGGCAGTCAGCAGGGTTAAAGAACATCAGTTGTTCGACCTGTTAGTCAAATGCGTTTTGTTTAAATATACTTATTCACTTTTTTGGTCTTTTGGAAAATGTTGTTTGTGCTGTATTTAGACCCTTCTACAACGAAATTTGTTTTACATGCACACATATAAAAATTGCGGTTTTTATCCAACGCAATCATAGGTTTGAACGTAGTTTTCAATTTAGACTCGTTTATATTTTTTCGTTTGGGCTTGTATCATATTTTCCCTCCGGTTTATATGATCCGTTCATCCTATATTGACTCTTAAAATTCAAGAGTCTATCTAAAAATGAGGGTACTTTTTATATGGCCTTCCCAATACCGTTTCGATCCCTAACATCACTGAAGAGACATTTATTGTCGAAATCCGGATCTGGTGTACAAAAAAAATATTGACACCTTATGTTTGTGGCATAACATCGTGGCCACATGTTAATTGTTTTCTGTTTAGTATTAAATTTATATTAAGATCCATTTTGTTACATCTTGTGATCAATTTTATTTGGCAATCGCCAATGGCAGTCAGCAGGGTTAAAGAACATCAGTTGTTCGACCTGTTAGTCAAATGCGTTTTGTTTAAATATACTTTTTCACTTTTTTAGTCTTTTGGAAAATGTTGTTTGTGCTGTATTTAGACCCTTCTACAACGAAATTTGTTTTACATGCACACGTATAAAAATTGCGGTTTTTATCCAACGCAATCATAGGTTAGAACGTAGTTTTCAATTTAGACTCGTAGATATATATATAAGAATGTAATTTTAACACACTAATGAGTGTTATAAAATTAGTTATTATATTTTATATATTATTCATTGAATGTAAGGGTACAATACATTTTTTTATTTATCTATGAATAACTGCAGTGTGTAAATTTACAATATAAATTTTAAAACCCATTGAAATACTTTCTAGAGAATTATTCGAAAAGGCTTCCAAAATTTCATAAATTTGGTGCAAAATTACGGTGGGCATGGGTAACATAAACAAGCTCCGTTGGAAATTGGTCATGATACGATACTATTTGGCTTCAATTTTTAGAATACAGTAATAAAGTACTAACACCACACATAACTGTTTTATCCGAGGTTTTATTATATTATTGCCTATGGCAGAATAAATAGTACCGTTTTCCCTATACTCAAGATAGCAAGGGAAATCAAAATCAATCAGACTTTAGTCATATTATACTATTTTGAAGCATTTGATAAGATCATTTGATTTTTATCACAAAGAATAGAAATTTTTATCTGAGAACAGTACTGTGTTGAGAAAAGTGCTGAGTCATCATAATAAGTCAAATTGATGGGTACTGATATAAAACTTTATTCTAGGGTGTCAATATTAACTATATTGTATAAACTTCACCAAACTATTGTTCTTTTGTATTTGTTTTCACCTTTCGCAAAGATTATTCAATTGGAAAACCCAGAATTCAAGTCGCGACAAATATTTTTAACTGAAATATTTGCCGTTTTTGCTGTGTAATTCCCTAAATGGGTATTTCCCTTGACACAATCTATTAAAATTGGATATTGTTTGGTTAAGTTTGTACTGTTTATATAGTAAGGCAGTATCTGGTCATACTAGAAGCATTTTCACTGTTAGAATTGTTCATCTAAGAAAACAAAAGGCCCACTTGAGGCTAAATTTAGATAGAATTTATACTCTCCTGTGTAAAGAATTGCTCACATTGTTGGCAATTCATGCAGCAAATATTTCAATAGTGCTTAATTTTGTAGTTTCTATCTTTTATTATATCAGGCATATATAATTTGTCATTTTGTACTGTTTGAAAGGACTTTTGTTGGAATTTAATACTCCCAAGGGACATAATTCAGCTTTTTCATAGATTAATACAGGCAACAAAGGCATCTTTACAGCTGAGTATTTTGCAGATTCAATGTTTTAAGTGTCTAATATACTTGTTTTTATCATCTCAAGACAGAATAATGGATTTTATAACCACCTTGAAATTTTGAACCACAAAATGGCATATACTAAAGTATGGAATGGAGATTAGTATGACAAATCTTGAATTTGTGCTTATGTTGTAAATTTTGGATAAAATGTATACAAATTGAATGGAACTGTCATTTTTATCTGTTTAAATGAAAATGTTTATTATTCTTTTTAAATAAGATAAGACATAGTTGGATACGGGTTGTTTGTTAAGCCTTATCTGAAAGAAGTAGAGAAAGAGGTAAATCAGCATGTAGGGTGGGGACATAAAATTATCCATGTTTCTGTAAGTAATGGGGACATACAAGTATTAATTATAGTCAAGGCTTTTACAATAACCCAGTATTGCATTGATGGTGGCATAAGAATTCTTTATAGCTTTGTGTCACAGTATAGGGAAAACGGTAGTATTAGGTTGGCCTTTTGTGTACCCAAGACAGGTGAAGGAAGTCAACTTAGGAGCGCTGTGGTTAAATGTAAGGGTACAATATATGTTTTTATTGATCTATGAATAACTGCAGTGTGTAAATTTACAATATAAATTTTAAAACCTATTGAAATACTTTCTAGAGAATTATTCGAAAAGGCTTCCAAACTTTCATAAATTTGGTGTAAAATGACGGTGGACATGGATAACATAAACAAGCTCCGTTGGAAATTGGTCATGATACTATTTGGCTTCAATTTTTAGAATACAATATAAAGTACTAACACCACACATAACTGTTTTATCCGAGTTTTTATTATAAAAACTGGTAAATTTAGAAAATGTTACTAGTATTGTCGCCTATGGTAGAATAAAAAGTAACGTTTTCCCTCTAGGTGAAATCGGATGCATGACAAAAAATATCTTTGTAGCTTGAGCTACACAAAATTCGTGTAAAAGTTTAACATATTGATTGATGGTCTATATAAAACATATTTTTGCCGTTTATTGTACATAACAATTTTTAAATCTAAACAAATAGTTGTTTTAGTTAAATTTATGAAATTCATAATTTATTCCTTTGGTTTTGGGTAGAACTGTTTTTCATCCCTCTCATTAAGTCCATCAGGTTCAAGAGTACGTAGCTGATGCATCCAGAACCTTTCTCTCTGTTTTCTCCTTTCGGAGTCCCAATTTTGGTTGACCTCAATTATTTGAAAGGTGATATTATCAAAAGTATGTCTTATTCTTAAGAGGTGTCTCGTAATTGGACAGTTTCTTCCTTTTGTATAGAACGACCGGTGATTGTTAAGTCTGATGTTGAATTTAGTTTCTGTTTCACCAACATACTGCAGCTGAATTTTGTGTAGCTCAAGCTACAAAGATATTTTTTGTCATGCTTCTGATTTCACCTACTAGATAGATGCACACGCCCGATGAAGCTAATTTGTTTAGCGAAATATTGCGTGAATAATATATAAAATATAACAACTAATTTTATAACACTCATTAGTGTGTTAAAGTTACATTCTTAGACACTTATATAATTTAATTTAGTAACTGCATCAGTTTAATTACAAACTGATCCACACCCAGATAGATTGAATGTTGATTGTTGCTATTTTTAGACACTATATATATACATATCAAAGTTTTGGGAGAAATAAATCGTATGATCTAGACACATTTACCTTTATCATGTTTATGGTCCGCTGAAGGCTTATAAAAACAATGGTGATCAGGCTACACCAGTGGTAGTTATTAATTAAATTCTATATCAGAAGATACATAATTAAAATAAAATCATAAGCTATCATAAAATACTGTTTGTATGTCCTGTACTAGTTAAAATAAGCGGGGTCAATATATATCAGTAATTATTTGAATCTGAAATTAAAAAAAGCAAAAATGGAACAATTTTGAATTTCATGACAGTGTATATCCTTTTTACAATTTTGTTTATACCAGTTTAGTATATCAACTTTTAAGAGCAGAAAATAAACGATTTATGACCTCAAACCAGCGAATGAAAATTACAGTTTTAAGAGGAACCTGTGATGGAGGGCGGACGTTAAATCTTTTCGACATTTTACATAATTCCTACATATATTTTTCCCTGAGCAGCTATTTAAAATAATACTAACTCTTTACACGTGTGGTCAAAGTTCTGCCCAAATTCAGTTTTAAAAAATCCTAAACTATTTTATTGGCATCTAATGTACAAAACTATACCCCACAAAGTGCTGTAATTTACAACCATGATATAAAACACTTCCATGTATAACTAAAATTAAAACATAAAACACTTCATTTAACTTGACATCACTTATGCTGAAAAGGAATACTTTTACATGTAAATCATGAGAAAAACTTATTTAGTTTTATATAATCACACTGAATTTTGCATACATCATGTATATTATACATATATTTGCCACATATAGGTGTTAATCCGGAATATCTTTTCTTTCTTGACAAAAGTTATATATTGCACTTTACAGTATTATAATAACAACTTGTACTCCCTAGTTCCTAAGCCTATATTAACTCTATTTCACAAATGAAAATAATTTTTTCATCACAGTTGACATTGTCCATTCTGATCGTGCCGCCGTCATCGTTCACAAGTACAATACAATCTTCATCATCCTCATCGGAAGTATCTGTGTCATCCTGCTCGGAACTATCTGTACCATTCTGCATGAAACTATCTGGCTGCTTAGGTACAAACTCTAACATGTTCATCAATGAACCATCGGAAAATTTCCACAGACCTTCAGATGTATACTGCCCATCTACTAGTATACGAACACCTACCTCTGCAAAAATAGAGTGAAACATATATAGTTCAGTGCTTTAGTTTAAACATATTTATTTATAGTGGATTGGGAAACAAGTTTTGCAACTTATATTAATCCCTTTCCACTTTGCGGGTGCGAGTTCTGCCTTGTAGCGGCATTATCCTACTCTTTTTCGAAATCTACAAGGGTGTCTTTAACGTGCAAGAGATAGGGCTCTCTCTTAACACGGGCCAGCCATTTATCGTCCCCTTCCGACGGACTATCATCGTTTCCTCAAGACCATACTCGAAGATGGTGTCAAGGGAAAGCCGAAATAGAGTTCCTGAAATTTTCATCCCAAACGGGAATCGAACCAGGAACCTTTGTGTTAGTAGTCCGATGCACTAACCACTACACCACGGCTCTCATTTCAGTGCTTTGACCAGTTGAACCCTACCTAAGGTAATTACTTTAAAAAAAATCAATGTATGCAAATCTAATATTAGCGGTAAGAGTTACCGATATCTAGATTAATGCGACAGATTCACCGAAATTTGATATTAGAAATTATAATTGCTTGATCTGGTAAATTTTAAACCTTAATTCCAGTAAATGACTATCCGTTCCCCGACAGAGACTCAATTTCACACTGGAAAATTTACCACAAAGTGTATTTTTTCTTTTTCCTATATAAATGTTGTGGTTTTTTGGACGGTAGTCTTTTAATTTGACCCAATTTTTAGTGTTTATTTATCTCAACTCACTCGTTGATATACCCATGTAAGATTAACCGTTATGGATCATTTTGTTATTTGATTTGCCATGTGATTATGGACTTTACGAATTGATTTTCCTCTAAGTTCAGTATTTTTGTGATTTTACTTGTGAAAGTAGTGAAAGTGTCACTGGTAAATTATTAAGTTAAGCATTTCAAAACAAATATTGTGGAAAATTTCCTTGCATAATGCACTAATGTATATTCCATATAAAGCACTCCAGGGAAAACGGTACTATTTATTCTGCCATAGGCGACAATATACTATACTGTGACATAAAGATATAAAGAATTCTTATGACACTATTAATGCAATACTGGGTTATTGTGAAAACCTTGGCTATAACAAATACTAGATCCTTTTAATCTAAGAATTTTTCATAGAAGGCATGAATGACAGACTAAATGTTTTAAAACAATAAAATCGTTACCTTCACCCTTCACGACAGGTTCGATGTCATCAAACTTTTTTCTCGAGTCCACTCTGACCAAATGACCGCCCTCATCGACACACTGTCTTGATGCTGTTACATGATTTTGCTTTCTTTTTTCAATTTGATAACACATGATACCAGTATGACTAATATTATACCCTGCGCCTCTACATAAGCTATCCTTCAGACTTTCTCCTGTTGCTGTTACGAGGTTGTCTTCTATCAATAAATATACGAACAAATAACAAATATTGAAACATATATCGATTAATATTATTTCGTATAACGTTAAATGAAAATCGTTTTTACAAGAAAACAAATGCTAAAACAAGTTATTAATTAAAAGAATTCATAGTCAGGAATATGACAGCCTTTTTGCTATCGTTTGATATATTGAAGCTTTTGATTGTACCATTTGATTCGAGACTTTTCGTTTTAAGTTATTCATCTTTGATTGGCATTTTGTACTTTAAATTACTGTCTGTGAAAAAAAGAATGAGGAAGTGGTTATTTGTCAAGGTGAACCATCAACTCTAAATCATAAAACAATTCAAGTCATCCAAACCCTTTTTGAAAATTGAAAAAGTTTGAAGAATAATTCCATATCATATTTTAGTCTACCGTTACGCAGCATTACTGCATAGTTACTTCTAAAATAAGTATTTTATGCTGATAATTAGAACATCAAATGTACTATATCAATTTGTGCAGATCATTTTATTTCCGTAACAACTTCTTTTCAAGTGGAAGTTGTTAATTTCATGAGGCCGTGGTCTCAGCGTAAGTTAACTATTATAAAGAAATAAAGATTACTATTTATTTTAGTAGTGTATTCAAATACATGAAACATGAATGTGACATGTTAAATAAATCTTCAATATGAATCCACATGTACATGTAAGAAGACATTTTTAGAGTTTACAAATGACTATACAAGATTTCTCATCGACAATACCTATTTGCTAATTGGCCGTTTCAGAATCTAAAGCATCATGGGTAATTTCATTGTTCGTTCCCCAAAGTGAAAATAACGTTACGTCATTGGTTGAATTTCCATTGTTTATAACGTTTTAAACCAATCAAAACGCTTTGGTGTACGCTTTTGAAAATATTACCCAGGATGCATTAGATTCTGAAAGGGCTAATCAAATATGTAAGAGAAATATGTTATGCCCCTTTGTTATCTTTAGCCTCTCTATTTCTGAGTAGAACAACTGGGTTCGGCTTTGTTACATATGCAGGCATATACAAATATAGTGGGCTGAACATGGTAATACGTTACTTTGTCTCCTCTCAATCGAAATCAATAGAATAACAAAATGTGCAATTAATATTTTTTAAGGGTGTATATTCAATATTTGACCAGAATAATGCCAAAGTATAATGTAGGACTGTAACTAGAAAACGTATATATATATATATATATATAATAAAAAAAAGCACTACATTTTGATTATCCTTTTAATTAGTTATACCCTATTGTCGAATTCCATTTCGAGTGAAAGCGACGCTCGAACCCCATATGGAATTTAATGACCCCGTATACTAGCACACTATGAACGAATTTATCTTTAGCCCCAGTCCCACTAGACCAAGATCGCACCACGCTCACCGCGATCTAAAATAAATTGAGATCGTAGTGAGGTCGCGGTATGAGCGGCATGAAAATGTAAATTTTCGTTGATTTCACGATGCTACTACGTCATCACTACGCTTCTACAACGATCCCGCTACGATGATACCACGTACTCACCGCGCTTATTCTGTGACCTCACTACGCTTATCAAGATCTTTCTACGCTCTTCACGTTATCACTACGAACAAACCACGAGTTATCCGATTGCAACACGATCTTACTGCGATTATAGCACGTTCTTATCACGATTATACTACGTTCATAGCGCGATTTTACTACGTTCTCAGCAATAACGTCAACATCGTGTTCCATATCAATACAGTTCCATTCCTTCTATTTCTGATTAATACGAAGATTTCTTGGAAACAATACAGTCATGCCACCAAAATCCACCAGAACAGGTAAGCGTGGTGGTAGGGGTTGATGTGAAGGAAGAGAGAGCAAAGTAACAAATCCTGATCAAGCAGAGATGTCGGACCGATCAATCAAACCTAAATTACAACCTATTGCTGGTCCATAAAGCTCAATGTCAATATTTTAGTGAAGGATAGCAGAGATGACATAGATCCATTATATCCCAAGGTACGGCCTTCAACACGGAGCCTCGGCTCACATCAATCAGCCCGCTATAAAGGACCCAACATATTACTAGTGTAAAACCATCTAAACGGGAAAACCAACGGTCTAATCTATATAAAAACGAGAAGCATGGTTAAGCCGTTAGAGCAAATGGATAAATGCATTCAAACAAACAAAATCTTGGGAGATTTTTTATATATCTTATGTGAAAATGACAATGAGAATGATGGTCGTAGTGTAAACGTAGTCAGGTCGTAAGAAGAGCGTGATGAGGTCGACAAGGGCGTGCTAGAATCGTATTATGGTCGTGAACAGCGTGGTATACTCGCTCGTAGTGGAAGCGTAGTTGGGTCGCAGTGAGAACGTGATGGTCGTGATAACGTCGCTGTGCGATCGTAGTGCAGTCTCTCTGAATAGAACCACGCTTTCCCTACGCCCTCGCTACGATTGTACAGCGACCTTTGCGATTTTCCTACGATCTTAGTGCGCTCTCAATACGCTTCTACTAAGTTCAAAGTTAGCCACGCTCTTCGCGATTTTGAAGACCTCACCATGACCGTGATACGACCTTACTGCGATCATCGGTCATCAAAATTTGCATTTTTTGCACAGATCGTAGTGCGATCGTGGCCTAGTGGGACTACGATATTACCGAATATCTTTATTTGTTGAATTTAGACCAGATATGTCTTATTTGCAATCAATCACATCTGTTTATTTTTATATTAAAGTATTGAAGTGTTAGAGTTTTAGAACCTTGACCATTGATCTGCACAAAAAGACTTTTCTGTTAAGTGTATAAAGTTAATTGTCTGACATTCTGAATGGAAACTGTCCAGAAATAGAACTGACACTGATATAAACAGAACTTTCAATACATTTAAATTATCAAATAGTGCCAAAGTCGTAACTAAACTACTAACCGTGTATTGAAATAGGCCCCGCCTCCCTACTAACCTAATATGGAATATACACGGTCTCCATGCGGACGCTTTCAACCAATCATATTTCTAGAAATGTATTTTTTGGGAATGTTGGGTCCTCAATGCTCTTCAACTTTGTGCTTGTTTGGCTTTATAACTGTTTTAATCTGAGCGTCACCGATGAGTCTTATGTAGACGAAACACGCATCTAGCGTATTAAGTTATAAGCATTATACCTTTGATAATAATATAGTAGGTAAGATCAAATTTAATCTGCATTCCAAGTGGTATTAATACAACTGTATTTGTTATAGTGTATAGCAGATATTTTGTCTGAATTTCCGATTTTCATTTTATTTCAAAGGACTTAGTAGTTTTGTATTACGTATGTCGTACCGATGGACGGTGAGTACTTACCAGTAACAAAATACGAATTTCCTGTTCTGTTTGTTTGCAGACCATTCGAAGAAGTGTATAAAGTTAATTGTCTCTGACATTCTGAATGGAGATTATTCCAGAAATAGGACTGACACTGACCGCTAGCTCTACAGGCCACAGCACATTCTAATAATGACGACGCTGTGATTTTATCGAGAATAGAATCGTCTGTTGAAACTCCATTAAATTTGCCTTTTATTTCTACTATTCTGTCTGCATTAGATCGACGAAACAGTTTCACTGAAAAAATACAACTGATTTTAATAAGATAATTTTAAGAAGCTGAGAGATTAAATAAACGTTTAATGTAGAAAATACTAATTAGAACTGTATAAAAATTTCCTGCTCTTTCGAGCGTTTGGGTGATTTAAAAATTTTTTTTAGGGAAAGGTTGCAATTGGTATACATTCTATCTAGACCCGAACAATTTGATACAAGTCAAAGGAGAAAGGTAGTATGTTCAAAATTTGAGACGTAATGGTCTATCTTAACAGATGTTGCTTTCAGAACAGAAAGGTCACCTTCCCGCAGCATATGCGATCTCCTTTTTCGTTGAGTTTGTGTTATTGTTTCTTAAAGTTTACTGTGTGTGGTTTCATGGTGTCTTCCATAATGAAGTAAACATTAATATAATCTATTGGCACAGCTATGTGTCTCGACTATATGCATATAGATAGTCAGTGACCAAATAGTATTTGTAAAATTCTTTGAAATTTATCCGTTTTCATGGATATTCTTCTAAACATCAAATCATTTTTGGTATATTTTAGTCACCTTCATTAATAACGCAAGAACACTACAGTCACGGGAGTCAAAATGACACATGACACTTATACAATTGTTAATATTGCCTGTCCTGTAAAGATGAAACCTCTTGAATGGTTTCTGTTGTCTTATAGAAAACACTTGACTTGAATAGAGTATTAACAATAACATATGCGCATTTGAAATAAACAAATGCGTATCATCTGTCTGTATGTATACAGAGTTATTTAAATAGAGTATAAATGACATTGCCTCTGCCATCCTATTAGGAGATTATTCTCCCCTTAAAAGAGTGGTAATGATTGATGCCTTTACAAGGAAATGCATATTCTATCAACGGTATCATAATTACTATTTGTAAAAAATCGTTTGTCCTACCTTCATCTCTGAATTTCATATACTGCATCTGAATCTTTTTCTGTTTTGCTATGTATACAGTTCTATTAAACCCATCAATAGATTGAAGAAACATGCCTGAAAAAAATATTGAATATTTACTAGCTATAGTTTTATATAAAAACGTGTAAAAAGAATAACGGCAGAACATACTCAGAATTTTCATTTATATATTTATGTATATTCTCACATCAAGACATCCATTTTTTTTTAAATTTATTTTGAGGTATTCAACATTAATGTATCATCGTCATTTACTTCCAAAAGATGTCCGTGTATCATTTGAGACCACTATTGGATGAACTCCGTGGGTATGGCCAACGGAGGAGGATCGTATCTTACTCGATGCAGTGGTAGAATTTTTATTTATCTGACCTATACATTTTTAGGAATGTCATTTGATTAAAGCAACCACTTGGAGAACGTGTATACAACTGTGGTTAGTAGGTGTTTTTTTTTCAATACACAGTTGGTAGGGTTACTATACGTGCATTTATACAAGTATAGGGTGTTGACTGAAAATTTGAAAGGTTTAAGCAGACGAAGGAATTGATGATGAACGATTAAAATTAATATATAAAACACAAATAAAGCTAGCGAGTTATTATTGTTATTCCAAATAATCAGCTTAAAATGAAGATTATGATGCAGTTTCTGTTACAATAAGTCATAAGATATTGTAAATTATAAAAAGAATGTATTTCAAGGACAAGCACAAATGGCATTAATATCATTGGTATTATTATGTATAGAAAAAGGATTAGGCTTTTAATTCATATTTATAACAATGTAAATCATTAAACGTGTTAATGTATTGTAAAGGTGAATGGAACCGAGAGTTCAATTAGTACACACAAAATGTGTTAGCCGAAGATTCGTTCGTAATGGCAGACAATACAAAATAAATCCCGCATTAAATTATATTCTGACATTTTTTCAATGAATGTAAGAAATGTATTCAGTATAGTTTCAAATCCAGCTGAAAGAAGGATTTAGGTTAAAACACGCTAAAAGAATAAGTGTAAATGGCTGCTATCGTAAGTTTGCAGTTATAACACTGTTTGTTTTAGTGTAAGACGGTGTATATCTTGTAGTATTAGTCCTGTACAACCCTTCGTTGATTGATGAAAACTTTCTATCGTAGAGTTGTCATATCTTAAGACGAATAACATACAAATATATTCACATGACTACATGACATGTGTTACAAACGTGTGCGAATGATCAAAACTGCTGATCTACAAAATGCTCTATTTTCGAAAGTCTATGCAACATGAACTGTAGACCTATATAAAACCATGGTGGAGAGTAAAAGAAACGTTTTTTCAAAGATACGAGTCTTCTTCCGTTTTGGGAAATAAAGCCATCTTAAGTTTGTTGTTATTAAGGGTTATTTTGATCTAAATAGTTTTAAATTTAAAATTAGCAACCTTTTAGTCTTATCTACAGCTGTAACTTCAATACTGTTTAGGCAAGTCTAAAAATTGACTGAAAGACAAGAATTAATATTTTATTCAGATTTTCCACATTTGCTTAATTACAGAAATACTGTTAAAGACTAAAATTTGTTGATAATATTGTATGTACTTATTCAAATAAAACATGGGGTGCACGTGTGGAAAGTCAAAATAGACCGCTTTCGAGTTCCTTGCATTCCTGTCAAAAATATATAATTTTAATCCTGGTATCTATAGTGGGTTTATTTACAACCGCTGGGTAGATGCCGCTGCTGTTGGAGTTATAATTCCCCTAGGGTATCAACGGTCCAATAGTCAGCACTTCTGTGTTGACATGAATTATCATTGGTATGATCATAATTATAAATTAACTACAATGGAGCGTTGAGAGATATCGTCTCTATTATATGTTTGTTTAATCTCAAAATCTCGGGTACGAAATATGCATAAAATTTTAAGACTGAGATTCAAACTCCTTCAAGCAAAGGTGGCTTCAACTGAATTTTCTTGTCCACGAAAATATCATCAGCTGAGCTGTCAATGCCAGGGCACTGACATTATTTATAATATACATTTTTTAAAACTGCTTAATGACAGTTGTCTTTGCCTTCGGAGTTCTGGGTCATCAATCTTACAACATAATAATTGCACTTTATTTGGTTATTTATTTGGTTTATTTCTAGCTTGACTTAAACTCCTTTGAAGACTAAATGTGCGTCTGCCGTACACAATTATAGGCCTGGTACTTATCGTAAGTTTTTTTGAAATATATATATTATTGTAAAACTAAGGTATCAAGTTTTAATTATTTAACCATCCTTGGCATGAAAAGGAGGAGGCACGATAAATAAAGGGAACAGCAGTATATCGCATTTTAAAGGTGTAACACCACTAATTCGGGCCCGACCAGAAAGCACATACCAGAAAGTAGTACATATTTAACACAAAATAGTTCCTACGTATGAGTGTAACTTTCAAAATATGTAGAATATTTAGGTATCTTTGGTATCAAATAAAACTGAAGGACTGGTGGTCATTGTAGAACACTTTTGGACTTTGAATTTTGAATATTAAAAGAAAATGCACCAGATTTTAAAAAGACGACCTACATTTTGTCTATTTGTCAGATCTGAAGTACCTGTTATGGTACATCCGAAGTTCCGGGGACCAGGTCTTTCTTATATGCCATTAAAGGTATGCTGATTATAAGTGTTTGCTTTAAAATGCAATGGTTGCCACTTTATTTGAACTTTAAACAAAAGAGGTGTGCCTGCTTGAAACAGAGGAATTTAACATAGAAAGCAATAGGACCATGAATTAGTGGTGTACTTCCTAAAGTCATGAATCGATCGAGGGAAAACAAACCCAGTTTACAAGCTTAAACCGAAGGAAACACATCAACTTTAAGACGAAAACAACGAATCAACAGAAATGCACTGTGTAACAAAAGAGCTTTTTGGGTAAGGCTTTTGCTCATATATAAACATAGATAACAAGCAAGATCTAGAATTAAGACTTTATTGACAGTTTTGCAGTTTTGGTATTAAATGTAAAAAGTTTGAAGCCATATCTCCAAAATGTGATACTAAACAAAAATATAAATACTGAAGACAATAACAATTAAAACCAAGGAGTAAACAAAGACTCATAAAACCAAAGGACATTTACATCAACAGTTATAAATATCAATAAGAAACAACACGAACTCCCCTAAAAACCGGGAGTGAAATCAGGTACTCCGGAAGGGTAAGTATTTCCTGCACCGTATACGGCTCTCGTCGTGCTATTTCTTTATTCAGTTTGGCAATGATGGAAGTGCAACAAAAAACGATAATGCAACACTAAAAACTATAAACTATAAAATAACAACTGCCATTTCCTGATTTGGTACAAGACATTTTCTGAAAAAAAATGGTGGGTAAAACCTGGTTTTATAGCTAAATCACAAAACATGCGTTATTTATAAACGTTCTTAAAAAGAAACATGTAGTGTCTTTTTATGCAATTCGTTCTTTTAAAGTATAAATCAAACTGGACAACTACCCGAAAATCAAGATGTGAAATTTCTAAAATTATTACGTCCATAAAATACCTTATTGTAAAACATTAAAAATAATGATTATGCATTAAACGCACTCTTAAATTATAATCGAAATAATTACTCACAGCTTAACATACAACTGTAAAGAAATTGTCTGAGAACAGCAAACATCTTCATGGTCTGCTCTGAACGCACAATTTGATGGTTTGCGTTGAAACGAACGCAATCACTGTCATCACTCCCAGTTCAAGTTACAGTTATAAAACATTAAACATTATTCTGTTGATATAAAAATATTAGAAATACTTATATCTGCTTTATTCCTGGTCATTATCTTATTTCTATAAAATAATTGAAAAACGGAGATGACTATATTAACTTTTAAGACCGATTGATATTCTTCTTTTTCAAGAGGGAAACTTCTTCATCGCTTATAATCCCTATTTAATATGAAAACTCAAATAGTTTAAGATAATCAGGAAGTAAGTATCATGTAAATACCGATTAAGGTCAACAAAAAAATGGATAAGAAGCTTTCAAGGCAAGCTCCGTATAATTATATAGTATAGGAAATAACTATACTCCGAAAGAATATTAAGTATGGGATAATAATTGATTAGTGTTCTATGCTTTGAGTGGTTATTGAACCCGACGTAATAATCATACAGAAAAAAAGTACTAATGCAAACTATTACATTGCATAAGATTAAATTCCATCATTTCGATTGGCAACCAAATATGGTCGCTTGGTGTATAAAAAAACGCATCGCTAATTTGTAGCTGTTGTCCTTGAAAAAAAAACGGAAATTTCTTGAAAAATTTTATGAATTATACAAAGTTTCACCATTACAAACCACGTAGGTCAAAACGTTACTTTGATTCATATTACCTATTGGTTTTTTTAGCATCATAAAATCGGTTTCGATCGCCATATGATGATGCTCCTGTCCATGACTGTACATGAATTAGGTATGAAAGCTAGAAGTGTCGTATATAGAGTGTGATTTAGATATTACAAACGAAGTATCGAATTAAATTTAATTTATCTTATTGGGTATTATAACAATTTTGAAACTTATATATGAAAGGTTATCAATTATTGCAAATTGTACTTATTACCAATGTTATTTCAACTGATCGGGCGGAGCTTGCGTTTTAATTTGCATGAGGAAAGTCGATTTGAAAATGTGTGCGATTACGATAATTGCCGTTATAGTTATTACTGATTTTTAATCACCTATCAGTGACCTAAAAGGAATTTACAAAAGAATGACTGGACAATGCATTGATGAGTGTATCCTTAAATACCTATCTATAGATGGACTGGTTTATTATGAGCAACTGGATAAACTCCGCCCAGTCAAGTGAAATAAATTGAGTAATATATCTATATAAATAGTGTATTTACATCTTTATACATTTTGTCTATGACTCATAATTACCTATTGATTTTTTTAGTATCACACACTCGGTTTCGATAGAAATATGATGATGTTCCTGTCCATGACATCTCGTTTTTTTTTAGTATGTACATATTTTTTTATTTTTTATTTTTAAAAGGGCAATACACAACATTACATATTATCTATTTAATTTCCAATTATTAATTAGATATAAAAAGATGTGGTATAAGTGCAAATGAAACAACTCTCCATCCTAGTCGTAATTTGAAAAGTAAACCATTATAGGTAAAAAAAGTACTAGTGTAAAACCATCCGAACGGGATATATATAAAACAAGACACGAGAAACATTTATGAACCAAATCAATAAAACATCAACCCTTGAACATCAGGTTCCTGACTAAGGAAAGCTGTAAACAAATGCAGCTTAATAAAACATTATATAGGTTTGAGCCTTCAGCATTACCTGAAACAATAGTGTAACATTACAACATTATAAAATAACAATTAAAATGGCTTAATTCATTCAAAAGACAATTGAAAACAACAAAGTGAATGTACTATGGACGAATAAATTCGATGAATGACACTATACAGATACAAAACCAATAAAAATGAGGAGTGAGATAATAAACAATTACAGAAAGTCAACCACATCGTTGAACAATATGCCGCCATATACATGATATAACGATGTAAACCTTGACCAAAATGCCGCCAAATAATAATATACACAGGTAAATGAAAATAATTTTGTAAAGTAATGGAGAATAAAAAGATTTTTACAAAAGATAATTTGTTGTTCATGGTACGAGTTCAGGAGTGAAAATGTATACCAAACTATTTTCAATGCAGGTATAGTTAAATTACAAATAGAGAGACGATATATAACTTTTAAAAAGTGAACAACAAATTACAAATAAGCATTACAGATTGTATCAAAAAGTAAAATCTTAAAAATTCTGAAGTTAGAGGAAAATCCGATCGGAAAGTCCATAATCACATGGCAAAATCGAATGAAAAAAAAAACACATAAAAAACGAATGGACAAGAACTTTCATATTCCTGACTTGGTACAGGCATCATAGTTTTCGATCATTTTCAAATGTAGAAAATAGTGGATTAAACCTGGTTTTATAGCGCTAAACCTCCCACTTTGTTAGCAGTCTCATCAAATTCCGTTATATTTCAATGATGCGTGAACTTAACAGACATAATACATAATATAGTCAAAATATGGGTACAGCAGTCTTATCGTGTTATAATTTTAAAAGGAACAACTTAACAGAACACAAAAACAACAAACACATTCACTGATTCGCGTGTCTGACGTCAGAAAATTATAGAATGTAAGACAGAAAGTCACAGGACAAAAAGTCACAATTCAGTTTTGAGATTATTTTTCTTTCAACAAGAAAACATTTTTTTTCTTGAAGTTTTATACATGAAGCAACTTTGTAATTAAAACATTTATTCAATAAATATCAATAATGATCACATTATGAAAACAAAATGTCACAGTGGCTTGGTACTTAAATGGCTTCAATTTGCCAATAAATATATCATTTGCATGATTTAAATCAAATACATTTTCATTTATCAAGGTTTATGAGCAATTTCCTTAAATTACAAATGAATATATATATTATTATGTAATAAAAAGAAAATATTTCCAGATCTTTTTCATATATCAAACAATTGTCAACAAATAATTTGTGACTTGTTTTCCTGTGACTTTTTGTCCTATCAAATTTGTGACTTTATGTCCTGTGACTTTCTGTCCGTTTACCAAATTATATACGTCTCATATTTTTGTTGTTCAATGTTTATACAAACAATAATTATTGTAAAATTTCACATGGACAATGTTAGCAGACAGGTTTAAAAAATCAAAAGTATGTAACAATTATTTTCAGAAATAGACCGAGATTTAAAATAGTCCAAAAGTTATATAGAATTTATAAGAATCCACAATTAGTTCATTCCACTACGCGATTGAATGATGTTGACGTTTGTGGTTCAACGTATTTTGTAATTCATAATAGAAACATATCTTAATGACATATAATAGAACAATATCTTACTGACGGGATTATTTAAAGTACAGAGTCACGTTATAAAAAAAAAAGAAACACAAAAAGTCGCATATACAAAACACACCAGCAAAAAATGAAAGATAATACAAACACATTAAGTACCGAGCCGCGTTAAATAGATATCACATAAAACAATCCAACAGTAAAAGTAATATTATTAATAGAACACAGACAAATGAAAGAACAATATAACACGTTGTTAAGATGCTTAACAACATCAACAGGTCAAATTAAGATAAAAGTACTCTTTCTTCATGTGTATATCATTTAAGAAGAAAAAATAAAGTTGTGAAAAAAATCTTTTTTAATATTTTATTTCATTATGCTCACAATTGCCTTTCGAATGCAACAAAGAAGACAATACAATATGAAAATATAATACAGAACAAATAAGACAATAAGTATTAGTTTAGTTAGTTTGTGAGAAACAACTAGTAGTAGGTCAATGTTATTTGGTCTACCGTTGTATTCTGATTATTCACATTGGCACATCTTATTTTGGGCGTATGGCATTTGCGCCGATTTTAAATTTTTTTATTCTTTCATTTGCGCCGATTTTAAAATTTTTTATTCTTTCATTTGCGCCGATTTCATTTTTTCATTTGCGCCGATTTTATATTGCTCCTAATACAGTAGTTCAGGGAAAGCTTGTTCGCGACCTAGAATTCTGAGTGGGTCAAGCGTTTAATTAAAACTCCTGCGAGAATATACGAGATTTGGTTGAACTGGGGGCAAAGTCATATATGGTACACATCAATATTCGGTGTTTAATAGGCGTTTATTAGGACGCCTGCCGCTTTCCCGTTTACCTGTGAAGTCGTTGAGTGTCATCTGTTTTTTCTTTGTTTATGTTTATGTGTAATAAAGTAAAATATGTAATATTTTGAAAAATTTCGGGACATAGTGTTTAAAAATTACGGGAGAAAATTGGAAAAGAAAATTGAAATTACTGCTTGCAAAAAGCCAAAACGAAATGTTTGATAAAGAAGGAACGAGGTCATTCAAGTCCCTGGAAGCTGTTAAGAACTTTGAAGATCTTTGAAGAAGTTTATGTGCAGAAATATAATTTTTTGTTGATTGAGAATAATTTCCAAAAACATGCTGGCGTAATGGCATTAATTGCCAAAACAGTATAGCATACAATGGTGACACTACATAATTTATTCCCTTTAGCCTTTTTTCGGGAGAATATAGATAAACAATCTAAACCATATGATTGTCATGTAAGACGGAGCTTTTTGAAAAGTTGTTGCTGGTCATAACACATATAGTCGTAATGAATGATATTATGCGACGTATTCAATAAAAAATAAACATCATGGCTTCATAAAATGTTATGTTTTCAATATTGTATAAATAATCTGACCGTTAAACCTTGTACAGTATATACGTTCCTTGTTCAAACCATAATAAAAATATAAAGTTCCCATAAAATCAAACAGCTTCAGATCGTCATATGGAATTAAAATCTTAGCAAAAAAGCCGCACCCACTTATAAGATATATAAATGTCTTTACTCTGACATATATATTGGAATTAACTAGATGTTCTGTATACAATATTATGTATGCTTCACAATATATCAAAATAAAATGCTGAACCCATCTCCCCCTCCTTTCAAAAATTGTCAATATCCGATGCATTTGAATTAAGCACAAAACATTTATGTAAATACACGCATGCAATCAGGGCTAGCATTTTGAACATATATTTTAATAGTACCTAACTGTCAGAACATGATTACGATTATTAAGGGTATATAAATTGTCTCTAACTGTCGCCTGGTGAGATTAATAGTTTAAGGTAAAACTTTATGATACCATATGGCCTAGGTGTTGATTGACTTTTATTTTTATGACCTAAGATCAGTTCCTCAGATATGGTAATGAAATAGCACCTGTACCTTCTTGAATATACAGACGATCTGCTAAGTGAACATCACAGCATGAATCTGTCCATTTTTGCGTGAAGGTAACATTCAAAGTCAGGTGACATATATCTAACCGTTCCTTTTGTAATTAAGATTAATTAAAATAACGGTCAAAATAGTCTGTTTTAATATGTCAGTGGAATCTTCAGCTTTAGAAGAATGTAACAAACTTTGTATTTATAAACGATATAAAGTAGTATTTGGTTTTGAAAGATACTTATAAGATTTTCATTGTAATGTATCTATATTAACAAAATTGCGTAGCGGCACACTTAGATTAAATGTTGAAGTTGGTCGTTATCTGAATACTCAAAGAGAAAATAGAATTTGTATATGTTGCAATATGAATGTTTTGGAAGACGAATATCATTTTGTTTTATCATGTCCAACGTATAGATCTGTGCGCATAGAATTTTATATTTATTCTACTATTCTTGGCCAAATCGGCACAAGTTAGATAATTTATTCTAAATCTCTGACAGTAAAACTATGCATTTATTCAAATGCAGCCGCTTGGAAAATTAGATCACATATAATGTCATAATATTATTGTATACTCTGTAACTTCTGTTCTCTGCTGCCTTTTATTTGTCATATGTTGTATATATTTTCGTTTGCCATAGCATGTGAAAATAAATTATACATATGACTACAGTAATAACGATGCTGATCTGGTAAATCAATAAACTGATAATGCCCCCAGTTTATCAAATCTCGTATCTAATTAGTCGATAACGCAAAATCACGATCGATCTTGCACATGCGCATTGCTTCCCTGAACTAGAGCATTGGATTTACAGGTAAGTTAATACTTGCACATGTACTATACCGTGCAGGTATATTGGTAAAATCTGTTTAAAAACATAGGTTTTAGTTAATTTTGATTCATATTGTTCTGAACTTTGCTGTAATTGATGGACATATTGCACACTGCAACGAGCCGAGAAGTCAATTTTTTTAACCATCGACGGCCATACACATAAGTACGTTAGCAAGACAAAGAAAAGATGGATTTCGTTATTGACAATTAAAACAAATATAGAAGAGACGAAATCACAAGAAAGGAATATATTAGATATGTTGCCTATAAAAACTCAGCAAGAACAGATTTATGATTTTAATGTATTCCGTTTTTATGGATTTGAATGCTGTAAATAGATTTTCAATTCGTCATTTTAGTATAAACCAGAGTGCTTTTATCTAAGGTTTTTACTTCTTGATTTTAAGGTATGTGAATATAGTGTACAACTGGATGACGGAAGAGGTCTATAATGATAAATAAAGAATAACATGACTTGGATGGAGAGTTGTCTCATTTGCACTCATGCCACATCTTCTTATATCTATTTATCTGTAATTAACCTGTAATTTACCTGTAAAAAATCGGCGCAAATGAAAACAAAAATTGCCGCAAATGAAAGAAAAAATCGGCGCAAATGCAAAACGCCGCTTATTTTCAATGGTGATTATTTGGCCCTGTCCCCTCAACCACAGTCTATTGACTTTGAAAATTTTGCTTAGTTTACATTTATTTAATTAAAAAGAATCAAATCAAATCTATTTTGTTTCAAAGTTGGTAAAAAGCATACAATTTAAAAAAAAAAAGAGAAGATTTTAAAAACGACACAGTAAAAGTACATACATAACAAGAAAACATCAGACAAACATGTAAGAACACTGATATAAGTTTATCAACAGATATAAATATATACAAAGCATTTATATTAATAGCAGATATAAAACACAAATTAACAAAGCTAGAAACGTATAAACACTTAGTCTAGTTTCAACAAGGTACACATAATTGTGACCCGCCATGACATTTGCAGGCTTATGGAGGTAGAACGTCATTGTTAGAAAAATTTTAAACATGATATATATCGAGATTCAATGACATACATATTTGTGAAGAAGAGATAAACACTTTGCTCGGCTTCTTTTTTGCGGACGCCGAACTATACATCATAATAATATAAGTTTTGAAGAAGTTTAACTTTATCGTTTGAAGTGAAAAATATTTGAATCTACATTTTAAATTGATCCAAAAAAAAAAAAAATCAAATTTCTGCTCTATAGATTTCCTTCTGAAATATATCCCTAACAAATGCACCGTATAAAATGCATATAAGAGAACACCTACTTATAAACTGTTACGCGTCGCATACTAAGTATAGAGACATGCATAATAAATCTAAATTAAAAAAAGGAATTCTTAAAGCCTACTTTGACAAATTTCAAACTAACTTCATTTAAACAAGTTTAAATTACATGTTCTAAAAGAGAGCTACAAAAAAAATGCTCTGCTTTATAAATTTTCTTTCATAAATGGAGTCTGAAATTTATCCATAATAAATGCACCGTATCAAATGCATATATGAGAACACCTACTTATAAACTGTTACGCGTCGCATACTATGTTTAGAGACATGCATGATAAATCTAAATTATAAGACGAATTTAAAAAAAGGGAATTCTTAAAGCTTACTTTGACAAACTTTAAACTAACTTCATTTCAACAAGTTTAAATTACATGTTCTAAAATAGAGCTAAAATTCGGTTTGTATTGAAGTTTTATTCAAATACGCTATTGAACATTACTAAGAGCCAATAAATACAATAATTTTGTATTTTATAAATTAGTGCCTTTAATAAATAAAAGTCGTCATAGAACAGTCTCATTTGCATACCGGTATTCGAAATGACTCGTTTCCAGTGGCGTAGCTAGGTCATTTAAACCTGTACGCCCGAACTTTGGCGAGGGGTATGAGGACCCCAAACTGAGTGATCCATGTCAAACAATTTCTGGTAGTGGAATATATCTAGGGAGTGAGGTCCTCAGAAGCTAACGAGTTGTCGATAATGAATACCATTCCTTTCATTGAAAACTCATCAGTAGCAACATACTTTAGAATCTAAATGGTTTATTTGTTATGTTGAATTATTCATGTTAATTTGAAATATAATGGTCATTGGATTTATAAAAAGCCATACAGTCTATCGGTATAATACTGAAAAATGAATAAACAAATAATTTACTTTCAAAACTTAGCTTCAGATAAAATTTGTATAAAATGCTTGATCTGCTGAAGTTTCATTTAATTCTATGAAGTTTTGACAATGAATTTGTTGTGTAAATTTTTTAACCCCACACTATTTAGTACCCGTTAATTTTGTCCGTAAATCACGGGAAAACTTACTTCAATATTACGTTCTCAGTCAGTTTACTCTTTTGACCATAAACAGTTTCTGTTCAGCTTCCGGAAAATTTCACAAAGGTTTGGCAAATTTATTATTATTTAAAAATAAGTGTCTCACCTACTAAACCTAGATATTGACGCCGCTGACGTTTAGGATCGCTATGCTGCGCTTTGGCGTCATAAATACAAATGTATGTCACAGGCTCGACAAAACTGTAACCCACAAAACGAATTTAAGGAGATAAAGGATTGCTTAAAACAAAAGGGAAGGGAGTATAAAACACAGTAGCTTCAGACTTGACAGAAAATGAACAAATTAATGATATGGTACCATTTGACTGAAAGTAAATTTCGTCAATTTGATCCGCAATTACAAGCCAAAGAAGAAAGAATTATAAAGCTGATGTACTTCTCACAATCTTTAGATTAAAATATTTTTTGAACAAAATTCAAGTGTACGCCCGGGCGTTTTGACGTAAACGTAGCTACGCGCCTGGTTTCATTGCTATTACAACAACTATGTCATAATAACATGACAGAGAGTTTTGTTTCGGAATATTCTAGATAAATATACAAAAAGCAAATTTTAGACAATGTACCCTCCTAAGCCTGGAAGCGGCTAGTCACATATAGTTAACGGCGTTTTTCTCACAATGATGTTCTACCTCCATAAGCCTGGATATGTCGTGTCTGGTCACATATAAGTCAATCTCATATACATGGTTCAATATAAATAAACTTTAAATAGTAAAAGTGATATAAATATAAGTTACATAATGTGTTAGTGACCTAATATAATATAAATGCATTAGGTCACTAGCACAGTGTGTGACGAATAAGTCCCCAATACTTAGTATTAAGAACGTACTTTCATTTGTCTACACAGAAAACAAATGCCAATAATAACATCTGAATAGCTTAAAATTTGTTTTATGAATTTATTTTAATCGTTCATTGCATATATCAATGTCTTCAGATTTCTGTTTTTTTTTTTTAAAGAGAAGTAACTCCGTAATGCCAACAATAAAAACTTGGTAGCTTTAACTATGTTTTATGAACTTATTTCAACCTTTCATCATAAAGATCTTCGTCTGTTGAATCCTTTCAGATTTTTCCTTAACACGTTGTTGTTTTTATAAAGGGAGGTGGCATCTTTTTTGTTTTGAAAGGGAAGTAACTCCTTACTAACCCCATATGGCAACTAACCATGCATGGTAACTAACCCTATATTTTGTTTAGGACACCCTATATCAAATATAGATATGAGTTAATACTTCAGTTTCATTATGTATATCTGTTATATTCATTTGATAAAATTTACTGTTTGCAATAGCATTAATTGTTCTAAATAATAAGGATGTTTTTATCCCAAGCATAGAAACATAGCCGTATTTGACACAACCTTTTCCGACTTTTGATCTTCAGTGCTCTACAACTTTGTACTTTTTTCGCTTTCGATCTTTTATATCTGGGCGTCACTGGTGAGTCTTGTGTGGACGAGGCGCGTTTATGGCGTATTGAATTTTAAACCTGATGCTTTTTGTTATTCATTAATCATGTGTTTCTTTGTCTAATACGTTCTCCTATTTATTTGTATTGTAGTCCTGTAATATTATGTTGTCATTTCAATGTTATATTTAACATTGCCATTAAAGTGCGAGGTTTGGCATGCCACAAAACCAGGTTCAACCCACCATTTTTTCCTTTAAAAATGTCCTGTACCAAGTCAGGAATATGGCCATTGTTATATTATAGTTCGTTTCTATGTGTGTTATAATTTAACGTTGCGTCGTTTGTTTTCTCTTATTTTTGAGTGTAAATTGACATTGCGATAAGACGTGTCACGGTACTTGTCTATCCCAAATTCATGTATTTGGTTTTGATGTTATATTTGTTATTCTCGTGGGATTTTGTCTGATGCTTGGTCCGTTTCTGTGTGTGTTACATTGTGGTGTTGTGTCGTTGTTCTCCTCTTATATTTATGCGTTTTCCTCAGTTTTAGTTTGTTACCCCGATTTTGTTTTTTGTCCATGGATTTATGAGTTTGAACAGCGGTATACTACTGTTGCCTTTATTTATACATAGTGGTCACGTGTAGTCCTTTAATCAATCATTTTTCTATAAATCTTTAGGAGGTAAGATAAAAAGTGATATATTACAATGAACCTCCAACGTAAATGTACATGCATCGTATTGTTATACACTACAGTTGCAGTTGGTTTTCAGAAAGCATCATAATGTTTATAAGAAAACATAAAACCCTTAATTATATATTTTGTCTAACAATGAAATAAGTGTTAGTACTACATGCAAATTATAAAATTGAAAGGAAAAACTGATTTACAAACCAAACTTTTTATATACTATATCCCAATGTTTGTCCAATCGAGTATTTTAGAATCCAACTATGCATAACTTGATGCTTTGTACATTAATCTGTATGTCTATACAGGGTTTGCACCACCTATTGTAGAGTTGACAGCACTGTATGGAGGCGGTGGAGCTGTACATTCGTCATACGTAGGAGGATGTACGGGTTCACTGCTTTGTTCACGGTTACATGTACGGTGAATGTTAATTCGAGCTGTAAAAAACAAACAAAATATAAATTAAAGATCATAACTGAACTCCAAAGTGTTTTAAAAGGATACAACATCACTGATATAACTGGACAAGCTCAAAAAATATGTCAAGAAGAAGAAGTTATTTTGAGAAAAGTTGTAGGTCTTTCTACATTTGAATTAACATTTTTGAAGATTGAGATGTAAACGAAGTGGTTTATAAACATATGGGGAAAAAAGGGGGAAAAATGGTAAAACAATTGACAACAGTGTGGACAACATCCCTAATGCGCCTCGAAATGAGGAACTAAAAAGTTACGTGTAAAGAAAAAAATCTCTGTGTAGTGATATTGGACATGTTTCTATTTTTCACAAATGACTGAGCTTAACCATTTGTGGTGATTAGGAAAGTAGAGGAACATAGAATAAATGTGTAAAAACTGTGTTCAAAGTATTAAATTTTCAAAGAACTTATTGTGTTAAAAGGGGATATTTTACCACAAGGAGCCGCATCACGAAAGGATGTTCGGGGTATGCTTATTTACGGAAAAAGTAATCTCACTTCGTGCCCCGAAAATTTAATCACATAATTATGTGAAAATGTCACAGCTTCGAGCTATCATACATATCCAAGTTTACGATATGGACCTAGCTACAGGAAAAAACGTTGCCATTATCGCCTATGTAAAAACAAATAAAGATATTGATTGACCCAGTTACTGATGTCAGAAAATAGCTTACTTTACACTGATTTCAAAAATATGAAGATTATTATAGTTTTATATGAAATTAGGTCTGTTGATAGAAAGCCACGTCTGATGTCATATCCATAATTACATAACGCTGACTATAAAATATGCACTTGTCTTTGAAACAAATAAGGTAACTAAAAAGCGGTTTCCGATGTACACAAAGTCATTTCCACTTCATGTAATAGCTAACTTAATGCTGATTCCAAAATTATATAGTAAGTATGTACTCAAGTGATCACACCATTCGGAAGATATCACGAACGAAAGACACCTTCCCGCCATTCCAACAAAAAAAAATCAGTTGAGATCTTTTTTGAGTACGGAAGAAGGCTTTTCGAAAACAATGTAAAAATGAGAGCTAATTTTTACATAGAAAATAAAGTTAACGAGGAAGAGTTTATAAAGCATCATGACTTTGATTTTTTTTTTATTTTACATATATACACGATTCAGCAATCGCATCGACATCTTTAAACGTAAAAACAAAACATTGAACACAAAATAACAAAAACATCATGTTCAAGAAGGAACAAGTTGAGGGGAGAAAATCAAAACAATAATGACTTTTACCACAAAGTCATTTTCAACTCTTTGAAGACAGTTTTCTTGTAGAAGTTAAATATTTATCGATTTAACGGTAAATAAGGAACACAGTTTGCGAATCTTGTTGTGGTAGAACACGTGCTAAAAATGGTTTGTTATAAACATTTTTAAAAGAGGTATCTCTACGATAATTTTGTATCATTATGAAATCAAATCTCATAATTGATCCGGGCAACCAATTTAGGATTCGACCAATGCACTTGATACATATATCTTTTGAATTTTTAAAGATATGGAATTATTGCTACCATAATTTAATACTGAATTCCATCTTTGTATTATTTTAGGCCTTGGTTGTTTCGATGTTATATGCCTACCCCCATCAACATGTACATGTGTTTATATAGTAATGCTGATTGTGTCATTTGCATACTTAACTAGAGTTTTTAAAATCGTACATAACCAAAAACTAGGAGGATTATAAATTGATAATAGAAAAATACGTATTGCCTTCTTGTAAATAACTTGCCTATTAAAAACCTCAAATAAACAAAACGTTCAGGAGCACTGCTATCATCTGGTTGATTTCTCTCATTTGAATTACGGGTGTTTCGGTCAGTAGTAGAACTGGCATGTTCCTGTCTTTCTTCTCTCAATCTAGCATATCGTATATCTTTATTGTTTTGTAAAATTTTCCTCGTCCACGCACATAGACAACACATTAAACATAAACCAAACGAACTAGCAATCACTATTCCAATAATTACTCCGGTAGATCTAAAAATAGAATAATAGTTGTACGGCTTGCAATTAAAAAAAAAATGGAAATCGGAGTGGGGAATGTGTCAAAAAGACAACAAAACCGGCCGTTAGTTTTTTCGTTTGAATTGTTTTACATTCATTTGTCATTTCGGGGCCTTTTATAGCTGACTATATGCGGTATGGGCTTTACTTCATTCCCGCCAAAATCGCCCTTTTGACGGCGTCTTTTGACGTTGTCGGTGCCCCTGAGTATTGTGACGTTACAATGGACCTTTGACGTTCTACACAATCAACAAGATTTGTGTGTAGAAGCCATAAATGTCCCTTTGGCAGCAAGAGGGTTAAGGGCATACGATACAGTTTTGAACCTGTATTTACAAGATGATGAAAATTTGCATGTAGGCTATTTTTTACCTGATTAAATCAAATATATAATAAAAAATATACCTTCATGTGCTACTTTTTGAGTAAAATGAGGTCAAAATTTTGTATATTTGCTCAAAATTCAGATTTGTGTCCGTATTTTCTTTTTCGAAAGAAAGACACAACTTTTTTGTTTTAAAAGATAAACACGAATTGTTTTTTGTTGAATAATCGGTAATTTCTGTATTTTTTAAGTATCATTAAAAATTATGCAATTTTTATTTCGAAATAACTCTATATTTATCAAATGTTCATGAATAGAGGAAAAAACGTCATTTTTTGCTGAATGTTTATCAAAATTAAGAAAATTGCGTTATTTACAGTTTTATAAAATTTGGGTCACATAATCTCCTTGCAAAACGAAAAAAATTGCTGTTTTAAAAAATAGGGGTCCATGCACTCGTTTTCAAATTAAATCAGTTTGAATGATAAAAAACAGTCGAAAAATGCATCTTTTCCCGATATGTCATAGTTTGACGTCGCGAAAATAACATTTTACGTTAGCAACGTCATTACCTTCCCTGTAACTGTATCGTATGCCCTTAAGGTCGTACGGTGACCTATAGTTGTTAATTTCTGTGTTATTTTGGTCCCTTGTGGAGAGTTGTCTTATTGGCAATCATACCACATCTCCTTTTTTTATACAAACAGCAGAAAACAGTGGAAGGCCACCAATACGTCTTTAACACAGCAACAAAATCCACACCAGAGGCGTCCAACAGTTAGCCCCGCAACTAAAATGTGTAATAGTTCAATGATAATGGACGTCATACTAACTTTAAAACTCCGAAATATATAGATGAACTAAAATTGCGGTTGGGTTATATTTATTTATAACACAGTAACTAAGATATATATATATTTTAAAAAAGGCAAACTCACAATTGGTGCAATTTGGGGAAGGAATAAACAGTTTTCCGTTATAAAATTATAGTCTCGACCATCCAGAGGTTCCATTTACATAATTATGTAGATATTGTTCCTAGTAAGAAAGATCTGTCTGATGTAACGAGAATATTAAAAAATTGAAACTACCAGTATAGTGTACAACAGACATTCAATGTCAGTTTCTAAATGTAGGACAAGAAATGAAAAACAAAAATTCGTCATACCTTTCTTGGGAAAGCAAGTTCAAAAGAGACTTAACTCATTATTGTTAGTGTAGAACTGATATAAAAAAAAAAATGCTTTTAGCTTGGTTCTGTTTTGTCAAAACAAGCAAACAAACATCGCTAAATAATGAATTACTCATTTGCAAGTAAATAATTCGACCTCATTGAAATAAATACCTTTGCTTCAGATGGGTTACGCATGAACAAGGTGTGTTCAACTTTGGAAAAGAAAAGAATGCGTCAATATTGCAAGTGAACAAGGGCAAACCATGGGTTGACTGAATCGATATACAAAAACACATTTTTTTTAATGTTTTTAACCTATGATATGATATCAAACAGACCTTGACAAATCTAATTGCACGAGTTCGCTATCTATATTTATGCTTATTTCGGGTTATATGATCGTCAGGAGTCTTCGATGTGAGGTGGCGTCTAGACTAAAATACCCATGAGGTGTTGATACATATGAGCAAGTTTGTGCATCGTAAATTGTTTATTTTAGACTTTTTAAGATTAACGTTTTCAGTATATCACGGTAGGTATAGTGTACGGCTAGAATCGTGGTTTTTCGAGTGATTCGGTCCATTTTTTTTAGTGTAGTTCGGGCTTTTTCGAGTGATAAAACATGCGATAAGTTCAATTAACTTCTATTTCGTGATTATAATAGTTTTTTACATTACTACCCATGTTATATTGAATACTATACATGTTTGGATCAACAAAGAAGCACAATTTCCTTGTATTTAACCAAATAATTTAGTGTTTGTTATTGTGCGGGTGTTTTCGAGAGCAACTGTGAAATCGTTCGTGTTTTTAAACAAATGGTCCGGGTTTTTTACAGAAAATTTGAATAAGAAAAAAGGTATTCTAAAAAAGGACCTTTTCTAGTTTATAACTGTAATTAAGTGAAGGACAATATCATATAATCCCAATAAATCATCAAACATGTTACTTCGTTTATCAAAATGAAGCTTTTTTCAATTTAATGCAAATTTTCGGTTCGAAGAGCGTTCTACAACTACTTTCCAGTGTTCATTTAGAAATTACTTGATCCTTTACAAAACGGTGTTTAAAACATAGTGTAGGGAACTCATATTCATTTTAACTTCATTCCATGCTTCTTTTGATTTTACAGTTAATACTATTTATTGTGGTGATTTAAAAAAAAGGAGTAAGAAACCTAATAGACAGCAGTGAAGAATCAGAAAATGCTTTGTAATAAAAGATATTTTACCAAAAGAGGCCTGCCCCCCGCCCCATAAAAAAATCCATTAATAAAAAATAAATAAAAAACACACACACTTAATCCACCGCATTTTTATTGACATTGAAAATAACGTTTGAATAAAATTTCATATATAACGTCAGGGTACCCAAATTGCACCTATTTTGACAGTTTTTTTTTTACCTACGTTTATTTATGCTTCAGACAAACGTTTTCATTACAGTGGAGATCACTTCTAACCTCTCATTAAATCTGTCAGGAGAACTGTTCTAGAACAGTACGTAGAACTGTCAGCCTGACACCTTTTAGTCAGTTCTAGGTTAGAACTGTTCTAGCTAGAACTGATTTGGTCAGTTCTACCTAGAACTGATTTGGACAGTTCTACCTAGAACTGATCCTGACAGTTCTACCCTAGAACTGATCCTGACAGTTCTACCCTAGAACTGATCCTGACAGTTCTAGCTAGAACTGACCAGATATTTGGTCAGCTCTACTTCTAGAACAGTTCTACGGTTAGAATTGATTTCTGATTCTACGGCTAGAATTGATTTTTATAAATTCTACGGCCAGAATTGATTTATAAATTCTACGGCTTAAATTGATTTATAAATTCTACGGCTAAAATTGATTTATAAATTCTACGGCTAAAATTGATTTTTATAAATTATACGGCCAGAATTGATTTATAAATTCTACGGCTAAAATTGATTTATAAATTCTGCGGCTAAAATTGATTGATAAATTCTACGGCTAGAGTTGATTTATAAGTTGAAGAACACTTTGTCTTAATATAAAGGGTTGGGTAAAAAAGCGATTTAAATTATATAGAGTTTTGCTATTTTTTTTTTTTTTTTGGAAAAAAAAGTTTGTTTCCAGTTTATGTAATGCTAAAATTGAAAGAAAAAATTGTTTTCGGTTTGTCGCTAAAAAAATAGATTCTTCTTTGCCGAAGTCGAAAAAAAAAAAGTTTGCCGAAGTCGAAAAAAAAAAGTTTGTACAGAAAAAAAAACCCATAGCCCCCCCCCCCCCGAAAATCAAATGGTTGCTGCCTTAGAGAACATGTTTAACCCGTTAACCCCGCCATATTCTGCATGTATGTGCCTGTTCCAAGTCAGGAGCATGTAATTTAGTGATTTTCTTTTGTTGATGTGTTACATAAATTTTTGTTTTTCTCTCAATTTTTGTACATAAATTAGGCCGTTAGTATTAGGGGGGGGGGGGCATTATTATTTGAATTGTTTTACATTTGTTATTCCGGAAGTCAGGATGGCTCATTATCACATAACAAAGTTATCGGACCTCAATAACCAATATAATATCTGTTTACGAGTAGTTTTCATACCTCGGACGTCCTGTTTAACAAAAATCTTTTGACCGCATCAATCTAAACTGCCTTTATTTGCTTTTTCTTTCTGCAAATCTATATAGCTGCACAGTACTTCAGTTTTAATTTTAGGTCTAGAGGGACTGTAATATACAAGTAACAGCAATTTTGGAAAAAAAATGTAATTGTTCACATCAATTTATAGTGCCAGCATGCAGGGGCACCTAGATCCAGGCGGGGGGTCCAACTATATGCTCTCATTCATATGCATTGATGTTAAAAAAAAAGTGGGGTTCCAACCCCTGGACCCCCTCCCCTTGATCCTCCAATGAGCATGTCCTTGTTTTATTCAAAATATTGAATCATAAACAAATATCAGTAGTTTTTATACTTCAGATTGAGTCGTGTAATAAAATCTTTTGACTGTATCAACCAAAACTTAGTACCATATTTGCTTTTTATTATGTAAATCTATATAGCTGCACAGCAATTCAGTTATAATTTTAGTTCGAGAGGGACTGTAGTATATAAATAACTGCAATATTGGAAATCAATGACCACAAATTTTTTTTTCGCATTAATTGAGGGTGCCAGCATTTCCTATTTTTATTCAAAATATCGCATCAGAAACAAATATCAGTAGTTTTCATACCTCAGACTGACTCATGTTACAAAATTATTTGTCTGTATCAATCAAAATTGACCATATTTGACAGCATCAACCAAAACTGACCATATTTGACCACATCAACCAAAACTGACAATATTTGCTCTTTTTTATACAACTCTTATAGTCGCATAGTAAATCTGTAATATTTTTATGTAAGGATGGAGTGTATAATCATTATAATACAAATGAACTATATTATAGGGTTATTGCATGAATATTGGGGAATATTGTTCCGAGTAGAATTTTATACTGCGCGTGCTTATATTTTTATTGTTTTGATTGTTCAATATAAACATGATAAAGGAAAGCAACATTGGAAAACAAAATTATGCTCGCATCAGTTTAAAGTGCCAGCATGTCCTCTTTTTAATCAAAATTTTGAATCGTAAACTAATTTCAGTAGTTTTGATATCTCAGACTGACTCATGGATATAAGAAAATTATTTGTCCGCATCAACCAAAACCATGAAAACTGACCATATTTGACCGCATCAACCAAAACTGACCATATGTGACAGCATCAACGAAAAATGACCATATTTACACTTTATAATGTAAATCTTAATATATATATCATTTTCGTATTATAACATCTTATATCAGTACCGTTGTGCAAATCTTTAGACTGATATATATATATAGCCTCATAGTAAATCACTTATACATGTAGTTACATATCACGATGGATTGTATAATTCAAATGACAGCAATATTGTAACACATTGGCTAAAAAAACTTTTTCACATCAATTTAGAGTACCAGCAATTTTCTGCAAGTCCTCTTTTTATTCAAAATATTGAATTGTAAACAAGTTTCGATATACATGTATCAGACTGAGTCGTTTTAACAAAATTATTTGACCATATCAACCAAAACTGAACTTATTTACACTTATCATGTAAATATAAATGGCCTCATTGTAAACCAATAATATTTCTATGTCAGGACGGATCGTATGATAAAAATGACACCAACTTTGGAACACAATACACCTATATTGCTAATCCTGGCTGACCCGGCCTCTTGAACTTTTGAAGCATACAACAATCACTTTTCCATTGTGGCCTCAGATATTTTGTTTTATGATGTCAAATTTTTACGGGAACCTGTGCGATATCCAGGAATGGCAGACAAATAGCGGTAAGGTGTATTTATACCATATCTAAAAATTTAGCGCACCCTTATTTTCTCTCTGTATCCATAATAATGAACCGTCACTAAAGTGACTTTTTAAGTCAGTTAGTTTGTGATGTTTTTTTTTTTAAAACAAAACTATTTTACGGCATCATCCAACACTCACATGACTGATTCATATACTTTATTTTAAAATAAAAAGTACATGTATGGGAAGTTCTCTTCTTGGAATAGTATACTGTTGATATAATTTGAAGACAAATGGAAGAACTTCAAGAAGGCAAAGAAAAATGCATGATTTTGTTTGTAGCCGAACGTCCAGTGGCAAATGCTTCATTCGTGTTCAGATGAGTACATTTTTCTGAGTTTCAGACTCCCAGATATCATTTATAATCGTTATGGATAAGTCTGGCTAAAGTTTTTTTACGTTATAATACAACACTTTTATCATTAATATCCCATAATTCATCCACTGTACAATTTTCGTATGAACATTTGTCAAAACAGAATCTTAAATGAATGTAAATCCAAAGCAAACAAGGTAAATTACGATTAAAATTCCATGAATTAAATGCAGAGATATATTTATGACATGTATGAAGAGACTGTTAAAAACGGGGAACGAAGAAACGTAAACAATGATGTTTCCTATGCAATCTTATAAAAATATTTCTCTGATGAGTTGGATAACCTCCTATTCACTTCGATATGTGTACATGTAACGTATGATCAGAAAGAAATATAGAAAATCTGCTATTATATAGCAAAGTAATTGGAAGTGATTTATTTCTTCTAAATTCTAAAGTGCCCTTACTGCAGTGACGTCAGTTTAGAACTGTTCTACAGTCCTGACTGATTTAGTCAGTTTTGCTGACAGTTCTACGGTTAGAAGTGATTTGGACAGTTCTACCTAGAACTGATTTAGACAGTTCTACCCTAGAACTGATCCTGACAGTTCTACCTAGAACTGATTTAGTCAGTTCTACCTAGAACTGATTCTGACAGTTCTACTTAGAACAGTTCTAGGGTAGAACTGTTCTAGGTAAAACTGTTCTAGGACAGGTTAGAACAGTTCTATGACAGTTCTCCTGACAGTTCTAATGAGAGGTTAGAAGTGATAACCACTGTATGTGCTTATTTTGTAGATGTGTCATTATTTACTATATAGTTACAATTGGATATTAGTTCATGCTTACTCTTCTTTTTTTAAGAAATGGATACTTGTAACATATTGTATTTGCTAATTTCAAAAAGATGACGTTTTGATAACGTCGCATGGCGACGTTTCCATACATTTTGCTTTTTCAGAAAACACTTCATCTGTTGATAAATACTGTGAACGTTTTGTGTATATCTAAATAGATTTACCTATGTTGAAAGACGTGCATAGGTTCAAATCATAAACATACAAATTGTTTAGTCTCTGGTAACTCGTGCAAGATTTCCGCTACTATTTTGCTAAATAGGTGCAATTTGGGTAATCAACAATGAAATGAATAGTTCATTAGCCTAAATATAATCCTTTAGAAATGATAGAAAAATACAATATGTGCATATTTAAGGCTTTCACCAGCTAGATTATCCAGTGCTTCGAAAGACACCAGGAACAACATTGTATCGTCTCGATAAATATCAATATTTTCCATTTTTAGGCACTTTTCTTTTATTGAAAGGAAGTTTTCATGGTGTTAAGTTGCTGTATGACCAATTATTACATAGGCATAATCAGACTCCTCCTCACAGTAGTAGCATTTAAACATATATCTCATCTTACACCATATATGCATGTTCGTCTCAATCCGAACTGCCTATGCTTACATTATATTGTTGACATCATGAACATATACTGTACATGCAATTTATAAGATGTGAGAAAAAGAATATATATACTAATGAACGATATTTGTTTATAAAATGCAAATGTCAATACACCATTTGCCTTGAAAGTACTTAATGTGAACCTTTATTTTATAGTTTTGAAATGTAAATGATTATACACCAACACATAACATTTTTAGCTATAAGAAATGTGTATAATCACTCTATAAAACAAGGACGCACTCGAAAAAACCCGGACATGAAGAAATGAATTTGGTCTCAATATATCGTTTTCAATGCAAGAACAATAATTTTTGTAAAGTGTCTGTATATCTAATAATTATATATTCCATGTATTTATTTCCGTCGACATTTAATTACATTGGTATGTATATAAAAATGGCTTTATTCTGTATTTTGGAATAAAAGCATTGTAATGCTAAATTCAACTTTTTGAACGAAAAACAATGCCAGAATGATAATATCTCTTTTGCTCAAATACTAACATAACTTGTAGAACCTTGTATATTACACTCAAGCTTCTATATCACGTCTTGTCAGAAAGGAAGTCTGTTTGTTTACATTTTTTATCATATTCACTCGAAAAAAGTGGTCACACTCGGAAAAGCCCAAACAAATCACTCGAAAAACCACAATCCTAGCCGGACACTATACAGTGGAGATCAGTTCTAACCTCTCATAAATTCTGTCAGAATCTGTCAGGAGAACTGTTCTAGAACAGTATGTAGAACTGTCAGCCTGACACCTTTTAGTCAGTTCTAGGTAAGAACTGTTCTAGCTAGAACTGATTTGGTCAGTTCTACCTAGAACTGATTTGGACAGTTCTAGCTAGAACTGATCCTGACAGTTCTACCCTAGAACAGTTTTAGACAGTTCTAGCTAGAACTGACTAAATCTTTGGTCAGTTCTACTTCTAGAACAGTTCTACGGTTAGAAATGATTTCAAATTCTACGGCTAGAATTGATTTATAAATTCTACGGCCAGAATTAATTTATAAATTCTACGGCTAAAATTGATTTATAAATTCTACGGCTAGAATTGATTTATAAGTTTTAAGAAATATTTGTCTTAATATAAAGGCTTCGGCAAAATAGCGATTAATATTATATAGAGTTTTGCAATTTTGCAGGTTTCATTTCAGATTTATAATCGGCAAGCCTGAGAACATGTTTAACCCCGCCATATTCTGCATGTGTGTGCCTGTTCCAAGTCAGGAGCCCGTAATTCAGTGATTTTCTTTTGTTGATGTGTAACATAAAATATTTGTTTTTCTTTCATTTTTTGTACATAAATTAGGCCGTTAATTAGTATTATGGGGGGGGGGGGGGGGGGGTTATTATTTGAATTGTTACATTTGTTATTCTGGGAGTCAGGATGGCTGGTTATCACATAACAAAATTATCTGACCCCATTAACCAAATGTAATATCTGTTAACGAGTAGTTTTCATACCTCGGACGGACCTGTTTGACAAAAATCTTTTGACCACATCAATCTAAACTGACATTATTTGCTCTTTCTTTCTGCAAATCTATATAGCTGCACAGTACTTCAGTTTTAATTTTAGGTCAAGAGGGACTGTACTATACAAGTTACAGCAATATTGGAAAACAATTTTGTTCGCATCAATTTATAGTGCCAGCATGCAGGGGCAGATCCAGCCATTTTAAAAGGGGGGGGGGGTTCTAACTATATGTTCCCATTCAAATGCATTGATCGTCAAAAAAAGGGTGTTCCAACTCCCGAAACCCCCCCCCTTTTGATCTGCCAATGAGCATGTCCTCTTTTTATTCAAAATATTGAATCATAAACAAATATCAGTAATTTTCCTACTTCAGACTGAGTCGTATAATAAAATCTTTTGGCCGCATCAACCAAAACTTACCATATTTGCTTTTTTTATGTAAATCTAAATAGCTGCACAGTAATTCAGTTATAATTTTAGGTCAAGAGGGACTGTAGTATATAAATAACTACAATATTGGAAATCAATGACCATCAGAAACAAATATCAGTAGTTTTCATACCTCAGACTAACAGTAACATGTAATCATGTAACAAAATTATTTGTCTGCATCAATCAAAACTGACCATATTTGACAGCATCAACCAAAACTGACCATATTTGACCGCATCAACCAAAACTGACCATATTTGCTCTTTTTTATGTAACTCTTATAGTTGCATAGTAAATCTGTAATATTTTTATGTAAGGATGGATTGTAAAATCATGAAAATACAAATGATAGAAATATTGGAACACAATGTTACCTAATTTCATTTGCATCAATTTAGAATGCCAGCATGTCCTCTTTTTATTCAAAATATTGCATCATAAACAAATATCAGTAGTTTTCATACCTCAGACTGACTGGTATAACAAAATAATTTGTCAGCATCAACCAAAACTGACCATATTTGCACTTTATTATGTACATAATTTCAATCTTAATAGCCGCAAAGTAAATCACGTATATTTTTATATCAGGATGGATTGTTTAATATAAATGAAAGCAATGTTGGAAAATAAAATTATGCTCACATCAGTTTATAGTGCCAGCATGTCCTCTTTTTCATCAAAATTTTAAATCGTAAACTAATTTCAGTAGTTTTGATATCTCAGACTGACTAGTGAATATAACAAAATTATTTGTCCGCATCAACCAAAACTGACCATATTTGACAGCATCAACCAAAACTGACCATAATTACACTTTGTTATGTAAATCTTAATATATATATATAGCCGCATACTAAATCACTTAAATTATAGTAATACATATTACGATGGATTGTATAATTCAAATGACAGCAATATCAATGAATATTGGAACACATTGGCTACAAAAAAATTTCCACATCAATTTAAAATATCAGCAAGTCCTCTTTTTATTCAAAATATTGAATTGTAAACAAATTTCAGTGGTTTCGATATATCAGACTGAGTGAGAGTTGTTTTAACAAAATTATTTGACCGCATCAACCAAACCTGAACTTATTTACACTTTATCATGTAAATATACATGTATATGGCCTCATTGTAAACAAGGTAAACTAATATTATTCCTATGCGAGGACGGATCGTATGATAAAAATGACGCCAACTTTGAAACACAATACATTGTACACCTTATCGCTAATCCTGGCTGACCTGGCCTCTTGAACTTTTGAAGTATACAATGACTTTTCCATTGTGGCCTCAGATATTTTGTTTTATGACGTCAAAATTTTACGGGAACCTGTGTGATATCCAGTAATGGCAGACAAATAGCGACAAGGTGTATTTATACCATATCTAAGAATTTAGCGCGCCGTTATTTCCTCTCTGTATCCATAATAATGAACCGTCATTACACATGCTGAAGTGACTTTTTAACATGTTTAAGTCAGTAGTTTGTGATGTTTTTTTTTTAAACAAAACTATTTAATGGCATCATCCAACACTCACATGACTGATTCATATACTTTATTTTAAAAATAAAATAAAAAGTACATGTATGGGAAGTTCTCTTCTTGGAATAGTATACTGTTAATATAATTTGAAGAAGGCAAAGTTTGTAGCCGAACGTCCAGGGGCAAATGTTTCATTTATGTTCAGATCCAGTATATTTTTCTGAGTTGCAGACTCCCAGATATCATTTATAATCGTTATGGATAAGTCTGGCTAAATTGACGAGATGGTGCAAATGTATATATTGTTTTTTTTACGATATACAACACTTTTTTCATTAATATCCCATAATTCATCCACTGTGCAATTTTCGTTTGAACATTTGTCAAAACAGAATCTTAAATGAATGTAAATCCAAGGCAAACAAGGTAAATTACGATTAAAATTCCATGAATTAAATGCAGAGTTTTATTTATGAAGAGACTGTTAAAAACGGGGAACGAAGATGTTTCCGTATGCAATCTTATAAAAATATTTCTCCGATGAGTTGGATAACCTTCTATTCACTTCGATATTTGTACATGTAACGTAATAAAAGTCGTTTGATCAGTAAAAAATATAGAAAATCTGCTATTTAATATATAGCAAAGTAATTGAAAGTGATTTATTTCTTCTAAATTCTAAAGTGCCCTTACTGTAGTGACGTCATTTAGAACTGTTCTACAGTCCTGACTGATTTAGTCAGTTCTGCTGACAGTTCTACGGTTAGAAGTGATTTGGACAGTTTTACCTAGAACTGATTTAGACAGTTTTACCCTAGAACTGATCCTGACTGTTCTACCTAGAACTGATTTAGTCAGTTCTACCTAGAACTGATTCTGACAGTTCTACTTAAAACAGTTCTAGGGTAGAACTGTTCTAGGTAGAACTGTTCTAGGACAGGTTAGAACAGTTCTATGACAGAATATTCTGACAGTTCTAATGAGAGGTTAGAAGTGATCTCCACTGTACCTACCGTGTATATGTTAAATATCAAATAAGAACACTTGAGTCAAATCAGTGAACATGGCAGTTGATGTCCCTTTAAAACACGTTTCAGATATTTAATGATAATGAAAGAATTACAAATTAGAATTTTAAAAATAACATCTTCAGATATGCATGTTCAAAAAGTGAAAATTTACAGATGGAAAACATTTATATAATTAATATATATCCATCTCTTTGACTTACAAGCTTATTTCCGCAGGACAGCAATAGAAAGTCTTACTACTGTCGATGTTTTCGTCATAGCAACATCCATGATCACATAAAACCTTTCCACAGTATACTGGAGACTGGTGGGATCCTAAAATTTGAAAATATAACTATACTCATTTTTACATTGCAACGTGTTTGTTAATTTTATACGTCTTAAATAATAAAATTGTGCTTGGAAATGCATTTTTACTTTTTATCTATTGTATATCTGAGATATAATTCATCTTCAGTTTGCTTACTTACTTCTTGTCTTTACGCATACAGGACTATTGTGAAAATTAATCAAACAGGGAGTACCTGTATAATCAACAGGGAAAATTGGTACATCTAATATATATAAAACAGGAAAACTTGTTTCGATTTTAATACATGTAACTATCTCAGGTTCATTGTTTATTACTCCGAACACGTATTCCATGTAAATATGTGTCTTTTTCAGTGTTTGGAAAAGTCTAAACCTAATTCTAAACTCTTCGTAAAAACACGTAAGAATTCAATTTGGCATGTTACAAAGGTAGTCCTCTTTTGTTTGTTGTATCAAGGAAGAAGAATATCAATTTCAGGTACGTTCCATACACCTGATGATTTCCGTGTAAACATTCAATATTAGGTACATTTTGGTTCCTCACATTAGAGAAAGTCCTAACGTCTTCCCCTTCAGAGGATCCAAGAATGAAGATTCCAACAGATATTGGAAGATGTATACGTATAACTGCTTTTCAAACTGAATGAAAATTCCAATTAGATAATTTTGTCTTTATAGTGTCCTCTTTTTGTGTATTGGTTTTACCAGAGACATATATGTATTATATGTCTCTGGTTTCACATAAGTCTTTATTTAAATGATTCATATGCTGGATAGCATGAAAACCACCCAAAAACTACAAAAACTACAAAAACAATGATGATGCATTGGAAAGAAAGCTTGATTAGTGTGTATCGTACAGTATATTTTTGTATTTTCATCCGGTGAAAAAGATAAGGAGATTAAGAATTCGACAGGGGTTACAAGAATAAATTTAATAATATTGTTCTTTGTTTCTTCTTTTTTTACATAAAACTTATATAATAAAGTGATACATACCTTTGATATAAATCAAAACAACAATGTAAAATATTGTACATATATTATACGCCATTTTTGAGTTATTCAAACGTGACACCCATACATTGAAAAGAAAATAAATTACTTCCTGCTTAGGTAAAAAAAACATGTTTACTTCAAATAAATTGTTCTCATCTTACAATATATATCACATGACTAAATAGACCCTGTCTAATCAGTGTCTGCGCAACCTCTCTTTGCACCGCACCGAGACTGTGGTGTCGATTATACAGGAACCTTTCTCGTGTCATTTTTAAATTATTTAGCATCTAGAATTTTCCGCCATGTCCTTTTTTTCTTTTTTTTTTTCGGTTGGTATTGTTCCTCTTGATAAATGATTTAATTCGTGTAACATTTAAGTGTTGTTTTTTTTTTTTATCGAAATCACTATTCATATATGATTATACATGACGAATCTTACGGAAATTGGGTTGAATCTTATTTTTATTATATTCTAGACAATAAAAATATTATAATTCTAGTGTATAGAAGGTGTAAAAATCAGTATATATCCAACTAATGGAGCCACCACCTCACTTTTTTGACGACTTGATAAAGTGTCATATTTGACCAAAAAATAATTGCATGTTGTTGTGATTCACAACGATAGCATCTAGAATCTATAATAACTCACATCTAGCCTGTATTATTTGTGATAAACAGTGACATTTATCGTTTAATTCTTGGTACTTTCCAATGTTCGAATATTTAGGGGAAAAGGACGAGACATTCTTTGACAAAATCTTGGCTCCTTTATAAAACATTCGGTCAGACCCTAGTTAAGGTTTGCAACGTCTAAGTAGTACTACAAGTTATTGCATGTTGCATGTGATGAGAAATGTATATTCATACTATATACGCTGGTGAAGTTAAAGTATTGCTGGTATGACGAGCAAAATGTATAGTTACAAAAGTTAAAACTTCTCGTTTTCTTCTGATTCTGGAACTTAGATGACCACTGTATGACTGTAGTCAATTTCGAGGTTATAAAAACGTCTATAAGTGAGACAGAGGAAACTCTAACCTTTTTTTATATCTATAGTTCTGGGAAATATATCAATGGACCGAAGCAGTAGTTTGCTTTGTTGATAGAAATACCATCGTCAATATACCTGAATGTGATATTAAATAATTTAGTTTCTTTGATCTTCTTGATATTGTTGTTTTTTCAAGTGTATGAAAATAAGACAAAATGTTGCAGAGAGAGACCCCCAGTTCGTTCCAATAGGAATTCCGACAACCTGATGGTAGGCTCATACAATTTATGATAGGGAATAAAAAGTATCGATATTTAGTAGGATTTTAGACTAATTCTTCACACAAATAAAGTAAATGACTTCAGTTCATTCGTTGGTTCATGTCTGTCATATTTGATTTTGCATTCACTGATTTGTTATAAATTAGGCTGTAAAGTACATGTAGCTATTGAATCGTGAATATTGTTTCATAATTTTCATGACGCGGCCTTTTATAACCGACCATAAGGTATGGTGTTTTCATTTTTGCTCATAATTACTATATTTGAACTTCGTAGGTATTTGTCTCATGAGCAATTATACAACATCCCTTATGTTTACATAGGAACACAAAAATCATAAAAACTAGGTCCGTTTTTGTATTGATACGCAGACAATAACAGTATTCCTTAAATTTGACAACTCAATCGTTGTTTGTCTATCTAATTTATTAATGTGAACTGCTGCCAAAGAAGATAATTTATTTTAATGAACAATCGGTATTCTAATGAATTTCATTTGGTATAGATACTAGTATTGGTTTTGTTCATTATTAAAGGTCAAATGGTGTTCTAGACTAATAGTAAGAAGGCTTTATATTGTTGATAAAGTCAATATATGCTCGTTGGGTAAGATAAGAGGTAACAAGGTACCGCTTGTCGGTTTAATAATAAGCAATTTTTTACATGATATGTTGCAATTATATTAAAAAAAATAAGTATACAATAATTCAATATGCAAGATGACAATGCATGCAATAATACAAGATTTAAAATTCAAAAATAGATTAACATGGATAAAAAATTAGTAATAAATGATGTTTTACATTTGTGTTTATCGTTAATAACGTTTATCAACTATGTACATGCGTTCATAGAACTTTTGCTTCCTTTCATGTTGTCATGAGCAAGGTTGTCGTAGCTTGGAGGATAAGCTGGGTTTCCTGTACTTGGAGGATAAGCTGTGTTTTCAGTACCTGGAGGATACACTGTGTTTCCATTATTTGGTGGATTAATATTTAGTTGTTCAGTGCTGCCCATAATATTCACATTACTTCCAAACGTTGGCGGAAAAGCAGTTTGAGGGTCTAAAAAATATGACAAATTCAAAATTAAAACAGTATAACCTGGTTTGCTTCATATTGCACGCTACATAATAGATAATACAATACGGCACCACAACTCTTCTTACGATAAACTATTATTCAAACAACGCTAATTTCAATAACCTGAAGAATAAAATTGAGAATGAAAATGAGGAATGTGTTAAAGAGACAACAACCCGACCATAGAATTTGATTTTAGATTCTTCTTTTTATACTGATAAATTAAATTTTCATATGGTAAAATATTTGATAAGAAAAACAATAACATCATTGAATGTTTTTTTTTTGTCTTGTATACACAACTTGATTTTACGTTCTCGTTCTGTTATTTCGGAAGGATAGTTGTCTTATAGACAATAACTCCACACCAGTATTCTTTATTTTTTGTGCTCTTTAGTAGTAAAAAAACCAACATTAATTTGTATATATTTATCTCGTGCTGTATGAAGCCTTCATTATCCAGCGCACATAGACATGTATGTTGTATATGTTGCATTCTTACAGGTTATTATTTTTATTCATTTAATTGATAAATAATCTGTATTACTTTAAAACCATTTACACCTAATTTAAACGTCTATCTTACATGTTGAGGGGGCGTTACTTCCGGAAGTTGTTATGTATGCCACTGGTGGTTGAGATGGTACCTGGCCTTGCACGTCTCGCTGTGCTCTCATACTTCTGCAGATACAGGAGATGATTGAAATAAAAATAGACAAAGCGACGAGACTGCCAATAACTATCCCTACGGTCTCTGCTGTTGATCTATGTAACGAAATGGACAAATGGTTTATATGTTATTAGCAGTTGATGATAAACGAATGAAAATACTATCAGATTTGTTCCTACACAGCTACTTTTGCATAGGTACTATTTCTGTACTAAAAAAATGCAGTACTGGAAATTTACTTTTAATATTTAGTACTATTTCTTTACTTTAAAACTATTGTAATATTTAGGTACTTGTATTTTACAGTACTTGATTTGTACTAAATATTTTGGTACAGAAATATTACAATATTCCATGTTTGAAAATCATAACTTTGAGAGATTTGAAATAGAAAAACTTTCAAAATGCTGAAAATGTAACGGTAGTAACCAAAAATCTGTAGTACCTAAATTTCAAGTACAAATAAAGTACTATAAAATACAGGTACCTAAATATTACAATAATTTTAGAGTAACAAAATAGTACTGAATATTAAAAGTAGATTTCCAGTACTACACATTTTTAGTACAGAAATAGTACCTAAAAAAAAAATGCAAAAGTAGCTGTGTACACATGTATGGAAAATTTAAACATGGTATGAAATGCAGAAAATTTATTTGATATATTGAATACTAGTTATACATACACAAACTATCATCATTTTTTTTATATAGAATACAATATATATAGCCCTTTTTGTGTATGCATGTTGCAAATCAAAATCCATCACCAATTTTGGAAGCTCGTGTCGTCACGAATGTTACATTTCGTTTTTAAATAAATGTTAATTTTAAAATGCCGTAATTGCTGTTAGCCAATCAAAATGACGTATTGTAATGAAGCAATTATGACTAGTAATGTATTTTGTATGAAATGAAATAATGCTCGTTTCTAACATACATACATAGTCTTGGATACAGAGTAGCTTATGTCGTAGTCATAAGATGAGGAACAACATGGACTTGATAAATAACTCAAACAACAGCCATAGATACAGTATTTGCTTCTTAGACTTGAATAATACGAATAATAGCTACTTCTGTTATAACAGGTTTTACTGTACACAACTCCTAAAAAACAAATATTTATTTACAATTTTATTGTGTTTATAGATACAGGAAAAGAAGAAATAATGCTATATAACCGTAAAAATCAGTTGATACGCATGTACATGTAGCATAATAGTGTTTTTCTTGGTAATACAATGTCATGTGCTTATCTGGTATCAGAGTAATCGACTAGAATGTTCTTTCTCTAACTGAATAATGTTAAGATGCATTGAACTAGAGAGAAACAATCTGAACACAGAGAGTCAAGCGTTTTGAGCATTTAATTGGTTGAGGAAGATTTTCTGTGTGGTTCTGTTATTGACTTTCACCGTATTCCTCTTACTTTATTCATTATTGTGATTATTAATGAGGGGAGGCTAGGTAGATACCAATGACACACAACTGCCAACACTCAGGCAAACGACATTTAGAGGTCAATATACAGTCGTAAACAATAAACTGTCTCTACCCAGTATGTCAAAATATTTTTTTTTTAAATGTAAAGCATTTCTCAAAAACAAAACAGAAAGATCCGTGGACAACATCAAATTATCCGAGTAACAAAACATTAAGATCAAAATAAATATTGTACCCTCCGAGCGAGTGTTTTTTTTTTTTTGTTTAACTTTTTTAAATATAAACTTGTCAATCTAAGTTTTTTTAAAAGGATGTTCCTCCTTGTAAAAATTTTCCGTTTCATGTTAAAGTACTTCCTTAAGAAATATCTCCTTCGGCATCAATGATTCTTTTCTTTTTATTTTCACAAAGACTTTTTATTGGTGCTTAAAAATTACTGAATGTCTGGCATATTATATACAATATATTAGAATGAAATTTTCTTTTGAAAAAAGTGTTTTATTTTCGTTTTAAAAGCAACATATATAAGTTACGATCTGTCCTGTCTTCTTAATGTTATCTTAGGTGAAATTCCTCTTTATTTGCAGTAATTTATAATGTTATCTTAATCTCATTATGTTATTGTATCACGTTTTTGTGCCCTCAAACTAAATGAGATTAAATATTTTTTTGCACTTTTGCATGATGGTTCAACAAAGGTAACCAATTTAGGAATAAAAGAATTTAGACAAGAAACTTATCGCACGGATGGGTCTTCACCCGAAGGATAGTTAAGTTTCTAAATATGCCTACCTCAATACTGCTCGCTCAACAGTAAGTTGCGTTTGTGCGTATAATTAAGAGTTAAAAGCAATGCAATTGTTTGTTCAAAAGATTGAGAAGCATATGCTCTATGGTAACATATAGGTCTGTATAATTCAGGCCTTATACCATGTGCTACTGTTTTTAAGAGGTTGTCAAAATTTAAAACCGTCGAATTCTATTTCAGTGTTCTAAAAAATCAGTTCCTACCAAAAATGACAGCAACTAGATTATGGTTTGCACATCCTTATCATGCGTTAGATAGTTGAGAGCCTGAGTGTTACTATTCAACATTCGATCAATAAATAAATAAAATGAAGAAAACCAAACTTTTTACTGAAGCGCATAACAATCTTTCATTTTTTCTATCACGATGTTGTTCAATTTGGTAGTCAAGTAATATTCTGCAAATATATAGTGGAGCTGTCTTTCATCTATTACAATCATTTGCCAGTTCTCACACAAAAGTAAGTGTTCAAACTGACCTTCTTTCCAAATTATATACGCACTTTTTCTTCGCGCTTTGGAAACTTGTATACGTTCTGTGTTGTTAAAAAAAAAATAATATGCAACATGACATCTACATTGTACTGGTCTGGTTACAAACTCGCATACGCGACAAAAGACAACTGTAAAACGGAACCCATTTGTGATTTATTTATTCGATAGATTTTTAATATGACAAAAACATCTTTAACTCTAAACATGGTAAATGTTTATAAAAAAAAAAAAAAAAAAAAAAAAAAAATGTTACTCATGATCAGTTTGGGAAAAATCCGTTTTCATAATTGCAAAAACCTAAATCAAAAAATATAACAGAAAGGAAAATAAAAAAAAGCCGAACTCCGATGAAAATTCAAAACGGAAAGTATGTTATCAAATAGCGAAATCAAAAACTCAAGCACATCAAACGAATGGTTAACAACTGTCATGTTCCTGACTTGGTACAGGCGTTTTCTTATATAGAAAATTGATGATTAAATCTGGTTTGATCGCTAGCTGAACCTCTCACATGTATGTCTGTCGTATAAGATTAAAATAAACATTTTAGGATTATCTTTTTTTAATTTTATTATTAAAATGCATTATCTGTTTTAACTTATGTTGACGCTTCCAGCTATAGTCTTGGAGATTCAATACAGCTACCCTCGAATCTATAACAGGACAAATACAGTAACAGCCAGTTAAAATCACTATAAGACTCGATGGATACAATTTGTTGTATATTTGTCACTGTTTCAGACGTACTTATAATATTATCATTTCTGTGACTGCATTCTACATTAATTTGTAAGATACTCTACGAGACATCATTAAGATTAGCTGTAATATTCCATTTTTATGCCTTTTATGTCATGCACTGTGTTACGACGTAGGATGAAAGGTAACACTCAGCCACCGAAAGCTTGATTTTTGTCGAGCCTAGGTGGTCTAGTGGTTTATTGCTCTGGGCATAGTGCAAGACGATTACTAGTAGGAGCCACAATGTATGCAGTAGCTATATTTTTCGATAACCATTGCAGTTCTGCATTCCTCAGATGTTTGCACATACGTAATATCGCCAATTTGCGTACCTTTTAAATTAAAGCCATTTTTAACAAATCATATCCCAATTTTAATTATCAATTAAAGTTAAGTAACAAATGATTTAAAATAAAAGCATCAGACACGAATAGCGTATACATACAAGTATATTATAGTCTGAGTTTGAAATAAAAAAAACAAAAACAATAATAACAGCGGTTTTTTTTTTCAAAATTAAAAAAAAACTTTAAAAAAAAACCAAACAAACAGACCTATAACTTGTAATACAAAAAAGTATAAGATACTGAGCCTAAATCTGAGCTTGAAATTATTATTTTAAAACAGCGATTTTTTTAAAAATAAGCATAAACATGAAAAAAAAACCAAACAAACCTATGAATTGTAATACAAACAGGTACCCAAACATATTGCTGGTTGATAAAATTATTTTTTGAAGAAATACCTTTCGCTTTTCGAATTTAAACAAACTTATTGTATTTTTTCCAATAGGAATTTTCTTCCTTATACGTATATATGTTACAGGCGATTTCTAAATTTAGGCATTTTGTAAAATGACTGAAATTTTTAGTCATTTTCAAAAATGCCTGCATGATTTAGACATTTTACAAATTGACTATTTTTTTCAGGCATTTTATAAAATGCCTGAAAAAGTTGTAAGGCATTTTACAAGATGCCTAAAAGACTAAAACTGAATGGAATGTACTCAAAATTTAACGACTGGAAATATCAAACAGATGATTTTATTCTATCATTAAATATAGCATACAATTTAAACAGTTACAGTTTTATAATTGTAATTAAATCATTTACATTAACACTGAAGATGACAATTATTTTTGCTACATGTAATGATTGGATGACAGCAACACATTTTTTCTGACTTTTTGCAAAGACAACGTTTAGTGTTACATTAAGTCTTACCATTAGCACTACCGTGAGCCACATTTTGTGTAACCCTGACCTTCACACAAAGAAACTTTACTGACAGCTTTACTGAAGGATATTTCATTATCATAATTTACAGATTGAATAGCAATAAAGTTACTGTCAGCCCGGTCATACTGATTCCTGGTGTAAAGTCCACGTAGTATTCCATCTTTTATTTCCAGTTGATAACCATGCTCTTCCTTTCCAGAAACAACAGCCATAAGGTAACACAGGTCTCCTTTCCCTCGATCCACATGGGGAATTGCAACTAATACATTTGCTCCAATATCTAACTCTGTCAAAACTCTTTCCGATAGATTTCAAACCTGACAGCTTGTTTTGTCATTGAGTCTGATGCATGCCTTCTTTCATTTTTGATAACCTCTTCATTTGAACACAGATGACAAGTAATAGTATCAGATATTGAAAGGTGCATGCTTTTCAAGTGGCAAATATTTCATGCATATTCAATTGGCCTATGAGGCAACTAAATCTTCATATGTGATTATGTCCCTTTTTTTACTTGACCAATTATAGTTAAAATATTCCATCAGTGTATCATACTTTTATTTTCAATATTTTGCAAGATGAGCAATGCAGGCTCCTAGAAGCCTGCAGATTTTCTTATTAACGCTTGTTACATTTTTAAAGAATAATCTTAAATTTATGTAACTCAACCCTTTTTGTAGCTTTACAATACATTGTTTTCATCTATTTCATGTATTTCATATTTACACAATTTGCCTGAAACAGACCAGGCAATTTGTAAAATTTTCATTAAAAATTTCAGGCATTTTACAAAATGACTAGGTTTTTTTTGGCATTTTATAAAATGCCTGTCAACTTTAGGCATTTTATAAAATGCCTGTTAACTTTAGGCATTTTACAAAATGCCTAAAAATTCAGTCATTTTACAAAATGCCTAAATTTAGAAAATGCCTGTAACATATACATTGTGGGCGGTTATCTCCTTAGAAAATAAGTTATGGTTAAAACCAATGATTTTTTTTAATGAGATCAGATGCTTATAACAGTTTGGTTTGTTTTAAAAATTCACAATCTTACGTTTATTGAATGAAGCTAACGTCCCTTTGATATCTGCGTCTTGAAATGATACATACATGGTTCAGAGCTATTTAGAAATTTAAAATAGATGGGAGAATCATGAAAAACGTAAAAATTGAAAAAAGAAAGATTGAAAGAAAGAAAGAAAAATAGACAAAAGAGAACTAAAATAATACTGTTCAGTAGTATATAAACTGTTCACGGGAAGAACCCAGTATTAGTTCTGTCTAGAAATGTTCATGAGTAGATAAACTCATCATAGATACCAGGACTAAATTTTGTATATACGCCAGAAGCGCGTTTCGTCAACTAAAGACTCATCAGTGACGCTCGAATCCACCAGAAAGCTAAACAGGCCAACTTAGAACATCTTATGTTTGAAACTGTTTTAAAGGTGTCAGAACTGTTTTGGTTAGTCTTGATTATTTGGTATATCGAGAATATGTTTTATGAAAGAGTAAGTAAAGGCTGTCGGATAGTGTAAGATCTGGTAACGAGATGAAAATGCAATGAAATTCAATTGAACTTCACGATATGTGATACATATCCATAATGATTGTATTATCCAAATGCGGAAAATATGGTCAGGGGAGTGTTGACTGCCGCAAACATTTTTAACCCTGCTACATTATTTATGTGTCTGTTCCAAGTCAGGAGTCTGTGATTCAGTGATTGTTATCCGTTTTATTCATTGTTGTTTATCAATTTTTTCCTTTATTGTTTTGTACATACATCAGGCCGTTGGTTTTATCTTTTGAACTTTTGCTCATTTTTTCATGCCATGTCTTGTTTTTAGCTACTAGTAAATCATATTGTAGAATTCTCACATCATTTCTTTCATTCTATTAGCCATTTTCTCATTTGCAATCATACCAAACTCTATATCTTTAAATTGTTGAAAATTAAATATCTAACATAACAGTGCCTTGCAGTGCCAGCATGTCATATCTATCATTCACCTGATAAATAATTGTTTGAAGGTTATATGTCTCCAACATTCCCCTTTTATCTTGGCTTGGTTGATCGTAATACAAGCTTAGGATGACATGATAAGTATATCAACTATTCATTTTACTATTCACTCTACGATAGCATTCTTCAAGTTTTATAAACTTTCAGCTCTTTTCGATACGGCAGGTTCATCGTCGTCTGTTCCCATTTCTAATTGGACTATACCTTATGTCGATTGGTGATGGAACCATACGTCTACCAGGAAAAACCTGTCGCCTTGTTTGCCTTTCTTTCTTGTAATCATCATTTATCTGATTTAGCACATGGACGGTCTTTCTCGATACTTTCTATTGATTTTAAGGTTATTTTTGATTTGTGGAACGTTTTAGTTGTATGTTATTACTTCATGTAAAAACCGATATCAAAACAGTGGATTTTTATGTTTCTCGCGCTGCTATTTCAAAAAACAAAGACAAAGACAGTCGTTTCGGTCGATCGTTTAATTTTTCTCGTATCGATGCAGTTGATATCCTTCATAACACTGCTGTAGGATATTTACATTCGTTTTCGCGCGAGGAACGGCGCAATTGCATTGTATAGACACTTTTCACTGGAGAAAAGGGGAGCTCTATTCCATTGAAATACCTTCATTTTCATACAGGCAATATATTCTCGTTCGGTGCAATAATGAAGTATACGCCCTTCGTATTATTATATGTTTTTTTTTATATCTTATTTCAATATTCTAAATGGCAATCCAATGAAGGCAATAGTAGTTTATGACTATTCCATAGTCATAACTCGACTAATCGAAACCAAATCGAGGTAACAAACTTGAACCGAGGGAAACACATTGACTATAAGAGGAAAATAACGGAACAGTAGAAACAATGAACTGCAACTAATGGGAACAACTAATTTCAATAATTTAAATGACAATACATGCAATGCTAAACTAAACATCAAAAGTACAATAAGCTATTGAGAAAACGTTACGAAACTTAATATGCTTTGAAATGAATAAGAGATTAGTTAAAATTGCTGTTTTGCATATGCGTTTATCCTTTATCAACTATATGCGTGTGTTCATAGAACTTCATTTCTCGTTGTCATGAGCAAGGTTGTCGTAGCTTGGAGGGTAGGATGTATTTCCATTACTTCGTGGGATAATATTCAGTTGTTCAGTGCTGCCTATAATGTTCATGTTACTTCCAAGTTGGGTTTGGAAAGCAGTTTGAGGATCTAGAAAATATAGCAATTAAAAAATTGATGGCTGTTATAAATTAAAATAAGTCTTTAATAATATTACAAAAATTAGTACTGGCTTAAATGGAATATAGTATGACTTCAAATACTAGAAATAATAATTAAGGCTGATATAATAGATTAACGATTTTTGTTTGATACTTTTGAACACGATTGCTGTATTTTTTTGACATTTGTGCCTATTATGTCTGTTTATTTTGTCCACACATATTTGACATTATAATTGAATTTTAATGCAATTGTCATATAAGTGAGAGGTTTAGCTAGCTATGAGATAAAGTTTAATCCATCATTTTTTTTTATCAGAAAATATCTGCACCAAGTCACGAACATTACAGTAATTATGTGTTAGCGCTTTAAATTTTGCTACTTGAGTAGGGCTTCTGTTTTAATTTTCTTAGAAGTTCTGCATTTTTCTCATTTATATAGTAAAGAAGTAAAGTACGGGTTGATTCACTTTTTTTTTGCATCCGTTTTTTTTAAATGGTGCATTTTTATTCTAGCACTCTGGTATTTTTATTACTTTAAGATATGTTTGGTCTTTGTGTGAACGTTGTTTGATTTAGAAATTTACATTTTGTGAGGACATTCATGTATTACATCAAGTCGCATCTCCATCTTAGAATATAGCAATCAATAATTGATGACTGATGTAAATTAAAGTTCAAATTGAAATATAATAGTATTTTTAAGTCAAACTTTATTTTAATTTTTAGAAAAGTATAATACGTTTTGTAATGTTTTCCGAATAGTTTGTGCATTGTTAATTGTTTAAAGAAGCTTGAGGTTTTGCCATCTACAATATTGAAATTATATCATTTATTTGCGATAAATTCTGGTGGATTTTTTATTCCTTAAGGGTATCACAAGCCCAGCAGTCAGCACTGTTCTGTTGATATGAGTGATCATTGATGTGGTCATACATGTTAATATCAGTTAACTGTTTACAAAACTATGAATTTATGGAATATAAAGGCTTTTCTACCTCAGGAATGAATAGATAACCTTAGCTGTATTTGGCAAAACTTGTAGGAATTTGTTGTCCTAAATTCTCTTCAACTTCGTACTTTATTTGGCCTTTTTAACTTTTTTTTATGCAAGCTTCAATGATGAGTCTTTTGTGGAGCAAATACAAAATTTCAATTCTGGTATATATGGTGATTTTATACAAGTTTTCTAATTAGTTGTAGTTCAGTGCTTCTATTGTTCCGTTGTTTTCCTTTTTAAATTGATATGTTTCCTTTGGTTTTAATGAGTACCTCTTTTTTTCTCGTTCAAATCGATTTAAGACTAATGATCAGCGGTATGCTTGATTGATTTGATTGTTGTTTTCTCTTCGTTAGCACAATAACCCATTCGATTATCAAGAAGGTTTGCAAAAATATCTACATCGTTTCATTATTCTTCTTCAGAGCATATTTACTTTAACACATTTATTCTTTAGATCAAAACGAATTTCACAAACAAGATAATAATTTAGAATTTTCTTCGGAAATAGAATGAAATTCAAAACAGTGTGGCTGTGGCCATTGATTGACACATGAAATTCATCCATTGACTGGGACAATTTACGTGAACGTTTGTCTGTAACGACCACTGTTCACGACGTACCTACGATAGACATTTAAACTGTGGGGTCACCAAAGGTTTCTTAACGCCTTTAATTATAAAATAATTCGAAAAATTAATCAGGAATAACCTCTAAGTTTTTATTTATATAATTGATATAAATCAAAACATCGTGTTATTTCTGATTAATTTTTCGAATTACTTTATTAAGGTGTTGAGAACCTTTGGTGACCCCATAGTTTAAGTGTTTTTAAAAAGTACATAGTGAACAGTGGTCGTTACATACAAACGTTCACCTAAATTGTCCCAGTCAATGGATGAATTTCATGTGTCAATCAATGGCCACAGCCACACTGTTTTGAATTTCATTCTATGTTATTTTATATTTTTTGCTTTGCATTTAAACTCACATGACGAAGAGACAGCGTCACCAGTTGTAGTAACGTATGTTACAGCAGGTGGAGATAAAACCTGACCTGGTATGCCTTGTTGAGCTCTCATTCTTTTGCAGATGAAGCAGATGATCGAAACGAAGATAGCCAAACCACAGAGACTACCGACAACTGCCCCTATGGTTTCAGCTGTTGAACTATAAAATGGGAAAACTTTTGATATATCGTTGCATGATTATCAAATAAGATAACTTAATATGTTACCATGCAAAATCAGAGATAACTATATGATTTGTAAAATGTACTTGTTTCTTCTTCTTTTGATTGTTTATTTTGGTACAAATAAATATAAGAAGATGTGGTCTGATTGTCAATGCGACACTCTCCACAAGATGTCCATTGGCACAGACATAAAAAGACATAAGTCATCGTGCGGCATTCAATAATGTCTATAATAACATATATCGCATAGTCAGCTATCAAAGGCCTCGAAAAAATTAATTGAGACAACTATTCCTTTTGTAATAAATTAAACCTTTTTGATCCGATATTATAATTTTTTCATAAGTGATGGTGTTCACCTGGTCCTAGGTTTGGGGAGGTCAGAAATGTATCCACAGGTAAACGTCTCAACAGATGTAGCCTCCACAGGAGATTGTTATACTCGGTGACAAGTTTGACATTCACCATTTAATGTTAATCTCTAACATGTAATGACTTTTTTCTTTTTAAAATCTAGATACAGAACTTCGTTACATTTCTTTCTTATAATTATAACACGTTTTTTCCAGAGTTACAACGGTTTAACGATATTTACAAGTGTTACACTTTAAATAATTAAAATCTGCATACTGCTGTATTAAAATTGTTCATTAAATATATCCAATTAAGGTAGATCATAGGCATAAGTTTCCCGTGATAGATTTTTTTTGATACTTTGCTAAAATGACGTTTTTTCTATGCTCTTTTCAAAAATATAATAAAAAGGATGGGTCACCGTGCTATTTCAAAAGCTACGAGCCGCTGACAATTGTCTAAATTTGCTTAGAATGATCACACAAAAACACATTTTTATGCATAAAAAGAAATCTATTAGATAGAATTGTGAAATAAATTGTGAGAAGATAGGTTTTATAATTTGTTTTAGGAAATAAAAAGAAAAAAATGGTGTCACCGAACTTTTCTTGCTACAAGTAAAAATTAAAAATTTACCTTCCAGACCAGTATAATTGTTTCACTAAAAGAGTTATCTCCCCTTAAATGGCTCAGTTGAAAAAGTTATTATAAAACACAAATATTTGGTATATCTTTAAATATTTTGGATAATGCAATAAATCAGCAGGTGTTCTTCATATAAATAAACAGTCTAACCAATAAAATTGCACATCTGTCTGCAGATTTTGGCAGATAACTAGACTGATTGTGTTCTGCGATAGTACAATCCAAGATACCGGTATGCCATGAATCTACCTTAATAACTAATGTAACCCTGAAACTGAACTTTAGTATGAAGTATGTCTTAAAAACAGTACTGGTTTCAAATATCAAAGCGATGTAATTAAACCATTGTAACCCCAAATTTATTTGATTATTATGTGTTACGCACAATTCTAATGTAGTAGTTACAAATTCTGAAATGAAGATTTAATAACACATTACTAGCTGAGTGCTCGCAAACATTTAAAATTCGTTTCTTATTCACCTGGCATAAGTCAGTTGGTTGTAATTTAATACCTGAAGGGTTGTTTAGGTCGCTATCTACCATGTTTGATTTTGTTTATTATTTTGTAAATAAATAAGAGCTCAAGTAAAATGTTCCTTATATCTACGTCATTTTAGAGAGTTGTCTTATTTGCAACCATACCACATCTAATAATGTTTATTTATGAGAATTATTCATGAATGTTTTCAAAGTACTTCATATTTGATACTAAGTATTGCACGTATGTCGGCTTGGGTTGTTTTTTCCAGTTATATATCTGTGAAATTACCGCAAAATGAACACAAACATGAGCTATGAGGTAAACAGACATTTATAAAATTGCTAGTGGCTAATAATAAACGGAGGATCACGGAAATATATGTATCAAAGACGTGTATATCATTCGTCAGAACTCATTTATTTGTTTTGTTTAATTGGTAATTGTAAGATCAAGTTCTAGGTTGATATTGTACTTCCATCGATATATGTGTATGTTTTTAGGTTAGTACATGTACATTGAGTTAAGTTTATATCGTGTTTTTGTATGTTCAAAAGTATCTTCTGATTTAAAACAGAATGGTGTTCAGTTAACGATTGGAAACACATAGACAAAAAAAGGAATGTTTTAAATTGTTAATGTGATATGATACAATGCTCTGGACAAAGAAAGTTTATAAAATACATACAACGTATAGCTGTAGTTACTTATGCCGTCCAAGTATGATGTATATGATGAATAAGATGAAGGACAACATGGGCTTGTGGTATATTTGGAACAACAGCCGAAGTGACAATATTCAACATTAGCATATGAATTGGGATAGCTAGAAATGTAATAAACGCATACTTTACTCTTGACCACTCCTGAAATACAAATGCGTTGTGTTAAACTAGTTGTATTATGACATAATTGAAAAAAGTACTTAGGTTAATATAAATTGCTTCATTTGAGAAAAAAAACATTTGTTAAAAGTAGTGTTATCAAATCGTATACTTTTGCGTAACCGGTTACTCGTATAAACGTTCGACCGATTAACCGGTTAACCGGTAGTTTAAGCTAATGTTTGAAGGCCTTATCAATAGTACCCTACACATCAATATAAGAAGATGTGGTATGAGTGTCGGTATGTTTGTGACTACATTCCATCCAAGTCATACATTTACGTTTTTATAATACGATGAATTGAAGTTTTGCTTGTGGTTTTATAAGGCTTGTCTGTGAAGATTCCTGTCGAAGTTGACTTTTAATAATCAAATACACGGTCTCAACTATGGCGTTTGTACTAACTTCAAATTGAAAAATAAAAAAAAAACGTCTTGATCGCGTAGAATTGAATATGTCTGAAACCGATGATTCTTCCATTTTGTCTTGTTGTCTCCAAAAATGATGTGATGTGTTTCCATTAAAATTGATTAATCTGATATTCGTACCATTAAGTATTCATTGATTACATTCACATTGGTTTGCTTTTTATAGTTTTGAGTTAGCATTTAGTTTAAAGTATGACAAGGACTTGCACGACGGAGATTGCACATTCAGATGTAGTTCTAAACAATGTAAGATCAAAAATGAAATAATGAAGTAAATCGTACAATTTAATCGTATTACCGATTAAAAATTACTGTTAAAAAAACATGAAACTAATTATGTTTCCTTACGATCTTGCCCCAAACTGAGAGACAAGTTCTAATTAATTTTATATTGTTGGATTAACAATACCAATCAATATACTGGACAATTGATCCGTCAAATTAATTACCACGACGATAATTTCTAAAGAAAACTATTTAATGATTCCAATACAAATTTATTAGAATTGAAAAAAAGTTCGGTTAACAGGTTAGCGTTTTTGGTATTCGGTCGTTCGAACGGTTAACCGGTTAACCGTTCGAACGACCGGTTAACCGTTGAGAACACTAGTTAAAAGACATTCCATCCGAGTATAATTTGTGTTTATCATTAACAAAACTTAAACACGATACCTTTGTTATGTACCTTAAAAAATCTGTTAAGGTACATTACACAAATAGGTATTTCAGTTTTAGATTTGTGGCGTAGAGATATTGTCTCCTTGTCGTATTTCGGAAAATTGATTATATTTATAAACTGAGTTCCTTCTTGCATCATATTTTTTCCTTGTCCTGTGAAGGTACTTCCTTCAGAAAACATTTGTATTTGTTTTTTTTTTGTTTTATTTCGTCAAAGACTTTTGTATGTCAATGTTTATAAATCTGTCTATGTGCGCGCTTTTTTATACAATAAACTGCTATGAAAATAAATCCTAACAGGAACTATTATATAAATAAAACGTGTAGTAGTACATAAAGGAGAATATAGTTTAGTTACATCTTTTCTTCTTAATTACGTTTTGAACTCCCTATTTTGTGAGTATGAAATTTTGTTATGTTATTTAATGAAATAAAAAGTACAAATACTAAAATGTCTATTTTTTAATTTACAAACATTTTATTGCATGATTAAAAAGACAACTTTGAAAGAAAACAAAACGCTAAAGAGGCTGTATAAGATATGACAAAAATTACCTGTGGTATAATTGCCGATAAGATCGCTATAAAACAATTTTTTAAAAATGTGCTTGAGAGCAGTTATAAACTACCGTTCCTACCGCTTTCAACAATGAAAAAAAACCATACCGAATAATTGGCTATTAAAAGGCCCGACGTTAAAAATGTGAACGATTAAATATAGAAAACGAAAAGCCTAATTTATGTAAAACAATTCACAAAAAGGAAATATGACATACGAACAGCGACAACCACTAAACAACTGGCTCCTGAATTCTGACAAGCTCACAATCATTCTTGCGGGGTAAACCATTGTTTGCTTGAGCAGATCCTGAACTGCTGATATTATCACACGTACTAATTGTGACCAGGATATGCTTAATTGATGATGTATCTCAAGCTTTTCACCAGTATAAAACAATATGAGGTGATATATTTGCTAATGAGTCAAGGAATACACCAATTATGTCAAAAACTATTACAACGACTTCAACGTGTCATCCATTAAATTAGAAACTAAAAGACGGTTAGCATCGATGCTCTGTATTACACATTTCGTTTACCTAAGTCATCCTTTTCTTTGATAAAAAAAAATCATATTTGCTTAAATTTGTAATTTTCTTTTAACTTTTTCTAGGTGGATATATAAAATCGAAGGATCTCATTTTTTATATTTGATATTACGTTATGAATACACCTTTTGTTAACTAAAATGAGAGAAAAAAAACAATTAATATGAAATATACAATGTAAAAACCTAAATATTAAACACTTATTTCGTTCGTACATACAAATATATAATGGCACGAGCTTATAAATCAAATAATATAATGTGTTATAACTATAGTATTAATAAACAAACCTATGATTTGGAACAAAAACAGATATCCAAACATGTTGACTTGTGATAGTAATATTTATGTTGTTGCACTCGTACCTTTTTGTTGGACAAGTTACAAAAAAAATATGCATCTGTTTCAAGTAATAATTTTCTTCCCTATACGTCAACAGTTTTTTCGTGTTGTCCGCTTCGTTCTTACAGGAAATAAGTATGTAAATAACCATGACAATTTTGGGATAATGATAAAATATGCTTGTTACAGTATATAACTCGAATACTTCTCGTTATAGCTGTATAAATTAAGATTTCTATTTATTGTGATATGTTTTCTCTAAACCTGCATCTTATTACATATGTTGATGTTTCAGTTTTTGAACGAGTTTTGTTGTCAGCATGAATTAATAGGATAAAAACATCATTGTATTATAATATAAATGGGAAGACTGCTTTCAAATATCAAACCAAAATTGATGAGCCGTGATATATGACAAGGCTACAATCGAAATTATTCCGACTCTCAGCCGACCAGTCTTTGTAGTTACTCCTAATGCGGGTTCACACATTGCCTATTATTACTCCCGTTTGAGATCAGACAGCGATAAGACACGAAAAGTGAAAATGTCGGATCACTATCCTCAATTATCTGGAATGTCCTATCAATTACTGACTGCAGTCGTTTAAGTTCGTAACAGATTCCTACTGGTCTAGAATGGTCCGGATAGTTCGGCGAAGCACCCCGAAAGTTAGGTACGGTGCGTCCCGTAACATTCTGGGAAACTCAGCCGATTTTGTCTAGTCTAATAACAAGCGTGACTATGTCGTGACAGATTTTGATGTATCGGATCAAAATCCTAACAATGTTCAGTGTTTTCTGGACGGTGTCCGGTGGAACGGGAATGATCTGGAGGAATTTTTCATTGCTGGTTTTCTGCCGATTGAGTTCAGATTGCATCCAGATCTTGTCGATTGCAAACCGTCTTTGCAGAAACCGTTCCGGAACAGTTCCGTTAAAAATACGAAATTCGTCAATGATACCCACGTCAGAGTGCCGACAATTACAGAATACAATACGACTGACACCCGATGACGCCGTTTACAATACGATAGAGCGGACCTTGATAGGATTATGTTCCGACAGGACATGATCATCCCGAGTATGCCGACAGTTTTCGAACGGATAACTTCTGTAAGCGTCGGTTCACTGTCTGGTCACTGTCTGATCTCTGTCGGATTACATTCGGTAGAATCGGGACGCAGTCGTGACAGACTCGGTCGAATTTTACCATGCGAAAGATACAAATCGTATTTGAAGCGGATTGAGAACGGGATTATCGGGACAGATTCGCTTGGAAACAGTTGAATATCGACGCTTCCTGAATAATATCTGATTGTTGTCGTGATTAAATTATCTTTTTACAAATTTTAATTAAAGTTTGAATTTCCATCAACGATTCACAGGTTCTTGATGAGACTTTTGACAAATTTTAATCGGGAATGGTCCTGTCAAGAACGGCAGTAAAAATCGTGAATGTGTGACCCCAGCTTAAAGCTTGTTTACAAATCGTGATTTTTACTGCCGTCCTTGACAGGAGTTTCCCGATTAAAATTATTCAAAAGTCTGATCAAGATCCTTTGAATCGTGACTGGAAATTCAAACATTTTGCAAAAACATTTAATGAAGCACGACAAAACTCAGATATTGCTCAGTCAACTCCAACCAAATCTGTCCAGATTATCTCGTTCTCAATCCGATTCTAATCCGTTTGATTTCTTTTGCATGGTACAAAACGACCGAGTCTGTCCCCACAGCGTCTCGATTCTTCAGAGTGTGACAGAGATCAGACAGTAACCAGACAGTTAACCGACGCTGACGGAAGATATCGGTTTGAAAAATGTCGCCATATTCGGGATGATCAGGTACTGTCGGAATACAATTCTCTCACTGTCTGCTGTACCGCATTGCATAAGGCTTTTTCTTGACTCGGTCCTATTTGTGTTTTGTAATTGTCTGGACTCTGACGTGGGTATCTTTGGCGAATTTCCTATTGATAACGGAACGGTTTCGACAAAGACTGGATGCATTTTGCCAGTAATAGTAATCCGACTTTTTAACTGTTCGTGTCTTAGCGCTGTATGATCTCAAACGGGCCCAATAATCAGAACTGCGTGAACACAGCATTATATCAGCGAAACAGACAATATCAATATTTTAGTCTTTGATTTATATTGAAAGATGATTTGATTCACGATCTTCTGCACTCGAAGCGAGTATGTAACCGTTACACGATAATTTTAAAGTATAGATTATGGGTACTGACGCTGTTTATCATCTTAATAAAATGTTATAGTATTAAATTATCTACTTTTCTTTTTATTTATCTTTATGAATATTACTTATACTTTTAAGTCTGTTTTTGGTGATATCCATTTTACTCGGCTCTGTATTTGTGCATCCCGTAATAGTTCTATTTTGATATGTTAATCTATTGTATTCGTGTCTTGTTTTTACTAATGTGCTTTGTCTGTATTTGTCTTTTTTGTTTCTTTGTTACATCGTGATTTGTTTTTAAAAGTGACTAGAAATCGCAGGCATACAGAGATTGGTTGAAAGTGTGTAACTGTTGTAGGAAGAATTTATGTAAAAGATTTTGTGTCTGGAGAATGTCGGTAAAAGACTTCATGTCTGGTGAATTTCAGAAAAGGTATCAAAATCATAGGTACTTGGCAATAGTGTAAGCCCTTTCCCTTGATTACAAAGTCCGTTTTTATTTTTTTCTGTTAAATTCCATTATTTTCGCGTTTGTTTCTTCTCCTAGGCGATCACTGCTATATTAAATAGAGAGAATCTATCACGCGATAATTATTGTCATGTCCCCGAGTACTCTTATGCAATGTATGTGCAAGTTCAAAACCGGAAGACCTGTTTGACATAAAAGCGAAATCGCGGGCATTTTAAGCTTGGTTGAAAGTATGTTAACTATTTTAGGATGATTTTTTTGTAAAAACAATTATGTCTGGGGAATTTAAGAAATGAGATCATAAGTCATATAGGTACATGGAGACAGGACAATATTTTTAAGCCCTCTTTCTTTTTTTCAAAGTCCGTTATTATTTTGTTTCTGTTTTCTGTAAACTATGAACATACGTATCTATAATACTAAAATTACGAGGTCCAATTTGTCAGCCGTCATCACGTAAAAACGACGAATCAAAGAATTCAACTTTATATATAACTAATATAGTACAAAAGTGTAGATTAAAAATTACACCACTCCAGGCCCTTTTGTTTTCCACGTAATTAATATTGCCAATAATTCAGAAGTTCCGGGTCGAGTCCGATACCGATACCAATAGTATATTCACCTGTTACCTATTACCTTATCTGTACGTTCCGCATCTGACAGGCGCACCAACAAACGGTGTATTCAGGATTAATATGCTATATACACGGGTCATAATCACAGGGTTGACACTACTAAATTGTCGAATTGTTACCTATTGTAGTATTTTAATCAGTAAGACTTTCTAAGATAACAATACGAATACTAAAAATCTGGACTAAAAATAAGGCGTATAGGTACAGTTTTCAATTTGTTAGCGGGCATGACGTAAAACAGCGAATCAAAGAATTCAACTTTATTTATATCTAATATAGGACAATGCTGTTAATTAAAAAATACTCCATACCAGGACCTTTTGTTTTCCAAATAATTAATCACATGTATTACCAATAATTGATAAGTTCCAGTTCGACGGGTTCAAACAGAAAGATTTGAAAGCAGAGAAAACTGTGTATCTTATAATCGGCATGACTTTATCAGATGACAATACTAATACTAAAATAATGCTTGCGCATAGTTATATACTTTAATTCAGTCACGGATCCGCGATATCACGGGTGTGTTCTAGTCTATATAATAAATATTAGAGTATATTTAATTTTCTATTAACTATATATTAATTCCAAGTTTCTTCTCCATGGCAATCACAGCTATATTAAATAGAGAGTCTCTGTATATCATAGTAGTATATTAATCATAGTATACACGCAGATAAACGCGAAAATTATTGTCCTATCCCCAACCAAGTACTTATGAAAATTATGTGTAAGTTTAAACCGAGGTATAATAGTAGTGGTTCCTACGATCTAAAATCACGATATGGACAACGTTCTGATTGGCTTATTTATTTTTCATTTTTGTTATCTATCATATGAATGGTTCTCAATGTTAAAACCGGTAATCATGTCTAACTTAAACGTCGATTTGTTGACGGAAACAATATCCGGATGCATTTATTTGTTCTTCTCCCAAAATAACTCAAACTGAATAATCATAAGAATGGATGACAAATGCGGCTATGCACGGTTCCTATAGGACACAGAGACATGATGATTAATTTATTGTGGAAGGAAGAGAAGCGACACACAAAATGAGGTCTTCTCGTTTAATAGTATAGATTCGAATTACACAATGTTGACTGCTGTGACATTTTACCTTTTATGTCTGCTTGTTTTGTTCACACATCGTTTTCAATATAATATATTTTTTATGCGACTGTCATACAAGTCAGAGGTTTAGCTAGCTTTAAAACCAGGATTAATCCACCATTTTCTACATGTCTGTACCAGGTGAGGAATATGACAGTTGTTTTGACATTTGTTTGATGTGTATGAGCTTTTGATGTTGCCATTTGATTTGGGACTGTCCGTTTTGAATTTTCCTCGACGTTTAGTTTTTTAGTGATTTTTTTCAACATGATACAACAGATGCTGTAGAACATTGTGGAATATTTTATTTCAGACTTGTTTCGATTAGAACGCCACAGATGAGTCTTATGTAAACGAAACTTTCGTCTGTCATACTGTCTAGTATCGTTGATGAATATTTGTTGTTTTTATGTTGCTTTCCACTCAATAAACGAATGGAAAACAACTGTTATGGTACATGCAATTCGTCATGTAGAAAATAGTGAATTTAAAACTTGTGTTATGACATACTGTGGATTTATTATTATTCGTTTCATACCAATTTTTGTGGATTTTGTGGCTTCAGTTTAACCACGAAATTAATTGTTCAATGAACGACACATTTTCTATAGGCGTGTATGCAGAAATCTGCAAAACTACAAAATTAAATATCCACAAACATGCAAGTTTTCCTTAATCCACGAAAATTGATACCCACGAAAATAAATCAATACACAGTATACCTAGGAAGATTACTTTATTACTTTCTGTGTGATTAATATGATAGCATGTCCCGACTTATTATGAACTAAAATTTCTTCTTAAGGTAGGCAATACGTTTCTCCTTGTCTAGATCTGTTTTGATTCCATACAGTAAATGCAGTTCTAGAATAAATTATTAAAGGCAGCAGAATGGTTACGTCAATATAATAATTGTCCTCTAATATGCGTACGTTATGCAACTCGACATTCAGACACACAAATAACGATATGAAAACTGACATAATTTTGAAAGGCAAAGTTTCAGGTCAGACAATTATTTTTTTGTCCAAACAGAGAGCAATAATTCTGCACATAGCTTCTGTCAACCGTGATACTCGTCTAGTGTCGATTGTTGGATGTTCTTTGTCAGACTGCGTCCGTTTAATATACGTAGTGACCTGAGTAACGTATTGATTGAGATATATAACATTTTTAAATGGGAAAAAGTTTGTATTACTAGTGATGTATGAGAAGTTGACAATTTGAAAGTAAAATATTTAATTAAGTAGATCATAATAACATCTATAATAAAAAGGAAAGTATTCGCAATGTATAATATACATGTAATATGTTGCTATCAAATTATTTACTCCAAATATTTAATATAACAACACCAGCAGCAACATACTGAAAATACAAACATATATCAGAAAACTTGTTATTTTTTCAAACAATTAAGAAATGTCATATATTTTTTACATGTTCTTTTATCCTTTAGAAACTATGTATATGCGTTCATAGAACTTTCAGCCCCTTTCACGTTGTCATGAGCAAGATGGTCGTAACTTGGTGGATAAGCGATATTTCCATTGCTTAGTGGATAAGCTGTGTTTCCAATATTTGGTGGATAAGCTGTGTTTCCATTACTTGGTGGGTAGACTGTGTTTCCATTATTTGGTGGAATAACATTTAGTTGTTCAGTGCTGCCCATAATATTCATATTACTTTTAACTTGGGGTTGGTAAGCAGATTGAGGCTCTAAAAATAGAGCAGGTAATAATTGATGCATGATGTATATTCGACTTGAAAAATTAAAACTAATAAGCAATGGATGATACAAAGTAAAGTCGTATTTGCAACTTCGTTTTAAGCCACATAATAGGATAACAAAGCTAATAGCAAAAACATAACTTAATGTGCTGAACATTGTGAAAATGCGAAAATGGCGACCAATAAATCTTTTAAACACAATATATAAACTCGGGTCTAGCTGTATAGCAGAGCGTTTGAAGTCTATTTTATCACTTCTAATAAATAATGATCAAATAGGGTTCATTCCTGGAAGATATATTGGTGAAAATACTAGACTAATTTATGATATTTTATTGTATACAGAAAAACATGATATACCTAGTATTCTCCTCCTTATTGATTTTGAAAAGGCATTTGATTCAATTTCTTGGAGCTTTATTGAAAGTGTTTTAGACTTTTTTAATTTTGGACCTTCTATTAAACATTGGATCACTACTTTTTATACCAAAATTCAATCTGCAGTAACTCAAAATTGCCATCTCTCAGATTTTTTTGAGATTCAGAGGGGCTGCCGACAAGGGGATCCCCTATCACCTTATATATTTTTACTATGTGCAGAAATACTTGGTATACTTATACGAAATAATGACAAATTAAAGGAATCACTATAGATGACTCAGAGTATCTCATCTCACAATATGCAGATGATAACTCTCTTATACTTGATGGATTACCTGAATCTTTGGATGCATCTCTTCGTACTCTAGATAAATATGCAGATTTATCAGGTCTTAATATAAACTTAGACAAGACCAAGGTTGTTTGGATTGGGAAGAAAAAGTTTAGCCAAGAAACTATGTGTGTTAAGTGGGGATTGGAATGGGGTTCCAGCAGATTTACACTTCTTGGGATAAATTTCTCAGTGGATATTAGTGAAATTGAAAATTTAAACTATAACTCCAGGTTGAAAGAAATTGAAAACATTATAAAAACTTGGACTAATCAAATACTCTCACCAATTGGAAAAATAACAGTGATAAAAACACTTATAATATCAAAATTAAACCATCTATTCCTGTCCATACCTAGTCCAAATAGCACAAAGCTGAAACATTTTACTGAAAAAATATTTTCCTTTATTTGGGATAACAAACCAGATAAAGTCAATAGAGACACCTTATCCAAACCTCACTGTTTATGAGGACTAAAAATGATTAATATTGAAAACTGCATAAAAGGTATTAAATTAACCTGGATAAGAAGAATAAATAGAAATAATTCAAAACTAGTAAAACTATTCCTCTTTTCAGAAAATTTGAATTTTTTGGAAATGCAATTTCTTGGTCCTTATAAAAAGTTGAATAATCCATTTTGGAAAGAAGTATTTGATGCTTGGCAAGATCTTCAAAATGTACAAAATAACTCTCAAATTAAAACATGCCCTTTATGGAAGAATGATGGAATAAAGATTGGTAACCATTCAGTATTATATAAAGATTGGACAAAAAAAGGGGTTAGGCTGATCAATGATTTGTTACAGGAAGATGGAAACTTTATCACTTTTGATCACTTTAATAATGTATACAATATTAAAACTAATTTTCTCACATATCAAGGCCTAATTTTGTCAATAAAAAAGTATTTAAAAGAATATCAAATATGTCCAAATGACTTAAAGAGAGAAAAAAGTCCAGTTTTGCCCTCAGTGGTAAAGGTTTTTTTTTAAATCCCAGAAAGGTTCAAAAGATATGTATAATATTTTGAATGGTAAAAAGTCAAATCCTAAACAAAAATGTGAACAAAAATGGTCATTAATTCTCAATGCAAACTTCAATTGGAAAAATATCCCTTTTATATTACAAAACATTCAAAATTGCAGTGGTTTCAATACAGAATAATACATCGAATTTTAGGCACGAATGAACTTCTCCTTAAAATAAAAATTAAAGATACAAATATTTGTAGTTTTGGGAGCGGAGGGGTCGAAACAATAGAACATATATTCTGGACGTGTCCATATATATCAAAATTATGGGAAGACCTTAACTCCTGGATATTTGAGAAGACAGAAATAGAACTAACTTTAAATATTGATTTGGTTTTAATTGTTATTTAACAAAAACCGATAAAAATAATATAAGAAACATAATACATCTGTTAACAAAATTCTACATTTATAGAAGCAAATTAGCTATGGAACAAACCAATATAATAGCACTAAAAAATTATTTAAAGGAAAACTTATTAATAGAAAAAAATATATTCTATAAAAAAAAATTACTCAGTAGGGCAGAAAACTGCTGGAACCCCTGGACTCCTTTATTATCATAAAAACAAAATACAAAAACAAAATAGACTCCACATATAATGTATATATTTCATATCCTAACAGCCTCTGTCTTAAAATCATTATCTGCAATGTATCAAACTAAAACAGCTGTGTTTATTAAATATATTATACATGTATATCTTCTTTTTAGTGTATATAACTATTATGCATACAAATGTGTGTAACTTATTATGTTTATGTGCAAATAAGAAATTTAATATAAAAAACAATATATATATATTTTTTTCTAAACCTGTGCATTTGTTATACAGATAATTATGTTTGAAAATCTTTTAATAGTAAACTTCTTTCTTTTTGAAATTACTGACATGGTATATTTTTTTATTTTTTTCCAAATATTGAAAATTGAATGTATAATACTAACAAATACTAACAACTGTATAAATATCATATTTACTAATGTTAACGAGGCCTGGATAAGGTACCGGTACTTGATGTTTTAAACTAACAAATGTACAGATTTCAATAAAATATGATAAATTTAAAAAAAAAAAAAAAAAAAAAGGTCGAAGTATCCGTTGAAATGTATCACCTTGCCCTTTGTCTACTACCCTATAAAACAAAATCTAATTAAATTAGTTGTTTTTATATTTATCAAAACGTTACAGAATTACGAAATTTGCATATTATGCAACTTATTTTCTGCCGTCGTCATAGTTATACATTTACAATTTTCAAAATATGCCAATTATTACATTTTTTTAAACTGCACACACGAAATCAACAGATATGTCTTTTTTTTCTATACGAATACACATAAAGTGTGTATATATTTTAACCGGAGCAATGACCATAACTGGACACTTTTATACATTGATGAGTTTGTCCCGAATCACCTTTCTATAGATGGACTTGTCAATGATGAGCGAACCGCTTTAACTCCGTCCAGTCAAGTAAAATAAATCAAGTAATAATAATAAACGGATACGCGTACTCAATGTCCGTGTTCTGACGCTTTGTGTAGTATGTAATTATGTTTTAATTAAGCCAATGCAATAACGATCCTTATTTATATAAACTATATATAACATAGTTTTTATGGGAATAAATCGTATGATCTAGACATATTTACCTTTGTCAGGTTTATTGTCCGATGAAGTCTTATAACAAAACAAACCAAGTTATGATGATGCAGACTACAACTGTGGCAGTTATTATTTAAATACTATATCAGAAGATATATAATGATGATTGAAATACAATTTTTCTACCAATTATGAGTTTCAACATAAAATACTGTTAGTATATCCTCTACTGATAAAAAATATTGCTTGCATTAAGCGGGATGGATAGATATCAACATTTATTTCAATCTGAACTTTAAGAAAAAAAAGCAACAGTTTTGAATTACATTGCAGTGTTTCTCCTTTTTATAATTTTGTTAATACTAGTGTAGTTTAATCTAGGAGCAGAAAGTAAGCGATTTATGACCCCTAATCAGTTAATAAAAATTATAGTTTAAAGTGGAATCTGTGGAGGAGGCGGACGATAAATCTTTCGACATTTTACATCCAATTCCTACATATATTCTTCCCTGGGCAGCTTTTAAAAAAAAATTATTAAATCTTTATACGTGTGGTCAAAGTATTGCCCAAATTCAGTTATCAAAAATCCTAAACTGTTTTTTTTTTTACGTTTAATTTACAAAACTATGTCCTACATATGCGATAATTTACAACCATGATACAAAACTCTACCATGTACAACTAAAATTAAAACATAAAATACTTCATGTACCATGACGTCACTTATGCTGAAAAAAAGTATTTTTACATGTTCATTATGAGAAAAACGTATTTTTACACGTTCATTATGAGAAAAACGTATTTTTACACGTTCATCATGAGAAAAAGGTATTTTTACACGTTCATCATGAGAAAAAGGTATTTTTACACGTTCATCATGAGAAAAAGGTATTTTTACACGTTCATCATGAGAAAAAGTTATTTGGTTTTATATAATCACATTGAATTTTGTATATATCATGTATATTATAAATATATATGCCACGTATAGGTGTTAATCCGGAATATCTTTTCTTTCTTTTCTTTCTTAACTAAACTTCGACTTGACAAATGTTATATATTTTACTTTACAGTATTATAATAACAAATACTCCCTAGTTCCTAAGCCTATATTAGCTCTATTTCACAAATGAAAGTAAATTTTTCATCACAGCTGACATCGTTAATTCTGATCATGCCATTGTCGTTTACAAGTACATTGCAATCTTTATCATCCTCATCAGAACTATCTTTGTCATCCTGTCCGGAACTATCTGTACCATCCTGCATGAAACTATCTGGCTGTTTAGGTACAAAATCTAACATGTTCATCAATGACCCATCGGAAAATTTCCACATCCCTTCAGATGTATACTGTCCATCTACTAATAAACGAACGCCTACCTCTGCAAAAATAAAGTGTGAACACTATTCAGTACCTTGACCAGTTGAACCCTGCCTTTGATAATTACTTAATTGTCATAGAATACCAAACATTCAGTATATGAAAATCAAATATTAGTGGAAAGAGTTATCGATATCCAGGTTAATGCAACAGTTTCTCCGAGGTTTGATATAGAACATTATAATTGCTTGGTCTAGTAAAAATCTAAATTTCTGTAAATTACTATCTGTTCTTCGACATAGACTCTCCAATATCACACGGGAAAATTTACTAATAAATGTATGTTTTTCGTTTCCTATCATTAATGGTTTTTTTTTGGACGGTGGTCTTTCTTTGATCCGAATTTTGAAAGTTTATATATCCCATCTCACTCATACCAAACCGTACGGTAACCTAGAATTGTGAATTTCTGTTTCATTGTGTCTCTTGTGGAGAGTTGTTTTATTGACAATCATACCACATCTTTTTTTTTTCTTTTTTCTAAAATAACCATTATGGATCTTTATAAACAAAGTCACTGGTAAATTATTAAATTAGGCATTGTATTACCATAAAGTCCTTAAAACCTAGAATAGATAATTGTAGTTCTCTAATTCTATGGAAATTTATCCCTTTCCGAACCCATTGTATAAAAAAAAATCAACGTGTGGTTGCCGGTGATCTCAAAAGATCATTATATGATTTTAAGGGTCATAACCTTTTTAGCTAACCGGATGAATCAAATTATGCTAACAGGTGTTAATTGAAATTGACAACTCGTGAAATTTGAAAGGCACTCGAAGGGGATTTTCGTTTAACAAAAAAAGAAAATTAATGTTTTAATCATTGGAGAAACAAATTCTTACATAGTTACTCGTGGATTATCGGATTTATCCAATCTCGATAGTTTAATTATAAATTTTAAAGTCCTCGCCGAGGCTCGGACTTTAAAATTGATAATTTAACCATATCGATTGGATAAATCCGATAATCCACTGGTATCAATGTAAGAATCTATATGTCTACAAAGATTTAACAAATTTGGCTGTGCTATTAACGGAATACATCAGTGTCGAATTTTGACGAATCCATAAATGTAGATATCGACAACGTTAGCTTTTATATCCAATAATAAATTGACAAGAATACCGATATCCAATTCAAAAAGGGGACGGTAAAGCTATTCTCAAATGTTATCAATTAAACACTGTTATATCTGAGGATTTATTTTTGTCGAGTTGCGAGTAATAAAATAATACATATCGAGATACAAAACGTGAGTATCGAGTTATAAAATGTGAGTATCAAGTCATGAAACGTGAGAATCTACTCATTAAAATAGTCACAAAACTTGTGTATTGAGAACGTAACAATTAAGTAGAAAACAGTGAACGTTTAGTAGCAAAAAGATAATAGCCGTCGTAAATAAATGGCGTAAAAAAGGATGTGTCGTTCATAGTACATACCATAAATAGTATCAATTTTCTCTTCAAAGTAAACATAAGGTACATATAGAGACAAGGCTAAAAACTATAATCATAAATTGTTCAGGAAATTACTGTAAAATATGATAAGTATGAAGTGTCTAATGATTGCTGACACATATCAACCTTCAAGTTATATATGTGATCATATTTATTTTGCAATTTATATCTTGTTTAAAAAAAGGATTGTATACCATCTACAATTGATGGCATTCCGACAAATAACGTGACCCCAAAAATCATCTTGTTTGAAAGCTTTAAATTTTTCACTAGTATAACTGATTGCCATAATGTATGTCTACAATTGGAAAGAGTTCCTGCACTGCAATATGAAACAGTTTTTTTAAATATCTATTACCAAGGAAAAATTGATGAATTTAATATGATTAGACTAAGATTGATATAAAAATTGCAGTCTGAGTAACAAGTACAGACCAGGTAAATAAAATTTACCAACAATATGAAACAATTTTACAAGCGTAATAGATACACTTCAATTTTGAAGTCGAAGTTATTCGAATAGGATTCGAAATTCGACTCTTTGAATTCTTAGATTCCATTGTTTAATCCTTATCTAAGAACTTTCCATAGAAGAAATGAATGACAGACTAAATGTTTAAAAACAAAAAAAAAACGTTACCTTCACCTAGCACGACAGCTTCGATGTCAACCAACTTTTTTGTCGAGTCCACTCTGACCAAATGACCACCCTCGTCGGCACACTGTCTCGCTGCAGTATCATGATTATGCTTTCTATTTACAATTTGATAACACATGATACCAGTATAACTAATATTATACCCTGCGCCTCTACATAAGCTGTTCTTCAGACTTTCTCCTGTTGCTGTTACGAGGTTGTCTTCTATCAAAGAATATGCGAACAAATAACAAATATTGAAATATATATTGATATATATATTATTTTGTTTAACGTATAGTGAAAACCGTCTTTTACAAGACAACGAATGCTTATGCAAGTTATCACTAATCAGAACTCGTAGTCAGGAATATGACAGCTGTTTTTCATTAATATAATGTATTCGAGGTTTTCATTTTACAATTCGATTAAGAACTTTTCGTTTTTTTTAATTTTTTTAATAGATTTTGGTATTTAAGTTACTTTACTTTTTCTTCATTTTGATTTGCAATTTGTACTTTAATTAGTTTCTGTGAATAGAAGGAATTGGTGGATTTTTTTAAAGGTGAACCATCAACCCCAAATCATCAAACAATTCAAGTAATTCAAACCTTTTTTAAATTGGAAAGGTTGAGTGTATAATCTTAAACCATATGTTATTCTACCGTTGGCAGTATTACTGCAGTTTCGCAGGGTTACTTATCAATAAGAATAGTCAAAGTATTTCAACGTGTGTGCGTCACTTTAATTGCGTAACAACTTCATTTCAAGGGAAACTTTATAATTGTATACAGCCATGGTCTAACATTAAGTTAAATTTGATACAGAAATAGAGACCTAATGGGAAACTGGCAATTGGCATTTGGGGTTTCTGTATGAAACATGTACTATGTGAAATAGTAAATACTTATATCATATAAATACATAAGCTAGTAGACCTATTTAGAGTTTACAAATGACTATCAAAGACTTCTCATCGACAATATATATTTGCTAACAATATATTTAACATTTTTATTATAAAAAAATATGACTTTCGTATCTTTCGCCGCTCTACTTCTGTGTAAAACAACTAAGGAATATGCACATTTAGTGGTTTGAAGTTGGTAGTACGTTTCTTTGTTTCCTCTCAATAGAATAAAAAAAATGTGCACAAAATAATTTTACGAGTGCATACTAAATGTTTTTTTATGTTGACCTTCGCTTGTTATGTTAGTGGACATGAGTTATGACAAGATTTATCAACTATAAAAAGATATTTGTTTTATTTTCCGAAATTGTTTGCTTCCAAGCTGTGCATTCTGCACATTAATAAACAACTTAATGTACATCAACTTTAGTCTGTTTTGTAATAAAACTTTTCAGAGCCTTTTTGTCTTGTTATGCAACTTACCATGCTAATAGCACGAAAAGCTTGTGTATAGTAAGTTAACTTATTAAATGATATAAAATCAATAATCAAAACCACAAAGTGATGATCAATTTCATTGGTGCCTTATAATATTTTTAAAAATAGGTATACTATTATTAGTCACATTATACAAATAGACAAACGTTAAAAGCATATGTATGCTGTTTTTGTTTTGATTTGAAGGCCGTTAGACTACTTATACTTACCCCGTCAAGTAATCAACATTTCAAAAAAAAAATTAACATAGAGACCTAATGGGAAACTTTTTTAATTATTGACCAAACATTATGAAATTAATAGTCAGAGTTCGTATATATCATATTTTAACATACATCAAGGAACAAAATATTATTTTGAAAAAAATAATTTTTAAGAATTTTTTTCTGAAAATATATAGAAGTCAAATGGACAAAAAGGGTAGAGAGGAGGAGGGTGGATCGTAACCCTTGGCTAGCGAAAATGATGTAATTTGAAAGCACTAGATTTTGTTTATCCTTTTGATTAGTTCAAAATAACACCCTATTGCTGGTTATCGGTACGGCACACATACAATTATATCTGAATTCCAATTGGTACTAATACAACTGTGTTTAATATACTAGTGGCAGGTTTGTTACCTGAATTTCCGATTTGCATTTAAATTCAAAGGATTTACTAGTTTTGATTTGTATTACTGATGTCGTAATTATTTACACGCTGGTGTGTACTTACCAGTAACAAAATACGAATTTCCTGTTCTGTTTGCATGTAGACCATTCGAAGTAGTGTATAAGGTTAATTGTCTCTGACATTCTGAATGCAGACTATTCCAGAAATAGGACTGACACTGATCGCTAGCTCTACAGGTCACAGCACATTCTAATAATGACGACAACGTGAGTTTATCGAGAATAGATTCCACTGTCGCAACTCCACTAAATTTGCCTTTTATTTCTATTATTCTATCTGCATTAGAACGACGAAACAGTTTCACTGAAAAAATACAACTTTATTTTAATGAGATAATTTAAAGAAGCAAAGATATTAAATAATTGTAGAAAATACTACTTAGAACTATATAAACAATTCCTTACTTTCCGAGCGTTTGAGGGAGGTTTGATATTATTTGTTTTCCTTGCCATTTGTTTTTGGGGGGAAGGGTGATTTATAGACTCTGGTCAATTTGATACCTGCCAAAGGTGTGTAAGTATTGCCATAACTAAATTGAAGACAGATAAGTCTACCTTACTGATTTTGCATAAAGAATAGGAAGGTCACCTTCCTGCAGCATATAAGTTTTTCGGTGAGTTTGTATTATTTTTTTTTTTCTCAAAAAATTATGTGTAGTGTTTCATAGTCTCTTCCATAATGAAATAAACACGGTCCATATCTTCTCAAATTTAACAAAGATTATAGCGAAAATTCAAAGGTTAAAATAATGATATGACACAGCGATATGTCTCGCCTATATGCTAATAGATAGTGTTTGACCAAATAACATTTGTAAAATATTTTGAAATTTCATCCTTTTTCATTGATGTTTACCTAATCATCGAACTATTTTCGGACGCGCATCACGTATATTTAAGTCACCTTCATTAATAACACACGAAGCCAAAAATAAAATTATGAATAGCATAAAACCAGAATAATTTAAGACAACTTTACTTGAGCGAACTGCGGTCAGGTCTTTAACATAATTTCATAATTTTATTAACTGGAAATTTTAAAAGGAAACAGTGTAGCATTTTATTCATGCTACAAATAAATCACGTTTCCAGGCAGGGTAAACCCTCATGGACTTATAAAATCTACAATCAGTGCTACATGTTGTACCTGACAAATGACATGAAACTCATAAAATTGTTACACTGACACGTCGTGTAAAGATGAAACCTCTATAATTGTTTCTGTTTACTGAGAAGTAATAACAATACAATATGCGCATTTGAATATTACTTGAAATAAACAAATGATTATTATCCTCTGTATAATGATTTTAATAGGGTATCAATGTCAGTGCCTCTGTCATTCTATAAAGAGACTTTTCCCCAAACAAAAGGGTGATACTGGTCGATGTCTTTATATGGCAATGCACATTCTAACAACGGTACCTTAATGAATATTTGAAAAAAGAATCGCGTGTCTTACCTTTAGCTCTTAAAACTCTATACTGATATTGTAACAGTTGCTGTTGTGCAAGTACTGCAGTTTTATTTTTCCCTTCGGTAGATTGAAGAAACATGTCTGAAAAAATAATTTTTGAAGTTTACTAGCTATCGTTTTATAAAATAACATTTAAATAGGAATGACGTCAGAACTTACTCATAATTTTCATATATGTATTCGTTTGTATTCTAACATCAAAACATCCTAAATATAATTCATGACTCTAAGAAAATTCAGGTACCAACATTTGTTTTCAAATGGTGTCCGCGTATCTTTGAAGACTATACGATGGTGAACTCCGTTGGTATAGCTAACGGAGGAGAAACGCTTTACGCGTACGCAGCACCTTGTTTATTCCTATTCTAGACGAATAATATTTTGCTCAGTTTTGAGTTTTATTTGTAGCATTCTATGAACCATTGTCTATCATTTTGATTATCTTTCCATGGTGCTCAATCTCTTTTATTCAAGTGTGACTCATGTTTTTGATGCACTCCTATTTATCTACTGACCTTTGTCAAAATATTTATATATATATGTATATCATACAATCCCTTCCGTAAGAGGTTTGTATCATAACTAGTACATCATCATAAATATACGAGAAGAACATAACCCGTATCATGCCAATAACTGGATTTAGAATACATATGTTTATTTTCGATGTAAAGACCCTATAAATGAACCAATATTAATACCTTAATAACCTGACAAATGTATCGTAACTATATCCTTTCCGAAAAAGTATGTTTAAAGGTTTTTTAGCTTTTGGGGTGAATGTCGATAGTTGTGTGCTTTGTAAAGAATATTACCATAAAATATTATATGTGAAATAACTGAACGCAAAAGATATCTGCCTGTTGATTTAAATTAGCGAATGATGTACCTGTACCGATGATAAAATTTAACAAATCTTTTGACTAATTTATGATTTTCTTTTGTAGAATCACAATGTAAAATTCACGTCAAACAATAATGATATTGTAAGCAACTTTATCAGCTGGGACAAAAACAAATTGCTTTTAGCTTATTTCTAATACGGGATACTAGACAATAACGGAAATTAAAACAAAATCAAATGATTTCTTGTCAGCTTTTTCTAGTTTTGTGTCCATTTAGAGCAGAATGTACGGAGTCAGCCATGGATAATGTTACGACACTTATTCTAATAAATAATTGACGGGGAGGGGAGAGGTATATGTATGTCCTTTAATAAGGAATGATTCCAACTCTCGATCACGAACGATGTCTCCTGTTACAACATTACACCGGTATCATAAATGTATTCGGATCTATTGCAATTTCATTAGGGAGGTGTATTATCACTGATATGAACATCTTTACACTCTTCGCTGTAATTAAAACATATTTTCGGTTAGATTCAGTTTTAAACATAATAAATAAGAGCGAGTTCAGTATTATCAAAAAAGCCAGGAATTTGCTCTTTAACAGTATGATCAATTAAAAAATACCGGCAATATTTACACAATAAAAACTTTTATTTGATTATTTAAATTTTACTAAAATGTTTTTGTGATCTTCAGGGCGATCAATTTTGGGAAACAATTCAGAATAACAAAATGCAATTATAATTTGGACGATTTCATACTTCAAAATGGAATTATGTTACATTCCTCCAATATTTGATGTAATTTATTAACAGACAAAGATCAGAACTTGGTTAATAGCTAATGTCACCGTTGTTTTTTTTAAATAAAATATATTTGTATTTTTACTACGAAAATGTCTTTGATATATTTTTTCCTTCAGTTATTTGTACTGTATTTCTATCATGTATTTTATTTTAGTATTATATTTAACAGTGCCATCTGGTTTTTGTTTGGTTATCCACAAAGCCAGGTTCAACCGACTATTTTTTTTCTAAAAATGTCCATAAACTAAGTCAGAAAAAATGGCAGTTGATTTTTTGACAGTTCGTTTCTGTACGTGTGTATTGCATTGTCGTTTGTTTTCGTTGCAAATCAGTGTTTCTGTTGTTTCGTTTTTTTTTTTTTTTTCATCTTATAGTTGATGTGTTCTCCTCGGTTTTGGTTTGTAACCCGATTTCTCTCAATCAATTTATGACTTTTGAACACCGCTATACTACTGTTGCTTTATGTAAGCCTCAAATCTATGTCCGGCCTCAAATCTATGTCCTTTCCGCAAATCTATGTCTTTTTTAATATTGCGTCATAGACGTTCCAAATCTATGTCGTTTATTGTCTCACATCTATGTCCTTTATTTACTCAAATCTATGGCCTTTTTTGGCTCAAATCTATGTCCTTTCATCGACGTAAAACATAACAAAACGTCATCAAGTAAACAATGAAAAGTTAACAATTACAGGTGTAAGTACGGACTTCAACACGGAGCATTAACTCACACCGTACAAACATTGTACAAGTGGTTTATATGACAAACGCAAGGTTATCATTTTATCTATTAATACACATGGTTTAAAATTGCTTTATGTTTTGTCTTTAAAACTGGAGGAAAATCTGTTATGAAATAGTGGACTGATGGAATATTTTCAAAAACGTCAACTAGAGATTTATCCTCTTGAAATGTTTTCTGACAATTATCAGGATATCTTTACTCCTACTATTGTGGAATATTTACAATTCAAAACAAATTCAGCCCTGAACAAAGGGACTGCAGTGTTTACATCTGGTTTCTGGAGAGAAGGAATATGCCAAAACATAAAGAATGATTCTTCTCGGGGGAATATTTTCGTTATTAAAGACATTATTACAAGTTTTACATTTGAACTAAATATAGATATCAGCTAAGACCAAACAATTGAAATATGTTCTTTTGTGATTCACAAATATTTCAATTAAAAATATAAAGAACGTTTTATTTTTTAGCTATTTAGAATGATTTTTTGATACTAGTATTCAAGGAAAAACATAGGTAAAGTGGTATAAATGTCAATGAAACAGCGATATGAACAAATTCAAAGACAAAACGAAGTAAGTTGAAGATGCAAACAAATATTCATTCTTTACTGTCTTTTTTAGGAAAATAAATATGGTTTTGTGGTTCATTCTTAAGACGGCATACAATAATAACACACGCATGTAAAGATTTTAACCACACACATGAAAAAAACCTTAATAAAACAAAAAGCATATAAGACCGTACTTTAAACAATATTATAAATACCAGCTAAATGATTTCGCCAGATTTTCTTAAACGTATACTATACTTTAGCTCTTGCACATACATGGAGAACACATACCAACTTAATATTGAATTATGTGAAATTACTTAATAAAATAAAAAACCTAGAAGGCCGAACTTATTAGACGGGCATAAATTTGCGTATTGCGAAACAAATTGGAAAAAAAATAAAACATTACACAGATTTGAGACCTTATCTTTTTTATAACGGACACATATTTGCGAATGACGTCGCGATTGAAAATCGGACACAGATTTGAGGCCGAATCATGTTTTACGGACATAGATTAGCGATTGACGTCACGATGGGGCATAGATTTGAAAAACGGACATAGATTTGAGGTCGTACACAGATCTGAGGTTTACATATATACATTCAAAAAGGGTCTTTTATCGAATAGCAAAACTATATGGTGTAAGCTTAATCTATGGGAATTGTTAACATTCTGCTAAAATCATGTATCAATGGGTCCTGCTTAAATACAATATCAGGGCAGTCAAAACCTTTTTGCCAGATAAGTTAAAAAGGAATAATATAAACAGTTGGCCTTCGATTTAGTTTAATTGAAAATGGTCCAATACTGATCAAAATATTTCGTCCACATCGTCAGAGGAAAATCGAAAGTCGATGATATTTTTAATTCACAGGATTTTACCGATGTTACATTTCCTTGTTTGAATGGTTTTTATCAGCTTATAGTTTTTATATGTATTAAGCTTCAAGTTCTGGAAATTCGTTTTATTCCAAATAATCAGCTTACAATAAATATTATGATGCAGGTTCTGTTACAATAAGTCATGAGCTATTGTAAATTATAAAACGAAAGTATTTCAAGGACAAGCACAAATGGCATTAAAATTATTGGTATTTTTTTGTATAGAAGAAGGATAAGGCATTTTAATTCATATTTATAACAATGTAAATCATTAAACGTGTTAATGTATTGTAAAGGTAAATGGAACCGAGAGTTCAATTAGTGCACACAAAATGCGTTAACCGAAGATTCGTTCGTTATGACATACAATTCAAAATCAATCCCATTTTAAATCATCTTCTGACATTTTTCAATGAATCTAAGAAATGTTTTCACGATGGGTTAAAATCCGACTGAAAGAAGAATTAAGGTTAAAATCCGACTGTAAGAAGAATAAAGGTTAAAATCTGGCTGAAAAACGAATTAAAGCTAAATTCCGACTGAAAGAAGAATTGGAAATGGTTGTTATTGTAAGTTTGCAGTTCTAACACTGCTTGTCTTACTGTACGACGAACACATCTTATGTTTTTAGTCCTGTACAACCCTTAAAAATAACATGAAAAATATATTCACGTGACTGCATGGCATGTGTCAGAAACGAGTGTGACTGATAAAACTACTGATCTACAAAATACCCGATTATTTTTTGAATAGCTATACATTATGAACTGTGTTGCAGACCTAAACAAAAAAAAAATTGGAGCTTCAACAAAATGTTATTTCTTAAATGACGCTCTTCTTTCGTTTTGGAAATAAAGTTATATTTCATGATATTTGAAACGGTCATTTTGGTCTTAACAGCTTTTAAGTCATCATCATAGATAACAGGATTGAAATTTTGTTTTTGTGCAAGATGCTCGTTTCGTCTTCAGAATACTCATCAGTGACGCTGCAATTTTAAAAGGTAAAAAGACCAATTACAGTTCCAAAGTAGAGCATTCCGGACCAAAATTTCCTAAACATTTTGCCTAATACAGCTAAGATCCATGTAATTTATTCCTGAGATAGAAAAGTCTTATCTTTTTTTTTTAATCAAAGCTTTGTAAACAGTGTTTTTATAACTATGACCATATCAATGATAAGTCATGTAACAGACGTGCTGTCTACCGAGCTGGTTTTTTTTCAGTCTATTTCCTGTCTTATCTACTGCTTTAGGTAAGTCTAAAAACTGACTGAAAGACATAAATTTATATTTCTTGTTTTCAGATGTTGCTAAAATCAAAATAACAGTGTAAGACTAAAGTTTATTAATTTACTAGACGTGCATGTACTTATTCAAATAAAATATTGGATGCTCGTGCGTAACGATACACAATACCACTGTCGAGTTCGTTGCGTTTCCGTCAAAAGCATTGTTGAATGAACACTATTCATGCGTTTAGTGGTATCGTCCCTGTTATATGTCTGTCCAAAAAATAAATCTGGTCACGAAATATTTCCATATGCATACCATTATAGAACTGACTCAGAGGTTCAGACACCTTCAAACAAAGGTAGTCATTACTAGCAAACTAGCAAATGAACTCGATCTGTGTACGTTTATTGCATGGAAATGTACCTGTAGTAATTTTAGACATTAAATGAGGCCTTTTTCCCACTTGATAATTATTTGTATACTAAGTTCATAATCTCCACTATGTATCATCGCCACCGGAAATTGGGTACTAACGAAGCGGAGAGAGATAGAAAAAAAAAGTAAACAAGTTAAGATTCCATTCAATTTAAAGCATTTTCAGTCATTTGATGAGGGTGCCGCTTAAGAAATGATTTTCTGATATATAATTCTTTAAATTATTAGGCCGATAAGTACAAATTAATACAAAATTTTGTGTAATACTCCAAAACTTGCCACTTAGTACCGGAAAATTTCGAGGTCGTAATCTGTCGCCCAATTCTCAAGATATTGAGCTGTTTTTCATTATTTTTCAAGACACGATTTTAGATTATTATAGTGTGGCATCATATTTACTAAAATTTGTTGTCAAAAAGATGTATTTTAAAGAATATAGACCATAAAAAATAAAGTCTAGGGTACGGCAACTTGCTCGTGTTGACAAATTTACTGTATGGCAACTTGCTCATTTTAGAATAGTTATTTACCGTCCTTTCAAAGAAAATAAAGTATTAAGTTCAAATATCTAAGAAGGGGGGCTACCTTTTTATGTTAAACTGTTTTTGTCCTTTTCAAGGTTTAAAAAATTTGTTTAAAAGAGGGACGAAAGATACCAAAGGGACAGTCAAACTCATAAATCTAAAACAAACTGACAACGCCATGGCTAAAAATGAAAAAGACAAACAGACAAACAATAGTACACATGAGACAATATAGAAAACTAAAGAATAAACAACACGAAATAAAACTGTTATTTGACTGGTAAATTTTAAAAACTGTTAACTGTTTTCGACCCACTGTCAGTAATCTGTTTTGTTAAAATTTGCACTGTTGTTAACTGATTATTTGAAATTGAGATTCCTATTATCTGTTACCTAATACTTAAAGTGTTCACTGTTTTGACATTATTTTCTCTGTTAACTGATCTTAACTGTTATTTACAGAATCACATTAAAATTCCGCAAAGGAGTGACATAAACAGCATATATGTAACTGTACATGTCTATAAAAAATCTTTGAGTATAGTAAATCCTTGATAAAATTGGAAATGGAAATGAGGAAAATGTCAAAGAAACAGAAGTCCGACCATGCAAATAGAAGAAACAACCCAACGCAGCGAGAAAATTATGCACTAGGGTGGGGTGTCGATTCACAGATAGGAAAAAAACTTAGAATTGACACTCATAATTTTTAAAAACCCTCTTTCCCTTCCTTCCTAATAAATAAGGCTTAATATTTGAGTAATGCATGTGTATATGTATGGAAAGAGAATCGTCCATAGATTTGATTTCCAATAGTAATAATGGTGAAATATAATCTCTTTTTTTTTGTGTAACCATGGCAACAATCAGCATTTATTTGATACCAAATATTGCAAAATAGGGGGTTGAACATGTCACAAAGATCTCAAACATTTAGTCCAAAGGAAAATTTCAATCAATAAGAGTGATACCTATCCTGAAACCATAGACATATATCTATTAAGAGGTAAAAACAATCATGTGCATTTCTGCTGTTTTTTCCATAAAATTGAATTGAAATGATCGAGCGTCAAATCTTTATTGAAAAACAATACAAAATTTCTAAATCTATGGCGGTACGGATAGGAACGTATGGACGGTCAAACTGACAAATGGCTTATAAAACATGCTAAAACAATCTAAATGTTCATATAAACCCACTAGGAAAGCTATAATATTATTCAACTATCTAAAATTAATTCAATTGTACAAAAACTTTCATATTTAGAAAATTCACCATGGCTATAATGCGAAACTAAACTTGTAACTGTGTATTGGTATACCTGAAGCTGTGTCCTAAGTGAGCAATTATTTAACTACAAAAAGGGGGTAGACGTTACATGTTTGTTTCTTGAAACATATAAATGAACCAAAATTTAAAAAATGAAATAAATACAAGACTATATAGCAAAGGTTACGGACTCAAGTTGGGTCATGTGCAACAAATGCGGCAGTGTTAAACATGTTTAGGGATATCTCATGCCCCTCTTTATTCGTCTAACCAATGTAGTTATTTCTGGCTTCTATTTGTAATGTATCCAAAACATTAAAAGGAAAGGCCACTTCTTATCCAGCTAAAACCCTGGTCAGTCCTATGATGAAAATAATTCAGATGTATATGGATTGTTGAAAAGTTATATTGACCCAGAGTACCTGGACGGAATTGTGAAAAATAAAGTAACTTGTCAATTTCCAATTCGTAAACTAACTGAACAGTGTGGCCTGGTAGAAGAGGCCGAAAAATGAGGATCAAATTTTGAATTATTTAGTGAATGTGTTTAGGATAATATGGTTGAAAAAAAACTTTTTGTACAAAATCGAAAAGCGGTACGCAACGAGGCCTTCTGAACTGAACTAATGGCATATATTTAAGTAAGACATTTTGTATATTTGTAAGCCTGTAAAGCTTTGATATCAACAAAATATCGTCACTTGATACTATCTAAACAGTGATTAATTTCCTCTTAAAATTATAATATATTGCAAGACGCCGTACAGACAAAAGTTGTTATTTTGCAATTCGCCGTACAACGTCCTGCAATTTGCCGTACAACAAACAAACATTGTTTTTGTCCAAATTCTTTAAAAAGCATGTTTTTGACAACAAATTTCAGTAAATATGATGCCACACTATAATAATCTAAAAATGTGTCTGGAAAAATAATGAAAAACAGTTAAATATCTTGAGAATGGGGCGACAGAGGACGATCGATCTCGAAATTTTCCGGTACTAAGTGGCAAGTTTTGGAGTATTACACAAAATCAAAAGCGGCACCCTCATCAAATGACTAGAAATGCTTTAAATTGAATGAATTATCAACTTGTTTTGTCTGATGCTTGGTCCGTTTCTGTGTGTGTTACGTTTCGGTGTTATGTCGTTGTTCTCCTCTTATATTAAATGCGTTTCCCTCGGTTTTAGTTTGTTACCCCGATTTTGTTTTTTGTCCATGGATTTATGAGTTTTGAACAGCGGTATACTACTGTTGCCTTTATTTACTTTTTTTCTATTTCTCTCCGCTTCGTTAGTACCCAATTTCGGTGGCGATGATACACAGTGATGTCGGGTAACATTGCAACACTCAGGGGACTTGGAGTATAATTCTATATTATATCAAAATATGTATCCGCATGTAATTCAGCTTATAACAATATAGACGAAAAACTACTCAACCAAATGCTTTTGATGGAATATAGACGAAAAATACCGACATTGAAATATAAAAATATTCATTTGATAAAAACTTACGACCTCATTCACAACGAAACATTTGAAAATAGACAAATATGACAGTCATGAACCAACGACAGCCACTGTACTACATGCTCCTTACTTGGAGACAGGCACATACAGAGTGAGGTAGGGTTAAACTTATTTGTTGGCATCAAATCGTTCTCTATCCCGGGACCGTTGTGTAACAGTATAACCTAAGAACATACAATAACAATCAGTTGAAAAGGATAAACTCATCAGGTCGACAAAAAGCATAATACATGTAACGAAAATACAGACCGGACCGCAGGGTATTTATAATACATCTCCACAACGAAAAACATTAAAATATTACCAGCACAACGGGAAAATATCAATCAATTATAATGTGGTGAATCAGATGTTTTTAAATGTGTCTTTAAATCTCCAAAATGCGCACACTATACAAACTTTCTTAAAAACTTAGCAGTTTCTTTATAATTTTGCTGTTGTTTTTTTCATGCAATTCAGTCATTTAGACTATAGATCAAACTTGACTACTACCCGAAAATCTAGTCAATATGTAACATATCTGAAATGCCGTATCTCCATATAATACTTTATTGAAAACAAAGATAAATACTGAAAATATATGAATTGCACACTTATACTATCAATACAAAATAATTACTTACAGTTCAAAATACAACTGTAAAGGAGTTTTCTAAGAACAGCAAAAATCTTCATTGTCTGCTCTGAATTCACAATAGTTATTGGTTTGCGTTGAAACGAATGCAACTACTTTGAGATCAAGTGTCGGTTATGAAACATTACTCTGTTTATATTTGAATATTATAAAAAAATATATATCTTCTTTATTCCTTATCTTTATCTTACTACTATAGAATAATTGGAGAACGGCGATGACTAGATTAACTTTAAGACCAATTATTCTTCTCTTTCAAGATGGAAAAATCTAAATCACCTATAATCCCTATTTAATATGAAAACTCAAATAGTTTAAGATAGTCAAGGAAGCAGGTATCATGTAAATACCGATTAAGGTTAATCAAAAAATACATAAGAAGCTTTGAAGGCAGGCTACGTATAACAAACAATGGAAAGAACCACTCCGTAAGAATATAAAGAAAGGGATTAGAATTGAGTAGTTTTCTAATGCTTCTAGTGGTTATTAAACCCGACGTATAATCACACAGAAAAAAGTACTGATGCAAACTATTACATTGCATAAGATTAAATTCCATCATTTCGATTGGCAACCAAAAATGGTCGCTTTGTGTATAGAACAATCATCACTAATTTTTAGTTATTTCTATTTGAAAAAATGGAAATTTCTTGGAAAAGATTTATGAATAAATTATTATACAAACCATTACAAACCACGAAGTTCTAATGTTACTTTGACTCATTATTACCAATTGTTTTTTTAGCATCACAAAATCGGTTTCGATAGCCATATGATTATGCTCCTGTACATGACTGTACCTGAATTAGGTATGAAAGCTAGAAGAGTCGTATATAGAGTGATTTAGATATTACAAACGAAGAATCGAATTAAATTTAGTGCAATGACTTTTTTTTTTATCTTATTGAGTATTATAACAGTTTTGAAACTTGTAATATGAAAGGTTATCAATTGCAAATTGTACTTATATCTATATAAATAATGTCTTTATCGGTATGTACATATATATTTTATTTTTAAAAGGGCAATGCACAACATTATATTTTATATATTTGATTTCCAATTATTAATTAGATATAAAACTATGTGGTATAATTGCAAATGAAACAACTCTCCATCCTAGTCATAATTTGTAAAGTAAACCATTATAGGTCAAAATACATGTATAGTCTTCAGCATGAAGCTTTGGCTCAAACCAAGAAAGTACTTGTGTAAAACCATCAAAACGGGAAAACCAACGATCTAATCTATATATAAAAAAGGAGACACGAGAAACATTTATGAATCATATCAATAAAACGACAATCCCTGAACATCAGGGTCCTGACTTAGGAAAGATACAAATAAATGCAGCGGAAAACATTCTATAGGTTTGAACCTTCACCATTACCTATATGCCGCCATATACATGGTATAACGATGTAAACCTTGAACAAAATGCTGCCAAATAATAATGTTCACAGGTAAATGAAAAAATATTCAAAACCAAAGAGTAAACAAAGACTCACAAAACCAAGGGACATTTACATCAACAGTTATAAATAATAAATAAGAAACAACACGAACTCCACTAAAAACCGTGAGTGAAATCAGGTGCTCCGAAAGGATAAGCATTTCCTGCACCGTATACGGCACCCGTCGTGTTATTTCGTTGTTCATTTCGGTAATGATGGAAGGTTATTATGACTGAGTAAGAATATCAGATATGATTTCCAACACACTTTTGTCATAATGGCCAATCAGCTCTTGATATAAAAAAGAAGATGTGGTATGATTGCCAATGAGACAACTGTCCACAAGTGACCAAAATTACACAGACATTAAAAACTGTAGGTCACCGCACGGCCTTCAACAATGAGCAAATCCCAAACCACATAGTCAGCTATAAAAGGCTCCGATATGACAATGTAAAACCATTCAAACGAGAAAACTAACGGTCTTATTTATTTAAAAGAATGAACGAAAAACAAATATGTCACACATAAACAAACGACAACCACTGAATTACAGGCTCCTGACTTGGGACAGGCACATTCATAAATAATGTGGCGGGGTTAAACATGTAAGCGGGATCCCAACCCTCCCCTAACTTGGGACAGTGGTATAACAGTATAACATAAGAACGAACTATAAAAATCAGTTGAAATAGGCTTAACTCATCAGATTGACAAAAATACAAGTAGAGGTGGCCGGGTATTTATACATCCCGCCAACAAAAAGACAGTAGGAACAGATCTGAGAGTAATCGCAGTTATCTGACAGCTAGTTCAAAACCACCAACAACTAATAAAAAAATCATGCATCAAAGACTAAACTATCAATTCGTACACATCCAGCATCCAATGGATTTAGTGGAAAGTCGTCATAAACAGTCAGAGAAAAACATGACCTTGGGCGACCGTAAAATTTCTTGAGTGATGACCTCAATGTGATTGATTTATAGCCCTGTCTTAGCTAAATGTAAGGTAGTGGAGTATAGAAAAATGTATACAAACAATTATTTTGTTGTTCGAGTGCAGGAGTGAACGTTTATAGTCATACCAAACTATTATCAAAGCTGGTATAGTTAGATTACAAATAGAGAGACGAGATATAAAAAGTAAACAATAAATGACCAAAAAGCATTACAAATTGTATTAAGAGGTCAAATTAACACAAGAGTTCTCTTTCTTCATGAATATATCATTTAAGAAGAAAATAAAAAAATTGGAAGAACTTTGATATTTTATGTCATTTTGCTTACAATTGACTTTCGAATGCAACAAAGGGGACGATTTCAATATAAAAATATAATACAGAAAATATAAAACGATTAGTATTTATCTAGTTTATGATTAAGTTAGTCTACGGGGTCGTAAACAACTAGTGATAAGTCAATGAAATGGGTATACAGTTGTATTCGCATTGGCACATTTGATTTTTTAATGCTGATTATTTAACCCGAACCCCTCAACCACAGTCTTTTGACATTGAAATTTTAGCTAGTTAACATTTTAAACAAATCAAATCTAATCAAATTTATTGAAAGTTCAACTTGGTAAACATCATACAATACAGTAAATAAAGGCTCTTCAAATCTTTTAAAACCGACATAGTAAAAGTACATACATAACCCAAAACATCAGACAAACATGTAAGAACACTAATATAAGTTTATTAACAGATTTAAACATATGCAAAGAAATAGTAGCAGACATAAAACATAAATTAGCAAATCTAAATACGTATCACTTAGAAATCACTTAGTCTAGTTTCCAAATTGCACACATCAATCTCATATGGTTCTGCAACATAACTGATGAATATCAAAAGTGATATAAAATGATATATTGAGATAAACCCCCGAAGAAATACTGCGGAATATTAACAGGGATACGAAATGATATTTTACAATGAACCTATCTCCCGTTAAATCAGATGTATCATATTGTTGTACACTACCGTTGCGGTGTTTAGAAAAGCATCATAATGTTAAAAGAACACATATTATCCTAAAATACATATTATGTCTAACAATATAACTAGTGTTAGTAAATATAAATTATAATGTTAAATGGAATAACAACTGCTTTACAAACTAGACTTTGTATGTAATCTCTCCTAATGTTTTTCGTATCGACTATTTTATGATCTAAATATACAAGACACGATCCTCTGTACTTTTCTCTGTACGTCTATACAGGGTTTGAACCACCGGTTGTGGAGTTGACAGCGCTGTATGGAGGCGGTGGAGCTGTGCATTCGTCATACGTAGGAGGATGTACAGGTTCGCTGCTTTGTTGACGGTCACATGTACGGTGAATGTTTATTCGAGCTGCAAACACAAACAACATATGCGTTAAAGATAATAACTTAACTTCAAAATGGTTTAAAACGATACAACATCACTGATAAAACTGGACAAGCTCAAAAAATATCTCAAGAGGAAGAAGTTATTTAGAGAATAGTTGAAGGTCTTTCCAACTTATTAACATTTTTGAAGATTGAGATGTAAACGAGTTGTTTTTAAAAATAAAGAACAAAATAGAAAAACGGTAAAAAATTAAAAAGTCAATTGTTCATGAACAATTGAAAGGTCTTTCCTTTTTTCTTTTATTAATTGCCTCTTAGTTAAAAAATATTTGGTTTCTAAGGACTTTTATGTTCATAACAAGTGGTTGCTAAGAACAAAAATCATTCCTAAGGATAAAAATATTACTACCAGTATTAAAAATGTCATATGTACTATTCATAGTATTTAAAGTTAAAAAATAAGTGATCGCTAAGGACTTATATGTCGTTGCTAGGGACAAAAATGTCATTTCCAGTATTAAAAATTTCATATTTATATTATTCATAGCCTTATAAGTTCAAAAATATATGGTTGCTAAGGTGTTTTATGTCGTTGCTAGGGACTTGACCTCTGACCTTGACTTAACTTTGTAGATCTTATTATGCTGAACATTTTTGCAATTCAAAGTTTCTTTCTATCTCTAACCACTTTTGAGTTAGAAGCAAATAATCATCATTTCAGACCCCAAAATCAGTTTTGGTGCCCTAGTTTCATAACAGTTGATCCAATAATTTTGAAGACACACATTTTCTCCGTTACATTTTATCAGCCATCTTTTACGGTTATTGAGTAAATCAGATAACAAGCTAAGGTCAAAATCTAGGTCCTGACCTTGACCTTTGACCTTAGGTCAATTTTCATGGTCACGTGAATTGATGATCATTGGTGATGATCCTAGGTGGCTACAACTTACGGTTTCTGAGTTTTAGTGGCCAACCGCCATTGGTTAATTTTCAAAGGGGCATAACCCTACCAATGAGTCGTTGAATCTTTTCGATCCAAATGTAACGAAGAACCAAGGTCTGTTCCTGAACAAATTCCACCCTTTGTTTTTTTTTCTACCTATTATGGTTATGGAGTTAGAATGATAACAAGGTTTTCGGTGTTAGGGAAGATAACCGCTATAAAGGAAATGTAACGGGGTCGTGCCCTCACCACAAGATAGGTTTTGGTCAACCGATACTAGATACCTAATATCATTTCAACATGTCGCGTACTTTTTTGGGGAAATTTCGTTAAAGTTTGGCGGAAAGAATAATAATAATAATCAGTAAGGTCTTTCCTTATAGAAAAAGGAAAGACCTTAACAATGACAACTGATGCCAGAAAATAGCTTACTTTTCACTGATACCCAAAGTATGAAGATTATAGTAGTTTAATATATATAAAAAAAATACAAAAAAGGGGAAATAACAAGTAACTGTTCCAAAATTATATGGTTAGTATGTACTTTTATATTTAAATTAGGGAGATCATGAGCTTCCAGTTTAAAGTGTCAATTTCAGAGTCAGCTCATAGCTGACGTTACACTTACTCCATCACTATATGGTTGCTAGGCACTCTTCCTTGAAAGACATGCGAGGTTTTATGTATTGTTTTGTTAACATCTTAATGATCAAACCACTGTGTTGCAGTCCTTGTGTATATTTATGTTTTATAGTTTCAGATGAGATGAGATAACAAATAAATATAGAACGTGACTATGGCCCTTATTTCAAAATAATTGGCACATATGTCTGAAAAAAAAAGAGAAATATTTCAAATCTTGACGGCTAACGGTTAATAAAGTGCATCAGAGTATTGGTTAACGGAAACACAATTGAGGAAGGCCTCCACGAATCACTTTGGTATAAAGAGATCAAACCATTCTAAGAATATCACGAACGAAAGAATACCCCCAAAAACAAATTAATTGATTTCTTCTTTGGGGTTACGAACATGGGCCTTACGAACACAACACAACCAGTTCGGAGATATAACTTTTCTATAGAAAAATGTTAAAGAGGGTGAGTTTATAAAGCACTATGAATGTTGATTTAAAATTTATACATTTACCATTTATCTTTAACATTTATAAAAAAATAAAACAGAACAAAAGTAACAAAATTATACAGTTCAAAAAGAAACAAGTTGAGGGGGGAAAAATCAAAACAATATCAAATTTGACCGAAAAGTTATTTCCCACTGTTTCGTGTGCAACTTAAATGTAATCGATTTGAAGGTAAATAAGGACCACTATCTCTGCGAATAATATTGTGTTAGAAAACACGGATAATGCTAAAATTTTATTGTTTGTTTATTTAAGAGGTATTTCCACGATAACGTTGTAGCATTATGAAATCAAATATTTTAATTGATTGGACCAACCAATTTAGGATTTAACTAATCAATTTGATACATTTATCTTAATAGTAATGAAAGATATCAGGATTATAATTTAGTACGCCAGACGCCGTTTCGTCTTCATAAGACTCGTCAGTGACGTTCATATCAAAATATTTTTAGAACCAAATAAGTACAAAGTTGAAGAGCATTGAAGATCCAAAATTCTAAAACGTTGTGCCAAATACGGCTGAGGTAATCTTTGCCTGGCATAAGAAAATCCTTAGTTTTTCGATAATTTCAAAGTTTTGTAAAGAGGAAATTTATAAAAATTACCACATGTTAGCACCGAAGTGTTGACTACTGGGCTGGTGATACCCTCGGGGACGAAACGTCCACCAGCAGTGGCATCGACCCAGTGGTGCTAATTTTATCAAAGATACCAGGAATATAAAGTAGTACGCCAGACGCGGGTTTCGTCTTCATAAATGATTTAAAATAAAAAAAAAGTATGGAACTATTGCGACTGTAATTTTGCTATAATAAATAATGAAATCTATCTTTGTATCATTATAGGCCTGTAATTTTTCGCTGCTAAATGCATCCCCTTCAGTATAAATATGTGGTTATTGCCATGCTGATCGTATCATTTGATACTGATCTCGTGTTTTTAAATTCGTATATAATCAGAAACTAGGATGATTCTGACTTTTTTTTTTTATATAAAATATGATTTTGCTCTTTTAACACGAATTTTGTGATAATAGAATATACGTGTTGCTTTTTTGATAACTTGCCTATTAAAAACCTCAAATAAACAAAACGTTCAGGAGCACTGCTATCATCTGGTTGATTTCTCACATTTGAATTACGTGTGTTTCGGTCAGTAGAAGTTCTGGCATGCTCCTGTCTTTCTTCCCTAAATCTGGCATATCGTGTGTCTTTATTGTATTGTAAAATTTTCCTCGTCCACGCACATAGACAACACATTAAACATAAACCAAACGTACTAGCAATTACTATTCCAATAATTACTCCGGTAGATCTAAAAATAGAATAATAGTTGTATGACGATGAATAAAAATAAAATTGAGAATTGAAGTGGGGAATGTGTCAAAGAGACAACAAACCCGGCCGTTAGTTTTTTCGTTTGAATTTTTTTACAATCTTTTGTCATTTCGGGGCCTTTTATAGGTGACTATATGCGGTATGGGCTTTGCTCATTGTTTAAGGCCGTACGGTGACCTATAGTTGTTAATTTCCGTGTTATTTTGATCTCTTGTGGAGAGTTGTCTCATTGGCAATAATACCACATCTCCTTTTTTTATATACAAACAGCAGAAAACAGTCGAAGGCCACCAATGCCAGTTTCTAAATGTAGGACAAGAAATGAAAAACAGAATATTCGTGATACGTTCGGGGAAAAGCAAGTTCAAAAGAGACTAAACTCATTATTGTTAGTGTAGAACTGATATAAAAAAAAAATGCTTTTAGCTTGATTCTGTTTTGTCAAAACAAGCAAACAAACATCGACAATGAATTACTCACTTGCAAGTAAATAATTCGAACCTTATTGGTGACATCCCATTAGTCCGACAACCATTATTCCGACAGCCCATTACTCCGACAGCCCATTATTCCGACAGCCCATTACTCCGACAGCCCACTATTCCGACAGCCCATTACTCCGACAGCCCATTATTCCGACAATGCATCAGTCTTGTGTGTTTGGGAAAATTTTCTCTAAAAAGACCAACTCTGTTCTCTTTAATATTTGGGGTTGTCCGTTTTGATTCCAATCATTCTGTCCATGAGGGATATTTGTCTCATAATATTGGAGTTGAAACACATGCTTGTTTCAACTTCTCAGTCCTTACCCTCGACGCAGACGACACAGACGACGACATAATACCATTATACGATATCTAAAAAAAGTGTTGCTGTCGTATTAAGACAAATATGACGGACAAGAACATTTCGGCAACTTCTACTTAAAATAGTCATGAGGAAAAGTGATATCGGCCGGGTCAGTGACTGTATATGACATAGAAATATACAGTCAACGCAAATTTGACTGGTAAGAAATCTAAGAAATGTGCGACATTCTTGTCCTGCTTGTGTCTTTGTCAAATTGTCTAATTGTGAAAACTTAGTACATTTGTAACGTGCAGGGGTCCTACACGCCAGATGGTACTTTGTGTACCCGTAGATCCGTACCAGGGTTACTTCCCTGGATTTGTTGTGTATCGTTGGCTAACCCTTACAAATGGTAACGTGTTTCCTGAACTAATTCAACCTTAGATATAAAAGCCTAACAACAAGTAACAAAAGATTACTTCCGGTAAGTATACAAAATGGAACCCTTAACCTAACAATGGAGTACAACACAAAGGACGCTTAATTGGAGCTGTGACTTAACCTTAATTCAAAATTAGATATATGACTATTAACCTATTTGCCTTACAGTACTTTAGTTCTTTGATTCAAAGGTAATATGGAAATATGGTTTCCAGTGCGCCCCTGGTCCTTATTCAGGGCCAAGGTGTCACTGGTCCAAAGGGACAGTATCACGTTGTCATCTTATTTATTATATACCACAGGACAATATGTCACCACCTTATTCAGATAGTACAATTGGCTCTTGCTTATAAAAGTTTAACCAAAGGTCCTTGGTAAGCTACTTCTTATTCAGAAATAGTTATAATTACCTTTTCTTTAGTCTTCGCTTGGAGCTCTGACGACCGAACTGATTAACGTTGCGAGAAACTCTACTTATATACTAGAATAATCTCTAACCAAATTGCATATTATCTCTAAACAAAAATAAATATATTCCGTATTACTGTTACGTTTTAATGTAACTCCTATAGTAATTCAATATCAAGCACTTAATTTTCAACTAGGAAGGATCGGAACCAGTACCAAAACTTCGGAAATCGTTTTCCGTATTACAACCGTAATTAGCGTACTCCATTAAGATACGAAAGTGAAAGGATTTAAACATTTGCCGATTTCCTAATAGATAAACTTAGAACTTCTTAACATAATTAAGGTAACTGAATAATATTCGTCACACATTATGTGTTTTATGGCAAACTTGACATTTATTTTTCATTTAAAGATTGTGTTCAAGAAGAAAAATATTTAGATATCGATTTTAAGAAAGGTACTTCATATGTTAATTAAGAATCGGTGCTCACCCATTACATTAAGAATTGAAAATGTCATATACTCAAAAAATCGTATTGTACAGCTGAAAAGTTGAGGATGAGCGTCATTTTTCAATCGAATGCTCACTTCATAATAATTTGAGGGAGGAACTCTTTTAGCACATATCTAGCACATGTCAGAACTTTAAAAAGTTAAATAAATCTTCGATGTTTAATAACACAAGAAAACTTTACTATTAAGGGGGAAAATGATTATTATATTGTTAGTTCTTTTGAATTATGTAGTGCATGCCTTGATAAGGACTGTTATTTGATATCAATGTGTTGAGGTTTTTTCTATTTTGTTTTGGCTCCGATTCTGACTTAGGCGTATGGTGCTATAAATATAATATTATCATACTAGTATTGTAAAGTCTTAATGTTGACCCAATCATTATACCGCCGCTTCGAAAAAGCGGGGGTATACTGTTTTGCCCCTGTCTGTCCGTCCGTACAACCGTCCATCCGTCAGTCACTCAGTCAGTTCATCCATCCGTTCCATGAATATTTTCGTTGCATTTTTTTTTATGAACTATAATTCAAGGATTTCTGAAAGGTTTATTGAAGTTGGCTATATCGTGTGACGCGTTTTCAGATTCATTGTCAACAACTTCCTGTTTACCGAACACCTTTCACATGACAGCCAAGTTAAAAATGTTCGTCACATTGTTCTCAGGAACTACAATACAATGATTTCTGAAATTTGGTTTCAATGTTTATACAAGTCAGCTATACTGTGTGATGCTTTTTCAGATTCATAACTCAACAACGAAATTTTTGAGCGGGGGAATCATCAGTAGTTTGCACTATCACTCGTTGTTCTTGATTTATATGCTCTTTATAGACCCTTTAATTTGGAAAATGAAATATTCTTTTCTGTTCTATTCTATATACAGATTTCGAAATGAGTATATAGAAAGTATTCGAACTACCTAAGCCTTATTTTATATATACGGAGTTATTTTTTAAGATATGTTATTACATATTTAAAAGTAATAATACAGACACACAAATTTTATTTGACCCTAACACCCTGATACTTGTCTTGATAAGTGTCGGACTTATGGGTTGTCGGAGTATTGGGCTGTTGGAGCAATGGGTTGTCGGAGCAATGGGTTGTCGGACTATTGGGTTGTCGGACTAATGGGTTGTCGGACTAATGGGCTGTCGGACAAATGGGCTGTCGGAATAATGGCGTGTTAATTCGACCTCCTTGAATTAAATACCTTCGCTAGTGATGGGTTACGCATGAACTAGGTGTGTTCAACTATTGACAAGAAAAGGATGCGTCAATATTGAAAGCGAACAAGGGCAAACCATGGTTTGACTGAATCGATATACAAAAACACATTTTTTTATGTTTTTAACCTATGATATGAAATCAAACAGACCTTGAAAAATTTAATAGCACGAGTTCGCTATCTATGTTTTTGCTTATTTTGGGTTATATGATCGTCAACAGTCTTCTGAGATCACCTCGATGTGAGTGGCATCTAGACTAAAATACCCATGAAGTGTTGGTACATATGAGCAAGTTTATGCATCGTATATTGTTTATTTTAGACTTTTTAACATTTACGTTTTCAGTATATCATCAAATATGAACACTTGAGTCAAATCAGTGAACATGGCAGTTGATGTCCCTTTAAAAACCGTTTCAGATATCTAATGATAATGAAAGAATTACAAATTACAATTTTTAAATTACCATCTTCAGATATGCATGTTCAAAATGGAAATTTACTGATGGAAAACATTTATATGATTAATATATATATCCATCTCTTTGACTTACAAGCTTATTTCCGCAGTACAGCAATTACTACTGTCGATGTTTTCGTCATAGCAACATCCATGATCACATAAAACCTTTCCACAGTATACTGGAGACTGGTGGGATCCTAAAATTTGAAAATATAACTATATTTATTTTTACATTGCAACGTGTTTGTTAATTTTATACGCATCTTAAAAAATAAAATTGTGCTTGAAAATGCATTTTTACTTTTTATCTATTTTATGTCTGGAATATAATTCGTCTTCAATTTTCTTACTTACTTCTTCACGGGTGTCATTCGGTTTATCGACAGAAATGATCGTGAAAGAATATCTAACGGCGGTCAAGTATTGCGAGACGATCGTGAAAGTTCTGGTAACGGATCGTGAAAGACATTTAATCGAGAAGACATATGAAAGGTCAATACATATTCTAATTTAATTAATTACACAGACAAATTTACGACAAAATAAAACTGTCTGTCAAAATGGTTCAACATTATGATCAGTATGTGAGAATATCCAGTTTTAAAAGTACATAGTTATTACAAAACAACAAAAGGCAGATTGCTTCTCGACATTTCAGTGACATAAAAAATGTAAACAAACATGATTTTTTTCACAAATTCAACTAGAAAAACTACTTTAATACGAACAAGGGCATTTTGTTTGAATTAAACAAATGGTTCTCATAGTTATTTTGTATAAACATAATCTGAAACTTGGTAAATAAAGTACTATTTACACAAAAATTGATTTTTCGGATCGTGAAAGATCACGTACCGCATTTTTGAAGATCGTGAAAGTGGTCGTGAAAGATCTGATGCTACGAAGACGTTCAAATTATTCTTCAATTACAATGTATATCATAATTAATATTTGTTATTTATATTGAGAAAAGCTATATAGGTCAACATCCTCAATAGGTTTAAGCTTTTCAAAGTATTAATATTTTCAGAAAATGAAATATGTAAAATAGTTGGATGATTGTAGGATGAAGCTTTTTATTGTTATGTGAAGTACTCACTTATTACGAGTTATAGGATACCCACATTTTGTATATTGGATCCTATAAACTACATGTCCGTCAGACAGGATTCACCTGACCCCGAATTTGCCTTATTTCATGGATGAAGATTCATTTTTGTGGTCAAGTCCGTATCGCGGATTCGTTAAGCTTTAGGATAACTGTCCGTTGTTATGATTGTGAGGTGTACATTTTCGACTTCTGCAAGGTTTCAAATAACATCGAACCCATTATCATGCATCATTCGGCAATGCTCGTTTTATGTTGTCTAGCCTTTTGGATATATACCTGTATGCTATAGCGCCATGTTATTTCGTGTATGGTGTACATGTCTGTCTACATGTTTCATGTATGACCATGATGACGTCAATTGTATTTGATATATTGAATAATAGCACTGAAGATGTCTATGTCTGGCTGTCGGTCAGGGTTCATATACTTTTGACCTTATGTTTCGAATTAATTTGCCAAGCATAACTTTTGTCAGTTTCTAAGGCACTGTAACGATCGGAACACATTTATTTGGTCTACGGGATATTTGTAGAGATCTGTATGTCATGGTTCATCTGACCTTGCACTCTTTTTAGGAACCATTGACAATCATAATTTAAAAAAAGAAGATGTGATATGATTGCCAAAGAGACAACTATCCACAAAAAAAACCCAAAATGACACAGACATTAACAATTATAGGTCACCGTATAGCCTTCAACAATTAGCAAAGCCCATACCGCATAGTCAGCTATAAAAGGCCCCGATATGACAATGTAAAAACAATTCAAACGAGAAAACTAACGGCCTTATTTGTATAAAAAAAAATAAACGAAAAACAAATATGTAACACATAAACAAACGACAACCACTGAATTACAGGCTCCTGACTTTGGACAGACACATTAATAAATAATGTGGCGGGGTTAGACATGTTAGCGGGATCCCAACCCTCCCCTAACCTGAGACAGTGGTATAACAGTACAACATAAAAACGAACTATAAAAATCAATTGAAAAGGCGTAACTCATCAGATGGGCAAAAATACATTAAGTGCATTAATCGCATTTGACACTTCTAGTAAAACCCTTGATATTATAGACGTTCCAAAAATTAACTATCATAAGTAAAGCAGACGAGACATTACAGCATTTGTGCTCTGGTATTATATAGTCTGTAGTATATAGTTAAATCAATCCACATCTGCGTTGTATATACAGAACTTAAGAAAGTACTGTTGCACAAAATGTTGGTTATCGTTCAATCTCAAATTACTCATGAAAGATGCTGTTTTGCTGTAATTTTTTGTTTGATGGATATCATTTTGGTTTAAACGTTGCATATCCATATTATTGGCTAAATAGTGTCGGTCTGCCTGAATTGCACTTGGCCGATTCTCAGAGCTAAATCTTTCAAACTTATTTAGAGACGTTTTTAGTTGGTGTTTTTTTTAACTTTCGAGGTAAAGTGTTGAATAAAAAAAAATAGTTTTAATGTTCATCCTTATTAAAATAGTTACAGGCTTCAACCAGTTGCAGGTGTATCAAATGGTAAAAGAAATACTGATTTCTGATTACTAGTAAGAAGTCTTGTCACGCATTATCTTTCACGATCAAAATAATGCGTTGCCTGAGCTTTCACGATCAAGTTTGATGGATATTCAACAAATTTAAGGTTTTCATATACAAATTAATGCTTTTAAGAGAAGAACATACCTTAATTTTACTGCACTATCAGATACACCAAAGATTAAATTTCAAATATATCCCGATAAACTGAAAAATCACCAGTATAGGTACAAAAAGCGTGTTATTTGTAATTAAATTCATAGACACGCATTGCGCCTTTTGTGTTTTTTCAAAAAGTACTTCAAATTTTCTTTATCTTCTTTCACAGTTATGTTGAGGAAGTTAAACCATTTTGACAGACATATTTTTTTGTTCGGATTTGTTCCGCGTTTTGAAAATTAAGCGATTTTTTCAAAGATTCTGAACTAGAATGTACATTAAATGTCTTTCACGATCCGTTACCAGAACTTTCACGATCGTCTCTCAATACTTGACCGCCGTTAGATATTCTTTCACGATCATTTCTCTCGATAAACCGAATGACACCCGTGTTCTTGTCTTAATGCATTTATGACTATTGTAAACATTGATTAAATTTGAATTTGGAAAATTGGTACATTAAATATATATAAAACAGGAAAACTTGTTTCGATTTTAATACATGAAACTATCTCAGGTTCATTATCTATTACTCTGAACACGTATTCCATGTAAATTTGTGTCTTTTTCAATGTTGGAAAAGGTGTTAGCTTATTAAACTCTTAACTGTTCGTAAAACATGTGATAATTCAATTTGGCATGTTACATGTACAAAGGTAGTCTTCTTTTGTTTGTGATCAAGGAAGAAGAATATCAATTTCAGGTACGTTCCATACACCTGATGATTTCCGTGTAAACATTCATTATTAGGTACATATTTGTTCCTTATATTTGAGAAAAGCCTTACGTTTCCCCTTAAAACAGAGAAAATCAGAAAGAAGATTGGAACGGGTGTATCAGTATGAAATTATATGTATTATATGTCTCTGGTTTCACATACTAGGTATTTTTTTTTTTATTAAACGGTACAAATGTAGTGTGTATAGTATAGTGCATTTTTGTATTTTCATTCGGTTAGGAAGAATAAGGCTTAGATTTTACATAAAACTTATATAATAAAGTGATACATACCTTTGATATAAATCAAAACTACAATGCAATGATATATTGTACATATATAATACGCCATTTTTGAGTTATTCAAACGTGACAACGAATAATTGAATAGAAAAGAATTAACTTCCTGCTTGAGTAAAAAAGTAAAAAAACATGTTTACTACAAATACATTGTTCTCATCTTACAATATTATATATACCACATGACCAAATAGCCCCTGTTTGATCAGTGACTGCGCAACCTCCTTTCGCACTGAGACTGTGTTGTCGATTATACTGGATCCTTTCCCGTGTCATTCTTAAACTGTTTTAGCAACTGGAATTTTCAGCCTTGTCCTCCTTTTTTTTCGATTTGTATTGTTCCTCTTGATAAATGATTTAATTCATGTAACATTTAAGTTTTTATTTTATTGAAATCACTATTCATATTTGATATGACGAATCCTACGGAATTTGTGATGAAACTTATTTTTAATTATATTCTAGACAATTAAACTATTATAATTTTAGTGTATAGAAGGGTATATGAATCAGTATATCCAACTAATAGAGCCACCACGTCACTGATTTGATAAAGTTCATATTTGACCAAAGAATAATTGCATGTTGTTGTGATTCACAACGGTAGCATCTAGAATCTATAATATTTCACTGTGTTCATAAAAAAAAGATGTCCTCTCTTTAAGTACGTAAATGTGCATCTTTTCAAGGTTTTTATTTGTTTCTATTTCAGGTAAAAATTAGTTTATCTACCTTAAAATTAGTTACAATCATTATGTTTACATTTGAATCCATACGGTGATGCCTATTTAAAAGGTCTTAAAAGGTCTTAGGTTATTTTGTATATTTTGGGTGAGTTAATTGTTCTCTTTGGACACTTACCCTATTTCCATTCATTTTCTATATCGTGACATGTTGATGTTTTCGTTGTTTTTTTATTTCTTGATTTTTTTTGTCCTGATTTGGTTTTGCTTTAGTTCAAGCTCTTCGACAGTTACTTAAGCTTTTTTTTGTAATATTCTGGCTTTATGTCATATTTATTGTCAGAATTGCATCTTGTGTGGTTATTTATTAAGGTTTATGTTTTTAGTAAGATATTATTAATATTTCTATTTGACAATACCATATTACATGTATTTGTATCTTGCTTGAGTCAAATCAGAACATATTGAACAAGAATTGAAAATTGGAACTCGGTATATTACTATCGAGAAGATGGATGGTTGGATGGATGTTATGTGATCCAGTGGCAAGTTGAGTGCAGGAAGAGGACATGATACTCAGATAGAAATACAATGTAATTAACCTATTTTGTACAGAACTAGACCAATAATGCACTGAGCTACTTTTTTAACATGCTAGTTCACCATAAGGGGAGAATCTGCTATAAGACATGTCCCTCTGCATGACCAGGTACCTTCAGACTGAACAGTCTATGTTATTTCTCCTTAATGTTGTGTGCTGAGGGAATAATCAGAATACGACCACTTTTCCAGTCTTATTTCTCATAAAAAAATTTCCAATCATATGCCCATTGTTAGATTTTTAATGGTTAAATAAATTAATTGACCGATTTCTTTTTTTTTTGTATACATTAATCATGCTGCAATTCCATTCACTTGTAATGTGTGTATTGTGAATAGTAACTTAGGTATTCATAACTTTTGTACTCTTTCCTATAAACTTTAACTGCAGAGCGTATTTTACTAAAAAAATATATGAAATTTGGTGTTACAATATTTAGGCATCCTGTTAACGGGGAGTTGAAAGGGTGAGATATTAACTACATTACTCAGTATAGCGTGTTCACATGAGGACTGATGACTTTAAGAAACTCTTGATTTGTAGTTCCTCAGAAAACTGTGATAGATTTGAATCTTACAGACATACATTTTGTAAAAGTATAAAAATATAAAGACTGATTTCCTACAGACTGATTAATGTCTGACGGAGGTCATTTGGTACATATATAAACCTTTTTTAATTTTTGAACATACATGGTTTTCTTATCAAAATTGATTTTTTTGACTGAATAAAACAAGCTTAGGAACTCAAATTTTTAATTTTATCTTCTTATCAACTGCAATAACCTCCATTGCAAATACAATAAACAGTAGTCTTAAGATTGAACAGCATAAAAGAGTAAAAAAAATGTGTTTTTCTCTCTCTCAATTTGATGTTTTAATCACTGTTTCTTTCATAATTCTCCTTCAATGTTATTTTCCACTGCTCTTCCAATGCATGTGATATATATCTTTGCCAACTTGTTTCTGGAAAGGAAAAAGTGGATTATAACATTTATCATTTTTGTTTAAGTTCAATAATAAGATCAAACATAGGTCAACCATGACATAATGTGAATCAGTGTTCATGCATTGCTAAAGGTGGTATAACGTTAATTATACAAGGTTCATATTATACATGGAGAAAATTGAGAAAAAAAAGAATGGAATAATTTTTATTTACCTACTTGAAAACTGGCCTTGAAGTCATAAAACTTTCGAGTCATTTTTTTACTTATACTCCAGACTGAACAAATCAACCAATCAAAATGCTGGATTTCATGTTTCGAGCACGATTTTTTTGTGCTCCGAGCACTGAGTAAAGTTTTATGACTTCAACCCCTGATCTAATACGATTTGGAGAAGAATTTTAGCGCCCCAAGTCTGGGTTCATGGCAAATTTCCATGTTTTCAATACGGGCTGCACTTTAACATTCTTAAATTGTTTTGTTATAAATTAGGTCGTTATTTTTTTTTTTTACATTGAATTGTTTCAAATATCGTTTATGTCTTGATCTTTTGTAGCCGACAATACGGTATACGACAATACTTTTCTCATTGTTGAAGTCTGCACAATTGTATATTATTGTTCACATCCACATCACATCAAGTTTGGTGGATAGTTGTCTCATTGGCAATCCTAAAACTTTCATTATTTTTTACACTATACAGCAGTTTAAAAATAAAAAAAAAAGTATTCTTTTTGTGGAATTTTTCATTATAAGTACCAGTGGCAATTCTCATTATTTATCTTTTAAATCTGTTATTCAGATTCAGAGAAGGAGATCTTTGTTTATATTTCCTTTAGGTTCCTAGATTAAACTATGTCCGGCTGTAACACTCATCTTTGGATTGTCACCAACACACATATGTATTAACATAATCTGATTATTCGAGCACAATATCAATGCAATCTGTGAAACAGTTAACCGAGAAGTTGTGTGTACGGATATTCACTTCCCATAGACTTCTTTGTTAACTTAAGGTGGTACCCAACACTTGCACTAAAATTAATTTGGCTCGTTTAATTTTTATAAAATTTTGTCAAAGTACTTTAACAAAAATATAAAAATTTCAAAAATTTTGAACCAACCGTTTTGTCAGAAAAATTACACTGGTTATATAGCAGTTTGACAAACACCAATTTTTATCATTGAGAAGCTTTATATTCCCTTTACAACACAACGTAATCAAAACGTTTAGCTGACTTTACAGAGTTATCTCCCTGTAGTGTTAGGTACCACCTTAAATGACATCTTTCAATTATTGTAGAATTGTATTGCTGCTCTTTATTCTTTTGAATTTGCTCGTTGTTGGTTTGTTGTCCCATGAACACACTACAACATTTCATGTTATTGAAATAAAATAATAGGAAAAACTGCAAATATTTACTTAAAAAAATTATAATTGAGTGTAAAGCTATACCTACCTTTCAAATTATTTCAATGTTCTACTGTCACCTTTCATACCAGTTCTATCTCTATCATGTATTTTATCTGTTCATTACAGTTTTTAGTTGTTGATCTATAAGACTTTATTTTCCTCATAGACTTAGTCTGTGTGTTCTGGTGGGATCCATTTTTAGATGCCTATAACAATAGATACTGCATCAAATATTTTGCATGAATTTATAAAAAGTTGTTTTTCGCAACACTTTATAAATTGTCCTTTGAAAAAGTACATCATGAGATAAAGATTGTATCCATGATTTACAAAATGCTGTCAAGTGGTTCGGAACAATTGACACATACGTTGGACATAAGGACAAGATTTTTTCCATATATGAACACATTCTACTATAGGAAATGTCAACAGAAGTGCAAGTCTGTCATCATGAAAGATAATGTTTATGTGATACAGTAAAAACAGTAAAAATATTGATAGTAAAATTGTGCGGGATGTATTATTTTGAACAAATGTGACAGTGAGATTGGTCACGTTTGATCGGAAGCCTCATAAAGAAAGAGAGTGCCATGATCTCTGCAGGTTAAGAACTATTGCAACAACTCTTTGAGGGGCCGTGAGGGGCCTTCGGTGGCCTTTTGTCTGAACCTGCAATGGGCAAATTCCTGTCCCTATTGAATATGCTTTCATTGTCCAGTGGCAGTCCAAGTTTCTTTGACCGGCTTCTTTCACCCTAGATGACATCTATATATTACAGGACTTACCTATTGTACTTATATAACAATTGTTTTGAACATGCATGTAATATTTGCCACTGGACATCAAGCACATTTTTGATACATGTACTTTATGAATGCTATTTTTTTTTAGGAATCTCAGTAGGATTATTTTTAACTATTGGGATAATCCTCTTGAAATAAAGATTTTTATACAAAATATTGCTCAATAATTATGTGTCGGTTTAATCGTGTGTCGTTCCAATGTGTGGTCGGACTAATAGGGCGTCGAGCTATTGGGCAATCGGACCAATGTGGTGTCGGACTAAAGGGGCGTCGGAATCATGGTGCTGCCCCCACAGAGCTCTATGGAGCTTTGAACCAACATAAATTCAATCATTGACCAATAAAATAAATATATATCTAAAAAGTGTATGTACACGATCTCTTCATATAAATTTCACATGCAGTTTCATTTGCAGTAAGAAAACTAAGACAAGACCGGTCCAAACAGGAAGATTTAGAAGGCAAAAAAAAAATAAAATGTGCAACTTATAAAAGGTCTTGATGTGGTTTGTTCACTTCTGTATTGTGTAATATTCTATATCATTTTTCACTATTTATTATAATTTTGCCTGTTATTCTCTTTTCTTTATATTAAAGCACCACACTATTATCGATTATTCATTGCTTCTTTCTACTTTATAACAACAATGGAAATGATATGAAAGACCGCCATTTTGAAGTTGCATTAACTTCGTGAAAAAAAGGACATTGGAAAATTGTTTCTTGGTCTATTCTCGCACTGTTTGAGGCAAAATTTATGACTTTCTGTCTCTTTAGTTTGTATATTATTATTAAAAGAATATATATATATAACACAAATTGGCCGTCTTAAAACAAATATGTTGAACATTGCGTCTGTTATTTAATCTCTTTTAAAGAGAAGGAAAAAATTAAGATTAAATATAATTTACAGTTCTAAGTGTAAAAAAATATGAACTAAGTCTTAGAAGTTAGATGCATGATTTTTGTTATTAGTTGTTAGTGGCTTTGAACTACATGTAGCTGTCAGTAACTGCAAGTACTCTCAGATCTGTATTTAGCGACTTTTTTTGTTGGGATATACAAGTATCCGGCAACGTCCATTATGTTTTTATTAGATGTATTTCTATTTGTATTCATCTGATGAGTTAAATAAGCCTTGGTGTGTTACATATTCATTGTTCGTTCTTTTTTTTTTTTTTTTGTACGTAAATAAGAACGTTAGTTTTCTTGTTTAAACTGTTTGACATTTGTCATTTCGGGGCCTTTTATAGAGCTCTGACTATGCGACATGGCTTTGCTCATTATTGATGGCCGTATGGTGACCTATATTTGTTAATTTCTGGTCATTTGGTCTTTTGTGAGGAGTTGTCTCGTTGGCAATAATACAACATTTTTTTATAAAAAAAATATAGATATTTAAATCTAATGTTCTGTTGCCCCTTATGAACCTCGTTTGAACTAAATTCTTGAAGGGAAAGACATTTTTTTGTATAAATGTCAACAGAATACAGAATCGACATGCATATGAACCAAATGTAGATTTCAACACAGTGACACACTCAGAAAAACATCATACATTGACATTGTTAATATGCCTGATGCTATCTGTGATGAAGCCTGAAGGTCTAGCATGTCTAGGGAGCCTGTAAAAGTTAATACAAAATTCCATGTTCATGGAGGGATAAAAGTTTTATCCTTTCAACTTTAGGAGCAATCTCTATGACTCTACCAGACTTACATTTTAAACGTTTTTATTGAATGCATTTTCTTAATAGTTACACGAAGTGTGTATTTGTGTTCTGAAACTAATTATTGATTTAGAACTCAAAAAAGAGCATTGAAATAGGCCTAGTTTTTTTCAAAAAAGAAGACAAAATATCCCGGCAAAATATATGATCTGACCAAATGTTCACAAAATAAAACTTGTGATGGAAGAAGACATACATTTGAAAAACATACATGAACAATAGCAATCCGTAGATGATTCGAAAAGGATCTGCATCCATCTCTGACTTGTCGTAACAATCGTCTGTTTCTGTAACTTTAAGACTTTCTGCAAGTGGCTGCAATATTTTCTCTGCTGTTGTCTCAAAATTTTGCCGTTGATGTTATTATCTTAATCAACGTTATTTTTGCACTCGCACTGACATTTCAACAGTTCAACAGTTCAAACTACTCCTGGATTCAACGTAAAGGTATAGTACATTGAATATTTTAAAACTGAGAAAATTGTAGCATTATATCTAATTTAAAACATATAACGTTAGCCAAAGTAGGAGAATACGCGTTACACAGTGGCGAACCCCTGGGGTTCCGCCTCCGGGGGTTGGAACACCAAATTATTTTGGACGTTCAATGCATTTTGGACATTTAGTTGGAACCCCCCTTTTTCCCTTTATCTCGAATGTTTGGAACCCTCTTTTAAAAAACATGGGTGGATCCGCCCTTGAACATATGATTGGATAAAGGGAGGTGGGGTACACCCATCGGCGTATCAAGGGGAGGGGTCCGAAGGTTGGACCCCCCTTTTTAACGATTAATGCATAAATTTGAAAAGGGAAATTTATTTGGAAACCCTGACTCAAGATTTCGAACCACCTTTTAAAAATGTGGTTCCTATTTTGACTCGATTTTTGTATATCGATACTTCATTTTATTTGGGAAACATTTTGCTATAATACAAGTCCAACATTGTCCCAGGTGCCTATATTATACAAAATTATTTCATCTCGCCACATGGACTGTTGTGTGTAGGGGGTTGCTGTTCAGTTGTTGCTGTATATGATAGAATTGTGTTTATTTGAATCTTTTTACTATAAGTGATCTCATTTGAAATGTTTTTACACTAACATTTTTGTTACTTCGGTTTTTTTTTTTTAAATATTTTTGTTAGCATACTATGCGATCTGGGCAATGCGATATATGGGTTCTCTCATTGTGCATTTGTTGTGGTAACAATCATCCCACAGTCTTCCTATTTTTATATTGTAAAGAAGGATGTCTGTAAAATATTTAAGTTTCTAATTTTGTTTTGGTACTGGCTATGGTTACATTGAAATGTAACAGTCATAAAAAAAGTCATTGTTACAATGAAGTTTAGGCTAATTGCCGGAATGCAGGCCTAGAGTTGACTAAGGAACTGCATGCTTACTTACGAATGTAACAAGTACTATATATACCATGGTTCTTACGAGTTAACATATTTAAACAAACGAATCCGAATGATGAGTTTGTTTAAATATGTTAATGAGTAAGACACATGGTATATAAAATTTGTAATATAAATAAAATGATTGACAGCTTGAAGACCTTGAACTTTTATTTGAAACTGATCACGTTACAGTTTTATCCAATAAAATAGAAGCTCGCGCAAGTCCCTTTTGCGCCTCTAGCTTGTATGCCATTAATTTATTAGAGCCCCAGAATTTGCAGAAAGTAAAGAAAATGTCGGATTTCCCCGATTTTTTAGTTTTGCGCCCCGTGTATGATCGTATACGCAGGTAATTTCGTTATATTATCAAATTGAACAATAATGTCGGATTCTGCAACAAGGATTAAATAATTATTCTAATGACGGTAAGAATTGTTTTTTCTTTCTTGGTTTTCAAGGTATCATACAAATAAATCATATTTTACAGGTTGTTAATCTCATTGAAATTGCATATTTATGTTTATACATTTAAAGTTTTCGTACAAACTGCCGTTATTTTATTAACTGGATTGTTAGATTATTTATTCAAACACAATTTTAACGATAAAACATTAAACAGTGGCGGATCTAGGGAGCGTAGATAGTTTACCCTATTTGTTCGCAAAAAGAAACATGTTTTTTTTCACCCCCCCCCCCCCCCCCCCCTCCCACACACACACACTTTTTTATTCGCAATTTAATTAAATTTTCGTAAAGGAAATGGTACTACATTGTAGTATTACATTTTAATTATTTTTTTTTCAAAAATGAGAGAATAATTTTCCAAAATTAAGGCAACTCGTAACAATCCTATATAGTTTGAAAAAGGTTCTTAAGATGTGGTGATTTATTGGTTTTGTTATAAATGAAAACAAATGAAGATCTTTTGAACTTTTACGTTTTTCGGTTTCCTAAATATTTCAGAGGCAGATACCTTTAACAAAAAAAAAAAGGGTGGAGCTTCAACCATGGAATAACATGAACATGAATATTTTGTACCATAGCTATGCTCCGCCTTCGTTCCTTTAGATTCTAGTTGAGTAGCATATCTAATTAGCAAAGTATGTTAATTTGCATACAATATACGTAACCATGGTTTTCCGTAAACACACTTTTTAAGCGAATTATTGCATTAAAACATCAAAACAAAAAATACAATTTATGTTACAATGATATTTATGTCTACGGTTACATTGTGTTAATGTTACGTACATGCACTCCAATGAAAACTTTTTTTTACAATATTTTATACATTGTTTTAATTTCAATTTGATTGACAGTTTCCACAAAACCAGTATGTTGTTTCAATCCGATGCATTTTTGGCCTGGTGAAACCACTCTAGGCAGCCATCACTAACGAGTAATTGGAAGGGGGGAGGGGGGGGGGGCTCAGTGATGCATTTATATATAAGAAGATGTGTGTGGTATAAGTACCAATGAGAAAAGTCGCCTGTACATATCAGTCGCAATTTGTAAAAGTAAACGATAATAGGTCAAAGTACGGCCTTCAACACCCTTGGCTCACACCGCACAGTAAGCTATAAAGGGCCCAAAAATGACTAGTGTAAAGGGAAAACCAACGGTCTAATCTATACAAAAACGAGAAACACTTATAAACCACATAAACAGACGACAACTAATGGATCCCTAAAACATTACTAGTGTGAAACCGCATTCAAACGGGAAAACCAAAGGTCTATTAAATCTTTATGAAAACGAGAAACGAGAAACACTTATGAACCACATCAATAACGGCAACTACTGAATAATAGGACAATAACAATTTTTCTTTATTGTTACATATCCCCAAAACGTGTCCGTTAATTTTAGAATGTGTACAGTTAAAAACGCCAGAATATTTCAAAAACTCATATACCCCCAATAATACTCTGTTAAGTAAAAAACGTTTACCGCAATTCAATATTAATGGTGTGGGATAGTCTGTGCCAAACTGTTTTAGGGTTTGTCTGACCGAAAGAGAAATTTGAACTTTTCTACTACATATTCAAACAAAAAATCTTAAGAGTTCTGTCTGACCGAATGATTTTTTGTCTGACATTTTGTCGGTCAGACAGAGTTTGGGATACACTGCCGGGTGGGGTTACGATAGAACCCTTATTGTTCGGTTGGATTATAAAAAAAAAATGTCAAGCAGCTTCCAAAAAAATCTGGAGGAAAGGTTTAGTAATCCGTACAGACAAATGTCCAAGATATGCTACACTGTGCACATTTACTTCTGCTTGAAGACACAGACCCCTGGTTTATAAAAAAAAATTAAAAAAAAAATTGCACAATGAAAAGTCATTTTTATTTGAAGCGATTTTATGATTTTTTTTTATCAATATGATTATTATTATAATAAAGTTCAGACAGAGGTACTTCATAATAAAGTTCAGACAGAGGTACTTCACAATTAGGAAAACTAATACATTTTATATTGTATTTTTCCCCCGGTGCTTCAATGTATGTCATTTATAAGCATTAGTTTTGTTCAACATAGGTTATTCATAACAAGCATAAATGCAGGCTAAGTTTACAACACATAATTAACTATGGATTGCTTAATGTCTGGTGCCAAATATGTCATGCGTATTTAGAAAAAAAAAACATAAACATTGCATTTATTAAGTTTTGTTAAGTTTAAATCATCGTTTAATTGTGAGTAAATTCTTTTGCTATAATATTATCCGGTGATGCCCAAAATATCTTCTACAAAATGTATGTCTATGAGGGTATTGCACGACCGGTTTCCCGCAAAAGTAGTTTCTGTGTTAAAAAAAAAAGACACAATTAGACGTTGATAAACAGAACACATTTTGGCGCCCCTGCAATTTGACTTGTTTATCAGATCATTGACGTCACATGGACAAGTTTTGGGGGAATCGGACACGTTTCTGAGTGCTACATATGTACGTTAAATAAGAATTTCCACTTCAATCTATTAAACATTAATGTACTTTTGTATTTATAAAGTAATGAGTGTATATTTAAACGTCTTTTGTCGTTGTTTCACGAATCTTATTATATAGAGCACATACATAGATTGATGGTTAAAGCTACATTTGTACACGTGCATGAAATACTTGCCACTAGCAAACACCAATACTTTGATGATGATGAATTGGTTCATCATATTTTCCTCTTTTTTTTATTTAGCAACAAATTTCAACTTTATATATATAAGTACGTCTGAGTCAGTGACAACCCTACAACAGATGTATCCATCGGATCGCCATCAATGATGGTGATACATGGCTGTGTACATAATGTATATACAACTCGTCTAAACATCAACCCAACAATGTTAGATCTGTAAATTTGCTTTCGCAAAATTTTTTGTTCTTCCCTCGCCGGGATTCGAACCCATGCTACTGTGATATCGTGACACCAAATCGCCTGCACTGCAGCCGTCCCGCTAGACCACACGACCACCTGGGCTCTCAAAAAAAGAGCTTTCGGTGGGCATGTGTTACCTTTCCACGTCAGTTTTAATCTAACGGCGTACTACAGTACATGATATATAAGGCATGAAGATGTTATTGTTACAGATCAACTAAATTATCTATAGTAAAGGATCCTACAAATTAATGTAAGATACAGTCACAGAAAATAATTATATTCATAAGTACGTCTGAGTCAGTGACAACCCTACAACAGATGTATCCATAGGATCGCCATCAATGATGGTGATACATGGCTGTGTACATAATGTATATACAACTCGTCTAAACATCAACCCAACAATGTTAGATCTGTAAATTTGCTTTCGCAAAATTTTTTGTTCTTCCCTCGCCGGGATTCGAACCCATGCTACTGTGATATCGTGACACCGAATCGCCTGCACTGCAGCCGTCCCGCTAGACCACACGACCACCTGGGCTCTCAAAAAAAGAGCTTTCGGTGGGCATGTGTTACCTTTCCACGTCAGTTAATATATATATATATATACATGTAGTATCAGTAAGTACATTTTGATGACCATTCCCTTCTATAATTGTGCATTCTTTTTATTTTTACATAACATAGAAATGAGGAAACATAAGAGTTTATAATAGTCATTTCATTTTCTTTCCTCAGAATGATTAACAGCAATGGAGACAAGAGCAGAAATGGGGATGTTCGATGTGAAAATTGAAGACCTATAAACAAAATGATATATCAATATGGCACTCATCAGAAAAAAAAAAAAAAAACAACATTTAATCATGAACCATTGAATCCTGAGTTTCGTACAAGTACCAAAAAGATGCTTAAAATGAGCTCATATTAGAACTAAAGTGTCCTCTTAAATTACCACTGTACATGTAGCAAGACACATCATATGCGGGACTAGTGTACTGAATAGAGGAAAAGTGCCAGGAAACTGACATTCTACGAAGCATTCCAAAGAAAAGATGGCAAAGGGGGAGAGCAATGAAACATGATACATGCAAAATTAATTGTTTCTTTGATTGTTTTATTTATGAACTTTAAAGGGGCATGAAAATGATAGAGATTTTTGTCACAAACTTCACATGTTTGTAAGACATTGAATGTTTTATTATATATTAAAAAATGGTTATGATAAATAAAAGAAATTCCAGTTATGATTAAAAATAAGGTAAACAAGACATTGTTTTGTGTCAATTATAATGCATTGCCTAACATAGTAATATATGACTGCATTAATTACAACATGTTTTAAGCAATAGCAAAATACCAAAAATAAACAGTGTAATCTAATCTTGTTTGATATATATGTATAAATTGTGCGCTATTATACACATTGATATTGTAAAATATCAGCCTCGAACCACAGTGTGAATCTCTCTGATGTCGAGTGCCTATTCTTTTTTCTTTACACAGAAAGACAGTCACAATCAAAATCAAGAAGTAAACAAAGAGTTACAAAACTAAAGGGCATTTACAACACCACGTTGAAAAATACACAAAAAAAAACCAACACGAACTCCATTAAAAACCGGGAATGAATTCAGGTGTTCCTAAAGGGTAAAATGCGATAAACTGCTTATCTTACTTCCTTTCTGTTGTTTTCCCCTTCACTTCAATAGTTTTTCGATAGACGAAAGAAAGCTTGATAATTTTCCTTGGTCATGTTCACGTCGCTAAAAAAATCTGCTCAGCAGGGTGATATAGTCGAAGAGAAAAACGTCACCAGATAAAAAAGGATACTAGTAATAGTAATATTGTCACATGATTATCAAACCTATTTTTGGATACCAATTGTACTGAGATGCACACTGTAAAAAAATCTCTAATGATAGACCAACACTGAATCAGACATGCCTACACAAGATAAAAATATGTCACAATTATTATGTACCATACTATACTTACCTAATTATATAAGTTTTCAGTTCCAAATATTTTTTGAAACAATACATATTCAAATTTAAAAAAATAACCACACCAAATCGACTGCTGCAAATATACATAAAGAAACAACTATTTTTCATATGGATAAGGTGCGCACTAAAAAGTAAGTTTATTACTAAAACAGTGAATGAAAATATCAACTACAAAATCAGTACCGAAACAGTACTGACGAAATCAGAACTGAATCAGTACTGACGAAATCAGCACTGAAACAGTACTGTCAAAATCAGAACTGAAACAGTACTGACAAAATCAGAACTGAAACAGTACTGTTAAAATCAGTACTGAAACAGTACTGTTAAAATCAGTACTGAAACAGTACTGTCAAAATTAGTACTGAAACAGTACTGTCAAAATCAGTACTGAAACAGTACTGTCAAAAACAGTACTGAATAAACAGAAAGTATAACATTACAAGTTTTCTGTCTTGCCGAACAGTACTGATATATACGAGGGTAGAAATGTACCAAAAAAAAAAACGTGAGTAAATTCTTGGTAGTGTATTACTAGCTCTTGCATGTTGCATTTTTAAGAAAAATATACTCATTCTACATACAATGTACGCTTATGAAGTTAGAGTATTGCTGGTAAGACGAGCAAAATTTATAGTTACAAAAGTGAAAACGTTGTTAGTATTGATTCTTGGACTAAGGTGACCAACTTTGAGGTACTAAAATTGTCTAAAAGTGAGACAGAGGAAACTGTATCGGTGGGTTTTTTTTTATTATCTAGTTCTGGACGATATATTCATGGACCTAAGCAGAAGTTTGGTTTGTTAATGGACCATTGTCAATATTCCTGAATTGGAAATTAAATGATCTAGCTTATTTGATCTTCTAGATATTGTTGGTTTTTTTTTTTGTTTGGCTTTATAACTATTTTGATATAAGCGTCACTGATTGAGTCTAATGTAGACGAATCGCGCCTCTGGCGTATCAAATTATAATCATGGTACCTTTGATAATTATTGTTATAAATTAGGCCGCAAGGTACATGTAGCTATTGCATTGTGAATTGTTTCATAATTTTCATGACGCGGCCTTTTATAACCGACCATAAGGTATGGTGTTTGCATTTTTGCTCATAACTACTATATTTGAAATTCGTAGGTATTTGTCTCATTAGCAATTATACAACATCCCTTATTTTTACATAGGAACAAAAATATCATAAAAACTGTTTACTCCTTTTTTGTATTGGTACGCAAACAATAACAATATTCCTTTGGCTAACCAATCGCTGTTTGTCTAATTAAAGTATTTATGTGAACTGCGGCCACAGAAGAGCAGATATATATTTTTCAATGAACAATCGGTATACCAATAAATTTCATTCGGTAAAGATATTGGTTTTGTTCATTAATAAAGGTCGAATGGTGTTCTAGACGAATAGTAAGAAGGTTTTATATGATTCATAAAGTCTATATTTTAGATTAAATAAGAGGTAACAAGGTAACGCTTGTCGTTTTAATAATTATATGTTGCAATTAAATTATTAAATAAGGTTACAATACTTGGATATTCAAGATGACAACGCATGCAATAATACAATGAAGATTTGAAATTCAAATATAGATTCACATTGATTACAGATTAGTACAAAAGGATGCTTTACATGTGTGTTTATCTTTTATTGACTATGTACATGCGTTCATAGAACTTTCACTTCCTTTCATGTTGTCATGAGCAAGGTTGTCGTAACTTGGTGGATAAGCTGTGTTTCCGGTACTTGGTGGGTATGCTGTATTTCCATTACTTGCTGGAATAACATTTAGTTGTTCAGTGCTGCCCATCATATTCCCATTACAAATGTACTTCCAAATGTTGGCGGAAAAGCAGTTTGAGGGTCTAAAAATGTGACATTTAATAATCAAAATTATAGCCTGACTTGCTATCATAACACACGCCACATAATCGATAATACAATACGAAACCAAAACTTTTCTCACGATCAACTATATGATCCAATCAATATTAATTTAGGGAATCTGAAGAATTTGTTTTCAGATTCGGTTGCCTTTTTCACCCTTTTTTTTAAATGATGCATTAAATTCTCATATGATAAAATATTTGAATATTAAGAAGAGCAATAGCACTTTGAATATTTTGTTTTTGTATTGTATTCACAACTTGATTTTGCATTCTCGTTCTGTGCTTCCTGTGGATAGTTGTTTTATTGGCAATAACTCCACATCAGTCTTCTTTCTTTTATGTATAAGTATGCTAGTTGACAGATAGTCTTTTTTGTTCTCTAGTTGTAAAGACACAACATTAATTTGTATATATTTATATCGCGCTGTATGAAGCCTTCAGTATCCAAAGTAAATATATTCTGTATTCTTACAAGTTATTCTTTTTTCATTTAATAGATATATAATCTGTATATACATGAAACCATTTACACGTAATTTAAACGTCTATCTTACATGTTGAGGGGGCGTTACTTCCGGGAGTTGTTATGTATGCCACTGGTTGTTGAGATAGTACCTGACCTTGCATACCTCGCTGTGCTCTCATACTTCTGCAGATACAGGAGATGATTGAAATAAAAATAGACAAACCGACGAGACTGCCAATAACTATCCCTACGGTCTCTGCTGTTGATCTATGTAACGAAAGGGAAAATGGTTCATATTTTATTAGCAGTTGATGATAGTTGAATGAAACAACTATGAAATACATGTATTTTCCTTGACACGTATAAACAGAATAGTATTTCCTCTTTGGCTTTAAATTAAATTGAGCATGGTATGAAACACAGATCAATTCATTTGATATATTGAATAATACATACAAAACATGTCATCTTTTTTTTATGTAGAATACAATAAAGCCCTTTTTGTGCTTGCATGTTACAAATCAAAACCCATCACCACTTTATATTGGAAGCTTGTGTCGTCATGAATGTAACATTTCATTTTTAAATAATGGTTAATTTTTAAAATGATTGTTGTTAGCCAATTAAAATGACGCATTGCAATGAAGCAATTATAACTTGTAATGTCATTTTGATGAAATGAAATAATGCTCGTTTCTAAGATACATACATAGTCTTTGATACAGAGTAGCTTATGTCGTAGTCATAAGATGAATAAGATGAGGAACAACATGGATTTGATGAATAACTCGAACAACAGCCATATATACAGTATTTGCTTCTAAGACTTGAAGAATACGAATAAAAGCTGTAATAACAGGTTTTACTGTACACTCCTAAAAACCAAATATTTATTTACAATTGTATAGTGTTTATATATACAGGAAAAGAAAATAAATAATGCTATATGAACGTAATGATCAGCTAATATGCATGTAGCATATTAATGTTTTCCTTGATAATACACGTGCTTATCTGGTATCAGAGTAATCTAAAATGTTCTTGTAATAACTGAATAATGTTTAGATGCATTCAACTAATGAGTAATAATCTGAACACAAAGAGTCAAGCGTTTTGTGCATCTAATTGATTGAGGAAGATTTTGTGTATGGTTCTCTTATTCATTATTTTTATTATGAATGAGCGTATAGAGGTCAATGTATAGTCGTAAACAATAGACGGTCTCTACCCAGCATGTTAAGATTCTTTTTAAAACATGTAATTCATTTATCAAAAACAAAGCAAAAAGATACACGTACAAAATCAAATTATCCGAATAACAAAACATTAAGATCAAATGAAATATTGTACCCTCTGAGCAAGTGGTTTGTTTTAACTTTCAAAAGCAAACATTGTCATTTTTTTTAATGATGTTCCTCCTTGTAATTAATTTTCCGTTTCATGTTGAAGCATTTCCTTAAGAAATATCTCCTTCGGCATCAATGATTCTTTTCTTTTTATTTCTACAAAAACTTTTTTTATCTGTGCTTAAAAGTTACTGAATGTCTAGCATTTATTATATACAATGAAATAGAAGGAAATTTTTCTTTTAAAAAGAATGGGTTTTTTTTTCGTTACAAAAGCGACATAAATAAGTTACGTCCTTTCTTCTTATAATTATCTTAGGTGAAATCCCTCTTTTATTTAATGTAATTTATAATGTTATCTTAATCTCATTATGTTATTGCATCACGTTAAAAGCAACCTCAAACTAAATGAGGTTTAACATTTGTTTGTTCTTTTGTGTGATGGTTCAACAAAAGTAACCAATTTAAGAATAAAGGAATTTAGACAAGAAACTTATTGCACCGACGGGTCAAAACCCGAAAGCTTGTTAGTTTCGAAATATGCATTTATCAATATTGCTCGCTAAACAGTAAGTTGCGTTTGTACGTATAATTGAACGTTGGAATCAAATTGCAATGGTGTGTTCAAAAGATTTAGAAATATATGCACCATGGTAAAAGATACGGTTTTATAACCCAGGTCTAATACTATGAGCTATTGTTTTCAAGAGGAACGTATAGTTTAAATTGCGAACTGTAGTATTTTATTTTTCTATTAACAAAAATGAGTTCCTTCAAAAAATGACAACAACTAGATTTCTTTTGCACACCCTTAGCATGCGTTAAATAGTTGAGAGCGCTGAGTGTTACTATTCAACATTCCATCAATCAATTACTAAAACGAAGAAACAAAACTTTTGACTGAAACGCACTACAATTTATCATTATTTTTCTATCACGATGCTATATTAGTTTGGTAGTCAAGTAATACTCTGCAAATATATAGCTGAGCTGTCTTTCATCTTTTACAATCATTTGGTAGTTCTCACACAAAAGTATGCGTTAAAACTGACCTCTTTTCCAAAAGACGCACTTCTTCCATGCGCGTTTGAAATTTATATAAATTATTAAATTCTATGTTGTTCAAAAAAAAAAAAAAAAAAATGCCACGTATGAGCATATACATTGTACTGGTCTTGTTACAATCTTGTATGGACGACAAATGACAACTTTAAATCAGAACCCATTTATGATTCATTTATTCGACATATTTTTATATAAAAAGCTTTGTAATCGATAAGTTTTAACCTCAATCATCTTTAAATCTATATAAAATATTCGCCATTCTACGCATATGATAAAAAGCACGTTCACTCGGTTCGGGGAAAAAACCGTTTCCAGAAAGTAATAAAAAATTACAAAAATGCCGATCTCTGATGAAACTTCAAGTCCGTTATCAATTGGCAAAATCAAAAGCCCAAGCACATCAAACGAATGGTTAACAACTGTGGTACGTATACAGGCATTTTCATATACAGAAAATAGACGATTAAACCTGACATGGTCGCTACCTTAAGTTCTCAGTTGTATGGCAGTCGTAAAAAAAATCAAATAAAATTTATGGATTCTCTCATTTTTAAAAAAAATTCTTTTAATAGAATGCATTATCTGTTTTTACTAATGTTGACCTCTTCAGTCTCGGGAGTCAATTTAACTGACCCTCGAATACATAACAGGACCAATACAGACACAGCCAGTTAATAACACTATATGATTCGATGGATACAATTTGTCGTACTGTTTCAGACGTACTTATAATATAATCATTATTTTGACCGCATCCTACATTTATTTGTAAGATCCTCTACAAGAATCATTCAGATGAGCTGTAATATTCCACCGTCATGCTTTTTATGTAATGTACTGTGTTACGACGCTAGATGAAAGGTAACACTCAGCCACCGAGAGCTTGATTTGTGTCGAGCCTAGGCGGTCGAGTGGTCTTTCGCCCTGAGCATAGTGCAAGACGATTAGGTGCCAAAATGTAACACAGTAGCTTTATTTTTCGATAAACATTGCAGTTCTGCATTCCTCAAATGTTTGCACATACGTAATATCGCCAATTTTGCGTACCGTTTATAAGTTAATACCATCTTTTAAAAATTATATCACAATTTTAATTATCCATTAAAGTTTTTAAGTAACAAACAATTTAAAATAAAAACATCAGACACGAATAGCGTATGCATACAAGTATAATACAGTCTGAGCTTACAATAAAAGAAAAGCACAATTATAACAGCGGGTTTTTTTTCAAAATAAAAAAAAAAAAAAAAAGCCTATGACTTGTAATTCAAAAGAGTATAAGAAAGTCTGAGCTTGAATTTTTTGTTTTTAACAGCGCTTTTTTCAAAATAAACATAAGATGAAAAAACCATACAAACCTATGAATTGTAATACAAACAGGTATCCAAACATATTGCTGGTTGATAAAATTATTTTTTGAAGTAACACCTTTCGCTTTCCGAATTTAAACAAACTAATTTAATTTTTTCCAATAGGAATTTTCTTCCTTATACGTATTCACTTAATGGGCGGTTATCTCCTTAGAAAATAAGATATGTTTAAACCAATGACTTTTTTTAATGAGATCAAATGCCTATTACAGTTTGTTTTGTTTTAAAAGTTTACAATCTTACGTTGATTGAGTGTAGCTTATGTCCCTTTAATATCTGCGTTATGTAATGATACATACATGATTCAGAGCTATTTAGAAAAATAATAAAATAGATGAAATGCTCATGAAAATGAAAAAAAATTAAAAGGAAAAATGAAGAACGGAATCTAGATAATAGAGAACTTTAATACTACTGATCAGTTTTATCTTAACTATAATTCTTGGAGTGAACCAATAATCAGATCTGTCTAAAACTGTCCATTGGTATAACTTATTATGTTAGGAACTGTTTTAAAGGTGTCTAAAATTGTTCTAGGTAATCTTGACAGATTTGGGATTGCAAAAATTATTTACACAACCAAACTAGTCAGGAGTCTGGAGTCCAATGGTTTTTATCCGTTTTATTCGTTGCTGTATTTCAAATTTCTATTATTCCTTGATTGTTTGGTACATGAATAAGTTCAGAGAATATTATCCAATCAACGTTAATTTAGAGAATTTAAAGAAGTAGATTTCAGATTTGGTTGTTTATTCGTCCCTTTTTTTAAACTGATATAAGTAATTCTCATATGGTAAAATATTTCATAAGAAGAACAATAAAATCTTTGATTTTTTTTTATTGTATTCACTTGGAACTTGATTTTACATTCTCGTTCTGTGATTACTGGTGGATAGTTATCTCATTGGCAATAACTTCACACTAGTCCGCTTTACATGTTGTATTAATATGCTAGTGACAGCCAATCTTTTGTTACATTGTTGTATACAGACTCAATTAATTCGTTTATATTATTATCATGCTGTATACAGCCTTATTTATCCAGAGTACATATATTTTGTATTCTGACAAGTTATTATTTTATTCATTAGATATTCATTAATTTTATAATCTATATATACATGAAAACCATTTACACCTTATTAAAACGTCTATCATACATGTTGAGGGGGTGTTGCTTCCTGTAGTTGTTATATATGCCACTGGCGGTTGAGATACTACCTGGCCTTAAGAACCCTGTCTCATACTTCTGCAGATACAGGAGATGATTGAAATAAAAATAGACAAGGCGACGAGACTGCCAATAACTATCGCTATGGTCTGTGCTGTTGATCAATTAGCGAAATTGGAAAAAAATTGGAAAAAAGTATACGTATACTTGGCCTACTTCGATTCGTCCGATTCGGATTGTTTCGAGTTAAAAGATCGGTGCTAATGTGCGCACCCTTTCCGAATCTAAGTCAAAACTCCTTCATCGAGTTGTAAGTGAAAAAAAATAAAAAAAAATACATTATGTTTCAGAAAGAAAAGTCCTGATTCTGTATGCTTTAGAGAAAAAAAGTTGGTTAGTGAAAAAAGATTGTTGGAAAAAAAAATGTTGGAAAAAAAATGTTTTATTTATAAACATCGCCGACAGTTAAAACACACATGAACACTATTTGTTTATTAAAAAACAGGCAAAAATCAAATTCCCCTTGTCAGCCTCTTTCTTCGGCTGTATTTTGTAAAAAAAAAAAACACTTATTTTGTATCAATAATTTTTTGTGTTTCCATTAATTAGAATTATGTGCAAGTTGAAAACCGGAAGTCGTTTATGACATAGAATAGATGTCGTTTATGACATAGAATAGATGTCGTTTATGACATAGAATAGATGTCTTGTTTGGCACAACTTTTTTGAATTTTGGATCCTCAATGCTCTTCAACTTTGTACTTGTTTGGCTTTATAAATATTTTGATATGAGCGTCACTGATGAGTCTTATGTAGACGAAACGCGCGTCTGGCGTATTTAATTATAATCCTGCTACCTATGATAACTATTATGACTTATAAGTTGGTCTGATGACGGATACAATATCCGGACGCCTTTATTTTTGTTTTTCTTCCAAAATAACCAAAACTGAAAAGTCATCAGAATAGATGACAAATGCGACTATGCATGGTACCTATAGAACACAAAGGCATGATGATTAACTTATTGTGGAAGGAAAAGAAGCGACACACAAAATGAAGTCTTTTCGTTTAATAGTATAGATATTGAATAAAATATCATCATTTTTTTTTATATATAGAATACAGTATAGCCCTTTTTGTGCTTGCATGTTGCAAATCAAAATCCATTATCACTTTATTGTAGAAGCTGGTGTCGTCACGAATGCTACACTTCATTTTTAAATAAGGTTGGCCAATGAAAATGACGCTTTGTAATGAAACAAACATAATTTGTAACGTAACGTTATATAAAATAAAATAATGTTCGTTTCTGATATAAAATACATATATTCTGGATACAGTATAAGATGAATATGATGAGGAACAACATGAATTTGATGAATAACTCGAACAACAGCCATAGTAGTGCGGTGACAGAAGTGTAAAAAGTCGTCTAGATCGCGAGTTTAATCTCCCCAAATAACACACGGCTAAAAATAGTCTTGATTTAAAGACAAATATGTCTTCTTTAGTTTTTGCCCTGTCGTCAGAATTTCGTACGGTCACTTTTTTCTAAAATGTCGTTTTAATGACTGGTAGTATATTGGAGAGTTTCAACCCCCCTTTTTAAAAATGGAAAAATGCGTATGTTTGCTTACATTTAATTGAAATAGTTTTTCCTGAAGCTATTTTTATATGTCAAAATATTCTATTCAGTATTTTATTTTCTTCTAATCTATAAAATTTGCGAAGTTTAGACTATTTAAAATTGAGGTAAATTTTAATTGCAAATTCTGACTCAAACTTTAGTTTCTTCTTCATAGTAGTATTAAAAATTATCCCATAATGTTTTAAGCATATAGTAGTGAATAAAACTAATAAGTGATAAAAATTTCGGAACCAAAATATGAAAAAAAAACCTGAAGAAATCAATGGAAAAAGAATGGAGTAAAAATCTCCAATTTCAACACGGAACTCAATCACTTGCCTTCCGTCACATTTTGTGTATTAGTCAATAATTTGCTCTCAAATGATATATGAAATTACTACCTTTTTTGCTATTATATACACATATTTTCAATTAAAGTGCACTGATATATGGCACATACTTTGTGTGTATATGTTTATATTCTTTGTTTTTTCGTTATAAAACATCAAATATACTTTGTCAGAAAAGTCTTATTGTAAAATCAAAAAAATTGACGGATAGTTTCAGTAAATATTCCGTGTTATGTCAAGTCTGTGCAACTTGCTCCATTTAGTCCAAAGAAAAGACAAAAGTCGTTAAATGTTATGCAGTGCATAATATGCCCAAAAAAACCTCGATTGAAATTTGGAGTCAATTTACTAGTTTAAGGAAGTCGATTTTTGTATCTGCATTGCATAAAAGATTGGATGAGGTGAACACATCATGCAAGATGTTTTATGCGATAGCTGTTAATTTGAAGAACTCCGTACAGGCAGTTTATCATCGTTCATGCTACAAAACTTACACAAGTAAACATATGTGTTCCCCCTTTTAGAGCGAGGAAGCTTCTAGTCTGATATTTAATGACAACATACAATTATCTGACTGTTGTCCCTCAGTTTCGGGTATTTGTACAAAAACAACAAAACATTTTAGAAAGATAAAAAATTACTCAAGTTTGAATCAGATGAGCGTATTAAAAATGTTTATCCGTGTCAGGTAAAGTTAAAGTTGGCATAGTTTCCCGTCCATCTTTTAAACTTCAAGCACTCTGTCATTTTGGTTGCAGTACAAATTTTTTGCTAAAAACGAAAAAAAAATCCAAACCCGTGGAAGCAGATATCTCAGAACACGATACTGCTTTTACTAATTTTATTTTGGCTATTGATAACGATTTTATGGTCATTCCTCATGACACCGTTACTTTATAAATATAGATCATTTTTTCCGGCTAATTCTAATGTAAAATATTCTAAATGTAAAATGCAGTCTAAATTCATTTATTTCTATAGAAATTCAGTTGTCAAACGACTTCAACAAGTTCAAGGCAAATATAACATAATATTTATTAGCAAAATAAATATCTAAGATGCCATATAAGCTTCTAATCATTTGAAAACTGACCTCAAAATCTCATTGTCAACTGTAAACAAAAATAACAGACAGATATTTCATTCCGCTGCAAGTTGACTTAGAAAAGACATCGAAACTCTAAAGAAGACTACCCAACTTCGGATGAATTGTCTCTTCCTTCTTAATTCAGTCAATGCCTTCGTATTTATTGCAATTCATTCTATTGTTACTCAATGAAACTGCATACAACCAAGACTATTCTCAGGAAATTGCACCAGAGAAATTGTGGAAATGCTCAGCAATTGTTGAGGCAATCGTTCTTGTTTTACCCCTTTTCATTTAGGATTGGCTTTACATATGTACCATGCGTTTGGTTCAAAACACCTTGTTGAAACATTGAATGCCAACGGATTTTATGCTTCTTAAAGTAAAGTGCGACGCTATCTAATATGTTGCCAACCATGAAATTGAGCGAATTCAAGATAGTATATACGTCTCGTATAATGTTTCCCCAGCATCTTTGCAGACAAGCATATGGATGTCATCACACCTTCCTAAACCCCCTTTTAGATCTCTGTTAAATCTTGAAATGATAGGGATGGTTTGAAGCTGGTATTTGTTTAGGAACAAATGTCTTCGGACTTCCTACAATACCTTGTCTGTACTTGTAAGGAAAAACTCAAAATAAAGTGTTTGCTTTGAGCAGAACCTTTCATGTGCAGATCTGTGGCAATGAGTGAAATGTGTAGACATATCAAAACATGTGTTGTGACGGTTGATGAAAATGAAGATGATGGAGATAACGGTTGATTTGGTATAAAGCTTGTTGTACTGGTACACACGGTTCCAGGCCCGAGGTTAGGGGAGTGTTAGCGTGCGTACCCTTAAAAAAGTTAAACCCCCGCCACTATCTGTATGTGTCTGTTTCAAGTCCCGAGACGGTAATGCAGTGTTTGTCGTTTGTTTCTATATACTTTATTTGTTTCTTTCTTATTTATTTTGTACATTAATAATCAGGCCGTTCGATTTTTTGTTTGTTTTACATTATACATGTCGGGAATTGAAGACTATGCAGTATGAATTTTACTCATTGTTGAAGCCCGTACGGGACCTATAATTGTTTTATGTCTCATTTGGTCTCATTTGGAGAGTTGTCTCATTTGCAAGCATATCACATCTTCTTTTTTTTATATTGAATACTTTTGAAGTTTGAGGTACGTTGCAAGGGAAAAAAAGGGGGGGGGGATAAAGTTACAAAACCTATAATGTAATAGATATTAACCAGAGTTAAATATACAACAAAAGATAATACTATGCAGTAATAATTGTGAAAAAAAACCAAAAAGCAACGAGTAGTCTATAAAAAAAACTGAAGTATCTGCAAATTCAATTTGAGGTCATATTTGACTGTAGTGTTCTATTGCTTTGGTTTGATACCTCACCCACTATGATAGTTTAAAAATAATTTTATGGTATTGTCCTGCATGACACTTGATTTTTACCTGAAATTGATATTTTTCATAAGGTTAAGGTGCTTTAAACATTTTATAGGTTGAAAACTTGATTTATGAAGTTTTGTTTATAAAATGTCGTTTTAGGATTTTTTTTTGATAAAAAAATCTCAATTATTAAGGTTCATGTATAATAACAAACATTACTAAAGCCAAAACAGTATCATTTGTATTCAGATAGAGTTTAGAAATAGAAAAAAATGACAAAATTGAAATCCTCCCAAATGTTCACAGATTTTTACATATGACCTTTGACCTCAATTTAAAAAAAATGTGACCATATCAAGTCCTGACGACAGACACAATATTATAGTACACAATTTCCTATTTCCAATGCTATATTATGTAGGTGTGTGTTCGATGGGGAGATTAAATTAAAAAAATTCTGCCTTGAGTCACCGCACTATAGATACAGTATTTGCTACTACGACTTGAATAATACGTATAAAGCTTCTACTGTAATTACAGGTTTTACTGTACACTCCTAAAAACCAAATATTTATTTACCATTTTATTGTGTTTATAGATACAGGAAAAGAAAAAATAATGCTATATAACCTTAATGAGTAACAATCTTAAAAAATGAATCAAGCTTTATGGTAAACTTTTTAGTATGGTTGAGGAAATTGTATTGTTTACTGTGCTTCTCTCATTGTCATTTTACCGTATTTTTCTTACTTTATTCAATATTATCTCATATCGGTTAAGACTATTGGATAACAAGGGGCCACATGACCTTTTTTAATCTTAATAAATTCCATCGGTCATAAGCAGATCAAAATAGACCGGAAAACTGCTCGTTAACGGACTTTAACATGTTAATGACCGGTGGGGTTTGGTTTCTCTGTTAATGACCGATTGGGCGTGGTTTCTCTTTGCAGAGATATGTCCCTTTAAGGCAAAGGAACAGAAAATGACCGTTGTCGCAGATTTTTCTAAAATTTACTTACAACCTTGACTCGTTGAACTACATATGAAAATCGAAAAAAATAATGCATTTATCTGTTTTATTATCTAAAATAGTACAGATTGATTTTCTTCAATATGAGTGAATATCTGTAAAGATAACACATGAAATCGGCGAAAATTTTTCTAAAATTTTGCTTAATTTAAAACATAAAATCTCTAATTCTACTCCATAGATTTTTCTTTAAAGACTATATGTTGTTGACACATCATTTATTTTTGATGATATAAAATAATCATATGGTCACCGTTTTTTGTCTTATTATCAATTTGTAGCCTTGTTTGTAGTGTAAAACGTCAACAATCAACTTTTTATGGCCTGTAACACGACGACGTTACGATTATTTCGACGTTTTGTAGGATTTTTTCACAAATAACACGACAGTGATGATGTATACCATAAAAACGAAGTCGGTGACCCTATCTTTATTTTCACCATTAAAACGAAAATTTATGTATCCACAACATTTAGTTTTTTTTAGAAATTCTATGGAGTAGTATCAAAGATTTGATGTTTTGCAGACAATTATCAAAAGATTTTTAGCCGATTTCATGTGCTTTCCATACAAATGTTCACCCATTTTGAAATAATTTAATCAGTAATATTACAAATGATAAATAAGATAAATGCATTATTTTTTCGATTTTCAGTTGAAGTTCATCGAGCCAAAGTTGTATGCAAAAGGAGTAGGTCCGGTAAGGGCCGATTTTGGCCTGAAATTTCATGTTCATATAACGAAATATTTTGGACACTTTTTAAACACTTGATTGTCTATTTCAATTTATTCAATTAGTTTATGGGAAAGAGGTTAACTGATTTAGTCATTAAAAATGCTCCAATTCAAGTTTGAATATGAAAAATCTATCAAATATGCAAAACATCGTCACTTTTCAGATGTTTATTGTCAAGTATGAAAGTGGCTGCATCCTTATTCATCCTCAACATTTATCTATGTTATGTATTATCATCAAATACAACTTACATTTCAATATTAAGAATGAACACGAATGCGGCCACTTTCATTTAAGACGGAAACCGTCTAAAATATAACTATTGTGAAGATTTCAGTAACTTAGCATGAATTAACGATGTTAGTTCCCGATATATGTGCATTTTATTGTCAAAAACAGCCCATATTTGTTGTAGCAGAAGCATTCTACTTTCCAATAAATAGCTATATTATTACAATTTTACAATTTTGTAAAACTGCTATATTTTGGGGCCAAAAAGGGGCTTACTGAGCTTACTGAAATCTGTGACATAGCCCATTTACTGTAACTTGACCTTAATAAAACAATTTTCTGTTTTTAATTTTATATTTAAGTTATTGAATTGTTTAACATGTGTTTTCTTAAATATGAAAATCAAGGAAAACTTTTATTTGGTATTCATATACTAAAAAAATGCACTAAGATAAATGGCAGTGACTTATAGCTACATGTATTACTACCACTGATCTTCACCCTTTTCTTTAAAAATCGTACAATAACTGAGTTTGCTTTCAACATTTTAATCTATGAGAATTAGTAAAAACATGGTCCCTCAATGAAATAGCATGATAGTTATTGAATAAATGGTCATTATCGTTATATATCATGGACTGAAAATTGCACTGAATGAATGGCAGTGCTGTCGCACTCAATGCCACTGTCATACGGACAGTCCTTGATGTATCACGATAATTTAATTTATTGAATTGCACCAGTAATTTATTAATACAAAACAAAAAAATTAACACACGCATTTGACCATAACTATCATCGATTTCATTTTTGTTATGTATTATTTGATTTAAGAAAAAAGAGGCAGACGATACCATATACCAAATTGAGATTCAAAACTTAGAAGTCGAAAAGAGACCAAGCAAAATAATTAAATCATTGAAAAAATGGAAAAACTATGAAAAGACAAACAAACGTCAACAAAACGCTATATATAAAAAAAACAATAAAAAGACGTATATTCTAATATGACGTGCTTCTTTCGCTTTGTGAATAAACCCTTGCTCTAAATCAAATAAAATTTAGTCTTCACGATAATAACGAGTGGTTATTCATTTGTTTTTCTATCTGTAGATACTATTTGTTTCATGCCATAAAATGTTCCACGTATTTATATTTTTGTTGATATCCATGGTAGTTCCGCATTCCTCAGATGGTTGCACATACGTAAGGTAGCCAAATTTGCGTATACTTTTGACCTAAAAGCCATTATTTTACTTTTTTTACAATTTTAATTATCAACTTAGGTAAAGTAACAAACAATGTAAAATTAAAACTTCAGATACGAATAGCGTAAGCACTCAAGCATAATATAGTCTGCACTTGAAATAATAAAAAAAAATATTTGAATTATAATACAAACAAACATAAAATATTCGGAGCATGAACAAATTTTTTTTTTCAAAAACAGCGGTTTTTTTTTCAAAATAGATAAAAAATTATCAAAGCACAAACAAACCTATAATTTGTAATACAAACAGGTATCCAAACATGTTGCCAGTTAATAATTTATTTTTTTGAAGTAACACCTTTCACTTTTCGAATTTAAACAAACTAATTTTATTGTTTACAATAAGCATTTTCTTCTTTATACGTATACACTTAATGGGCGGTTATCTCCTTAGAAAATAAGTTATGTTAAAACCAATGATTTTTTTAAATGATATCAGATGCTAATTACAGTTGATTTTGTTTTAAAAGTTTACAATCTTACGTTGATTGAATGTAGCGTACGTTCCTTTGCTATCTGCGTTATATAATGATACTAAAATATTGAGAATGGAAATGGGGAATGTGTCAAAGAGACAACAACCCGACCAAATAAAAAACCACAGCAGAGGGTCACCAACAGGTCTTCAATGTAGCGAGAAATTCCCACACCCGGAGGCGTCCTTCAGCTGGCCCCTAAACAAATATATACTAGTACAGTGATAATGATAATACATGGTTCAAAGCTGTTTAGAAAAAAAATCAAAATGGATAAAAAGATCCTGAAAAACATAAGTATTAAGAAAAAAACAAAGAAAGAATGAAAAATAAACAAAAGAGAACGAACTTTAATACTACTGATTAGTTATATCTAAAATGTTCTCGGTAATAACCCAGTATTCGTTCTATCTAAACCGTTCTCGGGAATAACCCAGATTTGTTCTATCTAAAACTGTTCATTGGTAGAACTTCTAAAGTTAGAAACTGTTTTATAACTGTACTAGATAGTATTAACAGCTACACATGGTCGTTAATTGGTATATCAAGGTAAATTTCATGAAAAATAATTAAAGGTTGTCGAATAGTTTAAAGTATGGTAACAAATTGTTAATGCAATGAAATACAATTGACCCGCACAAACTGTGAAAAAATCTACTGTATTAACCAAGGCGAAAACTGCAGTTAGGAGAGGGATTGGGACTGCAAACATTATTAACACATCCAAATTATTGACGTGTCTGTTCATTGTCAGAATTCTGTTATTCAGTAGTTTTTTATTCGTTTAATTCGTTGCTGTGTTTCAATTTTTTATGTTTCCTTAATTGTTTGGTACATAAATCAGGTCAGTGGTTTTCTCTTTTGAACTAGTTCACATTTTTTCATACTTTTTGTTTAGCTTACATATATTGTAGAATGCTCACATCTTTTTTCTTTAATCTATATGTAAATGTCTCATTTGCAACCATATAAAAAAGAAGATGTGGTATGATTTACAATGAGACAACTTCAAACTGTTCAAAAATGCTTATATATAATTCCAGTGCCTAGCTATGGTTAGAAAAGGATTGAGTGTCGCACACATGGTTTACTCTACCTCATCATTTAAGTGCCAATATCAGTCAGGAGTAATTAAGTGGTTGATACTCGTTTTATTGTTTGCTTTATATCAATTTTCTATTTTTCCTTATTTTTGTAGTCTAACGCGCGTGTAGCGTACAAATTATAGCCTGATATCTGAGCTTATTGTAAAAATAGTTGCATTTTGGTCGAGATTAAATTTCGTTACGTGCCTTCCTTTTTTGACATCCTGTGGTATCGGTCGTTGGTTGTTCTGTGGTTTGCCAAGTTTTGTCGACTATTAAATTTATTAGTTGGTGCGTTTCTCTGTGATGTGTGTTTATGCTGGATTTTTGTCATTTTCGCGACATTGTAATATAAGCGGGAGGTTTCGCTAGCCATAAAACCGGATTCAACTCACCATTTTTACTTTGAAATGAATGTCCGGTACCGAGTCAGGCATATGGCAGTTGTTATTAGAAAATTTCTTCGTATGTTGGTGTCTGTTTTAGTCGCATTTTCAGTGTTTAAGTTGTTTGTTTGTTTTCCTATTATAGTTGATGTGTTCCCCTCGGTTTAAGCTTGTAATCCATCTTTATTTTCTCTCACTTGATTTCTGACTTTTGAACACCGGTATATACCACTGTTGCCTTTTTTAATGTATCAATTGAGATTTATAAATGCCTTTAACTTGGTCAAAGGTTATATCATTATTTTTATTAAAATACCTAAATTTAACCATTCATAACAATATTTTCTTATTGGATTTAATAACAAATATCAATTTTAATATTTTAAAAATTGTTAGTGAATACTGTAATATATTGGAATCAAAATATCTTATCTTGATATCTGAGATGGCAATACATGCATTAATACTAAATTAAAAATACAAAAATGATTCTGAAAACATTCCGAAACTTATTATGATTCAAAGAAAGAAAAAAGTATTAATAAATGTTTTTTTTCAATTTTGTCATCTTTGATCAACTATGTACATGCGTTCATGGAACTTTCACTTCCTTTCATGTTGTCATGAGCAAGATTGTCGTAGCTTGGTGGATACGCTTGGTTTCCAAAACTTGGTGGATAAACTGTGTTCCCATTATTTGATGGACAGGCTGTGTTTCCATTATTTGGTGGAATAACATTTAGTTGTTCAGTGCTGCCCATTATGTTAATGTTACTCCCAAATTGGGGTTGGTAAGCATTTTGAGGGTCTAAAAAATATAGAACATCATTATAATTGGCTGATATTAATTCATGTATTTAAATATGATAAGAAATTTAACCCTGTGGTCTGAACATACTAAATTTTAAACTTGCACTTTTTTGCATTCTTCCTTTTGAAATTGTGTATTTCATTCCACAAGCACTTGTCTCTAAAAGAAATTACCTGTATAATTTAATATATATCACAAGTTTACCCAACTCGTGTATTTCAGAAATGCAACCCGGCCGCGGACTTCCGATATATTTCAATACTGTGGTTGTATATATATCTGAAACTTGTTATGCCATACTTCGTATTAAATTATCTACAAAATGGTGTAGAACCCGCATATGTCTATTGCCGATATCATTCGTCACAGGCATTCCAAGTTTATCATCATAATAATTTTGTCTTCAATCTCACAGCCAAATGGGAATGCTACGAGTTAACTGCCTTTTGTTAAATAAAAGTATATATTTTAATGCCAATTTGTTTTATTGTAAGCCAAAACACCAATCCGTTCAATGCCGACGAAAGCAAACACAATTTTGTATATCGTCTCCATTCCCTTTCAGTGATTAAAATCCCTTTATCTTTTCGACGAAATTAACAAATATTTTACCCAAAAAAAACACCACATATTTACTTTATACTAAAACTGTTATCTTACATGCAGCTGGTACAGGGCCTCCAGTTGTAGTTACGTATGTCACAGCAGGTGGAGACATAACCTGACCTTGCACACCTCGTTGCGCTCTCATTCTTCTACAGATGAAGGAGATGATTGTTACGAAGATAGATAAAGCGAGGAGACTACCAACAACAGCCCCTATGGTTCCAGCTGTTGACCTATAATATACCAGAAACTTGTTATGCTTATTAAATTAAATAATTTAGCATGCAACATAGAAATAATAATATGAAATGTGTTATAAACTTTTCACTTTTCTTCTATTGCCTATTCTGATTTATGTATAGCATACATGAAAGGCTCTAGTATGGTTTGGTAAAAAGGTTCTTGAATCACATGTTACTTAAAACATTCAAAAGGGTCATATTTAAGTAAATCGACAGGTCACAATATCACCGTCCCCCAAAAAATTATCAAGGAAGCAGATACATTGTCGGAGTGTATACAATTCATTTGTACAATATTCCAAAACATGGAAATATCACAGCCAGAATAAACATTTAAAGGAGATGTTAGTAAAATAATGCATCCTGTTTTTAACATTGATGCAAACAATTTTTTACTATTATGCACAATTTGTAGGAATGCTTGATTTTCGGATTTCGGATTGGTCGAAAAAAGTGTGCTCAACGCATATATGGCCTGAAATTTGTGTCTTAAATCACATATAAGAACTCTATAGGAGAATGAGGGTACTGGGTTACCAAATCTATATTTACCATTTTATGTTCATTTCAAATTTAAAATGAATTTGTTTACTTTTTTGAGTCAATGTATAGGTTTTGATATATTCTCTTTCAATATTATTCCAACATTTTTCAGGATTACTATTGCCACACGTAAGTTACACGGTAGTTACACGTGGTTACATGAATAAAATCTGTAAAATCAAATCAACAACCAATTTAACACTGTAACTTTAGGAGGCTCGAATAAGGTTTGTTTTATAAGTTGTAACTTTGATTAGCTGAATGTAAATAATAAAACAAGTGTAACCCTACAGTTGATTGATTCTAATGTGTAACCTAGTGTAACCATTTTTATGTAGTGGTTATACATACTGATATATTGATTTTAAGACACATTCCTAGTTGAGCGCTTGCAAAGATATTAAACCATGGCGTCATAATCTGCATGTGCCTGTACCAAGTCAGCAGTATATTTGTACATACATCAGGATTTTGATTACTCATTGAAATTTACAGTTAGTCATATCAGTGCTAATATAGTAATGGGTTTTGCGCATTTAAAAGACCATCCGGTAAGTTGCTTTCATTTACATCATTTTTATCATCTGTTGTTTTCTTCTTATAGTTGATGTGTTTCCTCTGTTTTGATTTGTAACTTGGATTTATTTTCTCTCAATCGATTTATGATTTGATGGACGGTATACTTTTGTTGCCTTTATTTGGTTTTTTATTTGTAGAGTTGTCTCATTGCCAATCATACCTTATCTTCTAATGTTTATATAAAACGTTTTTATGATTGTTTGATAAGAATTCTATACTGGATGCAAATTATTTCTTGTTTATCTTGTAGAATATTCATATTTTGTCGTCTGTATTGTTGTTCTCAATTGTACCGTTCCTTAGCGTTATATATCTGTTAAGCTTCCCAGTCGGCGTGTCTTCAACTACGAAATACACATACATTTGAAAACAAACTATCATAATGTTGTAAACAGTCATTTTAGTTTCGTCGACCGAAAATATTTAACGAATACCATCACGTAAATATTATTATGTATACCAGATGGTTTGATCATTTATTAGTACACCTTTATTTCAATTGTTAAATCATTGATTGTTAGCTACATTAAAAGTTGATTTATTTACTTCTATCCGTATATTAATTAATGTTGGTATCATAGTTTGCGTCCAATGCAAAATACTACACTGCAAAATCAAAATCATGGTGTTCAATTCAAAAAGTGTCTAAAGGCCTGAACAAAATATGAGTTTTTTAATGTTAGGATATTATAATTTGATACAATGCTCTAGACAAAGGATTTTTTTTTATAAAAAACCAACATACAGAGTATAGCTGTAGTTACTCAGGCCATCCAAATATGATGAATATGATGAATATGAAGAAGAACAACATGGACTTGATGTAGAACTTGAACAGCAGCCGTATGTACAGTATTCGCTTCTAAGACTTGAAGAATAAGAATAATAATAGCTTATTCTGTAATAGCAGGTTTTACTGAGTACCACTTCTGAAATACAAAAGTGTTGGTTTACATTGGATGTTTCATAAAATAATAAAGATCATTCTACTTTAATAAATAATTTAAACTGCTTGACTTGAAAAATAAAACACGTTGAATATATTCTATTCTGACACAAATTATATTCAAATAGAACCTACTGCGTGTAATTGTTGTAAAAATAAGTTATAGGTGCATTACGTAGCTTTGTTTTAAATACCTTTACAAATAACTGTTAAGGAACATTAAACAAAATTTCAGTTTAAGATTAGTATCGTTAATGTCTCATCGTTGTATTTCATAAAATATTCTTTATTTCTAAATTCAGTTCCTTCTTGTTTTATTTTTCTTATCTTGTCAAGGTGCTTCCTTAAAACTTTATCCTTATTGTATCTGTACTTTTTTAATGTTTTTTTACTTCAAAGTCTTTTGTGTGTCGATGTTTACAAAGCAATCAATTTGTGGCATACGTTACACAATATGCAATCATGTTATAAATCTTAAACAGGAAATAATTTATCTGAACAAAACTTGTGCAAGTCTTGTATGAAGAGTAATATGATTAAAATTAAAAATTATCACGTATCTGAATATCCTTTGCAAGATCTGAAAATGGCTATATTTAGACAGTTTTGCATTTAATGCAAACAGTCCTAAACTCTTAGTGGAATAGTGGTCTGGAGCGCTGGACAAGAGACTAAGCCATTGATACTGTAGTTAATCAAAGTTGAAATCTAATTATCACACTGTTGGGTTTACTTTTGTAATACAAAATTCAAAACAAATCTAAAACATGAATAGATTGTACAGACAACACCGGTCAACACTACGATTATACATTCAATCCCGACACGTGTAATTTACTAGGATTGTAAGTTTTATCTCTGGGCACCCCGGCTTCCTCCAAGAACAAACACTGACCGCCACGAAATACAATAATAGCGCAAAAGTGCTGCAAGTGGCGTTAAACATCATTCAAACAATCAGTTGATATTATTACACCCTTTTTTAAATTGAAAATTAATATCTATAAAAAACAAATGTTAAAATTATAATAATTAACAAATATACCGAACTTTAAGGTAGAAATCTAAAACTGATAACTGTCGTATACAATTATATAAAATGGCATGAGCCTAACATTCAAATGATATCGTACATTTATTATTTCAGTGTTAATAAACAAACCTATGATTTGGAATAAACACAGATATCCAAACATGTTGACTTGTAGTAAGATTGTGCTTGCAGGGCGTACCTTTTTGCTGTGATTTGACGAAACAACGTTATACATATATATCAAGTAATAATTTTCTTCCTTATACGTCAACAACCTTTGCTTACTATCCGCTTCGTTTTCACAGGAAAAAAGCATGGAAATACCCATGAACAATTTAGGTAAACCATACCAGATGCTTTTTACAGTACATTTTGCGTTTTCAATTTTGAAGTTGTTTTTGAGGTTGTGATATGCAAATAGCGATATAAGTAACATTCATTATCTATATCGGTTAAGAATAAGCTTATCTTATTGGATAAAAAGAGGCCACATGACATTCTTTATTCTTCAGTAATAAGTTTCATCGGTCATTAACAGAACAAAACGGACCGGAAAACCGGTCGTTATCAGACTTTTACATGATAAGGACCGGTGGGGTGTGGTTTGTCTGTTTGTGTGACGTTCCGTAATAAAACGCAACGCGATTCAGACGTGTTTGCAGTTTACAGTTAGGAAAATGGAAGACCCGTCTGCTAGTGCAGAAAACTCTAATGACCGTTTTGCTACTGATGAAATTATAGTAAACTTTATTTTGTATTTCAAGTGACTTATATAGATATCTAAAACTATGACCGGTCTTTACTCTTTCCTAAAGAAATCGTACATTATCTCGAGGTTACTTTCAACAATTTGAATTTTAATTCTATGAATTCTTTTTAAAACATAGTTTCTCAATGAAATAAACATAATAGTTATTGAAAACTGGTCATTATGGTGATATATGGACAGCCCGTTTTTTTTCAAGTTTAACTTTATTTACCCTTTTTAAGTGTATACTACTGTTGCCTTTTGTTTACTTTTTCAAGTTTATAATACTGTTGCCTTTATTTACCTTTTTCAAGTTTATTCTTCTGTTGCCTTTATTTACCCTTTTCAAGTTTATACTACTGTTGCCTTTATTTAGCTTTTTCAAGTTTATAACACTGTTGCCTTTATTTACCCTTTTTTAAGATTATACTAGTACTGTTGCCTTTAATTACCTTTTTCAAGTTTATACTCCCGCTGCCTTTATTTACCCTTTTCAAATTTATACTACTAGTGCCTTTATTTACCCTTTTCAAGTGTATACTCCCGCTGCCTTTGCTTACCTTATTCAAGTTTATACTACTGTTGCCTTTATTTATCTTTTTCATGTTTATACTACTATTGCCTTTATTTACCTTTTTTAAGTTTATAATACTGTTGCCTTTAATTTTCCTTTTTCAAGTTTATACTACTGATGCCTTTATTGACCTTTTTCAAGTTTTTACTACTGTTGCCTTTATTTTCCTTTTCAAGTTTATACTACTGTTGCCTTTATTTACCTTTTTCAAGTTTACACTTCTGTTGCCTTTATTTACCTTTTTTTCCAGATAATGCACGTTCCGGAGGACAGCGTCCAGAAAACACAGAACATTGTCAATATTTTATTACGATAAATCACAGTTTGTCATGACATAATCACGACTAGAAAAAATCGACTGAATTTCCCCGAATGTTACGGGACATGTCCTACTGCCGGGGTGCTTGGCCGACCTCTCCGGACCATTCCCCATCAACAGAAATCTGATACGAACGTATACGACTTCGTTCAGACAATGTTAGGACATTCAAGGTCGATGGGGATAGTAATCCGACTATTTAACTGTTCGTGTCTTAAGCTGGGGTCACACATCAACGATTTTTCTGCCGTCCTTGACAGGACCCTTCCAAATTTGAATTGCAAAAGTCTGATCAAGATCCTGTGAATCGTGGATAGAAATTCAAACTTTAATTAAAATCTGTAAACAAGATTTTTTAATCACGACAACAATCATATATTGTTTAGGAAGCGTCGATATTCAACCCTTTCCAAACGAATTTGTCCTGATAATCAAGTTCTCAATCCGAATCTAATCCGATTTGTATCTTTCGCATGATAAAATTCGACCGAGCCTGTCACGACTGCGTTCCGATTCTTACGAATGTAACCCGGCAGAGATCAGACAGTGACGGAAGTTACCGTTAATTACCTGTCGGCATATTCGGTATGATAAGGTACTGCCGGAGCGTAATCCTATCACGGTCCGCTGTACCGCATTGCAAACGGCTTTGTTTGGACTCATTCGTATTGTGTTCTGTATTTGTCGGGACTCTGACGAGTGTAGCATTGACGAATGTCGTATCAATAACAGGACTGTTTCTGAACGGTTTCGGCAAAGATATGGATGCAATCTGGACTCAATCAGCAGAAAAAAAATAATGAAAAATGTCTCTAGATCATTTCTGTTCCACAGAACACCGTCCTGAAAACACAGAACATTGTTCGGATTTTGAGCCGATATAGCAGAATATGTCACGACATAGTCACGCTTGTAATCCGACTAGAAAAATCGGCTGAATTCTCCAGAATGTTACGGAACGCACCTAACAGTCAGGGTGCTTCGCCGTACTATCCGGACCATTCCCGACCCGTAGGAATATGTTACGAACTTACACGACTGCGTTCGGACAATAATAAGACATTCCAGATAATTGAGGATAGTAATCCGAGTTTTTCACTTGTGTTCTTATACTGTAAATTTCTTGTCTTAAACGGGAGCAGTTATCGTAATGTATGAACGCCACATTAGCGCAGTATGATCTCAAACGGGAACAATAATCAGCACTGCTCGAATCTTGCATTATATCAGCGAATCAGAAAATATCAATAGGTAAGTCTGGTTTATAATTGAAAGATGATTTGACTCGCGATCTTCTGCACTCAAAACGAGTATGTAACCGTTACGCGATAGTTTTAAAAGTATAGATTATTTTATTCTGTTTTTGATGATATCTTTTACGTGGCTCTGTGTTTGTGCATCTCGTAATAGTGTTATTGTGATATGTTAAATTATTGTGTTTTGACTGGTGTGCTTTGTCTGTATGTCTTTTTTGTTTTCTTTGTTACATCGTGATTTGTTTTTAAAAGTGATTAAGATTACACCATATTGACTGCTGTACCGCAATTTGTGACATTTTACCTACTATGTCTGTTTGCTTTGTTCACACATCGTTGTCAATATAATATATATTTTTTATGCACCTTTCATACAAGTCAGAGGTTTAGCTAGCTTTAAAAGCAGGACTAAGCCACCATTTTCTACATAAGCAAATGGCTGTACCAGGCCAGGAAAATAACAGTTGTTATCTATTCGTTTGATGTGTTTTGATTTTGCAATTGGATTTGGGACTTTCCGTTTGAATTTTCCTCGGATTTCAGTATTTTTGTGATTTTTTTCAACATGATACATCAGATACTTTAGAACATTGTGGAACATGTGATTTCCGATTTGTTTTGAGTCGAACACCACAGATGAGTTATGTAAACGAAACGCGCGTCTGTCGTACTTAACAATTAGTCTAGTATATCTTTGATGAATATTTGTTGTTTTTATCTTGCTTTCCACTGATCAAACGAATGGAAAGCAACAGTTTGGTACATGCAGTCCATCATGTAGAAAATAGTGAATTTATACATGTGTTTTGACATACTGTGGATTTATTATTATTCGTTTCTTACCAATTTTTGTGGATTTTGTGGCTTCAGTTTAACCACGAAATTAAATGTTCAATGGACGACAAATTTTCTATAGGCGTGTATGCAGAAATCTGCAAAACCTCAAAATTAGATATCAACGAACATGGAAGTTTATCTAAATCCACGAAAATTGATAACCTCGAAAATAAATGAGTCCATAGTATACCTTAGTAGGAAGGTTACTTTTTAACTTTCCGTGAGATTAATATGACAGCTTTTCCCCACTTATTATGAACTAAAATTCCGTCTAAAGGTAAGTCAATGGGTTTCTCCTCGTCTATATTTGTTTCGATTACTACGATAAATACAGTTCTAGAATGAATTATTAAAGGCAGGAGAATGATTAAGTCAACATAATAAGCGTCCTCTAATATGCATACGTTATGCAACTCGACATTTAGACATACGTGTAACTATTTGAAAACTGAAATAACTTTGCAAGGCAAAGTTTCAAATCAGACAATTGTTTTTTAGTCCAAAACGAGAGCCATTTTTCTACACATCGCATCTGTCAATCGTGATACTCGTCTAGTATGTTTTGTTGGATATTCTATGTCATACTGCGTCCGTTTAACATATGTATTGACCTGAGTAACGTATTACTTGAGATATATAAAAATGTTCAATAGGACAAAGAGTATATTACTAGTGATGTATGAGAAGTTGACAATTTGAAAAGTAAAATATTTAATTGAGTAGATCATAATAACAACTATAGTAAAAAGGAAACAAGAAAAGTATTCTCAATGTAAAATATATATGTAATATGTGGCTATTAAATTATTTAATCCGAATATTTAGTTTAACAACACCAGCAGCAACTTACTTAAAATACAAACATAATTCACAATTTATTACAAAATTGGTTATTTGTTCAAAAAATTAAGAAAGTTCATATTGTTTACATGTTCTTTCATCTTTTAGCAACTATATACATGCGTTCATAGAACTTTCAGCCCCTTTCACGTGGTCATGAGCAAGATTGTCGTAACTTGGTGGATAAGTGGTATTTCCATTACTTGGTGGATAAGCTGTGTTTCCAATAGTTGTTGGATAAGCTGTGTTCCCATTACTTGGTAGGTAGGCTGTATTTCCATTATTTGGTGGAATAACATTTAGTTGTTCAGTGCTACCCATGATATTCATGTTGCTTCCAAATTGGGGTTGGTTAGCAGCTTGAGGGTCTAAAATATAATAATTCATAACTGATGGATGATGTGAATTAAGATTCAACTTGATATGTTACAACTAATAAGTAATGTCGGATACACAGTAAAGTCTTACTTGCAACTTCGCTATGAGCCATCTAATAGGATAACAAAGGTACTAGCAAAAACGTAACTGAATGTGATAAACATTGTGCCAATTCGACGATGTGAATTACAGTTTGAAGCACGTTTTTGAATTGGTCTCTTTTTTAAATGGAGCATTTTATTCTAGTACACTTGTATTTTTGTGAGGTATGTTCGAGCGAACAATGAGATCTTTGGATGTACTGTGGTTATTTCGGACATGTACATATTTTGCGGACGCTCGTTCAAATCCGTTTGTTATATCTAGTCATTTAACGTATACGTTGTTTGATTAGTTTCGTATTATTGATAGACAAATATACCGTTTCATGCGCATGAAAGCAAGCAAAACTGCTATTACTAGTATCGTACCAATATCCATCAAAGCTTACATTTTTAATGTAACGCTATTTAACATTTCTATGAAATTAAAGAATATTTAATAAGCAAAACTAACATTTACTATGCATGCGAACATATTCAACATTCAATCTTACATGAATTGGGTACAGCGCCTCCAGTAGTAGTTATATATGTTACAGCAGGTGGAGATAAAACCTGACCTTGCACGCCACGCTGCGCTCTCATTCGTTTGCAGATGTAAGATATGATCGAAACGAAGATAGATAAAGCGAAAAGACCACCGACAACTGCTCCTATAGTTTCCGCTGATGACCTATGAAATAGGTAAAATGTTTAATATTACAGAATATTTTCATTATTATCAAATAAAAAAAAGCTAAGGATTTTCTTATCCCAGGAATAGATTACCTTAGCCGTTTTTGGCACAACATTTTGGAATTTTTGGTCCTCAATGCTCTTCAACTTTGTACTTGTTTGGCTTTATAACTTTTTATTTATATGAGTGTCACTGATGAGTCTTATGTAGACGAAACGCGCGTCTGGCGTATCAAACTATAATCATGGTACCTTTGATAACTGTAGACAAATTTTCAAAAAATGGTCGATTGTGGTTGGTTCAAATCGAAATGGATCATATATAAAGTACATAAGCATAACATTAATCAAAAACAAAATCCACAGAATGATAAAAGTTTGTTTTTCCTGAAGCATTAATTTGCTACCCTGTCCCCGTCGATGTTTTTTTGGAAGATCCACCAAATGGGCGATAAGTGCGATAAAGAGACAGTCGAGTGTACCTTTTTATGTTTAAGCGTGTTTAAATTGAATATTCTGTTTTGAAAAAGCAGGAAGAAAAATGTTGTTACATCATCTCGCATCAGATTTTATTATTTTTATATATTAAGGGTACAGGTTATTTAATAGCATTCAGTAAAATATACATTGATAAGAAAAAGAAAATATATGTGTCAAGTGAAATACCTTTCCAACGAGTCATAAAACAGTGTAGGTGTGTTCGAATTTCATGTTTTATTAAAAGTACTTGACGACAGACTTTCGAACTGTATCGTAAAAATGCATAGATCCCTAAAACTTAATTTTCTGTAAGTTTTTTCTTAGTTAGTAAGTCCTTTACCTCTTAAATGTTAATCTGCCCTTCCTTCTGAATTCGAGTTTTTTTTTTTTAATGTTTCTGAACTTTACAAAATACCCCCTGACAACCGGTCAAACAAAACTTTCAGAAAAGTAAATAACATGATGCTCAATAGCTAGTAGAGACACATGTTTTACACATTCCACGAGAACAGAGATAGTGTCCTTTGTGCAGAGTTGCTATCGGTGACGAATACCACTATTTAATGGAATGTCTACTGACGGATAGAGCATTACTTATTGACAAGAAATACCTATCGAGAAAAAAAACAAAAAACAGAAATCTAAACTTCGAAAAATTGTGCCAATTTATTAGAATTATAAATGATAACCTTGATTCTCTCAGATGTTAATCTGTCGGCTTTACCGATCATACCACTGTAATATAAAATATATTTAATGCTTCCTCAACAAACGTACAACGCACTGTCATCTTAATTAATATGTTTTTCTGTATACCTTTGTTCAACTTAGGTGATACCAGAATAAAATGATATACACATAGATTTATCAGTTTTCAAAATTTTAATTAGCAGCGTGTCTTTCCTAACATGGCTTCTATTTTTACGATTGTAAATTTTGGATTACGTAATAGGGGGATAATTTTGACGACGTAGAATTCTGACTGTATAGTTTCGTTTCTAAGTTGACTTTAGAATTTGTATTAGCAATTGCCAATGCAATAACAGATTGTTTAACTCGATGGGTGTAACAATTTGTTATTCGTTTTCTGTCCATGGAGTTAACAAAGAATGACTGTATGAACTCTTAGAATAAAAAGTAAAACCAAGATATAATATCGTCATTGTATGGTGAGGTTGTTTATATAGTGCGTAAATCTGATGAAAACATCCATTTGATTGTATCGCTATTTTGAATAACTATGTTCTAAAAGTTTATCAATAAAACACTTTTATTATACTATTTACTATAATTGTTTTCATCGGTAGTAATAACAATTTTGTTGTTAATGAATTAAAACATAGGTAATAGATAAAGAACATGTAATGTGATTCTAATGAAACAACTTGTCATCCAGGCCATGCTATGCGTGTCTTATTTATTACATATTTGAAATCCGTCTTATTTAGTCATGGCGTTATCACTTTATTTTCGATATTTGAGTTCGAATGTCCCTCCGGTATCTTTTGCCGCTCTTTTATTTCTTGATACATCTTTAAGTTAGAAGTTTTACTTCCATCTTTATTATTATAAAGCGTGTTACATGTACAATCAGGGACGTTCGTTTCATAAATGTGTGCATTGAAAGCAAAATATTCAACTACAAATTATAAAAACTGGTGTTCTGTTTAAAACGTGCCGAAAGGTCTAAAAATATTGAATGTTCTAAAATGTTAAAGTGATATGATTTTACAATGCTATAGACTCAGAAACTTCATAAAATACATACCAATCGATATATGATGACGAACAACATGGATTTGTCTTATATTTGGAACAACATCCTCTGGAACAGTAGTTGCTACTATAATATGAATCGTAATCTATATAATAATAGCATATTTTACTGGCGACCATTCCTAAAACACAAATATTTTGTTTCAAAATAGACCGATTTATGAAAAAATGTTACAATATTGCGTAAAGAGAAATTCTGTTCAGCCATCAAGTATATATAACCGGTAGAAAAGTGACATTGGGAATTTTACCAGAATTCGAAAAGTGCTTTATATGAACTCCCATTTAGATTGAAAATCTATAATTTCTTTGGATATTTGAATTAAGAAACATTATAGGTCCGTGTATATCTGCGTCCATTCGTTTTTCGTTTTGAAATATTAAAAACAAAAAACAAAAAACGAAAGTGTTTTCATTTTTCGTTTTTGATTTATCAAAAACCAAAACGAAAATCGAAAGTGTTTTCATTTTTCGTTTTTGATTTCTTAAAAACCAAAACGAAAAACAAAAGTGTTTTCGTTTTTCGTTTTTGATTTCACAAACAAAAAACGAAAAACAAAAGTATTTTCATTTTTCAATTTTGATTTCTCAAAAACTAAAATCGAAAAATGAAAGTGTTTTCATTTTTCATTTTTGATTTCACAAAAACAAAAAACGAAAAACGAAAGTGTATTTATGTTATCTTTACAACACAGTTTAATTGTCATTCAAAAAATTACAATGTTGTCATTTGTCATTCATTTAAAGGTTGTTAAAGTATACATGCACAGCGGTTGTCAGATCAATACTACTTTAATCGAAGATAATGTCGACGGATGCAAAAGTCTTTAGCAATCGGAACAATATGGGTGCGTGAACTTTATTACTTTTAGGTTTAGAAAGGACGATCCAAGATTATTAGAATTGATGACCAAGATCCATCTGCCAGTATTTTACGAACTACGAGGACGATAATGTATTTTGCTTGATAAAATTTTCAAAATTTCCGCAATTTCACAATTCAAACTGGGATATTAAATTGGTTTGTCATTAGGAGCCTATAAGGTATTAATTTTGCTTATTTGTGAAGACTATAAGGTGATATTAACTAGAGGTCGTTGATTGGGGATTAATGAATTGAGAATAGTGGACAAAAAATATAAATAATAGAGACAATGGACCAATAAATAAATAAAACGGCTAGAATAATGGTGTTAAAATGTAATGATAAGAGAATAATTGTCAAAAAGTATAAAGAATAGAGAAATATGGCATAAAATATCAAAGAATACAGAAATTAAGAACCCCGAATCAAGACCATCATACTAGTTGCCTTAATGAACGTTAGTTTGCCTCTGGGAGATTGCTATTGGTTATCATACGGTTTCTCTTTATTTTTATGTCTATTAATTAAGAATCGTGCTTTCATTATTTACCAACATTTTACATATCACATTATAAAAAAGACTATTATTTTGCAAACTACCATAGATTTCCGGTAATTGTTCTGCATAGACCACACCACATTGGAGTCCCTGTAAATTTTTTTTCAAGTGGACCTCAGTTAGGCAGCAACCATTTGATTTTCTGGGGGGGGCTATGGTTTTTTTTGGAAAAAAAAGTTTGTTTCCAGTTTTTGGAGAAAAAAATAATTTGTTTTTGATTCTGAGAAAAAAAAATTGTTTGTTTCACCCTCAGCTGCCACTATATGTAATGCTAAAATTGAAAGAAAACAATTGTTTTCGACTTGTCAGGAAAAAAATAGATTGTTTTTCGCCGCAGGCGAAAAAAAAAATTTGTCCAGAAAAAAAAACCATAGCCCCCCCCAGAAAATCAAATGGTTGCTGCCTTACCCACCCTACCCCATCATTACTTAAAAGTTAATAAACAAATGTCTACGGAAATACTTCTGTCCGAACAATGTGTAAAAGGGAGCTTGGTAGCTGATGTCTGCTGGAGAAAAAAATCAAGGTTGCTTTTTAGCTTATTTTTTTTCAAAGATAGGTCCAAAGTTGGGGTCGAACACCGAACCCCATCCTTACCGAAAATGTAATAAAAATTATCCTCACTAGGTGCAAAGGGAAGCTGGGTGGCTGGGGTCTACAGTAGAAAAATCCAGGGTGTTGTTCTGCTTAGTTTTTTGCTTCTAAAGTAGGTCTTAAGTTGAGGTCGTATACCCTATAAAAACCCTTACCAGACAGGTAATAAAAAAATTCTGCGTCAATACTTTTATCTGCACTAGGTGAGAACGTAAGCTAGAGATCTAGGGTCTACTTGATCAAAATTACAAGTTAATTTATAGCACGGATCAATCTTTTTTAAGCTAATAAATAATTTATTTGCCCACCATACTTTGAATACAAAAAATAAACCTTTTTCCAGTCATATTTAAGCGAAATCCACTAGGTCAGAGGTAGAATGTTTTGTAAAAACAGTTTTGTGTGGCAAAACAAAGTTAAAGCACGAGTGCAACTTTCTTTTCTTTTAATGCAGAATTATTATTACTTTTCATGAACTATTTGACAGGATGCCGATAATAAGGAAAGCTATTTCACCCAATAGTGCAATTTTGCCATCATTAAAAAAAATCATAATTATTTACGATTCTATAAACACTCCAAGTGTTGACTATTTAAAATGTAAAGCGGGCAGTACGCTGTGTAATATATCGAAAGCGATTGATTTTGGCTTTATATAACTAATAATAACATAAGATGTATGTTTCATAATAATTCGTTATTCTGATTGGCTAACTGCACATCTCATGTTACATTACACAACGAAAATCATTATTCATGATGACACGAGGTCCCACAATAAAGTGTAAAGGTGAATTTAATAAAAATTTGATAAAAAACGTGTTTTCATGATCCTAGCTAAAGCATGTAATTATAAATATTGAATTCTTCTTTTTGTAACTTCATAGGGTTGTAAAAGCGTTGACCGTGCGTACATTTTCAGAATGAAGCGCTTCCGCTTTTCATACAAAATGTATTTCGGTCATCGCTTTACACCTCAATGAAGTAACAAAAAAAAAAGCATTAAATTCTTAAATAAACCAGAAATGAAATTTTAAAATTCATTGAAAAGTGTCTTTGACTGCTTAATTATATTTTAAAAACTGATGATATAGTGGTTATATATTAATAAAAACATTTGAAGTACGTTTGAGTCTTATGCAATATTTGTTTTTATATATTTGAAAACTGACTGCTACCGACTGGCTGCTTGAGCCTGGTCTCACAAACTCCGCATTTTCATTACAGCCGATTACATTGAGTGTGTAGACAAAGATAATATCTTTGGATCGCTTGTTTGTTAGCTGAACTATGAAGTAACTAGATAAGGTATACCACCCTCCTGTAGAAGGAGCCTAGTCCTACAGACAGATTGATTGGTTATCTGTCGAACTAGTCTACTCTTAATGGAGGGTAGTTTACCTAACCTAATAATACCAGCAAGCTAACCAAGGATATGCTACCTTTGCCTACACACTCAGTGCAATCGGCTGTAACTTTTTTACATTACAGGTTGCAACACCTTGCCAAATCATTGGGTTCCAATAAACGTTTGGAAAATTTAGTTAATGTGCTTTCCCATAGGGTTTTATGAAGAACAATTACCGGAAATCTATTACGGAAACTAGCAAAAACAATATCAAAATCGAAATCTAAGTGAACAATGAAGGTACTCACATTAAAAAAGGTTGAGACATTGAAGGCCAACTATTTTTTTTTATTCTTGCGTGTCTTACTAAATTATAATCTTGGTACCTTTGATAACTATTTACACCACTGGGTCGATGCCACTACTGGTGGACGTTTTGTCCCCGAGGGTATCACCAGCCCAGTAGTCAGCACTTCGGTGTTGACATGAATATCAATTATGTGGTCATTTTTATAAATTTCCTGAATATAAAACTTTTAATTTTCGAAAAACTAAGGATTTTCTTATTCCAGGAATAGATTACCTTAGCCGTTTTTGGCACAACTTTTTGGAATTTTGGATCCTCAATGCTCTTCAACTTCGTACTTGTTTTGCTTTATAAATATTTTGATATGAGCGTCACTGATGAGTCCCCAATGCTCTTTCGGACACATTTGTTATACTAGATACCCCAATGATGATGGTGGCTAAGTTTGGTTGAATTTGGCTCAGTAGTTTCAGAGGAGAAGATTTTTGTAAAAGTTACGACGACTGACGACGGACGCCAAGATATGAGAAAAGCACACTTGACACTTCGGGCCAGGTGAGCTAAAAAACGAGAAGCAAGAACGACATCAACAAACGACAACTACTGTTTTTTTGTGTGATTTTTTTATAACTAGACCAAATATTTCATGATTTTTTATTATCTAGGACTGTATTTTTTTTTTTTTATTAATAATTGATAACCAAGTTTAATAAAATCATATGTGTGTATAGCAAACATATTAACTTTGGCTTGAAAGACGTCTATTTAATTGTTTTCGACTCGCTCTGCTCGGTCGGAAAAATTGACAAGAATAAAATCCTAAGATTGAACGCGTTCGTTCAACAAGTTTATCAAAATTAATATATATATTAATTTTCTCATATATATTAATTTTCTCATTCACATAAGTATTACGAAATCAGAGATATACATTTTGATTAGATTAGTGCGTCTAATTTACAAATGTAGTGTTATCTGTAGTAAATTTACTGACTTCTTTAATAAAGGATTTGAATAAGAATGTGTCCATACCACATAAATGCCCCACTCGCACTATCATTTTCCATGTCTAGTGGACCGTGGAATTGAGGGTCAGAACTCTATATTTGGCATTGAAATTAAAAAGATCATATGATATAGTATATGTGTACTGAGTTTCAAAAAAAATATATCTGTACATTAACTTCACTTTCAAGTATAGAGATGTGATTTTTTTTCTGAGACAAGTGCTTGTGACAATCCAAAAGAACTTGCAGTCATTCGATGTTCAGTACTTCAGTACTTTGATTGTTTGAAAACGAGGTAAAAATACCCTGCCACATTCGGTATGTGTTTTTGTTAGACCTTTTTTTTCTTCTGTTTTGTATCGATCTCATACGTTAAGCCCTTTTCCACTGATTTGTATAGTTTGTTCTTATGCTGTGCTGTAACAAAACTGTCCCGGCTGTTTACAAGCATGTTAAACGCCACAATATATTTCATGTGCCTGCTCCAACTCAGGAGCACGTAGTTCAACGGTTTTCGTTTGTTGATGTCTTTTATACGTGTTTTTCGTAATTCATGTTGTTTTAAAATAGGCTGTTATTTCTCTCAATTGAACTGTTTCATATTTTTCAATTCATGGACTATTGTAGCCGACAATACCGTATGTTTTTTCTCATTGTTGAAGATTATATGGTTGCCTATATATAATTGCTTACATCCACTACATTTGAACTTTGTTGGATAGTTGACTCATTTGCATTAATACCAAATCTCCTTATTAAAAGTTGAGGGGGTGTTTGTTTCTTTGGAAATTTCAATGTTTTTCTCCCAGGTCACCCAGTTTGAATAGAATATTTTGACATTTTGCTGTGCTCTTGGATTTGAGTTAAGAGCCAACCAAAGCTCACGGCCTGTTGGTGGGTAGTTGATGACTATATGGTAAGCTCTGGATGTCTTTTTGAGTATTGCATACGGTGATTTGGTGATGTCTTCATGCCATGCATTGTCCTATTACTTTATATAGACAGCTTATCAGTCAACCTGATCTATCAAAGTAGCTCTCCTCGCCTTTTGTATATTCAGACGAAAAACAAGATATAAACTGACTTAGCTTGGTATATACATGTTTATTTAATATACTCATATAAATATAAAAAAGAAGATGTGGTATGATTGTCATTGAGACAACTCTCCACAAGAGACCAACATAACACAGAAATTATCAACTATAGGTCATCGTACGGCCTCCAACAATGAGCAAAGCCCATAACGCATAGTCAGATATAAAAGGCCCCGAAATGACAATGTAAAACAATTCAAACAAGAAAACTAACGGCCTAATTTATGCACAAAAATTGAACGAAAAACAAAAATGTAACACATAAACAAACGACAACCACTGAATTACAGGCTCCAGACTTAGGACAGGCACATACATTTTGAATGTGGTGGGGTTAAACATGTTAGCGGGATCCCAAATTCAAGTCAAATTGATATTTTAAAACAACATAAAAGTTAAAAAGTGTAAAAAAAAAATATTTTAATAAATGTTGAAAATATTATTGTGTTTGTGAGTGGAGAACTACTTAAAATTGTAGAAATATTCAAAAGTAGCTGTCGCGTTTTTGTTCTGCGGCTACGTTAACGGAACACCAATCAAGTAATCGATCTTCATGACTGTGGCTTCAATATTTAATGGTATACAATATCATATTCTGCTTGTCGTAGACTCAAAAAGACTACAAGTTGGAATAGATCTACGAAGACTAAAGAACGTTCATGTGTGGTTTAGCAATTGTACATGCCCACGACACCGACGTCCAGATATTGTTCGGAAGATGTTTTGAGAAGTACCGGACAAGTAAAATTAAACTGTTACAGTATATTACAGAACACAAAACTGGCCATCTTTGCTGTAAATACAAATCCCAATCCCACGGCATCAAATAATTTAAAAAAAAAAAAAACATATGACCTTTAACATTGGAGGTCTAAACTAGCATTGAGCCGTGTCCAGGTCCGAAATAGAAAATAAAGAGATGTGGAGTAAATGTACACGGGACAAAATCGCACACAATATATAGAAAAAATACAAATTATTAATGAACAGGGCTTTTATGCCTGTTCTTCATCTTGAAAGGAGCTGGAGGGTCTTCAACGAGGAACTAGACCATTGATCCTCATTATACAAAAGTAACATAGGTTAGTGCATCGGACTATACAAAAACATAAGTTCCTGGTTCGATCACCGTTCCGGTGAGAAAATTTCCAATCCAAACTAACAATAGCCACACACTTGACTTTGTGGATTACAGTATTTTTTTCATCATCCTACATATGTCTTTTGATATTGTTCATACATGTCAATACTAAAAGTCTTACACTGTATCTATATATTTTGCTCCGAGACCAGAACATAATAAAATAGATAAATTAAAACTTGCGCTTTAGATTAAGAAAGGGTCTGAAAGATTTTGTATCATTTTTTCCAGTTTTTCTGGGGTCCTTGAGGCCTTCCCTCGCCAACAATATATAGTTTGCTTTATTTGTAAAATAGGCTAGTTACGCTTCTGTATTATCATCTTAGATTAACCTCTCCAAACTTAAAAGTAAAGATCACGCACCCTTATTGTTTAGATTGATAAAGACTTTTGCATCCGTCGACATTATCTTCGATTAAAGTAGTATTGATCTGACAACCGCTGTGCATGTATACTTTAACGATCTTTAAATGAATGACAAATGACAACATTGTCATTTTTTGAATGACAATTAAACTGTGTTGTAAAGATAACATAAATACACTTTCGTTTTTCGTTTTTTGTTTTTGTGAAATCAAAAATGAAAAATGAAAACACTTTCATTTTTCGATTTTAGTTTTTGAGAAATCAAAATTGAAAAATGAAAATACTTTTGTTTTTCGTTTTTTGTTTGTGAAATCAAAAACGAAAAACGAAAACACTTTTGTTTTTCATTTTGGTTTTTAAGAAATCAAAAACGAAAAATGAAAACACTTTCGTTTTTCGTTTTGGTTTTTAAGAAATCAAAAACGAAAAATGAAAACACTTTCGTTTTTTGTTTTTTGTTTTTGATATTTCAAAACGAAAAACGAATGGACGCAGATATACACGGACCATTATATTTAAGAAAAAGGAAACATTGAAAACAAGAAATATTCAACTTGAAACTAAAATGAGAAATATTCAATTTAAAACTAAAACGAGAGTTCATAGAAATATCCAATCTTAAACGAGAGTTCATATAGATATTCAATCTAAATGGGAGTTCATATAAAGCACTTTTCGAGCTATGGTAAAAGTTATCATTAAAACTATCTATTAAGGAATAGTAAACACAAAAAAATATATTTCAAATCTATATTTGTGTTCTCCGGGTTTTGCCTTATCGTCGTATTACACAACATCGTCTTTATTTCTAAATTAAGTTCGGTCATGCATCAAATTTTCCTTTTTCTGTTAAGGTGCTTCCTTCAAAAATAATCTTTGTTGCATCCGTATTTGTTTTTTTGTTTTTTTTTATTTCGGCAAATACTTTTGTATGTCGATGTTAATAAAGCGCTCTATTTGTGGCACACTTATTACAATACACAACCATACAACAGATCGTAAACAGGAACTATGTATATGAATAGAAATTTTGGTAGCCTGTTATAAAGAGTAATATAAGTTGCATCCCTAATGCTTAATAATATATTTGGTGAAATCTCTTTTCTGCGATTTATTTCATTTGATAACTCGAATAATTAGATAAAGAATAAAACAATGTCTATGTTGTAATTCAAAAGATTTGAATTGCATGATCACAGATCAACTTTTAAACAAACAATATGATAATGCGCAGGCTCTAAAAGATCTAAAAATAAAAAGATAAGGTATGATTGTTAACGCCACAAATATCAACCAAATTTCATAAGAAATTGCTATCAGCAATTATAAGCATTCGTACGGCCTTCCACATAGAAAAAAGGTACTTTGGGATATAGGCTACACACTGCCTTGGAGTCGGTTTCACAACAAAAAATCTTACGACGTATGTACTAGTATACATCCCTCTCGCCAAAATAGACACAAAGTACCTTTTTGAGAGTACTCGCAGTTACTAACATTAATTCAAAACCAATAATAACTTAAAATTCATGTATTAAAGACTCAATTATCAATCAGTACACATCAAACATCCAAAAGAAAAAGTGTAAAGAAGAAATCAACAGACAGAGAAGAACTCAAGCAATGCCAAAATATAGGTTTCGATATATTGTAGAACCAAGAATGTGTTTATTATTTTAATAATAATATTAAGTATGGTAAAATTGAAAATGGAAATGGGGAATAAGTCAAAGAAACAACAACCCGACAATAGAGCAGACAACAGCCAAAAGACACAATGGGTCTTCAATGCAGCGAGAAACTCCTGCACCCGGATGCGTCCTTCAGCTTGCCTCTAAACAAATACGTATACTAGTTCATTCATAATGGACTTCATACTAAAATCCGAATTATACACAAGAAACTAAAATTATGTGAAGTTCAAAAACAATAATAACTGTAAAAAGGCGAAAGTATCAATCATTTCAAATCCAACATCCAATGGATCTAGTGTAATGCGGGGTTCACACATTGCCGATTATTACTCCCGTTTGAGATCAGACAGCGATACGACACGAAAAGTGAAAAAGTCGGATTAGTATCCTCAATTATCTGGAATGTCCTATTATTGTCTGAACGCAGTCGTTTTAGTTCGTAACAGATTCCTACTGGTCGGGAAGGGTCCGAATAGTTCGGCAAAGCACCCCGACAGTTAGGTGCGTCCCGTAACATTCGGGGAAACTCAGCCGATTTTGTCTAGTCGGATTACAATCGTGCCTATGTCGTGACAGATTCTGCTGTATCGGATCGAATTCCTAACAATGTTCTGTGTATTCGGGACGGTGTCCTGTGGAACGGGAATGATCTGGAGAAGTCCCGACAATAACAGAATGCAATACGACTGAGACCAGACAAAGCCGTTTACAATGCGATAGAGCGGACCGTGATAGGATTACGTTCCGACAGTACCTGATCATCCCGATTATGCCGACAGTTTTCAAACGGATAACTTCCGTCAGCGTCGGTTCACTGTCTTGTCACTATCTGATCTCTGTCGGATTACATTCGGTAGAATCGGGACGCAGTCGTGACAGACTCGGTCTAATTTTACCTGGCGAAAGATACAAATCGAATTTCCATCCACGATTCACAGGATCTTGATCAGACTTTTGACAAATTTTAATCGGGAATGGTCCTGTCAAGGACGGCAGTACAAATCGTGAATGTGTGACCCCAGCTTAAGACGCCATGAACAGTCGGGGAAAAGCATGATCTAGTGTTAAGCAGAATTATAGGGTTTATCAGATAATAGAACCGTAAATGTGCATTTGGGTACAACAATAATATTCACCATAGTTTTAATTTGCTGGTACCAAAATCAATACAAGTTAAATCAATTTTCAAAGATCTAACCAACGTGTTGGATAGGTAAACTTTTAGAATAAATTTATTTGAAGGATCGATAAGTTTGCCCGGATCGTTCCTAAATTTTCAGGCCCAGTAAACAACTTCACCGTAAATACAAATCCATTTAAAATAAGTTATTTATACGTACATCCAGAGGTTCTTAACTTGCAACATTTCTCGTATACTAATTAGGTCCCGGATATGTAATCGATAATTTATCTCAAGCTTTGCTCCAATATGCAAACAAAATATGTAGCATGTTTGCTTATGAGACACGCAATTTACCAGGTATGGCAAATAGAGACTAATACAACAAATTCAACATTTGAACGTATAAATAAGTAGACGGCTAGCATCGGTGATTCGAGTTAAAGGTGGTTTGAATCTCGCTTGTATTTGGACTGATAAAATGTTCAACTTGTAGACATCCAACGATAAACGTTGTCCATTTAGTACTAAAGATAACCTCTTATTTGATAAACAATCTTGTTACTTGAAACTATCAGTTGTATTCCATCTTTTCAAGGTCTATATATATATATTTAATCCATTAAATTCATTTTTCTTTTACATTTGACATTAAATTAATTTAAAACTTTTGTAGAAATTTAAATGAAATAAATAATGTACAATAATTAAACACTATCAACGTTTGTATATTCAACTATAAAATGGTATGTGCTTAAAAATCATTCAAAATACATTGTTAATAAACAAACCTATGATTTGGAAGAAACACAGATATCCAAACATGTTGACTTGTGATAAGGTTGTGCTTGCAGTGCGTACTTCTTGTTGTGGTTTGACAAGTTACAAAATAAACTGTTATACAAATGCATCCAGTTATAATTTACTTCCTTATACGTCAAAAGCTTTTGCGTGTAATCCGCTTCTTTGGACAGGAAATAAGCATGTAAATACCAATGATAAATTGGGGTAAATGATAACGGATGCTTGTTATAGAAGTTTTGCCTTCTAATTTTGAAATTTGATTTTGAAGTTGTGAGACGCTTATGTCAATAGCGATATTAGTTAGTCTCAATAGTAATGTGAAAGTCCGAGATAAGGTAAATCTGTTTAATGTACCAACAAAATCGTGGACAGATATTGAAACTCTACTTTCGGACAACAGCAACATAATTCTTTCTAAATATGTTGATTCTTATTTACAAAGATTTTCTGTCTCTGAAACTGCATTATCACACCATATGATAGTGTTTTATAAATCATTTAGGAGTTTTTTGCAGCAACATTTAAATTATGATAAAAGAAAATATGATTTAAAAAGGAAGCCTGCTCAAAAGTATTTCTTTTTTGTATTTTCTGTTCGTATGCGAAGGAAAGACAATAAATCACCCAGCTTATTTATATGATTTAGGTTCAAAGCAATCATATGTTTTGGATTTATTTGTTTTACAGTTTGTGTTTTAGAAAAAAATACAGTTAGATAAGACAATTAATTACACAATTACTAACACAATTCTTTTGTAATATTCTGGTGATTGTTATGAAATACATATAATAACATAATTACACACCGAATCTCGATTTATATCTAATTTCTATAAATTTATCTGTGACGTCACTTTTTGTGGCGTTGGTACGTTTTTGTGACTCACAATTCGTAAATCTTTTAACCTGGAATTGTTTTCTCTCAGTTCATTAACAGCTGTAACAAGGTAAAAATTCGCAAAATGACAGGTAAGCCTACCCATTAATTATTTTGACTCTCCGTCGACCGCTCTTTGCAGTTTCTACTAAGTTGATCGGAAGATGTGAAACTGTCAATATTAAAGTTTTGGTATTATTTTCTGCACTAGAACCAAGCGTGATACCATTTCACCACGGTGTATGTAGAATTGTTGTTGAACTTTTGGGAATGATTTTGATTTCAAACTGTTTCGAACGCCTGGTGATTCTTGTGCAGAAGAAACATGCGTACGTCAAACTTCTAAATTATAAGCCTGTGCTTTGCGTTTCGTCCCCGAGGGTATCACCAGCCCAGTAATTAGCACTTCGGTTTTGATATGAATATCAATTATATGGTCATTATTATAAATTGCTTGTTTACAAAACTTTAGCCGTATTGAGCACAACTTTCTGGAATTTTGAGTCCTCAATGCTCTTCAACTTTAAACTTGATTGGCTCTATAACTTGTTTAAGATTATGAAGGGGAAACAATTGTAATTCTTAGTAAACTGGTCGAAATGCAACTGATGTATTACAGACAGGGTAATATTTTTTTTTAATTATATACATGGAAACACATTTTGATGTAAACTCGCTGGCCATTGAAAATGTCTTTGACAATACTGAATTTTCGTTTGGCCGAGTGTAAACATGAACAATTTAATTTTATCAGCAGTTAAAGAAGGAAGTAAAGCGTCAATTACAAAATTGTAATAAAATGAAAAACAGGAATTTCTGAAAGAATTCAATTACGATACAAAGGAACAAAAAACATATGTACGGCAGCGAAATTTACATTGGAACATAAATTGATAACGACATTACTAAATCAACAGTTTTTAGCTGCTACATTTTCATATAATGGAGGCTGATTAGTGTTTTCTTCATTATCTGCTTGAGGTTGGATAAATCCATGGCTCGAAAACCCGTCATTCTGTGGATAAGTGGGTTGAAGATCTGCAAAAAAGATAAAAAATACAGTGAATGGATTTAATCCTCAAATAAATTCTGTCTTGATGAACATTAAATTAATTGACCCCAATGTTAACTAGAAATAGATAAAAGTGTTCCTCTATCTTCACTATTTACACATTAAGAACGGAAAACAGAAAACATGAGAAAATATTACAACTTTTCGAATCTTTTCCTATCCATTTAGTTTAAAACAAGACATGTATTAAGAATATATTTTTCTGGTAATTCATTTTACTTCTACTTACATGCAGTATTGTTGCTACAAGCGTAAGCTATTGTCACTGGAGAGCTTGTTATAACTTGTCCTTTTGTAAGTTGACGAGAGTTTATTTGACAACACACACACAAACAATAATCGTCACAAAGACGCTTAATCCAATAAGGCAACTAAACACTATTCCAACGATAGCTCCAGCTGATCTGAAATTAGACCAATATTATGAATATATAACTACAATTTAATTTGGACAACACAACTTTGGAATCAGAATTATTTTTGATTTAATGCTATAAATATCGAGCTTCTATCAGCAGATGCTACATCATTATGACGATAGAAATGTAAACTACTCAAACATTAGACCAAATACCACAATTAATTACTTCTAATTTCAAAAATAGTTCCCTTTAAATAAAGTGTACTTTACTTAATTTCTTTCCCTTCTCTTTCTCATTAATTTTTATCGGGTTTTAATAAACGAAAAGTGACACACCATTTTGGGATGTTCTATTTCAACTGTGTGTTTAGCGAAACAAAGGATTAGGAAAGGTGTAAAAATGGTACTCTTTTTTAGTTTTTGGACCATCTCTTGACTTGTCCATACCAATAGGGATGTTACAAAAACGTGATGTCAATAGTTATCAAAGGTACCAGGCTTAATATCATATACGCCAGACGCGATTCGTCTACATAAAACTTATTCAATGACAATCAGATACAAATAGTTTGAAAGCCAAACAAGTATAAAGTTGAAGAGCATTGAAGACCCGACATCTAAAAACAAATGTGCCAAATACGGCTATGATAATCTATGCCTGGTATAAGACATTATTAGTATTACGAATATTTCATACTTTTGTAGACAGTAAATTTATAAAAATAACCATATAATTGATATTCAATAGCGAACATCAAGCTATCTTATAATAGTAATAAGTAGAACATACAAAGTTGCTGAGTGATACACTGCTAAATAGTAGTCAACATAATCGGAGTTACTAGGTGCATAAGCACAACATGGATATTTTAAAATCGCAGAACAGCAACCGTATTGACAATATGTAGCCCCATATTGAAACTTAGGCCGTGTTCACACTGACCTAAACTCGGTGTTTTGTTTGTGTAACTCACACGTAAACTAAACACCATTACGTTCCCATTGATAACACTCAATGCTTACATGTAATTTAAATCATGTTTTGTCTACATGCAGTCGATAGTCAATGTAGGCCTTGTGTAGGTTAAGTGTACACAAAACTATAGGCATTTAGAACTTAAATTTACCAAGTATATTTAAGGAAGGAACGATTTTTAAATAAAACTGATATTTATAACAATTATTAATAAGGTTTTAATAGTAATTCATTTTACTTCTACTTACATGCAGTATTGTTGCTACAAGCGTAAGCTATTGTCACTGGAGTGCTTTTTATAACTTGTCCTTTTGTAAGTTGACGAGAGTTTATTTGACAACACACACACAAACAATAATCGTCACAAAGACGCTTAATCCAATAAGGCAACCAACCACTATTCCAACGATAGCTCCAGCTGATCTAAAATTAGACCAATGTTATAAATATATTACTACAATGTAATTTGGACAACACAACTTTGGAATAAGAATTATTTTTGATTTAATGCTATAAATATCGAGCTTCTATCAGCAGATGCTACATCATTATGACGATAGAAATGTAAACTACTCAAACATTAGACCAAATACCACAATTAATTACTTCTAATTTCAAAAATAGTTCCCTTTAAATAAAGTGTACTTCTCGCTACATTGAAGACCTGTTGGTGACCTTCTGCTGTTGTTTTTTTTTTTTCTATGGTCGGGTTGTTGTCTCTTTGGCACATTACCCATTTCCATTCTCAATTTTATTTACTTAATTTCTTTTCCTTCTCTTTCTCATTAGTTTTTATCGGGTTTTAATAAAAGAATAGTGACACACCATTTTGGGATGTTCTATTTCAACTGTTTGTGGAACGAAACAAAGGATTAGGAAAGGTGTAAAAATGGTACTCTTTTTTAGTTTTGGATCATCTCTTGACTTGTCCATACCAATAGGGATGTTACAAAAACGTGATGTCAATAGTTATCAAAGGTACCAGGCTTAATATCATATACGCCAGACGCGATTCGTCTACATAAAACTTATCAATGACAATCAGATACAAATAGTTTGAAAGCCAAACAAGTATAAAGTTGAAGAGCATTGAAGACCCGAAATCTAAAAACAAATGTGCCAAATACGGCTATGATAATCTATGCCTGGTATAAGACATTATTAGTATTTCGAATATTTCATACTTTTGTAGACAGTAAATTTCTAAAAATAACCATATAATTGATATTCAATAGCGAAAATCAAACTATCTAATAATAGTAATAAGTAGAACATACAAAGTTGCTGATTGATACACTGCTGATTATTAGTCAACATAATCAGAGTTACTATGTGCATAAGCACAATATGGATCTTTTAAAACGCAGAACAGCAACCGTATTGACAATATGTAGCCCCATATTGAAACCTATATGTATAGGTTCGTGTGACGTATTGACAATATGAACCATACGCCAACCTAGAAAATACGAAATTAAAAATTAATCATATAATTATATATGTTCTGATAAACACGGAATTGCTATCGATTTCCAATGATAAGCGTTTTTTTAGGTTGCTAAACAGGTAAACTCGGTTTAAATGTTGTGTTTTGTCTTCTAAATTTTTCTGGAAATCAAATGCTAAGTGGCGCAAAAGCAAAGCAGTGCAAAAGGTGTAAATCAAAGGGGAGAACGTGTAATAGCATAAAGATGTTTTAACTAGGTCCTTTTGATTTTGTAATTCGCATCATTTAGTTGACTTCATGTGGACCCTTCTTCTAAAATGGCTGCGTTTTCACCATAAGATACAGACAAACCTGAGCATATGGAAAACTTATAAGGCATTGCATGCTTTTGATAAATGAATTTTAAAAGTGTTTTATGTTTAAAATAAATAATAACCTAACAGGATTTTGCAGTACACATTTTTTCAATTTTCCAAAAGGTGCCAAAATAAACTAATTTGAGAAAGAGTTTTGAGAACTGCCCTACGGGTAATAAATGAAGTGAGCTTTTTGATTGAGTTAAGTCTGCCAATTGATATTTTATCGTATGTTTTTCTTTGTTGTGATGTTATGCTATTGTTTCAGAAAAAGGGAGAAGGATTGGATTCATTAAAACGTTTAATCCCGCTGCAAATGTTTGCACCTGTCCTAAGTCAGGAATCTGATGTACAGTAGTTGTCGTTTGTTTATGTAATATATACGTGTTTCTCGTTTCTCGTTTTGTTTATATAGATTAGACCGTTGGTTTTCCCGTTTGAATGGTTTTACACTAGTAATTTTGGGGCCCTTTATAGCTTGTTGTTCGGTGTGAGCCAAGGCTCCGTGTTGAAGGCCGTACTTTAACCTATAATGGTTTACTTTTTAAATTGTTATTTGTATGGAGAGTTGTCTCATTGTCACTCACACCACATCTTCCTATATCTATGAGCTGTATTGATAATGATTTGTGATTTAAACTGTGTACCTTAGTGGACCATATCAAGCAAAACTCAACTGTTTGTTAACTTTATCATCTACTGCTGAGACGAAAAAAAGTGCACTGAAAAATTCAAGAAAGGTTTGCAATTTTTAAAACATACAATGCATTTGAATTTAATCAATCTAGGGCGTGCTATGCCGTATACCTTTTCAAGATGCACAGGTTTGTCCGTGCTCAGAGTAAATTGAGAGGTAAAAACTCAGCCAGTTTATCCAAAGGGTCCACATGAACATTAAAACTAAATGAAATAGGGATCCTACTGGGTATAGTCATATATTTTCTTCTGATGTTAATTTGAAAAATAGAAAACGCCCGGCACTAGCTCCCTCAATTATATACAGAGTCTAAATAAGGTAAAATAAATCTTACAAGGTAACTATGTATCAGCAAAGTTTTCGGGTTAAATTGACAAATTTGATCCATTTTGACGGCAAATATTGAATGGAAATTAGTATATACTAGAAAGTAAAACGCAAACACATGGGTAAGAAGGATATTCTAGATGTTAAGGGAACCACCAATTAATTTTCCGTTAATTTGTAAGGGGACAAAAGGATTTTTGTTGACGGAATATTTATTTGCACCTGTTACTAGTCTTGCTTAATTTTTTTTTACACATAACATACATAAGTAACTGGTTTTTTTTCATTTGAGAATATATTTTCATCTTTTAATTTCAAAGTAACGTGTACCTTCCAGTCGACTGTTATGTTATTAACTTGTTTCCAAATCCACTATATACAAATTCATATTACCTCCTGCATATTTATAGGAATATGATTGGTTAATAGAAACCGCCTGGAAACCATGTATATTCCGTATTAGGTTAGTAGGGTTCCATATTAGGTAAGTTTGAATTCATCCAATGAGTATCTTCCACCTTCTTTATAGAAAGATGATAAATAAAGGCAACAGTAGTATACCGCTGTTCGAAATTCATAAATCGATTGCAAAAAAGCAAATCCGGGTTACAAACTAAAACTGAGGGAAACACATCAAATATAAGAGGAGAACAACGACACAACAGAAACACTAAAATGCAACACACACAGAAACGAACTATAAGATAACAACACGATAAGATAGTTTTGATCTTATACAATTTACAATATTCCCCTTTCGTCTCTCTCTTTTACTTGAATACACCGAGTGCAACACGACAAAATTAAACGAGTTTCTAAATAACCATCTACTGGATTATTCCTAATGTCAGCAATGACCATGCTCCAAAATAAAGGTCAGGAATCAACTACCGGAGACTCTGAAAGTAATTGACAATATGTTAATTTCGACATAATTATTGTTTTTAACATTTGAATCAATCCTGGATTAAAAATCACATGTAATTCTTGCTATAACGGCAGTTACACGGTCTTAAGCCAATTCTGACGAATTGAGTTTCATCAATGTATTATTCAAGCAAAGACTTGTTATGGTAGCAATGACAGTTACTTCACATGATTTTTAAGAAATTTTAATTGGGAGGTACATTTATGATAAAAGCAATCATTTTGGCTCTTTATTTTTCAATTATAGTAAAAATTAAATCTTTTTATAGCTTGCTGTTCGGTGTGAGCCAAGGTTCAGTATGAAATACCATAGTTTTACTTATAACAGATTACTTTTACAAAATTGTGACTTGGATAGCGAATTGCTCATCTGCACTTAAATCTCTAAGTTAGATAATAAAGTTCATAGATATAGATATGCGTGTTGATATTTTAGTGCAAAAAAGGTCAATTTTTTTTGGAACTTATTTGACCAAACAGCAGTTTTACACATTATAGAGGAAAATGTATTTCAGTAAAGGCATTACCAAAAATACAAATGTTACACAGTTCTTTACAGCTTTGCATGAAGCATCTTATAGCAAACAATTATATTTTGAAGTAAAAGCTTACCCTTCCGGAGCACTTCAGATGACCCTTAGTGTTTGGTTTGATTCGTGTTACTCAGTCTTAAGTTTTTGTTTTATGTTATGTGTACTGTTGTTTGTATTTTCGTCGTTTGTTTTTCGTTGCCATGGCATTGTCAGTTTGTTTCGAATTCATGAGTTCAAATATCTATTCGTTATATTTTGCATACAAATATTTCGGTACATATGATGCATTTTTGTTGTTTTCTATGATTTTTTTTTTAAATAACGTTGACTGCAATATTGAAGGTGTTTAAGGAAATTTTTATATATCTTTAACAATATAATTATTGACTCATTTCACCACTCGTTGGTATCACTAAGTCATTCAAATAATTGTCTACATTGATTCTGCAAAAAAACATTTAACTACAATTTCAACTGTTACAGATTCCACCTTTTGGATATCGATTATGAAGCTTAGCAATGTCATACATATCAATGAAAAATATGAATCATGTAAAGACGAAAACGTCTGGAATACTTTAATATGCAAATATAAGGCAAACTTGAGAAAAACTAATAATTCACATAACTTCTGAGTAATCCCTCGTGACTGTATATTTTCTCTTCAAAATTCTTACTTATTTATAGCTTCCTTAGTTTGTTTATTATGATATTGTTATTCTGTCATATTCTAAATAAAGAGATGACTGAAGTTATGCTAGTATCATTATTATCTTTAAGATTAAGGTGAATTGTTCAGATTAAACAATTGACACCGATGATGTCTCTTTTGAAACGCTTGACCTCAACATAACAGAACGGTGTTGGTGTTTAAAAGCGCACTGACAACTCCCTTACATTTTATTGTCATATTTTTTCGCTTCCTTTTCAGATACTATCTTCTTCCTTACTTCCTTTAATTTGAAACTTCCCAATAAGTTTTAAATACAACCCCGATTTGACAGGGTGTATGTGTTCTTACATGGGAAGTTTTTGATAATATCTTATGCTGATACAGCGTACACTCCTCAAGACAATAGTGACATACGTGGTTTTATCAGAATAGAATACTGAACTTTATCAACATCCAAAGGATAATCAAAATTTTAATCTTGAAAGTTCATATCAAGAAATTCTTTAAACAATTGATACATACAAACCAACTAAAAGAAATATAAACTGCTGATATAATGAGGAAATTATTCGATGGATTGACAATATTTTGTGATTTCCAATTTATAGCGTCAATACATAAGACTACTTTTTCTACAGTAAACATGATATATCAGAAGTGTGTCATACTGGTATCAAACGTGTTCAAGAACATAATATTGAATAATAATCCACGTAAAGCAGCAAGGTAGGTTACGTCTAGTCCAAATAAGCCAAACAAAGTCACGATTGTCTTGCAAGCCTATGCTCCGTGTTGAAGAACGTACCTTGACCTATAATGATTTACTTTTGTAAATTGTGACTTGGATGGAGAGTTGTCTCATTGGCACTCATACCACATCTTCCTATATATAATTAATTCGAATCTCGCTGAAGACATGCTACGGTAAATTGAGTTTAACTCCGACCTGAATCGACTAAAAATGCCAGTTTTTCTGTCGAAGGTCAGGGGTTCACTCTGCCTATCCCTTCAATTATATTCTAATTTACATTTTTTTCTGTTTAATATAGTTTAACAAAATCAGATTGATCCGTCGTATTGATTTGCTATCTTTCCTTTAAAATAGTGGTATAGTATGTTCAATAACACAAGATCACAAAGAATCCTACCAAATTTGAAACCTTTTTTTCAGGTTTTCAGAGGAGTTACGTTCACAAGATATCTGTTGTAGGATAGTCCCAAAATGGCATTACTCCAGTAAAATAGCCAAATAACAAGAATGTGTCCCTATTACATGGATGCCCAATCCGCACTATCATTTTCTATATTCAATGGACTGTGAAAATGGGGGGAAAATCTCTAATTAAAATTAGAAAGATCATATCATAAGAAACATGTGTACTAAGTTTCAAGTTGATTGGACTTCAACTTTATCAAAAACTACCTCGACCAAAAACTTTAAACTGAACCAAAAACTTTACCCTGAAGCGGGACAGACGAACGGACGGACGCAAAGGCCAGAAAACATTATGACCATAAATGGGCATAAAAATGACCGTAAAATACGGTAAACTGTGCATATTATGGCAAATGTTCCTTCCGAGTATAGCATTCACATAGCGCCAATGCTGTACAATAGATGTAAAATGGTCAATGTCCCATTAGTCCAGTAAAATGATCAATTCAAAAGAAAGTAATAATAAAAATATCGAACTCCATGGAAATTCAAAACGAATAGTCCATAAAAAAATGTCAAGTGCTTGGTTCAAACATGTCAAACTAATGGAAAACAGCTTTCATATTCCTCCTTACCCTTTCGGAGCACCTGAGATCATCCCGAGTTTTTGCTGGGTTTCGTGTTGCTCAGTCTTTAGTTTTATGTGTTGTGTTTTGTATATTAATGTTTGTCTATAAGTCTTTTTCTTTTTTTTTCCATGGTGTTGTGTGTTTATCTTATTTATGAGTTTGAATGTTCATCTGATATCTTTCGTACCTCTATTATATCTGCAGAACAATTTATCTATAAATCATTTCAGTATGGTTTTCTGTTTCGATTCAGTGATCTAATAAATAGGAGTAAATGAAAAATGTCTAACGAAATGTTTTAACATGTGGAGTCTTCTCCGCGTTACAATATATAAATTAAATGTACATGTCTAATCAATAATACTTATTTCACTGTAAGATTATTGGTCTTCAAAAAAGATTGTTTTGTCGTCTGTAATGAAACCCCGCATCTCATGAAAAAGTACATGAAAGAAAGAGTTATTATGTATCAGTTCTTTTGGTTTTCTGTTAAGACAAATCCAGTAACATTGTTAATAGGCTGCTGCACTTTTTGAAAATTGGAAAATTGGCTTTACTCATTGATGAAATCCGTACAGTGACCTATAGTTGTTAATTTCTGGTGGAGAGTTATCTCATTGGCAATCATACCACATTTTCTTATGATATCTGACTCTGATTGGTTATCATGCCTTCAATACTGTCATGTTATAAATACAAATGTATATTCGTCAATGATGTTGATTTGATGTTAGATGAAATAAAAACAGAATATATATTCCACATTGTAATTTAGCGTCTTTATAAATACAAATTAACGTTACAATAAAAAAATATATATAAATATGACATATTGTATTGAATTGATATATACATATACATCAAATGAATAATATCTAGCTTATCAGAATGAGCAATGTTATACTAATCAACAAAGTTGACTCTGGCATATGAACATAACAAGTTAAATAATACAACTATGGTAGGGGTACTAGTGTCAATGTAAAAAACATTCAGAGACTAAGAAAGGCCAAGATGAATACTATCCGATAGGTTTATAAAACTGTGACATTCAAATGCATAGGGGGAATAGAGGATCTTTCTTTACTCTCTTTTACTGAAAACAACCTCAAAGGATGACTGGGTATGGAAATAGATATATATAGTCATCCTATGTTAATGCAGAAGTTAATCGACAACTGAATACGGTCATAACCATTTGTTTTTCTCTTTTTGAACCGATTTGGTCAAATGTGTTAATGAAGTTCTTGTGAACCATTCACGATTGGGTATTAAACAAAATACTTTAAATGGGTGTTCGCTCCTCTCTCTGAAGCATACAAAGGGAAATGACATGATTGAATAGGGTATTGAAGCGTTCTTGCGGGGTATCATCTAGTGATCTAGCAAAACAAAACAAAACTAGCGTCTAATAAGCATTATATGTTCACGTAACATTTTCAACATTTTCAAATTCTAAATACGAAAGTACAATTAAAAATTTGTAATCCAGTTTGAATTTGCATTTGATTTTTGATGCCCTCCTCTAAAATTTTGATTGCATAATATATAAATTGCCCATATAAACCATACAGGGGACACATACATGTGAAACGTTGAATTGGAATCATGATGAAAAAATATCTGCATAATAATTTCCCTTTTTATTTAAAAATGATTGGTAAAACTTAACATAATTCTGGATGTTGGAAATGGGAAACGTTGGAGGTGCAGTCAATAACCTGGAAACGGTGGGCAAATTAAACATTAATACAGATTTCTTACGAGGTTACGACTTACTACTTTTGCATGATATATACATGTATTGAATTTTAAAAAACAACGAAATTTTTAAACATTATGATATGTGACACTTTTTTTGTAATAAAACAAATAGATAATAAAACTTTGACACGCTGAATTTCAAAACGGAAATCAGCTTTAATACTTTGTTACAATTTATTAAAAAAAAACACTGTGAATTTTAAGTAAGTAGCATGATATTCTGCACATGAAAGTTTTGTTTAAAATTACTTAAGCAGTGCTCTACTCGTACAATAAGAAACATATTGATGAGGTACATGATTAATAACTTATTAATGAATGTCAGGGTTCAACTTGGTGGATATATCAGGCATATTGATGACCAAAGGAAACCAACAAGGAAACCAATATATATGTTCTGCAACTTGGGAAGCATACATGTTATTACACATATATAATATTTTCTGAACAAAGGGCCTTAACTTGAAACAATTAAAAATAGTATTTTATTCCGATAAAAAGAAAGAAAGATTGCAGCACATACATAGATAATGGCTTCAAATAGACATGCATATTCATTTCCGTATATATCTCATTATATATTTTTAGCAGCACTTAAAACTTTGAGCGATTTTATCATTGTTCAAGATTAGAGTGAAAATAAACAGGTCAATTGCAATGCACAATCAATGTCTGTATAATAAAACATATAGTACTGTCTTTTGTTTGTAAAGTTACCTTGATACAATTTCAAACAGCAGGTAATTGGTGTAACTTGGCTAGATAGACACAAATATAATATCAATACACAATTTATATATACATGTACATGTATGTGCGTAAATGTTCATGACCTTAAACTGTTGTGCCAATGCTGCCTTGATCAGAAACTACACTTTCAGAAATCGATTTGCTATGGTCTCTTGAGTTCATACTTGATTCTGAATTAGCATTGTTTCTTGTATGAGGTTTGGAATGGCCATGTCTTGGTCGATTCTCCCTTGAGTCCATACTAGAAGATGAATTCACACGTGGTCTATGATGTGACCTAGAATTACTTTGGCGTGGAGATTGATCTCTCGGACGCCGATCACGAGTATTTTGATTATGTGGAGAACGTTCACGAGGAAGACGACCTCGTGGACCGTCTCCTGAACGATGATCTCGTGGTCTGTCACCTGACCGATGATCTCGTGGTCCGTCATCTGAACTATGATCTCGTGGACCGTCAACTGAACGTTCATTTCGTGATACAGATGTAAAATCTGATGTCACACTTTGTTTATCAAAACTTGAAACTGATTCTGCGTAACCTTTTGATTTATAGTTTTGGCTACGCTGTTTATAAGGTTCACTTTTCGTGGAAAATGGCTCCGATTTATAGGACACTTTATTACTTGCTGTTTCAAGATCACTATCATCATCGTGCTTGGCGATAGGCGGTAGGTAACTAACGCTGTTATCCCTACTACGCGCTTGAGTGGAAAAACTTGTTGCATATCCTCTGTTATCACGCCTGTAATCTGTTGTATCTGAAATTGTAATCATTTTATAAATTAAAATTTTTGAACAAAACAACGTTTTACAATTCCGATGGCGAGTTACAAATAAATAAGTTTCATCGATCTTTCGCAGTGTTTTTAATTCGTCTCCGGTTCCAAAGTGTGATTGCAGTTAAGATAATCTGAGAACAAAAACCTTTTAATAAAGACAAAATACAAGGACAGCAATGAAGCAAGTATATTTATACAGATTTTATTGATAAATGTATTAGTTTTGTCGTCATTTAACCCTTATGTTATATTTACAGTAACGGAAATCCAATTTGAAACAAACAAATCCTCTGATAGAATTCTGCAATCCACAGGCCTGACAGCCAAGTGTTCAGTGTTTTTGGTTTTAACTATCCAGCAGTTTGAAGATTGAGATTGTGCTTAATGATTCTTCTCAATATTTGCTTCAAAGACCCTTTTATAAGGTAGCATCAAATAACTCATCAACATTGACTATTCTTCGTCTAATTCTTGCAGCTTTGATGTCTGCAGTAAGAACGTATTTTTCATTTTACAAAAAAAATTCATGGATTTTCGTTTCTGTTTTAAAATAACAAGCTTTTTAAAAGACATTTTTGAATTGATAGTATATAAATAAAGGAACTAGAAAAGCTGAAAATATTGAAGGATTCGAGTGTTGTTTTTTTTTTTTACGTGATATGAGCCATTGAAAATTTGGCAGGAACTGTTTCTCTGTAAGCTTTTCATATATTTAACATTTGGACTTTTTTTCTTTAAAAAATCTATTAAAAAAACAAGGATTAAAAAAGATTTTCACTAAAATTTCGTTTTACTCGATATGAAAATTAATGAAAAGAAAATCAAGGGTTAGCGGGCAAAATGTTTAGTGTCACTGACATGTATAAAACTAGAGGATTCCGAATATCTGATAAAAAGTCCCCCCCCCCCCCTCCAAAAAAAAAGAAAAAGAAAAGCGAATATCCTAGTGTGATACAATATGTTAATAATCCTAGAACATCAGTATTGTGTCGATCTATGAAATGTTTCCTTACCGCTCATTTCTGATGGTGCTATATAGGAAACTACTGGGTTTTGTGGTGTTATATAATGATTTGCTGCCTCCTTTTCTTTCATTCTTGATTTCCTCAAAAAAATGAATATAACCGCACCCACAATAATTATTGCTATTAAAACTCCAATGATAATTCCGCCAATGGCACCTGCCGACCTGTGGAAATAAAATTAATTATATCTCAAAATGTCTACTATCTAAACAATCTTAATAAAAGCTAGTCTTTTCAAGTCCCTTTATAGCTTGCTGTTCTGTTTGATCTTATACTCCGTGTTGAAGACATAATGGTTTACTTTTACAAATTGTGACTTGGATGGAGAGTTGTCTCATTGGCACTCGATCGTACCAACATCTACTTAATTTGATTAGACAGATTTTCTGAGAGTCATGATATATCATTATTGTATACTAAGTAACCAGATAATGTCTATTGAAGCGACGACTGAATTTATAAGGAAACACTTTCGATAATGATCAGCAAAACATATTAATTGGACTACAACGTGAATGAGAGTAATCTACTTTGTTTAGAAGGAGGCTCGCGGGTACAAAATTTTCAGCAAAAAATTAAACATTTGTTTTTTCATTACAAATTTTATTTATTACAATATTAGTTATTACTTTATGATATGGTACAAAAATCAACCAATAAAATCGATTATGTTTGCCCCCAGATGACTTTTAAAGTGTTTATATCATTGAAAAAGCTCCAAATTATCTCCCTTTGGTCCAAAAATGCAATTTTTTGGCATTAAAATTGAACTATCTTTTTTAACACATCAGTGACCTATATTTTTTATTATTGTTTTCAAATAAGCTGTACATAAACTAAATAATAATTATTGTAAAATTTAAGCGATTTCTGTAATAAGTTATTTTCTTTATTTCGATATTACCTCATTTTAGTTCAACCATGGAAGTAATATTGAAAGGAATAACATCGTCCTCACTTCAAAGGTTTCATCTGCGTTACCGCCCATCTTTCGATTACTCGTTAATTGGTTCAATATCTGGCATGGTAGTTGATTCTCCGCATGTGATGATCAAATCACTGACACTTATCGGTCATTTTCGTGTTCACGGAGAATTACGAACAGACAAGTTTTTGTCGTATATACGTGCGAAGTAACCCGAATAGTCGATTCGTTACATTCCGTTGATGTTCGCTGCCGAATAGAGTCATTCGTTCAATTTTAGTTAGTCCATTTTTTCCCTATTTTTGGTTAGTTTGGTCTCAATAGTTTAAACCGACAGCTATCACATACGAAATTGGAGGACAAGGCTGGGTCATTTTCAATTTTAATATTTACAGACAGTTCATAAACCATGTCCGTAAGTTTAGAAGATGATTGTACAAAAAATACGTTTGGACCCCCTTTATTTAATACGAAAAATCTAAGTCTTTCGTGTATTAGTCAAATAAAATATTCACAATTCTAAACGGTTCTATCCTTCAATTTAAGTTCTTGATACATAAACTAATTTGTGTAAAAGTGAAGACAGTAAGACAGAGCCCATTTCGTCGGTTTGTTATAATTTTTACTGTAGCTTGTTATATTAATACAAGCATTCCATAATAAACAATTTAAAAAAATATATATATATTTACGAAAATATTATCCCCATTTTAGTTGTCCAGTTTCAATAATGTAATCAATGACATTTATGACATATACATAAATTTAGAATACTTGAAAGTAACTATCCTTTTTTTTAATCTCGATAAACTTTGCACATTTCAACAGTAGACAAAAATATGTCTAGATTTGCCTACATTATTTTGTTAGACATCATGTGAAACCTGATCGATTCATCGGTATTTAACTGTTTAACTCGGGATCCGCTTTTAACCGGAAAATACTTTTAAAACAGTTTAAAACAAACGGTAAAAAGCAAAAATATGCTAAATTAAATACAATTTTCCATGCTAAACTGCTGTAGTTTGAACAATTCTCGGCCGTTTTTCAAGTTTTTTACATCATACGACTTCTTTCTAAAGGTAGAGGTTTTATATGATACAGCGCCACCTTCTTATTAATAAACCTCGGATTTCACACAGGTACTTTATAATTACCGCACTCGATAAAATCACGTGACGGATAAGAAATTCCAGATGCCATTTTACAACCGCGGTATCACAGATAGTAAGTTACCAAAGGGGTCTTACCGCTGAGACTATAATTGGATAAAATCATATGACTTTAGTACAGGGCTCTGCAGGCCGTTAATACATGCTAATTAGTCGATGTTATTCCTTTTAAATAATACTTCCATGGTTCAACAGAAGAAAAAAAATCTTTACAAAAATGTATGCTTCTTTCGAAGGCAGATTATAATCGTAAATGAACGGTGACCCCAATTTTTTACTTTATTTTTCTTTTAAGTATAAGATAAAGTTCATTTATTATAGAAAAATATAGCGAAATTCTATATTAGAAAAAAAAATGATTTAGACCCGCGAGCCCCCCTAATTCAAGTTACATTTCAAAATTGAGCATATCTAGTATGCACGTATCTTTACACAAATAGAGTTCAAAAGTACCTTCATAAAAGTTTGAAAAACTCAGGATACAGTAACTGTGCAAAATTCATATACTAATTTGTAGTCATAAAATGTTACTCAGTAGTTCTGTATTTTGATTGGTTGATCTCTGAGTATAAGTATTACGTACACAAAATGTTAATGATCGCATGGCCTGATGGTTCAATTATTGCCTTTAAATTCTTTGTTTACAAAACATATAAAAACTGCACTACAACAATCCATTGATTCCTCCAGAAGAGCACTAATGTTAATAGAACATAACATATACATACTTACAATGATTCATTTGGTTCTATTTTATTACAGCATGGATCTATAGAATTCGGATAGCAACATCCATTATAACAAGACTTCGAGCCCTGGTTAGGATTTGGGTTGCCTGGATCCAGCACGGTGTAATAGCAGGTTTTAGCTACTGATTGGCATAAAACTGATACTAAAATAGATTAAAATAATTTCTTATTTAAAGCATGTTATCTTTTTGCAGAGAAACCAGATGGATAAAGTTTAAGTGCTTCTTAAAGGGTAATTTCTAAAGTTGTAGATGTTCATGCTGGGCTAGAGCAAGTAAAATCTTAAATTTTGAAAAAATGGGTTTTATAGCGGTATGTGCCTAATTTTTGAAACCCATCAAAATCTAGCTTTATGCATCCGAAGCCCGAGTGCGCATTTTTCGCGCTTCTATTTGCCTTTATTGCCCTTCAAAGAAGCTTCGTAATTCTCGCATTACGGCTTTGGTACGTGAAAACTTATCAGTGATGTTACACTGACGAAGGAGAAATTAATTAGTCACATTAGGCCCGATTGCACTACGATCTCTGAAAAAAGGCAAATTTTGACTGTCGTTATATGTGATCGTATAGATCGAAGTTAGGTCGTGGTACGGTCGTGGTGAGGTCTTCATGATCGTGATATGCGTGGCCAACTTTGAACATGTTCAAAACGATCGGATATGAGCGGCATGAAAATGTTAATTTTCGTTGCTTTCACGATGTTACTATGTCCTCATTACGATTCTACAACGATCCCGCTACGATTATACCACGTTCTCACCGCGCTTATTCTGCGACCTCACTACGCTTATCAAGACTTTTCAGCGCTCATCACGTTCTCACTACGACCACACCACGAGTTATCCGATTGCAACACGATCTATAAATACTGTTCCATTCCTTATATTTCTAATTGATACATAGATTTCTCGGGAAAAAACACAGTCATGCCACCAAAATCTTCCAGAATACGTGGGCGTGGTGGTAGGAGTAGATGTAGAGGCAGAGGTAGCTCTAATAGTAACGAATCCTGATCTAGCAGAGATGTCGGACCGACGAATGCAACCTGAATCACAACTTACTGCTGGTCCATCAAGCTCAAATGACGATGTTTTAGTGAACGATAGCAGGGATGACACAGATGTGCCAAGCATGGTTGAGCGGTTGGAGAAAAAGAACAAGAGGTCCCAATTACATACAGACAAACAAAACATAGAGAACTTTTGTATATGTCATGTGTAAAATGACAATGAGCATGAGGGGCGTAGTACGAACGTAGTCAGGTCGTAGGAAGAGCGTGCTGAGGACGGCATGGGCGTGCTAGAATTGTACCTTGGTCTTGAACAGCGTGGTGTAAACGTGGTATAGTCGTAGAAGAAGCGTAGATGGGTCGCAGTCGTAGTGAGGTCGTAGTACTTAACGTCGCTGTGAGATCGTAGCGCAGTCTCTACGAATAGAAACACGCTTTTTTCATTAGTAATACCGCAGTCCCACTAGGCCACGATCGAACTACTAGGGGCCCTTTTATAGCTTGTTCTTCGGTGTGAACCAATGTTCCGTGTTGAAGGGTGTACCTTGGCCTATAATAGTTTACTTTTACAAATTGTTACTTGGATGGAGAGTTGTCTCATTGGCACTCATACCACATTTTCCTATATCTATTAACACATCTTTGTCATCTCTGCTATCGTTCACAAAAATGTCGTCATTTCAGCTTTATGGACCAGCAATAGGTTTTATTTTAGGTTGGATTGATCGGCCTCTACATGAACCCCTACCACCACGCCCACGTGTTCTAGTAGATTCACGTGGCATGACTATTGTTTCCAAGAAATCTACGTATTAATCAGAAATAGAAGGAATGGAACTGTATTGATATGGAACACAAGGTTGACGTTATTGCTGAGAGCGTAGTAAGATCGCGGTATGAACGTATTATAATCGTGATAAAAACGTGCTATAATCGCAATAGAAGCGTGGTAAGATCGTGTTGCCGTCGGATAACTCGTGGTATGGTCGTAGTGAGAACGTGATGAGCGTAGAAAGATCTTAATAAGCGTAATGAGGTCGCAGAATAAGCGCGTTGACAACGTGGTATAATCGTAGCGGGATCGTTCTAGAAGCGTAATGAGGACGTAGTAACATCGTGAAAGCAACGAAAATTTACATTTTCATGCCGCTCATACACGATCTGAATTTATTTTAGATCGCGGTGAGTGTGTAGCGATTGTAGCGATCGTGGTCTAGTGGGACTGGGGCTTAAAACTTATTATCTTTAATCTGAACTGCAAATAGTTCAATTATGTGAAAATTGTGATACAGCTCTGTCAATCACTTAATTCAAAATTGATTTAAATGATTTAAAACAATATATCTAAAGCTCCGCATAACCTTGATAAAAAACTGAAATCTGATTTAAATTCATATCTCAAATAAATTTTGGAACATAAATATTTGCAACTGGGTGTTAAATCCTATTCATCATCATTTATCTAAATGCTGCGGCATGAAAATAAGAATCCACTGGTCAAATAGGAATACTTTGTATGTGAAATACTGAGTATTATCATATACTTAGAATAATTAACATAATTATGATTTTTACTGTATGATAGCATTAAATTAAAGTAAATTCCATATTTTTCGAATTGGTGCTTAGCGGGTTGATATGAAAAGTTTATCACATGCTTCGAACGTTATCACATGCCCTTCGGTAACGTTATCACATGGCATTAATAAGATACTCGGCAAATTCCGGAAAATACACCCTTATGCTACGTTTTCAGTGAAACATTACAAAGTAGTGTACAAAACAATTATTTGGATACTGGAAAGTATATCATGTAAAATAATTAAAAAAAAAAAAAAAAAAAAAAATAAAAAATTATTAAGTAAATGCATGTTTTAACAGTTTCAAACATAATTTAGAAAGTTACTTTAAAAAAAGTTGACTTTCCAAACAGTGTTCATTATGTATATTGTTGATTTTTTTGTTGTTGTTCGATTCGTCTTTCTTCTCTATGGAGGCATATACATGTATATGATAGAAAGATTTCATATCGAATGTACTAAATTTGGGGTCCAACGTACGTGAACTTTCAGTCTCTGAACTTCTTTTTGGGAACCACGTAAAAGGATCAATATATGAATCTGTTATTTTTCTTCATTGTTGACGCATATGATAAAAAGATCATAACATGTCATTTTTCATATCGCATGTATTATCAGCCCTCGGTCAATATCAGCCCTCGAGATTTGCGGCTCTTGGTCTGATATTGAACCTAGGGCTGATAATACATGCGATATGAAAAATGCCATGTAATAATTTGATAATACGAGGGTATAATAAAATCCAGTGCTTAGCGGGTTGATATGAAAAGCCTCCAGCCTCACCCCCTATGGATTTACTAACCCTCTATGTAGGGGGTCAGTAGCGAACCATATTACTTATAATATCTGCCTAATTTGATTGTTTTCTTTATTCTTGCATATACATTCATAACAGATTCGTTCATACATCATCGTCTCAGTGCTTGATTATTTATTTGGAACTCAATTTTAGTAAAAAAAATATAGATTATTTCAAATCTTACGTTATTAACAAAAGTTGTAAGCACAAACTGAAAGAAAGCAACCTATCCTCTTCTGAACGACAATAAGGATGACTGAATTATCTCCTTATACAAATGTACCTATCACTATCATATTAAGTTCTTTTAAAAAGTCCTCAAGCTTATGGAATACTGTAGTTTAATGATTTTTTTAAATGCGATATTTCACCTCATTATCAAACGGAATGTTTGTCAAAATTTTAAATCCACCCTTTATTATCACATTTTTACCCTTATTATCTCTGTTCTTGCCACCATCTCGACCTTACACAAAAGTAAATAAAAAGGTTTCATGTCGATTGAGAATAGACAATGCCGGATGCAGCATGTCACAATTACATTTTGTAGCGACTTGAACAAGCGTTTACAAAAATCTCCTATGTGTAATATATTAGCAGTGGCTATTTTGCCGGCACGGGTAAAATAGCAAATTTGCTATTTAGCCGGCTTTGATTAGAATATCTTAATTCAAACCGGTAAAATATCCCATTTCTATAGAAAGACATCTATCGAACATTAGACATATATAATAGACCAAAAGAGCAATATTCAACATGGTAAAAGAAGACTTTCCAGTTGAAATACATTGTTTTCTACAAACGAAAAAGATTTAAGGAAACTAAGTAGTATAAGTTTTAAAAAGATATTATCGAAACGTGTACCTTTATTCGGTGAATAATAAAAAAAATATAAATGCGTGGCAAAATAAAAGTTTCAACTCTGGCGATATGGATTGTGGTATGAGGGTTGTTTAAGCTTTTATCATATATTGTTCACTTAAAATTTTTGACCATATATTTAAAATTGACACTTTTATAGTTGTGTGATGCATGGTATGTACATAAAAAGTACGCCATATAGATTTACAGGTAGAAACTAAATCAGATATTATAAAAATGATTAAAAAAAGCTAATTTCATGATTAGGATACAGAAACATCAATGCAACAGAATGTTGTGACCCATGTAAATAAACTTAAGATAACTAATCCGTACATTATAAAGGGGTATTGCTTAAAGTCAAGAAATACATTTAGACTTACAAAATGATGACGCCATAATTACTCCTAAAATTATTGTCTAGATATAAAAAGGTGGTGCCAGTGGGAAAAGTACATCAAATCATAATTAGTAAAAGTAAACCATTATAGTTCAAAGTACGGCCTTCAACACAGAACTTTGGCTCACACCAAACAGCGAACTATAAAGGGCCCCTAAAATGACTAACATAAAACCATTCAATAACAAACGCCAATGGTATAATTTAAACATTTGCGCAGCAAATTAAGAAGAGTTTCATAAAATTAGATCCCGTATACATTTTAGCTATTTACATTATTTTCATCAAGTAAAAAGTCGTTATTTTGATGTAAAAATACCTTTTTAATCAACAATATACTTTCTCTTATTAAACTCCTCAACGACAGACGAATTGTAGTGTATAGTTTTAGTGCATGATTATTCAATAATTAATAAGAAAAGAGTGTCAACAATGAAATGAAAGCTAAACAAGGAATACATCGGGAATGACCATTTCGTTGACTAAATCTGGCAAACAAAATCATTCTTTTACAGTCAAAACGATGATTTACATATATTGGAAAGGCGGACTGCAGCTGGTCCCTTATTTTATGCTATTAGGATCAAATATATTTATGGGTTGATTTTTAACAAAACTAAAATATATGAATGGTAGGGGTTTTGAAATCATAGCTGCAAATTTGAACTAAGAATTAAATATTGACACATCCCTTGTGGAAGTGCGGTACTTCCCAGTCTTCACAATCCGCTGCTGCATGTATAATCAACACGAGTGTGAACCATTTTATTTACATACGGCAATTTGAATTTTTACATAGTTGTCTCTGATTTTTCAAGACGATCAGCATAGCTTCAGCGCGGACCGCGTAGAGGACACTCAAAATGAAGTGTCACGCAAAAATGTAAATTCACATATAGTCATTTGCTACAAAACAAACAAACAACCGATCATACGAAGCAAACATTTATTTGTGCATATATAAGCAGACATAAAAGTATGTATTACATGTCTATAGTAAGCTCACTCCTTCTTAACAACCATAATTTATTTAACATACTTATAGAAAGTATTTCTTTATACAATTTTAGCTTTTACATTTGACTATACAAGTCTATATATATCTTCTTTTATATGTTATCTCATCCGAAATTTTGAATTTTATGCATTTTTAATGCATTTTTATTTTTATGTATACTATTTTTTTAACTTCTCTGTAACCTTTGTACTTGCATGGTTTTATGAGAATAAACTATCTATCTCTGATATAAGTATTTAACTATTATTTGTACAAACGTTATGTGATTGCAGGAAAGAACCTTTCATAACATGTAAAATTTGTAAATATTTATAGATGTAGTCACCGATATAAAATTTAAAATAAAAAGCACAGGCAAATATATAAAGAAGTTCATTTATTTGTTACAAGCGGAGCGAGACCGGATGCGTTTATGAATCATCCCCATGTTTAACGTGTTCTATGTGTACACTTTATTTCATTACATTTACTATAAATCACGAAAATGTTTTATGTAATATATAGTGAGTAGTCTGATCAGGTGTAAGGGGTCACGAGGGGTCACCGACACCGATATAATTCTTCGATCCTGTGTAATAGAATGTCAGATCAAAGAATATATAAATTCAATATTTATCAACACTGAAATTAAAAACCAATATTGAGGAAATTATTAAGAAATGTAGATTTAAAGATATTTGTTTACCTGTTAAATACGATATCAACGAAAATCCGATTCGAAGCGGAGTGTCCCACTTCGCCATTTTCTATCCTTTGTCAACAGGTATGATTCAAATGTTTACCTGTGTTCTAAATTTAGTATTATGACGCGACAGAGAATTACCTGCATTCATCATATTAGGTAAAAATGTAACGTTTTATAGTGCCTAACAAGATTTTGTGAGGTAGACGAAATTGACTTTAAAACGATCGTATTGACTTTTGATGTGCAGAAATAGGCAGATCGGACATATTTTGACTTTAGTTACTTACTTCTTAAGTTTGGGATTAATTGTAATCAACATATTCCAATGAGACTGAAAAATGCTTTTTTTTATTATGATAAATAATAATTTTACCTGCCGTAGTCGTGCGTAAAATATATTTCGGTATTTCTTTTACGAAAATGACTTGTTTAATGGAACAAAACGTATTATTTGTAAACTTTCTCTTTGCTCTTCACAATAGGCTTTTAAAACATAACCTTTCAACTGTATATTCCGAAAATTTTGTGAAAATCGAATAAGTGGCAATTCTTACCTTTCATACCTTAACTTTCATTGATAAAACATAATATTGACTCGTCCAGTGTCCAGTTTGAAGGTCATTTTAGTTACCGTACAATTTCATGCACGTTCTAATTAATCAATAGTCATGTATGAAAAGCATTAACAAGTTTGAAGGTAAACTAATAACAACTTAATCCAATCAAATTGCCTACCATTCAATAACAATGACCAGTCCACATCATAAAAATGTATAGGGGTAAACTGGGTAGGGAGAAAATGTCAGATATATTAAGTTCATTATTTTGCAATAACGAGTAAAAATTTGTTAACCAATAGATTTGTTATAATTTCATAAACATGTCGTTATGTATTGGTATAGTTTTTGGATCTTTCATTAGCGTATTTAAGGCTGTAGAAAGTTTGGCTTTCAAAAGTCAACATAATCATTGACTTTATAAAGAAAATTCGCCTTTTTAAAACATTGAATGTTCCACAAATAAAGCAACAAAGCAAAATCATTTCTTAAAACACTGCAAAAAAAATAATTCTGATTGATGCAGTGGTATTGTCATAAATTGCACTGGAGTGAACAGTGGTACATCAAACGTCGAATTCCCTCACACAATGTTATCACACACTATAGACAGAATTTGACACGGACAAAATAATGAGATTTCAATATAATTATGAAGAAAATTGTGTATACGGAAACCCTATATTTATATGCAATTAAGATTTTTTTTTTTAAATCCTTGGCTTCAATATCTATTTATAGACGATTGATACGGTGCTTTTTGTCCGCAATTTGCCTTTTGTCCGCTTTTGCTGTTTGTCCGATAATTTTGCTTTTTGTCCGAAACTTTTGCTTTTTGTCCGTTGCTTTTTGTCCGTTTCGCTTTTTGTCCGATAATTTTGCTTTTTGTCCGAAACTTTTGCTTTTTGTCCGATAATTTTGCTTTTTGTCCGACACTTTTGCTTTTTGTCCGTTGCTTTTTGTCCGTTTTGCTGGTTTAGCTCACCTGGACCAGAGGACTAACTGAGATTTACTCATCAGTAGGCATCCGTCTTCGACGTTAAATTTTACAAAAATCTTTCTCCTCTGAAACTACTGGCACAATCATCCTTTAGGTATCTAGTTTAAAAAAAAAATATCACATGACCCCGCCCAATAATCAAGATGGCCGCCATGTCTATAAATAGAACTTTGGGTAAAATTTAGATTTTGGCTTATATTTCTGAAACCAAAGCATTCAGAGCCAATCTGACAAGGAGTAAATATGTTTATCAAGTCAAGATCTATCTGCTGAATTTTTTTTCGACACATCGGATAACAGTTTTTAGAGTTGCTGCCCCTTAATTGGTAATTTTAAAGAAAATTATCAGATTTTGGTTTTTATTTGAATGAAGTTTTATTACGATCTGTGAAAAAAATGTCAGATCAAAAAGTGTAGATCGCAGTAAGGTCGTATCACGATCGTGGTGAGGTTTTCAAGATCGTGATGAGCGTGGCCAACTTTGAACATGTTCAAAACAATCGTGGTGCGGTCGTGGTGAAATCAGGTCGTAGTAGAAGCGTAGTGAGAGCGCACTAAGGTCGTGGTAAGATCACAAAGGTCGCTGTACCATCGTAGCGAGGGCGCAGCGAAAGCGTGATTCTATTTTCGGAGAGACAGCGCTATTATCTCACAGCGACGTTATTACGACCTCACTACGACCATCGTGTTATCATACAGACCCAACTACAAACATACCACGTTAACACCATGCTGTTCACGACCATAGTAGGATTCTAGTACGCCCTTGGCGTCCTCAACACGCAGTGCTCTTCTTACGACCCCACTACGTTCATTTTACGACCATCATTCTCATTGTCATTTTCACATAAAATATATTAAATCTCTCCAGGTTTTATTTGTCTGTATGTAATTAGGACTTCTTTTTCTCTAACGGCTTAACCATGCTTCTTGTTTTTATATGCTAGTAGATTAGACCGTTGGTTTTCCCGTTTGAATGGTTTTACACTAGTAGTAATTTTGGGGCCCTTTATAGCTTGCTGTTCGGTGTGAGCATTATTTTTTGGATTAAGTTATTTTTGGATTAAGCATTAAGTTTCCGTGTAGAAGGCCGTACCTTGACCTATATTGGTTTACTAATATAGATGGTTACTTGGACGGAGCGTTGTCTCATTGACACTCATATCACATCTCCTATTTCTATTGACACATCTGTGTCATCTCTGCTATCGTTCACTAAAATATCGTCATTTGAGCTTGATGGACCAGCAATAGGTTGTAATTTAGATTTGATTGGTCGGTTCGACATCTCTGCTGGATCAGGATTCGAAACTATTAGAGCTCCCTTTGCCTCTACATCAACCCCTCAGTACCACCACGCCCACGTGCGGTGAGAACGTGTTATTATCGTAGAAGGATTGTCGTAGAAGCGTAATGAGAACGTAGTAGCATCGTGAAAGCAACGAAAATTTACATTTCCATGCCGCTCATACCGCGACCTCACCACGATCTGAATTTATTTTAGATCTCGGTGAGCGTGGTGTGATCGTGGTTCAGAGGGACTGGGGTTTAACTTGTTATAACGGCTTGGATTTCAACTTAGCTAACTTGTTTTAACGACTTAACCAACATCGTACGTACTCTCTTGTTCCTGTCAAAAAGGGACAAGTTTTGGTGTGATTTAATAGAAATAGATATGAGGGTTTGGATGGGGTTAACTGATTAGAGAATAATGCCCTTAAAAAATGAAGATTAGAGAATAACGGGCAAAAAAAAAAAGATTAGAGAAATGTATGGTCTAAAAATATAATGAATATTGAATGATTAATAAAAGAAAACACTAAAAATTAACTGTTTACAGAATTTTCCCTTCTTAAAATTTAAAGAAAATTATCAAAATTATCATTGTAAAAATATGATAAAAGTGAAAACAAACTTGGTAAACCTTTTTTGGGTTTCGTGATAACAAACTATAGGATTCAGTCAATGTGAACTGGTTTCCGATACTTCTACTTGGACTTTTAATTCAGTGGCGGATCCAGAGGGGAGCGTAGAGGGCGTCCTTTGTTCAGACTTAAAAAAAAAAAGATTAATCAGACATATTTATATTTTTGTCCATCTGTTGAGTTAAGCCTTTTTCAACTGATTTTTATAGTTCGTTCTTATTTTGTACTGTTATACCACTGTCCCAGGTTAGGGGAGGGTTGGGATCCCGCTAACATGTTTAACCCCGCCACATTATTTATGTATGTGCCTGTCCCAAGTCAGGAGCCTGTAATTCAGTGGTTGTCGTTTGTTTATATGTTACATATTTGTTTTTTTTTACATAAATAAGACCGTTAGCCAAGTTTTTTCGTTTGAATTGTTTTACATTGTCTTATCGGGGCCTTCTATAACGGACTATGCGGTATGGGCTTTGCTCATTGTTGAAGGCCGTACGGTTACCTATAGTTGTTAATGTTTGTGTCATTTTGGTCTTTTGTGGATAGTTGTCTCATTGGCAATAATACAACATCTTCTTTTTTATATAGACTTCGTGAACATGGTGAACTTTGCCATTTCCCGTGTACTACTATTTAATTTTATACGACAATTTTTGACTTATAAAGATATTTTTCGCTGGAATTTACTGATTATCAAAGTCATATGATTCGATATGGTGAAGTTGACCTGCAGTGCGTCGAATAAAACGTCTCTCAGTCATTTTGAAATTCAAATTACAGTAACACATTGCATAGGCTGAGGATGACAATCATAACCTTCAAAGCAACACAGGATTTAGCAAGAACATATTGACTTCTATTTCACTATTCCACCAAACAGAAAGTAATGCTCTATAGACTATTACACTCTCATGAAAAATAGTTCCACTGCAATAGTATCTAACTACGGAAATATGTTTAACCCCAAACGCCCCAGCCTATTTAAAAATAATTTAGCTGAATAATGATCCCTAGTCAGTATAAGCTCTATATAGTTTTAAAGTCGTAAGTCCGAACCATTTGATTTGAGGAGACAGTCTTAGATATTTGAGAGAAAAAAAATTAACTCTGATTTTTGCCTTAAACAAAATTTATAGACGCAAAATAAAAATCTTGTCCACTATTTTGCTATTAGAAACGAAAATTCCCAACAGAATTATTTAGCATTAAATGAACATGATGAATAAAAGCGGGCATATTTTTTTTGTGGCAGGGGTTTTCATGGTTGACCGGAATGTCTGTTTCGCCGAACTGATATATATGGAATACTTTTTTCAAGACCAGACTGCAACCTGCCTGCTGGGTGTGGCCTTTATGTCTTCATTTGTCGGCCGGCATTCATAAATTCATTGTCATTTCAGACTCATTCTTAGCCTTTGATTAATTTGGAACCCTTTACTTCCCTTAATGTTGTTGGTGAAACATATCAATCAAATATTTGGATAAAAATTGCTTGTTTGTCTATTTTTACTCGTGTCGGTCGTATTTCAAATTCAATCGAATAGACCAGCGTATATCTTGTTAACAACAACAACTCTGTGAGGTTATTCTTACTTAACTTACAACAAACGTACGAACATTTTTCATGCCTATGTTTTACTGACACATCACACATTAAATGTATCAGTACATAGCTCTTGGATCCAAACTATCATTTAATGATAGAAATTGATAAGGAGATACAGCATCTAAAATGTCCAGCCCTTACACCTTACCAGCAATTACAAAATATGCATACCCCACGCCAGGAACCGTTTAAAAAGTGCATATTTCACTTATTTTATGTTTTAAGTCCTAAAAAGGGGCCAAACATAATTTTGCCTCGCTCCGCTCGTCGATCTTTGCAAAATACGGCCCCACTTTCAAAAAACCTGGATCCGCCCCTGTTTATAGCTGACTATACGGTTGGCTTTTGCTCATTGTTGAATGTTGTTAATTTCGGTGTCATTTTGTCTCTTTGAAGAGTTGTCTCATTGGCAATTACACCACATCTTCTTACATGTAGTCAAAATCACCGGAAAGAACTGATGAGAACTTGGACTTGTTACATGAAGGAACTAGCACTTTAATCATGCAGAACAATACGCATCGACACGTCATTGTTGAGAAACAAATGAAAGCCTTGCTGTTGTTTGGAAATCACCGTTCTCATTCATTTAAAAGAATGTTTTTTTACTTTTATTTTAAGATTAAAGAAAACTGGGGATAAAATCAGAGAATAATGCGTAAAAAATCAATTTTTAAGAATAGACTTATTTTTGGAAGATTAGAGAAAAAAAGGGGGGGGGGAATTAAATGTTTACAGAATAACAGACCCCCCCCCCCACATTGAGACCCTCAGATATAGGTCCAATCGAATTCAGTGCCTATCTACATAGCTTAACTGACGAAGACTTTTTAGCATGCATCTTATGATGTCATACAGACTTCGATCTAACGAAGATGAACGGACTATGTTTCAAAAGGCCTGCATCACAAACATATACTGGATGTGGGCGACTTGAATTGGATGAATGGAACAATTTCTACATATTAGACAATTAGTTGTGTTAAAGATTCTACTGTGTGAATATTGCTACTTTCTTAGGCTGATAAACATTTAAATTCATTCTCTTGTTTTGCATTCTTTACATTTATATATTTGTGTAAAGGTTAACTTTGATATATCATATGTAAATATACTGTCTTATCTCCAACGTTTACCTCAACTATCGATCTAACTAATGCTCTTCATTATTGGAGGAAATAAAGATACTGTTTTATATATATCACATATTAATTTCTTAAATTCAACCGTCTGGGTAACCGAGGCCTGTTCCAGATTTGATTTTATTTCTCCTCTTTTTCGGAACTAATAACTGGAGATACAGTCATCTATCTTTGGTTGGTACATACATATTCCGAAGAAATATAAATGAAAATATAAGAAATATACCGAAAACTTGATAATATTTACGGATTTTATGAGTAACGCATTTCAGTGAAGAGGAAAAAAATAACAATAACTTTTAACGCCCTACAGACTTGACCTATTTTGAAAATAAACATTGTTGATGTATTTATTTCAAATATTTCTATTAAAAAAGTGTTTTGTATTCAGAAATGCACTATGTGTACATGAGATATTGTGCACATCTATTTCGTTAATTAAATGCTAAGTAGCCTTTTTTTTACTTCCCCATCTCTTTTTTACCAATGCTAGCCAGTCCAGGCGCTAATGGATGGCGAAGGGACAAAGAAGATTCCTTTTAAAAACAATCTTTCTGAGGCCTCATCATTTTGTTAGAAGTTTGTATATTTTGGATGTAAAAAAAGGATGCCTCAGTCGTTGTTATAGGGGAAATAGGGTCCCCAGTGCACTGCGTTGTGTGCATGTGGTGGAGAGTGTGAATAAACATGTATTTTTTGGCCAAATAGTAGTAATTTAAAAAATATTTCAATTAGTAATTTAGTGAATATTTTGTTTTAATCAATCTATTCAAAACTCTACATCAAAGATATGGATAGAGGACTCACCTTTGAAATTTACGCCATATTTTTCTTTGTATCTAGGGGACGACCATTTGATATTCTTGGGGGGGGGGGGGGGGGGGGGGGCAGGAGGATTTTGAAAATAAATAACTCAGCCTTGATAATCACAAAAATAAATGGTTTGTTCTGTGGTGGTTTGAAAATAAATAACCCAACTTGCAATGTATTGAAAATAAATAACTCAGCAGGTCTATAGCTTCTATGGCCTTCACCGGTTCAAAAACCCTTCAAAAATTTTTTGCCTCGCTCCGCTCGGCAAAAAATGTTTGACAATACTTTTAAATTAGGCTAGGTAAAACCAAACTAAATTAACTTTAATACTATGTATGAACACAATACATGCATATTGGTTTGGAACATAAATGATTTATTTCTTGAAGAAAATTAAAAAAAACTTAATCTAATTATATCAATTGTCTTTTATAACATACTTTTTACTATGTATTTGTGTTTCGTTTGTCCTGTCTCGCTATGTATTATCTTAAAATGTTTGTATATTGTCCTATTGTACACAAGTATGTGTCTGGGGTTATGAATGAAATCTTGAATCTTAAAATTTCTGCAGGGGATAATGATCTTTTCTGATTAAATGGTACATAATGACTGGACTATACATGTATAATTAACAAATATTTTAAAAAAAATGTATGTTTTCGAGTATCATAAATATAGTTGTGAAAATGAATAATCAGTCCCTTGCTTTCATGAAAATGAAAAATCTTGCTTCAATAGTGCAGAAAATGAATAATCTGTCCTCTCAGTTTACAAAAATAAATAACTGATCAAAAACAAATCCTCCTGCCCCCCCCCCCCCCCCTTCCCAGAATATCAAATGGTCGTCTCCTTAAACATTTACAACAGAATAGAATAAGTGGTTTTGGTGATAACTTAAAGCCAAAAGTTGAATGACCCAACGTTTTCTTTACATGTTAAAAAAGTGGAATATTTAAGTAATAAATCGATATTTCTATGTCCGCCATTTTTTTTTTTATCTTACTGGAAGTCAGGGTTTTAAAGATATACGTCTTATACATTATGTCCATGAGAAACACTAAAGAAAGGTTTCTGCATAATGTAATGTACATTAAAACACACTTCAATTACCCTTCCTAAAAAAAAACTTTTTTTAGTACAATGACCGCCATGTTGGATTTTACCGGAAGTAGTGTTTTTAAAGCCATCTTATCTATATAATATATCCAAAAGTAGTCAAAAACAAAGGTTTGTACTGAATATTATGATAGAAGCATGATAATAACACCTTTTTAAATACTAGTCTTCGATATTAGGCTGATTCAAATATGGTGTCCGTCATTTTGAATTTTACCGGAAGTGAGACTTTTTTTCAAATGCCTTCGTATCTGAAATCAAAGAGTAATAGTTGAGGAAAGTCTATGCCAAATTTCATGCTTGTAGCAGGATGTACACAATTCGTCTGATATATGCTTGTAGCCGCCGGACTATACTTAACTATGTCAGCAAAATTTGACATGTAAGCAGATCTTGACTTGCAGATCATTTTTGTGATTTAAAGTGTATCTTTATCTATTATAATTTTCTATGATATATGACAAAACGCAAAATAGGTGGTGAAAATCGTCTTTTAGGTGGTATGGGAGAATAGATTAAAAATGATTTTGCAACAAACTTAGTAATATTGTGAAATGTTCAAAAATATAATAAGTATGATAGGTAAACGAACATTTTCTCAAGATACAGGTTGTGACAAAATGACACATTTGTATGGATTATACAGGGGAAAAAAACCAGCATTATGTGATCAGGAGCTAAATTAAATGATAGAATGGTGAACAAATGATAGAATATAGCTTTTAGAAAAGAAAATGCTTTGAAAACATTAATAGATAAGAAAGGGTCACCGTGCTCAAATGTAAAATAGCAAAAGATCATGTAGTAGTCTGTTGTTATTTATAAATATTTTATTGTCATTTTATTTCTTTTCTTTTGTTACATCTTCTAACATCGAACTCGGACTTCTCTTGAACTGAATTTTAATGTGCGTATTTTTATCCGTTTACTTTTCTACATTGGCTAGAGATATAGGGGAGGGTTGAGATCTCATATACATGTTTAACCCCGCAGCAATTTTGCACGTGTCCCAAGTCAGGAGCATCTGGCCTTTTTAGTCTTGTATGATTTTTTATTTTAGTTTCTTGTGTATAATTCGGAGTTTAGTATGACGTCCATTATCACTGTACTAGTATACATATTTTTTAAGGGGCCAGCTAAATGACACCTACGGGTGCGGGAGTTTCTCGCTACATTGAAGACCCATTGGTGGCATTCGGCTGTTGTCTGCTCTGTTTTATAGTTATCTCCCCTAAAATTACCATTTAAAAACATAACTAATCAAACAAACAAAATCAAATTTTACTACCTTAATTACAAATTTGTCCTTGGGTTCTCTGTTATTTACATTTAAAAAAAAGAAGAGGAAAGACACTACATTAAAGGGCAATAACTTAAATAAGAAGTCGCCTTCATATTGTCTTTAATGCAGATTTAAGATCCAGTATGAGGCAAAAAACGCAAACAAAAAAATGGTCAAAATCATTATCAAAGGACATTTACTGTAAGTAGGATTCTATTAATGAGTTCGACCATGTTGTCTCACTTGTATAGAACTGATCATACTGATCATCATAAAGTTTTTCTGTCTCCATGGTCTCTATTTTAATTTTCAAAATAGTAGGCAAACACGAAAATAAATGGTAAAATCCATTTGAGGGTAATAAATCCAAATGAGTCCTTTGGACACAGATAATGATTCCGCTTGCATTTACCTTTAGAAAGGGACACAAACATGGCATAAGTGACACTACCCAAATTTGAACTTGATCGTACTTCTGTTAGTACAAGCATTTTGTATATTAAGTTTCATAACACTTGCTTAAGACGAACTTAAGTTAGAAAACAAAAACGACAAAGTCAGCATTTTCTTATTTATAAAGGGGCATAACTGGAAAAGTGATGCCACCATTTTGACCTGTGATTTGTAGTAATGCACATTGCACCTTTCATACCATTTTTTAAGTAAAAGATCGGGAATAAAAAAATCAACAGTTTTTGCAAAGGGACATAACTCTATAACAGTAAAAGTGAAGCCAAACTTGTTCTGGGTTATGTGGTAATAAGCATTGTGTTCAAGTTTAATAGCATTGGTTTAAGGCAAACTATAGTTAGAGAATGGAAACCAATTTTGGGACATCATCTGACTGTTTTGAAATGTATGAACAATCGGTAGAGCTCAACATCCTGCTGTTGTCAGATTTCTACCTTTTTAGTGGTTTTCAAAATAAAAGACAAAAATTAAATTTTACCCCATATATTCTATTTCCGGCGTGTTGTTCATCTTGGTTGGTAGGCGAGTTAATTAGACAATGGAATTAATATTGAATATTTAAAACTTCCATGATTAGACATATTTTTTTAATGAGATACCCTAATGATGAGTGTTGCCAAGTTTGTTTAAATTTGGCCCAGTAACTTTAGAGTATTTTTTTTGTAAAAGTTAACGGTCGACGACGACGACGGACGCCGGACGCTACTTGATTAGAAAAGCCTATTTGGTCAAAAGAGCCAGATGGGCTAAAATAAATAAGTATGTTTTTTGATGAAAAAGATAAAAGCATTGCATGTTTGATAGCATTCAGTTATAAATAATGTTATGTGCATAACTTAAAATTTTAGCTATGTAATACTTCTTACAAACTATCAAACACAAAACGCAAAAAATCATAAATATGCACGATACCAATAAAAATTTCTGCCTCTGTTGACAATATGCGCAATCACTTATGTATGTTTACTTTTGTAATAATAAAAAATGGCAGGGGGTTTTGATGTTCAAAACGAAACCGGCAAAAGATATACACATTTTTATATCGGACATAAAGCAAAATCAGCGGACAAAAAGCAAAACGGACAAAAAGCAACGGACAAAAAGCAAAAGTTTCGGACAAAAAGCAAAATTATCGGACAAAAGGCGAAACGGACAAAAAGCAACGGACAAAAAGCTAAAGTTTCGGACAAAAAGCAAAATTATCGGACAAAAGGCGAAACGGACAAAAAGCAACGGACAAAAAGCAAAAGTTTCGGACAAAAAGCAAAATTATCGGACAAAAAGCAAAAGCGGACAAAAAGCAAATTGCGGACAAAAAGCACCGTATCAGACGATCGAATTAAGTTAATAGCAATACCTGATTAGTGTTGTAATGGTATCTTCTAGAGTAGATTCAGAATGTTGTAGGATATCCATAGAAGATGCTTCATAAAGATTCAGTTTTCATGCAGAAAACAGAAACGCAAAGTCTCACTGAGGTGAATTTCTATTCCTATCGAATGATATTTTTCAGCAATCGTAAATGTGTGCTACTCATAGATTTTTTTTAAAAAACTATTATATCAAACGTGTAATTAACTAAACATATTATAAAATGCATTAAACACGCCAAATCTGAACGACCAAAAGCGCAAGTTTGTGTTCTATAAACTCTCATTTGTGCATACACGTAAAGAATCTAAAACAAAAGGTAGACGGTAGGGGACTTTCTCGCATATAAAGTATTATCTAGGTATTAGAACAAAAAATACGTACCGATTTATTTTCTTTCAATTATTAAAAAAAGCGCTATCAGCAATCTTTTTGGTTCAGTTTTGGCAAACTTAAGGTTAAGGTTATAAGGGCTGTAAACGTAAACTATCCTTTAAAAATGTGTACTGCGAGTAGTGTACTCGCAAATCAGTTGTTGGAATGTATAAGTACCCGGCCACGTCCACTCTGTGTTTTTGTGGGATGTATTTCTATTTGTTTCCATCTGATGAGTTAAGCCTTTTTCAACTGATTTTTATAGTTTGTTCTGATGTTGTACTGTGACACCGCTGTCCCAGGTTAAGGGGAGGGCTAGGTATCCTCTAACATTCAGTACGTTAGCCTGTCCCAAGTTGGGAGCATGTAATTCAGTGGTTGTTGGTTGTTTTTTGTGTTACATATTTGTTTTTTGATAATTATTTTGTACATAAATAAGACCGTTAGTTTGTTCGTTTGAATTGTTTTACATTTGTCATTTCGGGGCCTTTCATAGCTGACTAGACTATGCAATATGGACTTATGGTAACCTATATATAATAGTTGTTAGTTTCTGTGTCATTTGGTCTCTTGGAGAGAGTTGACTCATTGGCAACCATACCACATCTTCTTTTCTATCAGTATAAAACGTTTAAACCTACACATGTCGTCTGTTTTTTAATCTGCGTGTTTGGTCAACCCACCCGACATTTCCTTTTATTCATAGAATCTATGTGTAAGAATAATTTTATTACCATCACATTTTAACAAACACGGACAACAACTTAATATCGTAATCCGCATATTATCCGTATTCAGTCTTTACTTTTTATACGGCCGTCAAAATTTTGACGGGACGTAAATATGGTATACAAATGTCCGGCGTCCGTCCGTCTGTCTGTCTATCAGTTTGTCTGTCCATCCGTCTGTCTGTCCGGCGTAAACATGTCGCACCATAACTTGAGAACTTATCCAAATTTCATGAAACTTAATATAGTTGTTTCTTATGATGGTCAAATGATCTGTATACTTTTTGGTGAAAATAAAATTAAAACTTTTTGAGTTACGGGACTTTGTAACTAAAACAGGGGTGTGTTTTTTTCACGTCGCGCCGTATCTCAAAAACGATTTATGATTATTGCTAAAAACTTTACACACTTCTTAGTTATATTGATCTTAAGATCTGTATACTTTTTGGTGATGATTGAAAATTTCATTAGAGTTATTGAGTATTTTGTAAAAAGGGGGAGGTTTTTTTTTTACACGTCGCGCCGTATCTCAAAAGTGATTTATAATTATTGCTTAAAACTTTACACACTTCTTTGTTATATTAATCTAAAGATCTGTATATTTTTTGGTGATGATTCAAAATTTTATTTTTGAGTTATTTTGAGTATTTTGTAAAAATAAAAGGAGGGGGGGGGGGGGGGTTCACATAATCCACCGTATCTCAAAAACAATATATGATTATTGCTTAACACTTCCACACAAGACGACAGACGTATCATGCGCTCATGGCGCAGATGTTTATTACAAATTGTGACTTGGATGGAGAGTTATCTCATTGTCACTCATACCACATCTTCCTATACATTAATCAATGTCTTATTCTCCTCAAAATATCAATGTTCTACGGTAGTATACGAGTTAACTTTATAATTTCTATAAATTACCAGAAGCAACCAATCTTTATTGTATGCATTTGTATGCATGTCAAAATATATAAGCGCTTAAGTAGTGTATATAAACGATGTCCAATATTCAACATTGCATTTTCATTATTATTCTTGTTGGGTTGCTGTCCAATTGACGTGTACCCCACATCTCCATTCATCCATATATTTGATTTAATCGTCGATTAGTGGCGGATCCATAACTTTTTACAAGGGGGCACTGACCCCATAAGAGGGCTACAGTCATGCTTAATTTCCCTATATAATCAACATTTTTTCCCAAAAGAGAGGGCGGGGGCGAGCCCTAAGGCCCCGCTGGCTTCGCCCATGTCTGTGTATTGATTATTGAAACATATTGTTCTAATTAAAGTTAAGTTGTAAATTATCTTGTTAGTAGCCAAAAGGCATATTCTGATCGCTATTCGAATCCACGTTGTCTGTGTATCAATAGTTTACAAAGACACCCGGGCTTCAAGTAAATCCATAAAATTTCGAGTGGTCTTCCGTTTAAACCTTTGAGACCTGGAACGATCATACGATACTCAGTGGTCCTCAGTTGGTTCAAGTATGATATCCTTCGGTCGTTTTGTTTAAAACAAGGCCAAGTTCTAATTCTATTAAGACATTCATTTTGGTTGAATGTGTGTGACGTTTAATACAATTTAAATTGCAATGTCAGCTGAACGATGCCGGAGATAAAAACGGATATTGTTTTTCTGTTGGTCGCTAGGAAATTAAATAAATACTTTCTAAAAGCTTGTTTGAAATTTTTATTTCTAGACTGGATTTGTCTCGTCAAATCAAAATGGCTGCCTTTCTAATGTTTAATGTCTGTTTCAATGTAAAAATTGTGGTGTTCTATAAAACTACTAAAATCTAAAAACGTTAAATGTATATTATGTCATGTTTTATGCTAATTTGAATACAGGAAATCATTTTAGATGTAAACATTCTAAAGCATGGTTACGATTGATGTAAAGATAATGACAAACGTCATAGGCGGATCCAGGGGGGGGGGGGGGAGGGCTGGGGGGCCCGGACCCCCCTTTCGTGGGAAAGATTTGGTTGATTATATAGGGAATCACTGAAGCATGACTGGAGCGGGTCCCCCCTTAGGTCAGTCAGCGCCTCCCCCCCCTTCCCCCCCCCCCCTTAGGTAAAGTTCTGGATCCGCCACTGAATGTAATGGCTACCTATGTTAAAATGAGTATTTGAACTTTGGTGGACCCACCCGAGTCTCATTGGCAATCATACCACATCTCCCTATTTTTACATACATGTAGCTCATGCCATGAATAAACTATTTCTGAATCAGACAATTATCTTTAATGCAATTTCTCCTCCAACAATGAGGAATCTGGATATGATATCAAGTATTCCGAGAAGTTTATCTGATGATCTTTATTCTATATTATGCGCCGTAGTCTTTGTATTTCCTTATGCTTAGTGTAATTTTATGTTGATTATACTAGATTTTGTGATCATATATAACATAGATATTCCAGAGCTTGTACTCTCTCCTTCCAAATCATGTTTAGACGGAAGCCAGGATGATAAACTAATGTACGTTATGCGCTAATTGTCATCTCAATGACGGCTGTGCAGTAGACGTAGTGGTACATGTGTGGATTCGATGTCTGGTGACAAGTAGATGGTAGTGTCTAGCATGTCGAATTGCATTTATATATCAAGTTCTATGATATCGACATTTGTCGTCGGTTATAACCTTCCTCGCAGGAAATATGTGTCCACTCATTCGAGGCTTATTTACAAAAATCTCCATTTACGACGTCATCATAAGAAGGTGGAGCCGAATTAAAATCAGTGTACGGTGGTGCTGTGGGTTCCATGACAAATCCAGTATTTATATAGCCTCCATTCTCTTGTATTGGTCTTGGAGTCTCTGCAATATAAATTTTCAAATCATAAATTATATCAATTTTCCATACATCATATGTGATCATTCGGAGACATTTTCTGATGTGGTTTAATTTGGATATGAGTTACATTCTAGACTCAAAAATGGTATTTAATGAGAGTTAAAGATCAAGAGCATGGTATAGGATATGCATTATGATATGAGTTTTCAATCTAGGATATGGTATGGGGCATGAGTTTACATTCAAGAAACTTGTCTTGAATGTTATTCGACATTTCAGAACATGGTCTATAGAATATCGTATTAGATAATAAAAAAAAAAAACAATGGTTAAATTACACATATATGTTTTACTTCTTTTCAAACTAAGAATCGGCCTAATTTGGGAATAAATATACTGTTAATGACATCAATGAGATATTCAAACAGTCCGTCCACAAAACAATTGCACCGATTATATTCAGTTTTACTACTTCTTTTGTTTGCCCATATTTGACAGAGTACAAGATTGTCCTACTATACATAATAATCTGCCATAACAACTCTGCAGTCAAAAGTCGGTAATATGGTAATATCTATTATCATTCCTCACTGACCATATCAAAAACATTGCAATCACAAAAATAAAAATAATATGATTTTTCATTCTTTTGCAGATAAAATGACATAATATTTACCTGTTGTATTTCTATTACTTATATGTGACACTGATGACCCTGTTGGTTTATCTTGACAATGGTCTTGTTCAGATGACGTATTTCTCCTCACTGCATTACAAATACAAATAACACAAATCAAGAACAGACACGCGCCAACAATACTTCCAGCTATTATACCAGCAAATTCTCCTGAAGAGCTAAAATAGATTAATATTTAATGATGTAATCGTTGTGCATTGAATTTTGTAAATGTCTTTTAAATAGATTGATCAATTAGTATTTAACGCTACTTTCAGCACTTGTATGACAATTTCAATACACTTATTGTTGGAAGAAACCGGATTGTCCAGAGACACTTGCTGTAACACTATTAAGAGATCAAAACTCAGGACCTATTTTCCCATATGTTATACATGTATTGCCCTCACCAGTGGCGGATCCAGGGGTGGGGGGGTCCGGGGGTTGGAACCCCCCCTTTTTTTGGCCGATCAATGAATTTGAATGGGAGCATATAGTTGGAACCCTCCCCCCTTTACTCTGTGTTGGGACCCCCCCCCCCCCCCCTTTTAAATTGGCTGGATCCGCCACTGCTCACAGTGCAGATATATACGCATACGTGTTGCATATAACCTTCAATGAGTTCACATGTACGTCAAATGAAATAAGTGTAAAACTATTCTTGTAATATAATACAGTAACATTTTAATATAACGTTGTTTTTAAAAAAAAACTATTTGATAAACTGATATAACGTTATTTGATGTCTTTTTGTCATGTTCGGTCTCAGTCAACATTTATTTAATGTTATGTACATCCTTAAATATATTAACATACATTCAAATATAGAGTGCAGCCACTTCCATTTTATCTGATGCATGTCCAGTGTATTAAAGTTGAAACAGCCCATATCTATGTAACACAAGTATTCTACTTTCCAATGAGTAGCTTAAAGTTCACTTTTTCAGCAACTTTGTAAAAACGCTGTATTTTGGGACCAAGATGGGTTCTTGCCGGGCCTACCCCTTTGATTTCTAAAAGCTAATGCAAACATACTCGTCGTATGTATGGACAATTGATGAATAAACTTACAAAGTGCTCTCATTATCTTCATTGGTGTCGTCAAAACAATCTTCACCGTCAGAACATGCATCAGACTTACAGCAATCTGAAAGAAAAAAGGAATCGGAGTATAAAATAGAACATTTTTTTATAAATCCGAGAGTTGAAATGATATTTGTTGTCGTTGCCAAAATTAATATCATATAAACAGTATCTGTTTTGATTAATTTGACACTAAATTGTAGTACATGATATTTGTAAAATAAATTAATAAGACAACCTTGACTTATTTCAGATATAAAAGGGTAAAGATATATAATAACATTTTCCTATTGATTTAAAGTCTGTTATATTATATATTCATTGAAAGCCGAGCAAACGGTAAAATGTCACTAATTAGCTAATAGAAACATTCGTCATTTCGGGGACTTTTAAAGCATACTATGCGGTATGGGCTTTGCTCTTTGTTGAAGGCCCTACAGTGTGCTATAGTTGTAAGTTTCTGTTCATTTGGTCGCTGTGGAGAGTTGTCTGATTACAATCATTCCACATCTTCTTTTTTTAATTTTAACTGACGTATGCAAGAATGTACACACAATTAGCTAGTTTTAATAAAGGTAAGTTTTTAGCATCACCATTATCTTCTGCTATTTACAGTCAATTATTTCAGTTCAAAAGCAAACAAAAAATCAGCAACGATCTTTTGGTGACTAGCAATCTTAGATTTACGTATTGTTTTTCTTGTTTTTAGAGAAAGCAAATTGTTTTTTTAAATGTAACTATGCATTATTTTAATATTTATTTAGAATTTAAACAAAAAAATGTCCGATGTCAGAATAGATAAAGGCATTCGTATTTGTTTTACAAATAAAAGAAACATTTTTTATGTATATTATAAATAGGAAATGTTATATTATTTAATGAAAAGAACAGTAATCTGATGATTAAATCACTCAGAAATGATATATTTTTATCATATAAAGGTGCATTAATTTCATGATTTAAAAAAAAAAAATCATATTTTATACATCAATGAAATTGATATAACCCTGAAATCGGTGCTTTTCATTTGCGCCAATTGGCATTTCATTTGCGCCAAAAAAATCTTTCATTTGCGTCACAAACCATATTTCATTTGCGCCAAAAACTAAATCTTTCATTTGCGCCAATATTACAGGTGAGTACAGGTAAATACAGGTAAATACAGGTAATAATAGTATAAAACATAAAAATTTTCAAAAAGTCTTTTAATAATGAAGAAACATACTCCTCAGAAATACATGTAATAAGAGTATAAAACATCATACAAGTTATGCTAAAACCTCGATAACAGTATAAAACATCATACAAGTTATGCTAAAACCTCGATAAAATCATACAAGTCATGCTAAAACCTCGATAAAATCATACAAGTAATGTTAAAACCTGAATAAAACCTTGGTAAAATCATTAAAGTAATGTTAAAACCTTGATAAAAACAGAAAAGAAAGCACTATACACTGGAGAACATTACTGAGACATTTGTTAGCACTATAGTAAAGTTACAAGTCTGTTCTGGCACAAAATTTATATGCAACGGTCTTGATGTAGTCATGCCTTGAAATTTCCCCTCTTAGGTACATGCCATGTTTCTCCATAAGATAGTCAGTTTTCTCTTTCTCCCATCGTCGAACTGCAGCCGGTGTGTCCATAGATCGGATTTTGATGTATGTTGTAGCCTGAATCTTCTTTACAACGTCAACATAAATAAACATGTTTGGATGTTTTGAATAAAATTGTTCATTAAAATGTGCATGGAATGACTCCGGTCCATTGTTGGTTCGTTTAAAATTAGCAGTGGGTGTAGCAGCCCAAAATGACGGTGGATATCTAGATTCCGGGCTTATATAAGTTTCCAAAACATAATCAGCAAATTTTATGCATCTGCTATCAGTTGGAGATTCAGTCATAATATCATCTACGAAGCAGTCTTCAATTTGATCATCTTTACATCCATGCAGTGTGTACATTTGAAAAAAATATCTTGGACAGCATTTAAAGGTACCATCCACAAATACATCTGGTACATCATTACAAAGACACTCAAGATTAGCAGTACAGGAAAAAATGATAATTCCACTTTCAACATCATTTATCAAAAGAAAATTCTCAAATTTGTTTGTTTCCATTTTCATTTCCTTCACTGCTTCGTGGATATCTGCTTTATCTTTTGGTAAAGTAGGGTAATCTTTTCTTCGTTCTCGGTATATAGCCAAGGCAACATTTTTTAAGTCATTTGTACGTAGGTGGTTTTCATCCATTCCTGAAGAAGAAAAACAATGGTGTTAAAAATATTTATCCATAGAATACAAAGTAACATACAAGGAACTTAGAAAGTCCATAATCACATGGCAAATTGGAAGACAATGGAATCATTTAACTTTTCTGCTCTTATTTTCTTTTTTCAATTAAAATGAATTTAACAAAAGAAGATGTGGTAGTAATGTCAATGAGATAACTATAGGTGACAAACAAAATTACCTTGTAGTTCTGTGCGTATTATCTTTGAAGGTCTTGCAGTTATATCACCAGATGCTTTCCGAACTCGGACTCTGAGTTGTTGAGATTCTACTTTCTGCTGGTTTACTCCATGGTTGTGCTCGTTTAAAGTTTTTATAATTTATTTAACTTTTCCGTTATATTACCTGTCATACCTGTAAAATGGCGCAAATGAAGGTTTTTTTTTTTGGCGCAAATGATATATAACCTTGTGGCGCAAATGAAAGGTTTGATTTTTTAAAAATTGGCGCAAATGAAATGCGCCCCCCTGAAATACTACCGCTTTGAACAGGCAATAATTAATCCTTGTTATTTTAACAAAGCAAACACGAAGTCTTTTGTTTATTTAAGAACATTTCACAATTCAATTCAATTCAATATTTTTTTTAAGTCTCATCTCTCAATAACATATAATACAACATTACATTAAATGTAAAAATATATAAATATAAAAAGAGAGCCATTCTGTACAGAATTACAAGAGACTATAACATTAAAAATTATATAAAGAATGCATCTATTATAAAACATATTGACATTAACATTATTTACATTATAAAACCCACTCCAAGAAAAAATCTGCAAGCTCTATTATGGATGGCATTTATAAAAGAAAAGTTTTTGCAAACCTAAGTACCAGCACCATATTTAACAATATAATACAATAATGTGGGACAATCAGAACTTTTGATGTGGGACAATCAGAACTCTAAAATTTTAAAAAGTGGGAAAATCGGGAATAAACATGTCACTCAATATCCAAACTGAGAATTAAATACATATCAAAGGATTTTAAGTCCTGGATACGAAATGTAAATAGAAAAGAAATTATAAAATATAATGAATTATAAAACATAAAGAATTAAAGTCTAAAATATCAAAATCGAGAATTTTATATTATTGTCTAAAATAATAACTGAAGCTGCTTTTCCCCTGGTCACATATCTATCACGAATTCAAATGAAAATCATGTGTCTTTCGTCTCAGTTTTTTTTTTATATAAAATTGCTTAAAAAAACCGTACGAAAAAAGTGTTTGAAAACATTCGACCGTACGCGTACGGTGACATATAGTGGTTAATTTCTGTCTCATTGACAATTATACCACATCTTCTTATTGTGATACTACAAAAAAATCTGGACACACGGAAAATAAGGACAGTCAAACAAAAATAGCATATTAAACAAGTAAAATATATGGATGTTCTTAAATAACTAACTTTGAAGGCTATATTAGTAATCAGCTGTCTTATAATGAACTTTAATGCACAATTACTTTCATATCAGAATAATCCTCTGGGGTCAAAATACAGGATCTACTTTCAATCAGGAACACCTAAGTTCATACATGTACCTGGTTTTATTGGGTTTCGTGTTGCTAAGTTTTTATTTTTCTTTGTTTTGTTTTGTAGACTGTTGTTTGTCTTCTCTTCGGCTTTCGTTTTTCGCTATTGCTGTGTCGATTTGTTTTCGATCTTTAAGTTTGATTGTTCTTTTGGTATATGTTGTCTCTCTTTTAAAATTTTACACAAGTCATCCTTGCAAATGTACAGGCGCGTACTGTTCATGGAGGAATTTGTGTATAGTTAAAAAATAAATAGAGACAATATAGTTTTGCAGAAGCAAAGTTATAAGAGTTAATCAGAGCTGCACACATTTTTGGAGAATCGTGTATGGCCGAGTAGAGATCGAAGAGTGGTCGAATGTGGTCGCGTAGAGATCGGGTTCTCTGGGTTCGTCTGGGATGAAAAAAAAATATAGAAGTCGCAACGATCGGGCATTAGTCGATATAATCTGGACCACATATCGAACAGGTTGGCGTTGATCGGGAAATGATCTGATATTAGTGAATCAAAGATCGAAATGATCGAGTACTGATCGGTAAACTATTCGTATTCCGACTAAACTCGATCTCTACAAGATACTTTCTTGATCAATTCAACCGCTACTCGACAAATCTCCGATCTCTTCCCGAGTAACTGGCTTCTCCATCCTTACTCGAATGTTTTTGACATGCATGTCAAAAACTCTCGGGTAGAAAGTCAGACCGATGACGACCAGTCTCCAGGTCGCTTAATTTGTCTTGATCGGGATTGATCGAGTTGGTCTGATCGGCAGTGTGAACCCACACAATGTAGCTTTACATATGATTTATTGTTCCTTCAGGGCTTGAGAAAAGTCATGTAACAGAAATTAGTTTCACATTATATATGAAAGGTGATTTTTGAGACATGCAAAAATTAATATTAATGTATCTTTCTCTTACTAGCAAGCGCCTTTATCGAATAAAAATATTACATCGATGCTAATATATTTATATTATTTCAGAATTCAATGTCTTGCTGCAATAACCTGCTCTTTTTCACATCATTCAAGTTAACTTTATATCCACTAGTGTAATTACAGCAAACAATAACTTTAGTTAACAAATAAAAAAAAAAAACGAAATATCGGAACAATTAATTATGATTATTGATAAGAAGACAATATAAGTACTAAGTCTTACCAGTTAAAGTTAATAAAATAAAAATTCCTAAATGGTATTGACGTTGTCCTAATATAACAGTCGCCATTTGTATTTACATACAATGTAGATAAAGGACAGGTAAAACTTACAAATGGCGTTAAAACTAAGTAAGCATGAAGTATTTATCTATCGTCTAATGTATGTACAGGTGACATCAGGTATACTGTATTTAATCATATTGCCACAGCGGGAAATATATTGACAAAAGTTATCGCCTTCATTGGCCAAATTTAAAAAAAAAATGGAACTCATCAATGCTTCGCACTTTCTCTGCAAGACGGTGTTACATTTTTTTCTTAAACTGTCCTGTACCAACTCAGGGAAATGGCAGTTGTTATCCAATAGTTCGTTTTTATGTATGTTGCATTGTCCGTTTTATTCTTGTTGCACTTCAGTGTTCCGTTATTTCGTTGTTTTCCTTTGATAGTTGATGTGTTTCCCTCGGTTTTAGTTTGTAACCCGGATTTGTTTTCCCCTTATCGATTTATTACTATGTTCTGTAAAAAATAAAAACATAATTAAAAACCAATTGTTCAGAGAACAATTGTAGGTCTTTCCACTAGTAAAGATCTATTTTGATATTGAAATATGAAAAATCAGTTTAAAAAGTTAGTTCCTATGGATTTACGATGTATTTATATGAATTTAAAGAAAAGGTCAAAATCTAGAACGTCCTATTAACCTATGACCTTGACCTCAATTTCAAGGTCACAAACCAAGGACCTTAAATCAAAAGACCCTAGGTCTTTAATATGTTTGGTTAATGAGTAATACCACTTTACGCATAATTCTAAATGTAATATGGACGAAAACTCCAATTTCTTGTATGCGCACCCTTTCAACCTAAATATACAAGTAAGGACATGTCGCAACTAACAATTGATGAAAAATTATTTGTCAATATGTCATACGGTATTTGGAAAGAAGTGAAAATAAACCAAAATCAAAATTTAGAATATGACCTTGACCTTTGACCTTGACCTCATTTTCATTTTTTGGGACCAAGGACCTCAAATCTGAAGACCCTAGGTCTCTATCACTTATGGATTACCAGTTGGAAATGGATATCACTTAATTAAATGGAAAAGGGGGAATAACTCTCATATGGAGTCTCCGTAAAGCTTCGGTCCAAATGAATATCCTAATCCTGAAGAAGTAACAAGCAATTTGATAAAATCAATTTGTCGCAATCTTTAACGGTTGTGAAGGAGTAGTGGCCACAAGAAAAACAGTGTTTGGGGAGATAACTCTTACAACGTAAAGTATTTTGTTACGCGGTTGTAAATTTTTAAAGCATATAAACTATACGACATCATATTCCAAATATCTAAGCGACATCTTTTGAAACATCAATACTACGCAAGAAAAAATTTAGGCGGAAGAAAAAAAAATTAAAAAAAATAATAATAATCAGAACAAATACAATAGGTCTTTCCACGGAAAGGTGGAAAGACCTAATTATCATAATAATTTAATCACGTCTCTCTTGATAAAGAAACAAGTTGAGGTATGATTGCCAATGAGAGAACTCTCCACCAAATGCTGTAGAAGTTTACAAATATTATAGATAACCATACAGCTTTCCACAATGAGCAAACTAAAACCCGTACCGCATAGTAATCTAAAGAAGCTCTAAAATTCCAAATATAAAACAATTCAAGCGAGAGAACGGTCTTATTAATGTCAATACCAATTAACGAAGTACCGATTATCAGGTTGTCTGTATATTGGTATACATCGTAAAATATCAGTAGCAATTTATAATACCAAGCTATTTTGTCGAGTGAGCGTAGCAAACGAGTTCAAAAAGCCTTCATAGTGTACCGAGCAGCCGATATTTAACTATATAAAAATAATATGTTAATTTTTTTCTTATCACTACGTAGCAAATAAAATTTAGAATGGAAATGGGGAATGTGTCCGAGAGACAACAACCTGACCAAGGAGCAGAAAACAGCCATAGGCCATCAATTGGTCTTCGAATACAGCGAGAAAATGCCGATGGCTTCAGATTGCACCTAAATATGCATTATTTAAGTGATGATGGACGTCAAATATATTAAAAAATAAATTAATTAAAAATCATACAAGACTAACAAAGTCCAGAGGCTCCTGGCTTGGGACAGGCGTAAACATTCAGCGGGGTTAAGCATGTTTTTGAGATCTCAACCCTCCCTAATACCTCTAGCCAATGTAAAAAAAAAAAACACACACAACAATACGCACAGTAAAACTCAGTTTAAAAGAAATCCGATGTCAGAATAGGACACAAAGGAAACTGAACAAAATGACAATGATACATAAATCAACATAGGACTACTAGAAGTTACCGACATGCCAGCTCCAAACCTCAATTAAACTGATTGAAAGATCTGGCCGTGAAGGAATAAAACTTTGCTGAGTGCTTGGAGCACAAACATCGTGCTCGTAACATGAAAACCAACATTTTGATTGTTTGATTTTGGAGTATGAGTACAAAATCATGCTCGAAAGTTTTATGACCGGAGGCCAGGTCTTCATCATATAAATATAAAGCACAATCCGTCCCGTTAGGGATTTAGTATCATACCATCATAAAATACATTTCTTTGAAATCAGCGTAACAAGCATTGAATACATGATCTATTTTCTGTCGATACCATAAAAGTGATACAAAATTCCCTGACTTTTGTATAACATTCCAAATAACATAATTTTCAGGCTTTGTTGTAAAAATCAAGGATTTGTTGTCATAGTAATAAATAAGGTATAGGTGGTTGATGAGCCAACACAACTCTTTATTTTTGCTTCAATAAGTCAACCATATATAATTTAAATTGTATTGTCAACACTGATAGTTCCAATACAAATAGATGGGTCATATGTAATGATGCAAAAATTTACGACGAATCGTTGTTGTTAAGTATATCAAAACAAGAAATACAACAAAAATTAAAATTAATGAGACTGAAAGTCTTATGGTCAGTCTGGACATAAATACAAATGGTGAAGTTGAAATCATCCTTCTGTCAATTTTACGGACGCCATCACGAGTTGTTTGACCGTTATTGAATAACCGTTTCACAAATAATATCGGATATGTTCCTTATGTCGTAACTACAATCCCCTTCCCTTTTCACGAATATGACCTACCGAATTAGACTATTTACTTAGTTTTAAATAACATGAGCAACAAGACGGGTGCCACATGTGGAACAGGATCTGCTTACACCCCCACCCCCCCCCCCCCCACCCCCAAAGCATTTGGGAACACCCAGTTTTTGATTGGGTTCGTGTTGCTTAACCGTTAGTTTTCTCTGTTATGTAGTGTGTTTTATCATTTGTCTGTTTGTCTTTTTCTTTTTCAGCTATGGTGTTGTAAGTTAATTTTCTTTCTATGAGTTTGACTGTCCCTCTGGTATCTTTCATCTCTCTTTTATACAGCTGGAGGTTCACCATTATCATTTGATTATAATAATTATGGTGTGGCTCGGTACTTACACGTCTCGTTTGTTATCGTGCTTTGGTCAATTCTGAATACTCGTCTTTCATTTTTGCTTATGTACTTTGTCTACATACCATTTTGTCACATGCATTTTTTTGTTGAAACAGTTATTTGTTTTTATAGTTATTCTAAGATTATATTACAATGTTGACCGTTGTACTCCTTTGTTGACGTTTTTACAGATTATATCTTTTTGTTTTGTACATACATTGTTGTCAAAATGATGAAAATTAAGGCGACCGTCGTAAAAGTGAGGGGTTTAATACATCATTTTCTACTTAAAGAACATCCTGTGCGAAATCAGGAATATAAGATCATATAACAGTTGTTTTCCATTAATCGTTAGATGTGTTTGAACTTTTAACAAAGGATTTTCTGTTTTGAATTTCCCTGTGTGTTCGATATTTTTGTTAGTTTACTTTTTGATAGCTACTGTTATTGAACAGCCATTTGTAATTATATCTCGGCGGCTTTCTAAATATATCTGAACGTTCAATACATTCACTACTACACTAGAAATGAACCATGACGCACTGATCTTTGTTTGCCGATTACAAATGCTGCATCCTTAACCAGATTAACAACATCAAAATTAAGGGTTGCTTCATATTTTGTTTGACTACAATTGCTTTGAAAAGAATTATGCATTTGTCTTCTAGAACGCTGAATGCACGGTGACCTGGAAAAAATAGTATATTATTGTCCGCTGTGATTTTGGGATAGTTGTCTGGCTTTATTTAAGTTGCCATGTTTTATCAAATAGGTACTTCAGCATATCTATACACCCTATTTGCTGTTTGGTATGTTTGAAACAAAACGGTTGGTAAGATCTGTTTAAAGGTTTGAATTAAACATTTGGAATTATTTTAGTAAAATCTATGTTGAATATTAAAATCATATTGCGAAATTAGATAAATACAAAAATACTATTATACATAACTTTGGTTCTTATTAACATAACAACAATAGTTTCATTTTTCACATCTGAACAGCCAATTATTTTAGAGAACTGTACATTAGAGGAAACCAGTTTTCCATGCAATATGCGTGTTGTTAGTAAACAGTTGAATAACTATGTAACGCAAAACTATGACCCAAAACAGTCACAAATCCATTGTTGATTTGATTGATATCCTGCGCATTGAGTGAGTGTTCTACTTTTACAGATAATGTATGCAAACTTGGCTTTGGCCATATGATACCTCTTTTATTTGTGCATCCCTTGTGCTACTTTATATTCACTGAAAAGGCTTACATAGAATAAAATATAGAATTGAATACGTTTCGGTTTACAATATCACCAGCCCAGTAGTCAGCACTTCGGTGTTGACATGAATATAAATTATATGGTCATTTTTATAAATTTCCTGTTATAAAACTTTGAATTTTTGGAAAAAAATTGGGATTTTCTTATCGCAGTAAGATTACCTTAGCCGTATTTGGCACAACATTTTGGAATTTTGGGTCCTAAATGCTCTTCCAATTTGTACTTGTTTGGCTTTATAACTTTTTTATTAGAGCGTTACTAATGAGACTTTGGAAACGAAACGCGCGTCTGGCGTATTAAATTATAATCCTCGTACATTTGATAACTATTTACAAGACATATTACATACACAGTCTTCATAGATCTTAGTGCCGACATAACAATATAACAGTTAATTTGTTTTTATTATCATAACATATAAGATAATTGACGGTTATCCCTAACTGATATTGTTTGAAGCGAAAGAGTTAACAATTCCGTATGATCGGAGCCCCCATATGAAACATTATATTCTCCGTGTGTAGCAATAAAAGTATAATAACCGTATTACAACAGCTGTAAATAAAGGCAACATCAATATACCGGGGCTGTGCAATAGTTATAAATCGATTGAAATGGAACAAATCTGGGTCACAAACAAAAAACAGGGATACATATCAACTATAAGTGGTAAACAATTATAGATCAATAGAAACACTTAAGAAACGTCGAACGATACTGGTGTCACCTTACGTTACACACTCAAAGACGCAAGACAATATAAAAACGTTGGAATGCAATTTGTTCAGATGGCTTTTTACAATAAATTTTAAAGGATTGATGTTTTTCCTAAGAAAGGATTAATTTTTTTTCTGAGATAAAAGATGTTAAGCTTTATTTTTATTAACAAATAAAAAATAAAAAAGTAATTTGAATTAAAACCATTTAATTATATACATCTTAATTATAAAGGCATTCGATTGCACTGCAAATAAGATTGAAAATGGAAATGGGGAATGTGTCAAAGAGACAACAACCCGACCATAGAAAAAACAACAGCAGAAGGTCACCAACAGGTCTTCAATGTAGCGAGTTTTTGCACCCGGAGGCGTCCTTCAGCTGGCCCCTAAACAAATATATACTAGTTCAGTGATAATGAACGCCCATACTAAATGCATTTTTGCACTCCAGAATGTCAATGCGAAAGGACTACGGCATATCTAGCGTAGCAGTTCTGCACAAATATATGCACTGAGGGAATTAGCGGGAACAATTATTATAGCTGGTTTTTTTTTTCTATAAATTTGTATTATAGCGAATCCGACTATTATAGTCCGGAAAACACTTCAGTCCCGCGAGGAAATCTCTCTCCCCACCCTTTCTTTATGAATCGGTATAGCTTCTACATAAAACATTCATTTTAAAGTTTTCTTATTAAGCAACAAAATAAAGTACAGTATTCCAAATCGTCTGTGAAACCCGCAATCATGACAATTAGACGGAACGTTAGAAGCATACTTTTTTAAATATTAAACGTCAAAATCGTATGTAGGGACATTGTATCGGACATTTTTGTTTTATCTGATATCTCGTATATTAGATTTTAATTTATGGGAAATAAATATCAAAATAGAGAGAAAAAAATGTGTACTTTTATCCATTAAAATGTTTTATTTTATGTAGCGAATGGCACTGTATTAAATAATCATCATGAAAAAAACAGAAAACGTAACCCTACGTTTAATTTGGTTTGAAGGGGACAAAAAGTCGGACATTGCTAATCAACTCGAATAAAAAGAATTTGTTTTAAAAAAAATCCTGATTATTGCATGAGGCGAAAGTGTGATCTTTGTACAAAATACTAGTATAAGAATTATTTACTTTAGACTTGGAGATTGCTCTTGAATTCTCTTTTTGGGACAATTTAAAAAAAAATTACGGCAACCTTTCGTGCATGGGACACATTATTTGTATCGTCTTGATCTCTCTTTTTTTTTTTTATCTTTCCGTCTTTTCGAGAGAGAAAAATCGATATTACGTCATTGACCACTTATAAATTGCTTGTTCTAGACAAACTTTTATATCGTTTGGAAAAAAATGTATATGTTTTTTTACAGTATTCAGAATTTCACAAAACTAAAAGTGTAACGCGGGACAAGGAAATCATATTGCAAAATAAAGGTTTTATTGAGTTTAAATTAATGAAAATGGTCTGTTATATATACAAAATTGCAATAATCTGAAAGAAGAGTTTAAAAGCTGTAAAAATGATATACAACACTTTATAATATCATTTTTTATGTTTAAAAATTAACAAGATGAATGTGTCTTGTCCGTGATTTCACCAAAGTAACACCAGTAGCGTGCGACGTTTCTTACAAAAAAAAAAAAAAAAAAAAAAAAAAAAAACCAAACGCCAGCATACATAAAATTGAGAATGGAAATGGGGAATGTGTCAAAGAGACAACAACCCGACCAAATAAAAAACAACAGCAGAGGGCCACCAACAGGTCTTCAATGTAGCGAGAAATTCCCGCACCCCGGAGGCGTCCTTTAGCTGGCCCCTAAACAAATATATACATGTATAAACAGACTTTTTCATAATAACTGCTATTCTATAAACTATAGTTTTTATATTTGTTGGAATAGAAGGAATATTCTTTTGGTAAATGAAGACATAGCAAGAAGACGCATTAATCACTTCTTCATAACGAGTCCGTGTCATTTCTCCAATAATGATTTTCCCTAATAAAGAATGAGGTCAAACATGCATCTATATGTTATATTTTCCTATCCTTAAAGCCAAACGGTCTTCGCGTTCGAGTTTAATAAACGCATCAATGTAAATATAACGGAATTTGATGAGACTGTCATCAAAGTGAGAGGATTAGCGCTATAAAACCAGGTTTAATCCAACATTTTCTACATTTGAAAATGCCTGTACCAAGTCAGGAATATGACAGTTCTTGTCCATTCGTTTTTGATGCGTTTTGTTATTTGATTTTGACATGTAATTATGGACTTTCCGAATTGATTTTCCTCAAAGTTCAGTATTTTTGTGATTTACTTTTTGATTGTGTAACCTTTTTCATATAAACAGGTATTACGTTCCTATTTAGTTTTCTACTGGTACGTATCCCAAATAATACTGATTGTCTCCCGTTGACCAGAAAAAAATATCATATAATGATTAGACTAGTTCTCTACCTTGCAACATACTAGTCTCTGATTCACTAAGATCACCAAGTTCACTAAGGTTAAGGACAGGGAACTAGTTTAATATATTGATATATTCAATGCGCATGTTTTATGTCTCATAGTTCCGATACATATAAGTATAGGTGGCACGGTAGTATTTCATTGCCCATAGGGATAATGGTAGCCTTTTTAGAATTTTCACCACTTTCTAACAATGCAAAAAGATCTACATTCAAAGTTAACTAAAGTACTTTCATTTCACTATTTAGAAATGAATTTGAATATGTATCATGACCGTTTACTTTTTTTGCTATTTTTAAAAACCTAAGGCAACTAGTGCTTTTAGGTCTTTTATGGTGCAGTGAATACAAACTAAAAAAAAACTTAAAAAATCATTTTCATCTGTATGTAAAATTATTTTATATTTTAATACACCTGATTCATCCCTCAGTTTGGGAAAGTATGTTCAGTTGATACTGTATTGTTTGTCCAATCACACTGTTTAGATACATTGATTTAATAGTCCAGTCGATTTGTGAAACAATTGCTCAGATTGTGGTAAAAGCATAAAATTTGGCAGAGTGTTAGTTGAGGTAATAACTAACATTAATAGCTATGGACCCAATTCAGAAAATCAAAATGGCGGCTCTGGGCGGCCATTTTGAAATCATGTCAAAAAAATTAATAAAAATTATTAATAAAATATGAAAAAATATATTACTTTACCAATTTTGATAAACTGTCGTATATCTTATGACAAAGGATATCACCTGAGGACTATTAAAGTATTAGATGGCCATCTTGAATGGTGGCCATTTTGGAAACGTAAATTTCAAATATATCATAATTCGCTATCCTAAATGGTTTTTGGAATAAATACTAAGTTTTATATGCATTTAGAACTAGTTTTTCTTATCATTTATTTATATGACTGTTGCTATTCATATAGGATATATTCACCAAGTGCTGAAATAAGGCATGCATATGTTAACTCATAAATGTATTAAAAAAATATGCGTAAATTCTTTTAATTGCAGTTTAGCATGTAGGGCTTAGTTACTTTTTGACCAACAAAAAATGCGTATATACAATATAATTTATGACCACTGTATGTTGAAAAGGAATAATACATAGGTGTTAAGTCAATGGAGCTGAAAAAATAATAAATAGACTGGAAAGAATTCCGTAACGCCAAGAGAGGACACATGAGGATTTACAATGTCAATCAAATACAAAAAGAGCAGACATAGACATTTGAGCCGGTAATAAGTCATTTTCTGTAAGCATACAACTGTTCCAAGTCGATGAAGGCAATGTGATGAGGGAATCACAAGGCAAGAGGTACTTATCCTGTCAAAGCAAATCTTAAGATCAAAATATATTTTGTCAGGAAAAACGAAAAAAGTCTAAGATGAGTCACGGATTGAAAATAACAGTAAAATAACCAGCCACAGTTGTGATGAATTAACAAGAACAATATGATTGCAGGATTTTTTTTCTTTTTATTGTGATGAGGTATCTGACTATCATCAGGAGGCTCGACAATAGAGTATGTGACTGTCACTTGTACTACTAACCATTGTTCTTTTAGCAAGACAGTGCTGGAGATTAGTATTTCAGGAGCAGATATTATGCTAAATGTTTGTTAAAACTGCACGACAGGGCAATTAGACAGAAGTCGAGACACAGAAAAAAGTCAAGAATCTGTTATCCATGGAATCGGACTCGCCAAATTGATAGAAAACAGTGACGGCTCACACTATGGAACAGATATTGTTTTAATATTTGAAATTGATGATATTGGTAAATTGTACAGTAAACGTTCTTAGTAAATATGAGTTGTCATGGAAGGAATGATTAATACAAGCTGTCATAGATGATATGCAAGCACACATGAAAGGTTGCGTTTTTCTCCGGATTCTCAACGAATATGTTGGGGAAGTTCTGAAACAGGCCATGTCTTTTAGTCGTGATGATGAAGGCCTCTTCATAGTCAAAGTAACTAGAAAAGTTTGAAGAGTTAAGCTTGTTACTATAAAAAGGTACATTCCAAATGAATCAGTTCCACAATCGTTGAGACATCTTACTCTCTATCTGAGGACTGATAAGTTGCAGTTGTATCCTTTCAACGACGAGTTGCACAATTGAACTATTATAGCTGAGAAATGGTAAGTCTTGTCTGCCACTCAACGATATTTCTGGACTGTGTCTTGATGTTTGGCCATCCTGTATCATTCTTACTAAGGAAACTTATGTCTGTTGAACTGATTCGTGTCAACAGCTGTTATTGAGTGTCCCTGTAAAGTTATTCTTAGTATCAAGCATATATTTTGTCTGCTATGGCTATGGTGATGCCTTCATTTTTACTTTTTTTATTTGGTTTGTTTTAGAGCTTCACGATTGCATTTGTTGAAAATCAAGAGCACTAATTTATCTTGCTTGTATGCTTATAGATATCCTATAGCAGCTACATTCCAATTTTTTTAACTGCGTTGTATCAGTTCTTCCTTTCATGGTAACTCTAAGATCTTCCAGTCGTTTACTGTACAATTTAGCGTGATCTGCAAGCTTGGAGATTGGTACAATACTTCTTCAAGACCGTGTGCCATCAATGTATTTCATTATTTAGGAAAGCACAACTCAAAGGATAAAAGATTCCTGGCTTTCTTTCTGTGTCTTTTATTCTGCCTATTTGCTATGTTGTCAAGTTTCATCAATCATCAAGCATGATACCAGCTCTTACTTTGGCGAAGGAAATATGTCTTGTAGTACAAGTGCACAGTCTCGCCCTATTTTTGTCGATTTGAAAATGTCTATGTATCATGGAGATCTTCAGATACATCACCACAGAAAAAAATACATTGCAGTCATTGTTCTTTTTGATCCAGTTCCCCTTTACAGTGTCCTTGTTTCCTTTCAATTGGCAACTTATCTTCAACATCAGAAGTATGTTTTCCCTTTTGCTGATGAAATATTTTGAGGTCTGAAAATTTGCTTGACATGGTTTGTGCCATTTTGCCTTGTGATTCATGAGTGCCTCTGCAGTTCCATAGCCCTCATTCAACTGTTTCGAATTGAGCGAAAGGAAAACCAATTCAAGACCCAACATCTTCGTATGCTTGCATCAAAAGAGTGATTGCCAGCTCAAATGTCTATGACTGTTCTGTTTGTATCAACTTGGCATTGCAAACCCTTACATGTCCTCTCTTGCCGTTTCACACATTCCTTCCACTCCAATTGCCCATTGTGTTTTTCTTATATCTAGTTCCAGTGTTTTCGAAATCTACAATTTTGATCTTTTCCAAAAAAAAACTTTCGGTCATAAATTATATAATATATACGTAATTTCTGTTTTAAAAAGTTACTTGTAAGTAACAGAAATTTTGATACTGATATCTTAATTTTGTAAACATGTGCATGCCTTATCTGGCCTCTTTTTGAATATCCAATATAAATTAGTAAAAAAAGTACGAATGCAAACAGTGAATTAATAAGATTAGCGAATAATGATATATTGGAAATTCATGTTTTCAAAATGGCCATCATTCAAGATGGCTACCAAAAAATCAATATATATATATATATGAAGTCCTCAGATGACAGTCCTTGTCAATTGTGATGAATATACCATTTGACTATATAATAATTTCCTACAGCAAGCGCTTAACTTATAAGTCAAAGTGAACACAGATACTAAGGAATTGCAAATGTGTAAAGGCAGTATTAAGTTGTACTACTCTATGTTTATGTGGAGGACAATGTGATAGAATATGATAAACATTTTTGGTTTGACAAAACATGTAAATGTACATTTCATTTATTGTTAGATATTGTTAACGTCAATTGAGAACATTTGAGCAGTTGACGTTCTTATAACATTACGTGTATGATATAAAATTCATTATGTCTGCAATCAAGGTTTTTGAAAATTGTTTCAAATGAACAACAATATCAACAAAACGAATTATCCAGTAATCAACCAAATATTATAAAGAACAGGTATACAAATATTTTCTTGCTTTATTTCTACGTATAAAGTAAAATTCTCCTGTTATTCTATGTTGAACAAGCGGTTGCACGAATAATGCTTTCAGAGTAATAGTTCATTTTATGATCCACTTCGTGTCCGCGTTTTAATGCTTTTGTACCCGCTATAAAACAGAAGAATAACTCGGGGAAGGGGGATAGGCTAGCTTTTTGTCCTGTTTATCTAGCTCAAACAAATACATTTGTATATATCTTCCACAATGCATTTTTTTTTTATTATATCGAATAATGACTACATATTTTGGCTTAACAAAAAGATTTTTCAAGATGGCCGCCATTCCATATGGGTAATATTTCCAAAACTTTTGTTCTACAAGACAATTGGATCCAGCACTGTTATTCTATCAACCAGATTTCATATCAATATCTTCTCTAATATCATTTTCATGATTTTCTATTATTAATCTATTGAGATCAAACGGACGCCATTTTAAAATGGCCGCCTCTTCTGCCAATTTCGATTTTCAGATTGGGTCCATAGCTTAAAATGTTGTCCATGACATATACTACTACTATGCCAAATTTCATGCTTTTACCACAATCTGAGCAATTTTGTCAAAAATCTGCACAAATCGACTGGACTATAAGTAGGGTACACAAAAGAGCAACATAAATTCTGGAATGCAAATACTACCGTTCCACCTATAGATACCGTCTCATTCCCTATTAATTGTGTAAGCGATACAACTTTATTTAGGACATATTTATATTGAAATAACATTCACATGGGAATACATATAACCTCTGAAATATAGAAGAAAATAATAAGCCTTCTTTTATATCAAGTTACTCGCTGATATATAGTTACTTAATACATAAGTTTGCAATGCAAAACATCCTTTTGGTGTTTTATGATAATTGGCAAGTGAGAAGTTGACACTAAGTTAGATATGATTTATAGATTTGACCGAAATGTTTAAGTTCTTTGTTATTTTCACATACACATTGTTATATTGTAATGTAAAGGATGACCCAACTTATGATACTTGTAAATTTATTAAGTACTTGTAATTTGATGGAGTATTTATACAGTTAAACAAGTATTGTGAAACCCAATAAAACTAATAAGGAAGGAAAGGAAGGAAAGGTAATTTAAAATCCTGTCTATATCATCATTTTATATGTACAGCTGCCAAACCGTGTGCAGTTGTCTTTTAAAGGTTACTGTGTGTATATTGATAAAGTTGTGTCTGAATAAAAATTAAAAACGAAAAAAGAAAAGGGGACATTCTTCATCACAAATATCAAAACACACTGACCGAAACGATATAACAAAGAGTACTGAAAGTTTTGGTAAACAACAATCCATCAATCAATAAAAGGAAAAATATGAAATTTCCTCTGCAAATGACAAATTGATGGAACCACCATTAGAACTGTAATATCCAGAACCAAATGTACTTACGTATGGAACTTGGCAAGATGATGCATATACGAATATTTTGTGAATTCACAGAACCCTAACATTTGCCAAAACCCACGATCAAAAATTTTCGGTTATCAAATACTGCCCAGATTTATATTTAATCTCTAGCTCTAGATATATCAATTTGCTAATCACTGGTAGCGGCCAAATTTTGTTTCCTCACTAAAAGTTGTTCTAAATTTTGGTAAAACTAGGCCAAAATCGACCACATCAATATCATAAAAAAGTTCGGCAAATTTAGCGAATAAAAAGTCATATGCACTTTAAACTAGACACACACTTCATTTGACACAGAGCCAAATCAAAAGACCGTACATTTAAAGTTTAAAATTGTAAGAATTCGAAGATGCAACACAGCTTTTCATTTTACCTTGTCAAGTAAATCATATTTTATAAATCGACAAACTAATCCGAGCTATGCTTTTTTTTTTTTAAACAGTGACATATAAAGTTGAATGATCTTATTGTTAACTTCAATTCTTTATTAACCAAATGTTTTACAACATATAGGTACATGTATAATCAATATATACTAAATATATATTACAAAAATATACGATCATGACAAAACAGACAGAAGTTTTAAATACACAAAAAATAAATGCATATAAATATAATTCCAAATAGCAAATATTTGTAACAAATGAATTACAAATCATTTTACTAAAACAGTCATTTCTGAGCTTCAGTGCTCTAAATATATATTTTCCCAAGTTGCACAAGTCTTTTACATTAGTAGTGCTTAATAATTGTAACATTTTATAAACAGATGGCTTACGCCAATAATATGGTTTAATCAAACATTCACGTAGATTAGAATATAATGGACACGATAAAATAAAATGCATTTCATCCTCAATATCATCAATACACAATGTACAGGTTCTAAGGTTTCTATTAACATTGGAATACCTTCCCTTCTCTATAGCTAGATTATGTGATGACAATCTAAATTTAACAATACACTTTTTATAAATATCGGGTATGGGTTTACACAAATATGACTGCAAAGAAAAATTGGATATCATATATCTATACAAAAAACATTTTGATGAACTTTCTAAAGTAGCATCAAACTCTTGTTTTACAATATCACAAAGTCTCTGTTTAATAACAATAATATGATCTTTACATAAAGAATTTTGTGAATACCACAAATCATTTAAACCAAGATGGAACAATTCCTTTCGTTTATTACAAACCCAGTTATTTTTGTCATTTGGATTCTTTAAACACATATCATATAAATAATTGTAACAACCATGTAATATACAATTGTTATTATTCAATACTTTTATCCAATATTTAAATATACGTAATTTCCTGGTTACTAACATTGGAAATCTTCCAAGTTCACAATAGACCATGACATTCGGTGTACTTGTTTTAACATTCAAAATTCTTTTACAAAAATCAACATGTATCTTTTCTACGTCTTGCGCTTTATGAAAACCCCATATTTCAGAACCATAACATAGAATACTACTCACATATGTATCAAATAATGACAATAACGTGGCATAATTAAATGAAAATTGTCTAAAATTACTAAATAAACAAAACATAGCTTTTCTACCTTGTTCTGCAACTTTTTTTTGTGCAACAGCAAATTTTCCATTAAAATTAAGAACAATACCTAGATAAGTAAATTTGTTAACAATATCTATTTGTACATCATCATAAAACCATTTATCTTCATCCTTTACTACGCCACCATTTCTAAAAATTACAATTTTGGTTTTATCAATATTTACAGTTAATTTCCATTTCTTGGTATAAATATACAATGCATTTAACATCTCTTGCAAACCATCTTTGGTTTCCGAAAAAATGACCATGTCATCTGCATACATTAATAAAAATAAACTTAATTCTTTCAACTCTACAGCTTTACAATTATTGTTTATAAACTCCATCTCACAATCATTAACATATAAAGCAAACAAAATGGGCGATAATACCTCCCCTTGCATTAAACCACCATTATTTTTGGAAAAATCTGTATAAAACCCATTTATTGTAACACATGATTTGACATTTAAATACATAGACTTAATAACAGACAGTAATTTTCCTTGTATACCAATTTTAGACAATTTAAACCATAAATTCATTCGATCAATAGTGTCAAAAGCTTTTGTATAGTCAACAAAACAGCAATACAGTTTCTTCTTTTCCGACAATGTTTTTGAAATAATACTTTGCAGAGCAAAAATTGCATCAACAGTGGAAAGTCCGTTTTTAAATCCAAATTGAGCATCAGTTATTGTATCATACGTGTTTGCCCATTTAATTAGTCTATTGTTTATAATGTGTGTAAAAAGTTTGGCTAAGCAACTGACTAAAAGTTATTCGGGTCACTTGGGTCACCGCGTTTGAAGACTGGTACCATAACTGCAATAGACCATGATTCTGGAAAAAGTCCTGAAACCAATATACCATTAAATAATTTACTAAACACTGGCATCAACATATCCTGGAATTCGATGAAATATTCATTTAACAATCCATCAATACCATGACTCTTACTTCTCTTTAAACTAGATATAGCACATAGTATTTCTTTATTGGTAATAACACAATCTAATTCCTGATATACCGGTATTTCATCATTATTTGAATTTCCATTTCTTGAATTTTCCTCTGAATTAATTTCGGACGCTATTCGTTTAAAATGATAAAAAAATTCTTTCCCCGTAGCTTTAGGTTTAACTATACGCTTAGATGAAAATTTTCTATAGAATAATTTAGGATTGTGTTTCTTTAAGCCTTCTAACATATTTCCTTGTTGCTTTTTATAATTCCGTTTCAGTTTTGCTTCAAGTAATTTATAATTTCGTTTTGCTGTTACTAAGTTCAAATGATGTGTACTACACTTGCTATGGTTAAACACATTTAGAAATTTTTTATAAAGATTATACCGACTTACGTTCATCATTAAACCATGGTTTGTCTTCAATTACGGGCATAATTCTGTCCTGTTTCTTCCTAGACGTACTCACTGTTGGCCTAACTTTAAAGTATGGAGACATGATTCCATTTAAAAATTCACTGAAGTCGGAAACAGTTTTATCTATGCCATCCTGTGATTCAAAATTTAAATTTTCACACAATGAGTTGAGATTGTCAATTTTATTAGACAGTGTTTCTTTGCATTGAGATTTGTATTCATCCCTCCATTAAAAAGTTTTCCTTTCAACCTACATAATCAGGTTCACAATCAGTAGTTAATTCATCCGTAAAATTCAATTCACATTCTTGATTTTTATTTCTAGGTGCAAACTTAAGTGGTCGATATAATTAGTCGCAAAAATTAGTCGCTAGCTTGAGTCTGACTACACATGTTATTGTCTCATTGACATTTACTACTCTTTGTCCAATTTCAGCACATCTTTATATCTTCTACTATTGCTGTTGGTAAATAAAGTTCAGAAAAAAATGAGAAAACAAAAAAAAAGTGTCGACTTTCCTACAAAAAACAAATTTAGTTTTTAGTATATTGTTGCGTATGGGATGCTTGACTCTTTATCTCCAGGTAACAAAGGAAAACTTTTCATGTTAAGACATATTATAAATGTCACACTCGACTCCTAGAACCTTTAGAATATATGTTCAATCAAGATTGTGTTATGAGTAGTCATGTCAGGAAATAGTTTTATAGAATAATGTATAATGCTAAGAAAACCTTTTTGAACACATGCAAAAACAAAGGCATCAAATCGTTATTAAATCGTTATTATTATTATTCATGTCCATTTATCAAAGAGAAGATGGTAATGATTCACATATTAAAATCATTAAAAATTGAATTTGAAGCCCAAAAAAAATGAGACGATATGTATATGATATCCGAATCAAGTGTTCGACACTTCTGTTGCATAATCAGATACTAATTAGAGATATAACTTTTGCACATTTGAATTACAGAGTGCACACATTTTGTAAAACTATTTCGATGCTACTCCAATCTAAAGTAGCGAAAAACTGGATACCCATTCCATTCCCAAAATAATTCAAGCCCCCCTCCCCCTTATTTCCTCACATCCTTTCTTAAAGTTACAAATGCTCAGCCTCTTAATAAATTTGGTTAATGTAAATATTGTAGTCTTATTACCACTTGACAAATACAAGTACATCACCTAGTAGTCACACAATAAAGTAGGTGTTCATTGCAATATTCATGATTTAAGTTCAACGCTGAGTTCAAATAAATATCAATAATATAATTCATAATCATGATATTACGAAGAATAAAAAGATGAACCTGACGACATTGACAGATTGTTAGCGCCAGCAGAGAATGTACTGACAACAAACCGACAGCAACACGTTAAACATGTTAGCACTAATTGGGGAAAGTTGTGAAACTGAAAGTTAAAATAAAAATAGAATGTACTGTTTATTCATTGTTATTGTCATCACAACAGCAGACTCCAGACAAAGAAATTTGGTAAACTTCAATCTGAATAACAACAAATACTTGAAACTGTCATCAATTTTAAATAGGGAAATAGGAAACCGACATTGATTTTAAATGACATGACATCATGTTTTTTCGGGTCAAATATTGTTCTAAGAATCCATGAATGTGTTGGCTTTCCGTTTAAAGACGAGGAAGATAATAACTTGTTGTTGTGTTGCACCTTCTTGTTCATTATAAGCAGATAAATCTACCTATACAATCCAGGTTACGATGTAGTTTGAAATAGTATATTTCGGAGTGTAAATCGTTTATTTGAACAGGTAAGCTAGAGTGAATGTTATTATTGTTTAAAGGGAGTGTTATAAAAACTGAACTGATTTGTAAATATAACTAACACATAGTGTTGTTTGAACTTATAAACTCTTTTAAAATGCTATACTGTAGACAGAGGATACTATTTTTTGTACCCTCTTGTATATGTATGTATTATGTGTATCTTATAAGGAGTACATGTACATTGGAAGTTAACCACATTAATTAACCCAATTGGTACCTTATAAATATATATATATAATCCTACTTGATGTCAGTTACTTTTCAAATTCGGAGGAAAACACGCTTATTAAAAAATAAATTTCTGTCATTTCACTATGTGTATTTGTTTATGCATTCATTTTTTACATTTTATACATTTTTTAGTGTTAACATATTTTATTAATTATATTCAGGTACATACATAGGCTTTTACATAATAATACAAGTGAAATAAATAAAGGATCCAGAAACAAGATGTTAGCTTATATTAAGCTGTTTCCTGATAAGAACATTTCATATTGTAATACTCAAGGAGTAAATTTAAAATGTTTAAAAAAAATAACAATGTTACACTAGATGGAAAGAAAAAAAAACATATAATAAGGTTGTGACACACAAGAAAAAAGAAAAAAAATATACATCGGAAATTAAATAATAAAGTGTATGTTTCTGAACGGACACAATCATTTAAGATATAAGTATTACTTGTTGAACAAGATGTGTGCTATCATATGACAAATCTGACAATATGAAAAAAGATTTCTTCCGACAAAAAATGTATTATATTGATATTATAAAAAATATACATTTTTTGAATTGTTTAAATATTAAAATACCTGATTGCATTGAAGACTTATATTTTCAATCTATTATTTAGTTGTAGAAAAATATAAAGATAAAATAAGACCCTGAAGAGTTGTGGTTACTCGGCAGTATATGTAAAACCTTGGAAATATGAACGTGTACACAATCTTGGTGGTTTCATTGAGTTTTCATATGGCTGCGACTGTCTGTAAACAACCCTGTTTTTACTGTCCATGCGAAGTACAGGGAAATCCATGTGCAGGTATCATTAGTTATATATAGTTGATATGTTTTAAAAAGCCGAGATTTTCTTTGAAACGGTAGGCTAACTAAATTGCACTCAATGATACGAGTCAGTTTTTTAGGACCGGATATGGAATAAGTTGATTTTTTTTATTTGTATACATGTTTTGTTGCCATTTTTCTTCTATTACATTCTCATATATAGTAATGAATATTAACATAAATTTAAAGAAATTGTTTATTCTTTTCTCGTTATTAAATGTATCATTTCGATTATCTAACATAAAAGTATCGTACATTACTGAATTTAAGAATAATGTACATCATGCACTTATTTGTGATGCAAAGGATATTTTATAGTGTTGGTCTGCCTCCCCCTGAATACAAATAGGTATTATTTGTATTCGTTTTCATTTTTGACCGTTTACTCTTCCTCAAATTTTATATAAGCATGTACAGCAGCATTATTCGTCATTGCATAATTCGACTTGCAAGGACAAATTAACGAAATGCATGGTGTTATTTTATGCATATTTAATGGACACCTCATTTTTATATATATTCTATGTCAAATAAAAAACTTTTTTATTGCAACTTAAAAATCTAACCTTGTTTTATACGTGCCGTGTATAAATTATTACAACATCGTACACTTAAGCACGTATGAAAGAATAGACAAGTTTAAAATTTTAAACATATTGAGTTAAAAAACATCATACAAAGATACCAATCAGTGGGTTTTTTGTATTAAAGGTGTCATGTTGCAATTTGTGATCCTATATCGTATTTTTGAAGTGAATAACCCCTGTTGGTTTGCGGATGACTTGCGAAACAGTTAATAAATTAGGTCCTATTTATGACACCATTAGATATTCTTTTTATGGGGTTACACTGTGCTGACTGAAACAGCTAAAAGTCCTTTTAGTACAACTAATACAAAAATCAAAAATAATAATCATACATTTGTTCGTAACATATGAATGAGTTGTGAGTTTAAAATCTTTTTTTTTCAACTGTCTGATGTGCATGTTTTTTTGTTTAAGAAAACAAAAGGAGAAGGTCCGGTAAGGGCCGATTTTGGCTTCAAATTTTAGGTTCATCTGACGAAAGATTTTGAACACTTTTTAAACACTTAAGCATCTATTTCAGTTGATTCAATTAGTTAATGTGAAAGATTTTAACTGATTTAGTCATTAAAAACGCTCCGCTTCTAGCTTAAATATGAAAATTCTACCAAATATGCCAAACAATGTCACTTTTCAGATGTTTTTTTGATCAAAAATGAAAGTGGCCGCATCAGTGTTCATCCTCAACCTTAAGATGTGATATGTATAATCATCAAATATAACTTACATTTCAATATTAAGAATGAACACAAATGCGGCCACTTTCATTTAAAACGGAAACCGTCTAAAGTTAAACTAAAATGCTAAAATTGTGAAAATTTAAGTCAGTTAGCATGACTTAATGATGCTAGTACCCGATATATGTGCATTGTGTTGTCAAAAACAGCCCATATTTATGTAGCAGAAGCATTCTTCTTTCCAAAAAGTAACTAAAGTGTACATTTGTCGTACTGAACCTACTCCTTTCTTTGTCCCCAAAAGAGTGTATGATTGTTAACTTTAACACCCTAACCCTATCTTCAAAACATGCCTAACTTGTATAATAAAGAATTCAAAATAGTTTTCTTTTCCCAAAAAAAGAAAATTATATTATTTGATTTCACAAGAGCTTTTTATGATTTTTCAAGGAAATAATGTCAGAATTGTACAAGCTGATCTCTAAGTCTGACCTTGATGAAAGAATCTCAAGATTCGCTATTCATAACGGATAGCATTTTCCTACACACCAGGGATACCATATTCATTTAGAATAGTCTTTAAATCATACATAATTCATATTGTCATTAATAGACATGTGATAGCACGGACAATTTATATAAAGTATATGATAGTTTTCTCTTTACCGGAATTTAATTTCCCCAAAAATGAGATCAATCTTGTTTTTATGTCCAAGTCTTTTGGATATCTCCCAAGCTCCCTATAAATCATGTGAGAGGTTGTTTGGTGCGTTTTGTTATTTGATTTTGCCAGGTTGTTTGATGCGTTTTGTTATTTGATTTTGCCATGTGATTATGGACTTTCCCAATTGATCTTCCTCTAAGTTCAGTATTTTTGTGATTTTACTTTTTACGTCTTCAAACCTAATGATACTTTACGAAGTTGTTCACGTTCCCTTTCAATTATGTCATTATTTTAAATACCACACAATTCCGGATTACACAATTCACAACCATACATTATTTTAAATACCACACAATTCCCGATTACACAATTCACAACCATACAATAATGCTGGGGCCGGTTTCACGAAGCTATCCTAAGACATGTCATAAGACATATCTTAGAACGTGTCTTATGATCCTCTTATGACTATCCTAGGACATATCTCAGACCTCGTCTCGAAGCTGTGTTAGGATCATCTTAGCTAAGACATCCTAAACCTGTCGCAAGTTCTTTAAATTTTCAAATAAAAATATGATATACGGAAAACAATCATGTAAATGTAGTATGTCTTACCATAAATTATTCTAAACGTATTGATTAATATAATGACATAAATATAAAAAAAAATAAAAGTAATTTATATATAAATTATCTTTAAACAATACATCAATATAAATATGAAATTTTCAATGCAAAATTAAGAAAAAAAGAATATAAAATTATGACATTGTTTTGGTACAAGTGAGGTGAATTTCGACTTTATTGGTTATAAAAGGTTAAGAGATAAAATCGTGCAATTTTTATATCAATACATCGAATTTTCATTGTTGACAAATCCTGATAATCCGTCAATGTATATATGTTTTAAGCAGGAACAGGAGAATAGATAATTAGATAATAATAAGATAATTTTTTTTCAAAATTGATATAAAAAATGAGTGTAATTGATATAAATAAACGTATAACTATCCTAAGACCATCATAAGACACCTCTCGCGTTGTCCTAACTTTATGACCAACTTTAAGAGATGTCCTAATTTAGGACCGCTTTGTGAACCCACTTAGGACTAAGATATGTCGTAAGACCATCCTAAGACATGTCTTAGTCCTAATACAGCTTCGTGAAACTGGGCCCTGGTTTTATCATTTTATCATGTACGAAGACTAAAACGAATAAGTACGTGTGTTCAAGGGGGCGGGGAGGAGAAGTTATAAACAAAATCCTTTGACATCACAAAATGATTGAACAATACTCTGAAATTTAATAATGTACGATAGTTTTATACAATGAATTAAATAAAAATGAAAATTACACTTTTTAAAAAATTGAAAACAACACGTTTAATAATTTCTTGCGTCCGAAATGCTTTTCTGGATTTACCTTCATCAGCTAAAATAAATAACCAAATTCATCTAAAGCCAACTTTGCCTGAGGGAGTTAAAACCTTAGTTTCATAGTAATTTCAAAATTTATTAACGGACAATTTTAGTAAAGTTTGTTAAATCATGTCAGTAACGAAGCACTGACTTATAAGTCTCATGTTTCAAAGAGAACACTAATAAAAGATTGTATGTAAAATATATTATTGGTTATTTTTAACTAACTTTGGGGTAAAAGTTTCACACTGCAACCAATTGAATGATTGATGATGATAATAATTATTGAATATTTATAAAAATAAACATAAGACAATATAGTAATATATATGTTTTTTAAAGCGTGTGTGTCTATTATCTTGAAAACTATAAAAGTAAGATAAAAACATGTAATAGCAAAATGAATAGCAACTAAGGTATACAAGCTGTATAACTGACATTTTTGTTTGACTCTTCATTTGAGTTATTGCGTCTATATTTTTACAAATTGTTAATGATAGCGAATGATAACATTGAAAATGAACGTAGGGAATGTGCCAAAAAGACAAAAAACCGACTAAAGAGTCGAGAACAGCCGAAGGCTACCAGTGGGTAGTGAGAAAATCCATAACCCTGAGGCGTGCTTCAGCTGGCACCTCAAGAAAATGTGTACTAGTTCATTGGTAATAGACGTCACACCATCTTGTACATAAATCTGGTTCATCAACGTTTTAATCAGACACTCGTGGCGTTTTATCAAGCCTAAGTAGCAGCTGCAAGTTTTTGAATACCAAATAAGTTGGGAAATGTTTATCCCATATGCAGGTGAAGTTGGTATATTACTACTAAGGTTTGGGGAAATTAATAAATTATTGTCTTTACTTGATTTCAGAATATTGTACATAATGCACTTTATTTGTTATGTAGAGGATTTGATTTAAACTTGTACTTTCCTTCCCTAGAATACAAATACATACTTTCCGGAAACGTATAACAATTGTGTTTCTTATTTTGATTTTTCCTTCAAATTTGATATAGCATTGTTTATTGTTTCTTATTTTGATTTTTCCTTCAAATTTGATATAGCATTGTTTATTGTATATTAGAATCGCAACGACAAATCAACGAGATGCTTGTGCTACCATTTTGATAATAATTAATGGACACCTCGTTATCAGATCTATTCTATATCTGATAAAAATATTTGTCTATGGCAACTTAAAAATCTGTCCTTGTTTCTGACGAGTCGTTTATATATATGAAGGTATGAAACGATCGACAATTACTCTAAATATTTGTTTTTCTGTTCCTTAGGATTAAGATAGGTCAATCTTTACATATTGCGTTAAATATCATGAAAAGTGACATGTACCAGTCTGTAGTTTCAAATTCGTTTTTTTCTTCCATTTATAGATTTAAACGCTTACGATTTTAATCTTTTCACATTGCGTTTACAAACATCATTATATGTTACCAGTCGGTAGTTTTACATCATTAAAGTATCATTTTGCAGTTTGGGATCCTATTTGAGGTGGAAATGATCAGGATACCAAGATATACAATCACGTTAACCTAGCTAAATGGTCAATTAAGTTTTAACATTGTTATTGCCCTTTAGTGATGATTTTACAATGTTTTTGTCTTTTGTTTTGAAAATGATACAATGGATAGATGGTATCTCTGAAGTTCACAAATGATCAATAGGACAATGCACACACATAGATTACAATTATTAAATCATCAGTTAACGCTGTACATTGTTATTGCCCTTTTATAAAAAAAAAAAAGAGGCCATCATTGGAGAAGCAGGGTAGCGACACAGGCTCTTTACAATACCTATATATATTAAGCTAAGAAAAGACAACATTAGTATATCGCTGTTCACAAGTCATAAATCGATTGACAGAAACCAAATCCGGGTAACAAACTAAAACCGAGGGAAACACATCAACTATAAGAGAAAAACAACGAAACAACAGAACACTGAAGTGCAACAAAAAACAAACGACAATGCATTATACATAGAAACGAACTATGAGATAACAAATGCTTTATTCAGGACTTGGTACAGGACATTTTAAGAGAAAAACGATGGGTTGAAGCTGGTTTTATGGCTGGGCAAACCTCCGCCTTTATGGCAATGTCAAAGATACAAATAAAATGACAACATTGCATGTTTATGTCATAATATTCGAATATAGAAAAAAAACGATTGCGAATTTAAAACGTGGGCAATCAAAAGACAAATAAAAAAGACAACACCATATACATTCTGAGGAAAATGACGATAACAAACAGTAGTCAACTCGGCACCAATTAGATTAGTACAGATTTTTATATCGATTTCGTGAAAAGACATTTGTCCATTACATCATAGGATCATTGTCAATAACATAACCCCAACATTTTATAACAAGAAATGTTAAGTAGATTAATACAATTATTGAATAGTTAAATGTATTTTTGAAAACAATGTGTATTCGAACAAACAACACACTCACGCAATACTATAAAACTACTTTCAGATTTGATGTTTACATCGATTAATGCAAATTAATTGGAAATCTTTAAAAAAAACATCTGACAAAACTAGGCAGTGATGAAATGAACACACATTGACTAGTCACATTTGTCGAGCCTAGCTTCATATACAAGTGCCTTTCATAGAATAAGTCAAGAACATCGTCAGTCGTTGTCCTATATTATGGAACGTTTTGTATTGATCAAACACGACTTCTTCTAAACAAATTAAATATATTCTTTCCACTGAAATTACTAAGTCTGAACGATTTTAACCTGTGTTAACAGACGAACAAAATCTCAATAATAGTTGCAGTTTCTTCGCTTAATATTTGGTCCATTAATGAGTCTAACGACCAATCATGTCCTTTTCAGCGTGCTGATAACAAATGTTAATGCGAAACGTAATCTTATATTTTGTTTATTTTAAATGTCTGTTGATTGATATTGCTAACTTTCAAAGAACATGTTAGTAGAGCTGATACACAACATTTGTCTTTTGGCTTCCTGCAATCATTGCTTCAGAAACCACTAATCTTGTTCATCAAACCAAATTAATTAAAGGCATGTGTATGCATCCTCGCGACGTCGGTCGTTTGGTTATGCTGTGTCAATATACCCTTTATATCTTCTTTTATTTATACTGTCAATTCGATATATTTATATCTTGTTGATGTATTGAATTTGACACGGACACATTTCTTTTTCAGAAATGTGGGCAGATGACTGTAATGTTTTTATCAACAGTACTGTAAACATCACTTGTCAATTAGATGTTTCTTATGACGAATCTAATTCTAGTTCTTTGTTCTTCACAAGAGACAAAATACCACTGGAAAACAAACATATTATAGTAGTAAACCAAACAACAGCAGTATTACAACATGTTGTTACAACTGATGACATTAAGAATAATATATACTGTAAAGCGAAAAATGCACCCTTAGTACATGGGCACAACTTACCATATGCGAAGATTGAATTGACGTATATAGATTGTAAGTATGATAAGATATGCAATTTCAAAATAGAAAGGGACTGTATTTTCTACCTCATTTATCTGGTCTAGCAGTAAGAGATTTTCATTTCGATTTTAATTTCAATGAATCAATGGAAAAAGTTGCAATCAACGTGCCTGAAGAATTCCTCTTATACGTTTTAATTTCAATAACTATCTCGAACGCATAACTTATTTTATAGAAAAAGTAAATAATGACATATGTACTGTTAAATATTTCCTCCTTTTGCGTTGATACATTTATAAAATATTGAAGTGTAGTAAAACAGTGGTTTAAAATTAAATAACGACAGAACATTGTCCAAACTAAATGGATTAATGGGCAAATAAGGGTTACCGTTTGAAGTTCAACAATGAGTTAATCCCATGCCATATAGTAAGGCATGATTTGCCCAACATGACAAATTGTGAAAATGAAATCTAAATAAACGACAACTTGACCTTTAAAAGACCAATTTCAACCTCCTAATCTCGGACATACACAGAAAAATGTAGTTAAACTGTTTATAATTTTGCAAGAGACAGTTCTCTAATATATACTTATTTTATGATACTGTTGCAGATTATCCACAGGAAATAGTTAATTTCTCATGTATTTGGGAAGGTTTGGAGGCAAGTTCATTGCAGTGCTTCTGGGAACACCCTGTAGAATACAAAACAAAAAATGTCGAAGTTTCGTTAGAATGGTAATTTTTCTCTTATTCAGATTTAAGGATAAATGAGAGTTGCAGGATACCAATGGGTCTTTTAAAAGCATAAATCAAATACAAACTGACTGTCATGACAAAAACAAAAAACGACCAAAATACAAAGAACAGTTTAAAAAAAACATTAGAAGTGAAAATAAGGTAAAAAGAGGTTTAAGATGCATTTTTCGTGATATCATTTTCGGGAAAACTCTATTTGCATATTTGTTAACCTAACAATTCAGTTTAAAAAATCTCAAATTTTCAAACAATGGAGGACAATTTTAATAACACAATTATATTTTTTTCAGTACGTTGGGAAGGTTGAAATAAGACAACCGAAGTATTGACATTGGAGACAAGTTCAATATTTCTATGCTGAATATTTCATGGATATTTTATTATATTATTAAACAACTACATACGATACATCTTGGCAATACAAAATTAATTGAGCCCTTTTCTGTTCAATTTCAAGCTATTTTGATACAGAACCGTCTACCTGAAACCTGATAAAAATGTCTTTAATATTATGTAACACCTTAAAAGATTATATATCAGACGTGCTTACTTAGTTTGTTAAATAATCCGATCTTGCTTCATAGCATTAATAGAGGTGACAACTATCAACTTTATCTCATATTGGGATCTTATGGGGTATAATTGTCATGAATTTGCTAAAACGTTTGAAAGGAACTGTTCTTTTTCACTTAATTATCTGAATACCATCACCTTGAAACAATTGTCATCTTGAAATAACAATCTTAATCCTGAAAAACAAATTAATCCTTTCACTTATCTACTTGTTTGATGTGCTTATTTGTTTCTTAAATCTCCCATATAGTGTATGGATCAATGTTAGTGTCCGTTTGTCTTTTAATAGCTTTTATGTCATGGGTTAACATGTGTATTTTCAATCGTGATATTTGTTCAATTCCTTGGTGTCCTTTTTTTTTTTTGTTTTATTGGGCAATTTTATTGCAGAAGTAATTACGAAAATATTCAAATGGCCGTTGTCTAATAGAATTAACGGTACCAATTTTCTTGCACTAAATGCGCATTTCGACAATACATGTCTCTTCAGTGATGCTTGTTGCCAAAATATTTGAAATCCAAATCTTTTATAAAAGATGAAGAGCTATAATCCAAAATGTAGTAGACAAGGACTATGTATTATCCTTTGTTATTTATTATCCATTATTTATTATCATTGTTGGTTTTATTAGTTGTATGATAACTGTTTATTGTCCTTTCTTGTTAAATTTGTCATTATTCTGAAAACGTCTTCTTTTGAACAGGAAAAATGATAGCAACAAGCCATTCCAAAATACTTGTTCTGGCGTTCTTAATAAGACGAGATGTGAACACATACAAGGGAACATACACGGATCAAATCAAACCTTCAGAATAAATGTTACAAACACGAAGTTAAGCACAACAACAACTACACTGATAGAAAATAGATATCCAAATGATATAAGAAATTTATATGGTAATTTATTTTAATTTGCAGTATTATGTTTTTTTATATAAGAAATTGATATGGTAATGTATTTCCTTTATAGTATAAGACATTATTATAACACTCTTACATTGTGTAAACTAACACATATCTTTCTTCGGAAGAACTTCATTTATATAAACACTATAAAACTATAATAATTTGATATAACGATACTAACATATAATTTAAAAATTGTTACCTTGCGATTAAACTGAAGACCTTAATGGGGTTTTGTCGTTACTGATTATTTTGTTTGATGTCTTAAACATTATGTACACCGGTTGGAGGCCAATTATTTGAGAATTTGAATTTGACAAATTATGATTTTGAAATCATTATAAACGTCATCAACTATTTACCTGTTTTATAATACATGTCGATTTTTAATCGGAATAGTTTAGTTTATGTTAAATATTAAACAGGAATACATACTCGAATAAGATTAGAATTGTTTACAAATGTTAAACATGGAAAAATGGAAGTCGACCTTTCCTGACTACATATACTTGGATTAAACAGTGTGAAATTTTGTTCTTACGCGACACTTGAAACGACGTTCTGATTATATTTTTTTTATATTTGGAACAATAAATGCATATACTAGTACATGACATACATACAATATAATACACATGAGATATGTACAATTTACAAAAAAGTATAAATACATTATAATTGGAAATATTTTACATTATCTTTATATCAGATAAATACATTATAACAATTAGCATATATTATAGGAGTGGAAAATGAAAAAAGAGAAAAAGGGGAAAAGGGGGGAAAGAGAATTATCCAGTTACGTCCCTATCAAAATAATTTTTTTATACTTATTTTTTTTCAATCATATTCCTGATTTTTTTTTAATTTCAAGTAAAATCGTTATGTTAAGTTATAAAAAATGAAATAACCGATATAATACATTTTAAATTACCTTCATCTGATTACAATTTGTAAAAGGTATACAATATTATCTTTGAATGGCTTCATTGCACCTGTCATCTAAAAAGATAATCATACCTTAAAAAAGTGTAATCTATATAAATCAAATTTCCTTTAAAGGTCATAGTTTTTAAAAGATAGAGTTCATAACACATCATTAATGGGTATATTCAAACACAGCATGAATAGAAATATGAATTATCAGCTTACGTCTTTAATGATATCTCCTGTTAATGATATTTTAAAAAGGTAGAAAAGAGCTTTTTAATAATAGATTTAATCTGTTTGTTTATCACGAATTTCAATATGAAACACATATAACCCAGATTTTTGAAAATTCAAATATATTTATATGAATTTTTGAAGTATTTTATAATAATAGAATGGGTCATTCTGGCCAGGGTATAGTATTGTGTACATGTTAGAGGAACGTGCTTTTAAAGTCAATGCTCTATCGTGGTTTAAAATGTATACCATTTGATACGATTTTCATATAGATGTCGTTTCTTTTAGTCCCGTCAGTATTGTGAATTTTCAGCATCTACCCCTCCATAAATTAGTAATATACATGAAACATGACACATATCATTCTTGTGGTGTGTACTTCCAACTTCATTCTTGTAAACAATGAACAGAATGGCAAAATGTTAAAATGAAAGAAAAAAAAAGAAAAAAAGAAATTTGAATTCGTGTTTGGAAAAAAGAATAGGGCATTACTATTCGGTAAAAATGCTTAAATTCAAAGCATGAAAATATATTTAAAAGATTTTAGAGTATCCATGATAGAATACCTTTTACGAAAACAAAATCGATCAACATTAAATGCGCCGTATTTTCATACTATTAGACCTATATTAAAGATAAGAAGTTAACAATATCATTTAACTCTACTTTCCGCTATATAGATGATGTTCTTTCACTAAATAATTCAAATTTGGTGACTATTTGGAACGAGCTAGAGATAAAGGATACTACAGGTACAGTTAAGTCGGCCTCATATCTTGACTTACATCTAGAAATTGACAATGGGGGTCGGTTGAAAACAAAACTTTACGACAAAAGAGATGATTTCGGCTTTCCAATTGTGAACTTTCCATTTCTAAGTAGCAACATTCCAGCAGCACCTGCATACGGAGTATATATTTTCAAATTGATTCGATATTCCCGTGCTTGCATTTCCTATCATGATTTTCTTGATAGAGGGTTGCTGCTCACAAGGAAGCTATTAAACCAAGAGTTCCAAATGGTGAAGTTGAAATCATCCCTTCTTAAATTTTACGGACGCCATCACGAGTTGGTTGACCGTTATGGGATAACCGTTTCACAAATGATATCGGATATGTTCCTTACGTCGTAACTACAATCCCATTGCCTTTCATGAATGTGACCTACCGAATTAGACTATTTACCGGATTTGTTATCACATAAGCAACACGACGGGTGCCAAATGTGGAGCAGGATCTGCCTACCCTTCCGGAGCACCTGAGATCACCCCTAGTTTTTTGGTGGGATTCGTGTTGTTTATTCTTTAGTTTTCTATGTTGTGTCATGTGTGCTGTTGTTTGTTTGTCTTTCAGTTTTAGCCTGGCGTTGTCAGTTTGTTTTAGATTTATGAGTTTGACTGTCCCTTTGGTATCTTTCGTCTCTCTTTTAATAAATACTTCAGCTTTATATATTTAATTTCTTATCCTTTATTTTTTTCTTTTATCTTGCCTCCGTATTCGTTGTTGACAGTTAGCTTTTACAAAAGTTATATCTGAAAAATCTGTTCAGAGCATATATATATAAAACTTGGTAATTCCATGTTTTTAAATTGGTAGATATTCATTAATGAAGACAGATGACCCTGCATGTCTGTCAATACGACTGACAAGACAATACAAATATTATGGAAATTTCAAATATGTCTTTTATCTTGAAAACTGTTCAATATAGAGACAATTTGTAAGAGAAATAATCAAAACGTCAAAAACTATTTACTGTTTATTTGGACCATACACTTTAGAGGACTCGCAAATAAATAAGTAACCCGTATTTGTCAATTATTTTGTTCAGTCAAATCTTTGTATCAATAATCATGGCTCATGCATGTCAATTTTTACACATTTGATTGCGCAAATTATAGTACATTACGAGAAATACAAACATGATTAGCAGGAGAAGATCTACGAACAAGTTTATATATTCGTAAATTCAGTTGACTTTTATAGATATAGATTGAAAGATATGGTATGAGTGCCAATGAGATAATCTCCATAAATCCAAATGCAAGTCGCAATGTGTAAAAAGTAAACATTTATAGGTCAATCTGCGACCTGCAACGCGAAACGTTGGCTCACATCGATCAGAAGCTATCAAAGACCCCAAAATTACTTATGTGGAACAATTCAATCAGGAAAGCCAACGGTCTAATCTATCTAAAGGTCGAGAAACGAGAAGCACACCAACAAATGACATCATATTTCGCATAATGATATTTATCAGGTATCGTGACATGTTAGTAGAAACAGATAAGCTTTCAATAGATAAATTATAAATGACGCAAATAGTCAACATAAACGAAAACATTGGTAGTACCGTTACCTTTTGTTGTTAATTTCTGTGTCATTTGTTCTCTTGTTGAGAGTTGTCTAATAGGCAATCATTCTTTTTTTTATATCCTTATTAAAAGTATAGTTCTAGAGTATTAAGCATTCGTATTATTTGCTGACATGTTCTGAAAAAAATTGAAAAGATATAGTGGAATGGTAAGATAGAAATGTACCTAGTAACTGGGATGTACTAAAGTTGTTGACTTTTTTTATCAATATTTGAGGTGTATTATGTTTGGAAAACTAATAAAGATAATGAAAATAGTGGCTTCATTTATATTACAAATCATGTAGATGTCGCAACACCTTCTACAAATCTGATGATGTATTTGACAAAACCTTTCGTAATTTTGGTTCCTAAATGCTTCACATCTTTAAACTTCATATGGTTTAAATAAAAGTCAAATATTTAGTTTTCAACAATTAGACAATACTTTAATAAAATTATAATAGGTTAAGGAAGAGGATGACAGAATATGAAGTGACTAACAAGAGAAAAACAACGGTTAACTAGATTCACGCAGTAAAATTTAAATCCGGAGTTTTAAAGAATTTTAATACATATCATATTTGAAATATCTCTTAAAAAATTATAAATTCTGTTTTTGTAAACAACGGTCGGAAATAAAAGTATGTACATTTTTTAGACAGGAATGATATATGTGATTATACAAATATTTTGCAGGTAAACCTTACAAAATGGAAAACTTGACGATTCTGGAGAAAAATACGACTGTCATTCAACTGAAATGGGACACAAAAGAGCTTGCAACAAACATTGATAATACACCTAGAATGAAATTTACAATCAAATACATTGTAGAAAATGAGAAAAGAGCGGTAAGTTAATTACAACTAAACTTGTGTTCATAAGAAACTATGTTCGATTTTTTTTTTTGTTTGCTTATTATTTATAACTTGTCGACCTTTCGACTTGCTGCACCGTAGGGCTACGGTCTACGTGAATATCTTTTATCGACCTGCTGACTTGTTGACCTCTCGAATTTAACAAATTAAAGATATTAATGATTTTTTTAGGTGAAATCATTAACTACATCAGTATTGATTCCGGACTTACAAATATACTCTTTGTATCAGTTTGAGGTATTTGCCCATTACACAGACTTAGTACATCACACAAGACCTATAGGTTTACCAAGTGATTCAGTTTATTTACCGGAAAGAACAGCCCAAGACAGTAAGTATTGATTTAATTATAGAAATAAGGAGATGAGGCATAATTAGTACTCAGATATCTGATCAGACTGTCATACAAATGAAATTCAGAATGGTCTAGCTAGCTGTAAAACAGGTTTAATATAACTTTTTCTACATACGGAAATGTATGTACCCAGTCACAAGTATGGCAGTTTTTATCCATTACTTTGATATGTTTGAGGTTTTTGATTTTGCCATTTGAATAGAAAGTTTCCGTTTTCTATTATCCTCGATATTTTTTATGTAGTCTCTTTCTATTTTTCCTTAAATTTAAGGTGTAATTTTTAGTTTAAAAAATATAATTCCCTGATTCCTTGTTAAGATTCTGCTGTACTTTCTGTCTCTTCTTTTAATTTGAACAGCTCTTCAACGTTTGACTAAGCTTTGGTTTTGAAGTATTTTACCAAGAACATCACTGAAGAGAGATTAAGCGTCTGGTGCATTAATATTGGTATCGTTGATGTTATTGTTAAACGAAAACAACACTTATTTAGTTTTGTTATCATTCTAGAAAATAAACTTTCATTAAAATTAGTGTGTATAGTAACCATTTTCTTCTATATATGTACTTTTTTGTAAATGCAGTTGCAAAATTTCCTCCCAGAGTGACTGTCGGAGCTTATGAATATGCAGAAGAAGTTAATTCAAATGTCAGAAACATTACAGTTTATTGGCAGGTATGCATGAATTTAAATGCATTGTGATAAGAATGCTTGAAGAGTAATATTAAATTTCATTGATGTAAACAGTAAACATATGGCGATATATGTAATACATACTCAAACATTATGCACACAAAGGATAAAAGAGTTAACTAAAAAAGGGAACTGTAGTATACCGCTTTGCGAAAGTCATAAATCGATTGAGAGAAATCCAACTTGGGCAACAAACCAAAACTGAGGTAAGCATATCAACCACAAAAAGAAAACAATGAAACAATAGAAACACTGAAGTGCAACACACAACGAAAATGCAACACACAACGAAAAGAACTTTTAGACAACAAATACCATTTTCCTGACTTGGTACAGGACATTTTAAGAAAAAATGGTGAGTTGAAACTGGTTTTGCGGCTAGCTAAACCTCTCGTTTTTATGGCAATGTTAAATATAACACTTAAATTACAACATTACATGACAGGACTACAGTGCAAATAAATGCAAGAACATTCAGGACAGAGAAATACACAAGTTAACATTACAAAAGGACATTTCGACATGCTAATAGTTATTAATACACCATACCAAGAAAACTAAACAAGTACAAAGTTGAGGAGCATTGATGACTCAAAATTCTAAAAAGTGGTGGCAAATACGGCTTAGGTTATCTATGCCTGGAATAAGAAAATCCTTCGTATTTAGAATAATTCATACTTTTGCAAACAGTAAATTTATAAACATCACCAAATAATTGATGTTCATGTCAACATCGAAGTAGTGACTAACAAGAGAATAAAAACGACAACGAAAAACGAAAAAGGAAAGCACATAAAACAGCATAAAATAACCATGCATTGTCACAAACTGAATAACGCCAAAGGTAAAAGTGACGTTACAGGTAAAAGAGACGTTACTAAAACAGCAAACATCCACAACCCACTCTATTGTTTCTATTGTCTGAACCGCAATCCCATTCTATTTTTCTCTAATGGAATTACACCAAATGAGACTTATCACAGACTGTGTACCTACGTGAGCAACACGAGGAGTCAACATTTGGGATATATTTTGCTTACCTATCATGAACCACGGGTTTTGTTATAACAAAAATGTCATTTGATATCGATAGATACTTTTCAAATTTTAGTCACAAGTATTACGTATTTGTAGTCGAAGGGTGTGGATTGATAAGATCTAGAGAAGGGATCTATGGTAGCAATACACAGTTAGGAAAAAAACTTAAAATTGACACTCATAATTTTTAAACACCCTCTTTCCCCTCCTGTCTAACAAAGAAGGCTTTGTATGTGTGTTATGCATGTATATACTTATAGAAAGAGAATCTTCCATAGATTTGATTTCTAATGGTCATAAGGGTGAAATATAATCCCACTTGGGTGTAACCATGGCAACAATCTGCATTTCTTAGATACAAAATATAGCAAAAAAGGGGGGTGAACATGTCACAAAAGTCTCCAAAACTTGGTCTAAAGGAAAATTTCAATCAATTACAGTAATACCTTTCCTGAATCCATAGGTTTATATCTATCAAGTGGTCCCAAAAAAATCATATGCTTATCTGCTCGTTTTTCCATAAAATTGAATTGAAAAGATCGAGCGCAAAATCTTTGTTGATAAACACTACAATAATGTATGGACCTATGAACGGTACGGATAGGAAAATACGGACTGTCAATCATATAAATGGCCTATAAAACATGTTAATAACAATCTTAATGTTCATACAAACCCACTAAGAAGGCTATATTATTCTTCAATAATCTAAAAATCAATTTTATTGTACAAAAACTTCCATATTTAAAAAATTCACAGGGGCCATAATGCGAAACTAAACTCCTAACTGTGTATTGCTACCTATGCAATATTCACCTCCGAAAATAAATTGTTTTGTGCATTTTATTTTGTATTTTCGAATGCAGTTTAGAATTCTTTTACCAATTAAAAAGTGTAGAATTTTAAATGGTACCTGAGTTATTGCTTTACCTCCTTTTATGTATGACATAAATAAGGAATTTATCACATTGTACTGAATTGTATGTAGTAACAAGCTATTTTTTACTTTGAAAGTACAGAACTTTTCTATAGTGGCATAACATGTATAGGGATTTTTAAATTTGTTTTACATGTTTCTAGAATTTTGACGAGATGAATGAAAACGGACCGATCGTGGAATTCGATGTGATACTTGAATCTACTGGAGGTGAACCTATTTCTCATAGGGTTAATTCATCGTCACATCATACATTTACACATATGCAGTCTGTGAAAAATGGCATTGTAAGGATAAAAGCAGGAACAACAGTTGGAATGTCTGATCCTAGCAATCCAGTTTACATCCAAAAAGGTACATAGATTTTGAAACATAATAAATATTAAAATAAAAAACTTTTAAGTCATCATCAATGACATGAAAATACATTAGTATAATTCTTTGCCAACAATGTAGTGTTAACCAAATTAGTAAATGCTATTCCAATATGCTTGAGTGTTTAATTTAAATGATATTGTAAAACAGATAATGTCAGACATAGTTAAGCTGGCTTGAAATTATGAAGTTTATATACAGTCCATGGATAATTATGACCTAATGTTCATTGGTTGTCGTTTGTTGAAGTGGTTCATAAGTGTTTCTTGGTTTGCGTTTCACGTTTTGTATATAGATTAGAACGTTGGTTTTCCCTTTAGAATTTTTTTTACACTAGTATTGTTGGACCCTTTATAGATTGCTGTTAGATGTGAGCCATCCTCCGTGTTGAAGACAGTACTTTGACCTATGACGGTTTACTTATACCATTTTAGACTTAGATGTAGCGTTGTCTAATTTTTATAGATTAGGCTGTTGATTTTCCCGTTTGAATGATTTTACTCCAGTCATTTCGGGGCCCTTTATAGCTTGTTGCTAGGTATTAGCCAAACCTCCGTATTGAAGACCATACTTTGACCTACAACTGTTTACCGTTAACAATTGTAACTTGGATGGAGAGTTCTGTAATTTTTATAGATTATACCGTTGATATTCCCGTTTGAATAGTTTTACTGGAGTCATTTTTGAGCCCTTAACAGCTTGTTGCTAGGTATTAGCCAAACCTCCGCGTTGAAGACCATACTTTGACCTACAACTGTTTACCGTTAAAAATTGTGACTTTGATGGAGAGTTCTCTAATTTTTATAGATTATACCGTTGATTTTCCCGTTTGAATGGTTTTACTAGAGTCATTTTTGGGCCCTTTACAGCTTGCTGTTTGGTGTAAATCATGATCAAGGCTCCGTGTTAAAGACCTATAACGGTTTACTTATACATATGTGACTTGGATGGAGAGTTGTCTCATTGGCACTCGTTCCTCTATCTGTATACATTGTGATAAGGTTTAAAAATGCATTCTTAGGTATATAGGTGAACCTCTTAATTATCGAATAGAATGGTTCATGTTACCGACTTTTAACTCCGGAGTGAATATTTATTTTTTTATAAGTTGACCTTCTTTTTGGTAGGACATCCGGGTCTAACAAAAGCTTCTGCAAGTTGTAAAACCAAACTTTTTTACCTTCCCCCTTAACTGTACATATTTTATGTTTGATATTCCTTTTTGCCGTTCTTCTTATCTGGCCGAGTTACAGGATGTTCAACCACAGATTAGGTACCATGTCGAACAAATTATATAACCGTGAGTCAAAGTCGTATTTGGCACAACTTTTAAGAATTTTGGATCTTCAATGCTCTTCAACTTTGTACTTGTTTGCTTTATAAATATTTTGATATGAGTGTCTTATGTAGACGAAACGCGCGTCTGGCGTACTAAATTATAATCCTGGTACCTTTGATAACTACAATCAGATATTATAGATGTATGAAAGAACTATATTTTGTATACGAATTGTTGTTAATATTTTTTATATCACAAAATTTTAATGGTTCCGTTTAATTAAGCTACCTGCTAGTCATTCTGGAGCACTTGAAATCGACTCCGTTTTTTTGTGGGATTGGTGTTGCCCAGTTTTTGGTATAATTTGTTGTGTTTTGTATAATGTTGTTATTTTTTTTTTGTTTGTTTGATTGGTTTTTTTCAATGTTGTGTCAGTTGATTATCCCTTTGTTTTAGAAGTATCTTCTTCTTTGAAACTACTCTTCAAAATCATCATAAGGGTATTTAGTGTGAAAACTATGTCCGATGAACTCGCTTGACAACCAATATGGCCGACATGGATAAAAATAGAACATAAGGGTATATGCAGTTTTTGGCTTATAACTTTAAAACCAAATCATTTAGAGCAAACTGGCATAAGAAATATTTATCAGCTTGAGCTCTATCTACCCTGAAATTTCAGACTAATCAGATAACCCGTTGTTGGGTTGCTATTCATGAATGTGTAATTTTAAGGACATTTTGCGGTTGTTGGTTACTATCTTGACTATTGTTGATAGAATAAAAATGAAAAAAGCAATAATATTTAGCAAAGTATGATCAACAAATAAGTCAATATAACCATTTTTAGTTTTAACATATATGTACATTCAGGTCCATTTTTGAATGTAATTTAACAAATATATAACAAGGGTACAGCAAACCCTTTCTTATAGCAAATCCATAGATTAACTATAATCAACTATTTTTCAGCAAACAGCATACAGCCTCCAGCCTTTTTACTTGAAAAGTTAAACACAGATATCGTAGGAAACCAGATATATTTGATATCGTGGGAAACCAGATATTTCAAAGGAGTAAACAATTATACTATTTACTGGTGTGAAAGAACGAATGGGTGTGAGGTAACGTATATAGATGTACATCTTACATTAAGCAACAGTAATGTAACTGTTCAATTTCTTGAATCAATTAAGAATACAAATACAGGTAACAAAACAATCCGAGGGAATCCTATAAACTCTAAAATAGCAAAGACTGGATCGTCGTCGTATGTGGTTTGTCTTTATGCCCTTTTGTTTTTCTGTTTGTTACATATTTGTTTGTTTTTATAGTGATAAAAACTGTTACACAATGTTGACTTTCGAACCTCTTTTTTGATATTTTTACCTGTTATATAGATTGTCTTTTTTGTTTATTGTTATTTATTTAATGTATACTCACAGTTGTAAATGTGATGGAATTTTATGCGACGGTCATTCAAGAAGTGAGAGGTTCAGCTAGCTATAAAACCAGGTTCACATTTGTAATCCAGCATTTTATATATAAGAACATGCCTGTACGATGTCAGGAATATGACAGTGGTTATTCATTGGTTTGCTTTGTTGAGCTTTTGATTTTGCCATTTGATAAGAGACTTCCCGTTTCGAATATTCCTTGGAGTTTGGTATTTTTGTGATTTTTATTTTTGGCAGGATACAATCCCCCTGTTATATATGCTTCTAATGCAATGCGCATATACACTTCCTCATAATGTCACATTCTGGGAAAATTCATGCAAAGCGTAGGAATGTTTAAATAAAATGAATGAAATTGAATATTATGACAATTTGGCAGGCCTTATTTAGTTGTAGCCAACAAACTAATTCAATTGAAGTGTTAATCCAGAGATTTTTTAATAGAATCGTCTGGCATGGAAGGCCATTGTTTTTATAATCTATCAAACATCAGAACCTCTTTTATGTTACATTTTAATGTCATGTTTCTGTTGTGTCATAGTTCTCAAGTTATATTTGATGTGTTTCACTCAGTTTAATTGTGGAATCCGGATTTGTATTTATCTCAATCGATTTATGAATTTCGAACAGCGGTATGCTACTTACTGTTGCTTCTATTTATATTTATATTTATATAGAAACAGATTCAATGGAAAACTATCTCAGTTGAAGAAACCTCGTATACTGTACTTCATTTAGATAAGGAAAAGAACTACTTATTTGGTGTGTCAATGGATAGTGAAAACGCAAGTACAGGATTCTCATGGAAAAGTTGTTATTACATGAGAAATGAAGGTAAATTATCGCAGATACTTTGAAACCTTTGATTAATAAGTAAATCATAAAAACACACTCATACAACGGATTAAGACAAATCAGTACATAAAAGTGTCAATTTAAAGAGAGTGAAATTAATGTTCTCCTCTTTCTGTCAATTCATGATTGATTCCAAATCTTAAGCATCAAACACCAATATTTGTTCATCTGTGTTTACTTTGTAAATGTGTAACTGTTAAGTATTAACGTTCATTGCATTGATGTAGAGCGCTGTTAAAGAAAAGTAAGGGCAGATGATACCAAATGTAAAAAAAAACAATACTCATGAGTCGAAGAAAGAAAATCATCCTATTTTACTTCAAATGACGACAGGAGAAACAAAAGTACGAAATACTACTACATTTTGAATAAGTAAAGAATGGGTTAGACTTATGTGTATATTGTATTTGATTGGGGATAATAATATTTAAAATTTGAGTTATGTTTGTTTCACTTATTGCAGTTCCCCCAAAACCAAACAGTGTAGATGTACAGAATCGTGATCAACAATCAATAACAGTTATTTGGACAAGACCGGGGACATGTGAACGTTCACCGTTTGTAAAATTTTATATTCTATTTTGGTGCCAGCTTGCCAAAACAGATGCTGAATGTATATTTGGTAAGAATATTCGATTTTGGTCATCAACCTTTAAATGGAACAATTAAAATGTTGTGCAACACATTTTGAAACATTATCTCTATAACTGTTTTTGTAATCATACAACAAAGACATCAGAAAATTGAAAGTTCAAGTTAGCTATCTCTTATTTGTTTAAAGTTACAAGTTAAAAGGATTGAAATTTTCATGCCAAAATGACAAATCAGTGTATAGAGCAAATGTGCAGGTCTGGTCCAGATAAGAATTTCACTTAATCTGAACGAAAACTTATAAACGATATAAAAAGTAAAATCACAAAAATACGGAACTCCGAGGAAAATTCAAACGTAAAGTAACTAATCAAATATCAAAATCAAATGACAATACACATCAAACGAATGGACAACAACTGTCATATCCCTGACAATAAAACGGGACTCCTATTTATAAGAAAACAATATTGTAGCAACAACCAATACACTTCAATACAAAATTCAGAAGTAAGAGTGAATCATTCTGCTCAATTCATTGGTAAACACCTAGTGATAATAGTTGACATTGTATATAGCTAGCTATTTTCGCCTGTATCTTATACACAATACTATTCCTTTACTTAGGTACAAATACCTCAACGAGAGTCAACACATCCATAACTGAAGTACAAATGCAATATACAATAAGAAACCTTAAGAGTGGAACTGGGTATGTTGTTTGGTTAATGGCAGTATCATCTGCTGGACAACAAAGTGTAGAAGGGGAGAAAAATTACAATGTTACAACAATGGAACCATCACAGCCTGGTAAGTTTCTGCTAATCATTTGACATATCAGGATGTGTGGCTAACCCGAATATGAAGGATTAATCTTCCATTTTCCGATGAGAGACCAACTTGCTTTTACTAATTAAAATCACATTGAAGAAGAAAAACTAACATTCGCACGGAAAAGAGGAACATTACCAATGTTCAACCATTCATCATACATGATAGTTATCAAAGGTACCAGGATTATAATTTAGTACGCCAGACGCGCGTTTCGTCTACATAAGACTCATCAGTGACGCTCATATCAAAATATTTATAAAGCCAAACAAGTACAAAGTTGAAGAGCATTGAGGATCCAAAATTCCAAAAAGTTGTGCCAAATACGGCTAAGGTAATCTAAGCCTGGAATAAGAAAATCCTTAGTTTTTCGTAAAATTCAAAGTTTTGTAACAAGAAATTTATTAAAATGACCACATTATTGATATTCATGTCAACACCGAAGTGTTGACTACTGGGCTGGTGATACCCTCGGGGACGAAACGTCCACCAGCAGTGGCATCGACCCAGTGGTGTAAATAGTTATCAAAGGTACCAGGATTATAATTTAGTACGCCAGACGCGCGTTTCGTCTACATAAGACTCATCAGTGACGCTCATATCAAAATATTTATAAAGCCAAACAAGTACAAAGTTGAAGAGCATTGAGGATCCAAAATTCCAAAAAGTTGTGCCAAATACGGCTAAGGTAATCTAAGCCTGGAATAAGAAAATCCTTAGTTTTTCGTAAAATTCAAAGTTTTGTAACAAGAAATTTATTAAAATGACCACATTATTGATATTCATGTCAACACCGAAGTGTTGACTACTGGGCTGGTGATACCCTCGGGGACGAAACGTCCACCAGCAGTGGCATCGACCCAGTGGTGTAAATAGTTATCAAAGGTACCAGGATTATAATTTAGTACGCCAGACGCGCGTTTCGTCTACATAAGACTCATCAGTGACGCTCATATCAAAATATTTATAAAGCCAAACAAGTACAAAGTTGAAGAGCATTGAGGATCCAAAATTCCAAAAAGTTGTGCCAAATACGGCTAAGGTAATCTAAGCCTGGAATAAGAAAATCCTTAGTTTTTCGTAAAATTCATGAAACCTACCAATTAAAACACAAACAGTTCAAACGTTTAACGCATGTGCACTGTTTCAAACCGCTCTTTTTTGGCCTTCTTATTCGAGCGTCACTGATGAGTTTTTTGGCAAAAATAAATTTCAATCCTGTTTTCTATGATGAGTTTATTCACTGGCACCCCTTATGTAACGTTAATCAAAATCAAAATCGTTACTGATATTTGGATTATATAATACGTTAAACAATGAAGAAAAGAATGCGAAAAGAAAGATTACACAAACTCATGTCAGTAAGATCACAAAAATGGAAGTACACAGTTGATTGATAAATCAAAGTTTGAATGTGAATTATAAGGTACTAGTAAATATTGTGTTCTTCTGAAATATTATTAATATATTTGAAAAGCTATTTATTTTCAGAAACAAGTTTTGAATACTTAGGAGTTGCAATTGGAATACCAGTAGCTTTTATTCTAATAGTGATCATTATACTAGCAGCACAGATCAAGTATTTTATCTTATATCATATTATTTGACAAAAGAATGTCACGTCTTGTTGTTTAGATTAAAAACAAAGTTATAAAGAAAATCGATTAAATTAAATATTGCTTCTATTTATCAGTGTAATATTTAACATTTTGTTTTAAATGATCTTATGTTCTGCAAACAAGAAGTAAGATGATAAGACTATCTGGACTTGTTATGGCAAACTAGAAAATGCTTATGATTCATTTCGTTGTTTTAAAAAAAAGTATAAGATATTTGGAATTGCTCTTGTCGAGAGTATAATATATGATCTGTGGTTTTATAGGTTTGATTTGTGTGGAAAGATCAAGGAATTGGTGAAACCGTTTGACATAGATGTACCAACAATTAGTGTGAGGCATTATATATGAATATGTGTTTTTGCTTTTAATTGTTTTTTTTATATTGAACATTATTTTAAATGTAAAAGTACACAATATGTTCAGATGATACAGCCATTTAACTTAATGTGAATATGTGGGTAACATATTGTGAGATTATTTATAGATTAAAAAACATATATCATAAATCATCAAACAAGTGTTACAGTTTTATGTAATATGATTTGACCTTTAAACTTCTGATTTGAGTGTCATTGACGTGTCTGATGCATGTACACAAAGTGCTCTTTTGACGTAATGAATAATAACCCTAGTATCTTAACTGAGTATGTACACCTACCATTACAGTTGTAACATTAATTAATGATATAAGGTGACCTTTTTATATGAGATAAGTTGATGTTTTCTTCTAATAAACAAAACAAGACTGCATAAAATTTAGAATAAATTAAGTCGGTCAGCTTCATATATTATCAGAAAATATCAGGAACAAAAATCGATGTTATTGCGGCTTATCATTTCATGACGGAAAACGAATTAACAGCTTCTTGATTATATATTGATAAGTTTATAATCATATGCCTTTGTTTGCAGAGAAATGACAAAAGTGTAATGTACAAGCCCTGCACGTTAAAACTGGGTTTAAATGGCCACGACAATAAAGCATTGGTATGTAGAATCGACTTGATTGGTATTGTTCGTAATGTATTTGTATTTATCTTACCTCCTATAGATTTATTTGAATATGATTGGTTAACAGACTACACGTGGTGATCTTATATATTTGGTATAGGTTACCCTAAAAAAAACATGGTTAGTAACCGTATCGGGTTAGCAACCATATGTGTTAGTAGGGAGTTGCTTCCCTTTCAAAACAAAAATGAAATCTTAGAGTTTTAAACAGACGAAGAAACTGGATGCAACGATTGAAATACATTCATAAAAATGTTGGTATTTGTTTTTGTACAGACAAATGGAAGTAGGTTCTTAAACATGTTAAAATTAAGTATTGAAGACTTAATCACTTTGATAGGCCAATAATCTAAATACCACATTTAAAGACAGTCGGTAAGATAAATTAGTTACACTGTGTGCTAGTTACCTAATACGATATATATGGCGTCAGTAAATTGCTTAAGGTCACTAATGTTATATAACTTAAAACAGGGGTTTTGGCATTATTAACATTCTATTTTTATATTTCACAGACATCACAATATTGGTAAATAAAACTGAAACACAAAAATGTATTTGACTTCTGATATAAAAAGTTTGAATCTTTCAGAAAGTTAGACTCATTATTGATGATGTTACAGTACTAGAAGTGTAATGTATAAAATCAATTGCAAATGCTTTTGTTACAAAAAAATAAATTTGTACAACTATACAGATATTTCACAGCACGTTTAAATACAGTTTTTGATTATTTTGTAGGATCTTTCCAATGAAGATAACAGACACCATGTACAAACTATAAGTGAATCAGTGTTTAACGAAGAACTGATCGGCTCGAGTTTGAACAGTCAAACATTTACCATTGATGAAACTACTTTGAACACCAATCAACATGGTGAGACAGGATATTGTTCCCCTGACGATATAACTGGAGTTAACAATACTTCGATACAATACCAAAGTACGTTTTTATGCCCCATTTATGGGCATTATGTTTCTCGTCCGTGCGTCCGTTCGTTCGTTTGTCCGTCTGTTCCGCTTCAGGTTAAAGTTTTTGATGAAGTCGAAGTCCTATCAACTTGAAACTTAGTACACATGTTCCTTATGATATAATCTTGATAATGTTAATGCCAAATTAAAATTTTTTCCCCAATTTTACAGTCAACTGAACATAGAAAATGATAGTACGATTGGGGCATCCATGTACTTTGGACACATTCTTGTTTAGAATATGATATTCGATATTAAACAGGTTGATTGGTTTCAAAAACACAAGACATAACAACCCCAAATTAAAAACAGCAGAAACAAAATGAAATAAATCTAAATCGTTGTAAATTTCCTGTTTACAAAACTTTTGATTTTTCGAAAAACTAAGGATTTTATTATCCCAGGCAAAGATTACCTTAGTCGTACTTTGCACAATTTTTTGGAATTTTGGATCCTCAATGCTCTTCAACTTTGTACTTGTTTGGCTTTATGAATATTTTGATATGAGCGTCACTGATGAATCTTATGTAGACGAAACGCACGTCTGGCGTACTAATTTGACGAATTAGCCTCCCTTTCAACAATGTTGTACTCTATTGAACAAATAACCATTAATATAAACCGAAATTTTAAATTCCCATAGCTTTATGCATTTGGTTAAAATTAGTCGCTGAAGTTATTCTTTTTCATAGTCTATCTCTTAGGATAAAGTCATGTGTTTTACGGTTTCAAAAGATGTCCCTGACGTCTGACAGAAAATGCACAATGTTTTATCAAATACTGAATTAAATAGACGTTTATGTCCTTTCCAACTACCTTCTTACTATCATACTTCCATTGAACGGTTTTCATAACACATAACAATACAAAATGTAGATATTAGTTTATATACTTTATAAGGACTAAACAAAAAAGTCTCTTTGTAACACTTTTAATACGTAGAAAGTATGCAATAATTATATCATATTTTATGAAGATGCATTGTTATCACTTCAGGGTCTGTGTCCATACCAGATGATTCAGCACCAGAAAATTCGTCCAGTTCATCGTTTCCTATTTCCTGTCTTACAAATCAACATGAAGCGAAGACCAACAAAAGACCTGAAGACATCCTAGAAGGATTTGCTTCAAGTTCTGTTATTAATTTTGAGAATACCAGCAGCCATTTGTCACATTCATCTCTTAGCATACAAAATAACGAAATTCAATTAGAAATAGATAGTGAAGAAGAAGAAATTCAGGGTGACAACAAAGGTGATAGTATTCAAAACAATTCTCTAACAGCAATATCTTCAAATAGTGGATATGTTTCCGATAAATGTTTCCTTGACAAAGCACCCGCCCTTTTCAGTTCGGGGATTGGAACCTGCTCTCCTGTAGAAATTAACAGTAACAGTTCATCAGAGTCAATGGAATTTCTTGATAAAAGAAGTTTTCATGCCAAAGGAATCGATGGAAAAACCTCGATTAATATTATTGAAGATCAAGACTATTCTGTGCTACACAGCCATCCTGTGCCACCTCCTGATGAGTCTCCATCTATCACATCACCATTATTGATAAGTACAAATAATAATGTCATGTTGAGTTGTGACGATAACGTTAACCATGTCCATAATCCAATACATTCAATCAAAAATAACATAGCGAATGATTTAAGTCATCTAATATTAGAAGGCAAAATAAATAATGGATCACAAATCATGCCAGAGTGTATTCATCCAGCGACAAATAATACGAACGATGATGAAGAAGAAGTGGTCTTAGACTCATTATCAAACGAGAACGACATTGACATCATAAATTCCAGTACAAACAATAATATAGATGGATACGTAAGTCACCATTACCTTGTGAAACCACATAGTGGTGGTTATGGCAATAATCTATGCGATCCTTACGTTCAAGGTGAAATCACATGATCTTCTTTAGCAATAGATATTTCATTTTACACAGCTGAAGACACAAGGCAAAAAGAAGTGTTCCATCACAAATGATACCGAAGATAAGCTTTCATGCAATAAACATTGTGTAGGTTAGAGACTATTTTTTAAGCAATAGATACGTCGTATGTTAATGATTATCTTTTCAGCAAAAGATACTCCGTATGTTGTTCAAATAGTCATGAAATTGTCGACAAAATGGCAATGACATTGTAGTATCAGTACCGCTAAAAGTTATAGGGTCGATACTTTCGTTGAGTGATCTTCCGAAAGATCAAATAGGTAGTTATTGCAAAAATGTATGGGATAAAAACGTTTATGATAACATTTTATACACGAACAAAATCAATATTCCACCTTTTAAATTAGTTGGTAATAAGTGGTAAAAATTCGTCAACTATCACAATTGTCCTGATCATTACTTTTACCACCAATCACGTAAAAACCTATTTAATATTTAAACGGATGTTGATGATATACCCAATACTTTCGTTTGTTTATGCATTCGTGGAGGATAATCATTGCATTATTTATACCGTACAGACTAATGTTTGTCTTTTTTTTCTTATTTTTTGGATTTCATTGTCTTCATCTATTGTTTCATATTATACAATATATTTCATTAATTCATCTCTTACATGAGGGAGTGGAGAAAACTCTTTGGAATGCTTTTCATATGTTATAAACAGTTTATTTCAAAATATCAAAAAGCGTTTCATACTTTGCTATTGATACCCTTTTAATGGGTGGTTAGAGAAAGTAAGGCTTTCAGTGGTATTTTAATGGGTGGATAGAGAAAGTAAGGCTTTCAGTGGTATTTTAATGGGTGGGTAGATAAAGTAAGGCCTTCAGTGGTATTGTCGACCCAGCTATTGTAAAATCTCAGTCAAAGATGGTATGTTTTTCATATCTGCTTAAAACACCGCTAAGTAGTGCTCTTACAAAATATTCTGAAAGGCATCTCAGTTAAAGAGGTGTTAATCGATAATTGACAATAGGAAAGATGATTGTATTGTTTCAGGTAATCATTATTCATGGCATATTTTAACTCTTTTATATTGTGGGCCTTTTCTGATTTATTGTTCTTTTTAGGTTTGCATTCACCAATGGTTAATTTTATTAGTGTCAAAAATCTTTTTAATGGCAGCCAGTTTTACAACTTTTATGAACAAATGATTTTTATTACAATGTACATTTTTACAAATTTATCATTTGGTATTTCCATTTGTTAGTAATCTAGTTTTTATATATGTCAATGTCTTACAATTTCGATCTTAGTTTTTTTAATAGTGTGCAAAGACAAAGATTTTTTTTGTCAGTTGTTTCGATTTAACAGTTATTTGTGTGTTCTGTAGGTACAGTTACGGGTACATTTGGCATGGCACCAATCAGAAAGGAAATGCTAACTTCCTAAATTTTGAAAACCAAGGATGTATAAATAAAACTGTCACGCTCTGTTGTTGAGAATATACTTAGCTTTTCAATGATATAAAAAATATTATTTCTCAAACTGCTATATATTCAGTGATATTTTTCTGATAAAGTTGGTGGTTCAAGTTTTTTGGGATTTTTTTTTATCTTTTGTCAAAATGTCAAAGTGAATATTTTGTCAAAATTACATGAACATCAAACAAGCCAAATAATCGTATTCAGTGTTTTTGGTTCCACCTGAATGAGTAAATAATTGGTATTTTTAGAATAATTAAAAAAAATCAAAATGCTGTGGACAACACATCTAGTATGTGATTAAACATTCTACTGTAGTTAAAAACTAGTAGGAGATAGTCGGACATCTCATGTATCTATACCATGGTGAACAGACATGAATGACTGTTTTTAATTTTTAAGTGATATGATATTATGTGTTATTCATGTTATTAACCCTCTAACCCATAGCTATGTAAATGTTGCATGTATAATCGTTAACAATATATAGTTGTATTTTACTTTTTCCAGGTTTTAATTATGTTTATTTTTCAATTACAAATTAAATATACATTTTGTGTTTCTTTGTTAATACAGTTATTTGTTTTATAGTGATTAAGATTATATTATAATATTGACTGCTGTACCCAAATGTTTGAAGTTTTTACTAATTATGTTTGTTTGTTTTTCGCACACATTAATTTTTGTCAATATAATTGAAGTCAATGCGACTTGCAACACCAGGCCTCACGGTCATAACACTTTCGAGCATGACTTTTGTACTCAGACTCGAAAATCAACCAATCAAATTGCTGGATTTCATGTTTCGAGCATGATGTTGTACTCCGAGCACTGAGCAAAGTTTTATGCCTTCAAGGCCTGGTTTAATCCACCATTTATTACATAAGGAAATGCATGTACCAAGTCATAAATATGAAAGTTGTTTCCTATGAAGCTTTTTTTATAAAGGACTTGTCGTTTTGAGTGTCATTTGCATCATGGTATTTTTGTTATCTCACTTGTAGCTATTTTATGTATTTTTGTTATCTCACTTGTAGCTGTTTTATGTATTTTTGTTATCTCACTTGTAGCTATTTTATGTATTTTTGTTATCTCACTTGTAGCTATTTTATGTATTTTTGTTATCTCACGTGTAGCTATTTTATGTATTTTTGTTATATCACTTGTAGCTATGTTATGTATTTTTGGACGGGTTAGGGGAGGATTGAGATACATCCAACATGTTAAACCCCGCCACATAATGTTTGTATGTGCCTGTCCCAAGTCAGGAGCCTGTAATGTAGTGGTTGGCTTTTGTTTCTGTGTTACTTATCTGTTTTTCGTTCATTGGTTATACATGCATTAGGCCGTTCTTTTTTCTCTTTTGAATTGTGTTACACTTGTGATTTTGGGACCTTTTATAGCTAAATATGCAGTATTGGCTGTGATCATTGTTGAAGGCCGTACGGTGATCTAAAGTTATATATGTATGTGACAATGGGTCTCTTGTGAAGTGTTATCACTTTGGCAATAATACAACATCTTCTTTTTTTTTGTATTCATAAAACTTGTAATTCAAAATACACAATGTGTACTTATGCGGTGATACTATGTATATATTGTGTATTGTTTTATAATAGTGTTCATAACTTTATATTATGTTTTATCATATTGAACTTTATACATTGTTTTATACTATTGTCCATGACTTTATATAATGTTTGATAGTATTGTATATGTGCTGATGCAGCATTAAACATTCTACAATCAATCAATATTGTAAATACTTTAAAAAAATTATGATGAAATACACAAGAGAGACAGTATATGTTCAATTAGCAGTTGAATATCAACGCTCTCTGGTATTGATATACAAAAAAAGAAGATGTGGTATGAAAGCCAATGAATTTTTACATATCTTTATCGGAATTAGGACAAGCGATTACCTTTGATTGAATAGACCTTGTATTGATTGTTTTTTTTTAATTCTGATTATATTCAGTAGTTCAATTTAAAACCAACACTTAAGTCCTTTTATGACAGATAAAAATAGACATCTTATAATAAGAGGATGCTGCCCACGATCAGAAAATTGAAATGTATTGCTGTTTGCATAATTGTTGAAGTGCTATTACATATAGTTTTATAGTTCGGAAGTAACTTAGTCAAAGTACTCGATTTATGGAAATGTGAGATTTTCCATGTAAACAACGCTGGCGAGACACAAATAGATTAAAAAGACTTATAATAATGTTCCTTTAAATAGAAATACAACACCGTGAGAGAAATTTGGGTATAATTATAAACAGGAAATGGACATTTTTAGGAATTACACAGATAAAAGATTAGCTAACAAAACCATCCACACACGCTTCAAAATAAGTTTTACAAAGAAATGAAAAGAGAAAACACCAAATACAATATGAATAGCACAACATATCATATATACCATGCTACAAAAATACTAGCGAAAGGAGGATATATCAGCTTAATAAAATTGAAAATGGAAATGGTGAATATGTCAAAGAGACAACATCCCTAACAAAAGGAGGAAATAGCCAAGGTTACCAATGAGTCTTCCCCACAAAGAGACAATGCAGCACCCGAATGTAGGAATCAAGTGGGTCCTGAATAAAATTGTGTACTAGTTTAGGGAAATTGTATGCCATACTAATTCCAAAACATATAAATGAACTTGAACACAAAAAAAACCTAACAAGACTAACAAAGACCAGAGACTCCTGACTTGGGACAACCCTCCCCTATACCTCTAGCCAATATAGAAATATCAAATACACATCAACACGTACAGTAAAATTCCATTTAAAAGAAATCCGAGTCAGATGTCAGAATAAGTAACAAAAGAAACTATAACAAAATGTCAATGATACATAAATTTATAAAGGACTTCCAGCAGTTACTGACATGCCATTTCTAAACTTCAATTTAACTTATTTAAAGATTAAGTCGTCATCGTATGAACATCAAGCACAATATATCTCGTTAGAGGTTTAGTGTCATACCATTATAAAATATATGAGAGGTACATAACTTGTATCATGCCAACAACTGAATTTAGAACAAATGTGTTTGTTTCCGATGCAAAGACCCTTCGAATGAATCAACATGTTATGCATCTCCTGCAGCAATGCACTACTCGGCAATCGAATTTATATAGTATGTAAGGTTTGGTGTATCCAATAAAATTAAGTCGATTGTGCTAAAAGAGAAAACATGAGGAAATGGCGTTTCATATTCGGTGATTTTGTTTCAAACAGTTTTTGAACAGCCTTTAATGTTTCATTAGAGGTTTCTGAAATTTTTAAAATAAGACCAAATTCTGCAATACAGGTTCCTATATGAAAACTTGAATATAAAACTGTGTTGTCTTTGCATATCTAACTAAACGTCTCTTAAATAGAAAATACTGATTGATGGGACATTACAACTGTTCACAGACAGGCGATATCATAGCATAACGAAACAACACGAAGACACAATCAACACAAAAACAAAACACTACATAGGCAACTGAGAATTGAACAATAACAACCCTGCTAGAAACCATTTGTGAATTTTGGAGTCTAGAATAATCTAAGCGAAAGCAAGTTTAAATGTATCGATTATTACAATGACCGAATACCTGAATGTTTTGATATTGATTCAAAAGAAGATAGATGAATACCATTGTTCACATATTGAACTATGAGGTTACACCATTATTCAACCTGATACGATGTGCCGTAAACGGACACAGCCTTATCAATTATTAAATTTTGATTGATCGATTAATAACAATTTGTCAATAACACAATGAGTCAGAAAATACTTTTTTAATTAGACTATGAACCGGATAACGTATTTTAACGTAAAACAAAATGTGATACAATTATGTCCTTGACATTGAAGGACATTGAAGGACAAACGATACAGTATCAGGAGTGGAAGGGTTTGGATGGTAAGATGGTAATGACGTACATTGTGTAGGTAACATAAAATAATATGTAATGTGATGTCAAATATATCTTTAAAAGGTGTTCTTTCGACATTTTTAATCAATAACTCCAAAACCAGTACATGGACTCTTTTTCTTAAAATGTACATTTTGATATATTAAGAATAAAGATTATTTTTACCAGTTTTAATAAATATACAACAAAACTTTCTATGCAGTTTTGTTTCATAAAAATTAAATAAAGTGAATTATTTCTAATGAATTGTTGCACAAATTAAAAGTATACTGATATAAGGAAGAACGTTACTGAAGTTTTAAGTAAATGTCATCAATTTAAAATAAAATAAAATATTAAAATAAGGTAGCACATGAAGTTTATACTTTTTATTACATATTAAAATGGACGTGGTGAAAATATATGACGTATGCATATTATGTTCGTCAAATATTCAGCGGGGGTCGGACTGTATCGTATGCTCTTAGTAAAAAGATATCTCTTATCACCTACGGATGTTGTTCAAGATTAGCAAATGAGTAATATTGTCATTTGCATAACTGTTGAAGTGGTTATAATTACCAGCGGATATTACTTGTCACAAAACGGGAACAGATAAGATACAAACAGATTAGAGGGAACTTTTGTTCGGTTTTTTTTTAAATGTACAATCAATTTGACAAACTTTTGTATAAATCAAAAATGGCAGAAAGAAGAAAAAGTGCTGCAAATAAGACTGTTTTACAGATTTTAGTTTTTAAGTCGATCACATGTGTAAAGTGCGATGGGAAGGCCAACACACGAAGCAGACATTTAAGTAACAATTAGGCTTAAAAACAGTTAGCGCGTCGGAATGTAACTTTGATAAACGGTTTGTGTCTGTATAAAGTTTTGCTGTCCCTCTGGTATCTTTCGCTCCTCTTTTAAATTGGTTTTTGTTGGAATATTGTTTGTGTGTGCCTGTATTTTTTTCTGGAAAAGGGGAGGGCTTAAGCATTAAAAACATGATAATGTAATGGTAGATATCTTATTTCTCCTATTAGCGCTGTCAATTTTAACAACCTGTGCCTTTAAAACAGACTCGGTGCAGACAAAATAAAATCAACTCGAAAACAGATATTGTCAGTAACTAAGAACAGCTCATTTGTCTATATTTTTATTTATTTATTTTCTCTCTTTTTTAAATTTCTAACATCTATATAAAAACTAAGGAGAAGGGGTACAATCGCCAATAATACAACTAATCACCACAGTTCTAATGAAGGGGACGTAAATTGTTTTATTTTTTTTTTAATTTTATTTGTATTGAGTTAAATGAGGAAGTTTTATATCGCTCACGATTTTTTTCTCAGAATATTTAATTTCTTCTATGAAAACTATAATTATTGTCAATTGACCTTTGATTCAGTAAAAGGATCAAACTCAGAATGTTGTTTAAAAACCTACTTCAATTATAACATAAAGTGGCTATTTGATATTGTTTTCATTTATTTAAAAGTATTATATATTTCGTAAAATCAAAATGTTCTAGTCCTACCTGGTGCTGTTGATTTTTTTTTTTTGGTGTTTTACCGCCACTTCTAAGCACCGGTTTGGGACTATTTCGTGACGGCCAGTTTTTATTGGTAGAGGAAGCCGGAGTGCCCTGAGAAACCACTGACCTTCGATAGGAAAACTGACAATCCTGGTCAATTATCTTAAGATTGGAGTTGTGTGTACACGCACGTTCGGGGTTCAAACTCACAACCTCAGTGTTGACTGGTAACTTCGTCGAACACTCGGCAACCGAGGACCCCCTGGTGCTGTTGAATCCCATTTGTATTTTTGATACAGTTTTGGAGTTTAGTGTGTTGTCTATTTTCGCTGAATTATAAAACAAATATGGTATGATTGTCATTAGAACAACTCTCAGCAAGTGACCAAATTACCCAAAATGAAACATTTATAAATTAACGTATAACCTTCAAGAATAAGCAGAGCCTAAAAAAAATAACCCTAGCTAGATTCGCAAAAACGAAACAATTTTTTTTTTACAGAAGGCATGACACCGTTGCATTGCTCATAAGACAAAATATTTTAATGTAGTGTTTGCTTTGATAAGAAATATCCTTGTTATACATTAACCTTTAATCATTAGCCTTTAATTTTCTACGTAATGGTTTTTTTTTTTGTGTACATGTACGTGTTCGGCCTGTCGGCGTCTTTGGTTTTTGTGCCAAGGCGATTTGCCTCAAATAAGAAGGTTTGGTGATCGCCTACGGGGACAAACAAAACACTTTTTGTGCTGCTATTCCGCTATGCTGCAATAAGAAGTAACTACCAATACTGGTCGACTTGATGTCAAAATAAAGTGTTCTTGTAGAATGACAGTTCTTCCTGCACCTCGTGAACTAGCACGTTTACAAAACGGACCAGTTTATCGATCTAGTACAAAGCTGGTTCATATTCATGAAATATTAACATCATTTCATTCGGATATGCCTTTCATTTTCAACTGGAATTTAAACAGCCATCCATCATCTTAGAATGACAGTGTGGCTGTGGCAATTGATTGACACATTAAATTCATTCATTGACTGGGACAATTTAGGTGAACGTTTGTATGTAAAGACCACTGCTCACTATGTACTTTTTAAAGACACTTAAACTATGGGGTCACCAAAGGTTCTCAACACCTTAATAAAGTAATTCGAAAAATTAATCAGAAATAACACGATGTTTTGATTTATATCAATTATATAAATCAAAACATAAAGGTTATTCCTGATTGATTTTTCGAATTATTTTATAATTAAAGACGTTAAGAAACCTTTGGTGACCCCACAGTTTAAATGTCTATCGTAGGTACGTCGTGAACAGTGGTCGCTACAGACAAACGTTCACGTAAATTGTCCCAGTCAATGGATTTAATGTGTCAATCAATGGCCACAGCCACACTGTTTTGAATTTCATTCTATACACATTTATTAATTTTAATTAGCAATTAAAACTCCAAAAATCTATCAAAATTACTTTTTTGAGCTATTTTATGCATTTATAATTTGACTATATGGTTAGAAATTAGTAATACTATGTTTAGAACCTATATCTAGATATATGATAATATTTTAGTTAATAATTGAGTATTTAAGGGGGTACAGAACACCTAAGAAAAGATAACTCTTACTCATAGTCTGATTCATTGCTACGTTTTAAAATTATGTGCAATATGTAAGCTTTTAAAAGATCATGATTAGAATGTTTACATTATTGCTAAGACCAGCTGTACATTATTTGTTCTTCTTTTAATCTTTTAATTCATTTAAAGTTACTCATTTTCAATAAATGAATCTTCAATGAGACATAATAGGGAAATTTCAAAGTGAAATAAATTTACCAAAGAAAACCAGGACGTTAGAAAAGGAGGGAAACAGAAAGAGAAAGTACCATAACTGTTTTCGTTTTTTACTTGGCAATGCCTAGGTCTTAAATAAAATGAAATAAAGTATAAAAAGTCAAAAGTCTAAGGATGCAACCATTTGATTTGAGGGGGGGGGGGGGGGGGGGGGCTAGGATTTAAAATTTTGTCCTGCATTTTTTTTTTTTTATAGTTGTAATCATCATTATTGTCCTGCATTTTTTATTTTTCATTCTTTTACGGACCTGCAATTTTCATTAGTTTACTGAAATTGTTTTCATAAATTGTCATCCTGTTTGTTATGCCAAATTACTGATCCTGCCTTTGTTCAAAAGCCTGTCTTGCCTTTTTTCAAATTTCAGCCAAGCCCCCCCACCCCCAGTCCTCAAATGAGGGTGGATAGGACCTTTATCGGGACTCCGGGATCGAGTGTTTTTAAGGTCAGGATTTAGGGATTGACCCTTTCGAGATCCGGAATTTTTTTTTTCGAATTTCGGGATGTCAGGATTTCTGGACCTCGGGATTTCGTTTTTTTAAACCGGGATTTCGGGATCAGGACCCCTCCTACCTCAAATGGTAGCTACCTCCGACAATAAAATTTTAACAAAATAAATAAGAATCCCTGGACAATTACACAATGCTTATGTTTGTAGATCTTCTTATCAAATTGATTAAATCAAAACCGAATTGACTTCACAATACTTTTTTTTTAAACAAAACATGCATGAGGTTTGATTTTTAAGGAAATACACTATAGCCTTAGTAATACATGTAGCAATGTAAAACATATTACGAATAATTTATAATTTTATAATTGCTGTCATATTTTTTAAATTGCAATTGAATATGTATTGCATGATTTATATTCATGTATAAAAAGATACCCAGAGGAATAATCAACCATCAGTACATCATTTACATGTCACGGAACAAGGCAAAAAGAACGAAAAAAACGTCCTTTTCTGTCAAAAAAACACTACACATATTTTTGCTTTCTTAATTCATCTGAATAAAAAAAACTATATCTTTTTAGTATCTTTTTCCAACCTTTATCCTGACAGGTGTAGAAAATTAACGGGTGTCTTCTATTCCGTCCGCAATTTTAGGGAAAGTATAAAGTCTATATTTAGAATCATAGTTGAAACTGAAACTACACATGTATGATATAAATAGATCATGTCATTTTCGCTTTATCAAATTTAAATTTCGAAGGGATAGCAAAATTTGTTATTTTCTTTTGTTGTGCATTTGTCATGTTAACTTGTGTATCTTTCCGAATTTTTTATCAAATGCAATTTTGAAATAAATATAAAAAAGAAAGTGTGGTGCAAGTGAAAATGTTTCTTCTCAAGTCTCAATTCAAGATTATTACTGAATAGAGTCATCATTCTCTATAATAATAAGGGGCCCCAAAATAATGTGAAACTTGTAACTGCCGTGCTTTTAACTAAAAACCAGTTGTATCTAATTTTCATAACCTCTGCAGAAATACTAAAAACATTCTATGTTTAACAAGGATGTCAGCTCTATTTCATCTCTTATGAGCCGTGGTTCTTTGCACCAATGGTTTTGTCGTTAAGTTTTGAATTGTATATTTTTGAATCTGGCCAAAAGACCAATAAATTGAAAATCTTGATCATGTAAAGCATCTGCCAACTTTAAAGCTTTTCCCTATGAATCATGTGTATTTTTGGCGTGTCATGCTTTTAATTTCAACAGCTCGTATCTCAAATGAAAATTCATTACATCCTTTTTTTGCCCCTGCAACTGAAAGTCGGGGGGGGGGGGGATATTGTTTTACCCCTGTCCGTCTGTCCTTCCGTCCGTCTTATTATTGATATATAGTTATTTGGCATAACTCCTCCTACTGTTTGATTTCTAGGAAGTTTTCACTTTGCTGTCTGTTGAGTAGTTAAGTTCGTACGCTGCGCTTCAATAGAAACGATGCCCTTTTCAAACAATTTTATGTGACTACATGTCCATTATTTATTCCGTGTGCATTGAATGGGTTGACATGTCATAAATCTTTCTATATTGTTGTATGGTCGATTAAAGCTTTTGTAATATGATTTTTTAAAATAAATATGAATTCATACTGACTACATAAAAGTCATGGCCTGTACAAGTGTTTCTTACCAAAAACCACATTTATCGTCCTTGAGGTCAAAGTTCAAGGTCACATGAAGGTCAAAATTTTAAGAAGGCACACCACCTCATGATGATACATCCACATGCTAAAGATGTAAGGCCTAGGTCAAAAGGCAAAGAAGTTATGGCCTACATGGTTGTGTTTTTCACGGGAAAAATCTCATAAAGTTGACCTTGAGGTCACATTTGAAGGTCACACAAAGGTCATCATGATGCAAGACACTTAACCCTGTGATGATACATCAACATGCCAAAAAGCTAAGGCCTAGTTCTAAAGACGAACAAAAATATGGCCATTATGTACTTTTTGAATAGATTTTGCTCTTATTTAATGAACCAATTTGAGGGTTGGGCGTAATTTAAACTTAAATACCAAAAAATCTAACGGTTAAATTTTAAAATAATTTTGCAAGAACAACCGACTAGTATAGCACTCCAAATTCTTAGTTTTATGAAAAAATTAAACGACACATTTTTTTTCAAAAAAAAAAATCTTCTTCAAATACTAGAAGCACAGCATTCACTTTTCGGGGCTGATTCTGATACCCCCTATTAAAGTTCTGGCAAAATTTTAAATCCGGAATAAAAAACTTACAAGGAAGGGGTATCAGTGAACTAATATTCACCTAAGCTATAATTATTAGCTATGCTATTGTCAATTTAGGATTAAATTTTAAAATTTTTAACAAATTCAACCCTTTACCCATATTTCAGAAACTTCCAATTTTGGCCGATACTAGTACGTAAAAGATGCCATATTTGAGTTGCCAAATCTTTTAAACCTATGGTTCAAATCTTTTAAAATTTTTACAAGATGTTGAGGTTGGCCTAGTTTATCAATGAAAAAAAATTAAGAAAAATTAAACGACAGGATTTTTTTGGGGTATAGTGTTGGGTACCCCCTTAAATAAAACTATCTCGTGTGAAATAACACCCGTAGATGTCTATTTTTGTCATTTTAATTGTTATTTGTTTGATACTTCATATCTGTTACCTGAATCATTGCATTTTACTTCCTGTTTACCCTAAATAATTTAAATAATGATTTTCCGCAATGCATAACAAGGAGATGTGCAATTGAGATAACTATCCACCCGAGTTCTCATGACGTGGCTGTTAGTAAACATTGGTTACCGTACGACTTTAAACAACAAGAAAGCACATATTTGTTTGCGCCTGTCATATAAGAGAGAGGTTAAGCCAGCTATAAAACCATGATTTATCAACTGTTTTCTAGATAAGAAAATGCCTGTACCAAGTCAGGAATATGACAGTTGTTGACCATTCGTTTGATGCGTTTTTGAGCTTTTGGTTTTGCTTTCGATTAGTGACTTTCCGTTAAGAACTTTTCTCGGATATCAGTATTTTTGTGATTTTACTTTTTATTGTATAGTTAGCTATAAAATGCCCCAATATGGAAAATGGGAAACAATTCAATCGAGAAAAAAACCTGACGACTAACATTTTAAAAATATTCGAAATACGAAAAGCAAACATGATAGAAAAAAGTAAAATATCAAGAATACTGAACTCCGAGGAAAAAGTCCCTAATCAAATGGCAAAATCAAAAGACAAAACACATCAAACAAATGGACAACAACTGTCATATACGACAACCACAGAATTACAACCTTCTGAGTACTAAATGTATAGATAACTTTGATATTTTTAATAACAATATAAAAACTACAACATAAATACCCAAAAAAGAGCTTTTTCATCGAGTTATTATATTAATTTACATTTGATCATTTAGAAATATATTTATATTGTATATATACTCATAATATTTTTCTTTCTGTAGTATCTTTGTATATCTACCATACATGTACCATTTTCATATTTGTTATTCCAGTAAACCACGAGTCCGATGACCTCATTTACCAAAAGATTACTACGAAGTGGTATCCTTTGAACAATATTTTGATTCGGAATTTGAATTAGCAAAAACGCGTTTTTTTCCCCTTCAATTTGGAAATATACTAATTATGTTTTTGAGAAAATAAAATAACTCAAAATCTAATAAATATACAAAAAAGGACTTTCTACTCAATAGTTTATATTTTATGTATGCATATAATTAACAATACACTAAGGACATTCAAAGTCATAGGTCAAAAGACACTGACAATATCATGGACAAAAAACTAAGAATAGACAAAAAGTTTATAAAACACAACATAGAAAACATAAGACGTGATTAAACAATTGAAACACAAAGTTATGAGTTTCCAAAATGCACCTGCTTCTTTATGATTATCGAAAGCATGTACTCAACATTTTTATTACATAATAAAAATATTCGGTTCACAATGCTTCTGTTTATCACGCATCATTATGACGCCATGTTACCTGACACCTTGTCTCGTTGTCATTCACCTTTTACTTTTAATTATTTCTGTCATAATGGGATATTTGTTGGGTTTTTTTCTTTCTCCATATGTCAAATTATAGTCTCAATGTTATGAATTGTAATGCAATATTTTAAAGCCTAAAAAAATCAATTATGCAGTCATTTATTAAAATTATAGAATATCAATCTCGTTTAGCCATTGATTGACAAGATCGAGGTTTTTCTCCAGGCATTCGTATTCCATCAAAACTAATAAAATGGCTGTTGGGGTGTTGCAAATCAAATAATTAATCAATCAAACACTTTCCATAAACAATAACAGAGCCGATATCACAATCTCAATTTCTCTATAGGACGTGAAACATAAACATTAATCCCCTGTCTTTATATTGTATCTACATGTCTGTGTACATACTTTAAAAACTAATGTCTCAACACCGTAGCTGATAACATTTACATTTTCAGCATAGTTTAAAAATTCAAACAAATACGAAACAGTTGGAAGTTTTTGAATATAAACATACCAGATTATTACAGTTTCTGTAGTGTTTCTGTAGTGTGATCTAAGACAAGTATGTGACTATGTGACACTTTGATAAAATAACTTATTATTATTATTATTATTATTATTATTATTATTATTATTATTATTATTATTATTATTATTATTATTATCTAAGTACAAATAACAATCACAAGTAAACGAGATAATTTTGTAGAGATCTTACACATTTTAGTACAATTGTTTTTACCTTACTGAACCTATTCAAACCAAATTAAGTCTGGTCTTTTATAATGATTCGAGTTTCATTAGTTGATCAAATGCCATGATGAATACTTGACATGCGGTTTCTGACATACATATATCGAAGCAATCCATGCATTAAAGATCTGTTTCACATTCTGCCCTCCAAAGTGAAAAGTATTACAGATGAAACTGAAGTAGATGTAATTAGAAAATCCACGAATGATAAAAAAACAAAACAATAATAGAACAGCAACATGATCAGGATAAACAAAACAATTAGATTTTAGAGAGTTGCATCAATAAGTTTCGTAAAGTTACAAATGTTTTTTTATCCACAATAAAAATATTTTCAAACAATTGTTTTTATTTTTATTTCAAATAAAGAATTACTTGACACGAGTAAAATGTTATCCTATCCAGTACTATATACAAAATGTCACATGAAATGTCGTTGTATATAAGAAAACAAACATCACTGGAAGTTAACCAATCAAATTTTCACCTTTTTTTTCTGTGTACACGCTTTAGTTACATTTTGTACCATGTAACCTCTCAAGTTTCAAAACATTCGATAGAAACACCAAATAAAAAAATTGGTGCTTTGAAACACCCAAGATATATGTTTATGGTCAATTTTTACTGCAATGAAATGTTGGATTAATTTCCTACAACTGCCAATCAAGGCAATTATTTGTTCGACCCTGTTTCGTGGAATTACACCTAAAAAGAGCAGTAAACAAAATTTGTTTTGATAATCGCATTAAAATTTGGGAAGTAACTGCATGCCTAATTTCTGGTGAATAGACTAACATATTGTCCTTTCTATGCTGTTTAAAGATATACTATTATACTGGGATCCACAAGAGGAGTTTTGTTGGGAAATTATAAGTTTCGTAACTATACCTCTCATACTGAAGAAAATGTCCGTAGAGAACACTACTGAAGAATTATGTTTCAATAAAAATTATAATAATTGAAATCCGATACTGAACATAACAAGATTACTTCAGTGAATTTGCTTCTTAAATAACAGAGGAAACGGCGTACACTTCATTTCATAAGCACAAAATAAATGTTTAACTATTTTAAACATTTCCGCTCCTTTAAATTTTAAAGCGATAAAAATGCACCCCTTATAAATACGAAACTGTTATCAAGGTCTTATCAAGCTTTTAAAAAGAGTCTTTGATCAATTAGAACGATACAGGAGACAAAACGGTCAACCATAAAAATAATCGGATTTGTGTTTCCTTCAACTTCTTTACTAATCAAGAGCTAAATTAATATTATGATCAAACATCCGCAATGTACCCATATGAGGTAATTGAATATAAAACATAAAAATATTAAATATTCAGTCATTGATAGCTTCAAATAGTGCCTGCAGGACGAGGAAGATTGCCCAAAGAAATTAAAAGTGAGCTTTAGTAACGTAAGTTAGAGAGGATTACGTCCAGAAAATTTGGACGACAACTCGAAAAGGGGAGACAATTTTTCCAGAAACAGACAAACATTAGTTATTGTAAGACATTGAAATCCTTATCGTTTGAAGCGTGTTGTAGTTTGTTCTTGTCTGTTTGTTTTCCATAAGTTGTTTTGTTTTCTATTTTCTCATTTGGATTGCTGGATTTTATAGCCGAATATACGTTATAGCTTTTCTCATTGTTAAAGGCCGTACGCTGACATATAAGAGCTTACTAGTATTTCACGTGAACTTCTGTGTTGAGTTGTCTCATTTGCAATCAAAACAAATCTCCTAATTCTTATTTGGTCTAGATTCTGATTGTTCTCCGTGCAATGCTTTGTGAGAGTCACATAATCAACACCAGCGCCTCAGTCCGTCCGTCCGTCCGGTCTTGAAATTGCGAAATTCAATGTCGATCAACAATTTTTAAGAGTCATGCTCATTTGGAAAATTATACAGAAAATTGAATAATTTTATTGTTAGTGCTCTCGTGTATTCTTCCCAGATCTATTACTTTTATAATTTAGGTTTATAATAACAATGTCTCGGGCAAGTTCGAGAAACAGTGCTGTTGATTTCTGGATATTGAAAGGGGGGACTACGCACTGGTAGGAGTAATGCATGTAAATATTCTTGACTATTAAACATGTATTTAGTCCCATAGCGAGGGACTGACCCCCTCCTACGTGTACATCCTCCTCTGAATACAATAGAAGATGCTTTATCACATTTTTTTTTTAAATCAATAAAAATTAAAATTTACTCGAAAATGAACTTCAAATTAGATGTGGGAGATAGGAAACCACCGACAAGATTGTTATTGAGATATCATGACGTCGGTTGTTTTCTCGGAATTTCAGAATGCTTTCTTTCTGTAATAACTTTAATAACACGAGGTGTGGACTTGCTGTACCTGTTTATTTATTTTAAGCAGATATTTACATTGGTCGACTTCCTATTTAAATCCAGGTTACAACGTAGTTTAAAATAGAATATTTTGGAGTGTTTTTATACATATGAACAGGTAAGCAAGTAGAGCATTAGTATTGTTCATACGGGGAATTTTGTAAAAATTAAAAAATTCATGGAAACTATAACTATCATACCATCCTTCTTGGAGCTGTAAAAATAAAACTAATAAATGCTTTAATTTGACGGAGGATAAATGTCCCTTTTATACCCTCTTGTACATGTCATATATAAGTACTTGAAAAGGAGATAATTTAACCACATAAATCCTGTTGCAATTTAAATATACATATCCTAAGATTTTGCTTTCGAAAAATATTTTTGTTTGAGATTCAAGGAAGATAGACCTACTAAAAATTAAGAAACATTCTTTATAATCATCAAATGATATGGAATATTGAATCCACTCATATGTTCAGAAATAAGTTATCATGTTATAAATGTTGGACTTAACACTATTATAATAAAAAAATAATTGAATTAGAACAAAATAAATAATGTTATCATTGTAACAAAGTCACTTATTTTGCCATCTCCCATAGCTTGAACGAAAGAGTTTTAAATATAAACTGGTATTTTTGTGATTTACAAATCATATTTAATTGATCTGTAATGTCAACAAATTGTTTACACAAACAGTATGAAATCCGAACTACTACAAAAACAATTAGAAATACGGAAAGTTGAAATTATTATTAAGACGTCTTTTAAGATTTTCAAAATGAAATGTCACATTTCCAAATAAAAAAACATTTTTATTCAGCGATTTTTCCAGTCAATTTGTTAAAATCAGCAGACATTCAAGATATTCAACAATAGAATGATAAACAAAGATGTAGAATGAGCAAATTTAATGATGTTTTTCTTCAAAATATTGTGGTCAGGACTTTGGTCATCAAATTTGGTCTTTATCTAGTATTTTGGGAGTCCGTAATTACATTACAATGTAAGTTTTTATGTATATTAAGGATGTACTTAGGTGAGGTTAGGTGAATATTAATTAATTAAGAATTTAAAATGGATAGTTTAAGCCGGTAGAGCATTTATTAAGGATAAAAATAAGCTAAACATATTGATAGGTCTTGGACCTCCTTATCGAGATATTTGAAATTTAAAAAATGGCGGGAAAAGGCTGACTTGGACTTTTACCTTATATTTGCATTGGTATTATTTGGATCTCAAAACAACAGAAAGAAGATCAAGAATCTTCTTAAATTTTGATAAATGACCTTTTATGACCTATTAAGTCTTATATGAAAAAATAAATGGGTGTTATGGGGCAAAATATTTTACATTGTATTGTATGGAAAAACACAAAGGAGTCCGAACATTTGGCACAAATTCCAAAACCTCACATAAGTACATCCTTAATGTTAATTGTTTGGAACAAATGGAATATAAAACATCACGATTTCTGAAAAGAATGAGAGCAAATGGAGAGAAAAAAATCAATACAAGGCCATCAAACTTAGGGACGACATCAAAAGTTCAATGAAGGATAAAAAACTTATTTCAAATAGTTTTTTCACTGACCCCCCTACCCCCCCCCCCCCTATTAACTTAATTTGGGAAAAATTGATTGACTCATATGGATATATGTAAAAATCAATGTCGGATAACCAAATCTTGCAGCAGTTCAACCCCCCCCCCCCCCCCTCCACCCCAAACTATTTGAATTAAGTTTTTTATCTTACATTGATCTTTTGATGTCGTCCCTTAACACATTTTAAATATATTGATTTTTAAGTTTTTATATGCAACATTTACATGTAAGTTATCAGTTAACACGTAACGTATTTTTGTTGAAATATAATTGCATTATAAAAGGTAAATTTTCTTTAAAAAAAAACACCAAAAAAATCAATGAAAATATATGCGCCTTCTACGAAAAATTAAACTATCATGCTTTAGCTCCAATATATGACCAAGTTTTCCATTTTAAATAAAAAAAATTTCAGACAAAATTTTTTTAACCGATGAGTATAGGTGACTACTTTTTCTGTGTCTACACATTTGTATGATGGGTCTGATATTTTGCTTAGTTTATAATAATTAGAAGTCCGCTTTCATTTTATTGTTTTAAAGCTTTTCAGGGGAGTCAAAAGTTTGGCTCAAATAAAATGTTATGTCAGACTCAGTTTAAACAAAATAAAAGGGGCGATGCCATTAAAAGTGCAATATAGACGATATATATATACTGAAGCTGTGATAGCATCTCATAGCATACTTACTGCTAACAGCCACTTCATTTTAACTTTGATGTATAATAGTTGTCTCATTGGCAATCATATCCTATCTCTCTTTTTATATTGTTTCTGGTCAAAACAAATCTTTAATTTGGTTGATCTGTTAACGATTTGGCCCCTAGAACCATTTGATAGAGTGACATGAAGATTGTCATATACATTATATTATACAATGTTGAAGGTTAGATATTTGTGCATGCAAAATTTTAAATAATTTTGACAAATTATTTTTCAAAATCTCAAAGATACAGAAAGAAAAAGAAAACTGAGGGTTTCCGGTTGGGCCGCTCTTGCACATTTTATGCGAGGCACATAATTAACTCTAATACAAAACAAACAATACATTTAACAGAGCTTCAAGTTTAGTAAGTGTTGACATCCGGAAAAATTCCAGGATACGAATAAATATCAAGTTTCATAAAATTTGAGCTGACTTGTATATTTATCTGCAAAATGAAAGCCATTCGTAGACTGTCTATCGTAGAATAGTTTTTGACAAAGAAAGTGGATTTGAATAGCATCTTATACAGATATATAAATTTTCATTAAAACCCAGCAAAAATGTTTCAATTTCTAAATTATTGTAATTTTTTATAGACACCAATATTCTACAGTTTGACACCGGGAATCTCTTTGAAATAAAATATGTATCTACATATAAATTTGTGTTGCCATCTAGGCAATAAAGATGTTTCTCAAATCTGAATTTGTTTCTAAATACTATTCTTTTTCTGCGTAATTTTTAATTTGAGATTAAGAACCGATGTGGAATCATACTTTTTAGCATATTATGATGAACTAAAACTGCATAAGTTTTCATATCAATCCTTTAGCATAGAAACAAATTTCCAACAATTTGTGATTTATTTTAACAAAAACTAAGTTTCAGCATTTTACTGCGTAATTTTTAATTTGAAATTAAGAACCAATGTGGAATCATAGCATATTATAATGAACTAAAACTGCATAAGTTTTCATATCAGTCCTATAGCATAGAAACAAATTTCTAAAAAAATGTGATTTGTTTTTATATCTTTTTTTACAAAAACTAAGTTTCAGCAGCAATTTGCATAAAAAATACTGCTTGCAATATCCAGTTGACAGAATTTTCAATACTACAATATATTATTTGAAAGGTAAATAAATAAACAATTCATCAATACAAGTGGGTTTTTATTTCCTTCGTTGTTGTTTTCTTTTCTTTTCAAGCAGTTTATACAATGTATGTGTACATGACTTTATGCAATTGTCTTAAAACTTACAAACTCATTTTTATCAAATATTTGTGTGGTGCTATGATAACCAAGAACAGTATTTTAAATGGATTTTATTCTGAGTTGCATTGAAAAGTGTACAAATTTTTAAATTACATAATCTGAATGAAATCTGAAGTTAACCGTGGCAAACTAATTCTGGAACTCACGGAGAATATCTCTTATAAATTTCTGGCATTTTTAATCTGTGTTATTTGATTTTATTATTATTATATTCATTTCCCTCTTTGTTTGCACAAATATTTCAAAATTGTTTTATATCGAATAAATACCATTTTTTTTCTCTATTTTTTTATTTTTGTTATCTAGGTGTAGATTACACATAAAGATGGACTAGACTCTATAAGAATTGTTTGTGGCCGGAAGTGTATGTAAAATCTAAAGGCAATATGGACATGTACACTTGCTTGATGGTTTTATTGTATTGTCACATGGCTGCGTCTGTCTGCAAACAAAAGTGTTATTATTGTGAATGTATAAATGGAAAACCATGTGCAGGTAACATTAGATATAGATGTAATCGGGTAATAATAAAGCTGGATTTTCTACGAAATGGTAGACTGCCTCAATTGTACTTAAAAGTCCGAGTCTTTGTGGTTTTTAAATTAGGACCGGATATTAGAACGAGCTGATATTATATTAGATGGTATTATTTGTTTTTTTGCAAGTTCTGTTTTTCATTACCCGAAAGTTATGTCACCCATTAACATACATTTCAATGAGTGTTTGTTTTTCATCAATTCCAACGCAGTTTAAATTGAGAATACTACCGAAATAGGAAGGGCATATTCCTATCTTGATCCTTCCTTTGATAGTGATACCGAGTGCACGAGTTTCAACTGAATATTTGACAAACGTTATGAATTTTAAATCCAATTGTTAATACCCATATAATCATATAACGCGCGAAGCTCGTGCATACTCACATGACACAGACTCGATCAACAAGGGTTAGTCTCTGACCTTAAAAAAACATGTCACAACAGAACTATGTAAAACTAACTATGTAGGATTTACTAAAGCTTAATCAAATTAATTAATCAAGTCATCGTGTAATAAATCGTAAAGACGTTGTTAAAATTTATAAAAAAAAACAAAGAAAAAAAACAAACATGATAAACATTATGAATTAATATTTAGTGGAAATTTCTTTTGCAATATGACTAGGAAAATTGGATTTCTTTTGCAATATGACTAGGAAAATTGGATTTCTTTTGCAATTTGACTAGGAAAATTGGATTTCTTTTGCAATATGACTAGGAAAATTGGATTTCTTTTGCAATATGACTTGTAAAATTGGATTTCTTTTGCAATATGACTAGGAAAATTGGTAATATAATGATGAAGGAATCAAGGATATCTAAAAGGAAAACGATTAAAATTTTCAGGTTTGGTTTTGTGTGGAAATAAAAAGTTTATGACAATCTGTTATTAACTCGATATCATTTATCATTCGACAAAGGACTTCAGTAAGTTCAATTGTGCGAACAAGTGTGATTTGATTAACTATATCAACCATGATAACTTATCTGGCTTCTTTGAATATGTAATCAAAACTGCATTTAGAATTTGAATGCTTTCAATTGACAAAATGAGTTGCTGTTTACAAGGAAGTTACTAAACCGAAAATTCCTTCATCAATTTGACGAACGCCATCGCAAGGTGGTTGATCGTTATGAGATCACCCACACTTTTTGGTTGGGTTCGTGTTGCTTAGTCCTTAACTTTCTATGTTGTGTCTTGTATACTATTATTTGTCTGTTTGTCTTTCGTTTTTAGCCATGGCGTAGTCAAATTATTATTTTATCTATGAGTGTGACTGTTCATTTTTTGTCCCTCTTGTATAAAATATCTGTTTCATAGTTGACAACGAACATGTTCCGATTGTCAACTTGCCAAATTGTTCAAACTACAACAAAATACAATCCCGTACCCTTTTCCCAAATATGACCTCCTGAATTAAAGTAATCAACGGGTTTGAACTTGCATGATCAATACGGCGGATACTAAATGTGAAACAGGATCTGCTTACCATTCTGAAGCACCTGAGATCACCTAGGTTTTGTTGGAAATCCTGTTGTGCAGTTTTTAGCTTTCTGTGTTTTGCTTTTGTGTACTGTTTGTTTGTCTTTTACCTATTTAGACATTGCGTTTACAGTTTATTTTGTGACTTAAGACTATGAATGTCTCTTGGTATCTTCCGCATGTTTTCTGCAAAGAGGACACTTTTTCGGTAGCCTTGCCATACACAGAACAGCTTGAATCTTTAAAACTTATTAATTAAGGTGACATTTATTTACTAATTCATTATTAATTTGAACAAAAAACAATCATATTATATTTATTTGTATCTCGTAGTTAATGCCCCATCGATGAAATAATAGTAATCTTATTTCTGAAGCAACATAATCTCTGTCCAGATTTTGATTTCTAGCCTTACAAACGATGAGAATTATAGACGGAAATAATCAATAGACATAGTTTAACCACTGCGGCTCAAGGAAACAATCAATAGACATAGTTTAATCACTGCGGCTCAAGGAAACAATAAATATACATAGTTAAACCACTGCGGCTCAAGGAAACAATCAATAGACATAGTTTAACCACTGCGACTCAATGAAACAATAAATAGACATAGTTTAACCACTGCGGCTCAAGGAAACAATATATAGACATAGTTTAACCACTGCGGCTCAAGGAAACAATAAATCTAATGCTAAAGAGAATCCCTAAAGGATCCATTAATTCTCATCAAAAGTCTTTTATTATCGTTATTTGGTCCAAGAATTCTCATCTAAAGTCTTTTATTATCGTCATTTGGTCCATGAATTCTCATCAAAAGTCTTTTATTATCTTTATTTGATCCATGAATTCTCATCAAAAGTTTTTTATTATCGTTATTTGATCCATGAATTCTCATCACAAGTCTTTTATCATAGTTATTTGGTCCATGAATTCTCATCACAAGTCTTTTATTATCGTTATTTGATCCATGAATTCTCATCAAAAGTCTTTTATTATCGTTATTTGGTCCACGTATTCTCATCACAAATCTTTTATTATCGTTATTTGATCCATGAATTCTCATCAAAAGTCTTTTATTATCGTTATTTGGTCCATCAATTCTCATCACAAGTATTTTATTATCATTTGGTCCATGAATGTGTCTCACTGCATACTATGAACGTTGTTGCTTATACATAACAAAAAGTAATGGTTTCCTTAATCTGAAACATTTCATTTGCAAATATCAGTTTTGCGGATTAGCATTTATTTTACTTTTAAATTACGTGGCAGTATAGATCTCTAAACCTTTATCGATTGTATCTGTAACAAAGTTTGAAGATCAGACACTCAAGTATGCGTATTTTTCGTTGTTTTTTTTTTTTGCCGAAATATCTTATTCCGCATGTCAACAACTTCTTATATATATGTCATATTTTAAAGATCATAGATCCAAATAACTTTGATGCATTTGAATTGACACGTACAGTTTCTTTTCAGAATCTTGGGTTGAAAGCTGTAGTGTATTTATCAACAGTACTGTTGATATAACATGTCAGCTTCATGAATCTTATGGAGAAGCTAATTCCAGCCATTTATACTTCGTAAGAGAAGACAACAAATTGGAAAACGACAAGCTGATAGTAATTGACCAATCAACAACAGTGTTACAACATGTTGTTACAACTGATGACATCAGGAAGAATTTCTGGTGCAAAACAAGAACAAATACATCTTTAATCCTTGGAAAAATTGAACTGTTGTATATAGATTGTAAGTATGCTTGGGGTACGGTATTTGAAAGAAAGGTAGTGCCACATGTGGAGCAGGATCTGCTTACCCTTCCGGAGCACCTGAGATAACCCCTAGTTTTTGGTGGGGTTCCTGTTGTTTATTCTTTAGTTTTCTATGTTGTTCCATGTGTACTATTGTGTGTCTGTTTGTCCTTTTTATTTTTAGCCATGGCGTTGTCAGTTTATTTTCGATTTATGAGTTTGACTGTCCCTCTGGTATCTTTCGTCCCTCTTTTACTGTAACCGTATAGTTCAATTTCGTTGCAAATATAGTTAGAATTCATAGCTTTTATACAAGTTAATGAAAATAAATCAGAATGAAATGGAGTGGTCAACTTTCCTGAGAAATTCATTTAAAAAGCATTTGTATCGACTCTTTTCCGAGACGTGCAAATGGCAAACATTTAATTTACCTCTTTCGATGCATTGACTGTTTTGAAGTAACAAAGTAATTACTGAGCATTTTATTGTTGAATCTCAACTGATGTTTTTTGCATGGCTGCTGTCATTTTGTGCAACCTGCCTCCAAACGCAAATAACCAAATATCACTTTTTTAATTCTAGCAAGTAGGCGCAAAACAAGTAAAATCATAATTGCTGAATTTAGTTTAGAATATTCAATAAAAGCCTCAAGTAGATACATCAATTATTCGAAAGGAAAATAGTTTCAAAGGGGCACTAGCTTCCTTTGGAATATATAAAAAAAAATCTAAAATATGAGGTGTTTTTTGTTCAATCATAAATGAAAGGAAATAGTGAGGAAAAAATCGCTTTTAGCGGCCAGTACGGTTCAATATTGTCAAAATAAGATACGAAACATTGACGATGAAGCATTCACTCAAATTGAATAATTTGACCTCATTGAATCCGTATTCATGCGAACTTCAATTTTACCCCTAAGCTAGAGATAACAGTGTCACCATTGAAAGCGAAACAAAGGTAAATCATTTAATTGACTTATTCGATTCACAAAACATCATTCTTATACAAGTAAACACGATGATTAACCTATATTTCAAATCTATAATACAAAATTAAACAGACCTAGAAAAAATCTAAATGCACAATTGTCCTATCTATTTATATTGTTATATGCCTCTTATATCTCTATTCATATTTATATCGCATATATGACTATCTAGGAGGTTTTCGGAGGTCAACTTCATAGTTAATAAGATGTCATATAGAGTTACATACACACGAAACGAAGCTACATATTCTCGACCCAATGCTCTGTAAATTATATATTTTGTTTGTTGTTGTAAATCAAATATGATAATTTGAGTCAATTCAGTAAACCTGAATTTGACAGCTAGTGCCTCTTTAATACATAAGAAAAAAATTCAAGTTATTTAAATGATAAGTAAGTTGTGCAAGAATTGTCTTGAAAATGTAACACATATAGAAAACATAGATAAATCATGAACTGTAAATAAACTCACTGGGGGTAATAATTTTAGCATTAATCAATGTTATACAATGTGTTGACCTTTCTTTGTTTAAGGTCATGTGACTTTTTCTTGAATATAGTTGTAACATGTATAATGCTATAATTCGATATCACTCAGACAATAAAAATATTTAAAAATATTCAAACATATTCAAAAATGCATTTTGAATCATTGATTATTCAAAATGTAGATTTGATTCTCGTTATGGCAACCATTCAATAAAGACTAGAGAAGACTAATGTCATCAACAGGAATCCAAAACGTTCTACAATAATAACGTGACACAATAAAAACATGAAAACTTCAAGAGACAAACTATTTTAATTTGCATACATAAATATATATATATATGTTTTAAATTTGTTATACAACCAAGTACATACGAGACATTTTCAAAAAGTTTTTTTTCCATGTATATGTGTAACATGTTTACTTAATTATACTTTTGCAGATTATCCACAAGAAATTGTAAATTTTGCATGTATTTGGGAGGGTATGGCGGCAGGTGCACTGCAGTGCTTCTGGGAACACCCTGTAGAATATAGACACCCAAACTTCATCAATGTTTCATTGGAATGGTAAGACTTATTACTGTATTTGGCAAAACTTTTAGGAATTTTGGTCCTCAGTGCTCTTCGACTTCGTGCTTTATTTGGCCTTTTTGACTTTTTTGAAATCGAGCGTCACTGATGAGTCTTTTGTAGACGAAACGCGCGTATGGCGTATATACTAAATGTAGTCCTGGTATCTATGATGAGTTTATTTTCATTCAGTTTTTCCGTATTTTTTTATTGTCATATCGTCTTCATAAAGTTTGACGTTCGTTATTTATATTGACTACGTCGTGTTTATGCTCAAATGATGTTGAATTTGAGTCTGGTTTTCTCCTTATTAATGGTATCGGTGTATCGATATCGAAAGCAATTAATATCGTCTCTAACCCATACATAAGTCAAGATGCGACAAACAAAGGCTTTACAATGTGTTCATCAGTTAAAATCAAACTAGACTTCAGTATGTTATATTAAAGAAATTTATCCTTTTGAACTTACTTTAAATAAAGCTAATACTAACAATCACCACTGCCCTTTCCTCGATATCTTGATATCTATATCACTAACGGAAAGCTGAATACTAAAATTTATGATAATAGTTATCAAAAGTACCAGGATTATAATTTTATACGCCAGACGCGCGTTTCGTCTACATAAGACATGATAAAAGAGATGATTTTTCATTTCCTATCGTTAATTATCCATTTTTTAGATGGTGACGTTCCCTTGTCACCATCTTACGGTGTTTATATATCTCAACTTGTACGATTCGCTCGTGTATGTAACAATGTTTTAGATTTAACGAGAGAAATTTATGTATTACTGAAAAATTATTACACAAGGGTTTTCGATATCACAAACTTGTCAAAACATTTACTAAATTTTATCATCGGTATAAGGACACCATTCGTAAATATAGGTCAACATGCAGACTTCTTATACGTTCAGGTATTTCACATCCAATTTTTTTATGGAAATATTCTTTATAAAGCACAAAGGTGTCAGTATTCACCTCAAAAACTAACAAAACCTTTGAATAGACTTATTAAGAAGGGATATAGTTACGATACTGAACACATTTATTTAAAAACCAGTTGTTGGCATGACACGGGTTATGTTCTTCTTATATATGTTATGATGGTATGATACTAAACCCCTAACGGGAAGGATTGTGCCTGATATTCATATGATGAAATCATAATCTTTCAGTCTGTTTAATTGAAGTCTGGAGCTGGCATGTCAGTTAACTGCTAGTAGTCTGTTGTTATTTATGTATTATTGTCATTTTGTTTATTTTCTTTGGTTACATCTTCTGACATCAGACTCGGACTTCTCTTGAACTGAATTTTAATGTGCGTATTGTTATGCGTTTACTTTTCTACATTGGCTAGAGGTATAGCGGGAGGTTTGAGATCTCACAAATATTCAAGTGCAGGACTTATTAACGTAAAGTAAATTTGTTGGTGTCTCTTAAATTAGTATGAAAGCTCAAAATACATTGAGTTGTTTGAAACTGACACAAATTGATCAGTATGTTTGATTTACCCACAGTCACTACTATATACAAATCCGAAATGATTATGAATATCTACTAGATGAAGTGTTGTTAAATCAAAATCAAACGAAAGATAGCAATCTTGTTCTTACTTGCTATGTGGTATTGGTTTTATCATTGTTTAATGCATATGCGGTGATTTTTAGTAAGGTACTTCTTCGTCATTAGGTATCTAACAGAATTGTCCCATTGGAAATCATACACATCTTCTTATTTTTATCGCCATTTTCCTAGATATTTTAAACCGCAATGTCAGTAATATTTTGGTAAAATTCAATCGTCCATCTATCAAAACATTCTTTCAAATGAGTCAGATCAGAGATAAATATAGGCCATAGTTGTATACTGGTGACCAAAAGTTATAAACTGATTGAGGGTAAAACAAATTCAGATTACAAATTAAAACCGAGGGAGACACATCAACTATAAGAGGAAAACAAAGGAACAAAATGGACACTGAAGCGCAACAAAAACAAATGCCGACATAATGAGAATCGAACTATTCGATAACAACTGCAATATTAAACAAAAATGTTGGGTTGAACCTGGTTTCATGGCTGGTTTAATGGCTAGCAATTTGGTTTTCATTGACAATATGTCTGATGCCTCATGAGTTTCTGATTTGTCACCAGCTTAAACAATACAAGTCTGAAGCCTATGATTTTTCTGTGATATCATTCATAATTATAAACATTTACTAAATACTTTAGACAATATCTCTATTTTATCAATTCAAAATATTTAAAATTGTTGCAGTGTTGATTTGGTTGATTGATAATGTGTATTAGGCACAAATGAACAAAGGATTGTCGTAGTCACAATTTTGTCCTCACATCACCGAAAACGTTTAATCATAAGATTTACACATCAGAAGCTACCTGAATGTTTTCGGCAGTAGTTAAGTTATTGATTTCTGTTTCTTTCTTTGTCCATCCGTTATTCTTCCGTTCGTGTTCGAATGTTTTTTCCGTGTGCGTCACTTGAGTATCCTTTTATAGATTGGAATGAAACTGAAACAGGTAGCTATGAAACTGATCATAGTTCATCGCTGATACAATTAGACAAGGACATACAAACAATGGATTGTAACTTGACCTTCCCCTTGCTTGATTGTAAAGAAACTTAAATAACTACAAGATTTGGAAAAGAGATAAATGCGTATTGATTTTGGGATCAAACAAATTTATTCGTCTGAAGTGTTTTTTCCGGATTTTAGAATTTAAGAACGCATATCGCTGTATGTTCAAATGTCAATGATGTGTTTGAACCAAAACCTTAGCAAGGACTATATAACCAAAACTGCCTTAACAATAACTGTAAAATCCATTTAGGGTAGTTTACAAAAAATGTGTTGCCACAACCTTTTTCAACTTTTGATCTTCAGTGCTGTACAACTTTGTACTTTTTTTCGCTTTCGATCTTTTATATCTGGGCGTCACTGGTGAGTCTTGTGTTGACGAGGCGCGTTTTTGGCGTATTAAAATTTTAAACCTGATGTTTTTTGTTATTCATTAATCATGTGTTTCTTTGTCTAATACGTTTTCCTATTTATTTGTATTGTAGTCTAGTAATATTATGTTGTCATTTCTATGTTATAGTTAACATTGCCATTAAAGTGCGAGGTTTGGCATGCCACAAAACCATGTTCAACCCACCATTTTTTCCTTTAAAAATGTCCTGTACCAAGTCAGGAATATGGCCATTGTTATATTATAGTTCGTTTCTGTGTGTGTTACAATTTAACGTTGCGTCGTTTGTTTTCTCTTATTTTTGAGTGTAAATTGACATTGCGATAAGACGTGTCACGGTACTTGTCTATCCCAAATTCATGTATTTGGTTTTGATGTTATATTTGTTATTCTCGTGGGATTTTGTCTGATGCTTGGTCCGTTTCTGTGTGTGTTAGTTACATTGTAGTGTTGTGTCGTTGTTCTCCTCTTATATTTATGCGTTTCCCTCAGTTTTAGTTTGTTACCCCGATTTTGTTTTTTGTCCATGGATTTATGATGAGTTTGAACAGCGGTATACTACTGTTGCCTTTATTTGCCACATCTACTTGAAACTTAGTGTGCATGTTGTTCATTATGATGTGTACTTGTTACAGTTTTTAAACAAAACTTTGAATCTGAACCCATATCATGTGAGGTTCTAAACAGACTTTAATATTGCAACCTAGTGACCATCGTACGGTGACCTATAGTTGTTAATTTTTGAGTCATTTGGTCTCTTATAGAGAGTTGTCTTATTGGTAATCATACCACATCTATTTTGTTTATATATGAGTGGAAATTGACCAACTATTATTATTATTATTATTAGCATTTCTTTTATTACATGTTGTATAACTGTCTTTCATCATAGAATTTAAAAACAAGTGGTTTGTTGGTTATTGTTTTACTTTTTTTCAATTACGTTATATGTCAATAAATTTCCATTTTCGACTACCTTTATAAAAAAAGAAGATGTGATATGGTTGCCAATTAGACAACTCTCCACAAGAGACTAAATGACACAGACATTAACATCTATATGTCACCATACGGCCTTCAACATATGGTATGGGCTTTGCTCATTGTTAAAGGTCGTACGGTGACCTATAGTTGTTAATTTCTGTGTCATTTTGTAGAGAGTTGTCTCATTGGCAATCATACCACATCTTATTTGTTCATATATGAATGGAAAATGACCAATTATTAATATTATTTCTTTTATTACCTGTTGTATAAGTATTATTCATCATAGAAACAAATGAATATAATTGCGTATCATTGGTTCTTATCATATCATGTTTTATTTTGAACAGGAAAACTAGTAGCAATAAACCTTACAAAAACATTTGTCCTAAAATATTCGAGAACACGAAGTGTGAAAACATGACAGGGAATGTACATGGACCCTCCAGTTTCTTCAGAATAAATGTCACAAACAAACGAATGGAAGTAACAACGGCTACAGAGATACAAACAGATTTTATTGAAGATTTATATGGTAATTTATTTGCTGTTCTCAAATTAATTTATGATATTTGAAATATATAGCACATGCGTTCAAAGGTCATCGGTTTTAATGACTTTGAGTCATTTTTAACGACGAAGCGCGCGTCTCGTGTACCAAATACCATGAAACTTTAGCATAATGCTCATTATCACAAAACACAGACCAAGTGTGAAATTTTGTGGCGTCACTTTTACTGTTCTGGAACTATGCCCCTCTATCACGTTTTATGCAAGCGGGGCATCATCTGAGTCCCTTGGACACATTTTCCATTTATCTTATGTTAATTAGCATTACAATTATTAAAAACTGATAGTACAAAAGAGCTGAACGCTTTGTACTACGCAACAAATAATTTCATAATAACTATCTGTTTCTGATTTCAGCTATAATTAAAACATATAAATTCTTGAAATGATCATAAATCATTGTATATAAGGCGGATTTCTGGTAACAGTTTAACAAAAGATATAAAACTCATTACCATGAAAGGTAAAAAAATGTCAAATTGACATATTCAGAATGTTTAAATTACGTTATGGGTTTCGTGCATTTTATTTGTCCCTTAAATACTGTTAATAAAAAAGTAAAAATGTGTAAACTGAGAAACACTGACTTAATTTTAATAAAATGCTTGACATCATAGAATTTATTTATTGGCTAGAGTTTTTTGTACTGAAATATTTACAAGGCATGTGAAAATGAAAATACAACATTTTGTTATGCAATTGTCAGATTAATGACAAATTTTGAAAAAAAAAAATCCAAGAAAAAAATGAATGTATTCATGTTTGCTTGAAAGGTATTTAAATTGGATTTCTGTCATTTAAACATTGACAACATTGATAAGTTTTACAACACCTTTAATATTCACCTTGTTTGAAGAGAATTCAATCATAAGCTGATAAAGCATGTCACGATAGTGTTCTCAAGATGATTGCATACTCGACTTAGATTACAATGCTTAAGATTTTATGACTTGTAAACTATAAACTATGATATCGTGTTTTCCAACTCACCTGTATGAGAGGACTGTATTCTGATATTTTACGCTTGTGGACACAAATACAGTATCCTAACACAAAATAACTTATGGGGTTTTCATCTCGACCCTAAACTATTGAAATTTGGTATAGGTCTATTGTTTTGAGAATGTTTATTCAAATCAATTAGCCTTGTTTTACACACGGTTCTTGAATTTGCAGCAGAACTGTTTTATTTCAAAATTGGTTCAGAGCGTGCATATCTAATTGCAAAGAAAATTTAAGACTGTCCATGTAAGGTTAATGAAATATTAGTGTGTGTCTAACATACTAAACCATCTGTATTAGTCTCATACGGTTACGATGCGCGTATTTCATTATTTTAAACTGAAGACATCAATCAGATTTAGAACATTTCCATGATTATTGGATTCGTAAGCGTTTGGTATTTCATATTCCCCTTAAGTAAATTATTGGATTCAATTTGTAATTAATTTTAAATAGATAAATTCATTAACAAACTAATTAATCAATAAATTATTACAAATGTATTTGTTTGATTTTGCTACTTTTCGTTTTCGGATGACATAATATGCATGTTTGGCCAATGTTACACCCATCAAAATATATTTATACACATATCCATTTTTTTTCCGATTGCGTGCCGCCTCAGCATGTATCGTCAGAACAAATTCGAAGATAATCGCATTAACCAACAGTGTTTGAGACCGGGTCAGTGGCAATACATCAACCTAAATGCAAATTCCCACTCAGTTGGGACTTGGACATCATAAGACTACCATTCTGGTCTCTAACAATCGAAGACAGCGTAAATATTCTAAGTATGCCAATAAGATTTAATGATAAAAAGAATGTCGGATATTTTGTGTCTAAAGCTCTTCTGAATAAAGTGTCGAACACTTGGGATGAAAAGAATTATCAATATAAAGCATGAGTGCTTACATGTTGTTGCTATATATTATTATCATTATTTTATTGTACAAATACATTTAATTCTTTATAAGGTATGAAGTATATGTTGATATGACCTTTGATTGGCTTTAAAATACTTGTCATCTCAAAAAGTAATAAAATTGCAAAAGGTAAATCTCAACAAATAAAACTTCCCTAAAAGTACTCTTATTTACATAAATCAGAGTTCATTATATTCAATATTGAGGGCGGTATGTGTAATCATTGCATGAACAAATCATAAATTATTATTTCTAAATAAGTTTGTAAATTGAAATATCTTTTTAGATAAGATGTTTGATCTTTTTAAAAGATTGACTAGTTTTGCGTTGATAAAACCGTTTTGCTTATCACGTGCACGTATTTACATATCATGCTACATATGTATTTGGTCGAAATATCAGGAGTTACTCACCAGCCCAGTAATCAACACTTCGGGGTTGACATGAATATCAATAATGTGGTCATTTTTATAAATTTTAATTTTTTGAAAAACTAAGGATTTTCATATCACAGGCATAGATTACCTTAGCCGTATTTGGAACAACTTTTTGGAATTTTGGATCCTCAATGCTCTTTAACTTTGTACTTGTTTGGCCTTGATAAATATTTTGATATGAGCGTCACTGATGAGTCTTATGTAGACGAAACGCGCGTCTGGCGTACTAAATTATAATCCTGGTACCTTTGATAACTAATTCTACCTAAAAAAACCAACTAAAAATGAGGTATGAATGCAAATAAAACAACTTTCCATCCAAGTGTTAATGTATAATGTTGATTTTTGTTAGACATTTTAAAAGACGATAGAGATACTCTGTCATTAGAAAAAAAAGAAAAAATAGATCAGCAAAAAAGACCTTAAAGAAATAGAACAGACAAAATCTTTAAATGATGTAATCTTAATTGTAATTCTTTAAATCTAACTGCCTTTACTAACCACTCTTAATGAAGACGTAGGAAACGGTCAATGGGTTTGGCAGGTTTTTATTGTTCAATTAAGGGTTTTACTTTTTATCTATATGTTTCTCGTTTTCATGCTGATAATTTGGCAACTGATATTCTAAAAGTTCAAATCATCTGTTTTTTGAAGATTGAGATTGGATAAACCAATATAAGACCTCAAATATTAATTCATATAATTATCTTTGAAAGTGATGATTTGATTTACTAGAATAATATACGCATATAAATATTTTGCAGGAAAACCTTATAAAATGGAAAATTTCACAGTTCGAGAAAGAGATAAAACTGCGATTGAACTGGCATGGGACACAAGAGAACGTGATTTGGAATTTACAATCCAATACACCACAAATAGAACAAATACGGCAAGTTTTTAAAATATTTTTTTCTGATTTAATATTATTGATCTATATGTTCATCGCCGGATCAGTCGATCGTACACGTAATTATTCCTGTTTGCGATGAGTAACACAAAATTAAATCTGTGAATTAGAAATTGTTTTATTTCTTTGCGACTTTCTTGACATGTAACGGTTTTATGCCCCACTTACGAATGCTTCAGGTTTAAGTTTATGGTCAAGGTAGTTTTTGATGAAGTTGAAGTCCAATCAACTTGAAACTTAGTACACATGTTCCCTATGGTATGATCTTTTTAATTTAAATGCTAAACTAGATTTTGTACCCAATTTCACGGTTCATTGAACATGGAAAATGATAGTGCGAGTGGGGCATCCGTGTACTTTTGATACATTCTTGTTATTTACTGTTTCGGTACTCTTCTGATCAAGCGGGATAATGGGATCCATTACAATCGATTAGAATCACTGTTTGCGTTGTTTTTGGCAAAACACTATAATTGATTCAGATAAATAAATTCATCATAACAGATAATCAGCCAAAAATTATCTACACAAATTTAGCAAAGTCAAAATCGTTGATCAAGTGTTTGAAAGTTATTAATGGCCTGTAACAACTACCTATTTTTCATTTTTGACAGAAACTATAGTAGCCAGGGTGTAACCTTTTTGCGGCAAAATTATTCTTTACACAAGCTCTACAAATAAGTCAATTGTCAGAAATTATTCTTCTTTTTCCTATCGTAGTTTAATTACCCTTCTATGATGATTTTGTTACCTGCTTACATCTTGTAAACTACAATGGATAGCAGCCCAAATGATTATCAAGACTGAAGACTTTGGCTCATAGAGTTTCTACTCGACAATAATAATCAGTTGCATAGTATCAATTTCAAAAGGGTGATGTATCATTATGTTGCTCGTTTGGCCTTCTTAGCTTGTGCCTTTGATTTTGAACCAATAAATAGTATACATATACTTAAAGTACAACTTGTTCTTAAAAAGAAACATGATTTGCAAAGTAAAGCTTTACAGATGACTTGCCCTATTCGGGAAAAAAAATCAAACTATCATATTTAAACTCAAATAAATATTCTGCATTGTTATGTAAGTCAAGTCTTCAAAAATGTTATTCAGGATCTGCTTACCCTTCCGGAGCACATGAGATCACCCCTAGTTTTTGGTGGGGTTCGTGTTGTTTATTCTTTAGTTTTCTATGTTGTGTCATGTGTACTATAGTTTTTCTGTTTGTCTTTTTCATTTTTAGCCATGCCGTTGTCAGTTTGTTTTAGATTTATGAGTTTGACTGTCCCTTTGGTATCTTTCGTCCCTCTTTTATTCGTCACTTTCAGTATTGTTTCAAATAACTATTATCGACGAACTAAAATTTACAATTTAAAAAATGGTACAACAACTCGAACTTTGAGACTTCAGAGTATAAAAGTTGCAAAAGATAGCAAAGGGATATTCAAACTCATAAGTTGAAAACAAATTGATAATGCCATGACAAAAAAACAAAAACAAATGACAGTACACAAAATATCACAAAGAAAATTAACTACTGATCAACACAATTAACCAAATTACAGAGAGTGATAGCCGGCGCTCTGTCATGGTACAAATATACCAACGAGTAAGGGATTATCAAGAAAACAAACTTCAACAGCATTGTAAACTGTTATGACGATAGAATTTTCCATAGAAAATGGAGTTGTGAAATATATTTTATAAATAACTTACATTAATGAAATAGTATATTAACGTTATTTAACTCTTTCTTTAATTGGCGTCACGTCAATTAAAATAATCCAGTTAACTCCATAAACGAAAATGGACCGCCACGAATTTTCGCTCAATTGCGCTAAGACACCAAAAATAAATTCAAATTATCGGTCGATTATATCAACCAACAATCAAAAAGAAAAACATCATAATTCTGACTTAAAACATTTATTTTGTTTTAAGAGGGGACAATGAGTTATTGCGTGTTAATAAAGTATTAAATTATTAAAAACCCAACATGAAACAAAGTAAACTAAATATCAATTCACTTATATACCAGAATCATTTGTTTTAATTTAAATTAATATCCGTTGTGCATGTAATGCAATACATGTTTAACTCTACCGCATTTTCGCGCCAGGAGTCAGGAGCCTGTAACCTTTGTTACTCTTGTATGTTTATTAGATTTTAGTTCATTTATATGTTGTGGAGTTAAGTGTATAGTCCATTTTCACAGAGCTAGTACACAATTGTATTTACGGGCCAGATGAGGGCCACCACCGGGTGCGAGATTTTCCATTTGCTGTTTAAGACCCATTGGTGGTCGTTGTCTGTTGTCTGCTCTTTGGTCGGGTTGTTGTCTGTTTGACATATTCCCAATTTCCATTCTAAACTTTATTAATGATTAAAAAACAGATGCAAGTTGGTAAAATGAAGACAATATCTAATTTTAGGTGAAAACATTTAATACATCAGTGCTGATTGAAGACTTACAAACATACACTTTTTATACGTTTGAAGTGTTTGCCCATTATACAGACATATTTACCCACACAAGACCAATAGGTTTATCAAGTGATTCAGTTTATCTAAAGGCAAGAACAGCACAAGATGGTAAGCATTGATTTAAGTATATAATTTCAGAGATTTGATATGATTGCCACATTAGCTTATAGACAGCTGTCCACCTAAGATAAAAATACGTCAAGCATATCTTTAATTTGTTTCATTTTTTTTTCTTCTAACAGCAACTATCAATTAATCTTTCTCAAAGAAAAATGTTCTCTAACTCTTTTTTTTCAACTATTCGACTGAACAATTAAATTATTTTTGGTATGTAATATACAAAAATAGCTGCTAAAGAAAAGGACAATATCAAAATATTGTTAATTGTTATCTCTAGCTTAAAAACAGATTTTGGTTTAATTTCGGAAATCAGAAAATCATAATAAACGTCTTTTATTATTCTTCAACAGGGATTAATTTATTTATATTTTTGTACTTGTAGTTGCAAAGTTTGCCCCCAAAGTAACTGTGGGAGCTATTGCATTTGCAGAAGATGATCGTTCAAAAGTTCGAAACATTACAGTTTATTGGCAGGTAAAAATTAGGTTTAATGATTTTGATATGAAGTTGTTCCATTTAATAGTTAAAATGAAAAGATGATAACAAACAATACAGTCGTAAGCGATGTTATTGACTTAACTTCATAAAAAAGGTTAACCTATCAGTAAAAAGGCAGGGATGAATTAACTGAGATACGTATGCATATATAGGGTAACAGGAATTACATTAAAATAATGAGATAAAACAGAGCACAAAAACTAGAAACCATCTCTCTCGGTAATAAAGAGACAAACAAAAACGGACAATAAATTGTTCAGATAGATAATTTATTATAGGCGCAACATTTGCTGAGAATTAATCGGTTTAACGTGCGCAGTAATCTACGCGTCACCTATAAAGCTCACGTTTTATAAATACAATCTAATATTTGTTGACAATGCCAGACTACAGTGTATTCCTTAAATAAATGTTTCCTTTTCTTTAGTTATGACATCCATATTGATCACCAAAAGAATATATTTTTCAGTCACAGAAATTATATCGTCTTTTTCAAAATTACTCAATTTCCTAGAAAAAATATCTTCATTTTGACGTAATTCGCATTATATAAATGATCAAATCTCAATTGTGTCTGAATGAACATTTATTATTTGTTTTCCAGTAGTAGTATTGTTTGTTTATAAAAGTCTATTTCGCTTAATAATCCTTTAAGACGGGGAAAATGTAAACAGATATAAAGAAGAACTTGGAATTGAATTTAAAATATTTCCCTGTCTCTGTCAATTTAGTTTTACTTGATCCTTTATAGGTTTCTAGAATAGATATATAAAAATTAAATATATTCCAAAGGAACCTTAAAGAGTACTTTTTGCTAAATAAATACTAAATGTTTTTAGAATTTCAAAGAGATGGAGGAAAATGGGCCGATCGTAAAGTTTGAACTGAGTCTTGAATCTACTGGAGATAAACCTATTTCTCATCAGTTTAATTCTAACAACGCATCACACCATACATTCACTAACATTCAGTCTGGACAATCTGGCAGTATACGAATAAAGGCAGGAACAAATGTTGGAATGTCTGCAGCTAGCTCTCCAATATACATTAATAAAGGTAAATAACTATTATAGAAAGTAATATCTGTTCTACATATATATATTGATGTTTGGCCCTTTCCAGCCAAATTATTGAAATACACATTTGTACCTATATTTACTAAAGAATAACTGTCTTTCGGCCAATGTAGTATGGTGTGCTGTGTACAATATTACACACACTTATATATGTCTTCATTTAATTTAATCTTAAACATCATACTTACTTAGCACGGTGGCCACTAATTAAATTCAAACCTGAACCTGTGGTTAATTATCTTATGAAAACTGTGTTATTATATACTCATACAATTGATGACTTTGGAGGAGTTAAGCTTCAATTAGATTAAATCATTGTTTTCATAATGCCAAATATTTCTGAATTTTATTAAGGACTTTAATTTGTGTCTGTAAATTCTTTTAGTTAATATGTACAATTGATTGAATTGAAGTAGGTCATCTTAGAAAGTAAACTATTTCTTCAAAACGATTGATTGACTTTTCTTACACTAACGAATCATTAGTATAAACATATTTATTTATAGTGGATTGGATAACAAGTTGTGCAACTTATATTAATTTCTTTCCACTTTGCGGGTGCGAGTGCTGTCTTGTAGCGGAATCTGCAAGGGTGTCTTTTACATGCAAGATATATGGCTCTCTCTGAACACGGGTCAGCCATTTATCGTCCCCTCCCGATGGACTATCATCGTTTCCTCAAGACCATACTTGCAAATGGTTTCAAGGGAGAAAATGCAGTCCCTGAACCTCAAAACGTATCAGTAACCTCTTGGACTATACAATATATGAATTTGAAATTTTTTGAGTGGTATATCATTACTCTTTCTTTTCGGCATAACAGCTATATTTAACTTTGGTGAAATTTAAGACCCATATGGATCACCATCTACATAATATCAACCTTATTTCAAATAACCCCTTTATTTAACAACTTTAAATCTGTACTCAAGTCAAAAGAGTTTTATTCTTACTTCAAAATTTATATGAATTGTGTCTTTTAACGAGATATCAAGGGCCATAGAAATGTAAGCAAAGACATATAGATAATTAATTTAATGGAACTTGTTTTTGTAAGTGTGTCACCTAAAACATAACTAAGTGAGATCACCCCCAGTTTTTATTAAGATTCGTGTTATTTTCTATCTTTGAGTTTGAATGTCCCCCTGGTATCTTTCGTCCCTCTTTTATTCAATGTACAATTATTGTAATTGAAAGGAAAGAAAACACAACGTCATGTTTAAAGAAAAAATACCCATTATTTTAAGTCGGGGAAACATGGATGTAAAACAACCTCTAACAATTGAAAACAACTTTTCTTGAATGAAACCATTAGGTGTGAAAATTATGTTTTACAGGAGACTACAAACCTCCTCACTTTGTACTTGAAAAATTAAACAGAGATATCTTGATGTCATGGGAAACAGAAAATACTGAAGGGGTCAAAGGTTATACTATCTACTGGTGTGAAAGGACGAACGGATGCGAGGTAACGTATCTAAATTGGAATCACAACTTGACTTCAAAAATAAACAAAATTCAAAATTACTAAAATATAATTCTCACTTAAATCTTTGTAGAGTCATTATACACATTTGAGCTACGTCGATAAGTCACAACGACATCTTTTTAAAAGAAAAAAAGTAAACAGCAATTATAAATTATTTCACTATTACGTAATTTAGGTTTTGATTGTTTCCTTTGGCCGCTATTTAGGAGAGGGAAATGTTTTTTTTTTCTTTTCTCATTAGTCAAATTGAAACATGCGTTACAAACAAGTCTGGTTATGCTATTGTTTCAGAAAAAGGGAGAAGGTTTGTACCATTAAAACGTTTAATTCCGCTGCAAATGTTTGCATCTGTCCTAAGTCAGGAATCTGATGTACAGTAGTTGTCGTTTGTTTGTGTAATTTTTACGTGTTTCTCGTTTCTCGTTTTTTATGTAGATTAGACCGTTGGTTTTCCCGTTTGAATGGTTTTACACTAGTAATTTTGGGGCCCTTTATAGCTTGTTGTTTTTTGGTGTGAGCCAATGCTCTGTGTTGACGGCCTTACATTGACCTTTAATAGTTTATATTTATAAATTGTTATTTGGATTGAGAGTTGTCACATTGGCACTCACATCACATCTTCCTATATCTGGTTAAGCATTACTACTAAGAATGATGAGTCAAACAAGGCTAAAGTTATTCAAATTGTTTATAAAACAACTATTCTTAAAGTAAAGCGGTCAGATTCTAAAATGTATTTGGTTGATTGTTTTCTCACTGGACCTTAAAACTCAATTTCATTTTCTTTATTTTTATTTTAACAAAGAGCCATGCTCCCCATAATTTCGTACAAATGTTGTTTACCTGTCTCTGAATATTGAGTTAACTGCATGCAATGCATAGTAACAAATGCATTACAGTATCTTTTCAAATTGTATAACAAACCTTATTTGATAATGATAGACTAGCTCAAAAGTTAAGTTCAAGTAATATTTGAGATTATCAAAGAATATTTGCTGTAGAGAGCCAATGTGTTTGTTTAAAAAAGAGTAACAATTAATTATTATACTTCATATAAACATGTGTTCTCATTTATAGAAACAACTTAAATGGGCACATGTATCAGCTGATGCAAAATCTTATACTGTACAGCATTTGGATTTTGAAAAGATTTATTTATTTGGGCTTTCCATGGACAGTGACAACAAAAGTACCGGATTCTCGTGGGAAAACTGTTATTTCATTCGAAATGAAAGTAAGTAATTTTATATATCTTGAAACATTCAATGTTTTAGATATAAAGTTTAACAAAATAATTCCTTATCTTTTTTAAAGCGCCATATTTGTACAAAAAAATACAACCAATATGAGTTGTAATCAATATATACTAAACGATCGTAGTATTTCTTTAATTATGATTGTGATCTTACTATGATCATGAATGTTAAATTACCGACAATGTAATGTAAAACATGTAATTAAACTACCGGTAACTAATGGAAATGAGTATGTCAGCTTTTGAACCTTTTGATGAGCTTTTATAGTCGATCCATCTTCTCTTAAGCTATTGTAAAGGAATTTTTAGATATATTTAGTGTATTTTCTAATATATGTATCATGTTCTTAAAAAATAAAGTAGGTTTGTACAATTTATTATATTTTTCTTGCGTTGCAGTTCCTCAAAGGCCAACAAGTGTATCGATGCAGGATCGGGATAAACAATCGATAACAGTTGTCTGGGCAAGACCACGACCTTGTGAACGTTCACCTTTCGTAGAATTTTATATTTTATATTGGTGCCAAGCGGATGAAAAAGGCACTGAATGTTTATTGGGTAAGAATATAAGATTATGGTAAATAACGTAAAGATGGAACCAATAAAGGTGGTGTGACTTTTTAGGGATCTTCAGTTGCTAAAAATAGTTTTTCACTATTAAAACACCCTCTAGTTTGCCTGATTTTCCAATAGAGAAAATTCGACGTGGCACGGGAATCTGATTTTTGACACGACATGCTTTTACAATATTTAAAAGGAACAATGTTTATCGATTGTAAAATGAAGAAATTATAAAATTCGATACAACAAGTTTACTTTCCTATTATTTTCAAAAGATAATACGTTATAAAGCTATTGAATTAAACCGTCTGTGAACTTCGATTGTCTAGATGCATAAACTACGTTTCAAGGACCAAAAAGATGAAACACACTCCTTATAATAACGCTATGCTGTTTTTGAAGTATGATCTTATTTTTTTGTAACCTTACTACATACAGTACAATGAATTTTTTATCAAATATTCACTGATATCACACATTTATTTTCATGGAAATTACCCTTGAATTGTCGTTACCTGATACACTACGTCCAGACCTCAATAGTGTCATACATAAACTTTACTTCTTAATGTTTATATAATACAAAAGTGAGGAGATTTGGTATGCTTACAATTATACAACTATGCACCCAAGCTCAAATGTAGTTAATAAAGTGAAATGACACCATATGTGCTTTATTTAGGTACAAATTCTTCCACGAGAATCAACTCATCTATAATTAAAGTAGAAATGCAATATACAATAAGAAACCTCAAAAGTGGAACGAGGTATGTCGTTTGGTTAATGGCAGTGTCGTCTGCTGGAAAGCAAAGTCTTGAAGGGGAGAAAAATTATAATGTTACAACAATGGATTCATTACAGTCTGGTAAGTTTCTTAAAATTATTCACAACCTTTGCATATATATCTAGTCAAAATTTGATAGAGTATTTTACTTATTTCCCGGAGGAATTAACCCACTTTAAGTACGATAGAAAACCATATGGCAAAAAAACAGTTTGGGGTTCGTGTTGCTTATTCTTTAGTTTTCTATGTTTGTGTCATGTGTACTATTGTTTGTCTGTTTGTCTTTTTCATTTTAGCCATGGCGTTGTAAATTTATTTTCGATTTATGCGTTTGACTGTCCCTCTGGTATCTTTCGTCCCTCTTTTATTGTCAAATAAAATTCCACAAATCACCATAGTAAGCCCAATAACCAGACAAAAAGCATTGCATACATTTGTAGAACTAAAAATGAAAAGTACAGAAACGGATAAATTGTACGTACTTTTCATAGATATGCATACCGAAAATTATTTTTGATACACAGTATTCATAGATAATTATAGAGCAAATGATCATTGATATACGATCATACACAATGTTCATAGATATGTATAGAGAAAATTATCATTGGTACGCATTTAAAATCATAATTATGTATAACACAAAATATCTATTATAAGGTACTAATGAATCTAGCTGTTTTTTATGTAGATTTAGCTTATTTGAAAAGCTTTTTATTTGCAGATACAGGTGACAACAACTTAGTAGTTGCTATTGTCTTACCAATAATAGCTTTAGTGATAGTTCTATGTCTACTTACAGCAGAGATCAGGTATTCATTTTATGATTTTTCTCAACAAATAAATCTAGAGCTGTTGAAATAGAGTTATTTTCTTAGGTTTTGTTTTTGAAATTTTGATTTGTGTTTTTGAACTTTGACACATAGGTAAATTTCCATTCGTTTGATGCGTCCGAGCTTTTAATTTTTGCCGTGTGATAAGAGACTTTCCAACTGAATTTTACTTGGAGTTCGTTTTTTTCGTTATTTTAATTTTTACTGTTCCCTCGAAAAAGAAAAAAAGAATAATAAGTAACCAAAAGCTATCGAATGCAAGCTGTAAATATGAAAGTTACAGTGCAATGCGCAATGTTTATAATATATAAATCCGATAAACAAGGCTGATATTAACTGTTGGAATCTCCCTGAAAGTAACTGCAAAACATTTCCAACCATTTTACAGATTCAGATTCAGATTCAATAGTTTATTAAAGTCTCACCACATACAACATGATTAAAACAAGATACAATTATAAAATTAATTATACAACCCATTTATCATTCACTTCGTTATTAATTTTTATTTACTCGAGCGTAACTGATTAGTCTTTTGTAGACGAAACACGCGTCTGGCGCATAAACAAAAATTCAATCCTGGTATCTATGATGAGTTTGTTTTCGTAGTTCTTACACATATTTGAAAGTCGGTACTTTCTAAGTCAAATGCATACATACTGGATTGTACTTAACAGGTGTCATATGTGTGGAAAGATCAAAGAAATGTCAAGACCATATGAGATAGACGTACCATCCATTCATATTAAGGATACTACTTTGGTAAGATTCCCCTATAAATACATAGATACAATACTGTAGTTGTAACTAGAATTTTGAATACACCAAACCAGGCACTTTTTTTTTTATGAGAAAACAGGCTATATATGCCCTCAATTTTAGAATTCATTTATACATTTATGAAGGATTCAAAATTATCAGGAAAATGGTATGTTCAACAAGTATTTATTTAGTAGTTCTGCCCCTTTCAACTGATACCTCAATTACGTATATGCTCCTCGAGATATGCTCATAAATATATATGCTTCAGAGTTTAAGGTTAACACCTGTGCGCAGGAACTATTTTGTTTTTCCTATGTGCTACTTTCCAGTATGTTCTTTTCCGATTAGGTGGTACAAAATCTTATAAGGTAGATCCGAATATTTTTGTAGGGAATTCCGCCAAAGCCTTGCAGTGAGGAGAGAGTTTATCTTTGCTCCGTGATTCCTTTGCCTGTTTTGTTTTGTTTTTGTTCTACATGTACTGATTTTGCGTCATGGATGTAACACAAACTTTTGTTTTTCTATTATATGTGTGTTAATATTTGTGCTTCAAGCAAAACACAACTTAAAATGAAAATTTCTTTATGGAAAATAATTAAAAATACAACATTGCAGAATATAACGTATTTATGTAATGGTCATTTTGACCTTTAAGTTATGTGAATTATAAAAATACCAGTATAATAAAAATACAAACATTAAACTTAATAATTAAAGGGTTATTGAAATTAGAGTTTGGATATCAATTGTGATATAGTTATTCAAGTTACGACAGTATCTGTTTATATTTTCATCCTGTCGTTAATGAGGTTGACATTTATAAATATTATAACATAAGGTAACCTGTTGTATTTATGTAGGGAGTTTGTTTTTCTCTAAAACATTTAAAAGACTGATTGAACATACAATGAGTTATAGAAATAAGAAGTTGTGGCATGAGTGCAAATGAGACAACTCACCATCCTAATCACAATGTGCAAAAGTACAGATTTATTTTCAGTCACCATTATGACCTCTTACCAAGGTCATTATAGTCTACCATTGCATTGCAACAATTCAAACGACCTTAATTATCAGTTATCGAAAGTTAATCCCATTTTTGTCCTACTTTTCTTGCAGAGAGACAAAGGTGGAGTATACAAACACTGTAGCATAAATAGAGGTTTATATGGACATGACAATAAATCTCTGGTATGTTACGTCACATTTATTGTTTATTTTAACTTTTGTTTAAATATTGATGTTATTATAATGGAATGGTATGCGACTGCCATACAAGCTTACGGAAGCCCTGGAGTGCCATGCAAAAAAAATATTTCAACTTGTGCGCACAAGTTACCAACTTGCGCGCACAAGTTACTAACTTGCGCGCACAAGTTACTATCCGTGGAAGCCCTGGAGTGCCATGCAAAAAAAAAAATTTCAACTTGTGCGCACAAGTTACCAACTTGCGCGCACAAGTTACTAACTTGCGCGCACAAGTTACTATCTTGCGCGCACAAGTTACACAACTTGTGCACACGAGTTATACAACTTGTGCGCACGAGTTATTAACTTGTGCGCACGAGTTGTACAACTTGTGCGCACAAGTTACACGTGATCTTATAGACATGCGCTGTTTTGCTAAAGAGACTACTTTATGGAACGCCATAGCTGCCGAATACAAAGATATGTTTATATAAATGAATGCACATACTTTTCAATATCTGCACATGTTTTTTATCTGTGTATACACATACTTTTCATATATATGAACATAGTTTACTTTATATGCACTTACCTTTTATAAATATATGCACATACTTTTCCTACATATGCACATCGTTTACCTTATATGCACATACTTTTCCTACATATGTACATATGAATGTACAAATGTAGTTCTGCATGTGAATACTTTTCTCAGTATATATGAGCATAGTTTGTCAACGTGAGAATTACAATTCATATTATGCTTTTCTGTTGTTTTTTTCAAACTGAACTAAGGGTTCCAATATCATAAAAAGAATGTTTATTAAGAATTTCTAAATGATGTATGTTGTTCAATTAAGCAACTTTTGAAATCATTTTCATATGAATGCAATACTATTTTGGTATGTATTATGGTATGGCGCTGTTGTCTTCATCTATAGTCACTTGCTTTAATGCCATAACTTTGTATTTTGTACGAGTCGTTTGTATTACATTTTAACACAAGGATTATTATCACTAATGGCGTGTTGAATTCAGTGGTGTTTGTCCCAACAATTCAGTGATAACGGATCACAAGATTTATTAATGCATTTAGTTTGGTTTCCGCACTCTGTCGTTAATTTGCCAAAATTATTGAAATCCACACACAATGTTAATAATCACACAAAGTTAGGCCGAGTTAGAATTTGGGCAGTAATTTTTTGGACAATTATGCCCCTTTATAACTTGGAAAATTGAAAATTTTAAGCGGGGGTATTCGTGTTTCAGACTTTTTTTTGATACAGGTTTTATGTTTTATTAGTAAAAACATTAGTAAGAGCCGAACGCACTTTGTCGGTGTGGGAATAATCTATAAACAGTGAATGTAATATGTCATAGAGTGAGACAAAGGTATTTCTGTCCAGCGATGGCGAAAACTATTTCTATAGAGCTTTATATTCGGTATTAAGATAGAATATCTGGATGCTTCATACTTTGTTTGTAATAGCCTTATGTTTCGAAGTTTCCGTCTGTCATATGTTCTTTGGTCTTGACCTATTATAAATGGTACAGCGACTGGTTGAACAAAATTATAGTTTTTTTGTCCTGTGAATTTCTCCCTTTTTATGAGTGATCAATGTTAAAATTAAGTTATTATGTACGTTTCTCAGATGTAATAACGCAGTAGGTCAACTATATGTGGCACATTTTCATGATTCATAATTCTTTGGTCAATGTTAAATTTTTTCTATAAAGAGGGTATAAGAATGGCCCACTGAATTTCTTGATGTCTTTAACAAGATGCCTATTATCAAAATGTTAATCACAATCCAAATGTAGATATGTCAAACGTATTTAAAGGGGCCATACTTGCTCGAACTATCCAGGGTTTTACATTTGCAGTAATATCAAGCTGGGCCCTTGGGCCATTTTATCAATTTGATAAGTAATTTTATATTATATCTTAAAGAGACATTAATATTGATAGAATCATGTATTCATTGTCAAGTTGTAAGCTTTTGAAAATTGGGGGTCGGGTTGGAGTAATGTATCTATCTTGAATTTTTCTCTTTGTATACGAAAGTAATTATATATATATAACTTCGTTAAAATATTAAAAAAATAAACTGTTTTCACAGAAATGGTGATGTAACGCCTTTTTGTAATTTTGAAAATGCAAATGTTGAAACCAAAATAGCAATACTTTAACATGTAAGTTATGGAAATATTCAAAGTTGATGAACCACGACTGAAAGTACATGGCTGAACAATATCCATGGAAATGTGCCAATATACAACTACATACAAAATACCATGGACTTATCATAAGTCATTCCCTTTAAACAAACATAAACTTGTAAACTATGTAAAAGTTTCAATGTCAATGAACCATGATGAGGGGTGGGCTTATAACCTCCATAGAAATATGACTTAATTGCAAGTGCCAATAAATTTTCAAAGTCAATAGACAATTACTGAGGGGACAAGGCCAAATATTATCTATGGAAATGAGATGTTCCAATACTTATACAACTGCATAAAACATACTAGACCTAATCACAAACTAATACATTGCGAAGCCAACGCCGACGCCGTAAAAACAAAATGTATACGTATTGAAAAGCTTTAAAAAGGTGTGAATATCAAATATGATATGACTTGCTGCAGTTCTAAATTATGATTTGTCTGATTTACTCTGCATTTCTTGTTTTGCGTAGCGTTTTATAGTTTTTTACCTTTGTGTATGAGCTTTATCAAATTAAGTAGAGGCAAAGTTAAATTAGAGTGCAGCAAAATAAAATGGAAAGATGGAAGGACAGACGGTAAAACGGAAGGTCAAGGGTAATACATGTATAATGCCCCCATACGCCTATCGGCATGGCATAAAAAATTAACCCGTCTTTGGTCCTTTCTATAACATCATAATAATAGAAAACAATTCACACTTTGAGATCTAAGACTATACTGAATACTTTGAAAACACATTAAAATTGGTAAAGAAAATGGCAATTTAAATTAAGTTTTATAAGAATGCATTTTTACAACTTTTGACCCGTTAGTGGTAATGTTCCAGACCATACGAGTATTTGGACCGTACGCGTACGGTCCGGACCGTATACGTATACTGGTCGGACCATACGCGTACGGTCGCACCGTATGAGTATACGCGTACGGTCCAGCTGACCATACATGTTTTGGGATCATATGGGTTAAATTCAAACAAACATTTATCAAAATCTTTATTTTTCGTTATATAAATTGTTATAATTACATTTAGATGGATAAAGTGAATAAGTGAACAATTGAAATTAAATATTTGTTTATCCGATAATTTTATTTTGTTACTCAAGGTGACACTGGTTTCCACAGAGAACGTCATATTTTTTTTACATTAACATTTTTTGTTCATGCATGTTCCTTTGCATATGCATTTTTTTGTAAAGTTCCTAAATATTCTATAACTATTGTTCTCCCACTCAGATAGTTTCAATGAGCATACTGGGCTGCTATTAATGAATTACTGACATGCTAAATACAGGAGATTAACAGATTGAATAAGCGTGATTTTTTTTAAATAGTTATAATATGAAAAGTTTTTATTTCAATTTCTATTGAACTTTTTATATTAATTTCAGATATAAGTTATGTTGATCTGCCATATACATTTGTATCAAATAAACTTGTACAACTTCTTAATATTAGTCAGACCGTATGCGTATTTCGAAAAAGTACGCATACGGTCCAGACCGTACGCGTACGGTCCAAATACGCATACGGTCTGGAACAGTAATAATCCTTGTGTTAAAATTTAATACAAACAAATCGACTCCTTCAACGTTTTGACATGAAAACCAAGTGACTATAGATGAAGACAACAGCGCCATACCATCATGCATACCAAAATAGTATTGCATTCATATAAAAATGATTTCAAAAGTTGCTTAATTGAACAACATACATCATTAAGAAATTCTTAATAAACATTCCTTTTATGATTTTGGAACCCTTAGTTCAGTTTGAAAAAAACAACAGAAAAGCATAATATGAATTGTAATTCTCACGTTGAAAAACTATGTTCATATATATATATATACTGAGAAAAGTATTCACATGCAGAACTACATTTGTACATTCATATGTACAATAAGTCTGTGCATATATAGAAAAAAAAGTATATGCATATGAGGATAACTAGGTGCATATGTAGGAAAAGTATGTGCATATAAGGTAAACGATGTGCATATGTAGGAAAAGTATGTGCATATATTTATAAAAAGTAAGTGCATATAAGTAAACTATGTTCATATATATGAAAAGTATGTGTATACACAGAAAAAAACATGTGCAGATATTGAAAAGTATGTGCATTCATTTATATAAACATATCTTTGTATTCGGCAGCTATGGCGTTCCATAAAGTAGTCTCTTTAGCAAAACAGCGCATGTCTATAAGATCACGTGTAACTTGTGCGCACAAGTTAATAACTCGTGCGCACAAGTTGTATAACTCGTGCGCACAAGTTGTGTAGTTGAAATTTTTTTTTTTGCATGGCACTCCAGGGTTTCCGTACAAGCTAGCTAAAACCCCAGGCTAAATTCGCTAACTTTCTACACGAAAAAATGCGTGTACCGAGTCCGGAATATGACATATGTTGTTCATGCGATTAAATGCCAAGAGCTTTTAGTTTGGCCATTTGATTATAGGAACTTTCCGTTATGACTTTTGCTCGGAGTCCAGTATTTTTTTTTATTGTAATTTTTATACACTTGATAAATGCAAAACTGTTCCTTGATTCAGTTTAGGTATTTCTCAACTTCTATTATATTGAAAAGATATATAAAGGCTCAACAGATAAAAGGTTAATAAGACTTATAATGTTAAAGTTTATATACTACAGTACTGGTGAACCTGTGTACAGAAATTACTTTAATTTCAAAATATATATTAGTTTAATGATCATGTGGTTTTAGTCAATTAATGGCAAATGTTGCACTATGGATTCATATCAACTTCATGTATACCAAATGCTCGTGGATTTCGTCGGTGGAGTTTAGAACCAGGAATTTAAAATCACAAAAACTGTGATATAGGAATATATGCAGATTTTTGCAAATCCACGAAATTTGATACCCGTGAGAATAAATGAATCCAATTACAAATATACGCTTTCATATTGATAAAATGTTTCATATGTTCTCTTGTAATTATGTTTTAGGACATTTTAAACGAGCAAACCAAGAATCCAGTAAATGCAATTAGTGAATGTGTGTATAATGAGGAACAGAATAAAAATAGTTCTCACAGTCTGGTTGATATCTCAGATGAACAAATTCTTGTGGCAGACTACTTAACCATGAAAGATTTACATGCAGTTCATACTATGGATCCTGCTATACCGAACCAAGGTAGGTTTTATTTTAATACGACGGAGGTATGAAACTGGTACATTAGCTTAATTGAAAAGAAGGAGACTCGAAAACGTCCATTACTAAAGAGTTGTTAAACACAAACATATTTATAAAAATAATGTAGACATAATTTGAAAACCTTACTCCTTAGTTCACACGGAATAAGAAAGATTTATGATTGTCTATAAGATATTTCAAATAGTGAATTTTAATTTAACCATTTAAATCATATTTGGGTGACATTTGATGACATTTTAAGGTATTGATATTGTTATTTCATAAAAAAAAAAAAAAAAAAAAAAAAAAAGTAGCAATAATCTTTCAATGAAGAACACATTATGTTATTAAGATCTAGACAAATGTCTTTTTCAAGATCTCCACATTATTCGAAGGTGTTTTCTAAACATCGAAACTAAAGTGCAAGAAAACAATTATTTGCTAATATAGTTAAGAAAATGTGGTGTGAGTGCTAGTGAGACATTTCTCCATCCAAATCATAAAAACCTTTCCTATTAGTATGATCTATAAATGCTAGGGATTTTCGTTCAGCTTTGATATATCCATTAATACGTGGCCATACTAAGTGAAAATATAGGTGCTTCGTCCGATTTCACATGCCACTCTCACTATATTGTTAAGAAACTCTTGCAAAAATTCCTTGAAGATTCTGCAGTTGTCTTTTGGTTTCAGAATATCCACTCCTACATTACATACGTTCAAGTTCAAGTTGACCCTTTTCAATTAAATTTAACAAAAAACTTGTAAACATTGTCCTTTTTTATGTAGATATATTATTTTCATTTAAGGAACTTCACAAACACTAGATGATGTAACACCAGACAATTCTTCGAGTGCATTGATTTCGTTGATTACTGTTACATATCCAGCCAGTCCACCTAAAGAGAAAAATGAAACTGATTGTCTGACCGACGAATATTCCATAAAGCTAGATGAGCTACTTGAAAACAATTTCAATGGGTCAAATTCAAGTGTGTCAAAAGATATTACAGGGGAGTCTGAGAATATAAGCAGCTATGTATCACATCCTTTACCCACGTCAGTGATAGCTATGTCAGAAGTGGAGTCTGAGAATATAAGCAGCTATGTATCACATCCTTTACCCACGTCAGTGATAGCTATGTCAGAAGAAAAAAATAAGGACGAGAACACAGATGCTGCTATTCCAAAGAAAACACCAACAGTAATAGTCTCAAATAGTGAATATGTTTCTATGAATACTATTTGCGACCAAAACGCAAGTTCTGGGATAGGAACATGCTCCTATCCTTTTAGTTTTAGTTGTTCAACAGACACTTCATTGGCTATCCAGGCAACCAGTTATACCGTCTTGGCCTATAAGCATAAAAAACCACTTACCTTACAGATTTATCCTGGAAGTTTTAACTTGAATAAATCGTTAGAGGGAAGTCCAGAAAGTCTTAGTTCATCCGAATCCATATCAAGCGTTGAAGGAATAGATTTTCCTGATAAATACATTGATGGTAATACTACGCTCAAAACTAGTGACAGCATTGACTACTCTTTACTACGTAACTATACTGTTACATCTCCTCGTATTTCCCCCGTAGATACCCCACCGGTATTAATGAATAATAATTTAAGAATGCGTTTTAATGGGTATGTTTTTGATATCAACAACCCGAAACAAACAATCCAAAATAACTTCTTAAAGCAAATGTCAGATGGCGAACTACAAAATAGATCACAACAGATGACTAATATCATTTTTCCAGTGTTAGATAATTTGCGTGGTGATACCGAAGTGGTTCCAGAAATATCTTATGACAATAATGGCAATGACATTACAAATATCACCAATAACGGAGGATACATTCAGCATAGTGCTTTACAGAAAGGTAACAGTAATGGCAACAATTTATGTGTCATAAACGTTCAAGATGAAATAATATGATTTTATGTTATTAGATGGAGATCTAATTTCATAAGCGATTGACAAATGGCCAGATAACTTATCACAAATGTTATGAAAATATATTTGCAGCAAGATATCATTTGTTTAACAATTCCGAATTGGTGCTAGTTGTTGATACATGTGCCTTACTGTGTGTGGTCTCTAAGTAATGGTATCCATCATTTATCATTCATCCAACATTCATCAACCATTATCACCATTCATCATTCATCATTCATCATCGATGATCATCGTCCATCATCCTAACTATCATCGTCGTTGATGTCATCGTCATCGTCGTCTTCATCATCGTCATCATCACCACACATTTACGTAATTTCCCTCCGTTTTTGTATAGCTTTGTTTGGTTTTGAACCCATTTATGAGGTTTAAACATCGTAATATTACTGTTGCCCTTATTTGTTTTTTGTGTGGAAGTTTGACAAATTTTCTAATTTATCAATGGAAAATTAAATAAGGATAATTATTTTATTGATGGTGTAAGTACCGATACATTAACTAATAAGCATTCATTTTACACATGGGGACAGCTCATTAACAGGGTTTTGACCAGGTGCTAGAAAATAAAAATAAAAAAATACAAATACAGTGTGCCCGAAGCACTTTTTGTGGTTTTCCTTTATCAGGAATGCTCAAATCTAAAACTTCAAAAGCTGAGGACAAATAAGCGTTATGACCTTCAGGGATATACAAAGAATAACCAAATGTATTCAATGTTTACATTGGAAGTCATATTTCATTATATATTATATTTCTTTTTTTTTCATTTTCATTTGTATAGTATCATTTTTATTTTGTATTTTTTTGTAACTTTATAAATAGACAATCAAGGACATGACATATATGTTTTACTGCTTTTAAGAACTTTCGTCTTGAATTTTTGAATGATTGTCCATATTTTTGTCATTGCTCAGACTTGTAAATATTACAGGTATTAGTATTTTAGTGTCTGTTACTTTTACTATGTTTTAAGTTTCAAATTGTATTCTCATGGACGAATTTAAAAGTGCTATTGATTTTATGTTTACTTGCGTGTCAAAAGCTAAAAGCAGTGTATTCAAAATATTTTGCCACAGACCATTTTAATATTAAAAATAGTTAAAAATAAAAGAAAATAACTATTTCCAAAAACTACTATTTCACTGAACGTTCACCAACATGTATTTCAAATAGACATTCCAAAGTGGCGGAAATAGTTTGTTAATATTGGTTTAAGTATCAATTATACATGATCGTGTATTGTCTTTGTAACAATAATCTATAAATGTTATGGTTATATTTAAAGTATAATAGTTTATTTTTGATGATGAAACTATAAATATTTGTTACTTTTTTTTACATTTTTACTTCACATACCATTCGATAAGATCTCAAGGGTTTCTTAAATAAACCAATACTGACGCAATATCTTCGTATAAGATGTACTTAGGTGAAGTTTTGGAATTTGTGTCAAATTTTCGGACTTCTTGGTGTTTTTCCATACAAAAAGGGTAAAATATTTTAGCTCATAACACCCATTTATTTTTTCATATAAGACTAAATAGCTCATGAAAGGTCATTTACCAAAATTTTACAATATTCTTAATTTTCTTTCTTTCGTTTTAGGAACTAAATAATACCAATGCAAACATAAGGTAAAAGTCCGAGTCAGCCTTTCCAGACATATTCTAAATCTCAAATATCTGGAAAAGGAGATCCATGACCTATCAATATTTTTAGCTAAATTTTATCCTTAAAGAATGCTCTACTAGCTTATAGTATCAATTTTAAATTCTTGATTTATTAATTTCCACCTTACCTCACCGAAGAACATTCATAAGAGAAATAGCAATGAGAAAACAACCCAACGATAAAAACTACAAACAAGGAGTGATACATACAGTTTTTAAATACAAACTTTATATTTTCAAGTTTAAAAAAAAAACTGAGCAAGTGGTTTCATGGTCGTAGTTTGTTGTGGCAAACAAAAACAGCAATATTTTATGAAAAAATTCTTGACAACTTTTATAAAACTAAATAAATAGAAGACACCATGTGACCCTGAACAGTATGAAAACGAATTATGCACCGGACCAAATAGATACCTTAGGTATGAAGAATTTTGAAAGTTTTAGTAAAGTTGCAGGGAACTCTTCGTTTACCACCAAGTGTTAAACAAAGGGAGGCGATAGATAGCAATGGCAACTCATAAGTCGAAAATAAACTGACAAGCCATGGCTAACAAAGACAAAGGCCAAGAGACAAACACGCACATAACAGAACATAGAAAGATAGAGACGGAGTAACGTTAACACGAATCTCAACACAATTGGAGGGAGGGAGACATCAGTGTTTGTCACAACATTATGTCCTCTTATTCTAGATTTTAACAGATTGTCTATCTTTATCTAAATATCTCGTAATATCAACGGATGCTCCTCAAGATCAGGAAATTAAGTTTTATTGTTGTTTAACAAAAGTGGACAAGTATTATTAGATCTAGGTTAACGATTCATAGGTCAAACTATCCGAGAAAATGTGATGATTCTCATGAAACGAACACAAACATCAACAAATCAATCAAAGAAATTGAAAAGTTTTCCTTAAAGTATTTGAAATGTCATGAGAGAATTTTTGATATATATGTTTATGTACTGTTAGCACTTAACAAACAAAAAGTAAAATCACAAAAATAGTGAACTTCTAGGAAAAATCAAATAGTAATTAAACCCATTGTGGGGGCATGAGGGATTAGGGTTTCATAGTGAGTAGATTTGGTAAAACAGTTTGTGTTTTTTTAATATTTATTAATTACTTAAATACACTCATTTCCCAAACAGTAAGCTAAGCACAATGTGTTTTTTTTTTTTGTGTCTTACATAAAAAGGTTCTACCTTTGCAATATCAATTTGTATATCAAAGAGAAACAGGCGAAATAAAATTGAGAATGGAAATGAGGAATGTGCCAGAGAGACAACAACCCGACCAAAGAGCTGATAACAGCTAGAAAAACATGCACCCGGAGGCGTGCTTCAGCTGGTCCCTTAACAAAAATGTATACTAGTTCAGTGATAATGGACGTCATATTTAACTCCGAAATATATAATAGAAACTAAAATTAACAATCACTCAAGACTAATAAAGGTCTGAGGCTCCTGACTTTGGACAAGCGCAAAATGCGGCGGGGTTAAACATGTTTTTGATATCTCAACCCTCCCCCTAGACCTCTAGCTAATGTGGAAAAAACAAACACACAACAATACGTACAGTAAACTCTTTTTAAATGAAGTCCGAGTCCGATGTCAGAATACATGTAGGTAACAAAACCATACTCCAATTTTTTTAATTAATTTTTTTTTTTTTGGGGGGGGGGGGATGGGGCAATCTATGAGTAGGCAAGTACCTGAATGAGCTTCCTCGTAGCAAAAGAAATGATAGATTGGTACCATTCTCCATATCTGGATATATGAAGTAACACAATTATTCCCATTTAATGAACTTCGATGTTCGACTTAAATTTTTTATAAAAGATAATGACTAAGAACTTGAATATTGTTTGTCTACAGATTTTGTCACCATCGATTATGTTTACATATGAATTTAGTCACACCGGATAAGGTCAACTAACTTATTGTTATACAGATGTATCTCAAACAGTTTAACCCTACTCAAAACAGATTTCATATTTTATAAAGAGATATCTATTACAATCATCGGGTGTTGCTCAGGATCAGAAACTTAAAGATGTTCATGTTGAAGTGGATTTATCTGTCTGCGGATGTTAGCTTTCATACAACGGAGACTGATTAGATAAAACAGACTGAAGGAGTTTACTTTTCCTCATTTAAAAAAAAGTTCAATGATTTGAACTAAGTTACACACTTGCTCATAAATACAACTAAAAAACAAAAAGTTATCTCATATTTCTGTATAAAATGGATGTGAAGTTTTTATATGTAGATATTGCCATATCATACACTGATAAATAATCCTATACACGTGAACACAAAGTGAATTGGAAAAAAATGCAAAACCATTTAAAAATTATTAAATATTGGTGATAATAGGCCAATGACAATTTGTATTACAACTACGACTGCATACAGAAAAAAAATGTACCGGTTTTGGCGTTTTTTTAAAAGCAGAAATAGCGCTTTACAGCGCTTCAATGTATTTATGTTATATATGTACCTCTAAAATTTTAGTTATATCGATAAAAATGTTAATGGGTCACCAAATTCACTTGATCAGTATGAACAATTGAAATATCGGAATAGCATGAAAAACCCGAAAAGGCAAACTTTGGCATGGCACTTTGACTGAATTGTGTGTCGAAATCGTTGTTTTCGACATTGCACGTATATTTGAATGATATCGAAAATGTTTAAAGCAATAAATGCCATATGCATTTTTATATGTCATCATCGAGGAAAGCGGGACTGGATTGGGTTTATAACAAAAACATATACATGTTCGAGTATAGGGGGATGGGGTTTGTGCTATGACAAACAAATAGTACGTCATCGAGGAAAGAGGGACGGGATTGTGGCTATGACTAAAAACATAGACATCAACGAGGAAAAGAGGACGGATAAGGGCTATAACAAAACAAAAAAAACATAAATAGCATCATCGAGGAAAGAGGGACGGGATTGTGGCTATGACTAAAAACATAGACATCAACGAGGAAAAGAGGACGGATAAGGGCTATAACAAAACAAACAAAAAACAAAAATAGAATCATCGGGGAAAGAGGGACGGGATTGTGGCTATGACTAAAAACATAGACATCAACGAGGAAAGGAGGACGGATAAGGGCTATAACAAAACAAAAAAAACATAAATAGTACGTCATCGAGGAAAGAGGGACGGGATTGTGGCTATGACTAAAAACATAGACATCAACGAGGAAAAGAGGACGGATTACGGCTATAACAAAACAAAACAAGAATAGCATCATCGGGGAAAGAGAGACGGGATTGTTTCTATGACTAAAAACATAGACATCAACGAGGAAAAGAGGACGGATTACGGCTATAACAAAACAAAACAAGAATAGCATCAATGGGGAAAGAGGGACGGGATTGTGGCTATGACTAAAAACATAGACATCAACGAGGAAAGGAGGACGGATAAGGGCTATAACAAAACAAAAACAAACAAGAATAGCATCATCGAGGAAAGAGGGACGGGATTGTGGCTATGACTAAAAACATAGACATCAACGAGGAAAAGAGGACGGATAAGGGCTATAACAAAACAAAAAATAACTAAAATAGCATCATCGGGGAAAGAGGGACGGGATTGTGGCTATGACTAAAAACATAGACATCAACGAGGAAAAGAGGATGGATAAGGGCTATAACAAAACAAAAACAAACAAGAATAGCATCATCGAGGAAAGAGGGACGGGATTGTGGCTATGACTAAAAACATAGACATCAACGAGGAAAAGAGGATGGATAAGGCTATAACAAAACAAAACAAGAATAGCATCATCGGGGAAAGAGGGACGGGATTGTGGCTATGACTAAAAACATAGACATCAACGAGGAAAAGATGACGGATAAGGCTATAACAAAACAAAACAAACAAGAATAGCATCATCGGGGAAAGAGGGACGGGATTGTGGCTATGACTAAAACATAGATATCAACGAGGAAAGGAGGGCGGATAAGGCCTATAACAAAACAAAACAAACAAGAATAGCATCATCGGGGAAAGAGGGACGGGATTGTGGCTATGACTAAAAACATAGACATCAAAGAGGAAAAGAGGACGGATAAGGGCTATAACAAAACAAAAACAAAAAATAGAATCATCGAAGAAAGAGAGACGGGATTGTGGATATGACTAAAAACATAGACATCAACGAGGAAAAGAGGATGAATAAGGCTATAACAAAACAAAACAAGAATAGCATCATCGGGGAAAGAGAGACGGGATTGTGGCTATGACTAAAAACATAGACATCAACGAGGAAAAGATGACGGATAAGGGCTATAACAAAACAAAACAAGAATAGCATCATCGGGGAAAGAGGGACGGGATTGTGGCTATGACTAAAAACATAGACATCAACGAGGAAAAGAGGACGGATAAGGGCTATAACAAAACAAACAACACAAGAATAGCATCATCGGGGAAAGAGGGACGGGATTGTGGCTATGACTAAAAACATAGATATCAACGAGGGAAAGAGGACGGATAAGGGCTATAACAAAACAAAAAATAACTAGAATAGCATCATCGAGAAAGAGGGACGGGATTGAGGCTATGACTAAAAACATATACATCAACGAGGAAAAGAGGACGGATAAGGGCTATAACAAAACAAACTAGAGGCTCTAAAGAGCCTGTGTCGCTCGCCTTGGTCTATGTGAATATTAAACAATGGACACAGATGGATTCATGACAAAATTGTGTTTTGGTGATGGTGATGTGTTTGTAGATCTTACTTTACTAAACATTCTTGCTGCTTACAATTATCTCTATCTATAACAGTACTTTCTGTGGAAAATGTTATTGAAAATCTTCAAATATTAAGAAAATTGTTAAAAAATTGACTATGAAGGGCAATTACTCCTTAGGGGGTCAATTGACTATTTTGGTAATAGTGACTTATTTTTAGCTCTTACTTTGCTGTACATTATTGCTGTTTACAGTTTATCTCTATCTATAATGATATTCAAGATAACAAAAAAACAGCAAAATTTCCTCAAAATTACCAATTCAGGGGCAGCAACTTACAACCGATTATCCGATTCATCTGAAAATTCCAGGGCAGATAGATCGTGACCTGATCAACAATATTACTTCCTGTCAGATTTGCTCTTAATGCTTTGGTTTTTGAGTTATAAGCCAAAAACTGCATTTTACCCCCATGTTCTATTTTTAGCCATGGCAGCCATCTTGGTTTGTTGGCCGAGTTACCGGACACATTTTTTTAACTAGATACCCCAATTATGGCAAAGTTTGGTTAAATTTGGCCCAGTAGTTTCAGAGGAGAAGATTTTTCTAAAAGATTACTAAGATTTACGAAAAATGGTTAAATATTGATTATAAAGGGCAATAACTCCTAAAATGGTCAACAGAAAATTTTGGTCAAGTTGACTTATTTGTAGATCTTACTTTGCTGAACATTATTGCTGTTTACAGTTTATCTCTATCTATAATAATATTCAAGATAATAACTAAAAACAGCAAAATTTCCTTAAAATTACCAATTCAGGGGCAGTAACCCAACAACGGAATGTCCGATTCATCTGAAAATTTCAGGGCAGATAGATCTTGACCTGATAAACAATTTTACTTCATGTCAGATTTGCTCTAAATGCTTTGGTTTTTGAGTTATAAGCCAAAAACTGCATTTTACCCCTATGTTCTATTTTTAGCCATGGCGGCCATCTTGGTTGGTTGGCCGGGTCACGCCACACATTTTTTAAACAAGATACCTCAAAAATGATTGTGGCCAAGTTTGGATTAATTTGTCCCAGTAGTTTCAGAGGAGAAGATTTTTGTAAAAGATAACTAAGATTTACGAAAAATGGTTAAAAATGAACTAAAAAGGGCCATTACTCCTAAAGGGGTCAACTGACCATTTCGGTCACGTTGACTTATTTGTAAATCTTACTTTGCTGAACATTATTGCTGTTTACAGTTTATCTCTATCTATAATAATATTCAAGATAATAACCAAAAATAGCAAAATTTCCTTAAAATTATCAGTTCAGGGGCAGCAACCCAACAACGGGTTGTCCGATTCATCTGAAAATTTCAGAGCACATAAATTTTGACCTGATAAACAATTTTACCCCGTCAGATTTGCTCTAAATGCTTTGGTTTTTGAGTTATAAGCCAAAAACTGCATTTTACCCCTATGTTCTATTTTTAGCCATGGCGGCCATCTTGGTTGGTTGGCCGGGTCACGCCACACATTTTTTAAACTAGATACCCCAATGATGATTGTGGCCAAGTCTGGTTTAATTTGGCCCAGTAGTTTCAGAGGAGAAGATTTTTGTAAAAGTTAACGACGACGGACGACAACGACGGACGACGGACGACGACGGACGACGGACGACGACGGACGACGGACGCAAAGTGATGGGAAAAGCTCACTTGGTCTTCGGGCCAGGTGAGCTAAAAATAACAAAAAATAGCATCATCGGGGAAAGAGGGACGGGATTGTGGCTATGACTAAAAACATAGACATCAACGAGAAAAAGGAGGGCGGATAAGGCCTATAACAAAACAAAACAAACAAGAATAGCATCATCGGGGAAAGAGGGACGGGATTGTGGCTATGACTAAAAACATAGACATCAACGAGGAAAAGAGGACTGATAGGGGCTATAACAAAACAAAAAATAACAAAGAATAGCCTCATCGAGAAAGAGGGACGGGATTGTGGCTATGACTAAAAATATAGACATCAACGAGGAAAAGAGGACGGATAAGGGCTATAACAAAACAAAACAAACAAGAATAGCATCATCGGGGAAAGAGGGACGGGATTGTGGCTATGACTAAAAACATAGACATCAACGAGGAAAGGAGGGCGGATAAGGCCTATAACAAAACAAAACAAACAAGAATAGCATCATCGGGGAAAGAGGGACGGGATTGTGGCTATGACTAAAAACATAGACATCAACGAGGAAAAGAGGGCGGATAAGGGCTATAACAAAACAAAAAATAACAAAGAATAGCCTCATCGAGAAAGAGGGACGGGATTGTGGCTATGACTAAAAACATAGACATCAACGAGGAAAAGAGGACGGATAAGGCCTATAACAAAACAAAACAAACAAGAATAGCATCATCGGGGAAAGAGGGACGGGATTGTGGCTATGACTAAAAACATAGAAATCAACGAGGAAAAGAGGGCGGATAAGGGCTATAACAAAACAAAAAATAACAAAGAATAGCCTCATCGAGAAAGAGGGGCGGGATTGTGGCTATGACTAAAAACATAGACATCAACGAGGAAAAGAGGACGGATAACGGCTATAACAAAACAAAACAAGAATAGCATCATCAGGGAAAGAGAGACGGCATTGTGGCTATGACTAAAAACATAGACATCAACGAGGAAAAGAGGATGGATAAGGGCTATAACAAAACAAAAAATAACAAAGAATAGCATCATCGAGGAAAGAGGGACGGGATTGTGGCTATGACTAAAAACATAGACATCAACGAGGAAAAGGGGATGGATAAGGTTTATAACAAAACAAAAAATAACTAGAATAGCATCATCGGGGAAAGAGAGACGGGATTGTGGCTATGACTAAAAACATAGACATCAACGAGGAAAGGAGGATGGATAAGGGCTAAAACAAAACAAAACAAGAATAGCATCATCGAGGAAAGAGGGACCGGATTGTGGCTATGACAAAAAACATAGACATCAACGAGGAAAAGAGGACGGATAAGGGCTATAACAAAACAAAACAAGAATAGCATCATCGGGGAAAGAGGGACCGGATTGTGGCTATGACAAAAAACATAGACATCAACGAGGAAAGGAGGACGGATAAGGGCTATAACAAAACAAAACAAACAAGAATAGCATCATCGAGGAAAGAGGGACGGGATTGTGGCTATGACTAAAAACATAGACATCAACGAGGAAAAGAGGACGGATAAGGGCTATAACAAAACAAAAAATAACTAAAATAGCATCATCGAGAAAGAGGGACGGGATTGAGGCTATGACTAAAAATATAGACATCAACGAGGAAAACAGGACGGATAAGGGCTATAACAAAACAAAACATAACAAAGAACAGCATCATCGGGGAAAGAGGGACGGGATTGTGGCTATGACTAAAAACATAGACATCAACGAGGAAAAGAGGACGGATAAGGGCTATAACAAAACAAAAAATAACAAAAAATAGCATCATCGAGAAAGAGGGACGGGATTGTGGCTATGACTAAAAATATAGACATCAACGAGGAAAAGAGGACGGATAAGGACTATAACAAAACAAAACAAACAAGAATAGCATCATCGGGGGAAGAGGGACGGGATTGTGGCTATGACTAAAAACATAGACATCAAAGAGGAAAAGAGGACGGATAAGGGCTATAACAAAACAAAAAATAACATAGAATAGCATCATCGAGAAAGAGGGACGGGATTGTGGCTATGACTAAAAACATAGACATCAACGAGGAAAAGAGGACGGATAAGGGCTATAACAAAACAAACAAAACAAGAATAGCATCATCGAGGAAAGAGGGACGGGATTGTGGCTATGACTAAAAACATAGACATCAACGAGGAAAAGAGGACGGATAAGGGCTATAACAAAACAAACAAAACAAGAATAGCATCATCGAGGAAAGAGGGACGGGATTGTGGCTATGACTAAAACATAGATATCAACGAGGAAAAGAGGACGGATAAGGGCTATAACAAAACAAAAGAAACAAGAATAGCATCATCGGGGAAAGAGGGACGGGATTGTGGCTATGTCTAAAAACATAGATATCAACGAGGAAAAGAGGACGGATAAGGGCTATAACAAAACAAAAGAAACAAGAATAGCATCATCGAGGAAAGTGGGACGGGATTGTGGCTATGACTAAAAACATAGATATCAACGAGGAAAAGAGGACGGATAAGGGCTATAACAAAACAAAAGAAACAAGAATAGCATCATCGGGGAAAGAGGGACGGGATTGTGGCTATGACTAAAACATAGATATCAACGAGGAAAAGAGGACGGATAAGGACGGATAAGGGCTATAACAAAACCAAATAAACAAGAATAGCATCATCGACGTATCTGTTGAAAAAAACATTTGTTGGTATCTGTCCACAAGTTTGATTGATGATTGAGTAGTGCTAGGTAACGTCCAGTGGCAAATATGTCATATTCACTAGATAGACCAATACGTATCTTTATTAAAAGTCTTTTGAATTAGTCCAGAGATTGGATTTTCCGTTTACATTTATCGTAAAAAAGTAAAACATCCGGTCTAGATAATTTTGTAGTAAATAAGAAAAGTTGGGAATGCATTAGTAAGATTTTCTTTCCAAAGTAGAAAATAATTATCATATGATTTTAACGTTATATCATAGCATGCAAAATATAATGGTGATTCATTGTTGTTTCTTATTTTTAAAGAATTTTGACATACACTTTAGATATCGTCTAATATTGTAAATGAGTTTTTTTATATAATGACATTTCATGTTCTATCTGTTTACATATCAATGCCTATTCCCTGTACACGATGTTGCTTGGTTTGCTCGCAATAACTTATTATTTTCTGTGCGATGCAATATTTTTGTTAAATAAAGATAATAATAACATTACAGACATCTCTTATCAAACACATCTAGCTATTCTACTGTATCATTGCAATGTAATGATATAAGTTTCACAAAAATATGACAAGAATTGTACAAATGACAGCGCTAACCAGACAGGACGGACGGACGCCCGGTATTTCCATATCCTCTCGCAGCAATGAGTTAAGACGAGTAATAAAAAAAAACCATTGGGAGGCTCAAATTCCAGGAAAGGATGGGTGTCACTTCGGTTCCTATATTCCAAAGTTCCATATACAGAAGTGCCGCTGTAATGGGTTTGTTTTTTAGATGTCAAATATAAGATTTGGTGTGAAACTTTTACATCAAATATTTCTGAATTTAATGATGGTAGTATTGTTCATAAAATTCTGTTGGAAATATAATGTATACTGGTGGGTATTTTGAAATTAAACGAAAATCTAACCAGTGTCGGATTCTAGTGGAATACACTGACATGCATACAGGAAAAATTTAATTTTCTGCATAAAAAAGTCCAAAATATTCTTCGAAATAGCACGATACAACCAGCTGGTTGACAAAGTATGAGACATTTTGTCTTGTTTCGTTTATGACCAAATTTTTCCTCAATTAACATTTTTCCCAACATTTCGATATAAATAAGGAAGTAAATATTTGTATGTCCAGAAAACCTAATAAATATAAAATATTTCCTAGGTCACATATTCATTTAGAATGTGAATACATTAAGTCACATAATTTTCAAATTTATACAAAATAGATGGTATCTTGTCTTTTTTTTGTGTGTTACCAAAACAAGTAGACTGAGGACATTCACCTGATATGTCTCCGAGAACAACAACCGTCCTCTATTTTTTTATGACCGCTAGGCCTGGTGTATTTAGAAAAATAAATATAAAATATGGGAACGACCATTTAACTTCAAAGGAGTTTTTTTTTTTTTTCTAAAATAATATTTTGATCCCCAATTTAACGAAAAAAATATTCTGGTCAAGAAGCTAACAAAAACAATTATTCTGAATGCTAATTCTACACATACCTAATATAGACAAAACGGTTGGTTAAAACTTTTTGAAATTTTTATATTTTTGTTAAAGGGTAAAAGAAAATACTTTGACAAAATTTTATGAAAATTAAACGGGTCAAATTAATTTTAGTGAAAGTGTTGGGTACCACCTTAATCGCATCGTAAATGAAAAAAAAAATGTTTGCAAAAAAAAAATCTAAGAAAAAATATTATCAGGACCAGATAGTTTAAACACATTTTCGTTGTCCAAAACAATGACAAAGGATCAGACACATTTGCTTTTTTTATTTTTAAGTCTCCTCCATTTGGACAAGTCAACCAATTTGGTTAAAATAGGAGAAAGACGCAAGCAACAAAATACTATACAGTTATAACCTTTTTTGTAAAGAGAAAAATTATATGATTTATACAGAAGGAATGTAGAGTGTCTGGTTATACTATTTCTGATTGGACTTTGTATGTAAAGATTAAGTGAGATGCCAAGAATTCTTCGATATCCTAAATGGCATAATTATAAAAAAACAGAGCAAACAATCTAAATGTCTGTTAATTTTTCAGATGCAAATATGTCAAATATTGGATAGTGCAATGGAGATATTTGTTATCTGTTTATTCATTCGTAATTCATTAGATATTATGGTCATCCGTGTTAACAGTACGTCAACACTTTGATTATCATAAATGCCTGACAATGTTATAATGTAACTTCAGCCGAAGGAGGAATAAATGTTGTGCAATAAGATTTTTTTATGATCCCTTTCATAATCGAAAACAATCGATAAGTTTTCCTCCCAATTTTATGGCACTCGATTTGTTGCGTTCGATGATAATCTATAATAATTTCTTACAGGAATGCTTTATGTCGAACACAATTATCAAAGGTATCGCAACAGAAAAGCAAAGTCATCTAAGAAAACTAAGGAGACTTTGTGAAAGTTAAAAGATACAGCAAGCCAAAAATAAACAATCATTTAAATAAAAGAACGAAATATTGTCATATTCCAGCAACCAAAAACACTGAGAGCCATTTGGCTAATTCCTCTTTACTGTTACGCAAGTATTTCTACCAAAGGTAACTTACAAAACAATCATACTGAAAAGTGTAATGTTTAGGTTTCTTCTATAACGATAATTGTCAATGATTCCAATAGTCATGCTATCGGAATGCTATTACGATAATTGTCAATGATTCCAATAGTCATGCTATCGGAATGCTATTACGATAATTGTCAATGATTCCAATAGTCATGCTATCGGAATGCTATTACGATAATTGTCAATGATTCTAATAGTCATGCTATCGGGATGATAAAGCATGTCTTTTGTAGTAGACTGTCATAAGTTAGGAGCCTCTAGCTTTTGTTATTAAAGTCTTTTTTTTTTCAAATTTGGGTTTAATTGTACGTTTCTGAGTTTGTGTGGCGTCCATTCAGCTGAATTAGAATATTATGATTGTTTAGGGGCCAGCTTAAGTAAGCCTCCTGGTTCGAGATTTTCTCAATCTGTTAAAGACCCATTGGTTGCCTTGTGCTGTTTTCCGCACTTTAGTCGGTTTTCTCGTCTCTTTCAGAAATAGGTTTAGAATGGGTTTCTCTTGTGTTCTATTGTTTCTGTTGATTTCAAACCAAGAAAAATAATATAATAAAACTTAGTACTTTATACCCCGATAAAAAAAACTTTAAGCTTGATAAATGTTTCTAAGCTTGTTTTTTTTATAAGTGCATTTTTTTTTTACAAAACCATTGCAGAAAATTGAAATATTGAAAAAGTAATAGTTTTATAACTTCCATTCTCAATTTTATTATAACTGGGTCAGTCTTTAGAACATTCCTTGTTGGTACATGTATGACTCTTATAAACATCAAGGAAACAGCAGATCAATAGATATGAAATATACATTTTGTTTGTAAAGTATTGAAATTTGCAGTGTCACCTATCAGTCTAGATATTTATGATATTGTTTTTTACGAAACGTACTTGTTGGCCGATTAAATCATGTCTGTTTACGTAAGTGTTAAATTATTGATGTGACCTCCTGTATATTGAATTTATATGCACCTAAACATGCATGTAGGCTAACAAATAAATTATCAAGGACCTATTGAAAATGATAGAATCCCGTCAAATGAAAAAGACATTTAGTCCGGGTTTTTTAATAAAAGATAATATGGTGAGATATGTATCTGAACCATTATTTGAGGGTCTCGAAGAGGTTTATATAATAGAGAACTCAATGATCGAAAAAAAGTAAAGAAAATGTACCAATGAGCAAACATTACGTTAAAAGAGAATAATAGGGTGAAAATGTTTACATGTATAAATGAGGAAAATAACAAAAAAATATGCATGTCATTTTCTAAAAGAATTTTGCAGAATACGCGGGTTTTTTATATAATGAAAAGAAATCCCCTTTATCTTTTAAATAATACAGAAGCTAACTTAAGGACCACACTTCAGATCCTCTTATCCGGTATTATAATCTGTCAAAATTTTAAAATGAATTCGGATATTTTTCCTTTTTTGGTTTTCATCATTATGTTTTAAATTAGTCATCATGTCATTGGTAATCATACTACATGTTTCATATCTTGGCGTTTTTCAATAAAAGCGTAACTTTCAGACCTAAAAAAATGGAAAATCAACTTGTCTAAAATTTAATTTCAAGAGTTATTTTGAATACCTCTATTATAGACCTGTTTGTAAACAAAAAGTGCAATCTTAAATATTCTTTAAAATGATATTATTTTCATAATTTGTGTACTGTTTTGTAGGTGACTTTTGTCCCCTACGAAACTTCTACTAAACACACATATTTTTTTACAATTTTAAAAGTTTCCTATAGACATTCCAGTTTGTTTACTTTAAATACTAGAAAAATCTCATTTTTTTCTGAATTGGAAAACCATTTTTATCGTTAAAGATTAGACAGTACTTCACATATGAAGGTACAACTCATGTTACGTAGTGGACATTTTGATGCGTTACGTAGTGGACAAAAAGTTTCGTAGTTGACATCAACCCTATTATATGTTAATAAAAACATAATAAAAATTACATGACACTAAAACCTCGGTCACACCTTACCGGATAGCTCGAACGGACGCCAAACGGATAACTTTTTTTCAATCCGTTCATGTCCGTTAGACGTCCGTTCTTATCCGTTAGACGTCCGTCCATATCCGTTGCATGTCCGTTAAGCGTACGTTTTATCCGTCGGCGTCCGTTCTGTCCGGTGGAAAATTTTGAGCATGTTCAAAACTTTGAACGGACGTCCAACGGATAAAATGTCCGTTGAACGTCCGTTAGGCGTCCGTTTTGTACGGTACTCGTCCGTTTCGTTTCCGTTTTGTATCCGTTACGTGTCCGTTATACATCCGTTGGAGGTCTGGAAGATAAATTCACCAACGGACTTCTACCGGACGTTTAACGGATAAAACGGATGTTGAACGGATGAGAAACAGACTTCTACCGGACGTATAACGGATAAAACGGATGATGAACGGATCTGAAACGGATAAATGCAAATTGAAAATTTCGCTTCAGAAATGCCAATTATTGGCATGTCAGATTTCTTAAGGTTCATGAATTCTTATTATTCATAATCGATCTTAGAGTATAGGCACGTCTTCACAATCAAGCAGTTCTTATTCAGGCCAGACACTGCCCTTTGGTGGAATTTTGAAGAATAAACCAAAACCAGTTACACAGAAACATTTTGAATATATATGCGATTTACATGTATTATTATTGTCGCCTTTTATTTTTTCGTATATCTTGTTCATCCGTTATATCCGGTACGCTTCCGTTAGGTGTCCGTTTTATGCGGTACTCGTCCGTTGGATGTACGTTCGACATCCGTTCTGTCCGGTACGTGTCCGTTTCTCGTACGTTGCATATCCGGTGTGTGTCCGTTATGCATCCGTTACACGTCCGTTTTATTCGGTCATTACATCAACGGACTCCCAACGGATAACAATTTTGTCAACGGACAACTTTTATTTTCATCCCTTAGGCGTCCGTTCGTGCTATCCGGTAAGGTGTGACCGAGGCTTAACCCTTGTTGTTTGTTTTGCACGAATATAATTGAAAAAAGATTAAAAAAAGACTGCATGGTAGTGGTAGTGTCCACTACGAAACGTTTTTCTCCCATACTTGTTTCGTAGGGGACATATTCGCATGTTTTATTCCCCCCTCCCCCTCCCCCCCACAATCCCTATATTGCAATAGTGACAAGACTGATTGTATTCATCAAAGCATTTATCAAGCTGTACACTGATATTTTTTTTCATAATTTTAAAACCAGATACTGAAGGAGATTTGACCCGTTTCGTAGTGGACATTAACAAAAATACGGTATCACTCTGGTCCATTTGATGTGCTCAATTTTTCTTACCAACAATTTAATTGCCGTTATAAAAGCATCACTTCTTTTGTAAGACCCTAATGTTTATATCTCTTGCAAACAAAAATTACATTGATTTTATAAAACTGTTTATTGGCAAATTTTAATGACTTCGTTTCGTAGTGGACATTTTGTGAGGGACACACCTTCTGAAATTAAAAATCCTATATTGAAAGCTGTTTATTAAAATATGTTAGCTCTGAACATACTTTTGAATTATTAAAGAACTTATGTAAAGTAAAAATAACATTTATTTCTTCATTTTTTTACGACATTTTAGAGTATGAATGTTGAACAGGCGGTCTAGGGACATGCCATTTTGGTTGTTTTGGACCATTCAGGAGTCAATATCTTATCAATCCCTCTAAAAATAAACTGTTTCTTTGCTTAAAAATGTTAAATCTAATTCAATGTACTGACTGCACAAAAAATTACTTGCAAAGATCAAACATATTTTTTTTTAAAGTGCCTGGGACAAGAAAATACGTTTTTATTGAAAAACGCCCATCTACTTAGTTTTATATCAATGTTCAAGTTGAAGTCATTTCCCTGAAAGAGGAAAAGTTTAAAATAAGTTAATGTCCTGTTCGTTGATATGATCTTACAAGAGAAGATAATCCATAGTCACTTATCTTTATATATACTGCCATTTTAAATGAGTATTTTACAAGGCTCTCAAAATTTAAAACATAAATATACCATCGAAATTATAATATGCAGTTTGTACTTTCATAACTTCAGAAAAAATGCATTAAACTGGTTACTTACTTAAACTAATATGAATCGATGCACTGTCTCTACATTTTGAACTTTAGAAAACAAAAGATTCATTTTTCAGGTATCGATATTAAGAAAAAAGTAAACAAGATTCAGCACCTGGAAGTGTTCTTTATCATTGTACCCTAAATGTTAGTATGAGTCTGAAATAATGTCTAAAGTTACAGCTCAAAATACGGAGAGGGAGAGAGAGAAAGATTGAGATGATCCAATCATATATTTGTGTAAGGCGACATAACTCTTAATTCATTTCGTGGTATTTCGCTTTATAAAATAATATTTTTTTTGATATATACATTATTGTACTTTTCACAGGTCTTTCTCGGGAGTTTTCTCAATGAATTTAGTATGCTAAAAATATTTTTCCCTTGAACTAAACCAATCCACAAAACAATCGATTACACGTCAAATATAGCCATACCTTTATCACTAATGGGATGAATCCGCTCACATATACGTTTTTAGTGAATATTGTACCTATAAAATTCAAAATGTAGGAACAGCCAGAATTAACCCCCAGAATTTGTATGTAAACAATAAGATTATGTAGGATTATGTTGTAACAACATTAAACTAATGAACCAGGTAAATCTTGTCAAAAATCAAGACAATAATACTTTCTTGATTAAAACATATTTCATAAACTAATTAAAAAGCTAATTTTTGGTAAATAATATTCAAAAACACAAAATGAATTTATAGGCTCAATATTATTCACAAGCATTTGAAATTATTTAGGTGAAATAAACATGAACATATAAAAGTAAATGATATCAATTGAAATATGAATATAACAAAATTGTGGTAAGTTTTCTTTGAAACAAAGCACAAATTTTGATACATATTCACTGAAATAAAGCATCAAAAGTACACTAAATTGACATTAAAGCAGAGCACTTGTACAGTAATAAATATTATTGAATTAAACACACAAGAGAATACAAAGTCTGAATCAATATTAAGTAGATGAGCAGCAGCATCTATATATTACATTGGTGCAAGTTCATCATTCTATAACCTTGTTTTCGGTGTTTGAACACAAAAATAACAAAATGTGGCATGATTCCATATGTGACAACTCTCCACAAGAGACCAAAATGACAAAAAAAAAAATAACAACTATAGGTCACCGGATGTCCTTAAACAATGAGCAAAGCCCATACCGCATAGTCAGCTATAAAAGGCTTGAAATGACAAATTTAAAACAATCCAAACGAGAAAACTAATGGCCTAGTTTTTGTACAAAATAATGGGGGTGGAAATGTTACACAGCAACAAACGGTAACCCGGCACTGAATACGACAATTTGGTCAGATCTGAGAGTACTCGGAGTTACTGACAGCAAGCTCAAAGCCAATAACAATTAATAAAAAAACATACATGCATCTCAGACTAAAATATAAAGCTGTATACATCCAATATGGATTTAGAAAAAAAATACGTCACAAAGCCTGTCATACATTTCCCTGTATCTTTTCTTGGAACATGTGTACCGCCAGTTCTGCATTGCTAAGTGTGAGAGCACGGAAGGCTTCTTCTTGTCACAACAACTTGATCATGCTGAAGATGTTTGGGTGTTGTGCATTGACTAACTTAGTTTCTATGTCAACCTTCTAAATGATTTGTTAGTTTTTGTTAGTTTAGTTCAGTGAAATCAATCAAATCTTTAAATCTTCAGTTGGGTACTATTAAATGTTTTAACTACCGTTTCTTTTAAACATTTTTTTTTATAGATTTTTAAATGCTTATAAATAGAATTTTTCTTTAAGAAAAATATTTCCAAAATACTGGTTGCTTTAAAAACCTTTTCTTTTAAATGATTTTATTTTCAAAAACTTCTATATTAGTAACACTTAATTAAAATACTTGACATATGTTTACCAACTACCAAAAAAATAAAAAAAAAGATTACATAAATTTCATATAAATAATTATTTTTATTTAATTTTCTCAGGTATATTTTCCAAGTACCTAATTAGAGACTAATGAATAAAACAACAATTTCTGTTTCTCCCGCATGCTAACTTCTACACTGTTTATATTAGTGCATTTGATTCTAATAGGATAACAATCTAATAAAATCATTACTGTTTCTATAAGATCTTAAACAAAATATCGTATAGTCAGCAATCTCAAGATGTGTCGTGTGTACTATTGTTTGTCTGTTTGTCATTTTCATTTTTAGCCATTGCGTTGTCAGTTTATTTTCGATTTATGAGCTTGACTGTCCCTCTGGTAACTTTCGTCCCTCTTTTATTACAGGACAGAAAAACAATGATATTTTAAAACTAATACCGAAAATTTAGGTACACGACTGAAGAGGTAAATTTACTAACTGAACAATTTATTCAATTCATTTATATTAAATGAATAATGGTATGTCGCTAATATTAATAACAATGCTACAACTTTAATAAAATAACAAAGTTCCTATTTCTCCACTTTATCTAACAAAAGGCAATACAAATTTTGACGGGACGTATTATGGTTTAAAAATGTCCGTCTGTCCGTCGTAAACAAGGTACAGCATTTTATCCAAATTTCATTAAACTTAACATGATTGGTTTTTCATGATGGTCAAACGATCTGTTTACCTTTTGGTGAACTCTTTGAGTTACAGGACTTTGCAACTAAACGATTTATGATTATTGATTAACACTTTACACACTTCTTAGTTATATTAATCTGAAGATCTGTTACTGTATACTTTTTGGATTACTTCAAAATTTTATTTCAGAGTTATTGAGTTTATAAAAAAAAAAAAAAAAACGTTTCACATGTCACGCCGTATCTCAGAAACTATTTATAAATATTACATGAACTAGAGAAATGACGGAATGACAGCCAATACAATGCAATTTCTAATTAATATCATTAATATTTCCAAATGGCATAACTCTTTTAAAGAATAGTTGACATGCACTGATTTTCAAACGTGTCCATACGATATCAGTTTTATAGAAATTTGGCAAGATTTGGACACTTGAAAAATCTAATTAACCAGAAGAACAGAGAGAGGAATGTGCGATATCTTATGTGCCTCGCAATGCATCGCGTTGTGGTGAAAATATATATATATAGTTATTTACCAATACAATTACGCTATGAGAGTAGTATTTGGATTTTAATCGCAGCTTGCCACCTTCTCCCCCTCTCCCCCCAAAAACAGCATTAAAATCTGAGGAGAAAGTATATTACAATTGTACATGATTATAAAAGTGACTTGCTTTGAAATCATAATTTAGGTGGGAATAGTGTGGAAAGTTGGTAGAGAAACAAAAACAAACCCAAAGCTCGGGGTTGGGGGAGTTGGTAAAGGTAATATGTCCAGTTCTCTCGCTATTAATTCAATCGTTTTTGCCAAATCAAAAATATCAAAATTATGGTATAGTTTCTGTCTGGACAAAAGCATCCTTTAGCAAATTGAAGATTCTCTTTTATAAGATTTTGTTTTTGTTTTCTGACAACATAAAAAAGAAGATGTGGTAAAATTGCCAATGAGACAAATATCAGGCACAAGAGACAAACATGACACAGAAATTGACAACTATAGGTCACCGTACTGTCTTCAACAATGAACAAAGCCGATACCACATAGTCAGCTATAAAAGGCCCCGAGGTGACAATGTAAAACAATTCAAACGAAAAAACTAACGCCTAATTCATGCACAAAAAAAGGAGTTCCGTTTGCAGGAAAAGACCTCATGTCAGTAACCTTGTTGTGATCCAGTGGAAATAAGTGTATATCAGTGAACTTTAAAACTGTTAACAAGCCTCCACATTTTATTCAATTGTAATCATTGACCCGAATAAAAGTTTAATTTTTATGAATAAGTGTGAAATTCTAAAACGTGAAAAGGATTTTAAGTAGTATTGTAATTATCAAACAAGAAAATGCCAAAGAGTTACGATTATCATCCCGAATTTTTCAACGGCAATTTTCAAAGCGCTTAGACAGTTCCAGTGCACCGTTGCAATTCAAATATGATGTAATGGTATAGAAACACATTGCAGCTGAGTAACTATTGACAAAAAAATGCTACATTTGAGAAAAATAACTGTAAAGATTTTACCTATATCTGCCGTCGCCATTGGGATAGTCGTAATACCAGTTACGGTTATCAGTTTAATACCAGTGGTAGATACAAATATTCTGTTTTACAAACGTAAAAACTACATATTTTTAGTACAGAAATAGTACCTATGAAAAAGTAGCTGTGTAGTTAATTGCCAGTGAGAAAATATTCACTCTAGTTTAAATAAAGTGGACGTTAGTATTTATAGGCAGCCGTACGGTCTTCAACAATTAGAAATTATCATACCGTATAGTCGGCTACAAAAAGGCTCCGACATGAAAATATAAAACAATTTAATTTAGAACACTACCGGCTTTATTTATTAGAATTTTTTTTGCGAAAAACAAACATAACAGAAATGAATCAACAAAAACCACTAAACTACCCGCTCCTGCCTTTGGAAAGGCACATAAAAAATCCTGCGGTGTTAAACATGCTTGTGAGCGCTCAATCCTCGTTTGCTAAAGACTGCATAATTATATAGGCTTCTCATGAAGAATGAAAAAAGCCTTCACTTTTCCTAACTTACTGTTGCGTGTAATAAAGATGACGTCTTTTCACTTAAAATTTAGATTAAGTGGGTATGTTGAACGCATGTAGTCAGGATACTAAGTCTGTTTCAAAATCTGATTGGTCTGCTTCACATCTTGACTATGTCAAAAGCAAACTTGATAACGAGTCATGGTTGATAATAGAGAAATATCCTTTGACATTTCAAACTTTCCACTGATATGTCGCAAAATTCGAGCAGCGCTGACATATTGAGTATATATTATATCTTCCATTTGTTATGGTAGTCAAGAGCTGGTGTTTTCTATAATGGAATCTTTGATAGAGGGTTGTTCTTTATAAGTAAGATATTGACCTTACGTTTCAAAATGGTAAAATTAACCTTATCACTAAGAAATGTATACGGTCGCCATCATGATTTGGTTAAAACAGGATGTTGGAATGCTCGATTTCAGATAAGAAAGTTATACTGTACTAGATAGATAATTATAACATCAGTCTGTATGTCAAACAGTTGTGTCCACTGCTCTCTGAAGTTGGTGTCAAATTTGAGTATTGTGTTGTCATTGTATGTTCAGATTGCGTTACACATAATGTCTGTATATTTCCTGTTAGCTGATATAACGCAGGATTATTCATAACACTTGCATATGACGGGGGCAGGGTCGAACTATTTTCGTTTCCATTTTCTAGTGCAGATGGTTCACAAGTGACTGTTTCATTTACTTGACTCTCGTTAAGTTGTGCATGTGGCTGTATATCTGTAAACATAGGGAAAACATAAGTTCTTTAATTGTTTTTATTATCTTTTATCGAAAAGATTTTAGATAGTGTTTGATTTTATCGTCCTCCAAAATATAGTTGATTTTCAACTTTTAACTGAAAGGTTTGCATTGTTTGTCAAAAAATGGGGTTCTTTGTTTGGCATCATATAGTCTCATTTTAAGAAGTTACAATGGTTGAATAAAAAAACGACACAAAAAATGAAAACACGTTGTAAATTGCAACTTCTTAAGTGTTGCAAAAAGGCAAGAAGATACCTTGATAATAAGATTAAATAAGCAAATAAGAAAATAGAAAGTATATGCGTGAAAATTGGACACTTTTCATTTGCAAAACACTAATTTGCAAATCCGTGCCGCCATTCCTTAGAGCCACAGTGTCATGTACATAACCAATATGTACAGAAATACATGGGATTCAATAAATTCATTACTTATTTTGCTGTAATCAATTATGTTTTGCAATTTGATTACGAAAACATGGAATTTTGAAAATCCCATTGAACAGGGCAAAATCCCATTGGATTGACCATTATCCCATGTTCTTTTTAATTTTATGGGATGATTTATTGCCTTTAAACATCAATTAGATTAATTATAGTGTTTTTGGTGTGTAGATATCAATCTTCTAGTATTGATGAATAAGTCAAAAAAAGATATATTTGACTTTACCGCAATCACTTCATCTGATCCCCGAGTGTACCTACCGTACAAGACTTATCATTCAACGGGTTTGTAGTACAGTGGAGATCACTTCTAACCTCTCATTAAATCTGTCAGGAGAACTGTTCTAGAACAGTACGTAGAACTGTCAGCCTGACACCTTTTAGTCAGTTCTAGGTTAGAACTGTTCTAGCTAGAACTGATTTGGTCAGTTCTACCTAGAACTGATTTGGACAGTTCTACCTAGAACTGATCCTGACAGTTCTACCCTAGAACTGATCCTGACAGTTCTAGCTAGAACTGACCAGATATTTGGTCAGTTCTACTTCTAGAACAGTTCTACGGTTAGAATTGATTTCTAATTCTACGGCTAGAATTGATTTTTATAAATTCTACGGCCAGAATTGATTTATAAATTCTACGGCTAAAATTGATTTATAAATTCTACCGCTAAAATTGATTTATAAATTCTACGGCTAAAATTGATTTTTATAAATTTTACGGCCAGAATTGATTTATAAATTCTACGGCTAAAATTGATTTATAAATTCTGCGGCTAAAATTGATTTATAAATACTACGGCTAGAGTTGATTTATCAGTTTTAAGAACACTTTGCCTTAATATAAAGGGTTGGGTAAAAAAGCGATTTAAATTATATAGAGTTTGCTATTTTGCCGGTTTTATTTCAGATTTATAATCGGCAAGACTTAGGCAGCAACCATTTGATTTTCTGGGGGGAGGGGGCTATGGTTTTTTTTGGAAAAAAAGTTTGTTTCCAATTTTTGGTGAAAAAAATAATTTGTTTGGACCCTGAGAAAAAAAATTGTTTGTTTCATCCTCAGCTGCCACTATATGTAATGCTAAAATTGAAAGAAAAAAATTGATTTCGGTTTGTCGCTCAAAAAATAGATTGTTCTTCGCCGAAGTCGAAAAAAAAAAGTTTGTACAGAAAAAAAAACCCCATAGCCCCCCCCCAGAAAATCAAATGGTTGCTGCCTTAGAGAACATGTTTAACCTGTTAACCCCGCCATATTCTGCATGTATGTGCCTGTTCCAAGTCAGGAGCATGTAATTCAGTGATTTTCTTTTGTTGATGTGTTACATAAATTTTTGTTTTTCTCTCAATTTTTGTACATAAATTAGGCCGTTAGTATTAGGGGGGGGGCATTATTATTTGAATTGTTTTACATTTGTAATTCCGGGAGTCAGGATGGCTCATTATCACATAACAAAATTATCAGACCTCAATAACCAATATAATATCTGTTTACGAGTAGTTTTCATACCTCGGACGACCTGTTTAACAAAAATCTTTTGACCGCATCAATCTAAACTGCCTTTATTTGCTTTTTCTTTCTGCAAATCTATATAGGTGCACAGTACTTCAGTTTTAATTTTAGGTCTAGAGGAACTGTAATATACAAGTAACAGCAATTTTGGGAAAAAAATGTAATTGTTCACATCAATTTATAGTGCCAGCATGCAGGGGCAGCTAGCTCCAGGCTGGGGGTCCAACTATATGCTCCCATTCATATGCATTGATGTTAAAAAAAAAAGTGGGGTTCCAACCCCTGGACCCCCTCCCCTTGATCCTCCAATGAGCATGTCCTTGTTTTATTCAAAATATTGAATCATAAACAAATATCAGTAGTTTTTATACTTCAGACTGAGTCGTGTAATAAAATCTTTTGACTGCATCAACCAAAACTTACTATATTTGCTTTTTATTATGTAAATCTATATAGCTGCACAGCAATTCAGTTATAATTTTAGTTCGAGAGGGACTGTAGTATATAAATAACTGCAATATTGGAAATCAATGACCACAAATTTTTTTTCCGCATTAATTGAGGGTGCCAGCATTTCCTATTTTTATTCAAAATATCGCATCAGAAACAAATATCAGTAGTTTTCATACCTCAGACTGACTCATGTTACAAAATTATTTGTCTGTATCAATCAAAACTGACCATATTTGACAGCATCAACCAAAACTGACCATATTTGACCACATCAACCAAAACTGACCATATTTGCTCTTTTTTATACAACTCTTATAGTCGCATAGTAAATCTGTAATATTTTTATGTAAGAATGGAGTGTATTATCATTATAATACAAATGATCTATATTATAGGGTTATTGCATGAATATTGGGGAATATTGTTCCGAGTAGAATTTTATATTGCGCGTGCTTATATTTTTATATCAGGATGGATTGTTCAATATAAACATGATAAAGGAAAGCAACATTGGAAAACAAAATTATGCTCACATCAGTTTAAAGTGCCAGCATGTCCTCTTTTTAATCAAAATTTTGAATCGTAAACTAATTTCAGTAGTTTTGATATCTCAAACTGACTCATGGATATAACAAAATTATTTGTCCGCATCAACCAAAACCATGAAAACTGACCATATTTGACCGCATCAACCAAAACTGACCATATGTGACAGCATCAACCAAAACTGACCATATTTACACTTTATAATGTAAATCTTAATATATATATATATATATATATATAGCCGCATAGTAAATCACTTATACGTGTAGTTACATATCACGATGGATTGTATAATTCAAATGACAGCAATATTGTAACACATTGGCTAAAAAAAAAAATTTCTCATCAATTTAGAGTACCAGCAATTTTCTGCAAGTCCTCTTTTTATTCAAAATATTGAATTGTAAACAAATTTCAGTAGTTTCGATATACATGTATCAGACTGAGTCGTTTTAATAAAAATTATTTGACCATATCAACCAAAACTGAACTTATTTACACTTATCATGTAAATATATATATGGCCTCATTGTAAACCAATAATATTTCTATGTCAGGACGGATCGTATGATAAAAATGACACCAACTTTGGAACACAATACACCTATATTGCTAATCCTGGCTGACCCGGCCTCATGAACTTTTGAAGCATACAACAATCACTTTTCCATTGTGGCGTCAGATATTTTGTTTTATGATGTCAAATTTTTACGGGAACCTGTGCGATATCCAGTAATGGCAGACAAATAGCGGTAAGGTGTATTTATACCATATCTAAAAATTTAGCGCACCCTTATTTTCTCTCTGTATCCATAATAATGAACCGTCACTAAAGTGACTTTTTAAGTCAGTTAGTTTGTGATGTTTTTTTTTTTAAACAAAACTATTTTACGGCATCATCCAACACTCACATGACTGATTCATATACTTTATTTTAAAATAAAAAGTACATGTATGGGAAGATCTCTTCTTGGAATAGTATACTGTTAATATAATTTGAAGACAAATGGAAGAAGGCAAAGAAAAATGCATGATTTTGTTTGTAGCCGAACGTCCAGTGTCAAATGCTTCATTCATGTTCAGATGAGTATATTTTTTCTGAGTTTCAGACTCCCAGATATCATTTATAATCGTTATGGATAAGTCTGGCTAAATTGACGAGATGGTGCAAATGTATATAGTTTTTTTACGTTATAATACAACACTTTTATCATTAATATCCCATAATTCATCCACTGTACAATTTTCGTATGAACATTTGTCAAAACAGAATCTTAAATGAATGTAAATCCAAGGCAAACAAGGTAAATTACGATTAAAATTCCATGAATTAAATGCAGAGATATATTTATGACATGTATGAAGAGACTGTTAAAAACGGGGAACGAAGAAACGTAAACAATGATGTTTCCTATGCAATCTTATAAAAATATTTCTCCGATGAGTTGGATAACCTCCTATTCACTTCGATATTTGTACATGTAACGTATGATCAGAAAGAAATATAGAAAATCTGCTATTATATAGCAAAGTAATTGGAAGTGATTTATTTCTTCTAAATTCTAAAGTGACCTTACTGCAGTGACGTCAGTTTAGAACTGTTCTACAGTCCTGACTGATTTAGTCAGTTCTGCTGACAGTTCTACGGTTAGAACTGATTTGGACAGTTCTACCTAGAACTGATTTAGACAGTTCTACCCTAGAACTGATCCTGACAGTTCTACCTAGAACTGATTTAGTCAGTTCTACCTAGAACTGATTCTGACAGTTCTACTTAGAACTGTTCTAGGGTAGAACTGTTCTAGGTAGAACTGTTCTAGGACAGGTTAGAACAGTTCTATGACAGTTCTCCTGACAGTTCTAATGAGAGGTTAGAAGTGATCTGCACTGTACTTTTATGAACAGGATATTCATATCCTTCTGGAGCATCTGAGATAACCACGGGTCGTTGTTGATGGTCTTTGTATTTCCTAGTTCTGGAGCATCTGAGATAACCACGGGTCGTTGTTGATGGTCTTTGTATTTCCTAGTTCTGTAGCATCTGAGATAACCACGAGTTGTGTTGATGGTCTTTGTATTGCCTAGTTCTGGAGCATCTGAGATAACCACGGGTCGTTGTTGATGGTCTTTGTATTTCCTAGGTCTGGAGCATCTGAGATAACCACGGGTCGTTGTTGATGGTCTTTGTATTTCCTAGTTCTGGAGCATCTGAGATAACCACGGGTTGTTGTTGATGGTCTTTGTATTTCCTAGTTCAGGAGCATCTGAGATAACCACGGGTCGTTGTTGATGGTCTTTGTATTTCCTAGTTCAGGAGCATCTGAGATAACCACGGGTTGTTGTTGATGGTCTTTGTATTTCCTAGTTCAGGAGCATCTGAGATAACCACGGGTCGTTGTTGATGGTCTTTGTATTTCCTAGTTCAGGAGCATCTGAGATAACCACGGGTCGTTGTTAATGGTCTTTGTTTTTCCTAGTATTTAGTTTCCTACGTTATGTTTTGTTGACTGATGTTTGTCTTTTGTTTGTTTTATCGTTTTTTATCATGGTGTTGTCAGTTTCTACGAATGAGTTTGAATGTCCCTTAGGTATATTTTGCCTCTCGTTTATTAGTTTGGAGAGGCAATGCATCAGTTAAAAATAGTCTTTTCATAGTGTGAAATTAGGAATACCTGTCAAAAACAAATACTAACTTCATTAAAATTTTGTTCTTGCCAGGAAAGAGAAAAAAAACTCGATTATTACAAAGGCTCAAACATTTAAGGATTTTTTGTACAATAGTCTATTATATGTCTTTATAATTCATGTATTGTCACGATGAGGCAGTACATAATTGCGTATTTATATATATATATATATTCATATTGAAAAGAAAGGAATAAACCTTTGGTTTCAATAAACTTACGTGTACGATTTGACGCACTGGTGTACGACACTGTTGTTCTACGATTTGTTGTTGTTGTAACTTGTCCTCCATATGCAGTTTTACGGTTTGCCTTACAAACACAGACAGTTACAGTTATAAACATCAACAAGCCTGTTAAACAGCCTATCACAATTCCCGCCATCGCTTCTATAGATCTGAGTAAAACAAGAATGTATTAATATTGTAGGATATATTGTTTTAGCTTTTCAACTGTATTTCTTTCAAAATTACGTTTACTTTCAAAAAAGCTGATTTGTAGTCGACATAAGGAAAACAAGATTAATTACATGTATGTTGCCTAAATTCAAGATGCTTTTATGTTGTTTTAGATACCAAATTCGGCTAATGATATATGGATATGGTGTATCATATAAACTTTTGACGGTATTTGTGCAACTCAATGATTCTTTTTGTTGTTTGATTTATTTGATATGTGTGATACTGTATGTCAATACTGAGACTCAAATTGACATATACAGGTCGATTTTCCGTGATAGCTTATATAGATCCACCTTCACCATTTCAGCTTTCATACTAATTGATTTATTCGTATTTAAATCTGGTATACAACAAGTAAATCATAATTCTTTGAACAATTTAAGAATGCAGTTAGTTATCAAAAGAATCTATCATTTGCATGGCCCTATGAATAACATCCATGTATAAATGAGGGTGTGACATCCAGTTTCAAATAAGAATTCTACTGGTTTTTTTTTTTTTGTGTGTGAGTTCTTCCTCAATCTGAGTCTTCAATGCTGTGTTTTGAATACTGTAATTTGTCTTTTGGTCGTATTTTGGAACTTTTGCCATGACATTATCAGTTTGTTTTCGAATAATGAGTTTTATATTCCATTGGTCAAACTGCAAACCCAAGTAGCTGTATTTATGAAAGAATTAACTAATGGTTTTTTGTAATTTGGCGTAAGGCCTGACTAAGTTCATTCAAAACAAATATGCAGCGAACTCGTTGAATCGATAAACCAAATGTAATGTATACGGATTAAGAAGAGATGAATCTATATAACCTAAAAGATGACCACATAGTGCTAGATATACATTTATCAATTTAGTTAAACCTTCACAGCTTGTAAATGTCGGCTATACCTACTGGATGAACTTGCGTTTCATTTCATTTCTATTCACTTCATTGTAGATTTTCCCCCTTGCCGGTCATACCAGCCAGGAAAGGCAAAATATAACAAAAGGTAATTCAAACTCACTAGTTGAAAGCAAAGTGATATTCTAAATTAAATGCAATTAGTTTTTAACGATAATTTTCATTGGACGTTGACAAATATTTTGAGGGGTTAGATCCCACGTTGAGAATTCAGTTTTACAAATTTTTTTTTGCAATACAAGTTTATTTAATTGTACTCTCAACAAGAGGTTTTTATCCTTCAGTTGGCTGAAAACTAATTATGTGAAATAAAACATGCATACGAAAATCAATCGGTCAGTATAATACTGCATATGCAGAAAAATCTAACACCATTAAAATCGAAAATTATTTTTCTATAAAGCATGACTTACATTGCGTTGCTTTGATAATCGTCATAAAGGTGAGTTGTGTAGTCCGTCTCTGGGGATGAACAGCATGGATTGTACACATTAATATGCCTGCAGCAACCAAGATAGCAGAACCTTTCATTACTATAACCATAGTGACTAATTGTGTATTTACAGTAAGACGATAATTTCCTTGTTTCTAAAGAAAAAAGAAAAATTAATATATTTTAATGTGTTTTAAAACTAATTATCTCCAATATTAGCATAACAATACAACAATCAAGAAAAAGTAAATAAAAACAGACAATGTCATGGCCAAACAAAACATAAACCACAACATAGACACCTCCGTCTAAGAGACTATGCCATGTGGTCTCTGGTAGAGAGTAGTCTCATTGGCAATCATACAGCATCTTCTTATAGTTATATGCACAGATAACATTTCAACGAGCTTTCATACACGGTTTATTTGTATAAAACGCAGTTTTAATACCGGCTCAAATCAACCATTTTGTTTTAAAGCCTTAAAAATGTTGGTACAGCCGAAAAAATGTAACAACTGGTTACTCTCATTAGATAGATAAGCCGAAACTTCTCAAAAGATTCAAGCAAAAAATATAATAGCATCTTAAAAGGTGGATATAAGGTATGTGTTTTGTTTTGTTACGTTTGATGCTAGTGCGGAAAAACATCACCAGTGCAAACAAATAATTTGCGAGTGTATAATTTTAATGTTACCTGTAAGTAAAACAGTAAACTGAACTCCAAGGACATATATGACTTTGTTCGCCATCTTCTATAAATGTAGATGCATACCGGTACCGGATCAATACTAATTCAGGTATTTAGAAGGGTATTTTGTAATAAAATAACCGTCGTGAAAATGATGTCATTTTCAATATAAATAATGCATTTAAATCTTTACAAGGATACACACATTACATCTTTCAAAACTTTTCAGTTCGGATGTACTCTTAAAAACTAATCGATTCTATTATTAATGACTATGACTGTATTTTTTTTAAATATAAAATCACATACAATTTCTTATAGTTTCTTGATTATTCATTCCAAAGAATTAGTAAACTGACATTGAACCATCTCATTTCTCCTTTCGATGATAAATCCTTGTTTTTGGTGAGATTCTTGTTGCATAGTCTTTAATTATTTATTTTTGTATTGTTATTTTTCCTCTGATCGTTTTTGCTGCTGAGGAAAAAGTAGTTCCAGTCTAATCCGCAGCAAAGAACCGAAAGCATCCGAAGGGCCGATGGCAGTGTTTGTAGAGAAAGGGAAGTTTGATTTTTTTGATGTCATGTTTTGAATTCCCGCATCTGCGCAGAAATCTACAATGTACTTCCTTTTTTCGGTCTCGTTTGTATGAAACTTTGAGTAAAATACATAAGTGAACATTACATATATGTGAAGAAACTACAAAAGAGGAAACGTACACAAGTGTTTACAGTGTCATTTGGGACACTTACTAAAGACTAAAGACTATATGTTTATCAGTCTAGTATAAAATAGGAAGGAACGCAATACCAATTTCATTTTTAATAATTATTCCTTGATATGAAAAAACGTTACCCGATGATAGCGTTTCTTTGTTTACATTGCATGTGACGTCATAATTTAAATAACGTCACAACTAAAATCCCTAACAACAGAACCAAACTCTGAAACGTTACGGTATTTCCGTTTCTTTTTTTTAAACAAATATTTAAGGTGGTACCCAACACTTTAACTAAAATTTATTTGGCTCGTTTAATTTTTTTAAAAATTTTGACAAAGTATTTACTTTGACCCTTTTACAAAAATATAAAAATTTCAAAAAATTTGAACCAACCGTTTTATCAGAAAAATTACACTGGTTATATAGCAGTTTGACAAACACCAATTTTGATCATTGAGAAGCTTAATATTCCTTTTACAACACGAAATAATTAAAACGTTTAGCTGATTTTACAGAGTTATCTCCCTGTAGTGTTAGGTACCACCTTAAGTTACAAAAAAAAAAAAATCATACAGACTTCGTCCCCATTTACAGGTAATACCTGCCTCATAATATGAAGTATAACGAAATCAGAGTTCTACATTTGAATAAGATTTTTGTTTTTACCTCTATTATTATTACCAACGTCAACGTACGTTTGCAACAACTACAAGATCATACTAATATGAGGCAGGTATTACCTGTAAATGGGGACGAAGTCTGTATATATGAATTATTTTTTTTGTAACTTACAAATTTTCCCGATTTATTTTTTTTTATTTTTCTACTGTTATTGGGAACTTCGTCCTTATAATATGCAGTATAACGAAATCTGTGTTCTAGATTATCTACGATGATGGTTTACTGATAGATGGATCAACGACACACTACTTTAAACTTGTTGTTTTGTGTAATACCTCCGTTAGCATATGATCATGACACCCATTATGGGGAACTAAGTATGCCGACTGACATTTGAGGGTCTGTATCGTAGGTGTTGGATAATGGACCGCAAAACACTGTTTTACGACTTTGGTCCCGATAAAGTTTCCTGTCATCTTTATTACTATGTCCGAGACCCATCTACCAGTACTCCATCCTCGTGGTAAGCGGGCTGAAGGAAGTAGGCTGCAACCAAATAACAATTATAGTCATAAACGAAATCATTCCAGCAAAACCAAAATGATCTCCCCGTTCCAGTTTGACAACAACAAAATCATTTAAATGCTAACCAAACGCCTTCAGGCACTGAGTCGACCGTACGAAGCCAGTCAAGATCGTTAAATACTTCCATCATCAGCTACATTTCATACCGTAAGTTTGTTCTCTTTCATGAACAAATGACGAGAAGAGTGTACCATATATATAATAACGTCGGTACCATTGTTTGAAACTATTAGTCCCCGATGTTAGCATACACCCTGTAACCAGTGTGTTAGTATTATTAACAGTTATGTAATTCATTGTGTGTTTATATTTCCAGTAAATGAAATATAATAAATATAGGACATTTCGATAAAACTATGGGTGCATTTCTTTCTAACACAAACGATGCAAACGGCTAAGCGCGCACATGTTTTGATCATTTCTTTCAAACATACGTTTGCAAAGTTTACATAAACTTTGACAAACTTTGCAAACGCCAAAAATGCGTCTGCAGTTTGTCTTTTGTCGTTTGTTAGTACAAACGCTACATTTGTTTCTAACTTCAACCTGATTAAACGAAGCATTTGTGTCTACTTTGTAAAAATTCTGTTTACCAAAAAAATGTGCATGCATTAATTAAAGTTCAAACAGGGTCAGTTAAAACTTATTAAACGATGTATTTGTTTCTACTTTTGGAAAACAACAACAAACGCGACAAAACGTTTGCAAAATTTGGTTAGAAATAAATGCGGCCTAAGATTGAAAGTTCAACCGCAGTGGGATTTTTTTTTGTTGCGTTCTGTTATGGTCTTACGTACTTTTATGCTCTTAATTTTGATATTTTGGCATCCAACCTTGTGATCAATGTGGGTTGTTTTTAAAGTCAAATTGAGAAAAAAAAATCAGAAATGTGTCAAAGACACAACACCATGACCAAAGAGCCAAAAGTTATACGTTTGAGCACTCGGAAATCATAAATAAATATCACGTTATTTCTATAACCGTTGAAAGCTGTCCCTATAGACTTTCACTTAGTCAGAAAACAAGACAACATCTTCCGCATAAAGTAAGCTCCTGATATTAAAGTTTTTGTCATCAAGTTTGACATACAGAGTAGCATACAATTCTTAACTATTTCTATACAAACATGAAAACATGGTATGCATTTAACACACACTGTATTTAGGGGTTCGTTCACTTTAACGTATGACCTTTCTGTATTCCTCCTCATATGTTTACATTTGAAAATATTATTCAAAACTATATATTACATAACTGTTCATTTTTTATAACTTGATTTATGATAACATACACATATAAAAATATAACAAAATAAAATAATGATATACACAAATACAAATTTTTTGAAAAACTCTTTTGCCCAAACTCACTTTACAAAAGCATACATTTTTAAGAATAAATACTAATGCCATGAACTGTATCACATCATCGATTCTAAAATCATACAGAATTTTCTTTTAATATTCTACTCCAATTATCAATAATTATAATTAACAACATTTTATGACCGATATATTCTCAATATTTCAATTATTCTTTACAATTATTTTCAATGAAATATGTTACAATGTATAAATCTGGCCAGATGACAAGGAATATTTGTTTCATTTTTTATGAGTTGTTCCCTTCGTCTTTTTTAGTCTTCCCTTTTATAAATTAAAAAAATATCCCATTTTTAACATGCAAACCTAAATATTTGACAAAAGTAGACCCTTTCTAGTAAATAATCTTTCATTTTAATCTTAGCAAAGTTTTTCTTTCTAATCAATCTCATGCTTACTTCTATGAAAAAATATTTTGGGTTCAGGAGATTGAAAAAAATATTTAGCTGTCGAAAATAATGTTACATGTAACAATTTCCATATGGTATAATCTACTGTTTCAGAATCTAATGCATTCTTGGTAATATTTTCAAAAGCGTAAACCAAAACATTGTGATTCATTGGTTTAAAAAGTTCCAAACATTGGAAATAGAACCAATGACGCAACGTCCTTTTCATTTTGGTGTACAAACAATGGAGATACCCATAGTCCTTTAGATTACGAAAAGGCGAATTTGTAGGTATTTGTTAATTATATATATGACAAATGTCTATTTTATGTATTATTTTGCGTACATTTTACCAGCATTATCCTCGAAGATACTATCATTTCTCAGCAAACAATTCACGTTTTTTACAATAAAACATGATAACACCGAGTATGATACCTGATGATATGTTCTGAACTTTTAAAATCAATTACATGAGAATAAAATATAAGTGATTAACATCGTTGACCTCGAAGAGATCCGATTAAAAGAAGGATATGAGATTCATAATGCTGGTAAACACGGACTTGAACTAGAACATGAAAAAAACTATACCAAGTCGATTTAAACACAGCATTTTTTCCTTATTTAATTCTCTAAAAGATAAACATGTACATTGTCCAAGTTGTATGAAGTTATATGAAAGTTCTATTCAATTATAAAAAGAAGTCATAATTCGGTTACATGAAACCTTTTAGAGCATAATTAGGGTAATAATAGTTATCAAAGGTACCATATATATTAAAAATTCAGGAATTCATAGAGTAAGTTTAATCATTTTTCATTAAAGATTTTCTTTTTATGATGTTCATCTGTAGATATGATTTAATCACATAAGCGGTACTAATTGAAATGAAACATCAGTATGTATATTCAGCACTTGGTGCGGATGGCGTGTTACTTTCAGTTATCGTGCTGTAATGATGTTCACTGCTATCTGTATGTGGCGTCAAATCCGAATAATGTGTAGTTGTCTGGTCAGATTGCGTAGGATATGGTGATTGTACATTTGATGTTGTCTGATGTCCAGAATCATTCACAACACTTGTATATGAAGGGGGTGGGGCTGAATTATTTCCTTTGCTATATGCTGGCGTAGTTTGACCAACTGCAAAATCACCATTGACTTGGCCTCCGTAAGGCTGTGTATAAGGCTGTGTATAAGGCTGACCATAAGGCTGTCCATTTGGCTGTACATCTGTAAAGAAATCGACATTTAGAAATTAGTTCATAAGTTGTCGTCTTTTATTCAACAGTGACTTTAGTTGAAACCTATTTGATAACTATTTATTAAGTAAAATTGAGAATGTAAATTGGGAACGTGTCAAAGAAACAACAACCCGACCATGGAAAAGACAACAGCAGAAGGTAATCAATAGGTCTTCAATGCAGCGAGAAATTATCGCACCCGGAAGCGTCATTCAGCTGGCCCCTAAACAAATATATATACTAGTTCAGTGATAATGAACGCAATACTAAACTTAAATTATACACAAGAAACTATAATTAAAATTAATACAAGACAAACAAAGTCCAGAGGCTTACATTTGTTGTGTTGTATGCGTAATTGTCAGTTTATCATCACGTGACTTGTGTTGAGTTTTATACCGAATGGACAGTTTATACATGAGTAATGTTGGTGGACTTCGGCTGTTGTCTGCTCTTTTGTCCGGTTGTTGTCTCTTTGACACATTTCCTATTTCCATTCTCAATTTTATGTAATGTTGTATGCCTAATGGTCAGGTTATACTATGTTATGTGTTATGAGTAATGTTCAGTTTATACATGTGTAATATTGTATATGTAAAAATCAGTGTATACATGTGTAATGTTGTATGAGTAATGGTCAGTGTATACATGTATAATGTTGTATAAGTAATGGTAAGTTTATACATGTGTTATGGTGTATGAGTAATGGTCAGTTTGTACATGTGTAATGTCATATTTATAGTTGCCAGTTTATCGTCATGTGTAATCTTTTATGCGTGACAGTCAGTTTATACATGCATAATGTTGTATGAATGATGGTCAGTTTGTACATGTGTTATGGTGTGAGTAATGTTCAGTTTGTACATGTGTAATGTTATATTTATAATCGCCAGTTTATCGTCATGTGTAATCTTGTATGAGTAATAGTCAGTTTATACATGTATACTGTTGTATGAGTACTGGTCAGTTTATACATGTGTTATGGTGTATGAGTAATGGTCAGTTTGTACATGTGTAATGTTATATTTATAATCACCAGTTTATCGACATGTGTAATCTTGTATGAGTAATGGTCAGTTTATACATGTATAATGTTGTATGAGTAATGGTCAGTTTATACATGTGTTATGGTGTATGAGTAATGGTCAGTTTGTACATGTGTAATGTTATATTTATAATCGCCAGTTCATCGTCATGTGTAATCTTGTACGAGTAATAGTCAGTTTATACATGTATACTATTGTATGAGTAATGAAATTGAGAATGGAAATGTGCCAAAGAGACAACAACCCCGACCATAGAAAAAAATAACAGCAGAAGGTCACCAACAGGTCTTCAATGTAGCGAGAAAATCCGGAACCCGGAGGCGTCCTTCAGCTGGCCCCTAAACAAATTTATACTAGTTCAGTGATAATGAACGCCATAATAATTTCCAAATTGTACACAAGAAACTAAAATCAAAATAATTCAAGACTAACAAAGGCCAGAGGCTCCTGACTTGGAACAGGCGCAAAAATGCGGCGGGGTTAAACATGTTTGTGAGATCTCAACCCTCCCCTATACCTCTAGCCAATGTAGAAAAGTGATCGCATAACAATACGCACATTAAAATTCAGTTCAAGAGAAGTCCGAGTCTGATGTCAGAAGATGTAACCAAAGAAAATAAACAAAATGACAATAATATATAAATAACAACAGACTAATAGCAGTTAACTGACATGCCAGCTCCAGACTTCAATTAAATTGACTGAAAGATTATGATTTCATCATATGAATATCAGGCACAATCCTTCCCGTTAGGGGTTTAGTATCATACCATCATAACATATATGAGTAGAACATAACCCGTGTCATGCCAACAACTGGTTTTTGAATAAATGTGTTTAGTTCCGATGCAAAGACCCTATAAGGGAATCAATATTAACGCCAAAATATGCAATCTTTAATGACCTGACAACAGTATCGTAACTATATCCCTTCTTAATAAGTCTATTCAAAGGTTTTGTTAGTGTTTGAGGTGAATACTGACACCTTTGTGCTTTATTAAGAATATTTCCATAAAAAAATGGATGTGAAATACCTGAACGTATAAGAAGTCTGCATGTTGAGCTATATTTACGAATGATGTCCTTATACCGATGATAAAATTTAGTAAATGTTTTGACTAGTTTGTGATATCGAAAATCCTGGTGTAATATTTTTTCAGTAATACATAAATTTCTCTCGTTAAAATCTAAAACATTGTTACATACTCGAGCGAATCGCACAAGTTGAGATATATAAACACCGTAAGATGGTGACAAGGGAACGTCACCATCTAAAAGTGGATAATTAACGATAGGAAATGAAAAATCATCTCTTTTATCATAAATTTTAGTATTCAGCCTTCCGTTAGTGATATAGATATCAAGATTGGTCAGTTTATACATGTGTTATGGTGTATGAGTAATGGTCAGTTTATATATATATATATAATGTTTTATGAGTAATGATCAGTTTCTTTATGTGTAATTTTGTATTCCTAATGGTCCGTGTATACAAGTGTCATGTTGTATGAATTATGGTCAGATTACCTTAGCCCTATTTGGCACAACATTTTTGAAATTTGGGATCCTCAATGCTCTTAAACTTTGTACTTATTTGGCTTTATAACAATTTTAATCTGAGCGTCACTGATGAGTCTTATGTAGACGAAACGCGCGTCTAGCGTATTTAATTATAATCACGGTACCTTAAACTATTCTACATGTGTAATGCTGTATGAGAAATGGTTAGTTTCTACATGTGTTATGTTTCTTGCTTAATTGTCAGGTTATTCATGTGTAAGGCTGCATGATTAATGGTCACTTTATGCATGTGTAATGTTGTATGAGTGATGACATTATAGTCAGTAAATACATATGTGATGTTGTATGAGTAATGGCCAGTAAATACATGTGTGATTTTGTATGAGAAATGGACAGTAAATACATGTGTGATGTTGTTTGAGAAAAGCAAAATTCTCCTGCTGTTCCCTGTTTGTTAAAATTATCTCCAAAAGGGAGTGTTTAAATTTATCTTTTTTCAAGATAGAATGGTTGTATTGCAGAACGTTTTCATAACAAGTACTTGTATTTACGAGACTTGTCTTAACTCGTTTGAAAATAGCTCATCAAAGTCATTTTATCATACATGTAATTATGCCTTCACAGGAAACGGAAACGAAAATGTTTTTATAACTTACGCGCGACTGTCCCATTTGACGTACTGATGTACGACACCGTTGCGCCGGGATTAGTTACCACTTGTCCTCCATATGCAGTACTTCTGCGGTTTGCATTACACACACAAACTACACACACAGTTATAAACACGCCCATTCCGACGAGACAGCCAATCACAATGCCCGCGATCGCTCCTCCAGATCTATAAAAACAAAAATGCAAAAGGGTTAAAGTTTAACATCCTTGTGCTTTTCAATTCTATTTTTACACATACTTTCTTGGTGTTACTCGCATTGTTTGTAAGAACTTACTCTCGTATCAAAGAAACCATATTCCGGCTTTTGACATGCACCTATGGTTCTTTTCTTTATAGAGATAATAACATTACCTTAGGTTGTTTAATTAACTTATTACTGTATTGTTGGATTTGATATGGGTGATAATATTCATAGCACACTGAAACTTGCCAATCAGACTGGAGTTCCTTGTTAAATTGAATAAATCTGTATTTAACCAAACCAAAAATATACAATCTATGGTAAGTTGGGGTTTTGTTTGTATACATCTTACTGAAAATTATCAACACTAAGTTAAAGTCAGACAATCTTTCACACTGATAGTTTTGTTATGATGCCTGTGTTTATTTATTTCCCCGAGCGTATCACCAGCCTAGTAGTCAGTACTTTTGTGCTGACATGAATTATCATTGATATGGTTATATTTATAAATTAACTGTTTACAATATTTTGAACTTTTGAAATACTAAGGCTTTTCTACCTCGGGCATAGATTACCTTAGGAACTTTTGGTCCTCAATGCTCTTCAACTTCGTACGTCATTTGGCCTTTTTAACTTTTTTGGATTCGAGCGTCACTGGTGAGTCTTTTGTACACGAAACGCGCGTCTGGCGTATATACAAAATTTAGTCCTGGTATCTATGATGAGTTTATTTACAACCACTGGGTCGATGCAACTGCTGGTGGAGATTTATTTCTCCGAGGGTATCACCAGCCCAGTAGTCAGTACTTTTGTGCTGACATGAATTACCATTGATATGGTTATATTTATAAATTAACTGTTTACAAAATTTTGAATTTTTGAAATACTAAGGCTTTTTTACCTCATGCTTAGATTACCTTAGCTGTGATTGGCAAAACTTTTAGGAATGTTGGTCCTCAATGCTCTTTAACTTCGTACCTTATTTGGCCGTTTTAACTTTTTTGGATTCGAGCGTCAGTGATGAGTCTTTTGTAGATGAAACGCGCGTCTGGCGTATATACAAAATTTAGTCCTGGTATCTATGATGAGTTTATCTATACATTTTAAATGACATGCAATTGACGAGAAGGGTTTTAAAGGCTCATGAACATGAATAAAGGGTATATTTATACAAATGCACTTTTAAACGGTCAAACGGAAACATTAATGCATGATAGATCCCGCATAGCCAAACATCTGCATGTTTCTCTAGCAAGAGAACGCCACAAGGGAGACGGATTTATATGAGTTTTTCTTGTTTCCGAATCCCAGTATTTCTATTGTATATTTGTATTTCGTGCACTTTTGAAATAAAATATTGTTTTAACTAAAAGAACGCCACTAAAACACAAAACACTAAATTCAAAATACAACTGAACCAGACATGCTCATTAACAATATGATTGTATCAAACACTTAGCTATCTATATCTTATGAACAAAAACTCTCTTAATTCGTCAATTAGCTTTAATGATCGATACAACGAGTTGATGATACGAATCTATATATATTTTAAGAAAGAATGTTTTCAAATATGATTAAAGCATTGTTGCTGACAAAGAGCTGAAAAAAAATCATCATTACAAAAAATCGACCTCTTTATTCACGGCAAAAGTGTCCGCGCCCTTTCACCCCGGCTGTGATTTCCGATTGCATAGGGATGATTCCTTTTCTCTTCAAATTATATAAGACTTCTATACAAAAAAAATAACAAAAAAAAAACACATGGACGTTTAAAGAGATATTTTTGATGTAAAATGAAAACTTCTTTAAATCGAACTGTGTCAAATAAATAACATTATATTATATAAATGAAGTTTTACTATAGTTTCAGTGGATACAGCATACATACACGTAGACTGCTTTTTCGATGAAGACCTTGCTATAGTTACTTGAAATTTAATTAACAACACTCCAATTATGAAACTCATTTTATGATTTTTTACATTCCACAAGAGGCTTTGAACTTATAATTACTTGCACTTACACTGTGGAACTATAATAAAAATCGTAATCACTGTCTCGATAGTTATCATAGTCTGAACAACACGGATTGTATGAAGTGTAACTGCAGCAACCATTAGTACAGTAACTTCCATCATAGCGAGCATAGCTATCGATATAGTAATAACAGTAAGACCCTCCATTCACTGTTTCTGAAGAAAAGAATATATATTAATAATATGTGCTTTTATTTAATATTCATACTATAGACAGCAAATAAAAAGAAAAAAGAGATGTGCAATTGGTTGCACCTGTCTTAAGTCAGGAGTTCAGTAGTTATCGTTTGTTGATGTTGTTCATAAGTGTTTCTCGTTTCTCGTTTTTTATATAGATTAGACCGTTGGTTTACCTGTTTGAATGGTTTACACTTGTAATCTTGGTAACCTTTATAGCTAACTGTTCGGTGTGAGTTAGCACCGTGTTAAGACCGTACTTTTAAATCATAAACCTCGTGATTGAGTTTTTCGCATTTTACTATCCAACTGCAGTCGGAAACCCGGTTGAAATAGAACAAAAGAATCGAAGCTCTTTGTTAGAGAAGGCGATAAATGTGTACTGTATTGTTTACTATAGTGACAAAAATTTTAAAAGTTAATAAAAACAAACAAAATTACAATATTCTTCTCAATTACGAGGTGTTTTATTTTAAAAACACCATTTGCATAAGTTTTTAATTTATCTAGTACATAGTTAAGCAAAACAATTAGATTTCAAGTCGACGACATGGGTATCTTTCAAGTTGGATGAAGAAAATGCATAACCTCCGATTTTTTTGAAAAAAATACCACGGACGGAAAACATATCAATCTATTAGTTCAAAAATTTTCGTGTCTGCCCTTCTACTGTGTGACTCAAAAAAAATTCCAAAAAACGGGTAACAATTATATCGAAAAGAGAAAATCGAGTGCACCTTTTTATGTTAGGGCGTGTTTGAGTTGAATATTTTGTATTGATATCGTACAAAGTAAGATTATTTCATACATCGTCTCGCTTCAGATTTTATTATTTTTATATATCAAAGCTACAGATTGACTTTATAACACAAAAAAAATAACAGTACTAAAAGTTGAAATATATGGGTCAAGTGAAATACCTATCCAGTTGAACGGCAAACGATTTAATGGCTTCTAAGTTCAAGACATTGGTCACGTGATAAAAGGTCAGAGTTTACGATTTTTTGGTAAACGTGCATGCCTCGTGGTTTTTGGACTCGTATCGTCTTATTTGTACTCGTACATTAATAAAAACCAAAGTGTTCAATTCTAGATTGAATAAGCTTTCTTATTTTATATAATTATAATAAAAAAGTATTGTTAAAATGTTATAAATTCACGAGTGAAGTGAAACTTTTTTTCTGAAAATTTGCGTAGGTCCACGGAAAATCATTAATAAATCCTTAAATAGGTTTGGTAACGTGTTGAGGGGTATAAAATATGAAGTAAAACCGTTTTTTGCTTCTAATTTAACAATATCAGATCACAAAAACCCCGGATACGCAATTGTGTCAGTTTATTCGTGGCGAAGCGGAGTTCAAAGGGAGATAACTCGGTACGCGCATCGTAGGATATTGCAAGTTCACAACAGTAAATTTGAGTAAAATTAATGATTGCAGATCTATTTCGAAGAGTTCTTGAATACCTTTCAATATTCCATGTTCCTCTACTGTTGTAACATTAAAATAGTCATGGAAAGGTTGAATATGACATTTTTTTCAAGTTCTTACAGGTTGTTGAACACTTCCAAAGAAGACAATTACCTACATTTTATAACAGACTGACTTTTTCTCTGAAACTTGAACTTTATATTGTATATATATATTCTCAAACACCTTTTTGGTAGATAGAAGGATACAAGATGGGTTTATCAGTCATTTGTCAAAAGAACCTGTGTTACAATAGAAGCAGAAGCAGAAGATTACATTTAAACAAAAATATGGAAAAAAAAGGAAATATAGTCTTCAAAATTGTGACCATTACCATAGATTGAAAATAAAATCAATCTGCAGTAGCCAGAAGTACATGCACAATTTTTGTTTTATTATAGCTGCTTTAAGATACAATTGCAGATCTCAGAGAGTCTGGTGATTGGAACCTCCTTTTGTTATGGAAGATTAATGCATTTGAATGGGATCATGCATATAATTGGAACCATCCTTTTTATCCTTGGTTGAGAATACCACCACTTATGTTTAAAATTTTCTGGATTCACCCTGAGATAAGAAACTACATAAGTTGTACAAGTTCTGTTGCTTGCCTTAATCAAGAGAAAAAAAATCTGAACATCCAAAGAACCAGAAAGGGATTTAAAACATAATAATCAACACAAAGATAACTGAACAAAAGCTGTATTGCAATCTGATATCCTGCAGTTATCATAAATCCTATTATATGTAATATTTCAAGTTTTGCTTTATATTTTTTCTTCTTTCTTATATTTGAATTCAAAAGTCCTGCAACCAACTGTTAAGTCCTTTCAATTAAATTATTGATTGGATAATAACCTAAGCTGACCAGTAAATAAAATTTGAAAATGCTTTGTTGAAATAAAATAGTGGTATTATGTCATTAGATATACTGAATCAACTTCAAATTTAATCCAAATTCACATTTACCTGCTCTAAAATGCATAGTCAAATGGACTACAAAAATCTGAGACTACTTCAATGTATAACATAGAGATTGTGGTCACCTCCCAAGTTATAGTAGTCTCAGACAAAAACAAAACTGATTTAAATACAGTATGTTCAGAATTTTTTTGAAAAAGGACAACAAAAAGAAATTTATTATTCTGATATCAGAAATAAATTCAAAGCAGAATGTCAGTTCTTTTAATTGAGATAACTAGTTTAATAACATTATTCACTATATAAAAAAAATCATGATATTATCTGGATTTACAATCATTGACTAAGCTTGTCATCCACTCACTTACTTAAAATGCTTTTAAAAGTTAACCTGTCAGTACTAGAATAAAGAAATGTGGTATAAGACAAGATATTTTATTCCAATTAAAGGGCATATGAAGAGCAAAGTAATGTACATGTATTACAATGATTTACATATATGTATATATATAATGGAACAATGATGTTGATATTAATCAGATAAATATGGAGATAACCAACTCCATTCTTAGATTTTAAACCACAGCCAGATCAGAGCCACACATATATTTGAAAAGGCATATAACAATTATATCTTCAATTAACAGCCAAATATTCCCAAAGGCCCAATTAAAACAATATCTGTACTCTATATATTGATAGTTTTCTGAGTTCAAAACATTTATTTTTCAACACTTTTCAATGCCTCTAGGTTTTCTTGAATGAAAAGCCAATTAGATTTGGCACTTGTGCTTAACTTTTCAATTTTTTTACAACTTATTATTATATTATCATTAAATTCTTTTCATAAAACTTATAAAGGGGAAACTGACATTTATGGTATAGTTGCCAATGAGATAACATTCTGGAAACTTGTCACCAGAGTCCAAGTCTCTGTTAGCAGTGACAGTTAAATTACAAGTCACTTTACATACATCAACAATCAATACATTCCATTGTTTTAAGGCAAATGAGGAAAATAAGAGTAACAATAGCTTTTGCCTTACTACATGCACAAGAGAATATTAGAAATTATAATATAAATAAGTAAATATCAGAGGCAAAAGAGACAGGACTTAGCCACTGGACTTTTAGTAAAGTATGCCCTTACCAATCCTTAGAGGAGCTGCTGTATACTAGAAAAAATGATGTTGATGATTTAACCCTATCAATTATCATTTTAGCATTACATTATTGTCAATTGCTATCTGCTCTATTTGTTCCAACCTGTTATGAGAGTCAAAATGTATACCTAGGGTGGGAATTAAACCCATGTACGTTCATTTACTTTATTGTTCTTTGTGTACATAAAATGTACATGTACATGAAATATATCAAATGCAAAAAATGCTGTAATGTATCATTACACCCTCACCAGTTAAGGACCAAGTAAAGGAAGTCCCTGCACCTACCTAGACGTATTTCCTGGGTAAGATGTATTATATAACTCTTGAAAGTATAACACGATAAAGGTTATTGGTAAGTATATAGTAACATCAACGTGCAATTCAGGTAAACAAACTGTCAAACATAAACAATCTACCACGTGTTTGTCTGCTGTGCTTGAATTCAAAACGACCCATCAGGCTTATTTACACGAATTTTTGCTCAAGCAGACAGTTAAATATGTCCGTTTACCTTATGGGGTCTGTTAAGAATGGATTTGCTGTTATAAATTGTGTATGCATGGAAATATAAGGAAGATAACATTGATTTTTACCGTAACTTTTGAATACACAACATTCCCAAGGTATCCCCACAAAACACATGGCTACTTTGTAACGACGGCTGGTAACGTGTAGCCACTTTCTAACGGCAAATGTGACTGGATGATCTTCAAAGATCAATAATAAAATTCCTAATAAATGATTGGATACGAATTTGTGTCAGATTATAAATAGGTGAAAAAATGTAAACATTGAAATCCGCCATCTTGACGTAGGAAACAAACTAATTTTCAGTCTTGGATTAAAGGACATTGCCCACATTGCCAGCGTATCATGCGTAAACAGTCATCTGCAAATATATCTTTCAATTTGTGTTTTACACTTACTTTTCTATGTTTTAGTTAATTTAATGTTTTAATTTACTACAGAATGTGACATCGTTCTCAAAGATGCCGTAGAAAAAATTATAGGTGGCGCTGTTTGTGGGCGTAAACATTTTACATACGGGTTCTTTTTTTGTCGACAAATTGACCTCTATCTGTCAGATTCAGGCGTTTGCCTTCCAACTGATCTAATGAGTCACAAAAACAGAGAAGGTGTGTTCGAATAGCTATTTTTTTACTGAAAGTACTTGACGACAGTCTTTCAAGTTGGATGATGAAAATGCATATCTTTGAAAAAATAAAAAAAATTGTGTGTGAAAACTAGGGTTTATAGTCTTTATACACTAAAAAAAATCTAGTCTGCCCTTCCACGAAATTTTTAATTAGAATTTTTTTTTAAATGTTTATGAATTTTCGAAAATTCCACCTGACAACCGATCAGACAATAGTTTAAAATTGAATCAATGCAGACAAGATCATTAACTGATGCTCATTAGCTAGTTGATACATTTGTCTTTTAAAATACAACTGACATATAAGGACCGTAAATGGTGCAATGTGGATAAATTTATCGGTTTCCATGAGCAAAATTGGTAGCGCGTCATCCCAACAACGGCTTCCATTTCTACGATTGTGAAAATGAACTGGCGTAATGGGGAGATAATTATGACGAAGTAGACTCCTGACTGACTGAAAATCATGTAATCATTTCAAATTGAAAACAGAGACCAGGATATTAATTCTACAGTTCTACCTTTCGCAACTATTCACTTTACCGTAGGACGATAAATCCAGAAAAGCGATTCTGTCGCATGACATTTGTAGTATTTTTTTTTATTTTTATTTTACTGCTGAAACACTGAAGTGCAACAAAATACCAAAACGACAATGCAACACACACAGAAACGAACTATAAGATTACCCGTGCCATTTTCATGTCATTCGGATGATAAAAAAACATCGGGTATTTTAATATAATAAAAACAAGATTATTTGTTTTTATGATTTTAAAATACCAATGTTTATATCATCAGAATGACATGAGCAATGTATTTCTGCATAATATGTCAAAATAATATAATTTATGGTATAAAAAAATCTAAATATTATTTTTATGATACCCTTAAAAAATACGCAGGATGTGTTATGGCAGACATTTTTTATCCACAAAAGGTCAAAAGAACTTTATCGTGCAATTACATTAACCTTTTGTCCTCTAACACCCCAATGTTGTTATTTTTGCAGCACACCCTTGTTTATTATCGAAAGAATTTTAACCGTGATTTAAATGTAGATGAATATGATTAAACTGTGTGTGAAATTACATCCGGGTTCAGTTGATCTTTTGAACAGCCAAAATAAGATTTAAATCGTTTTCTAATGTTGTAAATACAACATGATATAAACACATGATCAATATCCAACCACCAAGCTATGTGTAAGCACATGACATGTTAGTTTTATATTCATGTTAAACAACAACAAAATAATGTTTTTAAAATTATTTTAAAAAACAGCTATAAGTATTTTCGAAACGCAGTTGCAATACAATTTAAATATTTATTAAATATTTTTATTAATTTCCTTCTTTTATTCATGCTATTTTCGAATAAAAACAATCCACCACCGTCCAGTGACCAACATTACATATATTTTATGTAATATGACAATTAAGTTTACTCATTAATAGACTAAAGACTGGATAATACGGATAATTGTTTTCCTAGGAATATACAACTTATAATATGGTGAAACGGAATACACGTGGAACACTTAAAAAAGTGTATTTATTATAGAATAAAAAGATGTCATTAGCAAATTGACGATTTCTTCAACGAATTTTATTTCAGTTACAAATACCCATTTCCGTGACCTTGAAACAGTTTTACCAAAATTTGCGCAATATCTGCTTGACTCATCATACTATACAAAAGAGTTAACAGTTTGTTATCAAAGGTTCAATTTTATATAAAACATTTTTTCGCTGCTAATGTAGTTCTACATACATCATTGACAATTTGTCTATTTTGTTTAAAGAAAAAGAAGGCACGTTTTTTAAAAATGGCAAATACATATATATTATTGATAAATGTTATTTTTACACTTTTATGGGAGCAGTTATTTAATATAACAGTCGGTTAAGATACAAGTGTGGTGTCAAGTGAAGTGACCGGGGTAATACACAGTGGGTCATAATATCTTTGTTATCCTTACCATGCATGCTTACTTACTTACTTATTTCATTTACTTCAAAAGTTAGTGAAGTTCAAATAAATCAGACTAATCATATGATACTGTGTATAATGTATTTTTATTTCTTTTATTATATTTTATAATTATGATTTGATTATTTCTCTCTTTCCGGGTGCCTTGTTTGGCAAATACGTAATTGCTTGCTTGTTTGTATGTTGGCTTATTTCAAGAATTTTCAAAAACAATTTACCTCAATGAAACCTTATTGCCATACCCGTATATAAACCGTGACAAGGTTTGCAGTAAGTATTGCCTTTACCGATTGATTTAAACCCTTAAAACCTTTTTTTGTTGTTGTTGTCAATATAGTACAACAAAAACTGATTTATTTTAATTATTACGGATGGACCGATACGTGCAAGAGAACTGTAACATATAAAAATGTAAACATATTACGAAATGCGTACCTTGATACCAACTGCCGTTAGTGAAATAAAAGTAGTCAAAACAAACAAATTGTGACTATTGTGTTCTTCTTACCTGCAAGCAAAGATAAAAGATAAACTCCTAAAACGCAGACGATGTTGTTTGCCATTTTTTTTTTTCAATGTTGGGGAGTACAGTTTATGGGATCAATACAAACACAGGTATTTGAAATAAAGAGACCGTGAATAGGATCATAAGGTAAGGAGGTCATTTAACTATGTAAATAGATCGGGGTCATGGTTTGGGTATATTGTTCAATTTCTTAAGAAATCTTTTTATCATATGTACATACAAATATCTTTGCCAAATGACAGTAGATTATATTTTATACAAAATAGCAAACAATTACATGCAGTTTATAAGTTATTCACGAAAACTAACTGACAAAATACGCTTTTCTTTTATCCTTCAACAGATTCATTTATTAAATCCCGAAGCTATAAATTTATAAAAGTTGTGGTATATTTTGTATTTTAAGCTGTCATATATGAATAACTGTTACAATATATCAGGATCGGGAAATGTATGACTAGTTGATTTTCGGGGTGCAAAAATTGTATACATATGCAGTGAAAAAACAAATCCGTCGAAATATATTAAGAATCCGTAGCAACAGCTGAAAACAATATTCAATCCAAAATAAAAATCCTCCGTCCAACAGTATATCGAATACCCCGTTAGGTCAATGAAACAGCAAGTCAAGGTTTAAAATGTATAAAAAAAACAATTACATAAAGAATACTAGATTTCTGAATACACTTAATATGATATCTGAATAACTTCATAAGATATCTGAATAACTGCATACGATATCTGAATAACTTCATATGATATCTTAGAATATCCCAATGGCAACAAACTGTGCCCCTCTACTTGCCGACTTGTTTCTTTATTATTATGAGGCTGACTTCATGCAGGAACTTCTTAGGAAGAAAGATAAGAAGTTAGCAATATCCTTTAACTCTACTTTCCGCTATATAGATGACGTTCTTTCACTAAACAATTCAAAATTTGGTGACTATGTGGAACGCATCTATCCCATCGAATTGGAGATAAAGGATACTACAGATACAGTTAATTCGGCTTCATATCTTGACTAACATCTAGAAATTGACAATGAGGGTCGGTTGAAAACAAAACTTTACGACAAAAGAGATGATTTCAGCTTTCCAATTGTGAACTTTCCATTTCTAAGTAGCAACATTCCAGCAGCACCTGCATACGGGGTATATATCTCCCAATTGATACGATATTCCCGTGCTTGCATTTCCTATCATGATTTTCTTGATAGAGGGTTACTGCTCACAAGGAAGCTATTAAACCAAGAGTTCCAAATGGTGAAGTTGAAATCATCCCTTCGTAAATTTTACGGACGCCATCACGAGTTGGTTGACCGTTATGGAATAACCGTTTCACAAATGATATCAGATATGTTCCTCACGTCGTAACTACAATCCCCTTCCCTTTCATGAATGTGACCTACCGAATTAGACTATTTACCGGATTTGTAATCACATAAGCAACACGACGGGTGCCACATGTGGAGCAGGATCTGCTTACCCTTCCGGAGCACCTGAGATAACCCCTAGTTTTTGGTGGGGTTCGTGTTGTTTATTCATTAGTTTTCTATGTTGTGTCATGTGTACTATTGTTTTTCTGTTTGTCTTTTTCATTTTTAGCCATGGCGTTGTCAGTTTGTTTTAGATTTATGAGTTTGACTGTCCCTTTGGTATCGTTCGTCCCTCTTTTAGAACTGAATAGATATAAAAATGGCCTGTCAGATATATATATATTGTACTTGTAGCAGCATATCGTCGCTGAACTTCCAAAATGTAGTATATTACAAATTAAAAATCTCACAAACAGGCTAAGCCTTAAAAGTTTGCAATGTGGTTGAAATGCTAGCTTCCTTGTGTACACGGCAGTGAAATAAAAAAAACTATGAGGTTTGTGGATTACTTAAAAATTAAACGTATTTTAACAGAAATAAAGAAATCTGCAAGTACTAGTATACGATTCTCGAAGCCATTATAACAATAATTGTCAAGTTTACATACATCATTTTGGAAGCAAATTTTAAAAGCAATTGGAGTTTGAAATTTTTTCAATTTTTTCAAATCCTTTGATTGCTCTAATTGTGTGCTCTTTTTCCATGCGGACTACCGTGTCGTAGACAAGGAAAATTACAACCATGCCATTGCATATGCTAGGAAACAGCATTTAATGGTAGTCATTTATTTTCAGCATTGTTCATCACAGATTCATATGACGGTGGTGATGCTGATGACTCATCTTTGATTAGAACTTTATGACTTGATGTGCATCCATCATTATCGCTATTTTTACAAAAAAAAAAATGATCTTACTGACTGATAATTTCCTTTCTCAACACAGTAGAGTGATATGAAAAATAATCGCTAGAAACTAAGGGCACGCGTGCCCGTTGTCAATGAAATTAACAAATTCGTCATAGGTAATATAGCGATCATTAGTCAACTCAACTCTATTGCTTTTCTCACTTTCGCCATATCGGCTCAAGCGAGAAAGTCAATTTCGTTAAGATAATCAACGATAATCTTTAAATATTTCCTTCATACTGACCATCCTGATGGGGTATTTTTAATGAGAATGTAAAACTGTATTAAAAGAAACCATAATAGCAAAATTGAATTTTATGTACATGAACCGTTTGTCCAACCATAGATTTGTATCTGAACCTTAATCTACATTACTAACAACAAGTATTAAATTTTAGATCTCTTGACATCCGTATTAAAAACCAATTAGTCAACGCATGACCGTGATTTTTGGATGACAGCAATAAAACCTACATATATTTTTTTTTACTAATATATATATATATATATTCCTATATTGTCAAGGCCTTTGTTTATATAGTCACGAACCACTATATAGTATTAGTAAACATCTCCTTAGTTTTGTTTTCCGATACAAAAACTACAACCCATAAACCAATAGTGGAAATCTTTTAAGACAATGAAGATTGAGATGACAATCGCGGCCGTATACAATTAGATGATGTATAACCCCACATAACAACGGTATAATTAGCGGTAGAACTCGCTACATGCAAATATGACCAGGTGAACATGGCTAGCAACCCATAAACAGCCAACACAAATGACGAACCACAACCTTAATCAACTAAGGGTCATTGGCATATCTTCGTCTTGTTTTTCAGTATATCGATAAGTTATCCATTGTCACGACATTAATTATGATTAATTCTTAATTTATTTTTCTTAGAATTTGAGCTCTATTTGCTCGCTATGAGCTGTAACGTTATTAAATCTACTACTCTGGGAGGAACACATTTGGTCCTCCGTTTGCTTACTGCAAAGAGGGCATATAATTAGAATAAGTTTAATATTATCATTACTTGTGCATATAAAGGAAACAGGAAATTTTAAATCAAAGTATTTTACCATTTCATACATAATGCGGTGATATATCTGTCGTGTACAAGTTGCGATTTTGCACCGGTTATAACATGTACAAAAATGTTGTTCATGTTATAACTTGTATAATGCAAAAATAGAAGTTATAACATGTACAAAAATACCTCGTACAGGTTATAAGGTGTACAATATATTGCTTAAAAATGGTTTTAACTTGTACAAAATTTGAAAATAAAGATATGTGTCTATTATTATAACGATTGTCATTATTCTCAATAATATTTTGTACAAATTTGAAAATAAATTTAAACAAAGCAGAATTCATTGGAGTTTTATTGAATTTTAAAGAAAGTAATCAAAAGTTGAGATGGTTTTTTTTTCTTAAGAGCACTGGGATCACAAAGTTTCAGGTCATTGTTTGTGTATTACGGTACATCATGGATTTTATCATGTTGAAAACTGGTACATCTCATTTTTTTCTGAACAATGTCTTGAAGTATACCCCCTCCTTAATTTCAACATGCAAAAATTACAGCAAGGTCTCCAATGCACACTATATTAAAGCCAGAGACAGAAAATGGTTTTCATTGGAACACGCTTAATCAACAAAAAAATAAGAATTATTGAAACTACTCTTTGATTTTGAGCCTCTCAATGCAGGTTTAAACCTTATGCATCAAATTATTTTTTGTTTATGATTAATAAGATCATTGTATGAGTCGAATGTCATGCTGATGTTTTAAATCTATTATAATCCTCTCTTTTGAAAAGAGTGTGTGTTGACTTCGTGTGTGTTTTAAAAGTATTTAAAAATAAAGCATAATAATTAAAACTATTAATCTGGTAATTAATTTTATCAAAATGAACAAGACACACTAACATGAATAAACAATACAACAAAATATGAAAATATTATTGAGGTTTATGACATGTGTTATAATATATAATATAAACTTCTTAATTTTAAAATTTTGTACCAGTTAAAACCATTTTAAGCAATATTTTGTACATGTTATAACATGTACGGGGTACTATTGTACACGTTATAACTTGTCTTTTTGCTTTGTACACATTATAACATGTACAATAGTTCTGTACATGTTATAACCTGTGCAAAATCGCAACTTGTACACGACATATATACATGTCTAATCAAGTAACTTGTACACGACATATATACATGTATAATCAAGTAACAACTCCACGACAGATCCATCTTTTGGATCACCGATGAAGGTGAAAACACGCATTATATTCATAATTACTCTTAGTATCAGCAAAACGATGTTAACAAAAGAAAAATCACAAAAATACTGAACTTAGAGGAAAATCAATTCGGAAAGTCCATAATCACATGGCAAAATCAAATAACAAAACAAATAAAAAACGAATGGACAAGAACTGTCATATTCCGTACAGGCATTTTCAAATGTAGAAAATGGTGGATTGGTGGGAACACATTTTTGTTCTTCCCTCGCCGGAATTCACACGCATGCTATTGGGATATCTTGACAACCTATATATAAAAACAAGAACATATAAACGACACCTCTACGAAAAACAATCTGTCAGACAATCATCATTAAGCAGCGATCAATAAAGGCAACAGTACTATACCGCTGTTCGAAAGTCATAAATCGTTTGAGAGAAAGCAAATCCGGGTTACAATCTAAAACTGAGGGAAACACATCAAGTATGAGAGGAAAACAACAAAATAACAGAAACAGTGAAGTGCTACAAAAAACAAAACAACAATGCAACACACAGAGAAACGAAAAATAAGATAACAGCTGACATTTTCCTGACTTGCTACAGGACGAAGAAAAAATGGTGAGTTGAACCTGGTTTTGTGGCTAGCCAAACCTCGCGCTTTTGCAATGTTAAATATTACATTAAAATGACAATAAATAGAAGAACATTCAGGACAGAGAAATATACAAATAAACAATGCAATAGAACATTACTAAATGCTTATAGTTATCATGAAAGGTATCAATCAGTAATGATAAAGTCCGGCGTTGATCAATTTCTTGTAACCTGAGTTTTCGTTGTCCTTTCAGATGTCATATTCTCACGACACGTGATCGCCCTGAACGACTGCAGTGAGCCACACATCGTCAAAATTGTCGACATCAGCAATCAAGACAGTTATCCTTTCAGACGAAAACCGTTACAGCATTACAAATACTGTTGGCAGAACACGAATCTTGAGACTGGTGGACAAGAATTGTTGGAATTATTATTGATAACAAAATTACCGTTTCACACTAAAATCTTTATACTAGTAAATATTGGGGGTATGACCCTCAAGACTTAAGTCATGAAACGAGGTTTTTTGAAATTTTAAAGTTATTGAAATTATTGAACTAATGCATGCAAGATTTGATCTTTTATATTTGAGTCAATACTCGTATCTGTACGTTAATGATGATTTTGATAATACAAAGGATTTTCTTTTGAAAAAGAGTGCACGATCACTTATTCAAGGGTAAAACTTAACTATTCAAGCAAATAAAACATTTTCATTTAATTTTGAATTTGTAGTTTCATATGACTTTAACGAAACGACTCCTATTGATTACACACTCTGATCAATTACAAATTTCAACCAAAATGAATAGGACATTCTTTTACTGTGAAATAGTCCAAACAGTTTAAAGCAAAAGATAGTCATTGTAATGTACGTATGATATTGTTTTTCAATTTGTAAAATGTGCTACTATATTTTTTAACTCAGTTCGATAAATTTATAGATTTTGTTTCCATACCTGAACTCAAAAAGGTTTCCATTTTGATAATGATTAGAATTGCAGTGTAAACAAGTTGTATCCAGGAAATGTCAGTAAAATAGTAAAATAAATCATGTTAACTGCTAATTTTTTCAAACTGTTTAATAGCATGTTATTAGTCAAAGTTATTTAGATAAGTGAAAGTTGCATCATTTACCGTATTGATAAAGAAAAAAGAATTCATCAGTTACTATTCAGCGCTCTTTAATATCAAAAGAAAAAGAACGGTTTAAATATAAGTGTTTTACTATTGAAACAAATTTTGGGGTAGGTATTTTCAGTACATTTACATGTTATTCAATGCAAATACGGTATTTTATTCCGTTAGAATATTATAACCATCATTTAACAAATCTTGTTTCACCCACAAATAAAGGCAACAGTAGTATACAACTTTTCAATAGTCATAATTCGATTAAACAAAAACAAATCCGGATAACAATCTACAACCGAGAGAAACAAACACATCACGTGTTATATATAAACTGTCATCTTTTATATAAACTTTGGATTTCAAATATTTTGGCCACGAGCATCACTGAAGAGACATGTTTTGTCGAAATGCGGATCTGGTGCAGAAAAATTGGTACCGTTAATGTTATTACTACCACTGGGTCTATGACTCTGCTGGTGGACTGTTAGTCCCCGAGTGTATAACCAGCCCAGTAGCCAGTACGGTACTGGCGTGAAAATAAGGATTGTTTGTGTAATCAAAATTTGCTGTTACTAATTGTTAAAAATTATTATAAATTAAGGAATGTATCTATCTCTTGCAAAGCTCTGATTCCTTTCACGCGTTTTGCTATACTTTTTGGACCTTTTGGATTATAGCTCTGCATCTTTTATATAAACTTTGTATTTCAAATATTTTGGCCACGAGCATCACTGAAGAGACATGTATTGTCGAAATGCGCATCTGGTGCAGAAAAAATGGTACCGTGAATGTTATTAGAGGAAACCAATGGAACAACAGAAAAAATTAACTACAAAAAAAGCAAACGCAAATATTAATAAAAACGGACTGTGGATAATCACTTCTGCTATATTCCTGACTTGTTACTAGACATTTGATGAAACAATAATGGGCTGGACCTGGTTTTATGGCTCCCGCCTAAATGGCAATGTTAGAACTGCCGCTAAAATGAAAATACTACCTGACTAAAATACAGCAAAAACAAACGACTATTTTATCGAGTGATTATTCATCAAGAGAATCTAAACATCATACTTAAGTTGACGCAAACCCTTCGATAGAAATATAATCTATGTTCTGATAGTCGGCTCTAGCTCGGTTCAAAGGCGTCCGTTCTGTATTGTTTTCCTTTCCACATTACTTAAGTTTTGTGCAGATAATCTTGTATGGTCTGTTATGAGTGTCATATAGCGCTTGACCTACGTCAGGAATCTGACAATTGTTTCCATTCGTTTGATGTGTTTTCGCTTTTAATTTTGCTATTGGATAAAAACTTTCCGATTTTTCTATTTTTCCTGATAATGTTAAGATTTGGTGTCAGTTTTCTTCTCGCATATATATCGATTGTTTATTTTTTCTACGCAATTTTAATATGTAATATTTCATCCTCTTGTATAGGAGGAAATACATTAAATATTAATCATGATAATGCAAAGTCGTGTTTTACTCTGCAAGGAAATTTCAAAACTGCCATGCAGCGCTTTGCTTTTGCTATTACCGTCGGAAGAAGTTTAACATTCCATTTGAACACGATTAATGACAAGTGCAGATCCACCTCAGTCATGTCAGTTACATATCAAAATCTAATGTTAGCTTATTTATAAATGACATTAGTTTTTGTTTTAATATTATGTAGAATATTAAGTAACCCGAAAGTTTCAGTACCTCAGTGTTATCAAACGCACCTACTATCAATGTAGCCATCAACGACTAAATTATATAGGTTAAATGTTAGGTGCAAACAAATACTAATCAGCAAATGTCAGTAAAAGAGTTAAATAAATAATGTTTCTTCAAACTGTTTTATAGGATGTTATAATACAACGTTATTAAGATAAGTGAAAATATAACATTTATGAAGTTGTAAAATGAAAAACAGATTCAGAAGTTATGTGTTCTAAGCTACTTGACAGCTCTCTTCAATATCAAAAGATAGGGAGGTTTTAAAAAAATCAGTGCTGAACTGTTGTAATATAAGCGTCGGTGTTTTCAGTGCAGACAATTGTTATTGTACTGCAACAAATTCGTTAACTTAATCTCCTTAAACATTGTAGGCGTCTATTGTTATGATTACCAGTGATTTTTAATGAAAAATGCTGGGGGGGGGGGGGGGTGGAACTTGCATATTACTTGGAATAAAATCAAATACATTCTTTGCTTTAATACACTAGTTAAATTCATTGAACGGAAGTCCTATGCACATGGTATATTACATGGAAGAAACGATGCTATGTTTAGACTGGAGGATGTAATGTCAGTTGTGCCGAAAAGATTCCATATGCAGTCTACTTTTTGTTGGTCGATGCTTTGAATTTTCTGCCCATATCTTATATGAAACTTTTTCAAAATTGTACAGTTATAAAAGTGATCAATGTAAATTTTAAGATAAAAGAAAAAAGGCAGGGGATGAACTGTACAATCTGATTATAATTCGTTTCCCCATTTAAAAAAAAAATATTATGCAAGGGATCGATTTATTATAACTGGACTATTAGATGTGTCTTGAAATTATCAAATACGCAACTAATTTCTGTTTGTCGACCATTATGAATAATATTTTCACTCTCAAAATGGGACCAAAATCCACAACCGTCCAATTGACATTAATGTATGTAATTATATGTCACTGTACGGACCTCGATAGTGTTCAAAACCCATATATGTTAAAGTCAGCCACATGTGGAAAAGGTCTCAACATAACAAAATTTGAAACCATTCATACCATAAAACCACTTCAAAAAGGGGATAGTGATGACTTTGACTAGCAATGAACAAAAAAAAAGGGCCATGTGTTTGATTATATAGTCTTTGGTACAATCTACTTGTCCACTAGTCTAAGCTATCAATTATCAAAATTTGAAGTAAGTGAAATGAAATGAAATACACAAAAAGAAATGTTCTCTGCTATGAAATACTAGTATTTCAACATTTCTAAAACAGGTGTGCAATATTTCAATTTACGTTTTATTAGCTTTTAACTATCAACTCAATTCAACAATTCATGTTTTCATGTGTTTAGTTGGTGTGGTGTAAAAATATATGTTACCAAGAAACATAAATACAAAAGTTATCTTAAAAATTTGAAAACTTATTTTTACACTTTGTTTCCATGGCTTACATCTGTTTAAAGCTGCAAGGTATAGATCAATTAGAATATTACGTTGTAAGTAAGAAGTCAAAAAAATAATGTTAAATGTATGTTACTTCAAACGTGTTTATAAGACATTAAGTGAAAGATGTAGCTTTTATCCTGTTTGCTATATGGTAAAGGAGGATCTGTAGATTTGTAAACAAAGTTAATACAACCATGTTATATAAGAAGGTCGTAGTATACATTGGTTCAATATATTTTACCAAGAAACACTAATATTCAGATACAATTTGTGCATTGAACTATTGAGACAGATTATAAGGTAGGTCGATTTGTTTTACATACTATATTTTTCCAACGCAATACATTCAGGTACTTCGTTTCACCGGAAAAACAAGTATTGTTCTCTTAACATTATGGGTTACGCGTGTGTTAATCGTGTTTAGTTACTAGAAAGTAAAGAATGTCAACTTTGAAAAGTGAGGTAAGTGATTAACCATTAAAACATGTCTTTGGCCGATTTATTCAATAATAAATCATTAATATCCAGGTGACATCATGTTTAAGATTTTTCAAATCTCTCACATGAAATCAAACAGACTTCGAAAAATCGTTAATGCATAATTCCACATGCTTCATAATTCATTTATATATATAATTATAGTTGAATTGAATGGATTGACTATCGAAAGTCTTAGGAGGGTTATCTCATTCATTCATTTCTTTATTTCCTCTATCAAGAGATTCAATGAACAACATATATGTTAACACATTAAATTACAAAAGTTTACAAAACAGGCAACACAATACAATATTACAATATTACAATATTTACAACAACTATAGCATATTACCAAAAGAACGTTTTAAGAAAATTGCTCTCACTACCGACAGTTCATGTACTTAGCACGCTACTGTATCATCCTTCTCGTTATCCTGCTATACTCAGCAACACAGAGTGCAACGTGTACGTGGCACAAACTACGAAAACTGTCAGTGTCGATATTTACTGTTGTTATGTGCTTGCCCAAAAGAATGCAGTATAAATGTTCATCATCGTATGAATTCAGTTCGACAAATAATTGCAAAGGAAACCTTTCAATAATGAAATCCCACCATGCGTCTCTGATTGATTGAGTACCACAACAACTACAACACGCATGTACGTACACATCTAGAAATGGTCTGTCGCATAGCTCGCAAGTGCTTCCCGTGTTATTAGGGATGTCAGTTAGTAATTTTGTTATGAAGTATGCGTTTATGATTTCTCTTGATGATCTAGCGCATTTCCAGAAATCAGGGACTTTGACCGAGAGGTGAATATTTCTAAAACGAGAAAAGTTATTGTCACTCTGTATTCGACGAGTCCATTCATCACTTTGTACTTTGTCTACAGTATTATTTACTATGATTTTCCAAGATTGTTTTGTAGGGAAAACTCCATCTCGCATCTCACGAAAACTAGTCCTGAAAAAACTTTGATTATTTATAAAAAGTATTAATACTTTTGTTTGTCCTCCTGGCTAGTGACTTTTTCTCGTCTCTCTTTGTTTTGTATATATTGTACATAGTTATTGTTGTTATTCTACTGATGTAATACATTTGCTTTATGAGAATAAAGATATACAAAGTTGATACGGCATATTTATTAATAAGGTTTTGGTATAGTTCGATGATGATTTTTTAGAATAGAATCAACGATACCTTTAATGAGTAGTTTAAAAAAAGATAAAGAGTTATCTTTCTTTTACTTAAAAGATCTGACACTGTGTTTGCAATGTCGTCATTTAAGAATCCTTTTTATGAAAGGTTATGCAATTATAGTAGCCTTCAATTGCAGAAAACAGCAATCCAAAACATAAATATTGAATATACCTGTTTATGCAAGTAATCTATAATGCAATAATTTTTGTTCTCAATTTATTTACTGGATGGCGAAAAAAGTATAAAAACAGTTGACGGTAAAAATCATTTTATTCAATTTTATACACCATAACCTAATTAGATTTTCTACGGGGAAATTAAAATATCTATTCAAATATGAATGTTAAGTAGCTAGTCAATGCGCATGTGTGAAATAAAATGTCGACTATATTTTCGCTCCCCAAATTTTGAATTTCAAAATGGATTATGATGTGTTTACATGTGGTTTTGACAAAATCTTTTAGTTCATTCTGGTGAAAAATAAATAGACAGTTTTTATGAATCCAAAGAAAAGTGATAAACCAAAAAGGAAAAGGAATAAATCAAACGGACAGAACACAAGTGGTGAGAAACCAAATAAAAGGAAATCGAATAGTACTCACACTGATAGTAATAGTGTAATCAAAAGTGTAAACAAAAGTAAGAATCTTAAATCTACTGACAATCCAATTAAACCTGGGTCAAACATGTACAAAGTACTCCTGTTCACGAATCTCCAATGGTCGAACATAATAGAAATTATCATCAATTCCATAATGTACAGAATCCAAATCTCTTAAAAACCTCGCCAACACCATCAACCCTAGGTTTTTTTCCTGGTACCCCACACAATACCTACATGCAGCCAATGATGCACTCGACTATGAATCCAACTTTTGTAGATAACGGAGGGAAATTTTAACGAGTAGACATGATATGTGAGAAAATATCAAAAATTGACAAACTAACCTAAAAACTTAACAAATTTGATAAAACGGTAAACAGTATGGTCAAAGGTATCGAGAGTATCAATAAATGAGTGAACGAGGTTGAAAAAGGTTTGAATTTTATCAATGCAGAATTCGAAAATAACAAAAAGGATGTCCGAGAAGTAAAAAAAAAACCTGACAGAGATCCGCTCTGAAAACGAAGAAGCAATCAAAACTATTGCTAGACTACAAACAGATTTCGAAGATCTCAACGAAAGACAACTAGATCTTCAAACTAGTTCGATGCGGGAGAATTTGATTGTTACGGGTATCCCAATGTATGACGAGTCTGAACAGTCGGAGGAAACAGAGAAAATTATCAGTGAAATTAAAAAAGGAAACATTACCGAAGTTTCGTCGAGCTCATCGTTTCGGTAAAGAATTCACCAAACAAAAGTCCTGACGGTTCTATTTAATTTGTTAGAAAACCAATAGTATGTACATTTGTAAATTTCAAGCAGCGAAAACTCGTACAGAGAGCGGTTAGAGAATTAAAAGACACAAAATATGGTATAAATGAACAGTTTCCGAAGAAGATAAACGACCGTAGAAAGGCACTGTGGCCCCATTCCAAAAGGTACGTTGTCAAAGACAAAAGGCTTTCTTTAAGAAGGACCGCTTATTTATTGAAGGGAACGAATTTACACCAAAAGACACCACTAAAGAAATGGACATTAACGATAGACAGACACGTTCACGCCACCAACACAACGAACATGGTGCTCGACCGAGAGAATTCAACCAGCCAAAATATTAACAACCCCACAGAGGACCCCGAAAAGGCCCGTACTAGGTATGCCGTGAAGGATTTGACAGTACCGTTAGAAATGACCAGTGTAAACAAACTAGCAACCTTCACTCGTGTTCATTACCTGTAAATAAAGATATTGATGTTCACAATAGAACTATTGAACATCTGTCATTAAATGTACGTGGTATTAAAATAAAACTGCTGTACCCGGAATTTAAGTCATTATAAGATAAACATGACATTGTATGTGATGATGTAGACGAAGTAGACTGCGATAATTTTATTTTTCACTTTAAAAATAGAAAGAAGCTAGCAAACCACAAATTTGGTGGTATTGCTTTAGGTTTTAAAGAATATTTAGATAAGTATAATATATTCAGTCGGACTGCCAATTTGTACTTTGGTTTAGTATAGACAAACAAGTTTAAGATTTACCTAATGATGCTATTTTTGGAATTATATATATCTCACATGTAAATACTTCATTATGCATCAGAAGATGCATTTACTGAAATTGAATTTGAATTACAAAATTTTTATAGTTAAACAAACTATATTATTATGCTTGGCGATTGTAATAGTCGCACGGGAAATGTGTCTGATTTTATAACATTGCTCAGGATAATTCTTTTGAAAATAATATCACAGATTTTAATGAATTAAATGATGGACTTGACACTTCCGATAGAAATGTTAATCTATCTAAACAAATTGAGTATCTTGAGAAGCAACTACAACTCGCCGTAAAAAACAGTCTTCCAATCGTCATACATTGCCGTGGAAATGATGCCCTTCATCTTACTTTACTTACCTCCCTTGTCAACGGCTGCCCAAAAGAACAGAAGATCCACTGGCATTGCTTTACTTCATCTCAAGAAATTTATTTAACAGCTTCAGGACATTTCATCAATTTAGTTTTTGGCATCATCCCCTTTATTTTTGGCAACCGTTATCCAAATTTTCGCGAAATTATTAAAGAAAATGGATTGATCGTCTAGTTTTGGAATCAGATGCCCCGTATATTAAATATAAAGAAAACCAAAATACTAATCCGTATATTGTCAACTTTGTAGCAGCGGAAATCTCCAAATTATTACACATTCCAGTGGAGCAAGTCTTTGAAACTACATTTTCAAATACACCAAAAAATATATGGAAAGAGGGAGTAGAGATGAGGAACTGACTGTATTTGTTGTATATATGTTTATTTCGTCATATAAAGAAACTGTTTATATTGACTCTGTTCTCAGAGTGTTTTTGCGTATATTTTTATATTTAATTCTCTTGTCCTAATGAAATTCACCGGAAGTGTTTCTGGTTTTCATTAGTCAAGGATTTTATCTGGAACAGGAGTCGACGACTACTGAATTTTATATTGAGTCATTGACTCGGAATATAGTTGCCGTGTAGTTGATGTATACAATGTATAAATGCCGAGTTGAAGTATTTGCAGAAATAGTATTTTAAGCACTGATGGGATTTCAACAGCATAAACTACTGAAACAGTCATTTCATAAATAAGATTATATATCAACTTAGTTGCTACACATTCAGGATCAGGATCAGGATAAAATAAATATTATGAAACTTTCCCAAAGAAAATGGAGTGGAGTGTGGTAAAGTCCAAAGGTGCTCCGATCACGGAGGAACAATTACGACACAATGCGCAAGACCGGAAACCTCACTTCGATGAGACAGTGACCAAACAAGACGTGCTAAATATCTTAATTGGTACCTCGAAGACAACGAAGTGACTGACTATAAACAGATAGTTAAAGTTTTGTAGCCATGAGTAATAACGCCCATAACTGAAACACAACAATGTTTTAAATAAACTTGGTATACCAAAGCTTCGAAATAGTATAGATACGTATACTGTAGTAAATGGATATGGAGGAAAATTAATTGATTTTTGAAAAAATAACATAATTTTTATTCTAAACGGTAGACTGAAAGAAAAAAAAACAGGTAGTCCAACTAGTAGAAATTCTAGCTTTATTGACTATGTGTTGAGTTCTACTCACTTTCTATACAACATTTGTAATCTTGAAGTGTTAAATTTTTGTAAACTTTTTCAGATGAACATTAATAAATGGTAAAATGAAAAATGTAACGAGTATAAGAACATTATAGAGAGATATCACGGTGGGTATGGTTGTCCTGCGAGAGAACGTTCTGTGCTGGTGATTTGGTCCTGTCAGGTGATGGTGGGTCCTGATTCTGTGCTGGTGGGTTTGTTTACATTGTATCAGGACGGCAATAAAACGACTGTTTCGTAGCTTAATTTTTCTCTGATGCGTCATAAGTACCATGCAAAGTATATTACAACAATATTATATTGCAAAAGTCGTGCAAGTTCCTTAAACGGAATTGTCCTGACGCTGTGCTGGTGATGAGAAAAACGGTCCTGGTTCTGTGCTCCTATGTCCTGGTTCTGTGCCTTTATATTTTAGTTCAAAGTGGCCTATATTCAAGATCATTGATATTGTTATCGACTAATTAACTGTTGTCTGCTTTCTTGAAATTGACATTGTTGTGAATCTGTTTACTGTTATTATGAGAGAAAAAATAGCCCTATTTTTTTATTTTTTTTTTAAATTAACTGTAATCTTATTTATTGGCCTGTTAATGGAACCCTTCTTGCCCCCTTTTAAGATAAGAAAATATGTTTTTGATTTTCGGGATTACGATCATTTTGCAAGATCACCAAAATACGTTGTAAGTTATACAATACTTATATAAAGTAGATGATGTGTTATGTTTGTTGTCAATGGACAAATGTCCATAAGAAACCAAAGGAAGTATGTGTTAACAACCATACGTCATCGTACGACCTTCAACAATAACCCATAAAATAAAAATGTAAAAGGTTTTGCATAAAAATGGAGAGCAAAAATATAGAACAAAGGACTTTTTGAGCGTTTGAATCATATGTCTTTAGCAGCTTAAAACACATTTGTTTGTGAACAATTTAGTGCTGACTATAAGAATGACAATAGTATTGCGGGTTTGTTCGTTTGGTTTTTTTGGGAGGGCCGGGGGATAAGTTAGAGCGAGGTTACAGTGAAAGTTTTAAGCTTGGAATAGTTTCTCGTAAGATTTAAAAGTTGTATTTTAAAAGAAAAATGTATCTTATAGCTATTAAGAATCACTTGCTGTATCTGTAAGATTTTTTCAACATATTTTTTTTGTCTGAACGGTTATCAGGTATTTTTTTCGAAAGTTCGATAGAACACTAAAATAAATTCACTATTTTATGAAAGGGCAGACTAGAATATGTCAGAGAATGAAGACGAGATAACCTTTGTACAGAGATTTTTGTTATGTTTAGCATGGGATCAACACAAGGGTACATTATCCTTAAAGATCTATTTAAAAGTATTTGAAACTACCGTTTGCTTTGTTAATTGTGCCTTCAATTTCAAATATTTAAAATATCTCGTAGCTTCATACTACCAATTGAGTATAAAACAAGTATATAAGTTTAAAAAAGAAATTCTTAGATTAAACACCTACATTTAACTTTAAAAGGTCATAACAGTTTAAAACAATACAAATCTACACACACAAAAAACTGGCTTACTTTCAACTGGTTATCAACCCGAATCACTATAAGATCATATATAAGCTCATCTGTGTCGAGGGGTCGTGTGAGGTTCATGTATTGTCTTGGCGTCCGCAATTACAAAAAGATCTTTTCTGAAATTACTTGACCAAATGTTACCAAATGATTTTTCAAGAGTGAATCTAGGAAAAACAATATTCATCAACAAACATGACCACTGTCTGTTAAAATGTATTCGAGTTTTTAGTTACAGCCGATTCCATTGAGTATGTAGACAAAGGTAATATCTTTGGTTAGCTTGCTTGTTAGCTAAACCGTGAAGTCATTGTTAGGTAAGGTATACTACCCTCCTTTCGAAGTAGCTTGGTCCTACATACAGAAAGATGTGTAATTTGTCGGACTAGTCTACTCGTAAAGTTTACATCACCTAACAATGACTTTTCTGTTCAGCAAACAAGATAACCAAAGATATTCCCTTTGTCTACACGCTCATTGAAATCGGCTTTAATATTGCAAAAGTTCAAGCAATTACAAATGTAGGGCAAAACCTACCGAGTAAAAAAAAAATCAAAAGGCCAATGTCTATCTACCTTGCACATTTCAGAAAATTCAGATCAGATAACGAAACTGGGTCCAGCAACATTTATAAACAATTTTAGATTTTGACCCTCACAGTTTCCATTCACCACAAATATTCTCGTTACAACAAATCATTTTAAATACAAAAATACCAGTTGCAGCATTTTGTTTATCTATTAATATATGTATACGGATAAAGCTATGAAAGGCAGCAGGGTCACCAGGGTGAGGAGTCCATGTCATCTGAAATAAATGCTAAGCATAGATCTAGAAAGCGACAGATAATCATGACATTAAAAAAACTCTCTATTTTTCGACTTTTTTCGAACAAATTGACACATAAAATGAAGTATATAGTATTGTGGAATTTTTAACTTGTGTTCAATTCATTGGTTACACCTTTTACTAGGATAACAATCCTGTCAAGTATGAGCTGGGAAAAAATATTTCAGAAAAGAAGATGGAAATGTGAAAGTTTCCGTGCGTCAGGTGCAACAGCATACGAACAGCTAACATGCCTCGTCAGGGTGGAAGCTAAAAAGTCCACGAAAATTTGATTTAAAGCCTTTAATCGTTCCAACAAAGTTATTGAGATTTTGTTGAGGATTTAACCATCTACGACAACAAGAAGTTTTTTTTAGAATTTACAGCTCTTCTATAAATATATGCAAAGCAAACCATTGATCAAATTGCTTGCTATGATTGTTTGGATGTTTGTAAAACGACAGGTAAGTAGTCTGTTTACTATATACTAGAATTTGTTTGGACAATAAACATTAACTTCAATTCCTGTCAGTTTGTATTTGTCCAATCAAATCCCAGTATGTATTGAAACTCTGCCTACCTATTGTTTGAAAAAATCCAAGCAAACATAGCAAGCAAGTCAATCAAAGTTTTTTTTTTTGCATGCTTTTATAGAAGAGCTGTACTATATAATGCAAAGAAGCGTTTAAGTCTTTCGCCAAAAAAATACTATCAATTTCTTTTTGTCCTATGTAAACTTCCGTACCATTTCCTTCCATTCATGATCATTAATTTGAACTGTAAAATATTTCTTGGTACCTTCTTAATTCCTTTATAAGTCTTATGTAAACATAATTATGACAATAACTGTTGTTAGCACAAGCTTCACTGCACACTTTTAAAGTTCTGCTTCATCAAACATTAAAATGTGAACTTAAGTTTTGAGACTTTTTTAATCGACACGATTGGAATTTTTGTATATGAGAACATGGTTTATCTATTAGTTGAAAATGCGGCTTTGAACTAGCTTTCAGTACCTGCGAGCATTCGTTGTTCAATAATGTGTGTCTTTGTGTTATTATTTTATGTGATAAATTGTTGTGTTGGTACACCACTGTAACAATGAAAGAGGAAATGAGGAGGGTTGGTTTGGTGGAAGAGGGGAGGGGTATGCGGAGCGCTAAAAAACATGTCTATGCGGCATGGGCTTTGATCATTGTTGAAGCATCAATGTAAGGGGCATTTAATATCTTAATAAAACTATTCTGATTTTAGATACTATATATTGTTATCTGATATTGGACGAAAGATGTTGCCCTTTTATGTAATTATGTAATACAAGTTACGATCATTTGAAAACACATATTAAACAGCCAAATGGATGCACAAGAGCTAAAATAGGAGTCATAGATCCTATTGACAACAATTATCTGCCCAATTTTATTGATTTTGTAACATTTGTTTCAAATATGACCAACTTCTTATCCAAAATCACCAGCACCGTATCAGGACCCACCAGCACAATGACAGGACCCACCAGCACAGTATCAGGACATGAATAAAATGCTAAATTTTAATAAATTGCAATGTTTTTTTTCACAAAATAGTTTTGTCGTGTTGATTGCGGTATAGAAAGCGGACTCTATGAGCATTTTTGTTTTATTTTTTCAGTTCTAGATTTTCTGAAAATGAGCATTTTTGTGTTACGCTTACTGAAACAGTTTAGAGGGTCAACTTTTTAATGGTTTACATATGAACCCATAAGAAACAAAATTGAAAAATCTCAACTGTTTTCTTCCATTTTTTATGAGTGAAAACGTCAAAAATCATCATTTTCGTCTTTGTTTACATTTTTTCATTGATCACCAGCACCCGTCAGGACCGAATCACCAGCACAGAACGTTCTCTCGCAGGACAACCATACCCACCGTGGATATAAAGTTGATGATATATGTAATAGATTGTCTGCATATGTATATAATGTAAATAATGTTATTAAATATGATATGAATAATATTGTTACTGATATTTGTGATACTTTAACCGAATCTGCTAAGGCAACATTCGGAATTTCAACATTCAATAAAACAATGTTTAAGTGCTCAAAGAACCAGTTTAGTAAAGACTGGTATAATAAAGATTGTAAAAAAGCGCAACGAGAATTTAGAAAATCTCAGAGGTTATACAAACATAATGGGTCGAACATTTATAAAGAACGACTTAGACAAAGTGAATTCCATTATAAAAAAGTTATGGATGTTAATATTAAGAATCATAATACTGAAATGAGTAAAAAGATGAAGGGATTGAAAACAAAAAATCCAAAAGATTTTTTGGAAATTGTTTAATAGAGGTAGAAAAAAGAAAGGAAATCAATATTTCACTGCAAAACGTTAACAATGATAAGTTCGAAAATAAGTTTTTGATAGAAAACGATATAAACTCTGATACAGTAAATGAAAACTTGAATGTTCAATAACCCGGGATGAAATTTTGAAAGCTGTAAAAAAGGCTAAAAATAATAAATCAACGGGTGAAGACCAAGTAATTAATGAATATTTTGCTTTTCCTCTTGATTGTATGGTTGACATTTATGTACATTTATTTAATATTGTATTTGATACGGGAATCTTGCCTGAGGCTTGGCTTATTGGAAATGTAATACCTATTTTCAAAAACAAGGGGAGTAAATTAGACGCCAAAAATTATAGGCCGATTTCATTTATGTCTTGTCTAGGGAAAGGTTTCACGTCAATTCTTAACGACAGACTTGGGGTATTTATTAAAAATTATAACATCTTAAATGAAAACCAAGCAGGTTTCCGGCAAGGTTATTCCACAACGGATCATGTTTTTTTTCATTATACGCTTTATTTAAATTATTACGGGTAAAAAAGAAGAAATTATTTTGTGTATTTGTCGACTTTGAAAAAGCTTTTGATTTTATTCATCGAAACTCATTATTTTTTAAACTGATATTAAACCATGTGGACGGAAAATTTCTAAGAATTATTAAAAATATGTATGGTGTTATCAAATCTAGAATTGTTCATAATTCAGAAGCTTCTGATATTTTTGCTTGTGAAAGAGGAGTTAGACAAGGGGAAAACCTTTCTCCTTTGCTTTTCTCCTTGTATCTAAATGATTTACTAGAATTTTTAGAAAATTGTGATATTGAATTCAGTATGTAACAAAAGATATTGAAAATGAACTTTCTGTCTATTTTAATTTTTTTCTGTTATTGTATGCTGATGATACAATACTATTTGCTGAATCTAGCCATGATTTACAATGTATGTTGGACAAATTTTTAGAATATTGTAAACAATGGAAATTGAAAATTAATATAAATAAAACGAAAATTATGATATTCTCAAAATGTAGAATATCTAGAAAATAAGGGCAACAGTAGTATACCGCTGTTCAAAACTCATAAATCCATGGACAAAAAACAAAATCGGGGTAACAAACTAAAACTGAAGCTAAAACGCATTAAATATAAGAAAACAACAACACAACATGAAAATGTGACACACACAGACACCAAAACGGACTAAGCATTAGACAAAATCCTACGAGAATAACAAATATAACACCAAAACCAAATACATGAATTTGGGATAGATAAGTATCGTGACATGCCTTATAGTAATGTGAATTCACACTCAAAAATAAGAGAAAACAAATGACACAACGGAACCACGACGTTAAAATGTAACACACAGAGAAACTAACTATAATATAACAATGGCCATATTCCTGACTTGGTACAGGACATTTTTAAAGAAAAATGGTGGGTTGAACCTGGTTTTGTGGCATGCCGTTGTTATTTAATATAGATGGAAATGAAATTGAGATAGTTAGTAGTTATAAATATCTTGGTATTATATTTTCTAGAAGTGGCTCATTTCTTTCCACCAGAAAATATCTGCGTGACCAGGCGATTAATGCAATGTATGCTGTAATAAAAAAAAAATCCAGATTAAATAACTTGTCGATCGAGTGCCAACTGGATATGTTTGACAAGACTATTGTTCCTATACTAACTTATGGGTGTGAGATATGGAAATTCGAAAATTCAGATATTCTTGAGAGAGTTCATTTGCGTTTTTGCAAACACATACTGAGGTTAAAAAAATCAACCCTCAATTTTATGGTCTATGGGGAATTGGGAAGAACCCCGATTTCAGTTACCGTCAAGTCACGTATGATTAATTTCTGGTGTCGTTTACAAGAAGGAAAAGAGATCAAAATATCATGTTTATTATATAAGCTGTTATATTTAAATCTCAACAACTATGGTTATGATAGTAAATAGATATTATATATAAAGAAAATCTTTGATGACTGTGGAATGTCAGATATATGGTAAAGTCACAACTTATTTGAGAAGCGTTTGGGTTGTATTGAGTGTTCAGCAAAGATTAAGAGATCAGTTCATTCATTACATCCCAGTTCCTTTGTTCTAACAGGGGTGATCTGAGCCGGATCACTCTACCAGATCACCCCAGTTTGAGTTTCTTTGTTATGCATGCTTTCCTTTGTTCTGTAACATTTTGGCGGGAATGTCGAATCCACTATAAAACTTATAACTTGTACGGAAAAGACTATCTATCTAAATTCACGTAGAAAAAAATCCAGTGTATATGCTGGGATTCGAACTCATTATCTTTAGCATACAAAGCCACGACACATACCACTAAACAAGGACGACCGGATACGAACCATCATTAATTTAACATACTTAAAGGAAGCAAGATATTTTTTATAAGTGGGGCGAGTTGGCAGACCTTTATTCATTGGGGTTTAAACCCTTTTCGTTAATAAGTGAGTTGTCAGACAATACACATAGTCATGAGGATTTGAATTGCACCGCTTCCAATGTTGTGTACGGTATTTAATGTACTCTTTGTGGATTGATCTACGTCGGGGAAACTCGACAAAGACTCAATTTTAGAATGAATGATCATCGATCTAATGTAAATGATCCTAATAACAACAAATTTCTCTATAAACATTTCAATCAGCCTGACCATTCTATTGTTTCAATCAAAGTCCGGATTATAGAGAAAATATATCATCCAACTAATTACCCCATATTGAGTACACCATATCGTTTACAAAGAGAAGATTTTTGGATTAAAGAGTTGGGAACAGCCATTCCCTATGGATGCAATGACAAAATTGATGGTGTAGGTATTTTGTCTAGTCCCAGGTGTAGTACCGTCAATACATTGCAATTGTTTAATACTTCTGCTCGACGAAATAGAAGTCATGGTCACAGAAAATATATGCCACCTGCTGTACACACCGTGACCATTGATAGTCTGTTAACGTCTGTTCAAAAACCTTTAGGAATTCATCATATCAGAACTAAATTATACTCCATTCCATTTTAAACACTTTCTTTACTATTTCAAGAAGCCCAAAACACTTCCGTTACTGATTCTCGTTCTGTTTTGTATAGACTAGTTGCAATAATCATGGACATTGCTAACCATAGACTATTCAAACCTGTATCGACTACATCCAATAATGAGGAACGATGTTATTTTTTTAAGGTAGAATTCGCCAATAAAGGTTTAGATGCTGTAAATATTAGCAATATTTTCCATAAAAAATCTGTACAAAAAACCATACCTGATTACTTCAATAATAAAGCTACACCTGTTATTTCTTATACTTACACCAAGTCTATTGCATCCAAGATTTTCAACCACAAGAGAGTTTTAGAGGCCTTTAACCTCTAAGATACGAAATCCAAGCTTCCGGATTGTTCATGTGCATCGTCACAATACAATTATAGTCCAGCTCGTCGTGTTATTACTGGTGACCTTGGCATTGTTACCAATGAACAACTTAGAGAGTTGTTAACCAAGGGACCAAAATATAGAATCCCCCAGCCAATCAACTGGAAAAAGAATTTCAAGCTACTGATGGATGCAGTTGAGGACTATGCAAGAAAATGGGTAAAGCGCGAACCAGACGAACCAGAACTGGACACTTTGTCTGAATGGATCAAAGCTATTCGATCATGCATTCAGAGGCGCATACAAAAACTACGATGAAATATGAGTACTAGTGTTACTAACCATTTCATGAATCCGGATGTTGTGGATGCTTTATCCTCTTTGCATGACAAATATGTCGTTGTTCCAGCAGATAAAGCCCTCAATAATATTGTCTTCATATGTAAAAAACCATTATTTGCAATGTCTCACAACAGAGCTTGGAATAAATAAAACTACTGGTAACCCTACATATTCTTTAACATCATTTACCAAGGACGAAATTTTACAAAATCATAAATCTGTCCTTCTTTCCTTTGGTATCAACATCAAAGAAAACGAAGACAATTTACCTCCCTTATACTGGATACCTAAATTACACAAAACTCCATATAAAGAACGATACATAGCTGGTTCTTCAAAATGTTCGACTAAACATCTTTCTAAAGTACTGACTACTATTCTTTCTACAGTTAAAGATGGGCTTCAAAAATATTGTGATGAGATATATTCTACCAGTGGTGTTAACCAGATGTGGATTCTCAAAAATTCGAAAGATCTACTGCTTAATCTTCGATCACAATCTTTGCAATTTTGCAGCAACATAAAGACTTTTGATTTTTCTACGCTATACACGACTATTCCCCATGCTCCGTTGAAAGATCGACTTCACCATCTCATAAAACAGAGCTTTTTCTATAAAAATGAGAATCGTAGATACAAATTTCGGGTTTTGGGTTACACTAATTCATATTTTGTCAAGAATCACACTGAATCTTCCAGAAAATATACTGAAGATGATATTATCAAAATGCTGGACTTTTTGATCGACAATATATTTGTTTAGTTTGGAGGATTTATATTTCAACAGACAGTCGGTATTCCAATGGGTACTAATTGTGCACCCCTACTGGCCGATTTGTTTTTGTACTCATATGAAGCAGAATTCATTCAGAACCTTCTAAAAGACAAAAAGAAAAAGCACCTTGAGAAATTCTTTAATTTTACTTTCCGATATATTGATGATGTTCTATCATTGAATAACCCATATTTCAGCCAATACTTACATCTCATATATCCCAGCGAACTTGAAATTAAGGATACTACTGATACTAGAAGGACTGCTTCATACCTTGATCTTTTCCTCAATGTTGACGCAGACGGACGATTTCACACGAAAATATATGATAAACGGGACGATTTCAACTTCCCAATTATCAATTTCCCATTTCTCAGCAGTAACATACCCTCTGCCCCTTCGTATGGTGTTAACATATCACAATTGATACGTTATTCTCGTGCATTTTCACACTATACAAATTCATATACAGAAGTGTGCTCCTTACACAGAAACTGCTTCAACAAAGTTATGAGGAGGACAGATAAAAATTGACACTCCGTAAATTTTATGGACACCATCACGAATTAGTTGATCCATATGATGTGTCTTTGACCAAACTAGCTAAGGGCATTTTTACCACATGGTAGATTGTGGTTTGTCATTACGTCGTATAAACTTTTAATTACCGAACGTGACTTATTCCCGATTGTGACTGTTTTGCTGAGTGTGTATTCGCATTACTATAAGACGTGTTACGGTACTTATCTATTCCAAATTCATGTATTTAGTTTGATGTTATATTTGTAATTTTCATCGGATTTTGTCAAATTGGTTGACGTCTTTTCTATTGGATTCGTGTGTTATGGTGGTGAAAATTGATCACGCCTTCATTTGTTGGTTTTGATTTTGTTCAACGTGGTCTGTACGGTTTTTATGTTTGAAGTTGGATTCAGGACAAACTAGACATATATAAAATATAGTTAATTGCTGTTAATTAGTATTGCAGTGTGCATTGTGTTTGAATGTATTGTCGGTGTTTGGTTCTATTGTGATCTTGGGTCGGTCCTATTTCTATCTTATTATTTAGATATAATTTTTCAAATATGACGTCATTTTGTTGCTGTTTCAGAAATTGAAATGTCTGCGTGACGTAATATTGTGCCTTTTCAACACTTCGTATGTGACGTCATTGTTATGACTTTTTGCGTCGAGTCGGGTGTGTCTATTTCTGTGTTGGTCTTCAATGTATTATGTATTCGGGTTTTGTTTTCTGTAATTAGTTAAGACGTCAGTTTTATCATGTAAATCTTTTATATTCATTTGATAAAATTTACTGTTTGCAATAGCATAAATTGTTCTATTTAATATGGATGTTCTTATCACAAGCAGACAACCCTAGCCGTATTTGGCACAACCTTTTTCAACTTTTGATCCTGAGAATTGTACAACTTTGTACCCCCTTTTTTTGACTTTTATATCTGGGCGTCACCGGTAAGTCTTGTTTGGACGAGGCGCGTTTTTGACGTAATGAATTTTAAACCTGATGCCTTTTGTTATCTATTATTGATGTGTTTCTTTGCCTAACACGTTCTCCTATTTATTTGTATTGTAGTCCTGTATTATTGTTGTCATTTTAATGTTATATTTAACAATGCCATCAAAGTGCGAGGTGTGGCATGCCACAAAACCAGGTTCAACCCACCATTTTTGTCTTTAAAAATGTCCTGTACCAAGTCAGGAAAATGGCCATTGTTATATCATAGTTCGTTTCTGTGTGTGTAATATTTTTACGTTTTGTTTCCGTTGTGTCGTTTGTTTTCTCCTAAATTTGAGTGTGAATTCACATTACTATAAGACGTGTCACGGTACTTTTCTATCCCAAATTCATGTATTTGGTTTTGATGTTTTATTGGTTATTCTCATCGGATTTTGTCTAATGCTTAGTCCGTTGCTGTGTGTGTTACATTTTAGTGTTGTGTCGTTGTTCTCCTCTAATATTTAATGCGTTTCCCTCAGTTTTAGTTTGTTACCCCGATTTTGTTTTTTGTCCAGATTTATGAGTTTTGAACAGCGGTATACTACTGTTGCCTTTATTTATAGAGTGTACAAAAAATGTTTTTAAATTTGAACACTATTTATCAGTACTACCATATAATTTATTAATAACCTTATGTAGATTTAGATGTGGGAATAACCGTTTGCCCATCGAGACGGGAAAGTGACGCAACATCCCAAAATCTGACAAATTGTGTCACCTTTGCGTCTCAGCTGATATTGGTGATGAATACCATTGTATCATGTCTTGTAATTTTTTCAAAGATGAAAGATGAAAATACTTACCACATTATTGTAATAAAAATGTAAATGTTATCAAATTCAAACAAGTATGTTCAACACAAAATATTGTTGAGCTTGAGAAACTTTGTAGATTTATTAAATCTATTTCTGTGAAAGTTTATCCTTCTGGTTAATACAACTATATGTTTATTTATCATTTGTGTAAATATTTATCATATTAATTTTGTATTTCACGCATGTTATATCTTATATATGTTATATATATTATTGTAATATCTTCTCTGTAACTATGTATATGTTTTATGAGAATAAAGATCATTCATTCATTCAGTAAATGATATAAATTTGACATTACGGTAATAACAACAAGATGTTCTTAATAATCTAAACAGTTTTTTTTTTCGATAGATTATAGTAATTGTGTTGACAAATTCAATATTGAAAATGTATTTAATTCAAATAATTTTCTGATTTCAAGTTCCTTTATTTGATTTTACTGTCATTCATTATATCTGTGATACAGCAAATAAAAAACTTCAAGAACTATATTGATAAAAATTAATAACATATCAATGCGGAGTAAACAGTGACAATGTGCCCATTCAGACATTAAGATCATGTCGCATATATAGGACTTGGTGTTTATTACTACAACTTCAGATATTAACTTATGAAAAATGACTAGTTATCTGAGTTTGTGTGGATTATTTTAAACGGTAGAAAATATATGTATTTCTATTTTGATGTTAAAAATAAACAAGAGAAAAGGCAATGGAATGAATCTGTGGTATCCGTTATCTAAAGCTCGAAGGAAATGTCTATATTAACATTGTCACAAAACATGCATAATTTAGTGAGAGGACATCATCATCTTTTTATTGAAATATGTAGTCAAAGATAAATGCTTTTTTCTGTTCATTCATTCGTTCATTCATTCATTCATGCATCTTGTCATATGTCTTATGAATAAAAGTGAAACAATTGCAACTTTACACGTATGTACCCAGCAGACACAACAACGTTGAATCAACATTGAATAAACGTCAGATTTCAACGTTGAATTCATGTTGAAAAGTAGTGTTGGATTGAAAATTGATATGACGTTGAAAACATAACGTTGTTTCAAAGTCAGATTTCAACGTTAAAAATGGGTTGAATTTTGGTCTAAATTTGGTCGAGGTTTGTTGAAAACAAGTCGATTGGTGGTTGAATTGTGGTTGTTGTATGTTGAAATCAGGTCGAATGTTGGTTGTTCTGTGGTTAGTGTATGTTGAAATCAGGTCGAATGATGGTTGTTCTATGGTCAGTGTATGTTGAAATCAGGTCGAATGTTGGTTGAAGTGTGGTTAGTGTATGTTGAAATCCGGTCGAATGTTGGTTGTTTTGTGGTTAGTGTATGTTGAAATCAGGTCGAATGTTTGTTGAACTGTGATCAGTGTATGCTAAAAATAGGTCGGATGTGTGTCCAGGTAAACTTTTAATGTGGCAAATGTGGAGAATAGGATGTTTAACAATGGTTGAATTGAGCTTTTTTAACAGCTGAAATTATTACCCTTTATTATATCCATCAATACCATTTTATGCGTAATAAAACTGTCGCACAACTATATGTTGGTGGTTGGTGTACATGTAGTTTGTAGTTCTGTTGGTATACAATTTTGTGACTTCACTTTTCCTAATAGACATGATCTTGCTTTACTTATAACTATTATGTTCACACTCAAAATATGTTTGTGACATAACACAGTAGTTATATAACAAGTTACCCACATATACCCCTTACAATGTCAAACAAACACAATTAATCTGATTACTTAATTTTATTTTTAAAAAAATAGTCCATCTGCTAGACATCTTGTACTGTTGTTCCATATTGTGGTCTCTAATTTTTACATTCGAAACTTGTTACTACAGCATCTGCAACAGAAAAAAAACATATTGTACTATCTTTTACATAACTGGGTTAATTTCATTATTCAGCCCAAATAAAGAACACTAGTTTCATATGAATGATATAGTTATTTCTTTAAATATTTATCAATAGCTATCATGACAGTTTTCTTAAAACTTGAGTTCAGATAGTAAATAATAAATCATTTTAATAAAAACAAACCTAAAGATTTTAGTAGACAAAGATGCAGGGCCAATTTAAAAGAAATTGTGACCAAAATCTCACACACTTTTATGTGAAAAAAAAACAATGGTTTATATTTCAATACTCACCTCTTATTATTTCAATCGGTCAAGCTTGGACACCATAGACATATTTATTCTTTTTACCCGAGATGTACTTTACAAACATGGATTTTTTGGTAAGACATCATCTACAAAAAAAATACGTTTATTTAATTACAGCATTTTCAAATTATTAATTCCCTCCTGAACTAATAAATAAACATGCTTACAAAATTTGGACATCCAAAACCTTTCATTGGGGACTTTCTGATTTGAATTTTCCTCGGAGATCACTATAATCTATTGTTGTGATCTTACATTTTTTCAATAATTGGTTGAAAAACTTTAAGCCCAATAATTATTATTGTAGCATTACGGGAAGTTTGTCCAGTCGAGAATCAAACATGATTCTGGAATCAGTGGCAGATCCTGAAATTTTCATAAGGGTCCACTGACTTAATAACAGAGGGAAAGGGGGGGGGGGGGCTCAAGTCATGCTTCAGTGATTCATTATATAATCAACCAATTTTTCCCTCTCAAGGGGGACCACAAGCATTGAGATTTTGACAGTCACTCATCTTGAGATACAATACTGCACCACAATCACCGAGATCTTGACAGTCACTCATCTTGAGAAACAATACTGCACCACAAGCACCGAGATCTTGACAGTCACTCATCTTGAGAAACAATAATGCACCACAAGCATCAAGATCTTGACAGTCACTCATCTCGAGAAACAATATATGTCATACTTTACATCTAATTTTTTCATGATCTTTCATCAATAGATACTTTCGGCATGGTTGCTAAACTTTGAACCTGTGTTTACATTTTTCTTTAAACAGCAATATATTCCAGTCTTTCGTGATACGTCTTATTTAATTTTTTGCATGCATATGGATTAAGTTTAGACATTAAAAATAAAAGAATATTTGTTTTAATTCCTTGACTTTTTTTGTGCTGTAATAATTCAATACCGTACGGTCAATTGATAAAGCATCTATTTAGACGTTATCATATAGACCACTTTGAAAATGGACAGATCATTGTGTATTAATTTGTTATGGTCACACATGTTTCTTATCTGCCGTATTGCTTCATTGATAAATCCTCGGAATACATGTTGTGAGTGACATCTATTCTGACCCAGAGAAAAGAATTTGTTTGTTTTGAATGTGTTGCAAGGTCAAGAATGCCATGTGTTGTAAATCTTTGACTTGTAATTATATCAGCATATAAAACATGTAAAAGAACTAGTATGAGATTGCATAGGTGAACTTCAATAATTATATATTATTATTTGCCAGACGAATATATTTTTTTTTTTCAATTTCAACTGATGTTCCATGATATATTATGACTCCGCCCTCCCAGTATCTGCAATGATAGAATTCTTTGCCATACGCTTTTGCGTTAAACTACCAAATCAATGTTCATAAAAACACTCTCCCTTTTCAAGTCTTAACATAATAAGTTGCCGCACCCAATCAATGTACAAATATATCTTAAGGTCAACCTTGCTGTTCCCCGAGACTACAAAGACATGTGTGTATAATTATAAATTATATCTGATCTGCTTAAGGTTCATCATAACAAATGGACAAATATGGCCGTATTTTCACCTCAAAAACTACTCTGTGTACAGACTTACCTGTGCTGTTTGGAAAGTTTTAATGCCTAGCATCCACTAGATATATAAAATCTTTCTTGGTTTTTGATGCCCAGGGCATTTTTTTTCCTTTCTGCAGAAGGTGCAAAAATAAACGAATTACTTTGATACTGTCCACTCACTGACTCAGATAAACTCTTTAACTCACCTATAAGATACCTGGTGTCCATGTCAATTAAGGACAATGAAAACAATACAAACCGGTTTTTTACCGGAGGGAGCATCTCATAGTTGTACCACAACTTAGTCAATTTTCACACCTTTTGCATAAAGGAAAAAAAATGCCCATCAAAATCCAAAAGAGATTTTATCTTTCTGAAACACAAAATGCATTTAACTTTATTATATCTAGTGGATGCTAGGCATTAAAACTTTTCCAACTTTACAGGTAAGTCTGTACTCAAGAGTAATTTTGGCATGTAAATACAGCCATATTTGTCCGTTTGTTATGATGAACCTTAAATCACTATACTCATATCATGCATATGATTACGGTAAACGCTACACTATTGTATATCTTAAATTATCATATATCAATCATTAAATTAAACAAGAAATGAAAATTATACTTACTTTACACTGCTGAGAGCAACTCTTAACATGCTTAACTTGATGTGGTAATCAAATTGTCGCAAATAAATTCAAAATGTCGGTCTTCTACGCATGTGCCAATCCAAAAAAAGATATCCGTTTCAAGTAATTATAATAATTATAATAATTTTATCGCAATTTAAAGATTAATTTATATATGAAACAGTAATCATTGAATTTATTCAAAAAAATCATTAAACCAATAAAAAAGTCATCATTTAAGCAAAAAGGGAAATACACAAAATTTGGTTCAATCTCATCTTGATTGAAATTTTGGTCGACACTTAAAGTCATCAACCTTAACTTAACCGTTTATCAACGTTATATTTTCAACCAATTAAAGCATTGAAAGCATCAACTCAAATTCAATGTTGATTCAACGTTGGCAGTTCAACGTTGAAAATTTTAACCACAAATCAACGTTGATTCAACAACGTGATTTAAACGTTGATAGAATTGACGTTGATACAACGTTGATTTTACGTTGATCAACGCTACAACCAAATTTCAACATATTTTCAACGTCGGTTCAACGTTGTGTGCCTGCTGGGTAGTTGGCAATAATTCTAATGATTAAATTAAACTAAATGCTTAAAAAATAATCCGTTAACGTTGTGACTCTATATTGGGGCAATATATTGAATGTGTCAACGATTTGTGTAATGTACCTTTCTATTTTTGAAAAACCCACAACGTCTGTCTTAAAGTATATTCGTACAATGAATAAATATATTAAGACATATTGGTTACGCAGGTCACGTTAAATGAAACCTGTACAAGTTAAGAAGACACGTGTTTTTTGAAAAAAATATCTTTGGCATATTCTCTCGAGACCGTAGTAAGGGGGACCAACTCCCACGGAAGGGAAGGCCGCTATATTTATTGAACTATTATGTTATGCAACTGTTATGCTTTTTATTCTGTGTTGTTGATCTGAAACTGTTGATATATGATTTTACAACACTGTTTGTACGAAAACATTTGGTTGACGCAATTGTAAAACAGCATACTTGTGTGACCTTATTAATTCAAATTAAGATCAATTACTAGTATATATATATTACAAAAAGCGATTATTGAAAGTACAGTGTATGTCCCTAAGCGAAAATAATAGTATTTGTTTCGAATCTTTAATATCAAGAGGATACGATATAGAACTATTAATGTTGTTTTATTTCAGTTCATCACGTAAGTCAAAGAGTTTATAAATCGCGGTATGATAGAGTATTATAATAAAATCACTGTGCATTTTTGCACACGCGGCTAAAACGTCCTTCTGCGAGATTGTAATCTGACATTTTTTTTTATCTTAATGTTGAAAAGTCAAAGGCTGTAAAATGTAGTTATATTTTGATAACGGTGTTAAAACAAAATAAATGAACATAATCATCCAAATATCTATACCAGACAATATCTTTACATATCAAAACAATATTTAAATTTGTGAATTATTTAAACTCAAAACTCTTCAAACCCAAAATTTAAAAAAATAATGTGTCTTAGTTTGACAAGGAATCAATTTATATATTTAGAATGTGCATTTATATAGGAGTAGGTTCGGTAAAAGCTATATTTGGCACCAATTATTAAGTTCATTGTTTCAGGATAGTAAACTGGTTGTGAAAAATGTTGATGAAAAGACATGTGAGGAAGTTCAAAAAAAAGTAGTCTGTCGAAGTTTTATTCTGAAGCGTTGTTTTTTAAATCCAAAGTAGGTAAAAAAAAAAGCGATATTTTCCTTTATTTTGCAAAATTTAACAAGATTGTCCTGATTTCAACCAAATTAATGATTAGGAAACATAGCGCAAGACGTCAACAAACTAAAAGTGTCAGATATGTAAAATTTAATTAAAAAAATTATGCAAAAAGATTTATTTTGTCGACATCTTCGCTCTATGTTTTCTTTTCAAGAAATCAATGGCAATTTATCAATTTTCCTTGAATTTTGTCAATAATCAAAATAAGTGCTATTTATGACATCATGAAAAGAGCTCAAGTACGTAAGTTTTCAATATAAAATACGGTTTCGATATTGTCATTATATATGCTATGAATCTCTTTTGCACTTATGAAATTATTTTTTATTCAAATTTTAGCCAGTTATAAGTTCTCATTAAGGACCTTATCGAACCAACTTTTGGTGTATATTGCCAAAACAACTTATTACTTCACAAAACCTTAAACGTGTTCTCAGTTTAGGCTTAAGGAAAATATATCACTTTGCTTTTAATATATATAAAAAAAATAATAGTAAACTGCGTACCTATAGATTATTTAAACAAGAATATAACAAAGAACATTATCTAAGTGTTCATATGCCAGGAAAATATAAAAGCGTCTTTGAAAATTTCGATGTGGTGTGGCGCCGATTAGAATTGAAGCAGACAGATGTGAAAATAGATTTTGTTTTAATGATTCATGTATACACCAGAAACTCATTGACGATGAGAAACATGTGTTACTCAAATGCCCTTTATATTCACATGCAAGACAAGAGGTTTTTACTAGAGCAGTTTCTTTAAATAGTGCTCTGTTAGACTTTTAAATGACAATGTACAAATGAAAATTTGTGCTTTTATTCTGCCAAAACCTGCCATGATATTTTAATTCAAAGGATGAATGTTTTATATAGATAGAAAAAAGTTTGATAAGTCTCTCATAACTCTATTGAGAGTGGTTCTCGAATGTTTTTAAGATTGATTTGTACTTTTAATTAAAACATGCTGTATAGATTGTATTCATGTTTGTATTGTACATGTAGAGAGGTGAGACTATAACAACATATTTGATTTTATTTGATTTTATATATGATACAGATTGCACATAGTTTCTGATAATAAATAATACCGATTGAACACATCGACCGATCATGATTCTTATGCAGTATCGTTTGTAACGGTCATTTTCATTGGACAACGTCATCAATTACCGCAGCATCACTTCGTGTCTCCAATTAACCTAACTTGTGACCACCAGTCATCAATTGAAGCCGTCGGACTTAAAATTCAATACAGTTATCTCTTAATTAGCCATTTTTTTTTTATTATGAATACCATGTTCATAAAAAGGCTGCGCCAATAAAATTTAATGGTTGATTTTAGCTTGCACTTACTCAATTAGTTAATATTCATATCGTAAAAGTGTTTTCATGGTGTAACAGAATTTTCGTCAATTGACAATACGTAATAAAAATGAAGTTACCTCTTTGATTCTCTCCTCACTCGATATTTGATGAAGATCATTCTATAGATTCATTTTCAATTCAAAATTATAATAATCAAATAGTTTGCCATTTCAAAATTGCTTAAAGTCAATGAAACTTTAGATTAAAAAAAAATGATACATATGGTTAAATAACTAAATGGCTAGTTTTTAGTATAAAACTTATGAATATATACTTTTTATGAGGTGAATTCTTTAATATTTCTCCAAATTACATTTAAAAGAAATTAATTAGTTTTTTTAATTGTTGTCTACAAGAATCAATTACAGCTATATCCAAAACAGCTATAGGAATACCTGCTATACGTATATACAATTATCAAATATTTTCTCCTAGCATATGGAGATTTTTTGTATATCTATTATTGTTTCTGAATTATGTTGATATGTGTCCTATTGTTTATTGTCCTTTACAAGGAATAAATGAATTTTGCGTCGTGGAAAATAAAGTGTGATACGCCTTAGTTATTAAACATTTAATACTGTGGTCTGTTTCTCTGACTATTACTGACACTTACATTTTTCAACCCTTTGAAATAATTCAATAATAATGGCAGTACCATTAAAAGTATGGTTGATTTTACCTTGTTTAACGTTCATCTGCAGATTAACCCTAAATCTTAAATGGTTTTTTCCTTCATAATTTGTTATTTAAATCTGTCTTCAATCATGAAACTACAGTCAAACAATTCTTTTATATATGATGTGAGAAAATTATTATTCTTAAACATTTTTTCGTTCTATTTTTAAGTGATTCCTTTTTGTTTTGAAACCAACATTGCTAACGAATGCATACCTACTAGGGATTAAATTTATTTGTTTTTAAACACATCAGTGTTGTTTTATTCCGAAATCTGTTTAGATACATGTATTACCACTGAAACATTCTTTACACTGAACAGATGAACGGTAAATGTTTAATTGTACAAAATCAGGAAAATGACAGTTATTATCAAATAGGTTGTTTTTATGTGTGGTGACGTTTGATTTTGTTGCACTTCGGTGCAGGCTAAAACCCCGTTGAAATAGAACAAAAGAATGGAAGCTCTTTGTTAGAGAAGGCGAAAAATGCTAACTGTAATGTTTACTATAGTAACACAAAATTTAAAAGTTAATAGAAACAAATAAAATGACAATTTTCTTCTCAATTACGACGTGTTCTATTATAAAACCACCATTTGCATAAGGTTTCGATTTATCTATTACATAGTTAAGCAGAACAATTAAGATATCAAGTCGACGACATGGGTATCTATCAAGTAGAAAATGCATAACCTCCGATTATTTTGAAAAAAAAATACCCCGGACGGAGAACATATCAATCTATTAGTTCAGTAATTTTCGTGTCTGCCCTTGCATTTTGTGACTCAAGGAAATTCTAAAAAATGGGTACAATTGTATCGAAAAGAGAAAATCGACTGCACTTTTTTATGTTAGGGCTTGTTTGAGTTGAATATTTTGTCTTGAAAACGTACAAAGCAAGAATATTTGATACATCATCTCGCTTCAGATTCTATCATTTTTATATTTCAAACCTAAAGGTTGACTGTAGAACATTAAAAAATCACAGTACTAAAATATGGAACGCCACAGCTGTCTTATGTGGAACTCTGATATTACTTTATGTTGTTTTATTATTACTTAATGATATTTTGTCTTTGCTTAATATGATTTTGACGTTACGTGATGATGTTTTGATATAACGCAATATGGAATAGTAATTACATAATGATATTTCGATATTACATGATATGGTTTCGTATTGACTTGATATAGTTTTGTCATTTAATTTACTCAATATGGTTTTGTCATTACTCGATGTGGTTTCACCATCCATTATTTAATATGGTTTTGTCATTAGTCAATGTGGTTTTAACATTACTTGATGTGTATGTGACTTAACGTAATATAGTTGTTTCATTACATGATGTGGTTTTGTTATTTCGTAAAGTTGGATGATAAAAATGCATATCTTCGAAAAAAAATATTTTTTTGTGTGTTTTAACTAAAGGTTTATAGTCTTCAACCACTAAAAACAATCTAGTCTGCCCTTCCACGAAATATTTAATTAGAATTTTATTAAATGTTTATGAATATTCAAATATTCCACCTGACAACCGATTAGACAATAGTTTTAAGTTGAGTTAATGCAGACAAGATCATTAACTGATGCTCATTAGATAGTAGACACATTTGTCTTTTAAAATACAACTGACATATAAGGATCGTTATGGTGCTATGCCGATAAATTTATCGGTTTTCAAGAGCGCGTCATCCCTACAATGGCTTCCGTTTTTACGATTGTGAAAATTAACTGGTGTAATGGAGAGATAATTTTGACGAAGTAGACCTAAAATCCTGACTGGGTGTTCCTTCGTTTTCTTCTTATTGTTGATATGTTTCCCTCGGTTTAAGTTTGTAACCCAGATTTTGGTCTTTTTTCTCAATCGACTTACGACTTTTGAACACCGGTATACTACCGTTGCCTTTATTAAATCAGGTTCCGCGAGGTTAATATTTGATATTAATGATAGTAATGAGTTTTCAAATATACTGTGTAGAGATCAAATTCAATATTCAAATATATAGGTTCTATCTATTTAGTTTTAGAAAAAAACTAAATTACAACTTCATATAATTACTAAGAATTCGCTAGTTTACTGAAACACAGACTAAAAAAAAGCCTATTTTATTTCTTTTAAATCGCACATTTTCATACCAGTATTAACATTAGTTTATTATTTTGACAGCCATAATTGTTGCTGTTGAAATCATTGTTGACGTTAATAGTACATACAATTATCATGGTTATATCATACATGTAATGGGTATTACATCTATGGTTATATATACAGTTTATTGACTTCTTGTCCTTCATTTGATGCATAGCATTTTGTATTGACTTGCGATTAACTGGTTTGTTTTTATTATTTATGTCAGATATTCGGAGTCTTCTGGTTTTATCCATATGTATATTCGTTAAAAATTTTCCGACAATCCTCTTCTTTACTTTCATAATTTTATTACATGTAGTACAATAAGCCATTTCAAAAATAATAATAAAATCCTTGTTAATTTTTCAAGGTTTGTAAGAAAATAGATGTTCATTGTTATTGATAACATACATCTAGAAAGAATAATTTGCCACCAAATTTTCAAAATCGTTCATCTCAAAACCAAGGGCAAACCTTCCATTTTCTGTTTTTTTTTGTTTTGTTTTTTTTTTTAGCTCCTTAATTTTTATACTATTAGTTCATCCAGGTCTTTGTAAACGCTAGTTACTTTGAAACAGAGCAGCGAGCATCTTTGGTATATTATTAGCTCGAATATGGTATCGCGGTGCAATCAGATTTTTGTACAACATATATTTGTTAAACATTGCCTTACAGATGGTTAATAATGATTGTTGGACTATTCTTTGTTGCAGAAAAAAATTGAATTTGGTTTGAAAGTTTTTTATTTTGTTTAGTTTGCGCTTATGACTTATATTTGTAGAACTGAATGTGTCTTTGTCAAATGGTTGATACGAATATTACATTGTTTACCGCAAAATTCTAATGGCAAGATAATCTTTACTATAAGATGTCCAAATATTCTTCTTAGCTAAGAGAATGCCATTGTACCATTTAAAAGAAAACTTATATACTTTGTTACATGATACACAATGATGCATATTTTTTCTATATATACTTTTTTAATCAACCATACATATATATATTCTCAAAAGACAGGAAATAAATATATTGTATCAAAATTATTTACAATTCCTTTTTCCTTAAAGGAAGCCGAGCCGCATTTTTAGATATTTTATGCAATTCTATCATCCCTTACTTTAACATGCGTTGACATAGACAAACGTTTCGAAAGAAAATGCCTCTCCATCAATCGCTCTTCAAGTCTTGGAATACGCGTTTCTTGTTACTGACAGAAGATTGAAAGACCAACCAATCAAGCAAAAATTGAAACCCGAAAATATAACAGCACAGTTTCGCATCCTTTGTTCTCGACTCTAGCTGACCATTATCGTTTGGTTAATTGATTTATCAGACATTGCTACATATCATGTATAGTTTACAACACAAACGTTAAAACATCATATCAAATAACATAAGTACTTCTTGTAATACTGATTTAAAGAACAAGGAATTAATATAGCCAGAACAAATTAATGAAATAAATCAAGGATTCGTATCATAGGAATGGGTTTGTTATGCAGAAAAGTAATACATTTTCTTTAATTATGAAATAAATTGATATACTGTAATTTTGTAGTTTCATTTAGTAAAGCAATATATAGAAAAATATTCTTCTAAGAATAACAGAAAAAGCTGTGACAATGTATGTCAAGGTAAAACTGCCAATTTCATTTGCTCTCCAAATAAATTGATTATTTTTGTTCGGTTATGACAATTCAGGCAAAAAAAATAATGTTTCGTAATTCTTTTATTTTACCATAATACTGTACTTTTAGAAAATAATCATAGAACAAAACCCTTTAGAATGACGATACAGATACCAACGTTTCACGTTTATCAGTAGGTAAGACTGTCTATTTGTTGTTCCCTCCTAAAAAAAAAAACTTGATAAGTTCTTTCGATTATAACATTAAACGTGAAATATATTAATACATATAGATTGTTCAGTGTAGGGTGGGGACTATTATTGAAAGAAGAGCTTCTTATATCAGGATAGAGCTTAACCTTTAAAAATTGAAGTAAAACGTCAATTTCTTTAGCTGTTCGTGACAATTTAATAAGCAGTCTGACTAAATCCAACCCCACTATCCACGTTATATACGTTAGTTGGAACTGTCCTTATTCAGATTGCTTGATTAGGTCATTTGAAGTATTGTGTCAATTGGTTAGGTATAAATATTTTTAAAAAAAATAAAAAAATAAAATTCGAAAATGGAAATTAACATAAAGCTCGAATGCTCGATTATACCAACAGAACGACTAGCAAACACCTGTCATATTCCTTACTTGACAACTTGCACAGATATTTTCCAAAGAAAACGATGGGTTTAACCTGTATGAATGACAGTTATATATATTCTCGTGTTCATAACATAGACAGACACAAATAGTTATATGACAATACTTAGAATTCAACAGCAAAATTATGGAAACAAATATAACGTCTGCTCATTTATATATATATATATATATATATATATATATATATATATATATATATATATATATATATATATATATATAAGTACAATAAAACTAACACTTCGACCTTTTTGGAGTAAGGGTGAGCCTACTTGCAGATCGAGCATACCACTTTCGCCATATATTTAGCGTAACACAAGTAAATATCATATCAACTACTACATGTAGTATACATGATATTTTTGACACAACAAAACCGTAAGCTATCATTTTTACGCTTTTTCAAAAATGCGAAATGGTTTCAAATATCAGAAGCATTTACTTAAAATAAATCGACATCAGATTTGATTTAGAAAAGTATGATTCAATCAGCAACGGTTTAATATTTTTCTTGTTTATGATATATCATGAAGCTTGAAAGATAACATATTCCAGCAGGTCATACCGATTACTGATTACATATTGATTTCCCCTCCCCCTAATTGAAACAAAAAAAAACGAAAAAAAAAAAACAGAAATAGTATATAAACCCTTATAGAACTATTATGAAATCAAACAAAAACAAATAACATTCCAAGGATGATCGCCTTTAGAAATAGTAATAAACCTTTGAAGGTTTAAGCAAAGACGTTAAATTATTTCTTTGCTACACGAAAAAAAAAGTCTGTTGAGGAATCTAGTCAACATTTTATAATGCCAATAGGGTGGATTGAATAAATAAAGTTGAAATCCGTTATGTACCCTGAAGATAACCGTTTACAAGTGTCGCAAGACAAAGCATTTCAAGGAGATATTCCTATTAGATTAAGCTTAACTGTTGTTATCCGTTTCACATATTATATAGGACATGTTCCTAATGTCGTAAGAACAATCCTGTTCCCTTTTAACGAATTTATTTGACCTACCAAATTATAAAAAAGAAGATGTGGTATGATTGCCAATGAGACAACAAGAGACCAAATGACACAGCAATTAACAACTGTAGGTCATCATACGACTTTTAACTATTTACCGGGTTTGTAAAATCATGAGCAGCACGACGGGTGCCACATGTTGAGCAAAATAGATTACCCTTCCAGGGCACCTGAGATCACCCCTAGTTTTGCAAGGGGTTCGTGTTGCTTAGTCTTTAGTTTTCTATGTTGTGCCGTGTTTACCACTATTTGTTTGTTAGTCTTTTTTTTGCCATGGCGTTGTCAGTTTGTTTCCGAATCATGAGTATGAATGGCCCTCTGGTATCTTTCTCTCCACTTTTTCAACGAAAACTTGATTAGTGCCTTTGAAGTCTTATGTCAAATATGATGATAATGACAATAATGTTAATTGGTGTAAACTATTACGTTTTATTATTTGACATAAAAGATATTTCAACTATTTTAGTAAACAACCATGCATAACTTTCTCATTGGCACTCAAACAACATCTTCTTATATTTATTTAACTAAAATGGGGATGGGTAACTATTTCAGATGCTTTCTTCAATCCTACTAATCACTACTGGGTAGTCCTTATTTTTGTTATATTTCAGTTTCTTATTGTGTCTCAATAGAATGACGCAAATTTTTTTGCTTGCCTGCTTTTTTGTGAATTTCCTATTGGGACGTCACAAAAAAAGGTGACATATAGAGCACATGTTTGTTTGCAGATCAGTGTTTGTTAACATATTAATTAAAAATCATTAGAGAAACAGATTCCAACTTGGTAAATAGATTTCTTTAGAGTGAAGAGATATCGTGTCTCATTTGGTGCACTCGTACACTCTTGTTTATTGATCTACTGCTCTTGCGTATTCATTTCTTTTGGAATGTGATAACATGTAGTCTGTTTATTCAAATTTACACGTAGTTGGGTTGGGTTTCTTTATCACTTCACTACAATGCCAATCGGGCATCAGTCGAATTTTTTTTGCATACCCAGTGTATATTAGCTACAGCTATGTCGTGTGCTCGAACCGTCTGTTTGTATTAAGACAGTTCAATTTCTAGAATTTGACATAAGCGGTCATATCAGTACCAGAATCTAGGACAAAACGAGACGATTATAATTTTGAAATTTCTCCCACCTAAGTAGCAATATACCGACTTCACCTGCATAACGGATAGAAGTCAGATATATGACAGTTGTTATAAATTCGTTTGGTGTGTTTGTGCTTTTTATTTTGCTTTTTGATTAGGGACTTTTCGTTTTGAATTTTCCTAGAAGTATTTTTGTGATTTTAATTTTTTCGGTATTCGAGAGCATACTGTTAATACTCAGACTTTGTAAAACGTCGCCACTGTATAAGCAGAAAGTGTGATGAACCAGGGTATAATAAAAAAAAGTTTCGTCCTTTTACTTTTAGCCATTAAAAATGTACACTTTTTATAAAAATCTATGAGTTTAAATATGACATTGAAATTTTCGTCTGTCTTTCGGCAGTCGAATTTGCAATGCAGATTATTCTTATACTATCATACAGTTTGTTCATCCGGGTAATCTTACTTTCATCAATGTGTACCATGACTGTCCAAATGTGTGTTTGTTCCTGTATTTTGGAGAGAAATTGTTGGTCATTCTTATGACAATGTTTGCTAGAGTTCGCCTGAAAATGGTATTCCGAAAAGTCAATGTTAGTATACAGTGGGAAATATGTCCTTCATTAAACCCGTTTCATATTTAATTTTCAGATTAACCCAAAATAGATGTAGAAATCTTATTTGAATGAAGAATAGCATTTTTCTGAAATCTGAAAATTCCTTCTTCTATTATTATAAATTAAAAAATGTTTGTTATTGTCTTTTAATTTGTTAAATGACATCAGCATTTCAAAAAGCCAAGTTGTAAACAACTTAGTTTAATAGGGTGCAAATTAAGGCAACAGTAGTATACTGCTGTTCACTGGTCATAAATTGATTATGCAAAAATAAAATACGGGTTAAAAACTAAAGCTGTAATGTGTTCATAGTATTAGCTGCATTACACCTATCATGTAGATGCTACCGGTCTCGGTCATTTTGAGCTCTGACGATTCTCAAAGATTTTATGTTTTGTCGTGAGATGTGGTTGTAATCGATACATTACATTCTAACATTGGTACACTAATGTCACCTGGTTATCTACTGTGCTTTCATTGTCTGTTTTATAAGTATGGTACCTTTGATAACTGTTAATGCCATTATATGAGGAAAACTAATTTAACGATATATAATACAGTGTCACCTGTCTGTGTTATATCATTGCAGGAATTTTGACAGAGAGCAGTCACCGTGATAATGACAAAACGTTTCACACTTTGGGTACAAACTTAATTCTCTAATCAGTTATAAGTATGTTATAAATAGAAATTGATCTAATATCCACTCATTTAGGTGCTAATCATATCTCTGGCCTTACATTGATACCGTGCTATGTACGCAATGTTTCGGGTTATTTCGGAAATGTTTTTATTCCAGGAAAACCTTCATCAGAGACCACCCCTATTGTTTTTGTTTTGATGTGTTAAGTTTTGATTTTTAATTTATTTCTTTTTTATTACTATTTTACTTTAATTTATTTCTTTTCTTTTTTTGTTTAAATATTTTAAACAGTTTTTGAATTGTGTTTTTAATAATTACACTTTTTGTTTTTTTTTTTTGTTTTTCATTTTAACTTTTTCAACCAATGTTGAATTAATTAATTAAGCGTTTCAGAGTAAGAATTTGTCCTCAGAAGAATATCAGTTTACATGTGTTGTTTACATGATGGTCATTTAAATGTTTAGTAGGAACTTTGAGGTTTAGATAAATTATTTTATAGCTCGTTTAACTAATTCACCAATGTTTCTGTTTCTTTTGAAAGCTACTGATAGGTTTTTATGAAATTTAGCACCTATTTATTACCATTAATTACACATTATTAACTTAAAATGAGGCGACCCAATTTTGTATGCCGCTTAAAAATAAATGACTTTTCAAATTAGACATATTCGCATATTGTTGTTTTCAATCCAATGTTATGATCGTTTGGTTGAATGAGGCGAATTAATATATTCAGAATAACAAGGTTCTTTTCGAGTGTCTTTGCTGTCTTAAAACCATGAACATATCAATGTATTAGATTATTGATTATGGAATTCCCGTTTTGAATTTTCCTCAGGGTTCGGTTTTTTTTATGATTTTATTAATTAGATTTAGATATATTGTCTATAACATTTAAATTTAAAACACTAAGGATTTTGTACCAGAGGTATATATAACGAAACAGTATTTGACAAGCCCTTCGAAATTTGCGTGTCCTTAATGGTACCCATCTCGTTGATTATTTGACCTTTTGGTTCGTGCCTCACTAATGAGTCTTTTGTAGGCGTACTCACGTCTGGCGTACAACACATTACAGCAGTCGGGTATCTATGGTGAGTTTATGTACTATATCAAAACGTTCACAGTTTAAAAGTATGCCCCAAAATAACCAAATATATTACAAAAATAAAACACCATTGGCATGAATCACATCAATCACATGTGAGATAAATCCGTTAATTTAGTCATCTGGCGTCATACAACTGTAGGTAAAGGAAGCGACAATGCAATGGTAACAAGTTAGAAAGTTGTGTTCTTCTTTAATTACATTTAAAGCAGTGCAAACAAATAACTAGTCTGAGTAAAACAAATGTTAAGGATGTTCGAATGTCTTGTTTTGAGATTTTAGGGATTTTTGTCTGATTTTCGGAATCCTCTGGTTTAATTCATTTGAATGACTTAAAAAAAACTTGCATATTGACCCCCTTTTTTCTTTTTATAAATCTTTAACATGTATAATTGTAAGCCATCTGTAAAAGTCTTATAAAATCTTTATATACTCTATCAATATATATAGCTCTTCATCTTTTATATAAGCTTTGGATTTCAAATATTTTGGCCACGAACATCACTGAAGAGACGTGTATTGTCAAAATGCGCATCTGGTGCAGGAAACTTGGTACCGTTAATGTTATTATATATATATATACTAGTGTTATGAAAAACTTGTTATTTTGAAACTGAAAAGCGAACTTCCTTAAAACAGCTATTGGTCTCGTAAGCGACCAAATGTAATAATTTACTCATGAGTGTTTGAATAGTTATTCTTAAATTAAAGAACTATAGTACTGCAATTAAAATGTTTAATGCTCCGTTTCACTGCCGTCCCACTTTTTCGTAAAACAACCACACACACACACGGTTCAGTCTCTTTATAAGCTATTCAAATGGTCATATATATTTAAGAAATACGAATACGTTACTCCTTTTAAATCTCGGTCTATTTCTGAAATTAATTCTTACATACTTTTGATTTTTTAACCCTGTATGCTAACATTGCCCATGTGAAATTTTAAAATTGTTTGTATATACATTGAACGGCAAATATATGTGACGTATAAAATTTTCAGACGTCAGACACGCGAATCAATGAATGTGTTTGTATAAAGATGTTTGTATGTGTTCTGTTAAATTGTTCCTTTTAAAATTGTGTTACACGATGATGACTGTTGTACCCATATTTTAACTATTTTATTTATTATGTCTGTTTAGTTCACACATCATTGTAAATATAACAGTGCTTGTCCATTCGTTTTTGATGTGTTTTGTTATTTGATTTTGCCATGTGATTTTGGACTTTCCGATTAGATTTTCTTCTATTTTTGTGATTTTACTTTTTACTACATTCACAACTGGCAATTGAGTCAATGAACAAAAAATATGACTTAAATTAAATATTCATTTCTCGACTCGTTTTTCGTAAAAATAAAACGCCTCTAGTGTGGATCTATGACACAATATAAATAACCTTTCGTGTAAGTAAGAAACCGAGACACAGGCATGATCATATATTGTGTGAGGGCAACTGTAAAACTTGATAGATAAAAAAGGGGTGACCTTACAGTACATATTATACGTTGAAAACAACATATGCCTACACATTGTTCATATGAAATGACATAGGGCTATCATTTATATGGTAAATAGAGTTGTCGTTCTTTTAACAAATGTAAGTAATTGCTTAAATTACAACTATATGAATATAGTACGATAATTGAAATAACGAAAAAGTAAAATAACAAAAATACCGAACTCCGTGGACGGCTAAGTAATTATTTTCGTTGTTCTTCCTTACAGACTTCCTGAATGTGTTTATAAAGTAATGACTATTCCAGTTTCCTAAAAATCGTCATTGTAAGAAGATACCTTGGTATCAATTTGTAAAGTTTAACTATATAGACTGGGGAAGATTGTATGTTGACTGAAAGTTGACAATAAGAAACGCAGAGCAATACATTTGTCATTGGTCTTCAGTTGTTATTTTGTCATTCACACTAAATTAAAAAAAAGGTTATCCAGATAATAAAAAAATAGAAGTGAAATAAACGCGTAGAATGAACTTGTTTTGGATGTACCTTTATTTGGAACGATGAAAGATAAAAAAAAATGGCAATCAAGGATGCTTGAATACCTTTTCAAGACAACAGGTGAATGACTAATTTAAAAGTGGACCTTAATATAAAAATTTCAGATCGTAGCCTAAGTATATTTCTGATATCTGACTTTATCAAGGAAGATTTTAAGAGTTTTATTTTGAGTCATGTCAGTATCGAAGCACTGACTACGGAGCTGGTGACAGCCTCGTGAACTAAAATTCTAACAGCAGATCTAGAAGTACAGACCAAATTCTTGAAAACGAAAATAACACTTTATAAAGTAACTGCGCCTTTCTGGATTAACCTTTGTGAAAAGCCAAGATATAAAAAAGTTATAAAGACCTAAACGCAAAAGCCAAATACATATAAGGTCAACTTTATCACAGGATGTTAGGCTTTTAATCATTTCTGCATTTATCAACGAATACTTTACGAGGGTATTACAAGCCCAGTAGCCAGTACTTCGATACTTGCCTGAAAATACGGCTTTTGTGTTTTTGTGATTTTCAAAATTATTTATATATTAAAATTGCTGCGACCAAAGCGGAACAAATATGGTAAAACAAAATGTTCATGAACTTTCGATAATAAAAGTGTGTTTGTGACACTCCATCCTTAAGGAAACATTGAGCACGAATCAGAGAACGTAAACTCAGTTTCCCTATAAGGCTTAACAGTTATTGCACATAATTTGCAACGGTTTGTTGTATATGGGTGCTAACATGAGCGCAACTTTAGGAGTATGTCTTTAATTCAAAGGGTTAGAATTTGGATAATATCTACCATTGTATAATTCAAAAATATATCATGGACATAGCAACAGAGCACATTTAACTTTAAATTTTACACCTAAATACGTTTCATTATTATATGACACATGTTAAACAGTTTTTAGTAAGTGTTTCAATTAATTTACGCGCGAAATGTCGAAGTAGTGTTAATTACAGTACATAGAATATAACACATTTAATGATCCACATTACGTAAATGATGTTTCTTCTAAAGCATCCTTATATGTATTAAAAAATATACTGGGCGAGACGTTAAAAAATCCTATTTATGTAATTGATATTTTCTACCAATGCATTCACAGCATAATTAATAAAAGAAACATTACGTTGGTATCACCTGCAGTTTATATTCTCATAGTACCAATCCAATATCATTAGCACCTTTCATTTCTTACGAACAATTTCCACTTAAAACAAAATGTGTCATGTATGTGCTAATTGGCTGACGAAAATCGAAACAGATGCTTATTCATTAAAACATCTGCCAAAAATGTCTCATGGATCTCATAGTTTTAGGTGAAATAACTCTTCTACCAATAACTACGCTAATTCACAAGATTAATACAAATATGTGTCTATATTTAATCCTTTTGTCTTGCGTGAGAACACTGCTTATAATTATTATCATATTTATAAAGAATATATTTAGTATGTCATTCAAACGCAATATTGGTTATGGTAATCAATAGTATACAAATAATGAAAGTTTTAACAGAAATAATATGCAATATAGAATACAGATTCCTTTGAAACTCATTTCATAGAATACACGATCGCACAGCGGGGAAAATTGTATGTGTTGTTTTTATTTCAATATGGTGAAATGTCTACCTACTTTTCACTTTTAAGAATTTTTAGGATGAAATTATGAAAACGAGACTATCGTTTCGTCTACAAAAACTCATAAGTCAAACTCGAATAGAAAAGTTGAAAGGTCAAAATAGAGAACCAACTGAAGAGCATTGAGTACACAAATTCTGAAATGGTTTTTTTCAAAATAAAGCTGAGGTATTTTTCCCCTGTGGCAGTAAATCCTTAAGGTTTGGAAAAAAATCTCAATGTGATCTGTGTAAACTCACCGAACCTTTTAACAAACTTATTAGTAAAGGCTATATTAATGATGTTGTAATTATATCTTTCAATATAGTTTACATTGGCACTAATATCGATTTTGTCAGCAGCAACTTAAAACATAATTTATTTGTATTATTGTAAACGGGATGTATAAATACACATCCACGTTCATTTTTCTTTATATAGTGTAAACTAGCCTACTACCTGGCGATGCTTTAATTTATTTTTGGCATTGCACAAGTCATGTTTTATAATTAACTGTTCATTACGTTCAAAACTGAATCTCTGCGATGTGATCCTCATAGATACCAGGACTAAATTTAGAATATACGCCAGACGCGCGTTTTGTCTACAAAAGACTCATCAGTGGCGCTCGAATCCAGAAAAAGTTTAAAGGTCAAATAAAGTACGAAGTTGAAGAGCATAGAGGACCAAAATTCCTAAAAGTTTTGCCAAATATAGCTAAGGTAATATATGCCTGAGGTAGTAAGGCCTTAGTATTTCAAAAAATTCAAAATTATGTTAACAGTAAATTTTTAAATATAACCATATCATATCAATGACAACTCATGTCAGCACAAAAAGTGCTGACTACTGGGCTTGTGATACCCTCGGGGAAATCAATCTCCACCAGCAGTAGTATCGACCCAGTGGTTGTAAATAAACTCATCATAGATACCAAGACTAAATTTAGTATCCACGCCAGACGCGCGTTTCGTCTTCAAAAGACTCATCAGTGACGCTGTGTTTGTCTCTGATGCATGATTGTTTTTGTTTTTAATTGTTTTTGGCTTTTAACTAGCCTTCAGTAACTGCGAGTACTCTCAAATCGTACTTTCTTGGTAATTTGACCTGTTGATACAATTTGTAATGTTGTTTTTTTTTTGTTTTTTTTTTTGTTTTTTTTGTTATTGGATGTTTACTTAGAGTTATATTTCGTCGCTCTATTTTTAATATATACCAGCTTTGATACGTGGTTGGTATGACTATAAATTTCGCTTCTGTTCTATGAACAACACTATCATTTAGTTTGTAAAATATTTCCGTTCTCCATCTATACTGTATACCTTACAACAATTTTTTTTTATTTACTTGTGTGCATTATTCTTTTTGGCGGCATTTTGTTGAATTTTGTCTTTCTGATATTATTTAACATATAATCCCTTACTGTTTTGATTTTGTATTTACATTGTGTCATAAATGAAATAATTCGTTAAGTGGATGTTTACTTTTGTTAATCTGCTTTTGATTCAGTTAAGCCATTTCAATTTATGTTTTATAGTATGTTTTTTTATGAAGTAATGTTACACTGATTTTCAGATAAGGGCGAAGGTTAGTACCTATTGAAATTTTTAAACGCGCTGCATTTTTTTTTTGCATCTGTCCAAAGTCCAAAATCTGATGTTCAGTAGTTATCTTTGTTTAAGTGGTTCTCATTTCCCGTTTTTTTTTTTATATAAATTAGACCTTTGGTTTTTCCGTTTGAATGATTTTACACTTGTCAGTTTTGGGGCCCGTTATAGCTTGCTGTTCGGTGTGAGCCAAGGCTCCGTGTTGAGGACCGTACTTTTACCTACAAATGTATCTTGGTTTACTTTTACAAATTGTGACTTGGATGTTAAAGTTTTCTCATTGGCACTCATACCACATCTTCGTATATCTAGGTAACACCTGTCTCATAAAAGTTATTTCATTTCTACAAACACGTCATTAAACAGCAATGACTGTGCATGTTATAATAACATTTCATTAAGATGTTAGTTTCTTTTTTTATCAATATCTTCAAGTATTCGTGAATTATTTATTTTTCATCTTTACAGAGGGAAAATCCTAATTAAACTATAAAAATACATATAAAATGCAGTATACTGTTGATGCTAAAATCGCTAACATTCTGCATTGTTGTTGGTTTTTTTTTCTCTCACTATTTTTAAAACATTGTAAAGTAGAATTTAGAGGCGGAGAGTTGCCTCATTCGCAAACATATTACATTTTTCATTTTTGTTATGATTTTTGAATAACTGATAACCAAAATGATATAGAGCAAATATGAACTTCGAAACACCTCCTGTATCTTATCACTTAATAGACTGGTACCCGATCGTAATATCAAGTTTTGACAATATTTGTATATTCCGAAAGCATACCGGATATTTTATGGAAGGGAACAACCTATAAACTTCAATACTGTGTCTTATATAAACCATTGAAGACCCATTGGTGGCCTTTGGTTGTTGTCTGCTCTTTGGTCGGGTTCTTGTCTCTTTGTCACATTCCCCATTTCCATATTCAATCTTAAGTTTTCAAATCACTCAGAGTTTACATTACCTCCTATCTTTGGGCTGTATTTCGTAGTATAAAAATGTGGAATTGTATCATTCCGTTTTTTCTTTACAAACCACCGAAAACAGAATATGTGCATTTCGTTGTATTTGACGGATTAATAATAGGTCGGATTTAACTAGCTCCCAATCGCAGCTTGTGTTGTGTTTTTAATCAGATAATTGTAGATGTTGACATCACAAACACGAATGGTCTCTAGAAAATGAGAGAAAGAAATAATTGCACCGACTCGGCGAGGTTGGTGTGTCATGATCTTTAACAATATTTCTAGGTTTATATCACAACAGTACAAAATTTATGTATTTTTAAATTTGATCCAGGCTATAAAGCAACCTTTTTAAACCTCAAGATATATAATGAAATTACATTAAAAAAAGACATACCCAAAATAGTTTTTATTAGAACGTGACTCTTTTGATTTATATAAGAATTAAGATTATCTGTTCATAGTTGTGTCAAACATTTTGAACTGTATTAATCAAATAGCATATTAATCAAATAGCATTATTTCAAAACGTTATCTTTGAATAAGGGGCATCCTTTGAAAATCATAATTAAAACTTGAAAATAAATCTCCATTTGTGTAAGCTTTATTCATTCTCATAATTTTGGGGAAAAAAGTATAAGTTTCCAATTTATAACTTAATTTCCAAATTAGAACGTCTTTTCTCTTAGTTCATTTTTTAATTTATCGATTGGTTTGAGAAAATGGTTGTCATTTGAAGAAAAAAACTTTGTTCTCTACAAAGTTCTTGGTTTCTTCTGAATTCTATATTCTGAGGTCATGAACAAAGGTGATAGTGCCATGTGATGTCACGAACAAAGTTTTCTAAAAAACGTCCTTCATAAGGAAGGATAAATGAAGACAACAGTAGTATACCGAAGCATCACATTTGATGCAGTTGTGTAATTTATATATGGGGGAATCGATGTTATGCTTGATTTCAACGTTTTAAAAAATTGTACTTTTTTTGTATTTTGATCAATATCAAACAAAACAAAGAGACACGATCTTATACAGTGATAAAAAATATACTTTACAGAATTTTGTTACAAACAACATTGAATAAAACATGACGGTTCCGTGTTGAATGCCATACCTTGACCTATAATGGTTTACTTTTATAGATTGTTACTTGGATGAATAGTTGTCTCATTGGAACTCATACACATCTTCCTATATTTGTATGAAGTCTGGTTTGCAATAATAACGGTATACATTGTCTTCAACAGATGCACATTTTGACAATAAATGTCACTTCAGTAATGCTCGATGTAAAAATATTTCAAACAATGAAGGACACAAACATTGCCATAGCTGGACAAGGAATCAGAGCTTTGTAAAAGGGTGATGTATCTGAATTAAAATGACTTTCCAAAAATTTATCTGGCGTATAAAATTATAATCCTGGTACTTTTGATAACTATTTACACCACTGGGTCGATGCCACTGCTGGTGGACGTTTCGTCCCCGAGGGTATCACCAGCCCATAGTCAACACTTCGGTGTTGACATGAATATCAATTATAAGGTAATTTTTATAAATTTTCTGTTTACAAAACTTTGAATTTTTGGAAAAACTAGGGATTTTCTTACCCCAGGAGTAGATAACCTTAGCCGTATTTGGCACAACTTTTTGGAATTTTGAGTCCTCAATGCTCTTCAACTTTGTATTTGTTTGGCTTTTTAACTATTTTGATCCAAGCGTCACTGATGAGTCTTATGTAGACGAAACGCGCGTCTGGCGTATAAAATTATAATCCTGGTACTTTTGATAACTATTGTAACAGCAAATATTGATAACACATTATTCGTATTTGCATGCAAGTACCGAAGTACTTGCTACTGACCTGGTCATGCCCTCGCGGACTAACAGTCCACCACTTATAAATTAGAAAATTCATGTTCATATGCAAGACGTCCAGACGGAATTATTGTATAACAACATTACAATTATTAATTTTATAAATAAGTATGATTATATGTATAGCCGATAGGATTCTTGGGGAATAACATCAACATCAACCCGGTGATTTATTCATTCTAAGCAGTTCATTTATTTTGTTAATTTAACATTACGGGGACGAACATACTGTATTGTTTTGTTCATATTTATTAAGTTTTACATATTAAAATATAAACGACATATACAGATGAAGAGGTTGAAGAAAAAACACGAATTCAAATAACTACATTTTGTCAAACAAGATGATAATTTTGGTATTTAGAATGGCCAAAGCAAAGCTTTTGATACTTACAATCAAAAAAGTCTGAAATTGCAATCCGTTTTGTTATGACAACGAGAATATATGTCATTTTTTTTAAATTAACGCGACAAAATTCATTAACGAATGAAACTACAGTTTACACAATTCACCGATGATATAACCGTCTGCTCACTCTGTGGATCAAACGTTGATTTTGTTAGCATGTAAGTTAAACCTGTCCATTTTTATACCTATAACGTTCTCTTTGAAACAAATTGTAGTTACTTAAATTCTGAGTTTTTATTTACAACTTTATTGTACGTATGCATGTGGTCATTCAATAACGAAATGGTCTGATCTATATACTTTTAGTGTCAAAAATGATAACTTTAAATTATGTTGTAATGTTTGGTTTCTGAGAAATACCAGGGTGGTCTGATACTTTAACAAGTTGTATAGGAACATTTTCTTATTATCAGTTGTAAAAGCTTAGTTTTGTTTGCTGCAAAATGATAGCTGTAACTGGCTTATGTATTAAATCACTCCAATATTGATTGCGTCTTGTTTTGGGAATAAATGATGCAAATTTTGCCAATTCAAATTGGTTTGCTTTGTATACTTTAAAAGTACATATCGATATTATTTTCAATTGTGTCATAATAATTAGGACAAAAGCAACGGACGTTCTATTTTTATCATACGCCTTTAATGGTGTCTTTCTCGCGTTTCAGTATCAACTGCTAAACTTCATAAAGTATACATTATCGAATCAATTATTAAAAATAAGATATTGCATTGATAGTTAAAGCTTCCACATCACAGAAAATCCATTTAAAAAGAAAACCAAGACACAATCTATAATTAAAGATTCTAATATATAGTTTTAGTCTGGTCTTTTGGTTTCTTCCGGTTTCATGTGAATATCATATGTACATGTTTCTGTCCTAATACAGATGTTAAATATATCCTCTGTTCTGTATCGAATATTGACGGCGAAATGATTTGGTTTCATTGCATCTCTCACAATATCTTAGACGTCAAATAAATTAACATGTAGTCTTCTAGTGAGATAGAACTCAGTATTTTACGTTATTTTCTGATAAAGGAGTTAAAATAAAATATATTGACGATAGTACCCATGAATTTCAAATTCATACATTTTAATTACTAACTACTAACTAGGTATTAATTGAGATTAGTAAACGCTGCATGGCAATGATCATGTTGGCGTTGCTGTTGTAAAATAAAAAGTCGAAGAGTAGAAAAGCTAAAATCGTCACATTTTGTCTGAAGCTTGATACGACTGTTTAGTTACACGAAATTGTTATAATATCTGAAATTGAAATTTAATAGAACTTTGAAAAATCATTTCATTGAAAAGGTTTTTTTTTTATTTGCTCCATGTGCATACAAAAACAATTCGAATGGTAAGGGTGCACAATAAGTATCCATTATAATACTGACTGTCTGTTACACGTTAATTAGCATCACATATCCATGTTACTGTTCCTAAAATGCATGTTAAATACCCCGTTAGCGGTCACACGTTGTCGGCAGCAAGAATAATATATATATATATCGTGTGATGTAATTCAATGGGCCGTTCGAATTCATACTTCAGTAACTTTCACATCTTTGCACTTTGAAAATGTCAGTTTTTATTATTGTTTGTGTGTGTGTGTGTGTGTGTGTGTGTGTGTGTGTGTGTGTGTGTATGTGTGTGTGTGTGTATATCAACATGGGTGATGTATACGTAACAACTTGGTGTTATTTGATATTTGAAGTGTTGTTACCTCTCACTTTGTAACCTCAATTGCAATTAAAAACAATTTTCCCAAACTTCAGTATTTAATTAGAAAAGTTATTGCTTGTGCATATAACAATTCATTTGTTAAACCTTTGAGGATCAATATAACAACATTATGATTGATAAATAGTGAAGACGTGACAATGTAACCAGTATGGAGGCTCTGTAATGGCCTGACATTAATAACCTACAACGTTTATAATTAACGTTAATCAGCAATCTTCAGAAGCAATACAATAGTATCCGGTTTACGTTTTGAATACATCAACTTCGTTCTCTTAAATTTTCTACATTAAAGGTACCTCGAGTCTTTATATATACATCTAAGAGATATAGGCGACTTCAAATCTCATTAGAATTAATAAATAATATCATTTCATGTAAAGAACATAATTAATGTTCGTAGATTTGTAACATTAAAGTAATATAGAAATGTATGTTATTTTTAATAATTCATTGATGGAAAGTCCATGACCAACTTATCGAATTATTTTAAAAGTGTAACAATCTTTAATACTAGTATACATGTTGTCTATAATAACAATGTATCAAAATTGTGTAAACCATGAATTAATTTTGCGATGCATTTTGATACGCGTTTTGTTCTTCTCATATATGTTATGATGGTATTATACTAAACCGCTTACGGGAAAGATTGTGCTTGATTTTTGTATGATGAAGACACAATCTTTCAATAAAGTCAACAATAGCACACCGCTGTTCACCTCAGTTTAATTGAGGTTAGAGCTGGCATGTGTAACTGCTAGTAGTTCTTTGGGGATATATGTATCACTGTCAATAACATCTGGGTGCGTGATTTTCTCGCTATTTTGAAGACCTATTGGTGGCCTTCAGCTGTTTTTTTAGTTTTGTCAAGTTGTTGTCTCTGTGACAAAATCTACATGTCCATTCTCTATTCATTTTATTTGGCATTGCTACAATATTTCATTCCATCAACAAAAGAGAAGCTTATTTATGCAATTAATAATAGAAAAACAGTCCTGAATAATTTCACAAAAACTTCCCACTCTGACTTTACGACATTGACGACTCTGGTGGGAAGTAGTCTAGTTCCATATCTCATTATTGTCTTGTTTATGGTAATACCGTTCCACATCGAATTTGCATTGTCAACTTTCTATACAACGTTCTCACATTTAAGCAGCATATGAAGTTCAATACAATACAAGAGCTTGAGTTTCATATGGTTATTAACATAGGGTTTCTGCTCACAATCAAGCCACTGAAATGAGGAAGTTGAAGTAGCGCTTTGGATGCACGAAATTTCTAAAATGTTATTTTCATTCATCCTTTGACTGCTTTATTTCTAAAGTTGTAAAATTTATCAATACTTTGAACACAAAATAAGTTTTATCGATAGATGAATAGAACGATATAATTTTGACATTAGTTTGGAAATGTCAGTTGTGTTGTCACTTTGACGTCATAAACATGTTGTATTTTACGCAAAACGGCAATTTTCATTATGGATTTTAGTTTTATAATTAACAACGATTCAAAGCTTACTAATTGAAAACCGGATATGTTACCTGCATTTAAATTTTGTTCATTAATAATTGCAGCAGAATATATCCTGGGGTAAGGCTATGTTCATAAATGATAACAACTCGTTTTGGGCAGATTTTGCATTAATAAATTAAATGCAAGTTATTTCTAGCACACACAAAAAGAAAAAACAAAATTCATTATTGAAATAATGATATCTGACAAACGTTTTGTGAACATATGAAGCGTGTTTGATAGATTATATCAAACTTTTTGATTTCAGAATATAAGGGTCGAACAAAAATTGACTTATCATATCTTCTCCTTTCTCATTTTTTCAATTATTTGACAGTACTGAAACTAATGTTACAAGAAAAGTTGATCTTAAACACAAGGAATGTAGTCGTATATTTTGTTCTAAAGTGTCAATGGGTGTCTGTTAATTAATCAAATTGAGAATGGAAATGAGGAATGTGTCAAAGAGACAACAACCCGACCGTAGAGCAGACAACAACATATCACGCAGGTCAGATCTTTTTGTATCCATACTTTGATATGAATTTTAAAAATGAGCTTTCGGAAATGAGACAATAACCAAACAAAACAGGGAAAAAAACCAAACACATTAAGTGGTCAATCCCAAATCTTAATCAAAAGACAGTTTTTGCCTGCGATTGTTTTGTTTAGATTTAAAAGATGTTACTATTTTTTTTTATGTACCTGTTGGAGTATACGAGAGGTTTAGATAGCTTTAAAACCAGGTTTAATCCACTATTTCATACATAAGAAAATGCCTGTAGCAACTGAGAAATATGACAGTTGTTATCCATTCGTTTGATGTGTTTGAGCTGTAGATTTTGTCATTTGGTTACAGACTTTCCGTTTAGAATTTTTCTTGGAGTTCGATAGTTTTTGTTATTTTACTTTTGCCTTAACGAACACATTTCGAAAGCACAAATGAAGTTACACTAGACATGTTTTATCTTTCTATATGAAACAAATTTAAAGACCCTTATCGGTTTTGTTTTAATGTTTATATTCGTTGTGTATTTCTAGATCTTTTTAATTTTTCCAACCATCTTCAAAATATGTATGGTATTTGTGATTTTGTCTTTTGATTTTGGTCAAAGAAATATTCGGTAATGCAGTAAATACACGTAAAATATCCTGTTATTTCTTGCTATGAGTATGAATGATAACGTCGTAGAAACAAACTCATTTGAAATCTGTGAAATAAACGTGTGTGCAAATTTACTCACAGAATGAAGTTACCCTAGACATGTTTTGTCTTTCTATATGAAACAAATTTAAAGACTATTATTGGTTTTGTTTTAATGTTTATATTCGTTGTGTATTTCTAGATCTTTTTAATTTTCCCAACCATCTTCAAAATATGTATGGTATTTGAGAATCACCTTTTCAGTTATAGTTTTTTTTTCTCTAAAATAAGATGTTCACGCATATATTTCGTTTCTTGATTCAAATAAAAATCTTAAAAAAACAAAAGATAATTAAAAGTATTAGAAAAAATTACTCTTCCAGAACCTTGAAAAATTGCGAAACAAAAATTGATAAAGTTAAAATGTTGTGACATACGATTCACAAACGTAATCGTTTTTCCCCATATCAAGCTTTACGGCTATTCTATTATGATATTTTATTATTCGATCTCAACGCACATACTTGCGAGAATTTAACAAAAAGTGAAGTGACATGAAATCAACATTTCACGAAATATCCTTCTGTTACTATATTGGGTAGATCTATAAGAAAAACAGGAGTTATTATAAATATCTTAAAATGACATGATCGTACTTAACAATGTCCATCATATTTTCTCAGCAGATACAAAGACATAAGATATCATTAGTCTCTGGTAACTTCAAGTCATACATTCTTGTTGTATGGCACTAAACTTTATATATGTATGCCATACTGTGTGACACGTGCTCATTTGCTGCGGTCTTTAAAAAAAAAGATTATTTTCGCGCATTCGTTGCCAAATAAAAGTCGACAGCATCTAGTGGGGTATATATATAGACAATAACTGTTTAGTGTCTTCAAATATCAGCTGTATTTGTACGAGGCTAAGAAACAGGTGTAATGCGAGCCTTAGCGAGCTATTACTCCTGTTTCGAGCAGAGTACAAATACATCTGATATTTAAAGACACTAAACAGTTATTGTCTTTACCCTGCAATTTCTGTATATTATTTGAGTTTTGAAAGACACAAAAATTCACATTTTGTTTTCTTTTCGATTTGAAATCCCTTGACACCCGCGTAGTAATATTCATGAAAATCACATATTCAGCTAAAAACGGGTTCCCAAAAAAAGAATCTCGAATGGTCAATAATAATACATCGCTCAAGGTGAATAGTTATCTATTTTAACATAACAACTAATTTCAACAGTAAAAACAAATAACAAAACATTGTCCATTTGAAACAGAAATGTACGAGTTGTCCAACGCTTCAGATTTGACATTCACTAAACATGCATGCTGAAATTGACATGGTTGATTTTGTTACACAGTCATACACAAATAAAAGTTTTGAAATCCACAATTGTACGTCATTGGAATGCGGCTGCAATACACATTCTCAGGTCGCGCAGGTTCATTTGATACTCAGTCCGGCAGTGGGCGGAGCTTGAAAGCGATATCTGAATAGTATACAGATACAGAATAGCGATATTTGTAGAGCTGTATCTGTATAGTAGGACACCCAATTGCAGGATAAAAAGGCAACAGTAGTATACCGCTATTCGAAACTCATAAATCGATAGAAAAAATCAAATCCGGGTTACAAACTAAAACTGAGGGAAACGCATTAAATACAAGAGGAGAACAACGACACAACATTAAAATGTAACAGACACAGAAACAAACTAAGCATTAGACAAAATCCGATGAGAATAACAAATATAACATCAAAACTAAATACATGAATTTGAGATAGAAAAGTACCGTGACACGTCTTATAGTAATGTGAATCCACACTCAAATATAAGAGAAAACAAACGACACAACAGTAACAAAACGTTAAAATATAACACACACAGAAACGAGCTATAATAGTTATTTAGTAAATAAAAAACCAAGGCGGTAATTTATCAGATTTTTTTAACATTGAACGGGGTTGTAGACAAGGCGATCCGCTTTCTCCTTATTTGTTTATATTGTGTGCTGAAATACTAGCTATTAAGCTTCGCAACAATAAGAAAATAAAAGGGTTAAAATCTGTTAGTATTGAAAATAAATTGTCTCAATTTGCTGATGATACTGCTATTATTTTAGATGGATCTGAAGAATCTCTAATGGAAAGCATGAAAGACCTAAATTATTTTTGGGAAATCTCAGGTTTAAAAATTAACTACAGTAAAACCCAGGTTGTATGGATTGGCAGTATGAAATACAGTCAGAATAAACTTTGTACTAGCTTAAACTTATCATGGGGTAAACATAATTTTTCGTACCTTGGAATAGACTTTGATGTAGATTTATCAAAGATGATACGATTAAATTATGATAAAAAACTATTGGAGATTGAATCTCTTTTAAAGCAATGGAGCAAGAGAAACTTAACTCCTATTGGGCGTATTACAGTGGTTAAAACATTGGCATTACCAAAGCTTATCCATCTGTTTTCATCATTGCCAAATCCAGACTCCAGATTTATTCAAAAACTTGATACCTTGTTTTATAGTTTTGTTTGGCAAAAACCAGTTGGTAAAGTTAAGAGAGAAACATTAGTGAAAGATTATTTTGAAGGGGGTCTAAAAATGATTTGTTTGAAACCTTTCATAAAATCACAGAAATGTACATGGGTTAGAAGGTTGATCAATAATAAAAAATTACAGGAAACTCTTGCTTTCTATGGGATTGATTTTGACTTATTAGAAAATACAGGTGTCAAAAACATAGAAAAAAGTATGAATGTATGCACAAATCCATTTTGGAACGATGTTTTGAGTGCCTGGAAAGAAATTGTTGCATTAAATATTGAATATACATGGGAATATTTTTTGAATATGCCTTTATGGTTTAATGAGAAAATTAAAATAGAAAATGATGTTGTTTTCTACAAAGACTGGTATGACAAAGGTGTACACATTGTAAATGATTTATTAGATGAAGCCGGAGAATTTTTTTCTCTGACTGAATTCCAGAAGGTGTATCAAATAGGTACAGATTTTCTGAAATATTATGGCTTAATAAATTGTGTTAAACAGTATTCACAACATTTTGTTAAAAATGCTACATCTCCAATTAAGAACTGTTACCCAAGCATTCCTAATAATATCAAGATTTTTCTTAAACATAAAAAAGGTTCTAAAGATATGTACCTCATATTGAGAAAAAATCTTACGGAACCAACAAATAAAATGAAAATTATGGAAAAGTTTGGTGTCACTAATGATGAAATGAAACTCATTTATACACTTCCATTTAAAACTACTACAAATAGTAGAGCACAGTGGTTCCAATACAGGATAAACCACTTAGTTTTGACTACTAATTATTTCCTGGAAAAGATAAAACTTGTACAAAGCCCTCTTTGTACTTTTTGTAATATACAACCAGAAACCATTATACACTTATTGTGGGAATGTGAAGAAGTACAAATTTTGTTAGAAAATTTTGATACATGGACTTCATCTACAGCACATGTAACACTTAACTGTAACTGTAAGACTTTTGTATTCGGTATTTTTGATGTTAGAAACTGTATTGTACAAAATAAGATATTGCTCTGTATTAAATATTATATTTATTCAAGTCGATGTTTGAAAAAAGTTCTATCACTTCAGGCACTCAAACACAAGTTAAATGATCTGTACTGTACTGAAAAAACTGTAGCTATTTACAAACAAAAACAAGAACAGTTTGAGAGAGAATGGAATAGCTGGCACTTTCTGTGTTTATACTGAGAACAATCACACAAATACATGAGACTTTTGTTTTTAAATTTGCTAATGAAACCTATAAATCTGGCTCTTTACTCTCCATCTTTCTTGAATCAGAAACCATATAATGGCAGTAATATATAGAGCAAACCACAGATGACCAATTCTTCTTTTTTTTTTTTTTTCCTAAAAATTTCAAACTTGTATTTGTTTTTTTGTTAGATTTTTTTTGTTATTCTTTTGACAAACTTTTGATTTTTTTCTTTTATTTTTCCCTATCAATTTTTTTTCTTCTTCAAAATTTTACTATAGAAATAAAACAAAACATGATAGACAAATTAGTTTGCAGCAGAAAACTCAAACTGTTCTTAAGAATAAGTAATTATAAGAAGTATTACAATTAACTTAATTATGATTATCTGTAATTGTATTACCTGCATTGAAAAGAATAATTTATATACCTTTGTATATTATCATGATTATGTATTGTGTTTTGATAAAATAAAATAAATATAAAAGAAAAATAAAATGCATTTTGTTTATTACAAAGATACCAGTTGTAGAAAATCTTTAAGTATATCTTTGATAACACAAAATTAAAATATTAAGCCTAAAATCTGCACCGAAACCTATGTTTTTTTGTGTGATTTTTGAATTATTATTTAACTCGCCTCGCCTAACACGAACCATATCTTAAAATCTAAACATTCACTATTTAATATAAAACTGTATCTACTGATATTAAGTTCTATAGTTATCTTGCTTTGGCGATTGAGCCATGCTTAGTTTAAATGTCATATGACGACGTTCGTTCGCCTCTAGCCGTTTCCTTATTGTTATTTCATTTGGATATAACCATTGCCTGTGGTTCTTTTATACTTAGATATGAAATAAAACTTAATCAATGATCGTCTGGATTGTCTCAGAGGATAAAAACAATGTATAAATCAAACTTTTATGTGGTTTTATATACAAGTAATTCACGAAAGCTTACAAGTGATTTTTTTGTTGTTGCATATCGCCTGAGTTTAAAATTATCTTAAGTTAGATAGGATATTGTATCACGCAAAATATATTTCTGATTATATGATTGCAGACACATATAACGTTCAAATTTGCGTCTGTGGACTTATTTATAAATTCAAAGTTTAACCTCACAACGGTAAAAAAAAATTGGCAGATTTATTTTTGGAATGAATTGCTTTGAATTTTAATTTTTTTTTGACCCGTTTTGTATAGTGCATGTATTTTTTCATCATTTTGATGAATATCAACTCGCTTTTGTATATTTTGAAACATGTCTGGCCTGCCATACTCTTGCTAGAGGCCTTGTAAATGTTGAAAGCCGTATGTGTAACCTCTACTTGGTTTTTTTTTTTTTTTTTTTTTTTGTTCTCTACTGGGGAGTTGTTTCATTAGCAATCATAATTATCTAAAAACAAATAAGACATTTTTGTATCCTAATTGTATTGAAATATTTACAAATATGATAAGGCCAGTTTGCCAAATTTTGTCAATTTACTTGTCGTCAAGCTTCTGTAGAAAATCCATGTGCACTTGCAAATATCATAGTGAATAACTGTTAAATTATTATATCAGCAGATTAATCACTTTGAACTTGCTCTCCGTTACGATGAGCATTTCGGCAGTAAATGCAGTTCTATAATTTTGCACATGTTGGTGTTGCGTATACTGATATTACACGTATACGTGTTTTACCTTGTACGGGTGTCTGTCAAGGACCACGTGAGTGTTTCTCCATATTTTTTCCTGAATAGAATTTGTTGCAGTTGTAAGATGTCTAGCAATTCCTGTTCACTATTTTTCTGTACTCAGTTGTGATTTTATAATCACTTGATTAATTGAAGATATGTTATATAATCTGTCTATAACGTGTGTTTATATATGTATATCTGTATATGTTTGGAATTGATTTGCTGTCTTGTTAATGTACAAAAGTAAAACTATATCTTCTTTTCTTCACATTTCCATATTCCTGATAAGTAAATTGTTTGGATTTCTCAACTTGATATAAGATGTTCATATAAATTTGTTTTGATGAACATGGCAATCCCTCAAATTAACTTCTTTGTACCTAACATGAGGAAATGAAACACATGATGTGCAGTAAGATCATTCTCACAAAAAAAAAACAGATCAATAGATGATAAATATACAGTAAACTGGTTTACTGTGATCATACGGGAAATTCAATAATCTCTGTTAACAAGACCATTATATTTATTGCATGTTTCAGGCTTGATATATGTCATATCGACATGGAAATTTAACTTTTAAAATCTTGGCTTCGTCTAAAGGAAGCTAAAGGAAGCCTTTAATTTAGTATCATGTACAAATTAGATTTTTTCTAGACATTTAGATAATTATGTATAATACAAATGCTTTTAATATGTTTCACAGCTTAAAAAATTTAAACTCCAACTAAAGTTTGCACTCTAAATTTAATTAACTTTCATCATCTAACTATTTGCATTAATTTTTAAATCATTCAGAAAAAAGTTGATATGCCGTTTAAAAGTTCTAATACATTACCTAGGAATGTTACATTAGAAGTTAAAAACGGGATATTGTTTTAATTGACCATGCGATTGATTGATTGATTAACGGGAAATTGTTATAATTGACAATTTACGATTGATTGATTAACGGGAAATAGTTATAATTGACCATACGATTGATTGATTGATTAACGGGAAATTGTTATAATTGACCATACGATTGATTGATTGATTGATTGATTAACGGGAAATTGTTATAATTGACCATACGATTGATTGATTGATTGATTAACGGAAAATTGTTATAATTGACCATACGATTGATTGATTGATTGATTAACGGAAAATTGTTATAATTGACCATACGATTGATTGATTGATTGATTGATTAACGGAAAATTGTTATAATTGACCATACGATTGATTGATTGACTGATTGATTAACGGAAAATTGTTATAATTGACCATACGATTGATTGATTGATTGATTAACGGAAAATTGTTATAATTGGCCATACGATTGATTGATTGATTGATTGATTAACGGAAAATTGTTATAATAGACCAGACGATTGATTGATTGATTGATTGATTAACGGAAAATTGTTATAATTGACAATACGATTGATTGATTTGTGTTTAAATGCCACGTTCAGTACTATAGGTTATCTCGTTATGCCACGTTCAGTACTATAGGTTATCTCGTTTCGGACATGTCCAGTACTATAGGTTATCTCGTTTCGGACAGTTTTTAATGGTGAGAAATCCAGAAGTATCTAGAGAGATCACAGACCTTTGACAGGAAAACTGACAATCATGTCAATCAAGATTGTCAATGACACCAATATCAACCAGAGACAAAGTACGAAGATGTAATCAAGTATACTGTAGGTCCCCGTACGCCATTTCCATTTAACAATTAGTATATTCTGTATCGTATAGAAATCTGCAAAAGCCTGTGAGACAAAAAAAACAAAAAAACAAATTAAAACGAAAAAGAGAGATTTATGCTAATAGCAATTAAAGGAAAACAAAATATGACAATCAGCAACCAACGACAACCAAATTTCAGGTTTCTCACCGGGACTGGCAAAAAAACATGTTTGTGATTGAACTCAACCCCCCTTTGCCATGGAGTGATGTAACAGGACACAACAAGAATAAACTATAAATTTACTGTAAACGAACTTGGCTCATCTTTACATGTTGTAAAGCGTCGAAAAAATGAAAAAGTGATATGTAGCATAAATAATTTAGTTTTCTGAAGTCAGTTCATAATACAAGAACATGCAGTTTATTTGGTACTGCTCCACAACTGTTAAGAAAAAGCGTGCATTTGTAGTCGTCATATAATCCCTTTAAAGCTGGTTATCTTAGGGACGACATCAAAAAATCAATGAAGGATAAAAAAACTTATTTTTAATAGTTTGAGGGTGGGGGTCAAATTGCTGCAAGTTTTGTATAAATTGACATCGGTTTTACATATATCCTTATTGGGCAATCAATTTTTCCCAAATTAAGTTAAGAGAGGGGTAGGGGTCAGTGAAAAAACTATATGAATTAAGTTTTGTATCCTTCATTGAACTTTTGATGTCGTCCCTTACACCGATTATGCATAACTATAAAATAATTTAATCTTAACTATATTTTATCTGGAAACTAAACTAAGAATATTTTTTTAAAAAACAGGGGAGGAAAATATTTCGTTTGCATCAGAAAACTGTGGTTATATTTTAGGAAAAATGCTTATATAATAATTATATATTCATTCAGTGTTTTTTCCTCAAATAGGCCGAAATCAAACCGAAATAGCGCAAAAACGTAGTCATAAAGAAATAATTTTATTTGCATATTTGGACGATGTCTGTCACTATTGATATTCAGTCAAAATCTGAGCATTCGTTTCAATGGTATTTTCTTGCCCCGATATTTTTTTTTCAATTTTGTCAATTGACCAGTCCGAGATGCGAAAAATTAGTTAACACATTAAAATTATACGTTCATTAACAAACTCGAAATATATACATAGGGGACGTGACATGATTTTCAATAAGATAACTATCCAACATAGATCAAAGAAAGGGCATGTAAAGAACAGCATGTATATGTCACTAAACGGCGACCTCCAACAATGAACAAAACCAATACTGTACAGTAACGTATAAAAGCCCGTGCATGTCAAATGTGAAACACTCCAAAAAAAACAACCTACTGCCTGGTGAATGCTACAAACAATGATTTCACAAAGGAAAGTCTTTTTGGTAGAGTAGTTGCATCTTCATTGTACGAGGTTTGTGCTTAACTTCCAAAACTACTTCCTTTCTATTTTACCTAATAAGAAGATGGTTTTGTGGCTCAGGGCTTAATATAATATAGAGAGTTTCACCTGACTTTGTACATCTTTCTATATTTTTTTTTTTATAATTTTTTAGTAATATCCTAGAAATAAAATACAGTCCAGAATCCTCTGAGTACAAATCTTGATATCCCAATCACTACTACTGCTATTAGTAGATATCGGAATTCCAATCTGTACTAAGTGTTTTCCGAATCCTACTGAACTTCAATTTGTACTATAACATACACACGTAAAAATAAACGCAATAGACAACTAATTCCACTTTTATGTTACCGAATTTGGACTCCGGAATTTTGGAAGAAGAATAACTGGATATGTTACACGATAAAATCATCCGAAACAGCAAACTTTGCTCAAATATTGCACCAATTGTATATTTCATTTTAACTCTTTGTGTTGCTCTTACCTGACCGATTAAAAGAATGTCCTATCACAAAGTAGGTAACCTGTCGAGAAATCATATAGTCCGGAGTCAAAAGAAGGTAATGTGAAAACTGATCTACAATCTGTCGACTCTTGTATCATGGTATTGCACGTGGTGATGTTTTTTCTCGGACTGTTTATTATGACGTATTTACACTAGTTTCTTTGGATGTTGGATATGTATCGATTGATTTTTTAGTCTTAGAAGCATGTTTTTGTATAATTTGTTAGTGGCTTTGAACTAACTGCCAGTAACTGCGAGTTCTCTCAGATATGTACTTATTTTTATTTTTTTTTTTTTTTTTTTGGGGGGGGGGGGGGGGAAAGTACAAGTACCCGTTTACGTCAATTCTGTGTTTTTTGTTATACGTATTTCTATTTGTATCCATTTGACGAGTTTAGCCTTTTTCAACTGATTTCATAGTTCTTATGCACTTTTGCGCCACTGTCTCAAGTTATGGATGGATTTGGACCCCGTTTACATGGTTACCCGGTAGCATTCTGTGTGTACGTGCCAGTTCTAAGTCAGGAGCCTGTAATTCATTGGTTTTCGTTTGTTGCTGTGTTACATATTTGTTTTTCGTTCATTTTTTTTGTCCATTAATTAGGCCGTGATTTCGTTGCCTTTTATAGCTGACTATGCGGTAAAGGCTTTGCTCATTGTTGAAGGTCGTACGGTGACCTTTTGCTGTTAATTACTATGTCATTAATTTTGGTTCCTATTGGAGAGTAGTCCCATTGGCAACAATACCGCATCTTCTGTTTTATATTTACTTACCAACTTACTCACTTACTTACTATATGTGATACGTTTTAATGTTATCTGTAATTACTACGTTAAACATAGATTATCTGCAATATGTTTTACTAAGGTATCTCCAATACGTTCTACTGTAATATTGGCATCATGATACGGAGTCGGTCTCACCTCTTTTGATGTTCATGAATACCAGTCCCTCTGTTGCTCTGAAAGCAGTTTTATATTCTAAATTGCCATGAGTTATGAGACAATAATACTAGTATACAAGTATTGACTTTTGATGAGGTTGTTACAGTTAATAATCAACCCAAGAGATATGATATTGACTGAGGTCAATGGCCGAGGTTGAATGTCATATATCTGGCGTTGATAAATCATTGTATCAACTGAAATCAAAAGTCATCAATTGATTTAATATATATAACCTTCTCCAATTTTCTAGTATTTGCTCCAGATACTTTTAAAACTGTTCCTCGTTTTAATACGAAATATATTATCTGCTTTTGCAGTTGCTTGTTTTCATAGGATGAAATATTCAATATAGTTTACTAAAAATACACAGAAAAAAAGAGGATAAAAAAATACACATAAAACAAGTAAAAAAGTTAAAATAAATACACCGATCTTTGTTGTTCTGTTTTTTTTTCGTGAACCTTTTGCGTTGCAGTTTTACTGAAACCTGATCAGTCTAGTATATAATCCAGCCAAGTCGGAAATGTCCTACTGAAACCTGGTTTTCTCGCTTCAGATTTGCAAAAAAAAACATATCTAGTATATAATCCGGCCAAGTCGGGAATGTCGTACTGAAACCTGATCGGTCTAGTATGTAATCCGTCCGAGTCGGTAATGTCACAGTTTTTTTTTTATTCGTTCCGTTGGTTAATAAAGTCTAATATAAGGTTAATTAGTTTTGTTAGATCTTATTAACTTCACCCTCTTTTAATTTACCTTCAAGTTGGTGTTTTGTACTTCTGTCCCAATTAGAAGCCATATGTCAAGTTGTTTAGGATTTCATTTAATTTATATTTTGTCGTGGCAATAATTTGTCATCTTGCAATTTTCCATCATGCGAATCCATGACTTAAAGATTGAAGTCTACACAAAAACAAAACATATCCATAGATATAGGAAGATGTGGTATGAGTACCAATGCGACATCTCTCCATCCAGGTCACCGGCAATTTATAAAAGTAAATCATTATAGGTCAAGGTGTGGTCTTCAACACGGAGTTTAGGCTCACCCCGAACAGCACGTTATAAAGAGCCCCAAAAATTACTAGTGTAAAACCATTTAAATGGGGAAACCAGTCTAATCTATATATAAAACGAGAAACGAGAAACACTTATGGTTACCTGGATGGTGTTTTGTATGTACAAAATCAGTAGAGAAATGAATAATATACTAAGTAAATTTTTATTTAAAAATATCAGTATATTGTATATAAACGTTTCTCAACTAAATACAAAAATAGCCCTTAACAAAAATAATAGATACGATTCGAATTACAGCGAATACTTTGATGTACTCGTAGATCATTTAGTTTATTGATATCTATCAAATGCAATTATATAACTATTGCATTGCGAAAGGAGTCCCTGACAAGTTATGCAAATGACATCAAAGAGATAGTACATTAATTGCAACAATATACACATGGTACAAGCAACACATGAATCAAGTTTGAGCAAGTGACATGTTAGTAATAATATATAGATATAATTGACCAAAGTGGACCCATTTTCGCCACTCTATGGATTGCTTTACATAACCAATGACATTACACAAATTTGCTTGCTTGGATTTCAAATAGTTTCAGATCTGATAATAACTCAAGCTGGATAAAACCAGTTTCATGCAATTCCAAAGGGCAATAAGATGGTTTTCTCGCTTCAGATTTGCAAAAAAAAACACAAATTACAATGGATCTGACTTTTAAATGCCTTCAATTTTGAACTTTGGATTTCTTCGACTGTCATGTATATTTCAATAAAAAGAACATTTAACCGACCCTCCCCTTATCACGTCAACTTATTACAGATTTTCATGTTTGCTTGTTGCTCGTGAATACTTTTTATGCAAAGACGTCTAGACCTTTGGTGTACTCAATTGGTTAGTATTGTTTTAAGTTAGTGTGAGGTATAGCGTTTGGGATTGGTATATTGATATGGTATGTTAAAAAAAAAAAAAAAACACACACACACATACAAACACAAACACAATATTTAATTATTAAAATTACTACTATATATGTTTTGAAAATAGTGATCAAATGTATGTTACCGTACAGCCTTCAATAATGAGCAATCCCAATACCATATAGTTCACTTTAAAAGACACCAATATGACAAAACGTATCAAATCAACTGAGGAAAACCGACATCCTGATTCATGACAAAAAATAAACAAAAATATGAAAAAAATAACCAGCGACAACAACCCAATTAAAGATCCTGACTAGTGACATGCACAATGAGAATGTGCCACTGCTCAACATATTTGTGAGCACTCACCACCATCAAACCCTCTTAAATAAACCCATTATGGACAGCTGTGTATCAACACATACATTGTAAGAACAAACAAAAAAAAATCATTTAGAAATAGCTTACTCATCAGTTTGGCATGCAGCACAAAAGAACAAACATATAGACTATAGAAAATGATACCGATCTCCGAGTACATGTATCTAAATAAAACTGGTTCAAAGCCATATTGATTGCTCACTTTCGAGTTATGTCCTTTGTCGTCGATTATGCGCGCCTTTTGATGTCATATATCAGATAGAGGGGATCGCCTGTTTCCCTGCACTATTAAAGATCATCGAGCGTCTTGATCCAAGATAAAATGAAAAAAAAATAACGTTTGTTATTAGAATTCCCTAATGACAGCAGTGCAGATTATCAATTTTCAGAATTTAATTTGACCAATAACTCGTGCAATATAGCATCATATTTTATCATCCTCTCGCTCAACATGGGTAATAATTGATCATGCCCCTTAACGCACCAAAGATGGTCACTAAAACAAAACTTGTTGACGGAAGTTCAACAAATTCGAAAGGGTCTTTCATTACAAGACTCTTAGTTCTCCCAGACATAAGGATCAATAAGTACACATATGTTTGTACGGAATGTTATTTAGTTCCATATTTCGTCAAAGACCTTGACAGGAAGCCTTTATTTTACGTAAAAATACGAGTGAAAATCGATAAATAACAGAAATAGTTTTATTACTTTCTTAGAACCACAGAGTGGCTGTTTAAGGTGAATCTTATAATCTTCAAGATTATATTGGAGTTAAGAAGTATTCTGTAGATGCAGTGGTAGGCGTTATTTGTGAGAGGAAAGGTATTAATACAATATATTTGACCCAAATCTCTGAAAATTCTGTATGTAAATGTATTATTTATTGTACACTGATCAATGTTAACTTAATCATAATATAGTTAAATCTCAATTACCCGCATCCATTTGTAATTACTTTACTTTAAGTTAACGTGCGCTTATTCTGTACATCTTTAATTTCGATCTTCAATTTATAATTAATAAACACTCCAGACGTCAATATCCCAAAGTGCTAATTTTTATTTAACCATACTTTTAATTATATGGAACTTTTTTTCTGATTGGTAACTTGTCAATGCTCATAAAAATAATTGAAAATAACAAATGGATTTCTAAAGTTATTTATCTCGGATGCCATCTTACGTATACTTGTTTTAACGGATTTCGAGGCAATATCTTTCAAAAAGGATAAGTTTATATAAATTAATTACATTGTCTGAGATATATGTGGTACATTCATGCAGCTATTGTCGATCGATCTCCGAAGATAGGCATACGAGTGCTGTTAATTGGACTTAAATATGATTGGGCGTTGCTATGGATAAGATGAAGTGAAAATGACATCAGAAATTGGGGAGAACACCTGTACAATTCTGTCATTTAAAGTTTAACTATACATGATACCTTGCAGAATATATTGAAGTAAGTGTTTTTTCTTAAATTTCTCGTTTGTTTTAACTTTATGAAATTTGTTTGCTGTAGTATACACGTATAAATGTTTAACTTGAATGTATTCTATATTCTTGTTGGATTGACGTATATCCCTTATATCTCCTTGTATTCATAGTTAACAATATATATCTAAAAAAGATTCAGTAATAATAGCAACTTAAAGACTACTTTTTTGTATAGACTTTAAATTACAAAACATCATAGTTTATGAAATTGCGTAGACCGGATATATAACTTGAAATTGTTTAACTAATTTACCTAGTTATTAAAAGAACGTTAATTTTGTTTATGATCCGCAGGTTCTTTTTCTCTCTTGATGTAATTAATGAGATACATTAATTGGTCGACATGTATTTTTCAAGAGCAACTTATATTTTACACTCTTTTGAATGTCATATAATATTGTCTTTGATTAAGACTTTTACTAAAAGGTTAAGGTTTTAAAGCAAAATAAAATGTATATAAAAAAATCGTGTCATCATATGTATTATATATTAACATCATAACGCAAAAAGCAAACCTACTTGTGAATGCAAATCTTCATAATAAACATGGTAGAAAAATTGTATTTCAGAGTTTTCAATCACCCTTCCTCTACAAAAAAGGAAGAAGAAAGAAAGTAAAGCTCGTTTTTCAAGGTCAAGCACCAATATATTATATATCCAATATATATCCAACGTTTACATTTTGATACTTCAACCATACAAAGTGAACAATGCAATTTGTATAGAATATTAAATTCTGATATAGATTGCGTTTGCTTCATACTATAATGATAGCATCTCAATATAGGTTTTGTGTTAAATGAATTACCGACGGATAAATACATACATTGTTAAGAAAATTTTATGTGATGCAGCTGGTGAATTATAGATTGATGTTCAAGTAAGTTGATTGAAATTTTAAAATAACAAAATCATGTGAAATATTTCATGACAAATGTGCAAAAAAGATCAATTTTGAAATAAACTCGAATTGTTTTGAAATTGGTTTTCATCCCAATTGGGAATTGGGTTTTAAATTGTGTATGACTGTTCTAATAGAAATGCAAATGTTGACACAGAATTTTTATATATAATTTCACCATAGAGAATATTCAAATCATTAGAATTCAACAAAAGGCTTCAGAATGGTTTTATATCCAAGTATTCTCTGATATTAAATAAGAAAATAAATGGCATTATTTTCAATTTGTGTTTTTATCTAATGTCTTCTTTCTCTTTTATGACTGAATAATTTCATTATTCAAATAACATATGTTCATAAAATACAAAAAGAAAAGAAATTAGATAAATATAGTCGATGCACGTAATGATCGTGTTATTATTTTCCTGGAAAATTGATAGGCAGGATAGGTCATTATTTTATTTTGATCTCATTCAAATACGTTGTTTTGAAGGAAATATAAAAATAAGAGGATGTAGTAAGATAGCCAAGGATATAACTCTATACCAGAAACAAAATAACGTACATGTAGAAGTAACAAACTGTAGTACCAAATAAAAATTACGAATCCATACGTCCTACAATTAAATAGAAAAAAGCATAACTCATATCAAGCTTTTGAAGGCACCAAAATCGCAGATTTAAAACAATTCTAACGAGAAAAAGGCTTGATTTATATCAAAGAATAAACTAAAATAAATATGAAACACAGCAAAAAAAATCAATGAATTTCAGTTCCTTTACATAATTGTATTCATTGAAATTACCGCGTAAACGCTTTAGACTTTGGTTTGAAGTAATTTGTCATGCATTTAATTGGCAAATACTTTTTTAACTTTGTATGATAAAAAAAAGACATTAGACAAATATAAGAGGATGTGGTATGAGTGTTAGTGAGACAACTCTCCATCCAAGTCACAATTTGTAAAACTAAACTATTATAGGTCTAAGTACGGTCTGCAACACGGAGCCTTGCTCCCACCAAACAGTAAGCTATAAGGGCCCCAAAGATTACTAGTGCCAAACCATTCAAACAGGAAATCGTACGGTCTATTCTATATATAAACCGAGAAACTATTATGAACCACATCAACAAAAGACAATTACTTTTGTTCAGGTTCCTGACTTAGAACAGATGCAAACAAATGAAGCGGGTTTTAACGTTTTAATATGCACCAACCTATACTCTACACTTAAAAAAGTGTTTCATCACCACATAAAAAGACAAAATAAAATATCAATTGAAATGACTTAACTCAATCAAAAGACATATTAACACAAGTGAACATACACTGGGCGAATAAAATTGATCTATGACACAATGTAATATAAAAAATTAATAAATCAAGGGGGTCGGATGTAAAACAATATTAAAAAAAGGCAACCATAACCTTGGACAAATCAAATAATGTTTACAGATGAATAAACATATTTTTGTATTTAAGGAATGACTGTAATATTTTTTCTGTCTATGAAGAAATAACATAAAAAATTTGGTGCACACTGAATAACGCGCGTAGCGGGTTATTTAACAGTGTGCACCACATTTTTTATGTTATTTCGAATAGACAGAAAAAATATTAGTCATTTCTTATAATTTAATTCTAAATTCCATTTTAAACCGTAGAAAACCATGAAAAAAACGTTGATGACGTCACGGTCACATGACTAAATTATGTCTATGGGCTCATAACAAAATAACGTCAGCCAATCAGCAGACGCGTTACATCCAAAATTAAATTATTAAGGTATACATGGAGTACGGTAATATTTTTCATACAAAATAAATAATTTTGTTGATAATATTACGATAACAGAAGTGAAAAATCTTTATACTAGAGTATACTTTTTCTATTACTAAGATATGCTTAAGTGTACTTCTTTATAGTCTCTGAATTAAATAATTAAATGATCAGAATTCGTAGTCCGTGTTCATAGCTAATTTACCATAATGATTTAGAAATAAATTTTAAAAAAAACAAATGACTCCGTCTGTTAATCAAAAATGATTTTGACTTTAAAGTGAGTACACTAGTTCTAACGCTGTGGAATCTGATATTCCGTTTCTACGATAGACCTTCAATTTCAAAAACAATTTGATGGATGATCGACAGCCCATAGATTCGATTATAATTGTTCACTCCGTTTGTCTGATAGCTTATTAACTTTTTAATAGAAAATGTCAAAATCACGTTTTTAAAATATAAGATTGTAATTTTCATATTCGAAGAAGGCCTCCAGCCATTAATGATTTGTAATACTCTAACACCAATACTTACATGGATGGCTTGTCCTAATAATAATTTCTGTCGCAGCAATAGAACCGTTAAGAAAGAATTTAACTGTCCTCTAGAATGTTACAATTGAGGTGCTTGTGTTATTAAGATAGGAAGGTAAAATCTACAATGTTGAGGTGTAAATCGCTATCGAAATACATATAAATTTATTTTATATATGTTATCTTACATGTATCTGATTAATTGTTTTTGACCAAGAACATATTGAAAATGACAAATCGTTCCAAAAATCCGTTGCATGCAGTGACTTATTTTTATATATTACGATAATTATGGATTCTAATGCAATTATTTTGTAACAATTCTTCTGATTGGATAACAGCAAGCGTAAAATTCTCTATCTCCTTGTCTTTAACTAAGGAAGCCGACAATTTGAATTTCGGAATGTATTGACATGTTATTTCTACAATAATAAACAAAAAACTCACTTGTTGCGCCTAAAAATCTTCTTTTTATCAAATTGTATTACATTCTAAATCGGCACAGAAGCCAGAAAACGCCCGGTAATTATGTTTGACGCCGGAAGCATACCTATGACGTCACCTAGTGTAGGGACCAAAGAACATAACATCTTTTCGCGGAATTTTCTTAATGAACATTTAACACTGAAATAATGATTGAAATTTAATCATAAACTTGTTTTGCATTAGAATAGAGATAACTGTATTGTATTTGAAGCTTTACGGACGTCCATCAGTAGTTTTACTGTCGCAAATACCCGTTTACCTGTCTCCGCTCCGCGTCGCCAGGTATACTAAATTTGCGACAGTAAAACTACCGATGGACGTCCGTAAAGCTTTAAATACAATACAGTTATCTCTTAATTTCTGCTATACAACGTGTTTTGGTTTTGTAATGATATACTGTTTCTGACATATTATATTTTCAGAACTACTAATGAAATTGACAATTTGATAATTTATGATCACCTTTTTTCTGGATGGGCGAAATAAGCAGGTCATCAAAACTGACACTGGTAGGGATTGAAAGAAACGTATTGAGTTGTTGAACTAATTAATATCAAGCTCATGGACGAACTGAATCCATTTTTTTCTCAGTTGACTTAAAACAATATTTACTTGCAATAACTTTGACCACTTTACAAAAACAGAAACAAGAAACAAACAACCTATTATTGTATAAATCGGAGTATTGTTGTGATTTTACGTTTTGTCCAGTGGTTTGGCTTTTTATGTTACATTTTGTAGACCGTTATCTGTTTATTTCTCGGTTTTAGTTTTTTGTTGTGTTTTAATGGTCTCTCTGTGATTCTCCGTTTGGTATTTTCCACTTTTTTTTTGTGCTTGTTATACATTTTTTTCATTAATACTTTTGTACAAAACAACCCTGTTCGTTAGTCTTTCTAACTATATTGATAACTATATTAATAACTGACACAGTTGCTGACTATTTATTAATTGTTGTTATTAGTTTATTATTTACCTATTGTACTATAGAAGTATTAATATATGATTATTATAATGACACAATTTCCAAATGGACTTCTTTGTAATCAATATGAGATGGCAAGTATAATAGACCATTGTATAAATGTAAAATAAACCATAATCATTTTCACAGTTGTCATAGTTCTTTATACATGTGACATGGCACAGGTGTATCACGTTGAATTATACCATCTTTTTTTTTAGTTGATATAGGTTGGGGTTTTTTTTTCAATAAGAACATGTTGTTACAAAAATATTTGACGCACAATGTCTATTGTAAAAATAATGAAACAATGATGTTCTACTAGGTTTTTCGGATTTGTATATGAACCACAGTCTTATTTTAAAATTTAATCTTGATATTATCAACTTGAATTTTGGGATTATCGACTTTATCTTGATAAGATGTCTCGTTTGAAAAATTTCAAATTCTTACTATGGCAAATATCCTAAGAGTCTCTAAGACCATTTTTCAATTGTGTGTACGAACAGTGGATTTTAAGAGATCAACCGTATATATTTTCAAACGGTTGCTCATCTTTTGGTAGTATTTCGCCGTCAAGCTTATGAGTTTAAATGTCCTTTTGGTATGAGTTTGAATGTCCCTTTGGTGTGAGTTGTAATGATTTGGTATCTTTCGGCTCCCTTTTGCTAAGAGAAATACTTTTCAACTATTTTACTGAGCGAGAATATGCAAAAAATATTAAATGATCTTCTATTTATATATCCGTCTATATTTGGTATGTAAGAATTACTTTTCAAAGGTTGGTAGTTTACCGTAGCAAAATTATTGCGACACAATATCATTGACACATTATCAAAAAGTATCATTTCTTATCTTTTACATTTAAAATTTACCGATCTATATAAACTTGTAATAAAATAACTGTTCTTTCTTACATTGTAGACACTTTAACAACGAATGCCTAATCGACAGAGAAATGATAAAAAATAAGGAGAAACATACTGATATCACTACATGAGAAAGGAAAAGTGACAATAGAAAAAGAAAGTCTGCTCATTTGGTATCAAGAGGTATGGACTATTTTCCCTGATGTTATTATTTCATGGTCATGATTGCTTCTAAAAACGTTTGCAAATATAAACTGAATTTTAGAATTATATATGTTTCGTGTGTGTACTTCCCCACCCCCTAACTGTTTGGTTTATGTTTTACTGTGTCACCAAATGAAAAATACTTGAAGATGGCTAAAAACTGCAATTTTGATGGATTTTACAAGTAATTATATCGTGGTTAAACTTATAGTCAATATTCTTACTTTTTTTGATAGAGTCATGTGCGTGTTATAGGTTTTCCCTTATCTGCACTTAAGTTTACAGTAAGATGATAGTGCGTGCTGATGACATACACGACACTCTTTTTTAATCAACAGTAGACGACATATATAAAAAAAAAATGGTCCAAGGACACAGTTATCGTCCTTTGGTTTTTCGATAGTTCCATTGTGTCAACAGTGCAAAACTTGCATTTTTTATTTGATACACTTTCCCAATTTAGTTCTTGATATTCAATGCATGAAATATTAAGTTGGGGTGTAATTACATGTAAAAAAAATAGGGTGCTGAATCTTTATGTTAAGTAGTGATTTAGTCCAGATAAAAAAAGGTAAAATTTCATTACATCTGAAGCTGTCAAACTGAATTTTGGACTCCCTTAACTCAGAATTGTTAATATTTTGAGTTAGAGCTGGCAGAATAAACTCATCATAGATACCAGGACTAAATAAGTTTCTATAAATTTGATATTATTCGTCCCACTAGTAGTACACTACACAGTAAAAAACTTTTAGAGAAAGAGCAGATGCGATTTTTTTAATTTGAGTTTATTGTCTAAAAAATTGAACTACGAAATAACTGTGTTCTCGGGCCAAATACAAAAATAAAATCCATAACCTCTAGTTCAATAACAATATGAAGATCCCGGTCACAACGTAGAATTGTGAACGGAAACAGTGAATGTATCAAAAAGACAACAACTCGACCAAAGAGTAGAATAAAGCTTATGGCCACTATATTGATCATATATCATATTCTCTATTTTTTACAGTTTTTAAGAAAACACATGAAACATAACAAAATGCGGAATTGCAAAATTGTGTAGTCTAAGAGATCAACTCGAATCGATATAACGGAATTTGTATGTGTTCTTTTCTTCCTGCTGAACCTATTAAATAATTTATGAAGGAAAAGAGAATCAAAACAATAAACAATGATTTTTCTCATTCTCAATACGCTATGAGGACAAGATTCCATAGAAAAAAGGAAGATGTCACCATTTAGTCCGTCGGATTCAACGAAAAGAAAATTTGAATTGATTACATTTAACGTAAACAGTAGGACATTGTGTCGTAAAAAAAAGATGTCACATTAAATTCGCAATCCGTCAAATTCAACGTTGTTTGTTTATAAAAACGGTTACATTATTTGTGGTATTGTTCATATATATGAAGCAGCTCCGACAATTCTCCTTAATGTGTTTCAATTTTATTTTGATTTGCAATGCCGTACATCAACATATAAATAAGGAAGTACCGAAAACATATTTTGTAATATGCAAATTGTAGGGGCTAAGCCTTATATATAGGATTATTCATTTGATAAAACTTAAACTGAACAGATTCCATTAATTACGAATTTGTAAAAAGATCTTATTGATTTTAAATTTATTCATCCAACGGTCCACAAAACCTGCATACTTATAGGGAGAAATATTATCTTTAGACTGAAAATTGTATTTGACAGATACATGTAAAGATAACCAAAGCTTACACGAACAATGCCATCCAGTAAGAAATAAGACATTTATCAAATATGATATGTCACAGTACACAGCAGCTTCGCATTAAATCAAATTTTAAAACATAATGTTATGAAATATTTGCCATAGAAATCTTTTTTTCATATAAAATCTTGTGACATAAGACCGCATTTAAAATGTTAATAGTACATGTATCTCCTTATAGAACTATGATGAATGAAATGATGCAACCCTATTCATGGATTCGCTTTACATTAACTAGACAGGATAAATATTTACACACATATATATCCAACAACTGGGAAAATGTAGCAGAAATCAATGTATTGAAAAATCATAATAAAGTTATATCGCAAAAGAAAGACGGTTCAAATCTTAAAGCTATGACTGATTTGTGAAAGTTTTTCCGATCCCAATGACTGGAATCACTTCATTCATGATTGTGTTTACAGGACAGGAAGTCAAAAGCAAATCTTGATTTGGAATCCTTTCTTGACACTAATTAACATCGTTATATAGATACAATAATCTGAAATGAAAAATAAAGTCACAATATATTGAAGACATTTTTCAATTATGAAGCCGAGGTTTCTTTTCATCACTGATTTGTACGCAGTGTTTTATTTTCAATAGTTAGTTTATGTAGATATAAATGGATCAAAATAACTTTTGCCTTAAAATGCAACATTTTTTTTTAGAGAATTAAACCCCTGCGTAGCCTGTAACGCTCACAAAACACTGTATCCAAAAACTTTGTCTTTCTTTAACTGAATAAAACAGTCATTCTTTAACTGAATAAAACATTCCACTATACCTTTCACGTTCAATATGTAATGCATAGTAAGTAATAGAAAACTAGCTTAAAGGTATAAAACCACTAATTCATAGCTCCATTTCTTTTTATGATAAATTCTGCAATTTCAAGCATTTGTGGCTACTCAAGTTCAAAAAAAGTGGCAGTTAGTTAATGTCAAAACTGTACCTTATCCTGTCATGTGATGAAAAAATCAACATACCTTTAATTGCATATTAGAGGGTACTGGTTCCGGGAAGTTTGATGGTACAACAATAGGAACTTCGGATCTGAACAACAGACCAAATGTGCTCTCTTATTAAAATTTCATATACTTCTTTATCTTTTAAGTAACAATTTCAACAAGGGTTCTACAGTAACTCCAAGTCCCCAAGCTTTCATTTGATACTAAAACTACACAAATATTCTCACTATTGACAAAGATACAGCTATGCTTAGGAACTATTTTGTTTAAAATATGTACTACTTTCTTGTATGTTCTTTCCGACCGGGCCTGAATTAGTGGTTCTATACCTAAAAGACATTTTTACCATTGAGTGGTTCACTGTAACAAAAGCAGATATTTGACATTTGTATATTTGCAATGATGGTACTTGGTGTTATTCTAAATTTTATTGTTTATTACTCTGATTTATGCAAGTTGTTTTAAGAGTAAAAAAATGATAGTTAGTGTAATCAAAAGAATGCATCCCACTTTCTATACAAGTTCTTCTTAAAGGGAGTTCGCTTCTCAGTTTCAAAGTAATTAACTTTTCTAAACACTAGTTTATATTGATAGGGAATTAATAAAGGAATCCAAAGAGCAAAAAATATATATAGGTCACCGTGCTTGTTTTCAAGATATAAGCCATTGAAATTTTGGCAGGAAAATATTCTCTCTTGACTTTTCATAGCTTTATCATTGACAGGTTGAAGTTCTCAAAAACTGTTAAAAAGTAATTAAAATTTTATAAGACTTTCACAGATGGCTTATCATTATACATGTAAAAGATTTACAAAAAGAAAAATGGGGGTCACCAGACAAATTTTTTCAAGGCATTCAAATGGATAAAACCAGAGGATTCCGAAAATCTGACATAAAATCCAAAACATGACAAGCCAGCTTCCTTAAGAGAATATCTAGTGTTGAATTACTTCAAAGAAAATTGTAATAAAACTTCACAAGATTCAATTTCCTCATTATTTCTGATAAGAAAACGAGAAACTAAGATGATAACCATACGATGTTACATTTTTGTTAAGTATAAGTGATTAGGTCTGCATTTAAATAGCGGAATTTGTAATTTTTTATTTACATATAATTGGAATTTTAACAGTAAACTAACAGGACTTCAAAAAATACGAACAGTCACGACATTATTTGTAATTGGTTTATAGGAATTTATTTCCTTTAGTGACGTTCAATTAATTGCAAATAACTAGGTCGTCAGCATGTAGACTAACTATTAAATGATAACTAGGTCGTCAGCATGTAGACTAACAGTATTAAATGATAACCATTAGTTTTTGTTCAGTTTTAAATTAGAACTAGATTATAATATGAAAGAAACTGATTTAGTATAAGCCTTAATAATGTTTTGGTAAGTGTTTGGCTTACTTTACAGTGTTTAGTGTATTGCCTGCCACATATGCATCCCACAAATGCAATAAATATTTTATAATGTGTAATTCATCGGAATAATTAAACTCATCATAGATACCAGGATTAGAATTGTGTATTTGTGCCAGTTGCGCAGTTCGTCTACAAAAGACTCATCAGAGAAATTCGAATCTAAAAAAGTGTTTTTTTTTTTTTTTTTTAAGCCAGATAAAGTACGAAGTTAAAGAGCATTGATGTCCACCAATTCCTAAAAAGTTTTGTCAAATACAGCTAAGATAATCTATTTCTGAGGTAGAAAAAACGTTTCATTGCTTTTTCGCAAATTGGCATTTAATTTGTGTAAAAATAAAAACATTTCATTTGCGCCAATACTATTGTTGAATATAGGTAGATAGTAGAAAACATGGTTTTATTCACAAGACGACACAATTAAGAATAACTTTTAAACACAGTTGGTGATTGCGACATGTATTTGTGTCGGAAAGTTAGAGAGCTAGACAATCAATATTGATTTGGAGATTGATATATTTATATAATAAAGTTCATGTCTGGCAATTGCCTTTGATCTATTTTTCATAATTCTATGTCTTATATAGATCAATACAAAGTTGTCATGATTGTGGATTTTTATTGCAAGGAGCATCCGACATTGAACTTATTTCATCTATTAATGATGAGCTTTAAGTTTATAAAGCGTTGACCAGTTTCTGTTAAAATTAATAGTGCATGGGTATTTACTTACTGTTTTAGGGCTATACTCGTAATCGTCCAAAGTTGTTAAAGCTTTCATGACTTTTACCTCATTTCTATTTTTCATTGACAACTTTCAATTCAATACCAACAACAACCTCTCAGTTACTTCTACGAAGAATTCATGTCAAGTGTACATCTCCTTCTAATTTGTTGCTCTCAATTTTCTTGTTCTTTGAATCATACTGAGGACAATGATTGTGTCTATTCTATATAACATTTGGTTTTTTTTAAAGCAATAATCGTAGTTTGCAAGGCAGCACTGTTCGTTTAATATATGTAGTTTGAGCTAGATTACATACATTTAGTATAGCCAGTTACGTGGGTAATTCAATTCTTAGTCGCCATTGTTGTTGATATATCTATATTCATTAATTATTATAATTCGTTAAAATCTTACTTTTATTTCGGAGGCAATTGATTCGACAGATAAAACACTAAATTAAGTTTATAATACAATTAAATGCATGACCTAATTGGTGTTTCTAATTTGCGTGGTTTTGTTAAATATATACCATACTAGGAACCGATACTACATAAATCAATACTGCGTTAATAAAATATATTAAAATAACTTCGAAGACTATTAACCGAGTACCAAACTCATCAGACAATAATTATATGTAAAGGAAAATTGATAAGAGTACGTTATTAAACTTACAATATTTCAAACTGAAAAACGAATGAAAGAAAGATAGGATATTGAATATACAGTCATTACATATTGATCAAATAAAATCAAATTCAACCAGTCTCACGATGTTACCGAGATTATACATAAGTAGAGCTATTCCCTACGCAGCCGATGGTATTACAGAGACGACTCGTATAAAGAGTATCGAAATTAAACACTTCTTTTCCTGTATTTGTGATGAGGAAGGTACAAATTTGTTTTAAAACAAACATAGTTGTCGTTGCTCGATGTCTTTCATATGTCTTTTCGTTATTCTTTGGTTGAAATCAAACTCTTTTGTTTCTCGTTTAAATTGTTTCACATTTTGTCATGACGGAGCCTGTTATACATTACTTCATCATTTGAGTTTTGTTCATTGTTGATGGACGTATGCTAATTTAGTTACATACACTTCCTTAAGTGTCTGTTGCAATGTTGTCTCATTGGCATCATGTCAAGTCTCTTATGTTATACTAGTAAACACAAAAACGCTCAAATGTATGTGTTTGAACCAGAGATCGAACTATAGGTCGCCGTACGGCCTTCGACAACAGGCAACGCCTATATTGCATAGCTAGCTATCAAAGACCCCGAAATGACCAATGTAAAACAATTCAAACGGGAAAAGTAACGGCCTAATTCATATACCAAAATAATGAACGAAAACCAAATAATATGTAACATAGCAACAATCGACAACCACTATTTTACAGGCATGAGTCATGAGACAGCCACTTACACACAGAATATGGCGGGGTTAAACATGTAAAATTCTTAGATATAGAATGTCTCATTTATCAGACAAGTATTTAGCAAGAATTCATAAATGATTGTTCACACAACTTAAATTAATGTTCCCTTCTTATCTTTCAATACATAGATCAAAACAAGACTGTATTATTTTTCTTTTGTACATTTCAACATTTTAATGATGTTGTACTAGTTAACATCACTATACTAAATTATTTCGAATCGATTACATTCAAACCAAATCGGATTAATGCAAACTCAGGAATCCTCAAGACTATCATTATCAAATATAGATAATTATACTTTTTGAAACCTTTAAATGACAAGATAGAAGCCTTAATCTTCTTATTATTCAGACTTGAGTAGAGTTCTATAGAAATTTTATGCGACGTAGCAGCAATCACTTGTAAAACGAGATCTGCAAGCATAAAATACCGAACTTAATGTATTTGCTTCAATAATTTCATTTGAATATAAAATGGAAAAATTAAGATCACATTAAAGATGTATCATCACTTATGTCGACCGAATACGTCTGTAGGTTTTCTAATTTTGTTAAACTAAAATGGGCGATCATTAAACCGCTTGATTGATTATATTGGGTAATTAAACAACGTTCCCGTTCCAAAATGGTGCTTCAAAAAGTAGTTTAATTTTGATGGACTGACTTTTTCAAAGAAAATATTTTGTAAAGGATCACTCTGATTCGAACCAAAATTCTCTGAAACTGATATTATCAAGATGCTTGATTTCTTGATTGACAACATATTTGTTACGTTCAGAGGACGTGTTTTTCAACAGACTGTCGGCATTCCAATGGGAACAAACTGTGCCCCTCTACTTGCCGACTTGTTTCTTTATTATTATGAGGCTGACTTCATGCAGGAACTTCTTAGGAAGAAAGATAAGAAGTTAGCAATATCCTTTAACTCGACTTTTCGCTATATAGATGATGTTCTCTCACTAAATAATTCAAAATTTGGTGACTATGTGGAACGCATCTATCCAATCGAGCTAGAGATAAAGGATACTACAGATACAGTTAAGTCGGCCTCATATCTTGACTTACATCTAGAAATTGACAATGAGGGTCGGTTGAAAACAAAACTTTACGACAAAAGAGATGATTTCAGCTTTCCAATTGTGAACTTTCCATTTCTAAGTAGCAACATTCCAGCAGCACCTGCATACGGGGTATATATCTCCCAATTGATACTATATTCCCGTGCTTGCATTTCCTATCATGATTTTCTTGATAGAGGGTTGCTGCTCACAAGGAAGCTATTAAACCAAGAGTTCCAAATGGTGAAGTTGAAATCATCCCTTCGTAAATTTTACGGACGCCATCACGAGTTGGTTGACCGTTATGGAATAACCGTTTCACAAATGATATCGGATATGTTCCTTACGTCGTAACTACAATCCCCTTCCCTTTCATGAATGTGACCTACCGAATTAGACTATTTACCGGATTTGTTATCACATAAGCAACACGACGGGTGCCGCATGTGGAGCAGGATCTGCTTACCCTTCCGGAGCACCTGAGATCACCCCTAGTTTTTTGGTTGGGTTCGTGTTCTTTATTCTTTAGTTTTCTATGTTGTGTCGTGTGTGCTGTTGTTTGTTTGTCATTTTCATTTTTAGCCATGGCGTTGTCAGTTTGTATTAGATTTATGAGTTTGACTGTCCCTTCGGTATCTTTCGTCCCTCTTTTACACCTACTTGATAATAGATCTGCTATCTTCAAATGAAGTAGGCATAACAAAATCACATATATATTTTTTAATTAGATTGGTTAAGACTTCACCACTTGGAATTCATGGTTTAATAAATTCCTTATCAGCAACATTCCTCGAATAAGTTAACCGTGATAGGACATGCAGTATCTAGAATATCGTATCAACTAGGAGATACTAGTTATGCAGGCGCTTCTGTTTTCACGGTCTTGGATCTATACAAAAGAGTCGTCTCATCTTTTATAAAATCGATTGTGCCCTATTCACATTTGTAACTTTTGACTGAATAGTGGATACACCTTGCAAGCATGAATTGCCTCGAGAATATTATCCTTTACAGACTGGTTCTTTTTGGGTTTCGTGCGTTTCTTGCTTTACACCTACCTAATCGATTTATGAGATATTATCATCGATAAACTACTGTTTCTTAAAATTAATGTAAGAACAGTAAATTTACAAACAAATGGCAGCATCAATGATATATCATGTCAACACAGTGAGCACAAATACCAAGGGGTTCTAAAAACTCGTTACGTACTGACAAACAAATTATAACATTCGATAAGCCATCGCAAATACAAGTTGAACAGCATATAAAACCAAAAATGCCAAAATGTTTCCAAATCTGGATAAGATCATCTCTGCTTCCGAGATGGAAAACTGGAGTGTTTTAAATAATTCACAAATGTTTTACAGAAAATATCCCCATCAATGGTAAACAGTGCTGACTAATGCCATCGCTCTCAGAAGGCGTGCATCGACTCGTAGTTGTAAAAACTAATGGAAGAAAACGGATTTATAATTAAATACGCCATTCGCGGTTTTTATCTACATAATACTCATTAGTGACGACTTGACATTAATCCTATAAAATTAAACAGTGATGTTAGAGCAACAAACCTATTATTACCTTTATCAAAAAGTCAAAATATATAATATAAGTTCAAAAATGAAGTTTGAAAGGCAATTAATTTTACTTTCTTTTTCATAATTGATATTATCTAAAATAAAAGGAAGTCACGGTGTTTAATGAAAATCCTGGAAAAATCAATTCAGTTATATCTTTTTTTTTAATATGTCATTAGAGTATAAAAAGTAAAAACACAAAAATACTGAACTCCGAGGAAAATTCAAAAAGGAAAATTAAAAATCAAAAGGCAAAATCAAACCTATTATTACCTTTATCAAAAAGTCAAAATATATATATAAGTTCAAAAATGAAGTTTGAAAGGCAATTAATAAAGAGAATACAAAGCATAGACAAATTGATACATGCTATTATTTGCATTTCAACTGTTTAATAGTTTGTTTCCAATAACATATTTAGAATTAGATGAAATTTCCAATTGCTTTTAATGACTTCTATGTAACCTTTTTTTCTTCAAATACTATCATTATATGTAAAAGGCAAAATTCCGTAATTCTAAGAATATTGATATATGAGTGGAATGTTAATCAAATGCCTCTTAGAAAACACTTAATCAAAACAATGGATGTTAAAATTATAACGGAAACGTTAGTAACTTGCCTCATCGATAAAATGAAATTTAAAATTATCTTGCATTTTCTTCAAAAGTTATTCTAAAGTTAAATCATTTAGAAAGAAATTAAATCCAATTTCATTATCGATTACTATTTAGTTATAAGATTTATTTATCAACCATAAACTTTATTTCTATGTTAGTTAAATCACGAGTGCCTTTGTTAAGCTCATCATAATATTACAACATCAGATTCCCTTACAGACTGATAAAGATTGAACTTTTAGTACTTTTACTATCGCTGGTGCAGCATGATAAAGATTGGACTTTTAGCACTTTTATGCGTACTTACAATATCGGGCCCTGTTACATCTTACACATTATTGGTTTGCTCATTGTTCCATGCTGTACAATGATCTTGTCAATGTAAAGCCTAAATTCCTGTCGTTTAGAATCTGTTGAATAGATATCTCATTCTCAATCCAATTAGCAGCACTTCTGTGTTGACATAAACAATCAGTGATATGGTCATAATTATAAATTAACTGTTTAAAAAAACTTTGAACTTTTGAAATACTAAGGTTCTTCTACTTTAGATTACCTTAGCTGTACTTGTCAAAACATTTAGGTATTTTGGGTCCTCAATGCTCTTCAACATTTTACTGTTTTGGACTTTTAAAATAAATACATAATTTGTACAAACAGCCTACATGTATGAAGTCATTCTTTACCGGAAGACATGATCGACTTACTTTTCTTTGGGAAATGGTTGTACCAGTCAGTTATTTACTATTCATATTGGTTGATAGAGTTGAACGCTTAATGTTTGTCGGTTTTTATGGACGTTTTTCTTGTTTGCCTATCTTTTAGTTCGGTTCTTGTGTTTGCCTACCTTTTCGTTCGGTTCTTGTGTTTTAATAATCATTTCTATCAATTTCGTCTGCTCATGACAAATTTTTGCCCGAAAGAAGGTACGAGCATCACCTTTATATTTCAAAAGTTGTTTTCTTCACGTAGTTTTTTTATTCCTTATTTTCATAGTGTTAAACTATACTTTAACTAAGAAAAATTGCATATTTACAGCTTGTTGTCGATAAAGATGGTCTAATTTTAGAATTTTTATATATTTCTCATCAGGAAATGCGTAGGAAGCAAATAATGTATTCCAAATCCTCCTGTTGAAGCTAATAATTGCTTCCGAAGAACATTAATGATTGATACCCCATATGATATTTCTGTTGTGTAATGCTGCACTTTGTATTTTGTATGTACTACTGACCTAGATTAACACAAATGGTTTTACAACAGTTATATATCTTATAAATCACGCACTTATACAAGCAATGAAAAAAAAAACATGTTTCATTTCCACAATGGGATTCAAACTTTACACACAAAATGATTGATACATTCTAAGAAATGACATTAAATATAAGATGAATATGAAGATAATCACTGTACAAAGTTTGGAATATGACAGTTGTTATCTATTCGTGTTTGAGCTTTTGATTTTGTCGTTTGCTTAAGGATTTTCCTTTTAACATATTCAGCAGAGTTTGGTATTTTAGTATTTTTTTCTTTTTACTGACGAATATTGAAATCTATTAGAAGATTTTAAACGAAAGCAAAGAGATTATCTTCATTTTGGTCAGTTTGGTAAGACTCACTTGTTTCCTTTCATCCTGTCCTTAATAATGTTGTTATTTCACTGACAAATTCAAATATGCGGGGTCAAAATATTAATTCACTAGAACAACAGATACGTTTGAATTTCAAAATTTCATATATCAGCTTTTTACAAAAAAAATACACCTCTAAATAAGATAATTATTATGAAATAAAAGATCTATCTAATACTGTTGTTTCTTTTGGTCTTTGTCTTATATTTGCAGTTTATTTTCGACTTATGAGTTTGCATATCTCTTTGGTATTTTTCGCGTCTCTAGTATCTAGTTTGTTTCTCAAAATATACCTTTAATTTAGATTTATTTAGGATAAGCATATGCCGGATTTGAGGACAAGATTATATATGCTCTGATATTTTGTATGTGATTTTCTATTGCAAGTGTCTTCCTTCCTTCCTGTATGCTTCCAATTATTAAGAAATAAAAAGTGTTATTGAAACAATTCTTACATTACCATTACATTTAATATATAGTAGCGACGTGAGGTACAGCTTCTATACTACCATAGTGTAAATTGGCACGCTTTCCATGATTTTCAATAATGATTTTTTTCTCATACTTAATAGACACGACATATTATACAGCAATGTATTCTAGAGTTAAAGGTAGCAAACAAATCAGTTTATATTTATTATAAATTCTGGTTGCTGTACGGATTAGGAAAACCATTAACAGTTTTGGACAACTGTATGCATCACCTACATGTTTTCAATAATGTCAATATAATGATTGCATGTAAACCACATTCCATTTCTAATTCAGGAAGACTTGTCAATAGCTCAAAACTAGATTCTGTATATGATGATTGCACGAATACCACCTTTGTTTATCAATTCAGGCATACCTGTGAATAGCTAAAAACTAAATTTTGTATTAGCAGAGCTGGTGTAATAAATTTTAAACCAGGAAGATATTTCAGAATGATAAATTATAAATCCATATTTATATATATATAATGGTAGACATTAAAATGTGAAGGTTGCTAATAGATCAGCTTGTAAATTGTGGATTGTTAATTTAATATTAAAACATAACAACAATTTTGACAACTAAATGCATCACCTACAGGTTTTAAACACTGTTGAATATAATAATTACAAGTACAGCACATATTATTTCTAGTTCAGACATACCCATGAATAGTTCAAAACAATAAAACAAATCAAATCGATCAGAATAATGTAATAATCTTTTAACCAGAAAGATATTTAGCCATTTGCTAACTAAAAGATAGAACGATTACGGAAACAATATTTACTCAACATAATAAATGATATATGTAAAGGATATGAGAGAATTACGTCTGATTCACGTGGAAGTAATTCATATATATTTTTTCTTCACTCTTGTTCTAAAAAGAACAATAACTTTTGATAAAACATGTGTCATTTACTTATTTTTTTCGAAAGTTGTAACACTTTAAGAAGATGTTTTGCAGTTTTGAATTTTGAATGAAATCTTTTTATTGTCTATTTTCCTGTCACCAAATTGTTACCCTATTACTGCTTTTGTATGGCAAAATGAATCGTTGTTCTTTTTTGTCTTTTTCTGGTTTCATTTTCAGAATCTGGACTTTAAGCTGATAAAGGATATCATTTATATTTTTCATGAATATTGGCTTATTTAATGGTTGATAATTACATAATTTAGGTGTAACTATAACTCATATTGAGTATGATTATGCTTACCAGAGAGAAAACCTTGATTTCTTGTACGTTTTTGAAAATAAGGGCATTTCACTGGAATGCTTGACATATTGATAACAGCGGTATTGCAATATTATGTTGATTGACAAATAATAGTAATGATAATTGCATGTATGCATTTAGTATATTAATTTGTAGAATAACTTACGGAGTATTTCTTTATTGATACGATTTTACAAATATTTATTTGGTACAATACTTTGAAGTTATGACTTATTCCTATTTAACAACGGTATTTTTCAATCAAACAAAATTCAAATTTATCAAAAAACAAATCTTTTTTTATTAAACGTGTGCATATCTTTGTATAGTGTCTAAAGGTTTAAACAAATCCAGCATGGATGGATCCGTCCTAGTATTGTTTCGAAATTTTCAACTAGTGTAGTAATTTTTGTTAATCTTTAATTGTACTATTGTTGGTACATACGTTTTAACTTAAACATACAATGTAGATCTAAAACTTTCATCTGTTATACATGTACATCACAAAATATCAAGAAAAACTTATATTTGAACAAACTTGATATTTTCGGGCAAGCAGAAAACGGATCAGCGGCAACGCGAACTCTATTACCCTACTTTGGCATCATTAGATCACTGGCAAAAAGGAATTGAAGTTCAACGAAACCAATTTGCTGCGTTTATTGTGCATGCATTTCTTTTTCAACATTGTCTTACTGAAAATACATCAAATGTTCTTTCTATTAGCTATAACTTTTTTTTATATATTTACAGCATCAGAAAACTCACATGAAGAAAGATGTAAAAGTAGTTAGAGAATTACAGTTGAACTTCATGTTTTATGGAAAATACCAATAAACTTTAGGTTTTCGGACATATTTACCATTCCAAACCATGGCGAACGTAACAGTAAACTATACACTACCTTACATGAACTTTAACAGTCCGTTGCTGTTGATTGTAAAATATTCAAACACATATATGATTCCTTTTATCGTTATGATGGGCGTAGTTGGAAATATTTGCTCCTTCTTGGTTTTCGTTTTCTCAAAACTCAACAAGATATCGACATCAATTTATCTTGCAGCTTTGTCCATATCTGATACAGGGTTTCTACTGTGTGTGTGGATTGGATGGTTTGATATTATTGGTATCAGTTTCTTCCACCAAGAAGGAATATGTCATATAGTGGTTTTTCTAACATATGTTTTCGGTTTCACGTCAGTGTGGTATGTGAACGCCTTTACAGCTGATATGTATGTTGCAGTATTCTATTCATCTCTGGGATCCAAGGTATGTCGTCCAAATTTTGCCAGGAAAGGAGTCGTAGGTTTAACCTCTTTTGCTGTTATTTTCTACCTGTTCTCGTTCTGGACCTCCAAGATTGTAACTGCACCTAACGGGAAAAAGAAGTGCGTGTCTGCTCCACAGAACTACGAACAAATGATGATTTTCACCGTGTTGGATACTTTACTCACACTCATTATTCCGTTCTCAATGATTATTTTCATGATCACACGCTTACTGATAGATATAAGCAAATTTTACCGTTCCAACAGCGAACCTAACGAGGAACATTGCCACAGCGAATCCTCCAACTCTTTGACCACGGGGGAACATAATAGCGGCACAACATCATCATCAACTCAACAAGGCATGAAAGCTCAGTCGAAACTGAAAAGAATGATCGTAGTGGTAATTTTGGTGTTTCTTGTTTTGAACTTGCCATGTCACGTGATCAGGTTGCAGTCGATATTACGTAGTGCCTTTGATAACTCTTATCTTACAACAAGAAATGAAATTTTATGGCAGATGTTTTTTCAGATCATATATTACATAAATTTCAGTGTAAATTTTGTTCTCTACAGCGCTTGTGCAAAAAGTTTTCGATCGGCATTAATGCGATTCCCATGGAAAGCATGTGTAGTCAGATGCCATAACTGTTGTCATGGATTCAATAGAATGGCTAGCTATAAAATCAACAGTCACAAAATAAGAGCATCAGATGAAAACGACAATGAACACATTGGTGGCAATGTACATTCGCGGCTAGTAGATATCCACTTGTCCGAGTTACACGTTTCCCAGATACCATCATTTGAATCAGACTTTGTATTGATGTCACCGCCATGCATGTTAAAGGATATTGCAAGTACAACAGAACAAACTCGATTATAAGTGGGACATGTCTTCGAAGATAGCAATAAAACTTTCAAATAGTAGTAGTGTCCTGACAATGTATATACTCATCAAATGTAGTGTCGTATCATGGCAAGTGACTGTGTCGTAGCATGAAACATGTGATAAGAGTTTCATTTAAGAAGACTTGAATGAGAAACGTAAAACATGACAATGTATATGATTTATATTTGATACTTTCTTGCTTACTCAAAGACTTATTTTATATTAATTGTGTAGGAATGTATGCCTGAATCATTGGTAATATCGCAACTAAATGTGAACACCTGCACCTGCCTACCTCTATGATAAGAATAATACAATAAAAAGTAAATTTTACGTATTAAAATCCATTAATGACCTTAGGTGCATTTAGCAATTATTGCTATTATTTCAATCTTTTTTTTCATGAAGCTTTTCACTTGTTTCGATACTAACACTATTGACTTTTAGATATGTATCCTACAGTTGGTTATGAAGGTTTATCTGTTAAAGCGATACAGACGTATAAAAATTGTAATACGGTAATTTTAATTTTCATATTTCATTAGGTCCCACTAGTTACAAAACAGAAAGAGTGATTTTGTTTAACTCTAGATTTGTTGATTACCAGACGAATCTGAAATCAAATCTTGCCTGCTAAAACAAGACTTTTTATGGCAAATGACTGACTCAACGTCCGAACGCTATGATCCTTTAATTTAAACATCTAAAATTATTAAATAACAACTTCTATATTGAAATTACATCCTAGTCAGACTTTCAAAAATCATTGGCTGTAGTAAAAGAAAAATTGCTTATTTCAAATAGATATTATACAAACAAAGAATTCTAATTCTACATAAAAATTACTTTCTTTAAGCCGTCAAATTTAGGAAAATGTAAAACGACAGTTGCTGCACATTTGCTGACTTATTTATTTCTAATTTTGTTTTTTTAATACATTCATACAGCAGCACTGACAACTAATTGTTTAATTGTTGTCATGCATTGTTGTAATGAACTGGATTGAGACTGATTGAAGTAGAGGAGTAGTCCATAGTATATCAGATAAAACTAATTTAGTGGTAATTAAGTTGCATCGCACATCTAAATATGTCACTCAAAGTAAATAGATAACTGCGCGTAGGGATATTAACAGGCATACATAAAAGGTCTTCAATCTAGGAAAAGAAATTATGTAACTTAAATCGCACCGATGTTTGCACCGATACGTGATTTCAAAATGATCTGCTTTACCAATTCATTCTCGATGAGAAATAAGAACTTTAGAATGAAAAGAGACAACATACAGTCCTTTGACAATCAGTACTAAAACAGTTTTTAGCACTTTTGTCTTCAAATGAAAAATATCATTGATATGATTATAATTATTAATTAAACGTTTACAATATTTTAAATGTTTCAAAATACTAAGGGTTTCTTATCCCGGAATATATTACCTGTGCTGTATTTTGCAAAACACTTCGGAAATTAGGTTCATCAACTTTGTCCTTTATTTGTTCTTTCAACTGTTTTTTTTATTATTATTATTCTAGCTTGACTGATGACTGCTCGAAAAATCTTTCGCTTTAATGTATGGGTCTATACGTCTTTTCTCAAAAAGAATTTACTACTGAAAATATTCTATTTGAAACTTTTTATCTCAACGCCATGAATGATTATGAACATTTTCAGAGTGATTTAACCTGCTAGTCGTTTTAGATTAACCATTAACCATTGAAAACGGTATTTACTCAAAATGTCTCAAAACGCTAGCAATGTTGTATATTTAATAATCGTTTCTTTAAAAAAAAAAACAGCTTGCGGTCAATCATGTATTAGCATATTGACACAGATAATTTGCTCTTTCTGCTTATTCTTCATTGAAAAGAAAATTTAAGTCTCGCCTAAGGGAATCTACTGGTACACATCGGTTCATTACGAAATGGTCATAGAGAATATTATAACTCTTATCTGGTTATCATTTATATTTGTTACTATTACAAAAAAACGATTTTTTTTTTTGTGTACTTGTTCTCCTATAGGAGTGGGCTCAGTGAAAAATTAGAAAAGGGAGGTAATTAGATTTTTATCAAAACAGAGACTGGATATCTTACCAGTACCTTACTCTGAAAATAATCTTACTCGTCCTTGACCTTTACTCCTAACATATTCCAACCTTAATAAATTACTTTAAATTATAAATTAGTAAATATTAATTGAAAAGAAGTTGCAATAGATGATTATCAATGTTTATGTTATTTATTTAGTTTATTCATGTTATTGTTAATATGTATATATTGCGCATTTGTTGAATATTCGTGTATAAAGGTGAATCAGCGTTACCTTGTAAATAGAACTTCCCCGTGAATGGGAAAATGACTTATAATTATTGTATGGACAAATGTAAATATTGTTATTGCACCATTGTTGGCTACTAAGTAAACTAAGTACTATATATATATATATATATATATATATATATATATATATATATATATATATATATATATATATATATATATATATATATATATATATATATATATATATATATCATGGTTCTTACGAGTTAACCTATTTAAACAAATGAATCCGAAGGATGAGTTTGTTTAAAAATGTTAATGAGTAAGACACATGGTATATAAAATTTGTAATATAAATAAAATGATTGACAGCTTCAAGATCTTGAACTAATATTGGAAATTATCCACGTTACAATTTTATCCAATGAAATGGAAAGTCGCGCAATCACTTTTGCGCCTCGTGTATGATCTTCTGTGTATTTCATGTAATAGAACCCCAGAATTTGCAGAGAGTAAAGAAAATGTCGGTTTTTCTCCGACTTTTTAGTTTTGCGTCCCGTGTATGTTCGTATGCGCATGTAATTTCATAATATCATCAGAAAGTAAACAAAAATGTCGGATTCCACCAACAAGGATTACATAATTATTCTAATGAGGGTAACAATTGTTGTTTTGTTTTTTGGTTGCTTTTCAAGGTATACAAATTAATCATATTTTACAGGTTGTCCATCTCATTGAAAAATGCATATTTATACATTTATAGTTTTCGTACAAACTGCTTTTCTTCCGTTATTTTATTAATTCGATTATTAGATTATTTATTAAAACACAATTTTAATGATACAACTCTGTATTTAAACAGTGGCGGATCCAGGGAGCGTAAATAGTGTATGTCCCCCTAATTGATCGCTAAAAAATCATGTTTTTTCACAAATTTTTGTAGCCGATATTTATTCCTTTTTGTATAGGTAACCCCCTTTTTGAATCCTTATTTAAATGAATTTTCGCAAAAGAATTGATAGTACTATACATTTTATTTTTTTCAAAACTGAAAGAAGAAACATTAAGTAATTTTTCCAAAATGAAGGGAACTCGTAACAATCGTATAAAGTTTGAAAATGGTTTCTTAAATGATTTATTGCTTTTTGTTATAAAATGAAAACAAATGCAGATCTTGACCTTTTAGTACATTTTTCAGTTTCCAAAATATTTCAGAGGCGGATACCTTTCAAAAAAAGGTGGAGCTTTAGCCATGGAATGACATGAAAATGAATATGGTGTACCATAGCTAAGCTCCGTCTTCTTTCCTTTGGATTCTAGTTGAGTTGCATATTTAATTAGCAAATTATGGTACAACATTAATTTGCATATAATATACCATGGTTTTCCCTCACCACACTTTTTAAGCAAATTATTTCATTAAAACATCAAAGGAAAAGATCCAATTTATGTTACAAGTATTTTTAGTGGCAATTTTTTTATGGATGAAATAAAAAAAAAGACTATTGCTATGGAGGCCAGCCCAGATAACTTTTTTTTGTCATAGACTATTATTTTTTCTATTTTTTCAATGTGGTAAAAAATATGAAAACGGAGGTCCTACTTTAATAACATATATATATATATATATATATATATATATATATATATATATATATATATATATATATATATATATATATATATATAGCTATCGTCTCTAATTCATTTATACAGTTCTCTTCTTTTTTACATAATATACTTTCAAAGGTATGATGGTCTCGTAGTAGTTAATTCCAGCACAAAAGGTCATTGGTTATATCCCCATACAGCCGAGTAACACAACAAATGGCAAGGTTACGTTCAGACGTTTTGTATAGATACTATATTCTATTGTTTGACACTGTTTTTTTGTCTATTTGTTCATTTTGTTTATATTTGTCATAGAGCTAATGTATCTTTGGCGTTTAGCTTTTATATATTACAGTTTTTATCATTTGTCATTTACAATGTTTGGTAAATATACAACAAAAGCGTATCGAATTAACGACATTTTTTTTAATTTTGAAGAAAAAAGATAGATTGAATAAAATCGCAAGTACATTGAAATTCAAATTATATTGAAAATTATGTCCTCATATTTTATATTTTAATATCATCTTCCAATGTTTTAGATTTTGACTACATATATATTGTGTATATTGTCCCGTATAATTTGTCTTTCTGGTTTAGTTTTCCGGTGACAGTTTAACAATATTATTATATATCTAATGCAATTTTTTATCCTAGATATGTAGCTTTTAAACGGAAAAATCCTCTTTATGCTTTGATAGCTACTAGCATTTAATTCTAGCACCCCACTTTTTCCACAGGAACAAAAAATATTTACATGTGTAATAACAGTCAACTTTTTTGTCAGAATGTAGCCCTCTAAGACCTTTTTCTCAGGATACCAAATCCATTCAATATCAAACCTGAATCCTAGTCTGAATGTCATGTAATCATTCATTTGTTTCATAAAAAAATCTGTCCATTTTTGTTATCAGAAGGTTTCTATCAACGAAAGGTCTCTGTTGTCAATATTTCAATGGTGTCAATTTTGAGAGATTATTATTTAATCAACCTACAGCATCGACTTTAGAATATATAGTGACCGATTTCTAGTCCTTTGCTCATTCATCTGTTCGAAAAACTTTGAACCATTGATTTGTAATTAATCTTATAGGATCGTTTGCATATATGACGCTGCGCACTTTTCTGGCATATTTTATTCAGTTAATTTTGGATTTCTCACAGCAAACCATGGATATTTGTTATTATCATTTTTATTTCAAATCCTTTTTTTCCTTCTAGTATTTATAGTTTTCAATTATTGTTGTTCATTTCAATTATTGTACTTTTGATTGTTAGATATTATTATTTATATTGATTTTGACAAAGATATTTTTATGTAATTCGAAAAATAAAGATTTAAATAACAAGAAATTGTCCTGTTTATAAATATTGGAGGATGTTGTATGAGTGCCAATGAGACAACTCTCCAAGTCACAAATTATAAAAGTAAACCAATATAGGTCAAGGTACGGTTTTCAACACGGAGCCTCACACCGAACAGCAAGCTCTAAAGAGCTCCAAAACATTACCATTGAAACGGGAAAATCATTCAAACGGTAAAACCAACGGCTCTAATATATATTAAAAAAAAATGACCAACGAGAAACACTTATGAACCAAATCAACAAACGACAACAACTGAACATCAGGTTCCTGACTTTGGACAAGTGCAAACAATTGCAGCGAGTTTAAACATTTTAATGGTACCAAACTTTCACCCTTGTCTGAAACAATAGTGTAACATCACAACAAAGAAAGACATTTATGTTTGGATCACGGAAAAACATTTTTATTTAAATGTGCTCAGGATTAATGTTTTTACAATCCTTTAGAACTTTAAAATAACTTCGTAAAATTAAAGTTTGTAAAGTATGTTGTGCTATTTTAACCAAGAGTTCCAAAAGAGGACTAAAGATACCAAAGGGACAGTCAAACTCATAAATCTAAAACAAACTGACAATGCCATGGCTAAAAATGAAAAGACAAACAGACAAACAATAGTACACATGACACAACATAGAAAACTAAAGAATAAACAACACGAACCCCACCAAAAAACTAGGGGTGATCTTCAGGTGCTCCGTCGTGCTGCTTATGTGATAGCAAATCCGGAAAATAGTCTAAGGCCGTCTAAGGCCGTGTTCACACCAAACTCCATGTACAGTAAACTTGTTTACAATTAGTTTAATGTACTGGACATTGGTTTCACATTAAATTTGTTCACATCTAGACACCTTGTTTAATTACCTGTACATAAGATTTGTTCACACTTGTAAACTCTATGTTATTTAAATGTTTATTACGTAGAATCGGACAACTTTTCTAGCAGTAAGGGAACGACCATTTGACTCTGAATAGGGGGGATGGAAATATTGCGAACCCCAATTAGATAAAGAAAACAATTCTGGTTCTACAGATGATAAAAAATATTCTGAATCAAGAGTTTTCCCATACATTAAAGTGTTAAATGTTGAAGAAAAAAAAATGAATACCAGTATCGAAAATAAAACCCGGAATAAAACGTTTGCGCGGAAATAATTCTGACTCAGATAAATAGACAAAATCCCCCCTTTTTTGAAGTTAAGTTGTTGCTTCTTTATGAAAGCCATTTTGATGATTTGCAGTAGTTTAAAGATACTAAAGATGTCTCGATTAAGCATTAGAAAACGTAGGCTGCAACAGCGTGCTTACAGACGAAGAAGAAGAATTGATATATTAGGGATCACTATATTTCTATCTTTTCTGTTTGTTCAAATGAAAACTCTTCTCCAAGAAGTATTTGGCAAAAATTGGGGGGGGGGGGGGGGTAATGTTTTTTTTTACTTTTTAAGTGTAATTTCACGCATCCGAGATACTGCACAAACAATACATTTATACTGCACAAATAATACATTTACGTCACACTTTTAAAGTAATCCATTTATGAGTGAATCGTTGTTTGAGTAAAGACCAGTGGCAAATATTTCTGTGTAAGTCAAGTTTATTCGGAAAGACCTTAATTTTCAAATGAATTATGTGTTCGGCAATGATGCTGCTTTGAGTCTTGATAAGGGCTTACTAAAGCTACGTCAAGTTTTATTTCTAAACAAAAACAAAAATAAATATATCAAGTTTAGACAAATATTTCTGTAAAGAACTTCAATAATTGCTATAAATATCAATTTTATTCAAAAATAGTTTCTTCTTTAAATATGCACGGTGAAACTAATGTTTTAAATGCCTAGTTTTATGTACACTTAATCTACACAAGGCCTACATCGAGTATCGACATCATGTAGACAAAACATAATTTACACTACATGTAAACATTGAGTTTTATCAATGGGAACGTAATTTTGTTTAGTTAACGTGTGAGTTACACTTACACAACACCGAGTTTAGGTCAATGGGAACACGGCCTAATTCGGTAGGTCACATTCATAAAAGGGAAGGGGATTGTAGTTACGACGTAAGGAATATATCCGATATCATTTGTGAAACGGTTATTCAATAACGGTCAACCAACTCGTGATGGCGTCCGTAAAATTTACGAAAGGATGATTTCAACTTCACCATTTGGAACTCTTGGTTTAATAGCTTCCTTGTGAGCAGCAACCCTCTATCAAGAAAATCATAATAGGAAATGCAAGCACGGGAATATAGTATCAATTGGGATATATATACCCCGTATGCAGGTGCTGCTGTAATGTTGCTACTTAGAAATGGAAAGTTCACAATTGGAAAGCTGAAATCATATCGTTTGTTGTAAAGTTTTGTTTTCAACCGACCCTCATTGTCAATTTCTATGTGTAAGTCAAGATATGAGGCCGACTTAACTGTATCTGTAGTATCCTTTATCTCTAGCTCGATGGGATAGATGCGTTCCACATAGTCACCAAATTTTGAATTATTTAGTGAAAGAACATCATCTATATAGCGGAAAGTAGAGTTAAAGGATATTGCTAACTTCTTATCTTTCTTCCCAAGAAGTTCCTGCAAGAAGTCAGCCTCATAATAATAAAGAAACAAGTCGGCAAGTAGAGAGGCACAGTTTGTTCCCATTGGAATACCGACAGTCTGTTGAAAAACACGTCCTCCGAACGTTACAAATATGTTGTCAATCAATAAATCAAGCATCTTGATAATATCAGTTTCAGAGAATTTTTTGTTTGAATCAGAGTGATCCAGGTGGTTAAGTTGAAATCATCCCTCCGTAAATTTTAAAGATGCCAACACGAGTTGGTTGACCGTTTTGGATTAAAAAATTGAAAACAACACGTTTAATAATTTTTTGCATCCGAAGCGCTTTTCTGGATTTATCAGGAACGCTCAAAACCAATCATAACCGTTTCACATATGATACCGGATATGCTTCTTACGTCATAACTAGAATCCCTTTCATGATTGTGACCTACCGAATTAGACTATTTACCGGGTTTGTAATAACATGAGCAACACGACGGGTGCACCTGTGGAGCAGAATCTGCGTCCGGAGGACCTGAGATCACCCTTACTTTTTGGTGGGGTTCGTGTTGCTTAATCTTTAGTTTTCTATGTTGTGTCATGTGTACTATTATTTGTATGTTTGTCTTTTTCATTTTTAGCCATGGCGTTGTCAGTTTATTTTTGATTAATGAGTTTGACTGTCCCTTTGGTATCTTTCGTCCCTCTTTTAAGCTTGTCTGCTATTATTGACCTACATAGATAATTTGTGTTGTATATTTGCTTATATTGACGTACAATAATCCATCAAAGTTCTTCCCTTTTGTTAACAAATTTGCTTATTCCAAAATATGTGTATAAATTGCTATCGATAAATATAAAAAAGATTCGATAAAGTCGTGGATACTGACTGTCTCTGTCGTTTTGTGAACAATAACGGAGTAATTGATTTCTACTTTTTGAAGATCTATCGAATTGTAGACTCATTGACCAAATCCCATTTGGTATGAATCGCGGAAGAATATTTAAATTAAAATGTGCGCACGACAAACGTTTCCACAATGTTATCTAGCCAGTACATACACATGATAGTTTGTCATGGTGAGCACGTGCAGTCATTTCTAATTAGGAATAAAATAGCAGGTGAAAGTCGCAAAATCAAAATGATATAACACATAAGTAATGCAATTATTTCGGAATTAACGGAGATGTTTGGTTACATGTAAATGAATTAGATTTCAAATTGGAGATCATGAAGCACATACGAAGCAACAAAATGAAGTTTATTATATTAGTGTATTACCTAACATTTTATGAGAAAAACAATTCACATAATCTTCAATTTCCTAGTCTCCGTTTGATCACTTTAAAACATTTTGTTAGTGTAACAGTCTGCTTTTACATAAAACAAAATACCTGGGTTTCACGTGACATTCATATTGCATTTTCGTCCCATTAATTATTTCAAATTTACGAATTTCCATATATTTTATGTCTGTCGTAGCAATTTAAATCCAATTAGCTATTCCAGAATATATTATCCAACTTATCTTATTGCACTCTTCAAAGTAATTAAAAGATGATCACGAAAGGATCACTTCAACAATACCATTTTAAATCATTTACTACTAAAAGTTAATCGTTAAATGGACTTTAAGATATCATAACAAGGTTGCTGACCGTTTGATTCAATCAAGAGTGCTTAACATTTCATAAAGATGCAATTTTGATACAATTTGGAAAATTGTAAGAAAAAATAAATAGAAAAACAAATTCTAAACAGACCCAAAAACTCTTAAAAGTGTATTATGCAAAAACAAATTGATTTATTTGAGGTGAAGGTGTACCTTTTGTACTTTTAGTAGGTATTTTGTTTAACACAGAAAAAAGTCAAACATACTTAACCGGTGTTTTAAATCCATTATTCCAGTTCAGCATATACTTAAAAGAGGGACGAAAGATACCAGTGGAACAGTCAAACTCATAGATCGAAATTAAATTGACAACACCATGGCTAAAAATGAAAAAGACAAACAGACAAACAATAGTACACATGACACAACATAGAAAACTAAAGAATCAACAACACGAACCCCACCAAAAAACTAGGGGTGATCTCATGTGCTCCGGAAGGGTAAGCAGATCCTGCTCCACATGTGGCACCCGTCGTGTTGCTAATGTGATAATAAATCCGGTAAATAGTCTCAATTAGGTAGGTCACATTCATGAAAGGGAAGGGGATACAAACACATTAAACTATAGGTTCGATTTTTCCTGTTAAATTAAACTACAGAAATTTGTTATGATCGTCAAAGAGACATATATAAACTAAAGACTGAAGTACATGAACCATTAACAACAATATATTATTGAACGGCCTATACTGAAACAATTATAAAAAAGAAAAACTTACCCCGTATAGAAGTTTATCTATAAAAGGACAAGACATGACAACATTATGATTTAAAGAAGAAAACTAACGGCCTGATTTATAATCAAAAGTAAAATCACAAATTTACCGAACTCCGAGGAACATTCAAAACGGAAATGGCAAAATCGAAAGCTTAAACACATCATACGAATGGATAACAACTGTCATATTTCTGGCTTGGATAAATGCGTTGTCCCATGCAGAGAATGGTGGAATAAACATGGTTTGATAGCTAGCAAAATCATTTCACATTTATGACAGTCGCATAAGATTCAATGATATTGACAATGATGTGTGAACAAAACAAACGGACACAAAAGGTAAAAATATCGAAAAAAGATTAAAAACAATTTCTAATATACAGGACAGTGATGTAACATCACAACATTGGAACAAACTGTATAACCCAGTTTGGAAGAGTAAGACTCATTTGATCAACGCAAAGAAATTAAATTGAAAGCTGCAATATTTGTTAGAGGTCGTTAAGTATGTAGCTTCATCAGACCACCGTCAATATTTACCAATATAGTAAATATATATCATTTGTATTCCTTGAAGTTGACTGTTGTTAGAAGATTCCCAAGTTTACTTATATCATGTTCCAGTATTTTAGTACTGTGAAAGACATAAAAATAAATAGGGGTATGTAAGAAATACATTTACTGTCTTGTATTGCTTAATTGCGAGAAATATTTTATCGGTTTTAGTCTGTAACCCAGATTAGTTTTCTCTCAATCGATTTGAAAGTGTGTGGTATCTGTAACCCTATAAAATTAAAGTTCGCGATTATGCAAAGTTGGGTTCATATACATTATCGCAGGAACAAATAAAATAACGGACCAGTTTTCAACTGCACACACACACACACACACACACACACACACACACACACACACACACAAGAGCAGCATTGTCATTAAAAAAAGTCGGAGTATATCATTGCAAAGTTGAAATTGTTTGTTCTTTTATGTTTTTAATATTTCAATTCTGTTCTAATATAGTTATGTCTTGGACAGTATTCTCGAACTAAAGTTTTTTTGCATGATTACATTTAGCATGTTTAATAAACAGGGATTATTAAAATGAAGATGATAATTGGTACCGTTAATGTTATTACTACCTCTGGGTCGATGCCTCTGCTGGTGGACTGTTAGTCCCCGAGGGTATCACCAGCCCAGTAGCCAGTACTTCGGCACTGGCATGAAAATACGGATTTTTTTGTGTTATTAAAATTTGCTGTTACAAAATGTTAGAAATTATTATAAATTAAGGAATGTATCTCCCTCATGCAAAGCTCTGATTCCTTTCACGGATTTTTGCTATCCTTTTTGGACCTTTTAGATTATAGCTCTGTATCTTTTATATACACTTTGGATTTCAAATATTTTGGCCACGAGCATCACTGAAGAGACAGTTCTTGTCGAAATGCGCATCTGGTGCAGGAAAATTGGTACCGTTAATGGAAAAAGATCCATAACAGTTAAGAAGAAGATCAGCGAAAAGAGATATGCAGTTTGTACCGATAGGTATTCCGATAAGTTAACGGTATACAATTTTGCTATAAGGAGTGAAAAAGTCAATTCAGAAATTTAAGCATAAACCTAATCAGAAGACGTCATGGTTCAATGGACCTGTATATCGTTTAAAATTAAAGAAAGGCTGTTGATTATCACAACAGATGACATAATGACTTGAATTCTCGATTCAGAATGATTTTCTACCATGTTAATATCTGCTTAAATGTTTTAGAATTTAGAATTTCTCTTACTTTTGCGTCCTTACATTTATAAAACGCAACATCGGACAGAAAGATAAACATTTAAAACATACGCTTTCATGAAAAACGTTGTAACGACTTGTTAAAACATTAACATAATTCTTCAATAGTTTTGTTTATTAAAAAGTAAAATCACAAAAATACTGAACTCCGAGGAAAATTCCAAACGGAAAGTCCCTAATGAAATGGCAAAATCAAAGGATAAAACACATCAAACGAATGGACAACAACTGTCATATTCCTGACTTGGTACAGGCATTTTCAAATGTAGAAAATGATGGATTGAACCTAGTTTTATAGCGCTTAACCTCTAACTTTTAAATAATTATATTAAATGAACAATTTTGATCCACATAATGAGATAGGACAACTGAAGTTCGAATATCCCCTTTAAACACAAACATGATAAAAGATGTTCTAAAATAGGTTAGTATATATTCTATATAAATCGTCTGGATGGTAGAATAGGATTGCATACACTTTGCGATGTCCGCTTAAGAGTTAAACAGTTTGAGTATTCTATTCCGTTTATGTATTAGATAAAATACAAAGGTAACAAAGAAACAGGCCGGTAACAACCGTTGCCGGATAGTTTTTCTGCACGAGTAGTCAGGCCAAGGTACGAGGCGATAGCCGAGGACCTTGACCTGACTACAAGTGCAGAAAAACTATTCGGCTGGTTGTAACCGGCCTGTTTCTTTTGTTACTTTTGTTTTTTATCTGACTTGTACGACGTTTCAAGTAATAATACTTTAAGCAAGACTAAACATTTGAGAAACTTGGATAGCAATAAAGCAGTAAATGTAAGTTACAGTATAAACACATTTTTTTTTTCATTTCCCTTCAACCGAGATTTTTTTTTCAAGAAAAAAAATCAGGAATCTTATAATTTGATAAAAAAAAAAATGAACCATTTCAAGTAAAAGATAATTGTTGTACACATTTAAGACTTTTTAAAATGCAACTTCGTAAAAAAGTAATATATTAAGGAATATTTTAGTGGTAAGTAAGATAACGTTTATGAATAAAACGGAAAGCGGGGAGGGGGAGGAGGGGGGGGCTAATTCATTTTAAAATACACAGGCTGTGATTTTTATTTTTGATGAAAAAATGCAGGATGAACCATTCAATCCCCCCATTCCCCCATAAAAAAAAATCGTAAAAATCGCGCGTTTGTTGCCAAATACATGAATTTAATATGCAGTGATGGGGGTCCCGGGGGTTGGAACAACCCTTTTTTGACGATCAATGCATATAACTGGGGACATAAAGTTGGACCCCCCTGTTTTGTTCTGGATTTAGACATGTATCCGCCACTGATATAAATTCGATAACAATATAAAGGTATCAAAAGAATGAATTTCCTACTTCATTAGGGAATGAAATATTTATGAAAAAAATGGATTTTGTCTTAGTATTATATATATTCAGGAATATACTTTGTGATTTTTTTTAAAACTCATGCTCGTCTCTAGATCTGCAAGTGTTGATCGGGATTAAACACGTGTTACTATATGATCCAATCGCAGCTTACCGCCCAAAATTGATGACATAAGTTGAAAGATTTTCTTCTAGATTTGCTGCTTATTTGGACGTGTATTAGATGAACACTTTTTGTTTATAGGATCAATCGTGCATTGGTGAGTTGATAGGGATTTTATCTTTTGATATTAGATTTGATTTTTATTTACTTATTTCTTGTCTTATTTTTATTGAAATGTTCACGTCAGTATCATCCTTTCTTTACTTTCAGCATTGTCCAAAATACTATTCATGTCCATATATTGAAGAAAACATTTATTGACCGATTATTTTGCTTCATGAAGGGGGCGGTATGTTCTTTTTTGAGTATATTAACTATTTACTTTTCAACGCCATCACCCAAATGTTTTTGTTTAAATTAGCACCAGGGGCTGATCCAGTCATTTTAAAAAGGAGGGTTCCAACTATATGTCCCCATTCAAATGCATTGATCGGCCAACAAAAAAGGGGGGTTGGTCGATCAATCGTATACGGAACCCCCCCCCCCCCCCCCCCCCCCCCCTGGATCCGCCAATGAGCACTATTAAAAGTATTTGGAAAATCAGGAATCATTCAAAACATTAATTTGTCATCTGCTTGACCATAATAAATTTTTTCTCATAAAATTTGGGATCAAAATATCTATTTTAGGAGAAAACCATACCCCCCACTATTGAAGGTAAATGTCTAATCCCTTAGTGTACTGATGTGAATAGTATTTAACTGGAAATGTTTGAAAAAAGATATTGATGCTAACGTAAATATTTTGTTCAATAAAAAGACAGGAAATAAGTCGGTGAACCAAAAAGTTCAAATCTAATTGAAAGTTAAAGTGCCCATGAACTCACTGATCATGCACGAGTGATTCTATTCATAAAAAGTGTCCGTGTAACAACTAAAAAGAGTCCGTGTATCGTCTAAAAAGAGTCCGTGTAACACCCGTTAATGTACTGTTTTTCTATAGCTCTGCGGGGGGGGGGGGGGGGGCAAAGTCGTACAAGTACTCTTAGTTGTACAATGCATAAGATAGTTACGTTTATGAACCGCTGGATCAGTGGTGCAGGATTAACTAAATTAAAAATATTCGCAAATATTCTATGAATGCGTCAAATACATCTAATAGACTCTTGTTTTTCTGACCCATTATGTTTTTATTATTTCATCAGTTCATTATCTAAATTATGGTATGTCCCTGCACCTATGATCGAACATAGTTCTTTATAAAAAATAAAAAGGAAAGGAAAAAATAAATAGGTGAGAGGTTGATAGATTTATTCTTTAACTATTTTAGTATATATTGTTGTAACTTGATTATCTTAGTTCATATAAATTTGTGGTATCTTAATTTGTAACCACGAGAAACAATGGTTTATTACTCTAAATAAAACGTCAAGTTTCTCTGTATAGTATCTCTGTTTTCTAATTTTAGCGCTGATCGAGGATCTCATTATTCCTTCGTTGTCAGATCGATGCTTCATTCGTGTTGTACAATCACCCATCAATGTTACTAATCAGACTGATCCTTTATTGCAGTGTCAGTATTTATTTCAATCAAGATAATGACCAACTTTAGATTTTAATAACTCCTAATTTTTTGGTTTTGTCTTCTTGTTATTTGTTTTTGTTTCTACTGTATATCTGATGAGCATTTTAATTTTCAACTGAATTCTAAAACTTTTCCAGATGTTATGTTACGCTACAATCTCAGTTAAGGGTTGGAAAGGGTTAACCGCACACAAACATGTTAAACCCGCCATGTATGTGCCCGTACTTACGCAAGTAATGACCTTGTAAGACACTGGTTGTCTTTGGTTGCAGTTTGCCATTATTAATTTGGATAATTGTTGCAGTATAAATCTGTTCGTAAGTGTTCTCTATTATTGAATTCTTTGAAATAGCTTCTTTGTCATGCCGGGGTTCTTTATATATTACTTTGTGGTGCATACCGATGTTTATCATTAGCAATTTTACTACATCTTTTTATCAGCATATTTTATTCTGTTATAGATTATGTTTAATATTATGGGTTCCAAAAGTCCGGAAAACAGCATCAGTGCATGTGTATTATGCAAGCGAATACAATGGATTTATTTATATCATTTCAAATCCTTTATTACATAATTTTAAATCAAGAACATACTACATGTGATAATACATCAGTGAGACAACAAAGAAATGGAAAAACATTATCCACTATATATCTAGATGGCAACATACAGTCCTCAACTATACACATAAGATACTTGCTATTCCTTCATCCTTAATGTTCTCATTCCTTCTATGTTTATGAACAAATAACAATAATGTCATTTCAGAAATGATGACAACAACAAATTGGACATTCGACCAGTGCTTAAGATGTTCTAGAGTAAGGAAAGATACACTAAAATATGTTTAAACTAGTTTTCTGAAATCACAACCTTGTCCTTCTTTGATCTCTATTAGAAAATTCAGAAATCAAACAGAAACCAATGACAATAACAACAAATTCAAAACAAAAATCACAATATAAATATGAAAACCGTATGAAATGTCCGAAACTACATACCGAAAAGATTAGATTATTTAACCTGCTAATAAGAAATAATTGCGTCCTACAGTGTCAGTTGTTGTATTTCGTAGAATTTCGTACCGCCATTAATAGTTCAAGAAGACCTGATTTCGAATCGTAAGTCTTTCATGGATTCAATGAAAATTACATCGATCATCAAATCGGATGAGTAACGTTGTTTGTATTGGACACTCCTAAGCTTCATAGAATCCCTTAAAACAACGGTACATCGGTACATTTCTAGCGCATCTGCATGTTCGAAAAAGGAATTGTCTATTCGATTGATAAAAGATCTGTCCGCAATGAAAGAGTGTCTTCAGAAATACTGTAGAACTGTTTACTCGCATAGTGTAGCATATCTACCTGACGATATCAGGATATTGGTATTTAGTCAACTCTTAACCGGAATTTGTGACACAATTAGAATTCTAAAATTAAGAAAATGTAAACAACATGTCGAAATATTTAGACTTGAAATGAATATATTTTTGGATAAGTTAATGCAAGCACACAAGGTGTATAGTGTCTTATGCGATTACAGGTTTGTAATGTTTAACAACCATATTATATCAGTGTGTAAACGCGTTAATTATGAGCTTTGAAAGTCAAGTAGTACGAGCATTTTCTGAGTAAGTGTTAAAAAATTTCAAACAAATATTCTTTACTGTGGTTAGCATTCATTAGTCGTCAGTACCTATAGATTAACAACTTGTGATTATATTGATAATTTAGAATCTTCCTTGAAGGTGGTGCACAAATTCGTATTCGATTGATGTGTCATTTGTATACAAGAGTTATATTCCTCTGAACTATGAGTCTATGTTGAATTTCATAAAGTTTGATTGTCTACATTGAACAGGGTTATTAATTTTATCGTATACATGTAGTTTTTTTTTATTGAATTTAAAATCGTTACAAAATCTGTAATGCACTAGATACTCGTATTTTTCATTAGTCTATCAAAGACATTTATGTATATCTATAATTTCTTTTATTTGTTTTGAAATGTTTAAAGTTAATATATACCAACACAAAGAAGTATTTTGTTATCTTATAACTATGTTTTGTTATCAGTAGGTATTCATACCGTTTTTATACGTACAAAAATAAGCAAGGTCAAATCTGCCTTCATCATCACTAACTTTCTAAGAGTGATGAAAGTTCACAGATCACAGGCACTTGTTTCACAATAGAAATTTCCTTTATTATAACTTGATATACCATTAAGGTATAAAGGGGGAAATATTCTGAAACAAGTGACTATGTCACAGAAAAAGCATCTTCCAAGTATATTAAATTGCTCTCTATTAAAGCCATATCCTGGAAATTATAAAAAAAACCACTTTTTTCCTACTTTTAATTTGAGGTACAATATGCCGGTGAAAAACATTACTTATGCTGTTAAGAATACACTGTTTCAAGTTGTGGTATGCATAACAAAAATGTCCAACATCATTCGTCCTTCTTCTTGTAAAGGCCTTTGTTTCTCACATCGATAAAGTGTATACCATTATGCCGGAACTCAAATGAAGCAGAAAGCTGATGTAACTTATCTACTTTACTCGATCCCTTCAAATACATGAAAGAAGTGTAATAACGCCTAACACAAACACACATACGCACAAACACAAAACAGTACACCATAGCCACTACTTTATTCCAGAAGCTTCTAACTGATGCCGAGTGCTAGAGTGTAAAATTGTAATTAGGACTTACCCAAAACAACTTTTCTGAAAAAGACTATAAATGAAAACAGAACTATATCATCTTCCCATAATGATTGAATGTTAGAAAAATTGACCAGAGGTATCTTACGTTAATCACAGAAAGGGGAAAGCAAACAATTTTTAATTTAATAGATATAGAAAGAAAGCTTAATTAACATTAAAACAATTTTTCACTAACAAATAAAGTTACCTTATTGAAATATAAGGACTTTGTTAGCTAAATCTATTAATTTTATTAGATATTATGAATCTTTGTGACAATAGAGAAACATGCTACGTAGTGGTATTAAAGATATATGTTTGGAACCTAAGAATCTCTAAATAGTTTTAAATCTCGATCTTTGTCTGAAATTGGTTCTTTCAAAAGTTTATAGTTTATAACCCTGTATATCCTCATTCCCCATCTGAATTTGACAAATCGTAAAAAAGAAATAATCCACAATGCTTTTCAACATCAAAATTGTAGTATACGCTATAAATTTATCACTGTGGGATGCCATTATCATATATTTTGTTAACAGTGAACACAAAAGGTGAAACATGATACAGAGGAACAAGTTATCAGTTTTTCGGAGTTTCTTATTGACAACATATTTGTTGAATTTATTTGAAGGTAGACTTTTTAAAAAAAATTAAAGGCATTCCTATGGTAGCGAACTCTACTCCTCTCCATGCCGACATCTTCTTTTTTTCATTTGAGTCGGAGGGTCAAAGAAGCCGAATCATTTAATTTCAAATTCAGATATATTGACGATGTTCTTTCTCCTTTGACGTTGGCTTTTTATTTTTTTCTTTGTTAAAATATATACTGTGGATTCATTATTATTCGTTGGATAACAATTTTCGTGGATTTCGTGCGTAAAGATGAATAACGATATAAAATGTTCAACGAATGAAATAAGAATATATAGGTTTGGCAAAACCACGAAATAAAATATCTACAAACATGTCATCCACGAAAATTGGTACCCACAAAAATAAATGAATCCACAGTATTTGTTTTATAGTGATTTAGATTACATAACAATGTATTGACTGCTGTACCCTAGTTTTGACATTTTAACCCATTATGTCTGTTTGTTATTTCGACACTCTGTTGTCAATATTAAAGAATTTTATGGGACTGACATACAAGTTAGAGATTTAGCTTGCAATAAACCAGGTTTAATCAACCAATTCCTACGTTAAAAAAAAACGCCTGTACCATGTCACGAATATAACAATTGTTGACCATTCATTTGATGCTTTTCAAATCTTGATTTTACATTTGATTATGAACTTTCCAATTTTTCTCAAGGTTCGGTGTTTTTTTATTTTACTTTTTTGGGCTGTTTTGTTGGAAAATGGATACAATGAATATGTCAGAGAGACAACAAACGTCGATATCCTTTATAAATACTTGTGCCTGTGGGTGTTACTATCTAATTTGGTCTAAGAGTATCTTCCACTTTTATTGTCATAATTGTAAATGAGCAAATTCGGTTGCCTCGTCTATTTGTAAGCTAAATAACACCAACGAAATGCTTTATTTAGAATTGTTGTTATTTTTATCTAGGATTGGGGCAATATAAAAACATCTGCACAATCGATGGATCACATTGTCCATATGCGTATATATCTTGGTCTGAAATGATAGCAATATCTTTCATATGTGTTTCATCATTTGAAATTATGCGGAGGACATATTTGGTATTTATGAATTGTTTTTTTTAAATTATGAACGTGCTTATTTCGCTCCTTTTGGTATAGGTCAATTTTATTAGTTTTCTAAAACCTGGTAATAGGTGAGACAACAATGCAATAAGGCCTGTAGTCTGAAATGGTTATGTTTGTAAAAAACATTTCATCATCTTCAATCCTAATCTTTGTCGGCTCAAAATAGTGACAAATAATCAATCTTCTCACCAATAGCCTTCAAATGTTGTACTATCAGAAGCCGAGTCTAATTGTTATATTCATGGGTTGAATAAAAATTACTACCAGTTAGAACTAATGTCATCCATAAAAATAACTTGCCACCGAAAATAATAATTTAACTAGATGAATTGTTTTCCATGTGCATTTTGAATGTTTTTATTCGACAGATTTTTTTTTTTAAGTATTACCTTTTGCAACTGATTTTTGAATTTTTTCTTATTTTGTGCTGTTTCACTTATGTCCAATGTTAGTTTCGGACTGTTTATCCCGTACAAACACGTGTAACCCTATCACATTCTTTATGCATCTGTCCTACGTCGGGAGCCTGTAAATCAGTGGTAGTCGATGTTTCATATTTATTTTTCGTAAATTTTATTATTATGAATTATACTGTTTGTATTATCGTTTGAATATATTCGCATGTTTGATGTCAGAGATTTTTATATATAACTAAAGATTTGGACTTTTCTCATTGTTGAAAGTCGTATGGTGAACTATCAATTCAATCATTCAACAACTTCTTATGTTCATTTTGTATATATATATCTATATGGTTTACAATGATGATATGAAATTTAATGTTTATTTTATTGTTGTATTAATGACCAGTCCACATATCTCATTTATGTATAATGTACATATCGTAATATTGTAGTAAACAGTTAATTAATCATTAGCAGTATCTACATACGGAGTATATACATCTTCTTTAATAATATATCTAAGGTCTTGTCTTTCCAATTATGGTTTTTTATCGAGTTTGTTTTATCATGGAAAATGTTATTTATAGTAAAGTTCTAGTAATCCTCCTGTCTGTAGAATTATACCGTCCTGTTTTCCTCTGCTGTGACATTACAGAACATCACTATATGTTTATTCGCAATGAGCAACACGACAGATTCTACAAAACTGAACGGGAACGTTTAACACCCCCGGAGCACCATCGTCGAACACTGTGCTGCTATATTTTAAGTTTTCTGTCTAGTGTTTTCGTCAGTTTTTTTTTTCACTATGGTGGTTTCTTAACTTACGTTTGATCTTCTGTACTTTTCTCATGTGCAAGTATTTTAAGAGTTTACGAACTACGTATGTCCTATACCCACTAAACCTACTTTTTAAACCTTTCCAAATTCTTTAATTCCACTTTTGTTTACAGTTTGAACAGTGTTGCAACGTGTTTTATTAATACCTAAATATTAACCTTGGTCGGTTCACTATGGTGTCTACATGAGTTGCTTTCGAACTGTATGCATTGTGACTGACGAAACGAAGTCGTGTTAAGATAACACTCCCTCTATACAATTGCAGTTCACAGTGGATGTCAGAACATTGAATGACAAATGTCAATATCCTCTTATGTCCACATTGATCTGCTTCTCTGTTTCCTGCTTTTATAGTTCAAATGAATTTAAAAAAAAAAAGAGAAACAAGTCAACAAACACTACATAGAAAAGTTACCACTGAGCAACATGAACCCAACAAAAAACTACGTTGTTCATTCGTTTGATGTGTTTAATCATTTGATTTTGACATTTGGTTTAGAACGTTCCGTTTTGAATTTTCCTCAGAGTTCAGTATTTTTGTGATTTTATTTTGTTTTTTTTAACTTTTGATTTAATTGCTTCCTTGTAAGCAGTCATGATAGGAGATTTCTTCGTGTGCAGGTGTTGCTGAATTTTGCTACATAGAAATGAACCGTTCTCAATTGGAAAGCTATAATTAAACTTTATATCGATAAATGTTTTCAACCTGGTCACAAAAATTTGAATTATTTAGTGAGAGAAAATCATCTGTATAGCTGGACATTTTTTCGAAAAAAAAAAAGCTCCTGTTTGAAATATGTACCGTATGAATACAGGAACATGTCTGAAATAAAAAGAATACGTTTTGTTCTCATAGCAATGCCGGTTGTCTTCGAGAATGTTTTGTTTCACGGAGGGTATTTTGCTGTTTTCACAAAGTATGATGTATTCCTTTTTAAAACAAGATAGTTGTATAAACGTTGACCAATATCGATATTGAACAAATCATGGATAATTCTTTAAAAAAAAAATACAAGTGTAAAGGGTAGAGAAGTCAAATGTTTTCAAAGAGACTGTGATGTATGTTATCTAACCGATCTTTGGGATCGATTTAGTATCAACGTCAAAATTCACACCTCCTCGGAGTAGTAGTTTGACAATTTGAATACTAATTAAAGTGATGTTGACAGTTTTTAAGGTTTCATGGAGCGCTTGGGTGGCCCAGCAAGATGGCATTGTTTGTAATAGTAAAAGTTCAATGATAAGTTAATATTGATATTAAAAGGCCGCCGAGCAATTATATAGATTGTGTTTCGAAGTGAATTGTCAATGTCTAATTCCTTTATGAAGCCGTTTATGTAATGTGATTTACACAAAATAAAGAAGTGGGTGTCACTTTTGTTTGCGGGGAAAACAACATTTTTGTCCTGGACGTGAGACAGAAAAGGAATGACTTTTATGTACATTGAAATAGATGTAGCATAGGAGTTTATATACCTATTTAGCTTTTTTTTGTATTATTTAATTATAATTTCGATCCATGAAACTCCACGATCATAACTCATTCGGAAAGAGTATCTGCGTCCTCTTTTTTTTGACAATTGCCTGGCATAATAAGTAATTTGTCTTTATTTTCGATTATGCTATCTGACCTGCTGTCGTCTAAATCATACTGAACTGAATCCATTAGTAGTATAAAAATTGTGTTTTCAATTTATGGATAAAGGTTAACAATATTTCAGTCTTTTTGATAAAGCATTTCGCATAGCAGTGTTGTTGCCAACATTCAGATCATAAGCAAGAGTGTGACCAGCAAGATTTGATATGAGTGGAATCTAGTTCATGTGAAGCCGATGTACACATTCTGGGTATTGCATTACTATATATTTCCAAATCAATCATCGGTTAAAACTTTGCAATTTGCAATGCTAATATTGAAAATTGACTAAATGTCTTATAGTTCTGCAAAACAAATGTACTACTTATCCCTTGACATTCATACCACATTTATACTACAAAAAAGTCTTCAACAGCAGCAAACAAGAAAAATGTATTTCAAAATAAATTATCAACACCGTTTTAAGGTTTCTTTCAATTACCACCTTAGTGCTATTTGTGCTTTTTTGATCATTCCGCCTGTTAAATCTTTGATGATTCATATGTCTTCTAAATGCGACATAATGGGTTGGACTTAGACAGGTTTTCAAAATAGGTCAGACAATACGTAATTATGATTTAAGAATATGGCCTAGTATTGGATCTAACCTATACATGTACACTACACTCTCCAGACAATAATAAAAATATAATATTTCAGGTATTAATGATCAAAGGATTTCTATAGAGCCCACACTTATTAATGATTGAAATGTATAATACAATCAGATAGTGTTGGCAGAAAAAAAAAACATACGAGAAACCTGGTTCCTTATAGAAGAAGTGGGTATGTTGCAGAAAATAGAATTGATCTCAGTGATCTTTAATCTGATCATGAAAAAGGCTTTAAATTTAAAGTGATATCCTGACTCATAAGTCGATAACAAAGGGCAAAACAGACACACAACAGTATACAAAACACAATATAGAAAACTAAAGGCTGATCAAAAAGAACACCGTGAACAAATAGGCATGGTAAGCAGATCCTGCGCCTTATGTTGCACCCATTGCGTTACACATTTAACATGTTTAAGTGCAAACTTAAGTGTAGTAAGTATAATTCGATGATGTAAAAAACTAGGAAACATAAACTTTCAGTCATGTCTTTAATCAAGGAATATATTGATAAAAGCAAATGTTGACAGTTTCTTGTTATTATCAACGACAATTATAATATAGAACTAGGAAATGTTAGACTATATGACTATAATTATGTTAAATCCTAGAAATATCTTCGTAATGAACACTAATTATCTTCCTGTCAGTGTTTGTCTCTATCTGAAATAAGATAGACACATAATTGAAAAACACAATAAGAACATCACTATAAGCTTAATGGATTAAGGAACACATAGGCCTTTATTATCTCAAGATTGACAATTCAAGAGTTTATCGCCATCCTAGTAGCTCAGGTCTTTGTTACTTGAAAATACGGATATTTTTATATGCAGTTGGTTCTATCTTGTGACGACAAAATATTGACTTGCTGGGGAATCAGGTCACAATAGCAAACTGGTAAACTAGATTATACTGTTGATAAGTGAAAAAAAAAATAGGAAATCAAAGAACGGAGAGGGGTGTGTGTGTGTTAAAAGCAGCATAATTGAAGACAAACAAATGTAAGTTTTTAACATTGACTGGCTATACAGCATTTGCACGGTCGGCAATAATTGCAGAGACGTTCATTGTTGAAAGGTGCATCTGTTGCAGTTAAATAGGGACAATAAAAGTTTGTCTACTCACTGTTTCTGTTACCTTTTGTTTTCCTTCAGGTAATGAAAAACATAATTCAGGAAACTTTACTGCTCAAAATCAAGCTATTTACTTCGTCATTTAAAATAGATGTAAGAAGATGTGATATGAGTGTCAAGGGAACAAATCGCCATCCAAGTCACAACATGTAAACATAAACCATTATAGGTGAAAGAAGGGTGTTCAACACGGTGACTTGGCTCACACCGAACATCATCAAACTGTCTTGTTGAACAAGTACAAAGTTTGGTCTTAAACACAATTCATTTTATAAAAAAGCGAGTATTGTCGTATTTAAACACTTTTAGTACAAGAAATTAATTTAATAAAACGGTTAACTGTTACTTGATAGAAGAAGAAACATGTTTATGATTAAATCGATTTTATTTGATGTATATGAATGAAGATGGAATCATCCCTTCGTAAATTTAACGGACGCCATAACGAGTTGTTTGCCTTGAGGAATATTCGTTTCCCAGATGACGGAACTACTGTTCCCTTTTCACAAATGTGACCTACCGAATTACACTTATTCCCTGGTGTGTACCAACATAGGCAACACAACAGGTACCACGTGTGGAATAGGATCTACTTATTCTTCTGGAGCACCTAAGATCACTTGAAGTTTGGATGGTGTTAGTTTTAATTTAGTCTTTAGTTTTTTGTGCTGTTGTTTGTCTTTTTCTTTTTAGCCATCGCATTGTCTGTTTATTTTCACCTCTCCATTATGATCATGTTGAAATTTCCGTTATTTATAGTTTCCAACTAAAGTAGAATATAATATAAGAAATACTTTGATGTGGAATGCTCATGGTACTTATATAAAATATGGACTTTTTAAAAATGTGTTATGAAATTAAAGAAATGAAGTTTTTTGTTCTATTATGCTTTATCAGTTCTTGAATTTGAAGTCAGGCTTGGAGTTTCGGTATTGAACATCAGGAAAATGTGTACTGTATATCTATCTTTTCTGTTGGACTATTAGTCCCAGTGTCAGTGTGTGTGTCATCGGCCCAGTTGCAAGGTCTTCTATACTTGCATGAAAATACACACTGTTTTAGACATTTACTCTTTTGAAGTTTAAGAAATAGTTATAAATCCAGGTCAAGTATTTCCCTCAGAAATAGCTGATTCCTTTTTGATTTTCTTTTCTGGTTTTATCAGGTCTTCAACATCAAGAGTTGGTCCTGAACATTCAAATATATTGGACTGGAACATCACTAAAGATATTTGTTGCTGAAATGGAAATATATTGCTGTTAAATCCAAACAGCTCTCAAAATTTGTAATAGTTTCCCCAAACCATCACTAAAGAGACATTTTTTTAGGAAAAATGCAGTGAAGTTATTATTTTTTGTTGTTTTTGTAGTTCGTTTATTAAAATTGAATTCATCTTTATCATAAAGGTAAATCAGCAGATTTGTTTTACAGTCTAATTAAATGAGGTATTGCTTCCAACCTCTTATCAAGGGACAAACTTAACAATGTACCACCTTCACTGCCAGACAATAACATCTGTTATAAAGAGATTCATATGGTGTTCAGTGATATAGTTATTTATATAAGTGTTGTCAAAGATATCAGATTCCTGCACCTTGCAAAAGAAATGTAATTTTCTTGACAAGTGAAACATCATTTTGTGCCTTGAATATCTGAGCATATATTACATCGATAAATTTCTGGAAATGTTCATGAATAGTATGTATAGAATGTTATGATCAATGCACTATATTTTGTGTATCTAATAGGTAGTGATCAGCCTTGGAAGATTTAGATATCAAGTCAGTCCCATAAGGTTTGATTGCATTTCATGCAATCTTTACCTAAAAACTAGAAATATATAAGGGAGAGTAAGGCAACCTGGTATGTTTTAAAAGGGATGAGACTGGACTTATTATAACCAGAGACTTCTCGGGTTTGTTCAACACAATAAAACATATAAAGGAAGATACTAAAACAAGTATGGATAAAACATTTAATTTCATTCATTATACATTGATGGCAAAAATAAAGTATAATGCACCTACATAAGTACAAGTTAGTAATTTATTTATTACTTTCATGTGCTATATATTTGCAGTTCCACATACTAGTTGAAAATGAACCAAATCTTTTTCTTCAGAATTTTAAAGCAAAATTTCAGTGAAATTATCAAGCCATAAAAAGCACTGATCACACATTGCCCTTTAATCTAAAGAATGCTTTGATTAATTGACTGTTTTCCATTTAAGACTTTACCTTTTTCTCTTACCCTTATTTTTTTCAAGAAATTTGGATTTTTCATGTTTCCTCATTTCCAAAATGGCACTCAGATATCATACAAGTTATTCAATAGTGACAACTATTTCAAATAGGTCTAAAACAAAATAAGATAAAAATGGCCATATGGATATGATAACTCAAACATTGTCAATTCAAAGTACCCCGTAAACAATATAAATTTCATCTATAAACAAATAAAATAATTCCCTAATACATATACATTCCAGTATGACATTATAAATAAAACACCCAATTCATAGCTTGGAAAGAAATATTTCATTTCATCTGGAATGATCAACAAGGTGAAAAAGAATCAACAAACACTAAGAGTTAAATACAATAATAAAGCACTCAAAATGATAGATAGCACTCAAAATCATTACAGTTAAAATATGAAAACTGGTCAAATAAACAAATATTCCCTTTTTTCAATCATTCAAAAAAAAAATGTTTTACTTTGAAATGAATTAAGAAATTGAGACTCTGATTTTTTTCATATTCACAACTGAGTTGCTAGAAATCTTTTTAGACAAAGGTAAAATGATAAATACTCTTAGGATGAGGTCAAAGAAATCTACTAACTGTCGATTTTTGGCACGGAAATCAAATGGGAAATTTGAAAAAAAAAAGAAAAAAAGAAAAGAAAATGATACTGACCTGTATAAAAATCTATATTAATGATTTGATTGATGACATCGGTCAAATAAATGACTCAACAATACAGCAATGGTGAGCTACAACTAACTGATAAACACAATATGTCTTGAATGTCTAAACTAATCACAAACCTAAACATGGAAATGAAATGTTTCAAAACTTGTACATCTGTATACCATTGACTTACTACAAAAGATTACCCTTAAACTGACTTCATTAACTTTAAACTTGATAGTCTGCTCAGTCAAGAAAAAACTTATATTTTGCTTTTAAGACTCTGTTGCAGGTGAGACTAAATTTTCACACTAATATCGGAATACAAAATTGTAAAACAATCAAATATATTCCAATTACAAATAGGACAATCCATAAACTTAATTAACATTATAATACAAAGGATAACAAATAACTAATAAACTGTTATCACAGAAATATGTCTCGCCTTTTTGTAATTTTGATTATGCAAATGTTGAAATCAAAATAGCAATACTTTAACATCTTACACACGTTATGAAAATATTCAAAGTCAATGAACCATGTCTGAGTTACATGGCTAAACAATCTCTATGTAAATGAGATGTGCCAATGCTTATACAACTGCATACCAAATACCATCATGACTAATATCAAAAGTTGTTCTCAAATCTTAATACAAACATTAACTAGTAAACTATAGAAAAGTTTCAAAGCCAATAAGAGGGGGTGGGGCTATATGATCTCCATGGAAACGATACTTGCAAATGCCAATAAATATGCATACCAAATATCATTGACTTAAAATTAGCAGTTCATCTTAAACTGATCTAATCACAAACTAACACATGTAAACTAAGATAAGTTTCAAAGTCATTAGACTGTGACTGAGGGGTGAGGACAAATATTATCCATGGAAATGAGATTTGCCAATGCTTATACAACTGAATACCAATTAACACAATTATCACATGGCCGACCACTAATAGTTCCCCTTGAATTGACCTAATCACAAACTAATACATGATAACTCAGAAAAATTTTCAAAGTCAATAGACCATGACTAAGGGGGCGGAGCCAAATTATCTCCATAGAAATGAGATATGTCGATGCTTACACAACTTCATACCAAATATCATTGATCTACCACTTTGGGTTCCCCATAAACTGACCTAATCACAAACTAATACATGTAAAATAAGCAAACGTTTCAAAGTCAATAGACCATGACTACGGTGCGTAGCTAAATTATCGCCATGGAAATGGGGTATGCAGATGCTTACACAACTGCATACCAAATATGATTGACCTATCACTTGTTGTTTCCAATAAACCGACCTAATCACAAACTAATACATGTAAACATGGTAAAATAAGCAAACGTTTCGAAGTCAATAGACCATGACTGAGGGGGCAGGGCCATATAATCTCCATGGAAAGGAGATGTGCCAATGCTTATACAACTGCATACCAAATATGATTGACTTACCACTTGTGGTTCATCATAAACTAGACCTAATCACAAACTAATACATTGTTGAAGCCGCCGTTGCCGCCTCCGCTGGAAACAGCATACCTATGTCTCGCTTTTTGACTCTGTCAAGGCGAGACAAAATTAGTGTATACAAGGAAACTATTTTGTTATACTTTGTCAAACGAGATAAGTTTTTAAATGGAAAATATTCAGAATCTCAGTTTGCTTAAAGTATATGCACTGATAACAATTAATATTTCTACATTGACTTAATTGTAAATAATTGTAAAAAAAACCTTCTACAATAAAATACCAATTCATTGAACAGTGGCGGATCCAGCCATTCTAAAAAGGGGGGGGGGGGGGGGGTCCCAACCCAGAGTAAAGGGGGGTTCCAACTATATGCTCCCATTCAAATGCATTGGTCGGCCAAAAAAAAGGGGGGTTCCAACCCCCGGAACCCCCCCCCCCCCCCCTCCTGGATCCGCCACTGTTGAAAATCAGTATATTTTGTAGAAAATATTAATGAACTTTTGGGATCCTAAATTAGTGACTAAAATTATAATGACTTAAATATTAACACTATTTTGTACAGGTTTTCAATTCATAAATATTTTTTCATATAGGATAAAAAAATACAAACTAATAACAAATTTATTGTTTTCAAAAGCAATAGCAATACTGTTATGTGACTGTAAAATGCACAGTTAGATTTTAGAAATTAAAAGTAATCTACGTAAACCTTTACATTTGTATCACAATTGATACAATAGTACAGTCATGGTTCATTTAATTGGAGCATTAAAGTATTTATATGATACTTTATCTTTTTCATCAAGGAAATACATCAAATATGGAAGTTGAAATAAAATCGATGTTATCATGTATGTCCTTCCCCCCAAAATATATCAGTATTTACTCTTTATTTTTCATATTTACATCAACATACAACTTTAAGGGCCTCTGTAGCCAAGTGGTCAAAGTAATTCAACTACAGTATCACTAGCCTGTCAATACTGAGATTTAAATTGAAACCCTGCATGTTGCAGACGCTTTATACTCTGATCTTAACTGACAAGGAAAGACACTTCCTAATGAAGAGCAGTGGGTCCCTCCTGGCACTACAGCTTCCTCTACCAATAAAATTTGACCACTTATTATGGGCAAGATCACGCTTACACCAACAAGCAATTGCAATAATCGAGCAGCATGATCTATAAGAATTAGAATTTAATTTTTGGATCAGAAAGTGCAGATACAATACCTTAACTTTTGATTATGAAAACATCCATGTGAACAATAATTATGTATTGGCTATTTGATCACATTTGACACACACACTTTTTGACCACAAGTAGACACAAAAAGAATGGCAAAGCAGAGGTCAATTCCAGAACTAAATATGTGTATATTAACATGAATGACATTTATTTATTTATTTATTGAAGTATGGTATTTACTAACAATATGAAAGTCCTTTTTATCTGTAAATATCCTGTTCTAAAAAATATCAATACCTGTAACTTTTCTGTGAAAACTGAACCTATTTGTAATTGTAAATGCTTTAAAAACATACATTAAATTTAAAAGATCTGAATGGTACTTTACACTTAATGTTATTTAACATTCCGGAGCCAATTAAATTTTCTACAAACTATGATTTCCTATAAAAGGAAGAGATTCATGTCAAACCAATCTTTACAAAACATAATTGTTTGTGAAGCCTGCATGGATTGTAAACATATCTGTATTATGATGATGCCTTAACTGATTGTAAACTAATATCAGTTTCACAATGAGGAACAGTAATGCAATTGAAATGTAAACTTCAATTTGCCAAACTGACTGTTTGATTTATTTCACTGAATTTAAAAAAAAACGAGCACCCACTTTCCAAAACCTAAACATTCTTAGTAATCTTAGGATCTAAGGAAGAATTAAAAAAAGAAACTTCTCAAATTCATTTAAATAAAACGATATATGCACCAAAAATATCACATGTCTAACTAACATATCCTCTTCCTTTACAAAAATATCTTTTTTGTAAGTCTGATTTATCATGTTTATGCAATTTTGTCTAATATAAAACATCAACATTAACAACTAAGACTGATAAAAATTGAAAATCACACAAATTACATTTTGTTTATTACCTCAACTTATCTTTACAAAACTTAAACACCCTAAGTGCAAGATATAAAATATTATATGAAGAACAATTCTTTTTGCAAGCAACATAAAAAACTTCAAAAATGTATACCAAACATATAGACATCACTTAAAATGTTAATACTATTTTCTATTTAAATGCAAACAACATTCAATAAATAAGAAAAAGTTAATACATTATAACTACATAAAACTACAATCAACGTTATTATTCCAGTTTTTTATCTTCTTCTGACTTCTTTCCATTTTCTTCCCTCTTTTTAGCTTCTTCTGCCTTCTTTCTTTCTTCTGCTTCCCTCTTTTCTGCTTTTGTCTTTCTATAATGCTTTATAACAAAGTCTGAGACATCAGTCTCTGTAAAGTAGATGACTCCTATAACTCCTAGTAGACTTAGACCTCCTATTCCTACGTGTACTAATCGGAATATAAGTCCTTGATCACAGCAGAAAAAACTCTGAAAGAAAGCATGTTTCATTAAACATTTTTATAATTGAAAAATAAAGGAAGAATGTGTCTTTGGGCCACAGATGGTACTTGTAAATGTGCATGATTCAATGTACTAATTATTGACATTTCTACTTCCACAAACAGAGGTAGGTTTCAAGTAGTTCAGACCTTTTTGTGATTATAAGCATTGTGTTTAAGTTTTATAACATTTAGTTGAAAAGAGAGGGATTGGGAAATATTGGCATTTTCTTTTTCAAATCAAACAATTTTCATTAGCTTGTTGAATATGTTTAAAGGTGCAATCCAATATTTCCCAAGGAGGCAACTCTTTGTTTACATTAATAGCTTTTCTAATACATTCTCCCCTCCCCCTTTTCCGAATGACAAGATTGAATAATGATTGCCTATCGACAAAATATGTAGAAAATAAGTTCTGTAACACTTTCTAACTTCAACATTTGAAAAAAGTGTGTCTTCAACATCTCAATGTTAAGTATTTAGGTTGGAAATATAAACCCGACTTGAGAACTTTCAGAAATAAATTCGATTCGGTTTCTATACAAATAATTATCATTTCATCTTTTTTCACTGTTGTCTCCGTGAATAGAAACTCATCTTAATTATTGAAGTTTGTATATTTTCATGAATACTTTTTTTAAACATTAAGGAAGAATTGCATTTTGGAGATATCAGATTTGATAGTTTAGCCAGTCTGCAAACAGGCCTGTAGAAAATGTTTACTTTGTTGAACATTTAACATGTTAAAATCCGTGAAACTAAGTACCCCACAAATAATAATAAATCTGCATGTCATTAATAAATCATCTAGATTTAACTTTAAAAGATTTGATAAGACTTTAAATAATTAAATGCACATTAATATATAGTAGCATCCTTATAAGTCAATTTTTAAGAAATTTAAAAACATTCATTCTAGTCATGCTGCTTTCAAATAGGATCTTTCAGATTTCTGTTTGAAGGATTTTTTTTCAATAAATATGCTAAATTAGAGAGAAGATATCCTTACCTCAGACAGTTTCATTATTAAAGATGAAATGATGAGAGATATACAGAATGGTATAGAAGGTATCAGTGATTTCAATGGCCTATATTCTGTCCCATGATAAAACTCTCGGATAAACAGTATACTGGAAAAAAGAAATTGTTATTAAATCATAATGTTTCTAATTAATTTAGGGCTTTTCTAGAATTAATTGTATGGGGGGAAGGAAGGCACGAGAGATTGCTTGAACATTTAAATGAAATATCCAATTTAAAATGTATGCATGGTGGGGTCCAATAACTAGAGGCTCTTAAGAGCCTGTGTTGCTCACCTTGGTCTATGTGCATATTAAACAAAAGACACAGATCATGCAGATGGATAAATGACAAAATTGTGTTTTGGTGATGGTAATGTGTTTGTAGATCTTACTTAACTGAACATTCTTGCTACTTACAATTATCTCTATCTATAATGAACTTGGCCCATTAGTTTCAGAGGAAAATATTTTGTTAAAATTTACAAAAATTTACAAAATTTATGAAAATTGGTAAAAATTGACTATAAAGGGCAATAACTTTTAGGGATCAACTGACCATTTTGGTCATGTTGACTTATTTGTAGATCTTACTTTGCTGAACATTATTGCTGTTTACAGTTTATCTCTATCTGTAATAATATTCAAGATAATAACCAAAAACAGCAAAATTTCCTTAACTAGAGGCTCTAAAGAGCCTGTGTCGCTCACCTTGGTCTATGTGAATACTAAACAAAGGACACAGATGGATTCAAGACAAAATTGTGGTTTGGTGATGGTGATGTGTTTGTAGATCTTACTTTACTGAACATTCTTGCTGCTTACAATTATCTCTATCTATAATGAACTTGACCCAGTAGTTACAGTGGAAAATGTTAGTAAAATTTTACAAATTTTGTGAAAATTGTTAAAAAAAAATGACTATATAAAGGGCAATAACTCCTTAGGGGTCAATTGACCATTTTGGTCATGTTGACTTCTTTTTAGGTCTTACTTTGCTGTACATTATTGCTGTTTACAGTTTATCTCTATCTATAATAATATTCAAGATAATAAACAAAAACAGCAAAATTTCCTTAAAATTACCAATTCAGGGGCAGCAACCCAACAACAGGTTGTCCGATTCATCTGAAAATTTCAGGGCAGATAGATTTTGACCTGATGAACAATTTTCCCCATGTCAGATTTGCTCTAAATGCTTTGGTTTTTGAGTTATAAGCCAAAAACTGCATTTTACCCCCATGTTCTATTTTTAGCCATGGCGGCCATCTTGGTTGGTTGACCGGGTCACCGGACACATTTTTAAAACTAGATACCCAAATGATGATTGTGGCCATGTTTGGTTTAATTTGGCCCAGTACTTTCAGAGGAGAAGATTTTTCTAAAAGATGAATAAGATTTACGAAAAATGGTTAAAAATTGACTATAAAGGGCAATAACTCCTAAAGGGGTCAATTGACCATTTCGGTCATGTTGACTTATTTGTAAATCTTACTTTGCTGAACATTATTGCTGTTTACAGTTTATCTTTATCTATAATAATATTCAAGATAATAACCAAAAACAGCAAAATTTCCTTAAAATTACATATTCAGGGGCAGCAACCCAACAACGGATTGTCTGATTCATCTGAAAATTTCAGGGCAGATAGATCTTGACCTGATAAACAATTTTACCCCCATGTCAGATTTGCTCAAAATGCTTTGGTTTTTGAGTTATAAGCCAAAAACTGCATTTTACCCCTATGTTCTATTTTTAGCCATGGCGGCCATCTTGGTTGGTAGGCGGGGTCACGCCACACATTTTTTAAACTAGATACCCCAATGATGATTGTGGCCAAGTTTGGTTTAATTTGGCCCAGCAGTTTCAGAGGAGAAGATTTTTGTAAAAGTTAACGACGACGGATGACAGACGACGACAGACGACGACGACGGACGACGATGACGGACGCAAAGTGATGGGAAAAGCTCACTTGGCCCTTCGGGCCAGGTGAGCTAAAAATTACCAATTCACGAGCAGCAACCCAACAAACACTTGTGTGATTCATCCGAAAATTTTAGAGCAGATAGATGTTGACTAGATAAACAATTTAACATTGTCCAATTTGCTCTAAATGCTTTGGTATCAGAGTTATAAGCCAAAATCTACATTTTCCCCCTATGTTCTTTTTTTAGCCATGGTGGCCATCTTGGTTGGTTGGCCCGGTCACCTCACACATTTTTTAAAACTAAATACCTCAATGATGATTGTGGACAAGTATCTTGAGTAATAATATTCAAGGTAATAACCAAAAACAGCAAAATTTCCTTAAAATTACCAATTCACGAGCAGCAACCCAACAAACACTTGTCCTATTCATCCGAAAATTTCAGGGCAAATAGATTATGACTAGATAAACAATTTGACATTGTCCTATTTGCTCTAAATGCTTTGGTTTCAGAGTTATAAGCCAAAATTTACATTTTATCCCTATGTTCTATTTTTAGCCATTTCGGTTACCTTGGTTGGTTGGCCGGGTCACCGCACACATTTTTTAAACTAAATACCTCAATGATGATTGTGGACAAGTATGGTTGAATTTGGCTCAGTAATTTCAGAGGAGAAGATTTTTGTAAAAGTTGCAAAAATTTACGAAAAATTGGTAATTGACTATAAAGAGCAATAACTCCTTAAGGTGTCAACTGACCATTTTGGTCATGTTGATTTATTTGTAGATCTTACTTTGCTGAACATTATTGCTGTTAACAGTTTATCTCTATCTATAATAATATTCAAGATAATAACAAAAAATAGCAACCGGTTGTCCGATTCGTCTGAAAATTTTAGGGCAGATAGATCTTCACTTGATTAACAATTTAACCTAGTCAGATTTGCTCTAAATGCTTTAGTTTCAGAGTTATAAGCCAAAATCGACATTTTTCCCCTATATTGATTGACAACATATTTGTTACGTTCGGAGGACGTGTTTTTCAACAAACTGTCGGCATTCCAATGGGAACAAACTGTGCCCCTCTACTTGCCGACTTGTTTCTTTATTATTATGAACTTCATAACTTCATGCAGGAATTTCTTAGGAAGAAAGATAAGAAGTTAGCAATATCCTTTAACTCTACTTTCCGCTATATAGATGATGTTCTTTCACTGAACAATTCAAAATTTGGTGGCTATGTGGAACACATCTATCCCATCGCACTAGAGATAAAGGATACTACAGATACAGTTAAGTCGGCTTCATATCTTGACTTACATCTAGAAATTGACAATGAGGGTCGGTTGAAAACAAAACTTAACGACAAAAGAGATGATTTCAGCTTTCCAATTGTGAACTTTCCATTTCTAAGTAGCAACATTCCAGCAGCACCTGCATACGGGGTATATATCTCCCAATTGATACGATATTTCCGTGCTTGCATTTCCTATCATGATTTTCTTGATAGAGGGTTGCTGCTCACAAGGAAGCTATTAAACCAAGAGTTCCAAATGGTGAAGTTGAAATCATCCCTTCGTAAATTTTACGGACGCCATCACGAGTTGGTTGACCGTTATGAAATAACCGTTTCACAAATGATATCGGATATGTTCCTTACGTCGTAACTACAATCCCCTTCCCTTTCATGAATGTGACCTACCGAATTAGACTATTTATCGGATTTGAAATCAAATAAGCAACATGACAGGTGCCACATGTGGAGCAGAATCTGCTTACCCTTCCGGAGCACCAGAGATCACCCCTAGTTTTTGGTGGGGTTTGTGTTGTTTATTCTTTAGTTTTCTATGTTGTGTCATGTTTACTATTGTTTTTCTGTTTGTCTTTTTCATTTTTAGCCATGGCGTTGTCAGTTTGTTTTAGATTTATGAGTTTGACTGTCCCTTCGGTATCTTTCGTCCCTCTTCTATTTTTAGCCATGGCGGCCATCTTGGTTGGTTGGCCAGGTGAGCTAAAAAGTGCCTTCCTTCTCCCCCACACATTCATTTTTGGAACAGCCCTTGTGGGTAAATGATATCTTTTAACAAGTAAATAACACATATATTCTAAAGCTGTGAACAAAAACATAGTATGAGGTAATAAATATTGAATGAGAGGCCATCAAAATTACATTCTGGAGGCTTATAAATAAGATAGTATTTTGAAAATAACATACAAGAAATTTTCATTGTCCATGAAATTGTACTTTTATGGATACAAAGAATTCTATTAAATACATACAATTAAACAGTCTATTAGAACAATGCAGTCATGAGAATTTCAAGAAATGGAGAAAGAATGACTTTCTTACCAATTAAAACATTATGTTTTTAAATATCTAAATGACAAAGGGAGACAACTCTACCTCAGAAATTATTTTCTTGAACCAGTAAGTAAAGGGGGAGATAACACCATTGTGATCGCCTATTAGTCTTTGATTAATTGTCATTTTAAAAAATATGTTCAAAATGTAACTTTGTTTCCATTAAAGAAATACTTGGTATGAGTGAATTGTCCAGTGCTACAGTGAGAATTTCACAACACCTGTCATGGCATTTAAGAAAATAACTAACAAGTGAAGTAGATCAAGTAACATTTCATACTTTTTTTTCTTGTTTACAATTATTAATCTTTTTGATGAAAAGTCAAATTGAAATCAGTAAAAACAAGAGGCTCTCAAAAGCCTGAATCGCTCACCTTAATTCTTTTGGTTAAATCTCTCATCAATGATTATTTTGGCTTTTCAATTTATTTAAATGTTTTTTGGATCGTCCTATTTTCTTCAAAAGCCAAAAAAAATAATCATTTTCTCCTATGTTCTATTTTAGCCATAGGAGCTAAGGAAATAAAATATAAAATTTATACTAGATACTCTGAAACTCATTTAGCCTAAGTTTGGCTGAAATTGATACAGCAGTTTCAAAGGAGAAGATTTTTTAAAGTAAGTCAACATGATGAACAAATTGTGAAAAAAGTCTTTAAAGGGCAATAACTCCTTAAGGGGTCAATTGACAATTTTGGTCAAATTGACTTAATTGAAGATCTTACTTTGCTGAACATTATTGCTGTTTACAGTTTATTTCTATCTATAATTATATTCAAGATAATAAACAAAAACAGCAAAATTTCCTTAAAATTATCAATTCAGGGGCAGCAACCCAACAACAGGTTGTCTGATTCATCTGAAAATTTCAGGGCAGATAGATCTTGACCTGATAAACAATATTACCCACGTCAGATTTGCTCTAAATGCTTTGGTTTTTGAGTTATAAGCCAAAAACTGCATTTGACCCCTATGTTCTATTTTTAGCAATGGCGACCATGTTTGTTGATAGATCATAACTTCGGATACAATTTACAAACTAGATACCCTAAGGAACATTCAATTAAAGTTTGGAAGTATTTGGCCCAGTAGTTTCAGAGGAGAAGATTTTTGTAAAAGATTACTAAGATTTACGAAAAATGGTTAAAAATTGACTATAAAGGGCAATAACTCCTAAAGGGGTCAACTGACCATTTCCGTCATGTTGACTTATTTGTAAATCTTACTTTGCTGAACATTATTCCTGTTTACAGTTTATCTCTATCTATAATAATATTCAAGATAATAACCAAAAACAGCAAAATTTCCTTAAAATTACCAATTCAGGGGCAGCAACCCAACAACGGGTTGTCTGATTCATCTAAAAATTTCAGGGCAGATAGATCTTGACCTGATAAACAATATTACCCCATGTCAGATTTGCTCTAAATGCTTTGGTTTTTGAGTTATAAGCCAAAAACTGCATTTGACCCCTATGTTCTATTTTTAGCAATGGCGACCATGTTTGTTGATAGATCAAAACTTCGGATACAATTTATAAATTAGATACCCTAAGGAACATTCAGTTAAAGTTTAAAAGTATTTGGCCCAGTAGTTTCAGAGGAGAAGATTCTTGAAATAGTTTACGACGACAGACGACGACGACAGTGATGGCATAAGCTCACTTGTCCCTTTGGGACAGGTGAGCTAAAAAGTGTTTACTACAAAACTCAACAATCTAATATTCATTGTATAATTCAAAATCAATATAATACTTAGATTGCCACAAATTACTTTCAAAAATTTCAAATATGATTTTTTAGGAATCATGCAAGAACAGCCACAAACAGCCAAAACCCCAATTCTTTCACAGACTAATTGACTATCAAGAAAACAGAATAGAGGTTTAAGACTGATTGAATTTTTGTTTTTTTCTTTACCTGTAGAATATCCTAGTCATCATGGAGACTATATTGGCTATGATAAATCCTGCTCCTCCAAAGTATTGTGGTATAAGTAGAGTAGACACTAGGGACACTACAGAAAATAACAGCATCTTCTTATTGTAGCTGAAAAAAAATATTACAATTGTAATACCTATTTATTTCTGACACAATTACATGAGTAAAAGTCAAATTCTAAAATGTCAGATTGACAGTGACTTGAATTTCAAGGTTTAAGGATAGGGATCTCAAATCAAAAGACCCTAAGTCACCTATAAGTATGGTGAAGAAGTTATCCTACCAAACATCTTATTTTGAATATTTAACAGGAGAAAAGTATAAAAAATCATTCAAAATAGTCAAACTGATATGTACTGATAGTAATGTAGCTTTATATAAAAATGTTATTGATCTTAAACAAAAGTAAGGTTAAAAATACCAGAGGATCATTAAAACTTGAAAGTCTAAATAAACGGACAAAACAATGACCATGGCTTAAAAAAAAAGCACATTTTCAACAAGCAATAAGGGTTTTTTTCCCCTAAATTTCCTATGGAAAAAAGAGGTATGTGGAAAATGCACCAGTGCGGCCTTGACATGGTCAAACTAAGGTACACTTAATTTGGATGAAATAGTTACCTGTCTGTTTCTGCTATATTCATTAATGCAAAGTGGAAGCATTCCATTATTCCATTAATAGCTAAGATTAACACATAGACACAGAACCACTTCAATATATATGGCCCTAAAATGAAAAAAATAAAAATGTATACATAGACATGAAAACATTTTCAATATATATATGGCCCTAAAATGAAAAACAAAATTAAACACAAACCCACAAAACTACATCAATATCTATGGCCATAAATTGGGAGAAAAACTGTTATTTGTAACTCAGACATGCACAGAAATTCTTGTATTAGGAATGAAAACACTCAAAACAACAAAATTATTTTTAACTTAAAGAAAAATATCTGAATATAAAAATAAGATATAGTATCATTGACAAATAGGCCTACTTTCCACTAGAGTTCAAATCAAGTGGATAAAGGAATTATGTAGCAAATTTACCTGACGATATCGGGATATAGGTATTTAGTCGGATCTTAACACGTACTTGTGATTTGTTTAAAACCGGTTTTAACGAAGAAATGTCGAAATGTTCAGAATTAATTAAATCTGTTTTTGGGTAAGATGGTGCAAGCATACGATTTTTATTGCGTCTTACACTTTGAGAAGCGAATAATCTTTAACTACTTTATTCAAATATTGTGTAAAAACGTTAATTATGAGCTATGAAAGTCAAGTGGCTCAAGCATTTTACTGAGGAAGTTTTAAAAAAATGCAAAGAAATATTTTAACAGTGGGTTAGATTTCATTAGTCTTTACTATCTATAGCTTAACAACTTTTGGTTATATTTATAATTTAGAATCATCATTGAAGGTGGAGCGCGATTGCACAGTTAATTAATTATATTGATGTGCCATTTGTATGCAAGAGTGACATTCCTTTGTATTATGTGCCAATTCGAAAAAGTTATGCGAGTATTGTCTCCCTTTAACAGGTTCATTATTTTATAATTAAGTTTAGGTTTCTGATATAATTTTGAATAGTTACAAAATGTATCAGTTCAATATATTTCAGTTTTTGTTATTGGTGTATCAAAAACATTGATGTACGAATATAATTTCATAAATTTGAAACGTTTAAAATGATAACATACCAATATAAAGAACTGTTCATCATTTTTGAAAAAGACTATGATTGAAAATCATAATATTTATCTTCCCTTCATGATAGATTGATTGGGAAATGAACCAGAGTTATCTAAAGGTAATCACAGAGAGGGACTAGCAAGCAATTTTTTAATGTAGCTTATTTAAATTAAAACAACTTTCCACTATAAACAAATGTTACTTTATACAAATATAAGGACCTTGTTAGCTAAATCTACAAATTTTATTAGATATTATGAATTCTTATTACAATAGATTAATATGCTAAATTATGTGTCACTGTACGGCCTTCAAAAGTAAGAAAACAACATACCACATAGTCAACTATAAATCTAGTCAACAGTGTAAAAGATAGGTATACATTTAGCAAAATATTCAAATTTGGACAAGACTTAGCATGTGTGGGTTCCCTTAGTGTTCAAATTTAATCATGATATAATTAACTGTCTGTTAGTCAAAGTAGGGGGCAAGACAAAAATCAACACCTCACACTAAAATTTATGAATTACATTTCTTGTATAAGGTATAAGTTTCATATATTAATTATGTTTCTTTTAAAAGGGTGTAAGTTTCCTTGATTAATAAATAGGTTATAGTATGATCTAATTTGTGTATAGATGTCAAGAATGATGTTACTTAAACATCAGTGATCACAAACATGGCATAATCATAATAATTGACGTATTGACGACCTGATATTAATAGTGTAGTCTCATAAGTGGACAAATGTCATTTGTGATCATAAACATCTTGTAATTGATCCATTTGATAAAAAATAAAAATAGGATAGTTTAAACAAATGTTTTCATAAAATATATTTTGAGCACCAGCCTTACCATAAAAAGTGTTTGAATAGGAATAGAGCCTGTACAAATATCTTTAGACAAGTCATAAATTTAATTTGAAACCAATCGCCAGCTGCAAAGCTAGTGGGTAGGAGTGTAGAATAATAAAAATGATGCCATGATTACCTGAGCCTTCAGATATATGTTCTCCTCCATATAAATCTAGTAACAAAAAGGCGTAGTTGTTCCCAAAAACTAATATTATACAGCTAATTACTAACATCCCCCTTACCTGAGCCTTCAGATATATGTTCTCCTCCATATAAATCTAGTAACAAGAAGGCGTAGTTGTTCCCAAAAACTAATATAATACAGCCAATCACTAACATAACTCTTAGTAGATGTTTCAGTACTTGATAGGCTAAAACAGCTTCATCCTGTAATACAGATATCATATAAATTACTGACAGGAATTAAAAGTAGTTTTTACGACCTCAATTTCATAGTATGAATTGTGACCAATCAAATTTTGGAGTGATGCAAAATGTTCTTACAATATTATAGCAATAAACTCATAAAACAAGTGAATTTGTGAGCCACTGCTCACTATGATACTCCCACTCAAATACTTGATGGTATACAGAAAATTGTTGAGTGTTGAATCTGAAAATGCATCATACCGTGTAGCTAACTTATATAAACCCTAAACAAGAATGTGTGCCCCATCCGCACTATCATTTTCTATGTTCGGTGGACAGTGAAAATGGGATAAAATTTCTAATTTGGCATTAAAATTAGAAAGATTATATCATCGGGAACATGTGTACTAAGTTTCAAGTTGATTGGACTTCAACTTCATTAAAAACTACTCCAACCAAAAACTTTAACCTGAAGCAGGAAGAACAGACAAAGGACTGACGGACAGACAAATGGATGCAGACCAGAAAACATAATGCCCATAAATGGGGCATAAAAACAAATTTTAGAAATCCTTGTAATGTAGTTCCAGCTGAGAAAAATGTGACGAAAAATATTCATGGGACGGACAGACTAATGGAAGGATGGACTGATGGATGGAGGACTGGACAGACGGAGGTAAAACAGTATACCCCAAAGCAGAAGGGGGGGGGAGTTATAAGAAGATATCATATTTATTAATATTTTGTTATTTTATTAGCATTTAGATCAAAACTTTTAAAAGAGCTTTTGAATAAATCCTACAATAACTCTAGCCTGACTTTATAAAATGATTGGTGTTTGCTTACAATATGACATTTGAAACAACACAATTTAAGTTTCTTACCCATAATCAACACTTTTTGAAACAACAAAAATATGGGTAATTCACTTAAAATCAATACGATTATGATCAATAAATAAAGGTGATGCTTACTTTTGGTTGCTCTACAAATTTCTTTCCTCTAAGAAGTAACTGGGAAAAAAATACTCGCCCACTTTCTTCCACTGGTTGAAATACAAATCTTGGAATCATGGACCCTAAATTGTTAACAATGCCATACACACCTGTAAGTTAAATAAAATGTTATGTTAGTGTCATAAAAACTTGCATGTTAAAAATATCTTGTAATTGTTAAAATTTTAACAGTGCCATAAACACTTAAAATAAATAGAGAATGTGTCCGTGGGCACACATAGACTACACATAAACACACAGATCATGCCCCTGGCTTGCATATAACGCTATAAAGGGGCATAACTCAATTTATAAGTAGTTGTTTACAAATGCTACATATCTATTTTCTTCATGGTCAGATGCAGTTCAACAATATAAAAATAATGTATCCATGACATTTAAAAGGAATGTTTCATATATATATTACTTTATTAACAAATCTGTAAAAAATAATGTTTTTATAAATAAAATAAATACCTTGGTCTGCTAAACTTAGAACTCCAAATATAGTCATAACATACTTTTCTCCTACAAAATAAATTCATTTGCAAATTAACATCAATAACAACCATGACAGCTATAAAATGGTTTTAAAGTTTGAATTGTTAAACATTTTTTATGTTGTGTCTTTCTGAATTTAAACCAGACTTTATAGCAAAGGTTTGCTCATTGTTGAAGGTTGTACAGAAATTTATATTTGTAATTGAAATTCAAATCGTTGTTATTAAGAAAAAAAAACAAGTTGTTAAATGTTAAATGTTGAAAAAAAATCTTTTTTTCTTCACGCTTTTCATGTTCACATGTTTTCTTCACGTTTTTGTAGACTTGACCTTTAAAGTGCATTTGAGCTATATTGATACATACAGCTTTAAATAGTAAACCATCTATTTTAAGCTATCAATCTTTGCTTAAAGAGCAACCAAATCATTCTACATATGAACAACAAGTTTTAGCAAATGATTTGGAAGTTTATGCACCTAGATATATTCTTTGATCATGTTGATAGATGTTTCTATCTTGATGCAAGCTCAAATATAACAATGTATACAAATGACAAACAAATATTAGCTTAATAAAAACCTTATTCATCATGATGCAATGACATTGTGTCCTTGTCGATATATTCCAAAAAGAGTATTTAAACAAGAGGCACTAAAGAGCTTGTGAGGCTCAGGTAAATAAATGTATGTGCATTTTCAACATTCAAAACTAGAAAATAATTCAAGACCAAGATCTCTTTTCACTCAAGTGCAAGAAGGGCTTGAGTCATCTATTAAAAAACTTATTTCTTCATATATGTCAAGAAAATATCTTGCAAACAGTGATAACATCTTCTAAATACTAAAAAGATAAAATCTTTTGAAAATTGTCATAAACAAATACTTTATTGACCCAAATTGTTTTCAAATTAAAAACATCAGTTGAGATTTAACATATTCTCAAATAATTGTACTAGCATGAATGAATTATAGCAATACAGCCATAACCTTACCTTCTGTGAGAAATATCTTCAGCAAAGACTGTCTAAACACCGACTGTGTCAGCATGGCCATTCTTTCATTTAAAAAGGGCTAAAGAAGAAAACAAAAATATGTATAAACAGTTTTCTATTATTTACATTTTTGTAAATAGTGGACACAGAAAATAAATTATACATATCCATTTTCAAGGAGAAATCTTTCAAAAACAACTGTAACTCAAAATTTATTCCTATAAAAAGTTATAACCCCAATTTTTACATCAGGGCTTGAATACGTATACTTGAAAATCAATTCTTGTTGAATTCCTTAACACAAATACACATAAATTGGGACTTTTGTTTTCTTTACTGAACATGTGCATGATGTGCAAGCATAAAATATAAGCATTTACAAACATTAGATTTGGATGATTTGAAAATGTGGGTTATATGTCAATGGAATTAAGTTTCCATTTACAGCTTCTTTTTTTTAAATCTGCGCCAAAAAAATCAACATAATGAATATTGAAATTTAGAAAAAAATCCACCAGCGTTTATAAAGAAAGTATAATAAACTGCACTGTGCAAAGCTACCTTTATGGGTTAATTCAATCTTGTAATTGAAGAAGCAACACACAAAACACGTCTCCTCAGTTAGATTTTTAGGCTTCTAAAATCAAAATGAATGTTGAATTCTGACAGCAATTTAAGAGAGATATAGTTGCAATTTGTTAGAATAAAATGGTGGCAAAAAGTGACTGTAAAAGAGTGACAACTAAACTTTACAATTTTTCCAGCTTCAGCAACAATGAAAATTTTGAGACTTTTTATTAAAAAGAAATAGTAAGTTGAAAGTTTGATATTTGAAAGTTCATAATATTGCCACAATAATCAACATCAAGAATCAATATATATATCTTTGTTTCTGTATAAAAAGTCAAATTGGTGTATAAAGGTCACACTTTGAACCTTAAAATAAAAACCAATTCAACTGTGCAAGGGCTTTATGGTCAGTAAAGATTGTTAAAAGTTCCCATAATAATTTTGAATTAGATTCAATATGCAAAGATATTTCTATGTTGGGACTAGAAGGTGCTGTGCCAAGACAAGTTTTCCCTGAATAGAGACAGCCTTTAAAGCAGGTTGAAGTGTAAATTATTAACATACCTTAGTCTCAGACCACTTTGGAAAAAAGTCTCTGGTAGATTGAAAGGCAAAGTTTTTATCAACTTCATCTCCAGTATTTACGTAAATCCAAAAGAATGTATAATAGGTAATAACGTATAAAATCTCTCCTATAATCTGAAATATAAATATTATACATTTAAAAACACAGCAATGCACCAAATATCAGCTATAGAACATCAACCAATACTGGTAGTTTCCAGCATTTTTTTCTTCAGTCCAAGGGAGATTATTTAATTTAAAGTCAGTCAACCAAATAAAAAAGCCACCTTAATCTGTACATCACAGATGTACCCTTATGTACCTTAATTTTTCTCAAGAACTGCAGGTTTTTCCAATTTTTTAAAAATCTGTGAAAGAAAAAATTTCAAGAAACTTTTTATGTGCATTAATTCCATAACTCCGACAATTAAATAAACAAACTGTAATACAATATTTTACACCAAATATACCACAATTCACCTCAAGATCTGCAGATATAAAAAAATAAAACCATTATTGTTCAAGGTCTGTAATTCTGCCCACAAAAGTCAGTCAGTTGAAATTGACACTCAAACTCCTACTAATGTATTGAAAAAATCAGCTCAAAATCTGCATGAAATTTCAAAACTAAACTATTTTTAAAAATATGTTTGATCATACGGGTCTATCGTATTTTTTCAAAATAACATGATTGTCATCAATAATATTTCTCACACAGGTGGTAAACAAATATGACTTGTACACTATAACTTGCCTGTCCTACTGCAAAACATGTTATTCCCCATTCTGGTCTGGACCATAAAAGAATCACTGCTATCAAAACTTTAAAGGATTCACCAACTGCTACTGCACCTACCTATAAAACATGTATGTATTGTGGTATAATACCAAGACAGCTGCATAGAATTGAAAGTGTACTGTAAAGATACAAAGCATAATTTCTTTTAAACCACTTTTTCAAGGAAATCAATCTTTGAGAGTTTTAAGGGCATATCCAACAGTTTATTTCTGACGGTGAGAATTTTTTCCCTTTAAGATATTTCATTCTTCAATTGACAGAGAATCAAATTTTGCCAAAAAAAATATATGTTGTCGATTTCGTTTTTGCAAAAAATGCTGCTGAAAATTGAACATTTTTGCAATTTTTGAGTAAAAAACGAGTTTTATTAAAAAAAAGAAATATGATTTTTTTAAACAACATATACATATTTAATAGGGCTCAAATTGAAGCAAAACAATTCAAGATGGTGAGAAAAATCTAACTTTACCATTTAAAGCATTAATTCTTACTCAAATAAAGCAAAAAACGTTACGGTTTCCTCAAAAAACGGCATGAAATGAACATTTGAAATGCACATTTTTGATTTTTTATATTATTTCCAACGGTGTCGATTTGGCCAAAGTAAGATATATTATTCTTTTAAAAAAATGGAACGTCATAACGTTTTGAAAAGTACTTGTCACCGTACTCGTTTTTGAGAAAAATCTAGGAATATAATATTGTTTACTGAATCCCTTCCGTAAGCCTCACAAATTGCGCCAAAAATTAGGACGTTGCGGGAAATAACGTTACATTTCCCGGTAATTTTTCTGAGTCAGTGCGACAGTGTGGCTGAAAAATGTAAACATACCCTGTGACTTGGTTGGAAATTTGTCTCAATGGCACTCATATCATATCTTCTTATTTATAATGAACCAGTACTAGTTTTAGGATGTCTTTTTGAGATAATAAATCCGTCAGTTTTACTGTTGTGTTCGTCAAAATTGTGAAACCCGAGTGCAAAACATGCAAACCGTGGAATTACAAACTATTAAAAAAAACCAATGTAAAATCGGGCTTCATTTTTTAAGTATCAAAAATTCCAAATTATAAATATATTGCCAACATATTTATTATTTTGTTTGATATTTCGTATTTATATCTGTCATTCCGGATCAACATGAGTTAATTAGAACCACCTTTCGTTTCTAATTTATTTTTCACACTTGGCATCAATCGGAACTACTCGGCCTATTTCTAGTTGTTCCAAGAAAAGAGAATGGTCAAGTAGTTACGATTGACCTTGCATTAAATGCTTATCCTTTAAAGGGGCTTCTTTTGGTAGATTTCTGCAACTACTTTAGAAACCGATTATAAAAGTGTTTAAAGTACAAAAACCATCAGACGGTGCATCATGATTAGTTGATGTAGATTTCAAGGAAGTAATTACTTACATAGGCGACAATTTACTTCTACCATAGATGTAATACTCTATGCTTCTACCTATTATCATGGACGTAAAATCTAGGTTGCGCCAATCATCTTTATTTACTTCTTTTTTACTTATAAGTGTATACCTGGCCTTGAAGTCGTAAAACTTTCGAGTCAGTTTTTCATACTCACACTCCAAAATCAACAAACCAAAATGCTGGACTTCATGTTTCAAGCATGATTTTTGTGCTTCGAGCACTGAGTAAAGTTTTATTACTTCGACCTCTGGTGCTCTAGACAGGAGAACCGTGGTACATAGGCATCACGCAGTTTGGCACTCCGAGGCGGATGGCGAACAAGATGGCGAACTGTGGTTTATATTTGACCAATAGTACCACCTAAGTCGACACTAGGGGCAGTTTTGATTCGTTGTAGAGTATTAATGGATTGCTCATTGTTGAAGACAGTAATCTATGAAGATGAAGAACAATAAAAAGACCTGCATATTAATAATCTGTACTTTTTCTATATATTTTGTGCTATTTAGCCTATGTACATTTACTCCATATCACTATATTTTCTACCGTATACATGTATTTTTTTTATATGTATGTATTGTATATATTCATCAAGTGGAATAATGATTAGTGACGTCAAAATGTAAAAGAAAACGACATTCCTTTACTGAATTAACAAATAAAATATATTTCAGGGGAACACTGTAAATCTTGAATATTAAATCTGCAAAAATAAGGTTCTGGTTGCTAATGCATAGAGTTACATAATTTCTTTACAAAAGTATACGTTAAAGAAGAATAGAATTGAAGTCCACAAACTTTAAACTCTGACTTGGCATGCACATTAGATAGAACTCATCACTCATCTATAGGAATATATGTACTAAGTTTCTTGTCGATGTGACTATGACGTCCTCTGACAACTTTCACAAAAAACATTAACCTGATTCAGGACGGACGGACGGACGGACGGACAAACTGTTGGGTATACAGACACACGTAGGAACAGATAAACGGAAACACGGAACTAAAAAAATTACTATCGTGGGCGGGCATTAAAAAATCAGGTGTTTATAGAAGATCTTTTAATTATCAAGTCATCAAGTAAGAGACTTTATCATGTCAAGAGACTTACCAAAGTAAAAGGGTAAGATTTAGTTTTATCTGTTCATTATACGTATTTTCAGATAATAGGTTTTTTTGAAAACATAATACCAACTAAAATTGATATTAGCATAAGTAGAGCAACATTATATATAAGAACAATATAATTGAGACATATGAAAATATATATGTATTTATTGTCTTTTGAAATAATCAATTAACATCGTAATTATCGTTTTGTTCTTTGTAACTCTGGGAGACCCATCTCGTCTCTTTTCTAATAGTAGTTCCCGAATTCCGTCTTCTCCTTCCTTTTCAAATGCATAATATATATGATTTAATTTTAATCCTGATTTGGCCATAACATCAGCTGTTCTCTGTGATATAACTTTTTGTGTAATCAAGGGTGTAAAAGTCTCTTGGTCTACTTTACTGACATTGTCGAACTTCATTTGAGAATTCATACTCTCAATGGAAAATGAAAATTTTTTGTAGTCGATAGAAATATTGCCTAACAAAACTCTAAGAGCCTCAACATCCTCAACTGCATTATGCGCAATGTAATCACTTTTGCAAACATCTTTAAAAATTGTATTTTGTTTATGATTAGGCAAATCTGGGTAGGTCGTTTTAAACAATGGCAAAGTATCCACAAAACCACTTAACATTTTGTCTAAACTCTCCGAAGCAGGTAAATTTTGACAGACTGTACAGTAATCGGCGAGCATCAAATGTTTTACAATTATGAGCTGCTAAGACACATGGTTTATGCTGTTCTAACTAAGAGGTAAAGTTTTGAAATGCAGCTTCTTGTGAAAGAACTTGAACAGGGTCTCCATTATAAAAAAGCACGCCTCCTTTGCTAGTTAAACCAGTGACAGCTGATGCCTGTGTTGAAATTGATTTACCTGGCTGAATGTAAGTGCTGTACTGCGACGTTTTATGTAAATGTGATGCTGCAATTTGTAAAATGTCGCAATCTAAGGCTAAGGAAGATGTTTCTAAGTCGAAGACAACGATATTTTCACAACTAGCAACTTCTGATAAATCTGGTCTATACTTTATCACAGGTATACTTGCATCACAAGTTACAGAGGTGAATGACATATTAGATGAATAAGTTACTCCTTCTTTTTTCTCCAACGATTCCGTATTAGATCTTTTCTCTTTTTTCATCAAAAGTTTCCTCTTTTTTATTTCAGGGTCTCCTTCAAATTTCAACTGGCGTTTTCTTTCTCTTGATAATTTTTGACAGTTAACTTCCAAAATTTTACTTGGTGATAAATGAGCCTTAACAAAAACATCTTCCATATAGTTATACCCTATATTTTTCTGTGCAGCTGCAGCAGCAATCCTATTTTCAAGGGATTCACTTGTACTGTAACATGTGATCACATGTGCGCTTGTGGGCTTTACTTGCATATATATTATTTGTAGATTCTAGGGTAAAATTAAGTATTGATTAAATATGGGATTACGCTAATATAAATTAAAGATGCGATTTTTTTTGTATTATCATACCGGTTACACGCCATTATTCCGACAGCCCATTAGTCCGACAGCCCATTAGTCCGACAACCCATTAGTCCGACAACCCAATAGTCCGACAACCCATTGCTCCGACAACCCATTGCTCCGACAGCCCAATACTCCGACAACCCATAAGTCCGACACTTATCAAGACAAGTATGGTTACACGCCATTATTCCGACAGCCCATTAGTCCGACAGCCCATTAGTCCGACAACCCATTAGTCCGACAACCCAATAGTCCGACAACCCATTGCTCCGACAACCCATTGCTCCGACAGCCCAATACTCCGACAACCCATAAGTCCGACACTTATCAAGACAAGTATCAGGGTGTTAGGGTCAAATAAAATTTGTGTGTCTGTATTATTACTTTTAAATATGTAATAACATATCTTAAAAAATAACTCCGTATATATAAAATAAGGCTTAGGTAGTTCGAATACTTTCTATATACTCATTTCGAAATCTGTTTATAGAATAGAACAGAAAAGAATATTTCATTTTCCAAATTAAAGGGTCTATAAAGAGCATATAAATCAAGAACAACGAGTGATAGTGCAAACTACTGATGATTCCCCCGCTCAAAAATTTCGTTGTTGAGTTATGAATCTGAAAAAGCATCACACAGTATAGCTGACTTGTATAAACATTGAAACCAAATTTCAGAAATCATTGTATTGTAGTTCCTGAGAACAATGTGACGAACATTTTTAACTTGGCTGTCATGTGAAAGGTGTTCGGTAAACAGGAAGTTGTTGACAATGAATCTGAAAACGCGTCACACGATATAGCCAACTTCAATAAACCTTTCAGAAATCCTTGAATTATAGTTCATAAAAAAAAATGCAACGAAAATATTCATGGAACGGATGGATGAACTGACTGACTGACTGACGGATGGACGGTTGGACGGACGGACAGACAGGGGCAAAACAGTATACCCCCGCTTTTTCGAAGCGGCGGTATAATGATTGGGTCAACATTAAGACTTTACAATACTAGTATGATAATATTATATTTATAGCACCATACGCCTCAGTCAGAATCGGAGCCAAAACAAAATAGAAAAAAACCTCAACTAACACATTGATATCAAATAACAGTCCTTATCAAGGCATGCACTACATAATTCAAAAGAACTAACAATATAATAATCATTTTCCCCCTTAATAGTAAAGTTTTCTTGTGTTATTAAACATCGAAGATTTATTTAACTTTTTAAAGTTCTGACATGTGCTAGATATGTGCTAAAAGAGTTCCTCCCTCAAATTATTATGAAGTGAGCATTCGATTGAAAAATGACGCTCATCCTCAACTTTTCAGCTGTACACTACGATTTTTTGAGTATATGACATTTTCAATTCTTAATGTAATGGGTGAGCACCGATTCTTAATTAACATATGAAGTACCTTTCTTAAAATCGATATCTAAATATTTTTCTTCTTGAACACAATCTTTAAATGAAAAATAAGTGTCAAGTTTGCCATAAAACACATAATGTGTGACGAATATTATTCAGTTACCTTAATTATGTTAAGAAGTTCTAAGTTTATCTATTAGGAAATCGGCAAATGTTTAAATCCTTTCACTTTCGTTTCTTAATGGAGTACGCTAATTACGGTTGTAATACGGAAAACGATTTCCGAAGTTTTGGTACTGGTTCCGATCCTTCCTAGTTGAAAATTAAGTGCTTGATATTGAATTACTATAGGAGTTACATTAAAACGTAACAGTAATACGGAATATATTTATTTTTGTTTAGAGATTATATGCAATTTGGTTAGAGATTATTCTAGTATATAAGTAGAGTTTCTCGCAACGTTAATCAGTTCGGTCGTCAGAGCTCCAAGTGAAGACTAAAGAAAAGGTAATTATAACTATTTCTGAATAAGAAGTAGCTTACCAAGGACCTTTGGTTAAACTTTTATAAGCAAGAGCCAATTGTACTATCTGAATAAGGTGGTGACATATTGTCCTGTGGTATATAATAAATAAGGTGACAACGTGATACTGTCCCTTTGGACCAGTGACACCTTGGCCCTGAATAAGGACCAGGGGCGCACTGGAAACCATATTTCCATATTACCTTTGAATCAAAGAACTAAAGTACTGTAAGGCAAATAGGTTAATAGTCATATATCTAATTTTGAATTAAGGTTAAGTCACAGCTCCAATTAAGCGTCCTTTGTGTTGTACTCCATTGTTAGGTTAAGGGTTCCATTTTGTATACTTACCGGAAGTAATCTTTTGTTACTTGTTGTTAGGCTTTTATATCTAAGGTTGAATTAGTTCAGGAAACACGTTACCATTTGTAAGGGTTAGCCAACGATACACAACAAATCTAGGGAAGTAACCCTGGTACGGATCTACGGGTACACAAAGTACCATCTGGCGTGTAGGACCCCTGCACGTTACAAATGTACTAAGTTTTCACAATTAGACAATTTGACAGACACAAGCAGGACAAGAATGTCGCACATTGTCTTAGATTTCTTACCAGTCAAATTTGCGTTGACTGTATATTTCTATGTCATATACAGTCACTGACCCGGCCGATATCACTTTTCCTCATGACTATTTTAAGTAGAAGTTGCCGAAATGTTCTTGTCCGTCATATTTGTCTTAATACGACCGCAAAACTTTTTTTAGATATCGTATAATGGTATTATGTCGTCGTCTGTGTCGTCTGCGTCGAGGGTAAGGACTGAGAAGTTGAAACAAGCATGTGTTTCAACTCCAATATTATGAGACAAATATCCCTCATGGACAGAATGATTGGAATCAAAACGGACAACCCCAAATATTAAAGAGAACAGAGTTGGTCTTTTTAGAGAAAATTTTCCCAAACACACAAGACTGATGCATTGTCGGAATAATGGGCTGTCGGAGTAATGGGCTGTCGGAATAGTGGGCTGTCGGAGTAATGGGCTGTCGGAATAATGGGCTGTCGGAGTAATGGGCTGTCGGAATAATGGTTGTCGGACTAATGGGATGTCACCATCATACCTAGTGCCATTTTGGTATTTATGTCAAATGCGCCAGGTCCTCGTTGTCCAGTGAAATGTCTTTTGCTGGTTGGTATTGCAGTCAAGTATCCACATTGTTCACAAGAAATGTTCAAAATACTGGCAAATCTAAATCTTTGTTCGTTAATTGTATTGTGCAATTTTAAGTTTGAGCCACAACCCACGCAAGCTTTCAAAGCTTCGGCCAGTAAAGAAAGCTCAACTAGGCGCCGACCATCTTTCCATGTTATATCTTTGTCATCTTGGTCGATCTGAATAACAGGTTTATCAGCGATGTGTTTATCAACTTTTAAGATTTCAGTTCTATTTCCATTAATATTCTCCATGAGTTTTTTTGCCGATTCCCGCCTAGTCTTTTCCTTTGAGGAAAGAAACCGGCTTTTCCCGACGGCCATAGCAATTCCAATGGTGATTCCGTTATGACGTCGTTTAAACAACGTTAAATTACGGGAAACAATAGACGACGTTTACGTTTGTTATTACCTCCCCTGAAACTGTTGGATATGCCCTTAATAGCCATCAAACATTTTATGAAGCATAAAAAATTAGTTAATGCGATATTTTTTGGCCTCAGAAGTAGACTGCAATTTTAAATACATTTTTGTACAACAAAACATATACTATAACTCACCCGTAAACCTGTAAAGAAATTTGACACGGCTACAGTGAAATGTGGTCTTGCTAAAGTTGCTATAACAGCAGCCATTGCATAAGAAATAACACCAACATAGTAATTTGGAATGATTTCTGGATCTGGACATTTCCACACATACAACCATACCCCTATACATATACAACTTAACAGCCAAGTAAGAGGAACGCTGAAATGTAGCATTTAGATCATTTATTTAAACCATTTTTATATTTAGATTATAATTACTTACTAAAACTTTGACAGATAACTAATTCCACACTTTCAATACTTTATACATATTTTATAATTACAAATTATATACTTTTCACAAACATGACAAATTCATTGAAACAATTTTCAGTACTTGCAATTTTAGCAATTACTGTTTGACGTGAACTTATGTGATAGGTCAATAATCAGTGAAGTACACAATACAAGTTTTACAAATGAACACATATGAAACAAGTGATGATACCCCCGCCGCAAGTGGATAATGTCAATAGTGTAAAAATATGTAAGTGTTTGGTAAACAGGAAGTTGTCAAGTGATGAATCTGAAAACGCATCACACAGTATAGCGGACTTATATAAACCCTGAAATCAAATTTCAGAAATCCTGGCATTGTAGTTCCTGAGAAAAATGCGATGAAAATTTTTATGGGATGGACGGACTGACGGACCGACAGACAGAGGTAAAACAGTATACCCCCCTTTTTCAAAGCGGGAATATAATTATTTAATGTCTGAGGTTAAGGGATAGTTGAGGGCTGAAAAACATGATTAAACCAGCCACATTCTTTATGAGCCTGTCCCAAGTCAGGAGCCAGTTGTTCCGTGGTTATTGCTGGTTCTTGTCTGTCATATTTGTTTTATGTAAATTGTTTTGTTCTTAATTAGACGGTTAGCGGTTAGCTTTCTCATTGGAATTGTTTTCATGTAAGGACCTATTATAAACAATTATACCATATAGGTTTTAGTCAGTGTTGAAGGCTGTACAGTGCACGTCTAAATTATTTCTTACCACTTTATTTGAACTTCGGTGGATAGGTGTCTCAATAGAAATCATACCCATCTCCTCATTTTTATATTTATGATTTTTTAACGTCAACAGGGGGATAGGCTATTCCTGTTAAATATTATAATTACCATGAACCTTGCATTTTTAACTGCTTAAACATGTTTTTTTATGAAGAATTTAGGTAGATTTTTCCTGCTAAATAGTGTATTTACCATAAACCTTTAAATTTGATTCAAGACTGTTAAAAACACCTTCTTTTCATGAAGAAATTGAAAAAAATTATATCCTTAGAATAAATGATGAATTCCCAGACTTACGTCAGCCACATTAAGTTGATGACCTGCCTCCACGTCTTTCCCTCTATTTTACTGAGACTAGCATTATCAAATGCTTCTGTACCCAAAAACAATACTGTAGTATATAACAGGTACAATCTACAAAGGAATAAAATATAATTAGAATGTATAAATATCAATAAGATTTAAATAAAATGTATAAAGGTTTTAATAAAATGTATAAAGATTTAAATAAAATGTATAAAATTTTAATAAAATGTATAAAGATTTAAATAAAATGTATAAAGATTTAAATAAAATGTATAAAGATTTTAATAAAATGTATAAAGATTTAAATAAAATGTATAAATATCTATTGATATAGGTTTCACCAATAAAAGGTACACAATATAAAAAAAATCCTGAAACACCTCTGTATTACTATTATAAGTTATATGGTTCGCTACTGACCCCGTACGGATCCATAGAGGGTTAGTAAAATCCATAGGGGGTGAGGCCGGAGGCCGAGTCCCCTATGAATTTTATTCACCCTCTATGGATCCATAGGGGGTCAGTAGTTAACCGTATAACGAATTTATCGGACGCTGGACTTTTTCTGCTGCGTTTTGTTGAAAAATAAACAATGAAACACAACAACATTAATAGATGACGTCGCCATTAACGCGTCATGAACCCCATATGAAACTTACTAACCCCATACGGTCTCATAGGGGGTCACCACGTGACGGCATTTAACCAATCACAACGTGATAATTCATCTGTGGTCCAATAACCTGTACTATCATGACTATAGCATATTTATAGTATAATAAAATTGTACGACTAGAATTTAGTATGACATCAAGCAATGGTTACATATATATAAATTGTATGACTAGAATTTAGTATGACATCAAGCAATGGTTACATATATATATAACTCACTGCATGTTAACTTGTTGAAAGGCCAAAAAAAAATATATGTCTGTTTAAGGTTACATCATCAAAGTTAATAGGGTAGATAGGTCGGTATTTCCATTTTATTATATTTTATTTAGACGTGGTCCGAGTTGTCCATGGGCCAAGTTTACCCGTATTTTTAATGATTGGATTATTTCCCTTGGTTATTGGTTTCATTAAACGAGTTGCGAGTTTCCTTAAAACAGCCGTCATATTCACAATTCTGAACATTGAGATGTATCAGGCAATTGATTAAATGTATTTGCAACCCTTACTTTGCTTTTGACACAGGTTCTATTAAAATTTCACTTTACGACAGAAATAAAATGGCTAAGGGTTGGCACTCAAATTAGAGTCTATCGGGTAAAAGTAAACAGACATTAATTTTTTTTCGCCTAACATGAATGTAATCATTTGTTGTGACAGGTGTGCAAAATTTAGATATAACAAATAAAATTAACATCATTAATTGTATTAATGTAATTTAGTTCAGACAAAAGTTTAACTTAAACAGAGTAAATTCACATGATTAATATAAAAAAAACTGTACTTCAACTCTTACAGAATTTTCACTCAAACCAAGATTTAACCCCAGTATAGGTGTTTGTTCTATTATTGCTCATCTCTTTATATATTTGTAGCAGATTTGTTAAATCCAGATTACATTGGAAAATAGGAAAATATTCATATATACTATAAACTTAAATTAATTATGATCATGATTTCAAAACTAACAAAAAATATGTTTGAAATATGAGAATGATGCAGTTGTCTTTCTTTGGTCAAATTTAGCTGGATATCCTGGATATCTTATAAAGTCTCTCCCTCAAAATAGTTGCTTAAACACTAGATCAATTATTTTTTTTAGGGTAGAACTCTTGGAAAACCCCACATAGATGTCGACATGAAAGTGTTGGTGGGAGATTTATTGTGTATGCAGGAGGCTGGATATAAAGTAAAGCAAATTATAGGGCAGTTTAAAATAATAAATGCCTAAAATGGGGGCAAAAATGATGCCCATGCCCATGTAAATTTATAAAGGGACATAATAACCCATGAATGATAAAAGTGGACATTTGGTGTAGAACACTATAAAAGTTTTTTTGGTATAGATTTTCCTTCATATTGACAAAAGTTTTGATAAATTCAAATCTTTTTAAACAGTCAATACAATATTGTTATCAAGAATTACTATTGTCCTATTACTTCATTTTTAAGTTTGTTTGTTATGTTGGGTAAATGATGCCTTGTAATTAATCTGCCATTCAATGGACTCATTGATTGAATCATAATACATGTACTATATTGTATATAATGAAAGTGTTTGTTGAGAAATAAAGATATATATATAAATTACACCTGTACTTTTGATAATGGAAGGCAAAAGATTACTATGTTTTCTTACCGTATATTGACAACACCCAGCATGTCTTTTGAAGCCAGTCTGATCACAATCATGTTCAAAACAAAGGAGATCATCTTCAAAAATAGCTGGAAAAAAATAAATAAAAAGTAAATATATATAAGCATATTACATAATTTTTATTTTATTTTTGTTTATTCGTACTGAACTATTTGAGACTCATCAAACGTGGGGATTGGTATAAGTTGTATTTATGTCTGTTTATTTTTGATAGACTATATGTTGACTTCTATCATATATCTATAAGTTGCATGTTTATTTGTGTCATGGAGTAGATGTCTGGCTAATGTTTACCTGATGCCTTCTTTTATTCATATAAATGATATAGTAGATGAAAACCATGGAGATTACTTATTGTCTGGTAACCTAGGGGAAGTAAAATGAAGCACATGTGCAGAAATATGCCACTCTATGAAAAAATTAAACCTTTATACAATAAATCTTGCTAAAGTGTTTCCATTTGGCAGTGCAGAATATGTTTTGTTTGTAGAAAGCAACAATATCTATGTGAAGTGAGAACTACCCATTGATTAAGGGCATACGATACAGTTACAGGGAAGGTAATGACGTTGCTAACGTAAAATGTTATTTTCACGACGTCAAACTATGACATATCGAGAAAAGATGCATTTTTCGACTGATTTTTATCATTCAAACTGATTTAATTTGAAAACGAGTGCATGGACCCCAATTTTTTAAAACAGCAATTTGTTTCATTTTGCAAGGAGATTATGTGACCCAAATTTCATAAAACTGTAAATAGCGCATTTTTTTTTAATTTTGAATAATTACATTAGATGTATATTTCATTATAATATTTTATTCTGATTGGTTAACTGCACATCACGTGTTATTCCGTAAGCAGTTGTATTGCTCAATACAACTTTTCACTCATGATAACACGTGCTCCAACAATAAAGTGTACAGGTGAATTAAATAATAAAATATATAAAATTCGTGTTTTCATGATCATAGCTAAAAAATGTAATTATAAGTATTGAATGCTTCTTTCTGTAACTTTATAGGGTTGTAAAGGTGTTGACCGTGCGTACATTTTTAGAATGAAGCGCTTCCGCGCTTCATACAAAATGTACTTCGGTCAACGCTTTTACACCCCAATAAATTTACAAAAAGAAGCATTCAATTCTTAATAAATATGCAGCAAAAAATGACGTTTTGTCCTCTACTCATGAACATTTGATAAATATAGAGTTATTTCGGAATAAAAATTGCATAATTTTTAATGATACTGATAAAATACAGAAATTACTGATTATTTAACAAAAAACAATTTGTGTTTATCTTTTAAAACAAAAAAGTTATGTCTTTCTTTCGAAAAAGAAAATACGGACACAAATCTGAATTTTGAGCAAATATACAAAATTTCGACCTCATTTTACTCAAAAAGTAGCACATGAAGGTATATTTTTTATTACATATTTGATTTAATCAGGTAAAAAATAGCCTATATGCAAATTTTCATCAACTTGTAAATACAGGTTCAAAACTGTATCGTATGCCCTTAATTAAACCCTGTTTTTATATGAAAAGTTTAGGCATTGAAATTCCAAAATAACAACCAGCAATTAAGGAAGACAAAAGTTTTTTACTATTCTGAGATGATTTACCTGTAAAACCATATTATACATTGCTGCATGAGCAGACTTTATTCTGAGATGACTTACCTGTAAAACCATATTATACATTGCTGCATGAGCAGACTTTATTCTGAGATGATTTACCTGTAAAACCATATTATAAGTTGCTGCATGAGCAGACTTTATTCTGAGATGATTTACCTGTAAAACCATATTATACATTGCTGCATGAGCAGACTTTATTCTGAGATGATTTACCTGTAAAACCATGTTATACATTGCTGCATGAGCAGACTTTATTCTGAGATGATTTACCTGTAAAACCATATTATACATTGCTGCATGAGCAGACTTTATTCTGAGATGATTTACCTGTAAAACCATATTATATGTTGCTGCATGAGCAGACTTTATTCTGAGATGATTTACCTGTAAAACCATGTTAAACATTGCTGCATGAGCAGACTTTTTTCTGAGATGATTTACCTGTAAAACCATATAATAAGTTGCTGCATGAGCAGACTTTATTCTGAGATGATTTACCTGTAAAACCATATTATATGTGGCTGCATGAGCAGACTTTATTCTGAGATGATTTACCTGTAAAACCATATTATATGTGGCTGCATGAGCAGACTTCCTCAACATCTCGAACCGTGTCAACTTCATGGTGAGTTTTCTTTACAACCAACGATACAAACAAAGGAGTATTTCACTACAACTGTAATACAAAGAAAGACAAAATAAAATATAATTGTGACATGAATAAATGTTACACAAGTTCAAAATTCAAATTAATGATGCTATATTTTTCTCAAAGGATTACAATGAACCATTGGATACTATGCATGCTAATTGCTATGGATGCAGCCATTTTATAAAGATAAAATGGTATTCTATATTAAGTATTGCTTTTCTTGACTGGTAATTGTGTGCAGCTGATATCTTTTTTATTACTTCTAGACACTTTGTGCACTCTGCATTATACCAAAAGCAAATTGATATATATATATATCCTAGGCATTGAAGGACATAAGTAGTCTTTTATACCTGTGATCAAACATATAATTTTAAATGCAGAATTGATAGGCAAAAGGAGATAAGTTTAATTTGCATTAACAGAAGCATTTTGCACAAACCTAAATATTTTTTTTGTTTAGACTAAAAAAAAATATACTTTTGTCAAAAGAAAATTCTAAAAGTTTTCACTCTAACAAATAAACTTTCTAATCTGTATCTTGAAAAGGCTTCTATGATGCCTGTTGGGAAATCAATTGTAATATGCAATCTATAACTCTTCAATTGCAAAATCAGACAATGAATTATCTAATGTTTAAAATAAGCTTTGATGAAATTTTCAAAATATTGACAAACATTTTTCTTATCAATTTCATTTTTTATAAATTGCTTTTATCTTTAAAACCAAGTCCATAAAAAATGTTCATAAATCAATACCCAACATTACAAATCTGCTATAGCCTATTTATAGCAAAAGTAGTGTGACCTGTTATAGTAAACAAACAGTTGGTTTTTAAGTAAATCTATTAATTTAAAATTACCAAAGTTTATTTCATAAATTAGCTATCTTGTTGATGCAGCATGTATAAGGGTTGAGATCTCACAAACATGTTTAACCCCGCCGCATTTTTGCGCCTGTCCCAAGTCAGGAGCCTCTGGCCTTTGTTAGTCTTGTATTATTTTAATTTTAGTTTCTTGTGTACAATTTGGAAATTAGTATGGCCTTCATTATCACTGGACTAGTATATATTTGTTTAGGGGCCAGCTGAAGGACGCCTCCGGGTGCGGGAATTTCTCGCTACATTGAAGACCTGTTGGTGACCCTCTGCTGTTGTTTTTTATTTGGTCGGGTTGTTGTCTCTTTGACACATTCCCCATTTCCATTCTCAATTTTACAATTGTTATTTCTTTTTTTCATCATCTCAAATGCGATTTGGGATTGTTTTTATATTACATATTTTATGTTTGACAAAACACCAAATTTGAGTGGCTACATATTGAACAAGAGGCTGTCACAATGACAGCAAACCGGATTTATTTATATTTATTTGTGTCCTGGCGATATCACAAGAACCATTACTGAAGAATGGTGAAAGTGAAAATCGTCAATATCAAATTTGACCTCCATTTTGTCATCAGTATCAACATATTAAAATTTGAAAAGCTTACATTGAATGGTTCATTAGTAAATGCAACAACGTGAATGGAAACGCCATTTTACAATCTTTCAAGAACCATAACTCCTGAACGGTAAAAGTCAAAATCGTCATTATTGAACTTGACCTCTATTTTGTCATCAGTAACAACATATTAAAATTTGGGAAGCTTTGGTAGAACAGTTCATGAGTAAATGCACGGACACGACTGGAAACTCCATTTTTCAATCTTTCAAGAACCATAACTCCTGAACGGTAAAAGTCAAAATCGTCATTATTGAACTTGACCTCCACTTTGTCATCAGTAACAACATATTAAAATTTGGGAAGCTTTGGTAGAACAGTTCATGTGTAAATGCACGGACACGACTGGAAACTCCATTTTTCAATCTTTCAAGAACCATAACTCCTGAACGGTAAAAGTCAAAATCGTCATTATTGAACTTGACCTCTATTTTGTCATCAGTAACAACATATTAAAATTTGGGAAGCTTTGGTAGAACAGTTCATGAGTAAATGCACGGACATGACTGGAAACTCCATTTTTCAATGTTTCAAGAACCATAACTCCTGAACGGTAAAAGTCAAAATCGCCATTATTGAACTTGACCTTCATTTAGTTGTCAGTAACAACATATTAAAATTTTAAAAGCTTTGGTTAAACGGTTCATGAGTTAATGCACAGACAGCATTTGATTGCCGCCCGCCCGACCGGCCGCCCGCCGTACATCCCCAAATCAATAACCGACATTTTTGTCACAAAAATCCGGTTAAAAATTAAACTAATCATAGAAAGGATGTTCCCTTTTATCAAATGTTTATCACATCTAATTAGCAAATTTAAATTGATGTCAAATAAATGTGGTCAATATTATTTCTTAGCAAAAAAAAAATCTTCCTATCACATGCATCAAGTCTTTTGTGTATTGATGTTGGGTCAATCATATGAAATAACGTCCATAATTACTGCTAACATAGAAAAAAGTATTTGTAATTACATTTGTATATATTTGTAAAACTATTCATAGCAACATAAAACTTATATAATCCAGTTACATTGTAGTTAATTCCAGATAATTTCAGAAAAATTGCACACAAACGTATCTGGAAACTTTCCCTACAGGTATGATAGACCAATTTAGAGTTATTTTTGGATGAAATAGTTATGCTTATGATAGTTTCTCATGTTTTTGAAGGAAAAATTTCCACAACATTTAATGAGAAATATATTCCGTGATTACTCAATCATTTGTCAATAGAGTTATGCACATCACTGATTTTCAATTGAAGAATGTTTTAACTAATCTGCAGTTTTATACAACATTAAAATTAAAATTATAATTATTGATTAATTCATAGTCGGTCTATAAAAATAGATTTAAATACAACACAATTATGAATACATTAAAACACTGTCACTTAACACACTGCATGGAAAAATGTGCTTCACCACTCATGTAAATAATTTTCCATATATTATTCTTAACCTTGAAAATAATCAGTAAATTTCAAAGTAATATCAGGAATGTACTAAGGGTTATTGCATGCATATTAAGGGGAAATATTATCATGAATAGATTTTTATTGAAACACCTTGGTGTGCTATTCATATGCTACAAAGGATACTTGTCCAATTTTTGTGCAGTAACCCTTTTATTGTATATACCAAAGCTTGATAAACTTTAACTCTTTCATTGTCTTCTGAAAATTATTTTTGTCCAAGATGACACATTGCTAATTTGAAGCTTTTTGCATTAGTGCAATATAATGATCATATAATACATCATTTCAAACAAACTACAAGTAATGTATTGTATGAAATAAGTTCATTTATGATTTTGCTATAGAATACCAATATACATGTACATGTATGAAGACATTTCAATGTAAAACAAACCTGCAAATGTTCTGCCTTTCTCAAGTTTATTCTTGTAAAATTAAGGCATAATCCGAAATATACAACCAATATTTCTTCCAGGAATTCCAGCTAATCTAAGTTTTATGTCCACAACTGAAAATATAAATTAGATAACAAACATTGTATTTTAAATGAATGAAACTTTGGTTATACATGTACTATTTAATATTCAACTGATCTCAAATTACAATTTCAGGTGTATTTTTTAAAACTTAGACATGTTTGTATACCATCTGTTACCTCGTCAATAAAAAGAATACTAAAATAACATGCAGTTTCCATGTATGGAATGATATTAAATTATAGTCATTCTAGAACATTCAATCCTTTGTTCAGTTTCTAGCCTATCTAGGCAACGTCTTTCTATCATTGTTTTAATTTTGCCGGCTCAAATATTTATTTAAAATTTTGGAAGGAAATCCACATATTTATGAAAAAAGTGCAAAGTTGATTCTGAATGGGTGACCTTCATGACTTTTGTGATTGTAAACCTATTGTCTGTTATGTTCTGGTATGTATATTCATGTAATTTTCTTTTAAAACAAAACAATTCTTCCAAAAAAAGAAGAATTATTATAGACTAAGATAAGCGAATAATCTGCAAGGCAGATATTTATGTGTAAAATACTGTAACAACAGTCAGGGCTCTCACAGAAAGAACTTAAAAGGTAATTAAATATTACTTAATGTTTTCTCTTGATAATCTAATCACCTAAATCAATAATATTTGTGATCAGAAAAATAGCATTGACATTTGTTCTTGCCACCCCTCCACCAGCACAACTTTTTTTTACCTTTTATTGTTTATATGTTTGATGTTTGATGATTAGTTTTGTAAATGGTAAACAAATGCACATGTCTCACAGATATACAAGATAAGAACATGTGCTTGTTAATCAATAGAATCATGTGATAGTTTTATGAACACTGACCAGCTATTTAATTAACAATGATTAACAGTAAAGGAAAAAGAGGTGTTTTTATCATGTTTATTGCAGAAAAAGAGGGGTTATTATCATGTTTATTGCAAAAACGGGGGGTTATTATCATGTTTATTGCAGAAAAAGAGGGGTTATTATCATGTTTATTGCAGAAAAGGGGGGTTATTATCATGTTTATTGCAGAAAAAGGGGGGTTATTATCATGTTTTTTTGCAGAAAAAAAGATGAATCCAAATGAAGATAAATTAATAGATAAAAGCTGCCAGATCTGACTTTTGATACACAGGGTGTGCATCTTCTTTATACAATGTATATCTATAATTGTAGAGAGGAAATGCTTTCTTACTGGACTTATTATCATGATTATTGATTTATAATAAAAGTCCAATACCGAAGTATCCCAATGATACCTATATATCTCACATGTCTGAATTACAAATGTATACTGAACTTGAAGTTAATGAGGATTAGTACAAAAATCCTATTTATTCACTTGTGACACATACATTTTTTCATGAGAGTTTTAAATACAATTACCTCCTAGACATGCTAGATTACCCCATATATCTGATTTTAACACATCTTGTTCTTAATCATGTTAAAAACAATTTATCTTCAAAGCCTTGTCTTACAAATGTATAACAATAGACAATATTTTATTGGCACAAACGCATTTACAATGAATGGTAAAGACAGAAGAGATAAACAATTTGCAATACATGGTAGTAAAATACAAACAATTATACATATATGTGAATAAAAGATTAAAGGTATAATGAAAATCTATTGCAATAGATTACTTTTTGCATTTAAACAATTTGTTACGAAAGAGGAAGATAATTTTAGTGCTGTATAAGATGTATTATTAAGTATAAGATTTATTTTATTTTTATCGCACAATGTGGTTATATTTTTTCCTGTAATTTTGAACATTTTTAATACGAAAGTCTCTCTAATACTGGAATAACCTGTGAAGTGTAGCAGCATGTGCTGTTCGTTTTCAATTTTGCCACTTTTACAGATGTCACAAATTCTTTGATCTCTGGGCACTTTTAAATATCTTCCTCTTTCAATGGAAAGGTTATGAGCACTAACTCTTAATTTACATTATGATGATCGATCTGATATATTTTTTAAAGCATCAACATAACCTGCCCTTTCACTCATTTTGTAAACACCCTGGAAAATTGTTAATTTTGGAGATGCTGAAATATTTGCATGTTGTTCCTGAAAACCCTGGTCGATTAGTCTTTGTTTTATAAAACCAAACAGGGGTTTAATAGTAAGGTTATCATTTGACAAATATGATAAACCTAAATTTTGAATAATATTATATTATTAAATAATTCAATTCCGCGAGAAGAAACGTACCACGGGCGCCAATCTTAAATGAACCAGGAATTCACAACTATGCCATTATACAGACCAACTACTGCAGACGATCCAAAAATTATATAGAGTCACCAAATAATTAACAAAGGAACAGTTTTTGACGATTTTATTATCCACAGCGGCGATCATAATCTTCCTATTGTTGCCGACGCGCCGGGAAGTAGTAACCTCCAACTATGGCCAGGTTGGAAGAGAAGCCTTGCGAAGTGGTAGGAACCATGGGAAGTTCGTCCTATTAGATGCCAAGCCTTTAGAACAATTTCATGTATCATATAATAGTAAAACAAACTCAAGTTACATTGTATACAAACTTTAATTTTCTATATTTATCTTATCTATTTATAACTCTGTATTGCTACTTTCACTTTTCATTGTTTCTCTCACCATGACGACGTCAAATTCAATGCACCACTTTGGAGTACTTCAGGGGCTCAATTTCTGTATAAAAATTGTCCTGATGAAGCCTGCCTTGCAGGCGAAACATGTAGACATAGATAATAAAATTGCAGATCTTTTGAAGTGTTGTTGTCAATTTTAATTATTAATTATAATTATTATTAAATAATATTTAACCTTTTAACCCATGGGTTCCTTTTTTTGTAGCATTATATATTTGGTGAATTAAACTTCCTTCTGAAGTGATTAAATGGTCCCAGAATTTAATACTAGATAACATTATCCTATTTTTCAATGGCAGTCTTGCAAGTTCGGAACGATATGCATCATTTGAGGCCTTACAGTGTACTCCCAAGATTTTCATAAGCATCACTGTCTTTAAATGTCGAAATAATCCCCCAGATTTCTCTACAATAAAGGAGAACAGGGGCTACTAAGGAATCAAAAAGTTTTTCCAGAAGTTAACAAGGGTTATCTAATCCTATTGTTTTCTTTATTTTCAAATATGCTTTAAGTTTCCTAGCTTTTTCCATAAGCAAAGTGATGGCGACATTAAAACTGCCATTATATCTAATATTAATACCCAAGTAACAATAAGTTTCCATATAATGAGGACAGCTTATTCATTTTCTGCACTATTGAAGCAAGATTTTTCATATTCATTAAAGCAAGGGACTGATTATTCATTTTCACAACTATATATATTTATGATATTCGAAAATATACAATTTTTAAATGATTTGTTTATTATAAATAATACATGTATAGTCAAGTCCTTGTGTACCATTTACTCAGAATTAATCATCATCCTTTGCAGAAATGAATCTTTCATATTCCCAACTGCATATACATGTATTGCATACATACATAGTATTAAAGTTTGGTTGTAACTAGCCTCTTTCAGAAGTATTGGCAAACATATTTCGCCGGACAGAGCGAGGCAAATTTTTTTTGAAGGGTTTTGGAGCCACTGAAGGCCCTAGAAGCTATAGAACAAATGATGCAAAATCATGCTTTCTACACGGTGTTCCGAAGACCCTTTCTTAATCTTAAATTACAAGTTTCGTTTCAATAATTTTTGACAATATTTTGGTCTCAAAGCAAAATGTATAAATTCAGTGTAAGACTTAAGTTTGTAGGGACAACATCAAAAGACCAATGTGCATGATAAAGCAAAAATGGAATTCACATAGTTATTAGATCTATATTATAAATTATCCATACCAATATCATTATTTTTTCTAATTATTAGATTGTAATAAAAAAAAAAAATTGTGCAAAATAGAAATGTTTAAATAAATTCCCATTTTACCATAAATAATATTATATAGAAAACCATGTTAAAAAGAAACAAGGAAAATTTTAATAGTATCCAGTATTTGCCAGTTTTGTCCTGTGTAAAGCTAAAGGGAAACTTCCTCCTAAAAAGGAGTACCTCATGAAAAAGTATTTTCCTCAACATTTATACAAAAGTAAACTTATCTTAAAGGTAAAAGTATCACAGAAACACATAATGAACAAATCTTCACCAAACGTAAAAGATCATTTATCCTAACTTTAGAAATGTTAAATTATCATAAAGGTAAAATTTCAGTCAAAGCTGCATTTTAATTGTAATTAAATCAAATTTAAATTTCCGTCCATAAAATACGGAACACAAACTAAGCTAATACCAGTAAATGTTATACCACTAATTAACAAAACACCGAGGCTATGTGTAATTTCAAAACTTCCAAAAAATATCATCAAACGTTACCGTGCTGAACCATGTGGTAGTTCTCTTGTAAATAAAAGATTTTCTTTTAAGTTTGAGTGTCAAAGTAATATTCCCTGCTTAAGTAGAATATCTTAAATTGAAACCAAACTATATATTCCCGTCACGTAGTTTTGTTTCCTTCGAGTTATTTTTAACAGACGAACAATATTCTTGAAAATCTGATCCGTATTTGACTCCAACGGAAATGTAAAATTTTCAGTGTCATCAAAGTGTTTGAATGTTCGGTTACAAACTCGGCCCATTACAGATCGGCCCCACTAACGTGTAAAAATAATGAACAGTTTGTAAAATTTGAAATGTAACAATTCAAATACAAAAAAGCATGAATTTTTTTTTACAAATACTGACAATATAAACAGTCTGGGAAAAGTGAAAGTAACATGTCAACAGAAATGACATAATTTTTTTTATACATATTAAATATTTATAGAAAAACTAATCGCAGAATTCAAATAGAGAAAAATATTCAACGAGTGACCAAACAACACATTAATTCACGAATGTGCGTAGCGCATGAGTTAATTATCAGTGTTGTTCAGCCACGAGTTGAATATTTTTCGATATTTGAATTCTTTAATTAGTTATTCTTTTTATTACATTGGCAAATGTTTTTTTCTCAGTTTTTTTCAAAGAAATTAATGTAAAACATGTAAGGAACTATATCTTTTTCTACGCATTCACAATTTCTTTTGATCCACTGTTATCGACGTCTTGACAACGCCTATTGTTGTATGACGTCAGAGAGTGAAATAACCATGTTTATTTCACATGTGAAATTATCAGGAAATCAATGTAAGTCATTGCAACCTGTAATAAATGGGGTTAATATTGCTTTCCAACTTTATGAATATTGAACTTTTTTTTTTTTTTTGATAAATCAGATAAAATAGTTGGTACAAATAAACTGATGCAAATTTTATGTAAAAAGTCTCAAAATCATGGGATTTGTTTTACATTTTTTCACTAGAATACAAAAAAAAAAAACATTCATTTTTTTTTTTAATAAAGGAAAATGTAGATCTTATTGAAGTCAAAGTGTATCTGATTAAAGACATAATTTGGCACCAATATCTCTGTCAATTTTTAAAATGTCAATTTTCTTATTTTTACCACTTCCTGTTTTTTTTTACCTTTTTTCCCCTATCCATACCTGTGATCCATACCTGTACGAAAAAACTTGCAGCATATATTATATGATATATTGAACAATACATAACAAAACATATCAGTCAATTTTGTTAAAATGATTACCTGTCTCTTTTTATTTTAACTTCTATATCATGTATATATACCAATACAATATACATGTAGTATTTAAATGATCGTTATCGACACTATTTAATCTATTTTTTTTTCTTCAAAATTTAACACCATAAGTTATGGATTTAGAACATTTTTTGCTGTCATCTACTTGGTCTGTTGACCACCATATGAATTGGGGATCAGATAGATATAACAAGATGTGGTATGAGTCCCAGTGAGCCACCCCCCCCCCCCCCCCCCCCCCCTTTCCCCCCCTTTTAAGGTTAAAAGGGCATTCCTTAACTTTGTGAAATTTTCTAAAAAAAATCATTAGAGACATACATTGTAGATCAATATATCTCAGTATTATAACATCATCTCTGAATCTCTTGTATCATATTAACTTATGTCCATCATCAAGTTAGTAATCTTGATCTTAATGTTATGGTCCGAGTTTGCTACAGGCCGAGTTTACCTATAAACTACATTCAAACACCAACAACACCTGGAATAAATGGCGCCACTATCTAATAATTAGAAAATTTCTATAACTGATAAATATGCCAAGAACAAAAAATGTAAAGTATTGATATGCATATAAATATGCAGAAATATAATTGTTGTATTGAGTCAATTTAAAATTTAAATGACTTCAGAGTTAAAAGTTGATTTCTAATTCTACTGTTCAACCAAAAATTGGCTGTTTACTTTATGAACACAAATACACCATATACATGCACACACAAACCTGGAAAACTTGAAATGTTGACGTCCTGGCAGCACATAGATAAATAGAACATGAATCCAATCTGTGCTTTAAAATGAAAGAACCTTATTGGGGGTTATGAGTTACTATTTCACAACTGAACAATATTGGCAAAAACTGGTCAAAACTGGTACAGACCAGGCCAGTGGTGAATACCATGATACTGGCAAATTCTGGTCAATTAGTTTATTGAACTTGCTAAGTCACTAGTAGCTACCTAGTTGTTTAGTTCCATAATTTGCATATATCTTTAGATTTTTCACAAATATTGTGTTTATTATGTGGTTGGAAACAAAATTTCGGCACTACCCACCATAAAGGTCCGAAAAATAGACAACGATTTTCAGCCAATATCCTGAATGAAACACGATTTCAAAGAAGTATTTCTTAATAATTCTTCAACTTGATTGCCCTAAATTTCAGTTCTTTACACCTTTGAAATGTCTGGCTGCTATTCATCTATGATGAAATTGATTGGATAAATATTTAACCCTTTCGCTGCCAAACAAATTCAAACAAATTCAAACAAAACCCCTTCAGTGCCAATGTCTTTTTCGATTGTCTTTACGATAACGCAAAAAATGTCGACGTCATAGTATAGGTTTGAAAGCGCTAAAAGATGTTAACTGCAAGTGGCGGGAAAATGAAACTTCTTTTACTAATAGTCCATTTTCTTACATATAATACCGATCTTTGACTCCGAAGTTATAATATTTAGACAAGTTACGTGTAATAAGATATTCTGGTCCCGGTTCTAATAATAGCAACAAGATAAGGTAAAATATTATTTTTTTTTTAGGGAGGGGTAACTATTTTAGGCCAAAAAAAAATATATGTCTGTTTCCTGTTTCCCGACCGACCCTGACTCAAACCCCCCGACCCTAGATCTTTTTATTCAAATCCGGAAAAAAATCGTTTCCGGTCCGATCCAGATCCGTATTTTACTATGCCCGAACAATCAAAATGGCTGCTCCCAGCACAAATGTGCTACAATTAAGGTTTAAAAAATGTCAGCACTGGGAGGATTATTCAATTAAAGCTTCTTTAAAGGGATTAAATCATTTTGGGGTACAGGACCCTAACCAAACATGACATTTAACCGACTTCAAATCTGACAGGGAGTGCAAAAATTTAAAAAAAAAAAAAAAAAAAAAAAAAAAAAAAATCCCGACCTACCGACCCTGATTTATTTGCCTTGGAAGCAGGAAACAGACATATATTTTTTTTGGGCCTTATGTGTTCCATAAAATATAACAAAGTAAGTGCACCGATTTTAAGTTTAACTTTACTTCTTTTAGTTGCCCTCACTTGAACTAATACCAGTCAGAAATTCCCTACTATAGAGAAGGTAACCTGTCTAAAAATCATACACATTGTACTCCCGAGTCAAAATTCGGTAATACGAAAAGAGACACATGAGATAATGCAAATTAATTTGTCACTACAGTACATTCCCGTTATTTGCATAGCCTATTTGTCAGACGAAATTATGCAATAAAGCGGAGTATGCTTATATCCGAAATGCCAAATTACTGAGTCAAATAACATCGGTAGTGCAGATTATTAAAAGGAAATCCCTGAAGAAAGATGAACGTCCATAATCCACTTACAACATATGGAATGCTTATTTATTCTAATAAAAGTTATTTGTCTAGTGTCAAACATTTTATTTCATTGTGCATACTTTCAATAAAGTTTATAAACACATCTTGTTTTTAGTTTATTTATGTACCGACTTTTCCTTTACCTGTGATACGAAAATAAAATTGTTCTAAAAATAGATTTGTTTCTATGACCCGGATGTACACATTACATTGTTACGCTTTGATTAAAACAAACTGTTTAACAATGGTATATAGTTTATAATAATTTTAAACAATAAATGTGTAATGAACTGCCTTTGATATGCAGTATTTACCGATTACACAGTGATGTAACACTGTCACTTTAACCTCGTTAGTTTCGTATATGCAAAGCAGTTAACAGGTAATGGGGCCCTGTACGGGTTATTTGCTGGACACGAGTGTTGAAAGTTAGAAAATATAATAATTGGAAGTAAATGTTCTTTTAAAAAAATATAAAAAATGAAAGATTGATTTATTAAATTCTTCAACCATATATAAATGTCCTGTAATATTTAACATAAATGTAGATCACCCCTAGCCGAATTACGAGATTAACACATTGGATAATGATCGATAATTAGCAGGCGTTAATGTTTTAAAAATTCACCAAAAATGTAATTTATGAACAATGTTTGAAATCTAATCAATAATTAACACATTTGGAAATAGAAGATCATAGAATGGTTGTGTTTTTACAACAATCAGCTGATTGACATTTTTATGACCTCGAGCTCGAGGCTTAAAATAGAATATGGGTAACTTTACCTGTGTACACATCGAGGACTTTTTTTATAATCATATAAACACGAAAGAAACTGTTTTAAAACTTTATTTAAAAAACACAGAAGTAAATGTGAAATAATAACGAAAATAATGATGCATTCAAGAAAAATATACTTACCAAATTGCCGTTTCCGGTCAAAAATCTCGTCAGTTTTAACTAAGCATATCTAGCTGGGGATTATTTTCTATGCAATTAACCGAAATGCCACTTGTAAGACTATGCATATAACCGGACAATTTAACATTAGATGAATGGGAAATGGTTTTGTGCAGGAGAAAAGTATGCAATTAACCGAATTATGCTATTAAGCGGTATGCAATTAAGTGGAATCGACTGTACTTATAAATTAAAGAAAGTTTGTCATTATTTTTGGTGAACAACTTCATTATATGAGCTTGGAATACAAAATTCAAGATTCATATTAACATTACTCAAGAAAAATATTTAATTCGGACATTACATTTTCACAAGATAAATGCAATATTAAATATTTTTCCTTGTATCTCTTGTTTTATTCATGTTTAACTGTTTTGCCTTTGAAATTTCTATAAACGTTTGTCGTATAAAGCCTAGAAAAATTAAACGCAGCAAAATAAATAAAAAAAATTATCGAAATTTATTCCATGCATTAAAATGGAACATGGGCATAACTGTATGTTATCAAGACAACCTTCTATGAAAGTAAGCCTAGAATACTATAAGTTATATGGTTCGCTACTGACCCCATACGGATCCATAGAGGATTAGTAAAATCCATAGGGGGTGAGGCCGGAGGCCGAGTCCCCTATGCATTTTATTCACCCTCTATGGGTCCGTAGGGGGTCAGTAGTTAACCGTATAACGAATTTATCGGACGCTAGACTTTTTCTGCGGCGTTTTGTTGAAAAATAATCAATGAAACACAACAACATTAATAGATGACGTCGCCATTAACGCGTCATGAACCCCATATGAAACTTACTAACCCCATACGGTCTCATAGGGGGTCACCACGTGACAGCGTTTAACCAATCACAACATGATAATTCATATGTGGTCCGATAAATAAATATATACTAAAGGGCCTACTGCAAAAGCGTCGGGGGGGGAAAAAGAGTGGATTTATGACTATTTAGTTCTAAATATTATATATATATTTATAAACGCATCCTTACATAATTTTATTTTCATAAATTTCATAAAAAAGCTCCCCTTTCATATCTTTAATCTTGGTAAAAAAAAACGCGCGAATGTTTAAATTTATCACAAAAACGGCGACGTCATAGTACATTACGTAGTTCATAACATCATTTCAATCGGCCGATGAATCGGCCCTTTAGCACTGAAAGGAGTATGACTTTGGGCCGATTATCGGCCCTGTGGCACATAACTCGTTAAAGCTGCAGTTATTTGGTTTTAAATAGATGTGTAAAAACGGTGAATATGTGTTCCCCTTTGACATAACATCAGGAAATTTCAAATAGCCTTTAATCTAACTTTTCAGATGATTTTTTTTCAAAGAAACATGTTTTCAGGCTAAGAATATTTTGCTTTTGATGTTATCTTCATATAGAAATATTATTATACATGTACTTCAAAAACGTAAAGACCTGAACATAATCTGCAGAAAACATGGAAAATTATGGCGAAAATGAGTACCCTACTCTATTCTTAGCCTATAAACCGTAATACTTTTTGAACCATTTGATTGACTGATTCAATCTACAAAATTCTTTCTTATCATTGCTTATGCAGGTAAAAATGATTATTAGTTTAACCATATTGTTTTAACCTATTATGTATAATATTAAATCAAACAGACCTAGGAAAATCCAATTGCGCAAGTTTGCTATCTATTTATATCAATCATGTTTATGTTTACAGGAGGTTATGTAGATATGTTTGAGGGTCCACTCAATAGTTAATTAGATGGCGTCTAGACTAAAATACACACAAAAGGAAGCAACATATTATCCAGCTCATGACCTGTAAACTGTTTATTTAAGACTTTTAAAAATAGATTGAATAAATGTTTCATATTGTCATGACTGTTATAAATCAAATATGCGAATTTGAGCTAAATGGGTGAACACAAATTTGACAGCTAGTGCCCTTTTAAAACTGATAAAAACATGTTATCACTTGAAATTAACTCCTCTTAATTAAAAGGAATAGTCATTACTTTGAGGGTTTTTCTTAACCTGATAAATAAGGAGAACATGCACCACCATTAGGCCAAGTAAAATAACTATAATCATGATAATAATTGGTATATACATTTTCTAATCCTTGCCCATTCCAATTTCCAGAAATTGTTAACTAAAAAAAAAATGATTTAAAGATTTTGTTCATGTCAGTAATACCTAGTATCCTCAGTAACCAGTAACACTGATAATTTTGTATCATAGAAAACATCCTGTTACAAAATTAACATTGTTTTCATATTTATACCCCACGCAACGAAGTTGCGGAGGGTATAATGTTTTTGACCCGTCCGTCCGTCAGTCCGTCCGTCCGTCAGTCCGTCAGTCCTGTTTCTTGTCATCGCAACTCCTCTCAAACCACACAACAGAATTTCACGAAACCTTTTCAGATAATAAGGACATACTATGTAGTTGTGCATATCGACGGGAAATTGCGATTCAATTTTTTTTCTAGGAGTTACGCCCCTTTGAACTTATTTACTTTAATGTACTACTGCAACAGTTTGTCATCGCAACTCCTCTCAAACCACACAACAGAATTTCACGAAACCTTTTCAGATAATAAGGACATACTATGTAGTTGTGCATATCGACGGGAAATTGCGATTCAATTTTTTTTCTAGGAGTTACGCCCCTTTGAACTTATTTACTTTAATGTACTACTGCAACAGTTTGTCATCGCAACTCCTCTCAAACCACACAACAGAATTTCACGAAACCTTTTCAGATAATAAGGACATACTATGTAGTTGAGCATATCGACGGGAAATTGCGATTCAATTTTTTTTCTAGGAGTTACGCCCCTTTGAACTTATTTACTTTAATGTACTACTGCAAGAGTTTGTCATCGCAACTCCTCTCAAACCACACAACAGAATTTCACGAAACTTTGTAGATAATAAGGACATACTATGTAGATGTGCATATCAACAGGAAATTACGGTTCAATTTTTTTTCTAGGAGTTAAGCCCCTTTGAACTTATTTGCTTCAATGTACATTTGTACTTCTGCAACAGTTTGTCATCTCAACTCCTCTGAAAACACACAACAGAATTTCATGAAATTTTGTAGATAATAAGGACATACTATGTATATTGACAGGAAATTATTATTCAATATTTTTTCTTATACAATTTTTTTTTCTTATACTTATTTAATTTCTCCAATGACAATGTGGGGACGTGGGGTATGTGAGCGTGCTCACTAAGGTTCTTTAATTTCTTTGAGTATATATGATATAAATGTCTAATTATGAAACCCAAATTATTTTGTTGAAATATTCTGCTGCTTTATGATGACTACCTATATACTTTTTGTGAACTAGTACACTTGTTTTAGTGGTCAGCTGTTAAAGCCCATCTCCGACTGCATGATTTTCTTGGTGTTTCTGAAGAACCAATGATGGCCTTGGGCTCTTTGGTCATGTTGGTTGAGTTGTTGTCTCTGACACTTTCCCCATTACCATTCTCAATTTTATTATTACCTTGTGAGTATAAGAGAGTACAACAAAGCATGATACGATGGGCCTCAAGTATTTGGGTTTATATGAGAAAATAGTGTCAAAGGCAATGAAAGAACACAGATTAGGTTAAGGTGCAAATTTGTGCACTTATATCAGAAAACTGGATTTTTTTTATTTTGTGTTTAGTGATTTGGTGTCAGAAAATTTAGAACAATCTCCCCCACGAACAATATAGGTATATATAGGTATGAGAAAACCCATGGTATCTTCAACAATGAGAAAAAAACACATACTGTATTGTCGGCTATACATTTTTTAACTATTAAGTGTCCCGACATGAAAAATATTCATTGATATATTTGTTTTCTTCAGCACGTTGACGATGAGATGCCTTCAGGTTCTCAGATGTCAGCTTCTCAATCCATGACACAATCAATGACCCAGGCAGAAAAAGCTGCCCAGAACATGGATCCTGCAGAGCAAGAGAAAAGATTAAATGACCTGGTACAGTACCTGCTGATCATGGATCAAAAGAAAATTCCAATAAAGAAAATAGGTAATCATAACATGCTACACCCACTTTATAGTATAGCATTACAATCCTTTGTCTGGTAGCTGTTCACGTGATAACCAGCTTGGCAGTGATGAGTTGTATTGTGTGATAAATTCTGGGATCTGTCAGAAACGTACTTCCTGTTCATGCTGTTTGCTGATTCTCTTAAAAACATTTAGCTTTTTTGTCACATTTTCAGACATACTGAAAGGAATGACTTAATGGTTTGTTATTATAACAGTAGCTTGATAAAAATGAGGTATAAAAAAGAGGCGAATGGATATTTAAAGTCATAATTCAAAAATAACTAAACAATACCATGGCAAAAAAATGAAAAACACAACTGTACAAAAATCAACATAGAAATCAAAGACTTGAGTACATGAACCTTATCAAAACAGCTGATGTCAGGTGCTCAGAAAGGTAAAAGATTTGCATTGTAATTTGTTTTAATGTATTAGTGTTTCTGCTGATTTGTCAGACATATTCTTCCTCTGATTCTATAGTTATGCATGTTAAGAGAGAGGTATACAAAGCATGAAAACACATGCATTTTTATTTTGTTTAATGTTTATAATAGTTATTCCTGTTTCACATCTAGTTAAATACATACATACAAGTATTTTGTTTCATTACCATAATTTTGTTTTGATACAGATATCAATAAGCAGGTTCTGAAAGAATTCAGCAAAACATTCCCATATATGATTAAAAAGGCTGGAGAAAAGCTGCTTAAAGTAAGTACCATTCACTGCTGCTATTAGTAATTTACTTCACAGAGGCGGTTTGAAGGGGGGGCCAGGGCCCCCCCTTTTTGGGAAAAAATTTGGTTGCTTATATAGGGAATCACTGAAGCTTGATTAGAGCGGGCCCCCACTTATGAAAATTTCTGGATCCGCCACTGCTTCACTTGTCAGGCATTGAAGAAAAGGGAACATGTCTATTATTATGCTGCATTTGTTTGTTTAACAACAAAAATGGGTTACTTAACTAACATAGTCCATGTAGTCGTTTATGTCAAAAGTTCAGATTCCAGATTAATATAGAAAGAAGAAGATATGATATGATTGCAATTGAGATAAGCCACCAAAAATCAAAGATATAAAGTACTACAAGGCATGGTACGAAGCAATAACCGGAATACTCCATAGCCCTTAGACAGACAAAATATGGGTATAGGTGGGAGATATTGTAATTTTAATGCTGATCTTTTATAATCTTCTTATTTAATCATATTATATGTATAATCAATATTGTCATATTGTCATATTGAAATCTTTGAAGTCAGAATGTTGTGCCCTCAAATAATGTTATATGCTGTTATGACATGTGATTGTCCTTATAGTTCTTGTCTTAGTATTTGAATTGCTTATATATGTCTTATCTGAAGCATGCCTCCTTGGGCAGGATTTTCTCACTTCAGTAAAAACCCATTGATGGCCTTGTGCTGTTTAATGCTCTTTGGTCAAGTTGTTGTCTCTTTGACACATTCCCCCTTTCCATTCTCTATTCTATATGTATCTTTGTATTTCAAAAATCTACATTCAGTTTTCTAAATTACTGTTTGACTTGGGTCTTATATCCTAATCTATTGTCTGTTTCATGAACATTGGCGGTAGTTTTACAAGTGAGATATTTATACATGTCTATTCTTGTTTATATGCTAACTCTTATTTTTAGGTATTTGGTATAGAACTGATTCAGTTGGAGGACAAGCTGAAGGGAACCTATATGTTAGTTAATAGAATAGATACAGATGTAGACGAGTTAGAAGAAGCAGGACATGGACATATCTTAACACCGATGAAATGGTTTGTTTTACATGTTTACACTTGCTTTAGTATACTTGGACCTGTTAATTCAAAAGTGTATTGTTGCTATTCACAATTGATGAAAATAAGATCCTTTTCCAAATTTTCCAGTATGTGATTCCAGATTTATTGAGCTTAAACCATCATTTTTATAATAACAATTACATATAGCAGGATACAAATTTTATGGCTCTTTTGTTCATGTTATTTCTGATGGTTTTTTTACAGGCCAGAAGAAGATAATTCAAAGACAGGATTACTACTAGTGGTGTTGAGTTTGGTTTTTATGAATGGTGAAGTGATGCAAGACAGTAAGTTATGTTCATATGTACATACTCAAATCCAAGTGCTGTAAATACAATATATGATGAAGCAGGGTTCTCACTAAGGCGAGTCCATGAGTCCTGGACTCATCAAAATCTGTCTGGACTCACCATTTTCAAAACTGGTGAGTCCACAGATACATCAAGATTGAAATATTTTGTATAAACTGAACACAGGTAAACACAAATATCATCATTTTATAGCAAAAGTTTAAAAGTGATCTGAATTTAATGTCATTTCATTGCTCTGTTAGGAAATGGAGACTAAAATGTTACATTATATTGCAATAAAATATTTTCTTCTTGCTGTTGGACTCAACATGGCCAAAAATGACAAGTGTCTGGACTCGCCTTCAAAAATCCTTAGCGAGAACCCTGATGAAGAACTTGTAGCAATAACCCTAAATTAATTAAATAGAATTTGTTTTCAGTCAGCCAACCAAAAGTCATCATACCATTTTTAACAGTAGATGGGTGTCCACATAGTATGTCAAAATAGAAATGACCTAGAAAAATCCAATTGCACGTGGACGCTATCTTTATTTATATTTACTTGGATTTCTGGTTATATGACCATCTGCAGTCTTCGGAGTTCATTTTGATGGTTAATTAAATGATGTTAAGCCAAAAATACACATGAAATTTTGATACATATTACCGAGTCCATGCATTGTCATGATTGTTAATTGTTTATATTAGACTTTTTGTAATTCCATTATAATTATTTATATGTTATAAATCCATTATGTGAATTTGTGTCAAATCTGTGAACATGAATTTGACAGCTAATGCTCCTTTAAACTGTCTGAAACTTATTTGTTGAAAATGAATGATGAGAAAGAAACAGTATTCACTAGAGAGTTGTTAGAAAGATTCATTGATTATGGAATGAAGAGGATAATTACATCATTACCTTAACAGGTTGCCACTATTTGGTTTCTCCTTAGGGCCAAATAGTCCAAACTTGAAGTGAGTTGTTCTTTTAAAAATTGGTTCATTGGATCACTACAGCTTGTATCTTTCATGTTATTTTTTTCTTCATTTAAGCTCATTTATGGCACACCCTCAGGAAGCTAGGAATTGATCAAGAGTAAGTATAGTTATAAATAAAATTATTAAAATTCTTTTTCAGTTCAAAGAAGTAGCTTTTTAATCTTACTTGGCCAAAGAACAGTTGAAACAGGGAATCAGATTATTTTTTTTTACAATCTTTCTATGCAGAAAAATAGCAATGGTGACAGCTGTTACATAGAATAATACAGTTTTTGCTTCATAAGTAGATGCAGTCTATCCCTTAAAATCAGTTGATCAGTTATGTTACATTTTAAGAATATCAGACATTGAAAATGTTAAGAATTCTGAACTCCATTAGAGTTATCTCCCATTGACCAGTTTGAAGGCAGATAAATTTGAACAATAGGGATTACAAAGTTTGTGTCATTTGTTTGTTTATAACTACAATCTGACTGTATGTACATATATGCTGCATGTGAGAACCAGAAAATTGATTGCACTTGACCTTAAACTGACACAAACCAGTCCTAGCCCTAATGGTGGCAGATAGAGTCTTGTAAAGTATATGTTTCAATTTTTTTTTCAGCATGCCACATGAGGTATTTGGGGACACAAAGAAATTGTTGACACAAGAGTTTGTGAGGCAGGGTTATATTGAGTACATCAGACAGCCTAACACAGATCCAGCAGTTTATGACTTTAGATGGGGACAGAGAGCTAGACATGAAATATCGAAAAGAACATGTTTAAATTTTGTATGCCAGGTATGAGTTTAGATAGTTGTTATGTTGAATGTGTATGTCCTTTTTATCACAAGGCAATATATCTCATGATCATTTGATTGCTTGGTTTTTCGGGGGTCAGAAATCTAAATCTGTGTCATCTCTCAATACTTTAAGGTAAGGCAGGTTTTTGGGGGGTCAGAAATCGAAATCTGTGTCATCTCTCAATACTTTAAGGTAAGGCAGGTTTTTGGGGGTCAGAAATCTAAATCTGTGTCATCTCTCAATACTTTAAGGTAAGGCAGGTTTTTGGGGGGTCAGAAATCTAAATCTGTGTCATCTCTCAATACTTTAAGGTAAGGCAGGTTTTTGGGGGGTCAGAAATCTAAATCTGTGTCATCTCTCAATACTTTAAGGTAAGGCAGGTTTTTGGGGGGGTCGGAAATCTAAATCTGTGTCATCTCTCAATACTTTAAGGTAAGGCAGGTTTTTGGGGGGTCAGAAATCTAAATCTGTGTCATCTCTCAAGGTAAGGCAGGTTTTTGGAGGGTCAGAAATCTAAATCTGTGTCATCTCTCAATACTTTAAGGTAAGACAGGTTTTTGGGGGGTCAGAAATCTAAATCTGTGTCATCTCTCAATACTTTAAGGTAAGGCAGGTTTTTGAATAAAAGTTATTAACACCATTTAAATCATCAACTACCAACTGTTCACATTTATTTGCCCTTAAGAATATGTAACCCCAATTATAAAGAAATACACTTGCATACAGTTCCTTTTTAAAAAAATTATAAGAAAATTACTCTCTCTCCTTAGAGGTTAAAAGGTAAGGAAGGATGTACTATACATGTCATTTCATACTGCCTTCAACAATGAGCAAACCCCATACCCTATAAAAAGCTACTAAAGACCCTAGCAAGAGCAAATATGAAACAATTCCAAAGAAAAGAACCAATAGCCAAATTTATACTTTTACCTGAACGATATTTTAACAACTATGAAAATATTGCAATAAAAAACCTAGAACTTGAAACTTTTTTGCATTTTTAAAAATAATAATTTCTGCTGGTAGTAAGTCAAATATATGTCTTAATGGTTTATGTATAGTTTGAGTAACTTGTAAATGTATGTATTAAAATGCACTCCAGCTACCTCCACCAAAACAACTGACCACCAGGAAATAATGAATAGTACTGAAAGTGGTGTAAAACACCAATCACTGTATATTAAAGTAAATAGCAAAGTAACATTAAGTATTATTCATATTTTTATTTCAGTTGTATGATGACAGAGACCCAGAACAATGGACCTCTCAGTATGCTGCTGTGCTAGAAGATGAAGGAGTTCAGAATGGAGTTCAGACATGATAACTCAAAGTTCAGTAGGTCAAGAGAGAAACTCTGTGATGAAGATTTGTGCCAAAACGGTCATTCAGGCCAAAAAATGTTCAGAAGGTTATCTGGTTTCATGAGGAGGAGAATAAAAGAAACAGAGGATTTTGATGAAGTTGTAATGACAGTTATTGCTCCATATGTTCATGGAGGACGTTATACTTTTTAAACATGTTTTATGTTCATGGAGGACGTTATACTTTTTAAACATGTTTTATGTTCATAATAAAGAAGTGATTTTTACCTGTATGTTATGCTTTTATGAAAGAAATGGCATTTTTTAGAAAATTATTCATAGACAAACATGTTTAATACATATGAAACACTGAAAAAACTTTTACAGTGTTACATGACATGTGAAAAATGTTAGAAATTTTCAAAGAAAATTACACAGAAGGAATACAATTTGAAAATATCTTCTTTTACAAGGATTGTTAGTGTATATATAAATCACTATGTCTGTCTGTCCCTCCTGCTTCACATCAGGTCCATTACTTATGTACTGTTAAAATAAGGTTGAGCAAACCTGATATGCAGCTGCACCATGGGCCAAATAAACATGCAACTAACACATAACAAATGGTTAAATAGAAATGAACATTTAGAATGCACCTATACACATGTGTAAATAGAAACAAACATGCAACAAACATCATTCAAATGTGAAAATTGTAGAAATAAACATTCAACAACCACACATACAAATGTGTAAATAGAAATGAACACACAACAAACACTTATGAAAATGTGTAAAAAAAAAATCAAAAAAACGTGGGTATACTTTAATGTGTAGAGCATATAGAAAGTCATTTATTTTATGCTGGGGCCTTCAGATTTTTAAGACAAGATTGATTAAACTATGATCAATGAATAATTTGAATATTCATTTTATCATCTGGCCCTGATGAGCTTTACACCTCTTTTGATGAATGGTATCATCCGTCATATTTCATCTGGTGTAAACTTTAAGAAAAAACTTCTTTGACAAAAAATTCGAGCTCATTTAAACCAAACTTTACACAATTAATTCTAAGGATGTCTAGGCTATAATTTGTTGTGAATTATATTACAGTCCATCAACCAACATGGCTGAAATTGAATTGGGATAACATTTGGTAGATTACTCAAATTGTAAAGACCATGAGACAACCAGAATGTTCATAATTTAAAGATCATATCTTCCTACTTTCTATTTATGTCAAGACTAATTATAGAGGCTATTGCCTTTGAATGGCTATTGTTTACAAAGGTTAGTGTTGTTTATATTCAATAAACAGCAAAAATGATCGGCAATACATAATCTATTGAAAAAGTCTTTAAGTTTTAACCTTTAACCCCCTTCTTGTAGGTGTTATTGCCCTCTAAAGATTATTTTTGTCACAGTTTTGCATATTTATGGTGGGCCAATGAGAGTAGAGGGGCATTTTGGTTTCTTGTGTTAGTCTGTCCTTTTGGTTTAAGAGCATATGATACAGTTATAGAGGAGGTAAAGAAGTTGCTAACGTAAAATGTTATTTTCGTGACATCAGGAAAACATGCATTTTTTCAACTGATTTAACTTGAAAAAAGTGTTCATGGAGCCCTCTATTTTAAAATGACATTTGTTGGTTCAGGGGGGTGTTAGAACCAGCCCCCCCCCCCCCCCCCCGTTTTTTTTGGACGATCAATGCATTTGAAACAGGATATGTGGTTGGAATCCACCCCACCCCCTTTATCCTGGGTTGGGAACCCCCCCCCCCCCCCTTTAAAATGGCTGGATCCGTCCCTGAGGTTTGATTATGTATGAAGATTATTTGTACCATTTTTTTTATGAAAAAGTAAACAATGGAATTGTTTAAAATATGATACATATCCAGAAAAAAAAAATGATAAAAAAAAAGGGTAATTTTTGGTAGATGTCTAAAATGTTGATTCCATTTAAATTACTAGTATCTCATTAAGTAGGTCAAGATGGTATATTGTTTATAACATAATTGAATTGACAAGGTGAAAAATAGCTTGTATGCAAATTTTCTTTAAAAAAAATCAGCATTGGATCAAAACTGTATCGTATGCTCATAAGGTATTTTTTATACGATCGCAAAAACATTTGCAGTCGTATATTGGTATCATGTCATCTTCGTCAGTGTCCTTTGAAGACATTTTGTTTCGGGACAATAACTTTACTTAAGTGTATTGATCTCTTTGAAATTTAACCAAACGGTTCAATACCACAAATGGAAGGTTGGGATTATTTTTGTGGTGATAGTCCCAAAAGTTAAGTAATAAGGGGCCAAAACAAGCATTTTTCTAGTTTCAGAAATAAAATTTTAAAAAATGGGGGGGGGTCAATTTTTTAACCTCTAGATTTAAGAAATTGTCAATTTTCCAAAGACAGAAATTGGGGGTCACAATTTATTTTGCGAATTCTTTATATAGTCTGAAAACAGATTTACTAAGTATTGTGCAACAGTATCTGTAAAGCATCGAGACAAATCATAAAATCATGTGCTCTCCTGTAAAAAATATGTCAGGAAATTTATTGAATTTAAAGATAATAGGTATATTGGAAATTTAGAATATATCCAAATTCAAATAAGGTTTAGCAATTTTCTGATTTTAACACAAATTTTAGTTACCGGTAAGTGTATTTAAAAACTAGATGCTCCTCTGCAGGGTGCAGCTTTATGCAACCGCAGAGTTCGAACCCTGAACAGTTGGGGCAAGTATGGACACAACATTCAAGCTTGATACAGCTCTGAATTTGGATTGTGATTAAATAGTTGACACAACATAGGTTTCTGACACAGAATGAATGTGGTCTAAGAAATTAAACTTAAAAACTTAAAAATTTTAAATTGGACATTTACCTATTATGGTCCAATATCCAAAATCTAAATACATGGTTAGATTCAGCATATCAAAGAGCCCCAAGAATTCAATTTTTAATGAAATCAAATAAAGTTCAATTTTGGACCCTTTAGACCTCAATGTGGACCAATTTGATAATCGGGCCCTAATATCAAAAATCTCAATACATGGTTAGATTCAGCATTTATCAAAGAACCCCAAGGATTCAATTTTTGTTGATATCAAACAAAGTTTAATTTTGGACCAACTTGGAACTGTGCCTATAATCAAAAATCTAAATACATGTTTAGATTCAGCATATCAAAGAACCCCAAGGGTTCAATTTTTGTTGATATCAAACAAAGTTTAATTTTGGACCACGATTTAGATCAACTTGAAAACTGGCCCCATAAGCAAAAATCTTAATACATGTTTAGATTCAGCATATCAAAGAACCCCAGGATTCATTTTTTGTTGAAATCAAACACAGTTTATTTGGGACCCCGATTTGGACCAACTTGAAAACTTGGCCCTTAATAAAAAAAATCTAAGTACATGTTTAGATTCAGCATATCAAAGAACCCCAATAATTCAATTTTTGTTGAAATCAAACAAAGTTTAATTTTGGACCCCGATTTGGACCAACTTGAAAACTGGGCCCATAATCAAAAAATATAAGTACATGTTTAGATTCAGTATATCAAAGAACCCCAAGAATTCAATTTTTGTTAAAATCAAACTAAGTTTAATTTTGGACCCTTTGGACCTTAATGTAGACCAATTCGAAAACGGGACCAAAAATTAAGAATCTACATACACAGTTAGTGGACCCCAATTATTCAATTTTTGATGAAATCAAACAAAGTTTAATTTTGGACCCTATGGGCCTCTAATTCCTAAACAGTTATCTGGGACCAAAACTCCCAAAATCAATCTCAACTTGCCTTTTGTGTTCATAAACCTAGTGTTTAAATTTCATAGATTTCTATAAACTTATACTAAAGTTATTGTGCGAAAACCAAGAAAAATACTTATTTGGGCCCTTTTTGGCATCTGATTCCTAAAATGTTGGGACCAAAACTCCCAAAATCAATTCCAACCTTACTTTTGTGGTCATAAACCTTGTGTTTAAATTTCATAGATGTCTATTTACTTAAACTAAAGTTATAGAGCGAAAACCAATGTGTCTTCGGACGACGACGACGACGACGACGACGACGCCATGTCATACCAATATACGACCGCAAAATTTTTTTACGGTCGTATAAAAAAACGAACCCAAGAGTTGCTTGAAAAACCCACACCATGGCAAGAAATGCCTCAAATCATATATCTACATACCTCACTTGCTTTATTTTGAACATTGATTGATTGAATATTATATTCGATTTGTAAGTCCATTCTTGACCCTTCGGTGATTTGGCATCAAAATAAAGACAACTAAAGCAATGTTTCTTTTTTAAAATAATCTATGTACATGAACATCCACTCAATATCAAGGACGTATAACTAACATACGTCCTTGTCAATATATAATGGCAAGTTCGGGATGATGATCGTAAAGGGCTAACGACCTTTTCCCTGAACCTTCGTAGTGCCCCTAATGCCTGTTTACTCACATTAATTATGATATTTATCTTTTAAGCCCCAGTCCCACTAGACCACGATCGCACCACGCTCACCGCGATCTAAAATAAATTTAGATCGTGGTGAGGTCGCGGTATGAGCGGCATGAAAATGTAAATTTTCGTTGCTTTCACGATGCTACTACGTCCTCTCTACGCTTCTACAAAGATCCCGCTACGATTATACCACGTTCTCACCGCGCTTATTCTGCGACCTCACTACGCTTATCAAGATCTTTCTACGCTCTTCACGTTCTCACTACGACCATACCACGAGTTATCAGATTCCAACACGATCTTACTGCGATTATTACACGTTCTTACCACGATTATACTACGTTCATAGCGCGATCTTACTACGTTCTCAGCAATAACGTCAACATCGTGTTCCATATCAATACAGTTCAATTCCTTCTATTTCTAAATCGTAGATTTCTCGGAAACAATACAGTCATGCCACCAAAATCTACCAGAACACGTGGGCATGGTGGTAGGAGTTGATGTTGAGGCAGAGGGAGCAAAGTAACGAATCCTGATCAAGCAGAGATGTCGGACCGACCAATCCAACCTAAATTACAACCGATTGCTGGTCCATGAAGCTCAATGACGATATTTTAGTGAACGATAACAGATATGACATAGATGTATCAATAGATATAGGAAGATGTGGTATGAGTTCCAATGAGACAACTCTCCATCCAAGTAACAATTTATAAAAGTAAACCATTATAGGCCATGGTACGGCCTTCAACACGGAGCCTTGGCTCACATCAATTAGCACGTTATAAAGGACCCAAAATATTACTAGTGTTAAACCATTTAAACGGGAAAACCAACGGTCTAATCTATATAAAAACGAGAAGCATGGTCGAGCCGTTAGAGCAAATGGATAATTACATTTAAACAAACAAAATCTAGGGAGCATTTTTTATATATTTTATGTGAAAATGACAATGAGAATGATGGTCGTAGTGTGAACGTAGTCAGGTCGTAAGAAGAGCGTGATGAGGACGGCAAGGGCGTGCTAGAATCGTACTATGGTCGTGAACAGCGTGATATAGTCGTAGTGGAAGCGTAGTTGCGTCGCAGTGAGAACGTGATGGTCGTAGTGAGGTCGTGATAACGTCGCTGTGCGATCGTAGCGCAGTCTCTCCGAATAGAATCACGCTTTCGCTACGCTCTCGCTACGATTGTACAGCGACCTTTGCGATCTTACTACGATCTTAGTGCGCTCTCACTACGCTTCTACTACGACCTGATTTCGCCACGACCGCACCACGATTGTTTTGAACATGTTCAAAGTTGGCCACGCTCTTCACGATCTTGAAGACCTCACCACGACCGTGATACGACCTTACTGCGATCTACACGATCGCACTACGATCATCAAAATTTGCACTTTTTTCACAGATCGTAGTGCGATCGTGGCCTAGTGGGACTAGGGTATTAGTGATTATTATAACCAAATTCAGTCATCTGTATATAATTAATTGTTTCCTTATGTTTTAAGGTGTACATAGTTGCTAAAACTATACCCTTTGGGTAGTGCTCCACAATTAATGGAGGAATATACAAGAAACTGAACTGAACTCACATTGCAGATACTTTTCTAAACTTTGCATATGTTGAAAGAGATATTAAATAAATGTATTTCAACAAGATTCTATGTTTACAGCTCTTTTCGTAATGCTAGCCGAGACAAACTTTTTAAGGTTTATTTGTCTGGCTTGCTTGCTTTGTTTGTATCAATGTTTCCTCAAGCATTGTTATTAAGATTGATATCTGAAAATGATATAAATGAAATGCTTCGCTGAGCGCAACATGATACGACCACAGAGGTTGGACCCTGAACAGTTGGGATACCAGCTTGATACTGTCTGAATTTGGATTGTGATAGAAATTTTGACATAATATAGGTTTCTGAAACAATATAAATGTGGTCAAAGTTCTTACAAATCTATTGTGCAATACAGTGCAATAAAATATTTCTTCTTGAAATTTTTCAAAAAATATATAATTATCTTTAAAAAAAGAAACCTATAATTATCGTTGGAAAGACTTTCCTTTGTAGTATTGAACATTGTAGTACCATTTCAGAGAGATTCATACAGTTAAACACAAGTTATTGTCTGGAAACTAGAAAAATGCTTGTTTTTGGCCTTTTTTGGCTCCCTATTCCTACATAAATGGGCAATTAACCCTTTTCTCAATCCCAGCCTTCCAATTGTTATATGAAACCTTGTGGTACAATGTCAGAGAGATCTGTACACTAACACACAAGTTATTTTCTGGAAACTAGAAAAAATATTGTTTTTGGCCCCTTTTAGGCCCTTAATTCCTAACCTGTTGGCCCAATAACCCCAAAAATGAATCTCAACCTTCTACTTGTGGTATTAAATATTGTGGTACAATTTCAGAGCAATGGAAATAATAATACACAAGTTATCCTGGAACTAGAAAAAATGCTTGTTTTGGTCCCTTTTTGGCCCCTAATTCCTGAACGATTGGAACCATCATCACAAAATCAATCCCAACCTTCATTTTGTGGTATTAAACCGTCTTAATAAATTTCATAGATCTCCATTCACTAAATTGTCCGGAAAGCAATGTGTCTTCCGATGACGACACAGACAGACGACGACGACGACATGGTACCATTTATACGATCCCAAAAAAATTTGTGAGGTCGTATAAAAAGCGGATTTAAACTTATTCAAATTTGATTGGATATTATAAAATAATAAAATTTACATATACACAGTTTTAACTCCATCTACTTATATTGTTTGCAGATGTCAAGAGCTGTAAGAGATATTCATCGTTTCCTGAATATTTACCTACATGTAGTGAATATATTCATATCATTAAAATCGTTATTTATTGCTAGAGCTAGGTCATATGAATTGAAATAAACACCCGTTTTACCTTCTGAGAATTGAATAAAAAAATATTCTGTTTCGAGAACTTTCAACTTGGTAAGAAAATAGTATGCTTTTTTATTGCAGTTGAAAAACAAAAATGTGTTCATATCTATCTGCTGAAATTATTCATATCAATAACCTCAATCCATATCACACCATTCCACCCCACCCCGACCCCAATACTCCCTTAAGGCCGAACCGAAAGGACGGTTAACTTTTACTGTATCAATTGTAATTGCTCTAGAAAAAGTCCAGATGCGCAAAATGTCTTATTAGCGATTCTCGATGCCAATATAATTATATCAAAGTGCAAAACCACATTCAAACGCCGAGGAACTGATAAAACCATTACGGACCAAATATAAAACCAAACATGAACGAGTAATCAGAGCTATGAATGCATTAGCTAGGGAGATGCATTCATCAATTTACAATTTTACAAAATGTTATGGCAGCATATTTAAATAAAAAATATCCATAGCTTCATGCCAGGACGAGAGTACTTGCTACTGGGCTGGTGATACCCTTGGACAAGTACATCAGCAGAGGTATCACTACAACTGAGGTGATACCTCTGCTGATAGCTCTAGCAATAAATAACGATTTTAATGATATGAATATATATCATTAACGGTATCAATGTTAATTCTACAAGTGCAAATTTCGACAATTAATATCTTTTCAGTGATGCTCAAGGCTAACATATTTGAATGTCTAAAATAAGTTCGAAATTGCATGTGTGAACGGTTGACATCTTTAGTTCCAACTTTGGATTAATGGAATCCAAAATGTTCATGTAACACGAGTATAAGAAAAGCATGTGATTTCAATGGACACGATCGATTCCATATTATTGTTTTGTGCATTCTAAGACAAGAATGCTTGTACAATACAAACTTATTTGAACTAATAACGAAACTTCATAAACATGTTTTGGTTCTATGCAATTTACAAACAAACATACAATCCATACACAAATTTAAAAATGTCTAAGATTTAAAACTTGTCTGGGGAATCTATTTTTTATTGGAAATTTTATGGTTAACTTCCTTTAAAGAAACTCAGTACAAAAGGAAAAGTTAATGCTAATGCTCCATAAAGAAATGTCACAGTAGCTAACGAATTCAATTTTATCTTCCATTCTAAATTACGTTCCGTTTGAGACAATAACTCCTCCATTTGTGGTCCGACATATATGACGCTAGAAGTTGATAACGAGGCTTCTTTCAGTCCCAGTAATTCCTTCACACCAGCAATCTCTTTTGTTAATTTAACGTCTTGATTTTTCAATAATTCCACAATATCATTAATTTGTGTAGAGGAATACTTCCCAATTGGTTTTGAACTCGGATTATTTTCACCAATGGCAGTCCGAATGTCGCCTAAAAAGTCTTCATATTTACTATTTTGTGATTTGACAGCGTCACATAGTTGCATTGCTATTTTTCTATAGTCTTCTGTCGTCCCAGCAGACGTTTGAACAATTCCGCGCAATTCTTTCATTCGTAAATAGTTATTTATAGTAGTTCCTGTTATTCCTATTGCAGCACCAATAATTGATCCGATTATTGACCAGTATTTTGTCCTTTCACCTTGCGCGCGCTCCTTCTCGTGACTGTCTCTCAAAGCAGAAGACAGAATGGCAAAATTTGCTCGGACTTGTTCCTCCAAGAGTCGTACTTCTTCTGCTATTTCATTTTCTTCTTTGATTATTGCATTTTCTTTGGTGACTAGCTCTAAGTAGCGGTCAGTGCCACGGTTTGTTTTTTCCAACTCAACTGCTACATTTTTCAGTTTAGAATTTATCACAGTCAAATCTTTATTTGTATTTCTTCTCTTCTCTTGAACTTCCTCAAACTTTGACTCAGCCTAAATAGATATATTAAAAACTATGTAAAACACGTTTATGGTCAAAGTTAGTAAATGGGCTATGTTACAGATATTGGTAAAAAAAAATGACTACAGCCTAAGGTTGTTGAACTATAAATGAAAATCGGAGAGAAAAATAATATAAATATCACAGAATATAATATTCTTTCAAAATAAGTGCACATTTGTATTATTTAGAAACCAAACAAAATCGTCCGAAAACGTTCTAAAATTTGTAAAAAAAATATCAAGTTTCTATAATTACAAATCATTTGATTTAAACATATATACTATTGATAAATTTCCGTTTTAATAACTTAAAACAATTATTTTATCAGCCTGTTTATGGATGGGCATCATGCACTTATAAATGAACTATTTATGAGGGGGGGATAGGAGGGGTCCTGCTCCCGAAATCCCGGGTCTAAAAACACGAAATCCCGAAATCCCGGGCTTAAAAATACGAAATCCCGAGGTCCCGAAATCCGAAAAAAGAATTCCCGGATCCCGAAAGGGTCAATCCCGAAATCCCAAGCTTAAAAACACCCGATCCCGGAGTCCCGATAAAGGTCCTATCCCCCCTCATTTATATTTTAATATTGTTTCCAGGAACAGTATATCAATATATATGTTCCTAATTGTATTGATAATAGCAAGAACGCTTTTTATAATTAATTGAATTAATATTTTAAGAATATTAAAAAGGAAAATTGCCAAAAAGTGTATTGATCCGTTGCTATCCTTACACAAAATGTCATATGATCATTGCTAACGATTTCGAAAATTTAAGAGCAAATGATTTATAATTTAACATAGTTAAAATACCTGCCGATATCCGAGAGAAAAAATGCATTTTTTTCGCAGTGATAACATACACGTTTGATCACGTAAACTCTGGTCTGAGAAGCAAATAAGTTGCCTAAATTCACGTCATATGGAGTCTGTGGCATAGCTGTCTCATTGGCAGCATACCATGGCTCCTTATTTTAGAATTCATTCGACAAATTATATATTAAACAGACCTACAAAGACCTATGATTAAGAAAAATCACGTTAAACATTTTTATTAGTGGTTCTCTTAACCGCCCACCACCCCAATTCTAGTGGAATACCCCCTATTTGGATCACTTGATGTACATAACTAAATTCAATATATATATTTTTAAAAGATAGATCTTCTAGTGGGCTTTGCAAAGAACCTATCTAAATATTAAAAGTTTTTGCAAATATAGTGTCCATAATAGCTTTCCCTCTTTGCTGTTTTCACAGTTGGAACATAAAATATAAAATCTTCCCTCCATCCAGATTTTTATATTTTTTTATCTAGTCGAAGTAAGGCGTCAAAGAAAAAAATATAATAGCCTTTCAAGACGTCATAATTATAATCTAGACTAGCACTTGACTCAGATTTTTTCCCCTATACCTTAATGCCAAGTTATATTAAGGGATATAGGAATTTTTTTATCAGAGACAAGTGCCTGTGAGTCTAAAAAGTACTTCTAAAACATCTTTTATATCTTCATTAAATATTTCGACATATTTTTGTTAAAACCGGTAAAGGGAGATAACAACACTTACTTGTAAGACTTGTGCTTGTGCTTCTCGAACTTCTGTAAGCCCCACAAAATCTTCATACTTCTTAATCCATGAATCTAACAATCCTTTGGTGGAGGGTCCGATATAACCGTCTAAAGGCTTCTGAGAAAAAGTCTTTTTAGTACAGGAAAACGCAACAGGAAAACTGTTTTTAAAACGGAACTTTCCCAGTATGTTCATTGTTGTTGTTGTAAGGGAGATAACTTAATCTAGTAATCTAGTCATGTCCCAGAAATAGATTTTTTTTCACATATTTTTATTATTTTTATTAAGCATATTTCTCATTATGATAAAATCTTTTCGCCATCTTTAATCTATTTTCATTTAAAAGTATTGTTTACAAATCATTGATCATATTGTAATGAGAAGGGAGGAATATATATATATATATATATCTTTGTAGATGAATATTACAGTATCTGTAGTCCCTCTGTATATATAATATCTTCTTCTTCTATATATATTACTCCGGGATTGGGTGTTTTTAAGCTCGGGATTTCGAGATTGATCCTTTCGGAATTTGCAGGAAAATCTAAAAAAAATGTGCCAATTACGACTAAGACATTCTATGTCTGGGGACGGTCCGGGAACAAACATTTCGTCCTTTGAATTTACAAATATAGTCCATGATGTGGACCGTGTATTACTAGCAAATGAAATATATAAACACCTTCCAAATAACTTTCTCTATATTTTATGCACGAAGTAGTACGGAAAGGTAATAGAAAACATGTAAAAAAACATTTCGGTCATAAATTTTCAAGGAAGAGTAGTGATTTAGTCCAGTTGAAAAAGGTAAAAAATAATAGCATGTATGAAGCTGTCAAAAAGAATTATAGACTCCCTTCACATAAAATTGTCCATCTTTAGAGTAATAACTTTAAGATTTGTTATAATATAAATTAAACCCCCCCCCCCCCCCCCCCCGCAAAGTAGTACACCACACTGTATAGGTATTATTGAGAAACAGTACGTTCGATTTCTTTAAATTGCACTTATTTTTCTAATAAAATGCATTACAAAATAACTGTATTTCCCGGGCGCCATAAAAAATCCTTACTGAAGTTATAAGTGTAAAAGCCGATAATGAACGCATGCATATATATTTCGGCTGGGCATTATTTCCAAATGTACCGTGATAATCTCGTAGCATTCAATCACTAAGTACGTCGTTTCTGCTAGAATACACGAATTGCTGTGTCTATATGATCCAAAGTTTTATCACACGTGAAAGAAGCATTACTGAAATGATAAATCACACTGTTATATATAATTGTTAATATTCATCAAAACATCTCATAATATTAAAATCATAAAAATTTTACTGTCATTATTCTTATTTGGTATTGAAGAGTAATTGCCCAAAAATTCTACATAAACAAACTCGTAAAATTTACACCATAAAGGTCATGATACGAAGTTGATATTTTTAAGTTTCTTTTTAGGACTTCGGTGATAAAAGTGTGTCCAGTTATTGTATTTACACTAAAAAACAACTCGCCCATTTTTTTTATTTCTTCTCTTGAAATTTGAGATACACGATAATGACACAATAAAAACTCAACCACGACATTGTAACTTTTATTTAAATTAAATATACTAAATGCCAACAATTGTTATTTTGACGTAGGTGTCCAGATTGAATGAGTTTTACTTTTAGTTTAATGTTGCTTTCGAAACAGTGGTCTGTATCACGCACTGATATAAACTTAATACTTTAATGTATAAACAGACGACCTTTTAACCCTGTTTGGTTTTGAAATTTTAATTTTCTTAAGGAGCTTTGTCATACACATTGTACTGATACTTATGGTCTTTACATAAGGGGTATTATATCACAGTTATTTACTTGAGAATTTAAATATCTAAACAATTACACTAAAAAGACAGTTTAAACTAATTAAATGCCCAAGCTTCCCTCTTCTTGGGAATGACAAAACAGATTGTTAAAAATGTATGTTGACCTAAAATGATACTTTTCAAAATGAGAATTATCATACAAGGAATTCTAATTTTGACTTCAGTTTTACTTTCGCCAGATACAACTGTTGCAACACAACTGCCGCTCACTGTAAGCCAAAACGGGTATAGTGGATTAACTGTGGCAATAAGCAACAACATTGTAGAAAATGTTGCACTAATTCAAAAGTTAAAGGTAAGTTTTTCTTTATCATGTTTATGCAAATGTAATTTTATTAAGCTATACCATTGAGAAACAGCACACACGTTTAATTTAAAGAGCAATTTCATAATCTGCTTCATTTATCTGTTTCAATTAAAGCGTTTTAGGCGCCCAAACGAATTGAAAAGGGGAGTTAGACTATATCTATATAACTAAATATGTAGCTATAAGATGATATGGTATGAGTGCCAATGAGACAACTCTCCATACATGTTTCTATCATGATCTATATTGTATCTTGCTTGTTTGCTTTCAATATTTGAAAAAAAGCCCTACCAATTTGAATCTGACCATGTAATATTTTACAGGGGCATGTCCGCTCAGATTTTTGTCAGTCACTGTTTATAAGTATAAATTGCCATTTGAAAAAGAAACAAAATGCCAGCACTCTAAATTAAGTCCACGAGACAGCAACTCAACGATAAAAATAACAGCATGACATCTAGATGCAGCATGAAGCAGTCTTCAACAATAGACACGCAACATATATACACAAACTAGTGTGGTATTACACATTTAAAAAACACTCGGACTGAGCTGTGTATCCAAATAGGGATAATATTAATGAATGATCCTATTTAACAGAAGAATTAAATGTTCACCAATTACCAGAACGAAAGAGAGCTGTGTCTATATATATAAGAGACATATTGAAATATCAGATTAAAAGCATCCGACTATGATATTTAGAGAGAGAGACTGTGTTCAATAATTATTTAAGCACTACTGTTTTTCTTCCAAGCATTTCTCTATTGACAGGGACAATCCTTGACAAGTTGCTGTAGGTTAGGATATTTATTTTCAACTTGTCTTCCTACCGATATTAAAGTTAAGTTATTTATTTTCGTCCATTTAGTTCATGAGGCCCAACAGTGTTGAGCATAGTTTAAAAGAGCACCTTATCAGAAATAATATGGTAAAATACAAAACATTTTAGAACAGTTCAATATTGATAATTTTTCCAGCTTTATGATCACCGCCCTGAAAGCCAGATAGTTTTATAAGGCCGTTAGTTTTCTCGTTTGAATTGTTTTACATTGTCTTATCGGGGCCTTTTATAGCTGACTATGCGGTATGGGCTTTGCTCATTGTTGAAGGCCGTACGGTGACCTATAGTTGTTAATGTCTGTGTCATTTTGGTCTTTTGTGGATAGTTGTCTCATTGGCAATCATACCACATCTTCTTTTTTATATTGTCTATTAGAAAAAAATAACTTAATCCTTTCCCTTTTCTATCAGTTTTGAGCACCTTAAAATTTGTTTTATTTGTTTAAATGATATTGTTACCGGTCAATACTTTATAAAATAGAGCATTAGACTACAGCTACATTATCACCGATATAGGCAACCTCTTTATTTCAAATATCTTTACTGAATGTAAATGTGTGTTTTAACATGTATGTGACCTACCTATTATCTGTTTTACCCTAGGACTGGTTAACCGCAGCATCAAGAGTACTATACAAAGCTTCTAAATATCAATTATATTATAAAGATGTCACCATTGTTTTACCGAAAACATGGTCAATGCAAAGCAGTTACAAAAAGATATCTGGTCTAAAGTTCAGCAGGGCGCACGTTAGAATTGACGAAGAAAATCCAGTTGTTGGAAAAGTGCCATATGTCTTTGGACAAACAGAATGTGGAAAACCAGGACAATATATGCATTTGACGACATATCTTTTATTCGCTGGAGAGTTTGCTGGCTTTGGAGAAATTGGTAAGAGGATTGGTGGCCTTGTTCAAATATGCAAGCATCATGCTTGTAAAAAAATCATATATTCCTTTTTTGTGATTTGTATACTTGATATTGGGTTAAGGCAAATGAAACAGACAATTGACAAAAATGAAGAAAAGCATAAAAAAAACCAATAAAAACAGGAAACAGTACTATATCAAGTCTGAGTAGAAATCTTTCAGGTGTAAATTGGTTGCTGTATTCAATATTTGTTTTTGTTTATTGGTTTAAGATTATTACATCAAAACGTCGGTATTTTATTTTTTTATTTTTTAAGGCATTACAGTGTCACTTATGTATCTAAGCCTCGGTGATACCTTAACGGATACTTCGAACGGATGCCGAACGGATAACTTTGTTTTTAAATGCGTTCATAAAATTGAGAATGGAAATGGGGAATGTGTCAAAGAGACAACAACCCAAACATAGAGCAGACAACAGTAGAAGGTCACCAACAGGTCTTCAATGTCCGTTAGACGTCCGTTCTTATTCGTTATACGTCCGTCCATATCCGTTTCATGTCCGTTTAGCGTACGTTTTATCCGTCGACGTCCGTTCTGTCTATTGGAAAATTTTGAACATGTTCAAAACTTTGAACGGACGTCCATTGGATAAAGTGTCCGTTGAACCTCCGGAAGGCGTCCTTTTGGACGGTACTAGTCCGTTTCGTTTCTGTTTTGTATCCGTTACTTGTACGTTATACATCCATTGGAGGTCTGGTAGACAAATTAACCAACGGACTTCTACCGGACGTTTAACGGATAAAACGAATGTTGAACGAATTTGAAACGGACTTCTACTACAGAACGAGGGATAAAACGTATGATGAACGGATCTGAAGCGGATAAATGCCAATTGAACATTTCGTGTCAAAAATGCCAATTATTGCTATGTCAGATTTCTTGAGTGTCATGAATTCTTATAATTAATAATCGATCTTAGAGTAAGGACACGTCTTCACTATCAATCAGTTCTTATTCAGGCCAGACACTACCCTTTGGTGGCATTTTAAAGAACAAACCAAAACCAGTTACACAGAAACTTTTGAATAGTTTACATGCATTATTATTGTCGCCTTTAATTTTTCCGTATATCTTGTTCATCCGTTTTATCCGGTACGACTCCGTTAGGTGTCCGTTGTATGCGGTACTCGTCCGTTGGATGTATGTTCGACATCTGTTCTGTCCGGTACGTTTCCGTTTCTCGTACGTTACATATCCGGTGTGTGTCCGTTATGCATTCGTTACGCGTCCGTTTTATTTGGTCAGTACATCAACGGACTCCCAACGAATAACAATTTAGTCAACAGACAACTTTTATTTTCATCTGCTAATTGTCTGTTCGTGCTATCCGGTAAGGTATGACCACAGCTTTAATTCTCTGGAGGATAGTTGTCTTCACTACAAAAGTCTAAAAGTCTGAAAAGACCAGTTTTTGTCTTGATTTGCATTAACTTTTACTCGACATTCTCCAAAAGTATGACTTGTGTCTTAATTTTTCTTGACAAATTCTCATTTATATCAAATTTGTATGAAAATTACTTGACATATTCTTGACATTCTGAATATGGTCTTAAAATTTCTTGACAAATTCTTGACATTTAAATACTGTCTTGAAATTTCTCAACATGTTCTCGACATTCTTATTTTTTCTCAGTATGGCTTGACATATTCTGAACATTTTGAATTGTGTCTTAAATTTACTTGACAGTTCTGAGTTTAAATCTAATGTTTAAAATAATTTAAATTTGGATGTGTTGATATAAACAATTTAAAATTGAGTTTTTAAATAATTACAAATTTTGATTCCTAAATCTTATAAATTAAATGATTAAAACCAATCATACTGTAGACATATTTTATTCTACATTCATAATATTAAATGTTTATATGGTAAAAAATTATTGTACCAAAATGTGGTTTATATATTAATAGCAAATTATGATGGTATACAAATCATTCATTTAACAGAAGAAAAATTGTGTAATGTCATCTGTTGGAATATATATTAAGTATTACACATGGACAGGATGTTCCACATAAAATTAAGGTATTCCACACTCCCAGAGTACACGTAACTGTCAAATAGAAATTACTGCTTTACCGGTAATAAGCCATACAACTTATCAATTGACCGACCATGCCACTACAATTTAAAAAGTTTGTTCATAGACGAAAATGAAAATCATCATTTTGATGAAAACAATGAATTGAAAATTGAATATTTCCAAAAGATTAAAAGAAAAGTATTATCTACCTCAGGAATAATAAAAAAATGTATTTATAATGGGTCCATTTTCTATAGAAATCATTGGTCTTATGAAATGGATCCCAAACAGACATGCATAATATAGATCTTAACATTTTTTTCTTTTCCGAAAGGTCAGTTATCAAAAATATTTATTTTTGTTAAAAAATTATAAGATTCAACACTCAAATTGGAATAAAAAATGTTTTTTTGGTTGTCCTAAAAAATGAACAAGGTTTTTGAATCAAGATGGGAACTAATTCGTCGACCTTTACGAAAGCCCACCCCCTCTTATTTCAGCCACACAAACCCAAAAGATGAATTTTGGGGTCCAAAAGAGATGCATGGTCACATTTTAAAACTGCCTTATAGACACCTTTTTTAGTAAAGCAAATTTGACTTGCAGTTTTTCGAATGGCAAAAATCTAAATGCTGTTTGTCAGCAACTTCAACTTATATTCCAAGTGAAAACAATTAATTAAACGTTTAATAAAAATTAATAAAAATCAAACTACATGGGGAATTATTCAGGGTATTCCAACTAAGTGGCACCAAAAGGGTATCTTACTACACAAAATTAATCCTTGATTCTTCAAAGTTTAGTTTAGCCATAATAAGTATATAACAGCAAAAGAATGTCACAAACAGTGCAGAATAAGTCTGTTCACATTTTTAGGCGAAATTTATACTGTTGAGATAGTGTCAAGACATATTTAAGACTGTCAAGAATGTGTCGAGACATATTCAGACATTATTTAGAATGTCAAGAATATGTCAAGACATATTCAGACATTATTAAGAATGTCAAGAATGTGTCAAGACAAATTGAGACATTATTAAGAATGTCAAGAATATGTCAAGACAGATCGAGACAAATTTAAGACAGTCAAGAATTTGTCGAGACTAATCCAGATGATACAGGAAGTGTCGAGAAATTTTAAGACAATGCTCTTACTGTCAAGACACTTGTCAAGAAAAATCAAGAACCTTATGAGACAAATTCATACAATGTCAAGATTTTTTTAAAATTATTTAGACAAATCAAGAATGTCGAGTAAAAATTCATGCAAATTCAGACAAAAACTGGTCTTTTCAGACTTTTTGACTTTTGTAGTGAATTTATACTGTTGAGATAGTGTCAAGACATATTTAAGACTGTCAAGAATGTGTCGAGACATATTCAGGCATTATTTAGAATGTCAAGAATATGTCAAGACAGATCGAGACATTATTAAGAATGTCAAGAATATGTCAAGACAGATCGAGACAAATTTAAGACAGTCAAGACTTGGTCGAGACTAATCCAGACTCTTATCAGAAGATACAGGAAGTGTCGAGAAATTTTAAGACAATGTTCATACTGTCAAGACACTTGTCAAGAAAAATCAAGAACCTTATGAGACAAATTCATACAATGTCAAGATTTTTTAAAAATTATTTAGACAAATCAAGAATGTCGAGTAAAAATTCATGCAAATTCAGACAAAAACTGGTCTTTTCAGACTTTTTGACTTTTGTAGTGCTTACTGGCAATAATTCAACATCTTTTACTGTTTCATATCTATGAATAGATATAGGAAGATGTGATATGAGTGCCAATGAGACAACTCACCATACAAGTCAAAATTTATAAAAATAACCCATTATAAGTCTAGAGAGCCATGGTGTAGTGGTTAGTGCATCGGACTACTAGCACACAGGTTCCTGGTTCGATTCCCGTTCTAGGATGATAATGTCAGGGACTAAATTTTAGGCTCTCCCTTGACACCATTTGCGAGTATGGTCTTGAGGAAACGACGATAATCTATCGGAAGGGGACGATACATGGCTGACCCGTGTTAAGAGAGAGCCATATATTTTTCACGCAAAAGACACCCTTGCAGATTTCGAAAAAGAGCAGGTTTATGCCGCTACTAGGCAGCACTCGCACCTGCAAAGTGGAAAGGGATTAATATAAAAGAGGGACGACAGATACCAGAGGGACAGTCAAACTCAAATCGACAATGAACTGACAGCGCCATGGGTAAAAATGAAAAGGACAACCAGACAAACATTAGTACACATAACACACCATAGAAAACTAAAGAATAAACAACACGAACCCCCACTAAAAACTGGGGTGATCTCAGGTGCTCCGGAAGGGTAAGCATATCCTGCTTCACATGTGGCACCCATCGTGTTGCTTATGAGATAACAAATCCGGTAAATAGTCTAATTCGGTAGGTCACATTTATGAAAGGGAAGGGGACTGCAGTTACGACGTAAGTAACATATCCGATATCATTTGTGAAACGGTTATTCCATAACGGTCAACCAACTCGTGATGGCGTCCGTAAAATTTACGAAGAGATGATTTCAACTTCACCATTTGGAACTCCTGATTTAATAGCTTCCTTGTGAGCAGCAACCCACTATCAAGAAAATCATGATAGGAAATGCAAGCACGGGAATATCGTATCAATTGGGAGATATATACACCGTATACAGGTGCTACTGGAATGATGCTACTTAGAAATGGAAAGCTGAAATCATCCCTTTTGTCGTAAAGTTTTGTTTTCAATCGACCCTCATTGTCAATTTCTAAATGTAAGTCAAGATATGAGGCCGACTTAACTGTATCTGTTGTATCCTTTATCAATAGTTCAATAGGATAGATGCATTCGACATAGTCACCACATTTTGAATTATTTAGTGAAAGATCATCATCTATATAACGGAAAGTAGAGTTAAAGTATATTGCTAACTTCTTATCTTTCTTCCTAAAATGTTCCTGTATGAAGTCAGCCTCATGATAATAAAGAAACAAGTCGGCAAGAAGAGGGGACATAATTCGTTCCCATTGGAATGCCGGTAGTCTGTTGAAAAACACTCCCTCCGAACGTAACAAATATGTTGTCAATCAAGAAATCAAGCATGTTGATAATGTCAGTTTCAGAGAATTTTTGTTTGAATCAGAGTGATCCTTTACAAAGTAGGATTTATCCCTTCCTAAGACAAGATACTTGTATCTTCGTTGGCCATTCTTTTTTATGAAACAAAGCAATACTAACTCTTTCAATTTGTCTTTTAGTTTGGAATGTGGAAAACTTATACACTGTATAAAGTGTAGAAAAGTCAAATGTTTTAATACATTACAATATTGAAGAGAGTTAGATTGTATGTACTCTAAAAGATCTTTGGAATTTTTAAGTATCCACATCTGATTCACGCCACCTCTAGAATAGGCAGTTTCACAATAACTTTGAAGCCCGTCTTTGATTGCTGATAAAATAGATGTTAATAATTTAGAAAGAGGTTTCGTGGAGCACTTGGAAGACCCAGCAATATACCGTTGTTTGTAAGGACACTTATGCAGTTTAGGTATCCAATACAGTGATGGGAAATCTAGTTCATCATCTGTGGTTGAAATTCCAAAGAAACATAGAACAGACCTATAATTATCCAGGATTTCCTCTTTGGTAAGTGTCGTGAGGGTATATGTTGGGTTTCCAAGTGAATTGTCAATACAATAACATGTTTCCCAATCCACCATAAATAAATATGTTTAAACAAGGTCAAGGTACGGCCTTCAACACGGAGCCTTGGCTCACATCGAACAGCAAGCTATAAAGGGCCCCAGAAATTACTATGAAGACCTATTAGCATATCAAAACCGAATTCAGACGTTATATCCACAATGTATTTAATAACACATGTTATCTGTTGTATGGGTATTATTTTAATGAATAGACTTCAATGTATGAATATATAGATTCTGTCAATATATTCATGTCGTTTCTGGTTATTGTTACATCTATTAAGATTTAAAATGAAATGAATTGACAGGTGATGTATTTGTCCATGAATGGGGTCATCTAAGATGGGGACTATTTGACGAATATGCATCTTTTGAAGAGGCCGGCTTGGAATCACCATCAGCGTTTTACTTAGACGAAGGAACATGGAAACCTACCAGGTAATAGTAGCACCAACAACAAAAAGGTCATAAACATCATAATTTCCAAAAAAACTTATAGCCTGTTAAAAAGCAAAAAAAAAAAAAAAAAACTTAACAAAAGACAGATGACCTATATGTTAACACAGTGAAAAGAGGAATTATGCCGCATGTAACAAGTTCAAAATTTGTTAATAACTTTTCCAAAATACAATATATAAGCCATATTTCAGAGTTTATAATATACAGTACCTGGCCAAAAGTATTCGTCAACTGCATTTTTTTGCTGTATATTTCATATAAAAACTCTTTTTTTCAAAAAAGTATTTTGAAGGGATTTATGGTTAAAGTTTTATTAACAAAGCCTTAAAAGATGTAGAATTGTCTAAAGTATTTTGTTTATTTGGTCATAGTTTTGTCTTCCGGTGTCTTTGTTTTCTCTTGATGTGAACACATACAATACAATTTTATAATTTAATTTTGGTTTAATATATATTGCGAATTTCTGAACAGAATTTTTTTTGTGTGTTTATCTTGTGAATAAATGAAAGAGGGACGAAAGATACCAAAGGGACAGTCAAACTCATAAATCTAAAACAAACTGACAACGCCATGGCTAAAAATGAAAAAGACAAACAAACAACAGCATACACGACACAACATAGAAAACTAAAGAATAAACAACACGAACCCCACCAAAAAACTAGGGGTGATCTCAGGTGCTCCGGAAGGGTAAGCAGATCCTGCTCCACATGCGGCACCCGTCGTGTTGCTTATGTGATAACAAATCCGGTAAATAGTCTAATTCGGTAGGTCACATTCATGAAAGGGAAGGGGATTGTATTTACGACGTAAGTAACATGTCCGATATCATTTGTGAAACGGTTATTCCATAACGGTCAACCAACTCGTGATGGCGTCCGTAAAATTTACGAAGAGATGATTTCAACTTCACCATTTGGAACTCTTGGTTTAATAGCTTCCTTGTGAGCAGCAACCCTCTATCAAGAAAATCATGATAGGAAATACAAGCACGGGAATATCGTATCAATTGGGAGATATATACCCCGTATGCAGGTGCTGCTGGAATGTTGCTACTTAGAAATGGAAAGTTCACAATTGTAAAGCTGAAATCATCTCTTTTGTCGTAAAGTTTTGTTTTCAACCGACCCTCATTGTCAATTTCTAGATGTAAGTCAAGATATGAGGCCGACTTAACGGTATCTGTAGTATCCTTTATCTCTAGCTCGATTGAAAATGATCCACAAAAAAATGTAACAAAATAAACAAACCTGTGACTCTTCTGCTTCTATTGTTGCATGCTTAAAATCATACCAGAAATGACCCCAAAATATTTTTTGAAAACATGTACTTTTATATACAATGTATAGCAAAAAATCTCAAATGACGAATACTTATTATGGTCACACTCTATTTTAAACAAACTACTTATGTTGTTATTATTCTGCTTTAAACATTTTCATTGTTGTTTGATTCTCAAACTATTCTATTCGAGATATTATTTTGGATAGATGTACGGAAGAGGTAACTGGAAGAAACATCAATATGTTTACCGGTGCTCCCTGCAAAGTTACAGAAGATGGGATTCCAGAGAAAGATTGTGTTTTTATTGCTAACAAAGATTCCCCTGCGACAGCCTCTTTAATGGGTCAACAGAATGTTCTAAAGGTATATACGTATATATATGTAGTTTTAATCTAGTGAAATACCCTTTCAGTCTTAAATCGTTAAAAAAGTCACTGAAATGTTATCATTGTCACAAAATAAAGACTGCTCGGAATTAAGTTGAAAGGCATTAAGCGGCCCTCTGAAAAACTCACAGTATACATTTATTACACAGAGGGACCGTTTACATATAAAGTGTTTTAATCTTTAAATTAGTTCACATTATCACAGCTCCTCGTATTTACTGCTTATGCGTTTGAAAAATATCAAGGTTTATTCATAATCATAAATGCTTGATGATTGCTCAAATCCTTAATTTTGACATGTTTTAGCATTTTATTAGTGTTAATCATAGTATAAGTATAAGGGGAGGGCTCTTACAAAACAGAACTACCACTGAAAGTAATGCTACTTATTGTCTTTCCGATACATCTTCATTTTGGTAATAGATGTCTGTCGATGCGAATTTTACAGTTTGAAATATCACATTCCTTCAACAGGAAGTTGAATATGTAGATTTTATAACGTATTGTGTGACAAAAGGGATAGTGTTTATGTTGCAAATGTGTTACGTATATAATAAACAATTTTGATATTGAATTTCAAGCAGGATTTGATAATTTCTGACATTGGTATTAAAAAAAAAGACGGAGGAAATTGGCAAGTTACCTTTTTTAACTTCTACTGACATGTCATATTATTGTTGAAATCAAATTTCTATGGTAAAAACATCTGTTCGCGTTAGTCCTTGTCATGTGTTTTCCCTAATACATTGTTGTTGTTTATAATAGTAAAGAAAACATAACCTATGGTCATTTACAATATATATATTTAGACCAGTATTATTACAAAGTAAGAAGTCTTCTAAACTAGCAATCGGACACAGCTATTTGAAATTTTGGGTCTCCATTGCTTTTCAACTTCTAACAGTGTTTTGCTTTCTTAAATTATTTTTATTCGACCGGTACTAATGAGACTTTTGTAGACAAAACGTGTGTCTTGCGAACAAAATTTAAAGCTTTGTATCTATGATGAGTATTTTTTTTTTTTATCTTAATCTATAGACTTATAGTGTCAGTTATTGTAGGTTTAACAGTTTTCCACTTTTTTTTTAACTGTAAATGATTTTAGATGGAAGAGTTTTGCGATACTGATGAATCGAGTACTGACAATAAACTGCGTCATAACAGCCAAGCACCGAATAACCAGAATATCAGATGTAACTCTAGGAGTGCATGGGAAGTCATGCGTGAACATGATGATTTCAAAGGTTAGATATAGTCATTGGACATAAGTGAGTTTCTAGTAAAAAAAGTCCTATCATTTCAACTAAAATCAATATTTTTCAAACAAATATAATCAAGTAACTACATGACTGATTTATATCAAATGAACACAATAAGATGTAGAAATGTTTAAAGTTTTATTGTTTATTTGAACATTATATCATTCATGCTCATTTTGATTTTTGACGAGGTGAACACAAAGAAAAATATTTATTAAAAAGTTTGCTATGTATTCTAACCGAATTAAAATAATAAAAATTTGCATTTGTATTAAACCATCAGATAATGAAAACGAACCTTACGAAAATGATGGCCAAATAAACAATAAAACTCCAGGCATTTCTACATCTTATGGTATCTTTTTAATAAAAATTGCTCATACAGTTACTTTGTAATATTTTTTTTTGAAAAATATCGATTTTAGTTGAAATGATAGGACGTTTTATGGGTGAGAACTCACTTTTGTCCTATGCACAACATCGAATACAATGGGTTTAGGGGGGAAGGGGGAATGATATTCTGATGATTTCTAAGGATGAAAAATTATATACATCTACACATACGCTTGAGATAACACCGGCTACCATTATAATTTCAAAGATGTAACTACAAAAAAATATTACAAATTCTCAAACAATTATACAAACATCAGAACAGAACTATTTACAATTCAAATTTGTCAAAAGTCTGATCAAGATCATGTGAATCGTGGCTAGAACTTCAAACTTTAACTAAAATTTGTGAAAACATTCATTTAATCACAGCAGTTAGATTTTGTTCTGGACGCGTCAATGGTCAGCCATTTTTAACCGAATTTGTCTCGAATATTCCGTTCTCAATCAAATTTTAATCCAATTTGTATCTTTTGCATGGTGAAATATTGACAGAATCTGTCCACACAGCGTGCCGATTCTACCGAATGTGATCTGACAGAGATCAGACAGTTGACCACGCTGACGGAAGATATAATTAGAAAACTGTCAATATATTCGGGATGACCAGGAACAATGTGACGCAATTCTATCACAGTCTGCTGTACTGTATTGCAAACGGATTTGTCTGGACTCAGTCGTATTGTATTTTGTAATTGTCGGGACTCCTACATGGGCATCATTCTCGAATTTCTTATAAAATAACGGTTTGGCAACGATGGTTCGCATTCGTCATGATCTGTATGTAATCCGGACTGAAGTTGTAAAAAAAAACCAGCAATGACAAATTTGTCCAGACCACGCACGTTTCACATGACACCGTTCAGAAATCACAGACCATTGTAACGATTTTGATCCGATGCAGCACAATCTGTCACAATATAGTCACGATTTTTATACGATTTAGACAAAATCGGATGAGTTTCCTCGTTTGTTACTGTACTCACTTAATGCAGCGTTCACATAGTGCCAGTTATGCCTGGCTCTCGCTTGAGACAAGACAGCGCTAAGATTTGAAAAGCTAAAAAGTCGTATTACTATCCCCATTTATCTGTAATGTCCTAACATTGTCTTAACGAAGTCATATTCGTTCGAAGCATATTCATACGGATCGGAAATTGTCCGGATTGGTCGGACGATCACACCCGACAGTTAGATGCGTCCCGTAACATTCGGGGAAACTCAACCGATTTTGTCAAGTCGGATTTAAATCGTGTATATTTCGAGACCGATTCTGATGTACTCGGATTGAAATCGTAACAATATACCTAATCATTGCGATTATGGCGACAGTACTATAGTTTTCTTACGGATATCTTTGGTCAGCGTCGGTTAATTGTCTGGTCACTGTCTGATCTCTGTCAGACCATATTTGGTAGAATATGGACGCTGTCAGGACAGATTCAGTCGTTTTGTCCAATCCGAAATAATACAAATAGGATTAGAATCGGATTGAGAACGGGATAATCGGGACAAATTCGTTTGAAAACGGCTGAAATATGACACTTCCTGAACAATATCTGATTGTTGTCGTGATTCAATAAATATTTTTACAAATTTGAATTTGCTGCCACGATTCAGAGGATCTTGATAAGACAGATTTCTATCGGGAAAGGTCCTGTAAAGGACTTCAGTAAAAATTGTGAATGTGTGACCCAAGCTTCACTGTCTTGGTCGACCTCTCCGGACCATTCTCGATACGAAGCTATCTGAAGCTATCTGATACGAACGTTTGCGACTATATTCAGACAATGATAAGACATTCCAAATCATTGAGTATAGTAATCCGTCTTTCTCACGTTTCGTGTCATAGCGCTGTCTGAGTGATATACACGAGCCATAATCGGCACGGTGTGAATGCCACATAAACAAGTTTTGAATGGAATTTATGAAATTCTGCTTATTATTCGTGTCACCGTATCACACTCGTTTCTAACAAATAAAAATCACGTTATATTTTGTTTATTGAACAGGTAATACCCCTGGATCCGCAAGTATTGATACAACTCCGGATTTCACAATCGAAGTAGAGGCTGACCAACGAATATGTCTGCTTCTGGATATTTCCGGCAGCATGAAAGTTTGTAAATTTTATTATTTCTTATGGTTTTCTTTAATTTACACAAAACACTTTCATTATACATGTAAATATTTTGTCATATTCTAACTAAGATTGAATTTACCGTGCTTTAAGTGAACTTATTAACAAATAAATAGTGTCTGTTTATTTTTATTTGTGAGTAATAACTCTTCATTTTGCGGATACATGAAATGTTTCCATTCTTTGAAAAATAAATGCGTTCATATTGGAACCTTATTTTTTAACAGAAAAACGAAAGAAGTTCTAAAATGTATACAGCAACATCAAATTTTCTGTTAAATATGGTAGCAGACGGCACCTCAGTTGGTGTTGCTACTTTTAACAATAAAGGAAGGGTTGTTCATCAATTGTTAACAATTTCAAGCCAGTCTGATCGTCAACAACTCGTTGCTAGTCTACCAACAACAACAGGCGGTACTACATCTATTGGCGCAGGACTGTTGGCTTGTATTACCGTAAGTAAAACATTTCATTTCAATTTGACGAGTTGAACACACTAGTATATATACAAACAAAAACAAAACGATCTTTTCATATATGACATATATAGTTTCAGCATAACTTCCAACTGATATTTTTTCTCAGGAAATAGTATTTTAAATAAATGTACATGACGTCTTTAAACTGAATCCGTGAACTGTGATGGTTATTTTCAGGTATTTTTTGTGATTCTACATTTTTCTATTGTACATTTAATTCATCACAATTTTGTTACAAAACAGGTGCAACACATGCTCAAAATGAGATAAAATAAGAAAAAAGAAATCTTCCTGTCTGAGGAAAGATATGAAGAGAGAAAACATCAAATGTTCATTAAAACAGAAAATGATTCATATCAAAACACATCTCAAATTTTCCGGTTTTGTGAATTATCATTATCATTATCATTATAATTATTATCATTTTTATCTAACAGGCCTTAAACTCCAGTATTGATGGTTTAGAAGGGTCGATGATCTATCTCGTTACTGATGGAGAGGAAAGTCGTGCGCCTTACATTGCTGATGTCCAGCCAGAAATAACGACCAATGGAGTTATTGTTAATACATTAGCACTGGGGAATGAGTCGGACACACACTTAGGAGGGATATCACGGGCATCAGGAGGACAGAGCTTTTACTATTCTGAAGATGAAGACAGTACAGTTCTCACAGACGTGTTTGCTGCTTCAGTTGTAGATACCAGCACTGATATGCTTATTCAGGTCAGAACAGAGTTGTAAACACCCAAAATATGAAATGTAAAATTCTCGAACACTATTCCATGTCTAACATGGATTCGACTTATCAATAAAATATAGATTTAGTTTCCGTTGAATTTTATGCAATGTCTACCTTCAAGAAAAAAATCACATCAATATATTAACAGTATTCGAACATAAATGTGTAGGTTTTGAGACTTTAATTAATTTGATGCGCTAAAATTATACTGGAATTGACTAATATGATAAAAAGAAGTTTGCTCTCAATGAAAAAAATAATAATGAAGCTACTAGAAAGGTTCTAAATATCTCTTATTTAAAGATTAGCATACAGTTAAACATTTTGATATTTTTAGTCAACAGTAAAATTTAGATAAAAATCCTACAAATATTCGCTCATAAATAGAAGGAGTGAGAATACGCGGGGCCATCTACTGAATCTGCCAAAGTTAATATTAAGCGAAATTTATATATGTGGTTTTGTTTATTAATGACTTGAAGTAATTTCATGTTCCTTGTTGACGATCATCGTCTCTGACATACATATTTTGTTCTTCAGATTGAAAGCAAGAGTTTTTCTCTGTCATCAACACAGCCGTATGAACATTATATAACCATAGATGCAACAGTTGGAAGAGACACTATAGTGCAGATATCTTCAAGTGAAAGTAATGATATTGATATATCCGTAACCGGTCCGGATCAGACGATATACACAGAAACCAATTCAACATTTGGAATAACTACCATTAAAATACCTAATATTGCAGAGGTGATTTATTCAGATAGTTTTTGTATCTAAGACTTTAGTTTTTAATTTGTTAGATTTCTTCTGTAATGGATTTTGAAACAGAAAATATTTTTTTTAACCGATACATTTATACAAGCATATTTGAGATACAGAGAATAATCAAAAAAAGAAGAACTGATTTATCAAAAACACCTAAATCTGATTTTAACAATTTCAGAGTGGAAGTTATAAAGTTTCTGTGACAACTACATCCAATGGTATGATTCCGGCTGTTTTAAATGTACAGTCGAAAGTTAGAATACCAGGAGAGACAACAGCCAAACTAAGTGTTTGGTTGTCTGATGATACACATGTGTATGGTTCTGATGCTCCTACAGTTGTTTACGTTGCAGTTTTAAAAGGGATGGCGCCCGTATTGAAATGTGATGTAATAGCAAGCTTAGAGGGATATAATGCTAGCAACATACAGCTTCATGACAATGGAATTGGTACAACATCATTCATAATTTCTTTTCATGTAAACTGATATATAATCATATAAATATATTTCTCTATTTCTGGGGCAATTTAACCCTTTCCGTACCCATTGTATAAATTTAGATTCTGACATTGGTACCACTGTTTTATTATCAGATTTATCCAATCTAGATAGTTAAAATATCATATTTTAAAGTCAGAACCTTGACGAGGACTTTAAAATTGATAATTTATCTATTGATATTGGATAAATCCAATAATTCACGAATAAAACTCTGTAAAAAACTGTGTGAACCTGTTCTCTTGGAGTAGCAAAAGGAGATATATTAATGGCAGGGTCCTTGTACAACAGATTTCAATACCATTTTGTCTACAATAAACTATGTTTTAACCGTTTTTATTTTTTGGCTGAACATTATTCAGAAAACTATTTCGACTGAAAGGTGTGCCTTTTCGTTCGGTCGGTTTGAAAAGTAAAAAATATAATGATACGTTATGAAGAAGTCATGACCTGTTCATCATTTAAACGTGTATTTTTAGCTCACCTGGCCCAAAGGGCCAAGTGAGCTTTTCCCATCACTTTGCGTCCGTCGTCCGTCGTCCGTCGTCGTCCGTCGTCGTTGTTAACTTTTACAAAAATCTTCTCCTCTGAAACTACTGGGCCAAATTTAACCAAACTTGGCCACAATCATCATTGGGGTATCTAGTTTAAAAAATGTGTCCGGTGACCTGGCCAACCAACCAAGATGGCCGCCATGGCTAAAAATAGAACATAGGGGTAAAATGCAGTTTTTGGCTTATAACCCAAAAACCAAAGAATTTAGAGCAAATCTGACAGGGGTAAAATTGATTATCAGGTCAAAATCTATCTGTCCTGAAATTTTCAGATGAATTGGGCAATCCGTTGTTTGGTTGCTGCCCCTGAATTGGTAATTTTAAGGAAATTTTGCTGTGTTTGGTTATTATCTTGAATATTATTATAGATAGAGATAAACTGTAAACAGCAATAATGTTCAGCAAAGTAAGATTTACAAATATGTCAACATGACCGAAATGGTCAGCTGACCCCTTTAGGAGTTATTATCCTTTATAGTCAATTTTTAACCATTTTTCGTAAATCTTGATAATCTTTTAGAAAAGTCTTCTCCTCTGAAACTACTGGGCCAAATTAAACCAAACTTGGCCATAATAATCATTGGGGTATCCAGTTTAAAAATGTGTCCGGTAACTCGGCCAACCAACAAAGATGGCCACCATGGCTAAAAATAGAACATAGGGGTAAAATGCAGTTTTTGGCTTATAACTCAAAAACCAAAGCATTTAGAGCAAATCTGATCGGGATAATATTGTTTATCAGGTCAAGATCTATCAGCCCTGAAATTTTCAGATGAATAGGACAACCTGTTGTTAGGTTGCTGCCCCCGAATTGGTAATTTTAAGGAAATTTTGCTGTTTTTGGTTTTTACCTTGAATACTATAATAGATTGAGATAAACTGTAAACAGCAATAATGTTCAGCAAAGTAAGACCTAAAAATAAGTCAACACGACCAAAATGGTCAATTGACCCCTAAGGAGTTATTGCCCTTCGTAGTCAATTTTTAACAATTTTCATAAAATTTGTAGTTTTTCACAAACATTTTCCACTGAAACTACTGAGCCAAGTTCATTATAGATAGAGATAATTGTAAGCAGCAAGAATGTTAAGTAAAGTAGTATCTAAAAACATATCACCATTACCAAAACACAATTTTGTCATGAATCCATCCGTGTCCTTTGTTGACCAAGGTTAGCGACACAGGCTCTTTAGAACCTCTAGTTGTATAAGTTGGATAAGGTGGTGTCTAGATTAGTCCTTATTTAATTTTCAATCAATTTCATATGTGTAAACCAAATTTAGTTGCTATTACATATTAATGTATCTTCATTTGTTAATTACAGGGTCCGATTCACGAGAGAATGATGGCATATATTCAGCTTATGTATTTTCTAATAATTTTGAACGAAGTGGACGCCACACTCTCAAAATATCTGGCCAAAATATAAACAACAGAGCTGAAATACTAAAGTCAAAGGAAAAGAGTAATACGTTCCCATATTATTCAGGTATCAATACATTCTAAATATAAAGAAAATTTGACATTTGTTGACATCATATTTCTACAGAACTTTATGAACTTTTATTATTACAAATCGAAAATTTAAACTGACTTTAATTAGTATTTCAAACGTCATTGACATAATATTAAGATATGATTTTTGTTTTGTTTCAATTATTAATAAAAGCGAACTATTGAAATGGTATTTCGCTGTAAGCAATCAATTTGTTCCTGTTTAGTAAAAGAGGGACGAAAGATACCAAAGGGACAGTCAAACTCATAAATCTAAAACAAACTGACAACGCCATGGCTAAAAATGAAAAAGACAAACAAACAACAGCACACATGACACAACATAGAAAACTAAAGAATAAACAACACGAACCCCAAAAGCTGAAGTTTATAATTCAACATCATTCAAGTCCGTATTCATGCGTCTTTTGATTAACCTTTGTGCTCGTTTTCTGTTTACAGGTTTGACTACCGAATTGGTTGGGAATTTCCAGAGAGTAATCCTATCCAGCGAAATAAGTGTTACTAACTATAGTACTACTCCGTTGACGGATAATATCAAACCAGGAAAAATAACCACACTTAAGTTAAAGTCTGTTCAGTTAATGGGAAATAAGTTACAAATTGTTTTACTTTGGAAAGCCATTGGCGATGATCTAGATGTTGGTACAGGTACGTATTTACAAATTCATCGTTTCAACATCGAATACATTCTGGTTAATTTTTTCAAAAGTGTACACACATACCTTGTGAAAAATCGCGATGGTACAAAATGTGTGGTCAAAACCGACCATATGTTAATAACTTGATCGTATATGTTAAAGCATCATCCTTTATTATGCATTAGCGATCATACAATATGTGAGCATAGGCTATGCCGAAACACATTTTGTTTTGTAAGCTAATATGCATTAAATGTTTTCTTTTTGTTGTTTACCCCATTACGTTATAATGGGCTATTATCTGTTCTGAGCTGTGAGTTCGTCTTAAAAAGCGTGTCATGGTGTGCTATAGGTACATTTTCTTTTTCTATGTGTGGTTTTTAAGAATCAAACAATTTGTGTTAATGAATTATAATTTCAAAAATCAGGGAAAAAAATAACTGATCTAAATGAGATTTGTTCACCGATACCAATAAAGACATATACTCCCAATGATATCATTTATGCAGTGTATTATAGTTTTAACTGAACTACGTATCTTTTAGTTAATATAATTGTTAATGTCTGTGTCATTTTGGTCTCTTATGGACAGTTGTCTCATTGGCAATCATTCCACATCTTCTTTTTTTTTTTATCTATTACATTTTATTATTTCAGCATCTGAATATGACTTAAGGATATCAAATAGCTTCTCTAAAATTAAACAACAGCCTGAACAGTGTACCAAATTAACTAACAACATACCAATCCCAAAGTTAGTTGGAAGTACGGAACAGCATTTGGTTACAATAGACGATGATTCGCTCACTAGATATATTGTTGTCAGAGCGATAGATGATGTAGGAAATAAGGGAGATTACTCTAATATTGTTTCTGTTTCAAAACTGACCGATCCGGCTTGGACTACGGAAGCTATAAACACAGTTAATCTAACTGGATCATTCGTTTCTGGGGGTTTAGCAATAGCAATATTGTTGGTTATGTTGATATTAGGCCTTTGTTTAAAAATAAGATTGTCAAATGCAAACGATAAGAAAAAGCTAATTAAGGAAAAGAGAAATCAAAAACAGAAATCTGGTAAAAGAGAATCTTCAAAAAAGCATCATAACCGATATGAATACGAGAATAGAAACAATATTGTATAATAGAAGCAATAAAAAAACGTTGAGAAATATAATCAAACTAATTTATATCAGTGATTGCATATTAACTATTTGATGTGAAAGATAGTCCGTATCAAGTGTTTAATTTGTACAGTTTAACTCAACTTTAAGTAAACAAGAATGAATAACGAAAACTGAACATGTTTCTTCATACATTTTTAATTATAAAAATAACCGAAGATCAGAAGTATCAGAAGTAGAAGTCTTGGTTAGATAATTGTTAAATGATTCATTTTGAAAAGTAAATTCAATTTCAAAATAAATCAAACAGTTTCAGTCTGTATACTCCTAATTAAAGCTATTTCTATACACAAATATTAAAAAGGCTATATAACCATCCATATTTAACCATGATCAATCAGAGTGAAGATTAACTTGATGATTATTTATTCTTATTTTTACAGTAAAATACCCTTAATTCTCAATTATATGATATTTGTAATTGGGAAGTAATCACGGTTGTTTTTGTTATTAAATCGCTTCAATTAATATTGCTTGTAATCAGAATATGCTTGATAATAGACTTTACAAGAATACATTGCAAATTGTAACCAATAACATATGATTTTGATTACTGATTACGATTAACTCATGCCTAGTTGCCACATCTTACTTTAGTTTATACCATCTGGTATACTTTTCCTCTTTTTTACTCCACATAAATAGTTTCAACGATCAGACGATATATCATTCAATATACATTGTTAATTTCTTGCTGAACTGTTGAAAACAGTAATATAACAAAGAGACCGAACTCCAAATGAAATGACAAACCAAAAGCTCAAACATATTATACGAAAGGAAAATAACTTTCATTTCGTGACTTGTATAGGAAAATGTCTATTTTCCTATACAGACATCTGCTCATGTTGCCTCTCATGATTCTTAATATTGTTTTGTTTACCAAAGACTGACAGAAAGTCTTAACGACGGTATGTTTGTTTTAAAATAAAGCTTTTTCGGTGTCGTTCTTTCTAGAAACATATTGTTCCCTTTTCTTGAATTAATTGACAGAAACTATACAACAGCCTACTTGACTGTGATTCCATTGTGATTTCGACACAAAGAGGAAACAGTACATAAAATATGATTTTTGGATCCTCAATGCTCTTCAATTTTGTACTTGTTTGGCTTATAAAATATTTTGATATGAGCGTCACTGATGAGTCTGATGTAGACGAAACGCGCGTCTGGCGTACTAAATTATAATCTTGATACCTTTGATAACTATATTCAATGGCTCATTCAGTGATTTCGTTATTTCGAAACTGAACACTTTTTGATAACGGAATTTAAAATGTCAGACAAAGAACCAAGGTTTGAAAATATACATGACACGGTTTTCATTTTTTGTTCCAAAATGTTTCATCTACAAGACATTTATCATGAGTAATTGTACACACTTATTATCAATAAGTAAGTCTCTGTGGAGAGCATAGACTTATAGGCTTGGAGTCAGGCTGTTAACCTGCGATCTACTGTGGATTCAATTATTTTCGTGGGTACCGATTTTCGTGGATTAAGAAAAACTTATATGTTCATGGATATTTTATTTCGTTGTTTTTCTGGAGTCTATTTACAAGCCTATAGAAAATCTGTTATTCGTTAAACGTTCAACATCGTGGTTCACTTATACCCACGAAATGAAAGAAAATTAGTATGCAACGAATTATAATGAATCCACAGTACTTCAACGCAGTTTTTGCATTAAAATATTATTGGCCTTAATTATTTGTCGTTGATCTTTAAACAACCATTCATCATCATGAAAATACACTGATGTTGTTCTACAATCGTACTCTTCTAGTTGTCAATGTATAAAGTTCTGTTGTTTTGTACAACAATTGTACTAGCTACCAATCTTTGAAATCCTGTTGTTCGTTATACACGTGTTGTGCTAGTCATGTTGTTCACTTTTACACACGTTTTGTTCTAGTTGTCAGCGCATATGTTTCCTGTTTTGTTGTTTCATACGCGTGTTGTTTTATTCCTCTTTTTGTTTTATATACTAAATATACTAGTTATTTTATGTTTTAATTCCTGTTGCTATTTTATATATTTTGTGTTCCTCTCTTGTGGTTATTTTATACTCTTGCTGTAGTTGTTTTCAATCTATTAAGACCTGTTGTATTATACCCTCGTAATTTTTCTCCTGGTAGTGCAAATGTTTTTATAGTTCATTAAACAAAGATAGAATTGTGTTTATCCGTTGCTCTGATTCTGTTTTATGACTGTTTGTTGAACACGGTGTTTTCTGAAATGCTGTCTGTGACTTCTGTATTGTATTTGAAGACTTTTGATCGTTTGATTTAAATGTCTCTTCCAGCGTTTGTGTACCGTGTGTTCCGGACGGAGCTACATACTTTTTCTTCTTTTTCCTAATTGCATAAAACGCTAAACCATTGGCAAACCCTCCTGTGCTGCGTATTATTGTTATCAGGAAATTAACCTAGTTAGGTAGTGTTGCGATAACTCCAAGCTCCAAATTGAAAGAAGAATGATGATATTAAAAGTGATGAATGCTTTGCAATAGATAATATTATTTTCTATGCTAATGATTCCTTTTTCGTTACAAATTCAAACTTCTTGGATTTTTTATATGTCTTGATGCAGATTAACATGTAAAGGATTACAGTGATTATCAGAAACATGGTAAAACCAATGGACACGATTACCAAATGTGAAATCTGGTCTTTTACAGCACCAAAGTTACATGTATCTCCCTCATGCAAAGTTCTGATTCCTTTCACGGATTTGGCTATACTTTTTGGACCTTTTGGATTATAGCTCTTCATCTTTTATATAAGCTTTGGATTTCAAATATTTTGGCCACGAGCATCACTGAAGAGACATGTATTGTCGAAATGCGCATCTGGTGCAACAAAATTGGTATCGTTAATTTTATTACAACTGAAAAAGTTGTCAAAAGTTATAATCAATTACAAGAGCAAAACAGCTTATTTGTCATTTCATTGAAAAACATTTCATAAGTTCATTTCATTAACCAACATGCGTCCGAAAAATTATAGCAGCTGTGTAAGATTGTTACATGGTCTTTTTGTACCCCTATTTGCGACATTTTGTTTTCACATCATAGTCAATTATTCATAGTCAATATAATTGACTTTGGTGCTGCTGTCGTACAAGTGAGAGGTTTAGTGCTATAAAACCAGGTTTAATTCACCATTTTCTACATTTGAAAATACCTATACCAAGTCGGTAATATGACAGTTGTTGTTCATTCGTATATTGTGTTTTGTCATTTGATTTTGCGATTTGATTAGGGACTTTCGTTTTGAATTATCCTCGGACTTCAGTATTTTTGTGATTTTACCTTTTTTTTTGAAAAGATCAAGAAATAACCTGCTCTTTTAAAATACGTACACATCTTTCTTTAATGTAATGTATCAATATGAAAAACTTCAAATATTACATTTGAAAACTTATCGTGAAGCAATACGTCACAAGATTTTTATATTTGAAGATTTATGAATGTTATTCAAAAAGGATTATTTTGGACACTGTTGCCGTTTAGATTGATAATAAAATGCTTATCGGTTACAAAACAAATAATTTACAAATGAGAACAGACAGCCGACTCAAAATCAACTCAAATTAAAACTGACTTACAAATATACGTTTGGTCATAAAAAAAGTAAAATCACAAAAACACTGAACTCCAAGGAAAATTCAAAAAGGAAAGTCCCCAATCAATTGGCAAAATAAAAAGTTCAAACACATCAAACGAATGGACAACAACTGTCATATTCCTGACTTGGTACAGGCATTTTCTTATGTAGAAAATGGTGGATTGAACCTGGTTTTATAGCTAGCTAAACCGCTCACTTGTATGATAGTCGCATCAAATTCCATTATATTGTCACCGATGCGTGAACAAAACAAACAGACACAACTGGTAAAAATGTCAAAAAATAGGGGTACAGCAGTCAACATTGTGTTATCATCTTAATCACTATACAAACAACAAATGTAACGAAAAAGCACAAAAAGGCATACATCAAATTTAACATCCTCATTTTGCTTATATTATACGATTTTATTTATCTGTGTAAAATGCACCCATAAAGGATGGAGGGTTTTAAGTACCGGTGTAAAATTGCGCGTTTGAAATTCGCACAGGTAGACATGAAATAATTTTGTCGTACAAAGTATGACGGGATACATAAATACAGTCACGTAAAATAGATATAACAAAAAAAGACCTAACAGTAAAAGTAATAATAATAAATAAAATAATAGTGTGGTTCAAAGTATGACGGGATACATAACTACAGAGTCACGTCAAATGTATATCACGAAAAACAAACATAACAGTAAAAGTAATATTAATAAATAAAATAATTTTGTAATTCAAAGTATGACGAGATACATAAGCACAGAGTTACGTCAAAAAGATATCTCAAATAACAGACTTAACAGTAAAAGTAATATTAATAAAGACCAATAAAAGAATAATAGAACACGTTATTAAGATGATAAACAACGTCAGTACGCATAATCTATACTCAAACCATCGTGTATTATTTGTGAAGTTGATACGGAATATTTATCAACAAGTTCTTGGTACCTTCAAGATGTTGGAAAATGCCTAAGACTATAAATAATAAACATGGAGCAATTCACACCTCTTCGTCACCGACAAATGGTATATCGTACCCATTATAAATAATGGTTTCATTCTCTATCAATATCTCTAACAATAATTTATAAACCTGTCTTTAAAAGAGGGACGAAAGATACCAAAGGGACAGTCAAACTCATAAATCTAAAACAAACTGACAACGCCATGGCTAAAAATGAAAAAGACAAACAAACAACAGCACACACGACACAACATAGAAAACTAAAGAATAAACAACACGAACCCCACCAAAAAAACTAGGGGTGATCTCAGGTGCTCCGGAAAGGTAAGCAGATCCTGCTCCACATGCGGCACTCGTCGTGTTGTTTATGTGATAACAAATCCGGTAAATAGTCTAATTCGGTAGGTCACATTCATGAAAGGGAAGGGGACTGTAGTTACGACGTAAGGAACATATCCGATATCATTTGTGAAACGGTTATTCCATAACGGTCAACCTACTCGTGATGGCGTCCGTAAAATTTACGAAGGAATGATTTCAACTTCACCATTTGGAACTCTTGGTTTAATAGCTTCCTTGTGAGCAGCAACCCTGTATCAAGAAAATCATGATAGGAAATGCAAGCACGGATATCGTATCAATTGGGAGATATATACCCCGTATGCAGGTGCTGCTGGAATGTTGCTACTTAGAAATGGAAAGTTCACAATTGGAAAGCTGAAATCATCTCTTTTGTCGTAAAGTTTTGTTTTCAACCGACCCTCATTGCTCTATCATATGCCGACAGTCTGTTGAAAAACATGTCCTCCGAACGTAACAAATATGTTGTCAATCAAGAAATCAAGCATCTTGATAATATCAGTTTCAGAGAATTTTTTGTTCGAATCAGAGTGATCCTTTACAAACTAGGATTTATCCCTCCCTAAGACAAGATACTTGTATCTACGTTGGCCATTCTTTTTTACGAAGCAAAGCAATACCAACTCTTTCAATTTGTCTTTGTCTTGGAATGTGGAATACTAGTGTACAGAGTAGAAAAGTCAAATGTTTTAATACTGTTACAAGATGAAATAGAGTTAGATTGTATGTACTCTAAAAGATCTTTGGATTTTTTAAGTATCCACATCTGATTCACGCCCCCTCTAGAATAGACAGTTTCACAATAACTTTGAAGCCTGTCTTTGATTGCTGATAAAATAGATGTTAATAATTTAGAAAGAGGTTTCGTGGAGCACTTGGAAGACCCAGCAATAAACCCTTGTTTGTAAGGACACTTATGTAGTTTAGGTATCCAATACAGTGATGGCAGATCCAGTTCTTCATCTTTGGTTGAAATTCCAAAGGAACACAGAACAGACCTATGATCATCCAGGATTTCCTCTTTGGTAGTGTCGTGAGGGTATATGTTGAGTTTCCAAGTGAATTGTCAATATCTAATTCGTTTATCAAGCAGTTAATGCAATGAGTTTTACATACAAAAACGATGTTGTTTGGGGCTTTATTTGCGGGGACAACAACATATTTGTCATGGAGGTAGGATAGGTGTTTTGCAACATTTGGGTCTTTACAGATTGACGTAGCATGGGCATTGATAGACCAATTCAGTATCAACGACCTCACTGCCTTGATCCATTCAGAAAGAGTGTCTACGTCTTCCTTCTCGCGCTTAGCCCATTGCCTGGCATAATCCTCAACTGAATCCATCAAATTTTAAAGTTGTATTTCCAATTGATGGATTTAGGCTCACGATATTTCGGACCTTTCGATAACACATTTCGTAGAGAAGTGTTATTAACAATGTTGAGGTCACCGGTAATAAGGTGGCCAGCAGGATTATATGTGAATTTGGAACTAGCACAAGTGCAATCAGGAGGTTTAGACTTGAAGTCGTCAATATCGAGATCCTGCAAAACGTGTTTGTAATTGAAAATTTTAGTTGCAATAGGTTTGGTATAGGTATAAGAAATGATTGGTACAGACTGGTCTTTGACATAAGGAGGTATTTTCGATTGAACTAATTTATGATGAAGGATATTGCCTAAGTTGACGCCATCGATACCTTTGTTGGCAAAGGAAAGATTAAGGAAAGATCTTTTTTCTTTTTCATCTTTGCCAATGCGGACTTGCTTGAAAAGTCTGTGACTTGCAATATCCGAAATTATAGCTGTAATTTTGTATTGGTTTGAATGAGGGTTTGTAACAGTGGATTCCAAACATAAATTAAACAGAGAATGAAGTTTTGAAAGGGGTAATGAATAAAGTTTCGTGCGAATGTGATGAATACCTAACGGCTTTTGTATAAATGGCAGCAAGTCATTAATAGATACATCATGCAGAGAATGTGATGTATAATGACGATGACCATGACTGCGTCTACGTCGAGGAGTCGAGTTGGAAATATTCATCACATTCACAGAGTTACACGAAGGACTAGATAGAATACCTATACCATCAATTTTGTCATAATTGCAACCATAAGGTGTCGCAGTTCTCAATTGTCTAATCCAGTAGTCCTCTTTTTGTTTACGGAGAGTTGTTGAAAGATTAGGATTGTTAAAGATATGGTATATCTTTTCGATAATGCGAACTGTCATGGAAACGATGGAATGATCGGGCTGATTGAAATGCTGGTAATAATATTTGTTATCCACGAAAAAAATAGTAAGCATTAATAAGAGGTTCATGTCAGAGAGTTTTATGAGCGTCAAGTAGAGTTTACTAAGTACATGCGCATGCCATCATCATAATTAAATTTTATTACATTCGATTTCTATTAGAATTTCCATAGTAACGAGTGAAAATGACATACGGTCTTCGACAAGGGGCATTGATTCGCACCGAACAGCAAGCTATAAAAGGGCCCCATGTAAAAGAAGTGTAAAACCATTGTATTTGAAAACCAACGGTCTAATCTTTATATAAAAAAAAAGCGAGAAACACTTATGAACCACATAAACAAACGACAAGCACTAACCATCATGTTCCTGACTTAGAACGGGTGCAAACAAATGCAGCGGGATTGCAGGTTTTAGTAGGTACCAAGCGTAACATTTACCGGAAACATTTGCCTAACTTCACAACATGGAAAGACATATTATTTGCACAAATTATTTACCAAAATGATATGATATGTTCAGACTGCTGGATGCCTGCCTGCCTTTTCTGAATATTTTTACAGGCAGCAGATAAGATACGATAAGATGGTTATTATTTTAATATGTAAACAATTGAATAGATAAAACAAATCAGCAATAAACATAACAAATATGAAACATTTACAAAAATGAAAGCAAAAACAAATAATCTGTCTTTGTAAATATAACAAAAGAAGATGTGTTATGATTGCCAGGGTGACAACTCTCTACAACAGACCAAAATGACACAGAAAATAATAACTATAAGTCACCGTACGGTCTTTACTAATGAACAAAGCCTATACCCCATAGTCAGCTATAAATGGCTCCGTAAGTTTGTTTTTTTTTCTTTATTTTATCTTTTTCTCTTTCTCTCCTTAAATTATCATATAATATTATATAGATAACCACAAAATGAAGAAATGCAGCTTATATTGTTTATATAATCATGCACGTATTGGATAAATCTAAATGGAAAATAAAATATCCATACGAAACCATACAAGTGAAGTCAACAGTTCATGAACAACTGCTACTGTTATTTCTGTAAAAAGTAAAAATAACAAAAATACTTAACATCGAGAAAAATTCAAAACAAAAAGTTCCTTATCAAATGGCAAAATCATAACATCAAACACAGTAAACGAATGGAAAATACCTGTCATATTCCTGATTTGGTACAGGCATTTTCTATGTAGAAAATGGTCGATTAACTATGGTTTTACAGATAGCTAAACCTTTGACTTGCATGACAGTCATATAAATTCTATTATATTGACAACGATGTGTGAACAAAAGAAATAGACATTATTTATAAATAGTTAAAAATTATCGTCATAGAGGGTATTTGAACTTCTCTGTAACGATTTAGTTTGAGAAATAATTAGTTATAAAACTCAAAGGCTTTATCGAAAATTTTGTGAACAAGAAATCTACGTACAACACATGACAATATCATATTTTGAAATTCCGTTTTGATTCAACAACATTTTAAAATATTAGCATTTATGATTGCAGCTGAATTATTACTCACAATATAATGTGTTTCATCAATTAACTTTTATTTGTGGCCCTCGATGAGCAACTAGTCGGGTTACTCATCGACAGAATAAACATGTAAATAATTTCTGGTATAGAGGCCAAAAACATGCTGAAAGTGTTAACATTATAACAGTTAATTACGTCAATATTTTTCACATTTGTATATTACAATCAGATTTACGTGTCAAATTTTAAAATTAATCAAATTAGAAAGTTTAATCATGTAACAGCTATTTTACTTTTTGACGTCAACCATGACAAAGCATAGAACTGTTAAATTATGTTAATTTAATATCTGAAGTATTATCTACTACACACGATTGACAAACAATAAAATGTGAGGCAATTGGACATTTAAACAGGGTTACTGAATAAAATGTATGTTATCATCTTTTCATTAAACAAAAACAAATGAATTTCACACTCCCAAGAATGCTTTAAATTGGGAGTATAAAATGTTTCAAACTTGTGTATATTTGTTTTACACAGTTATTTTTCTTTTTTTTTTCTTTTTTGTTTTTGCCAACAAAGTGTCATTTTTTACTTATTACTTTGACTGACTGTTTGTCGACTGCTGTTCCCTTAATTTGGACATATTTACATATTATGTCTGTTTGTTTTGTTCACACATCGTTGTTAATATAATAAAATGTTATGCTACTGTCATGAAAGTGAGAGGAATACCTAGCTATAAAACCAAGTTTAATTCACCATTTTCCACTTACCTGCACCAAATCAGGAATATGACAGTTAAGTTCTTATCATATTCGTTTGATGTGTTTCAGCGTTTGATTTTGCCATTTGATTAGGTACCTTCCGTTTTGAATTTTACTCGGAGTTTTGTTTGTGATTTTACTTTTTGATATCTCCCGTTGCACAAATCACGACTCTTAAATTAATATTCATACTATGTTTATCAAATGCATGTTTTCCAAATTATGTTGTTTTCATTTGGTATATCATTATTAATACTGAAGGATCTGAAATATTTTCACGTTTAATATTTATGTTTTTTTGCCTGTTCTCAAACATTTGTCAATAAAACTGTTCTATACACTGCTGTCATACACGTGGGAGGTTTATCTAGCTATAAACCATGTTTTATCCTTTCTTCGAAAAATGCCTGTACTTAGTCAGGAATATGTGTTTTTTATTGACATAGTCCAATGTTTGGTATTATCTAGCTTAAATTGACTTTAATAGAAAAAAAATTGAGTATGCTTTTTTGTTTATACATTTTGTTATGTGCACTTAATGTTATATATAACAAAGGAAAGGGTTTTCTTTTGACGAGTTTGAAAAATTCTAATACCGTTTTACTAAGGAATGAAATCAGTTGGAAGCGTATAGGGAAAACGGTATTATTTATTCCGCCATAGGCAGCAAATCTAGCTTTGTCTAGATTTATCACTTTAAAGCAAAAACCTGGAAAAAACAGTTAAGTGTGGAATTAGTACTTTTGTTATTGTGTTTTAGAAATTGAAGTCAAATAGAATCATGAACATCTTCCATCGTAGCTTCTTTATGTTATCCATGCCCACCGTCATTTCGCATGAAAATATTACAATTGGTTTCAAAATTTATATTGTAAATAATCACATTGCAGTAATCTTATATCTATATATATTCGTCGCGAATTTGATGGGATTTCTGCCGCTCAGATTTTGTGGTATTTCGTCATTTGTCTGGATTTTGGCATGGCGTTGTAAGTTTCTCTTCCACATTAATGGTTTAGATGTCTCCTAATTATCTTCCGCTTTTAAAATACATAACCTTTAAACCAAAACATCTCATAAAAAAAAGAAAATGTTCAACTCCTTGATATACATCAGTACTTAGTGAAAGTATTGGTTGTTAGATTCCGCATGCCAAAATACGATGTCAACATTTCATCTGCAAAACAAATGGTTTATTGTGCTGTCGCGTTTCGGAAATGTAAATAAAATGGATGTTTTATAATTCACATTCTTTAAGTCCAGATGACAAAGATTGAGAGTTGTTTGTCCGTTTTCCAGATACTAAAATATGAGTGGTTGCTGGATATTCCGTGCTTTGTACTTTTGAATCTGGTTTCATTGTGGTGTCAACAGTTTTTGTATCAATTGAATGTCCTGAATGTGTTACGATCGGAGAAACAGATTTATTCTGTTCTTTTCTTATTACTTAAAACACTATGCTATTGACAATGCCACCTGAACTACTCATTATTGTTATAAGGAAATAAACCCAGTGAGGTGGAGTTGCTATAGCTCGCCATATTCCGTCTAATATAAAGACTCCAAATTGAAAGAAGAATGCTGATATTACAAGTGATGCATGCTTTGCAATAGACAGTGTTCTTTTCTTTGCTAATGATTCCTTTTTGGAAACTGCATCAATCTTCTTTGATTGCTTATATGCCTTGATGCAGATCAGTATATAGAGGACTGTAGTGCTTAATATGATCAAGGTAAAACCAATAGACACAATCACCAAATGTGAAATGCGGCCTTTCACAGCATCGTAGTTACAACTGAAATAGAAGACGACGAGAGAATCATATATCAGAGGTGTTCAGTTTTTAAGAAAGATCTTTTAACCAAAGAGATTGATAAATAATTAATCAATTAAACAAACAAAAAATGTGTCACTGTGAAAAATCTTTCTTAGACAGTTCATTTAGAATTTAAAATCACTGCACTCAATCATTTTGTCAAATTAGACTAGTAGACACTAAAGAATTATAGAAATAAAAGTTAACAGCTGTAAAAACAAACAGCAGTTAATCGATTAAAATGTCCAGGGACAATGCCACTATTACATGTATTTTATCTAATTAGCAAATATTACTAATATTTAAACATAATTTACACATGCATTATATGAAGTATACATGTATAATATTGTCAAAAATAGTATGATGAAATGTCTTTATTTATATTATGTTTAATTTCAATGATTTCATTTCTGAGATGTCAAAATACCCCTTGATGTATTGGCAAGTTAATAGGAACAAATTCCCTCTCCTATCAATATGATGATCTTCTGATCATGGAACTTCCATGTTCTGATCAAGCAATATCTCATTCTGCTTCATTAACTGCTGTCGAAAGATTATTTAGAACTGCTGTCAAAATGTCAGACCAGAGACAAAACATTAAAATAACTAATGATTATCAAATGCAACGCGTAAACTATGTTTACATGAATATTTTACACATGCATTATATATAGTATGCATGTATAATATTGTTAAAAATATTGTGATGAAATGTAATGTGTAATTTAATTCTAAAATTACTTTAGTAAAGTAATTGTAATTTAATTAATTACATTTCAAAATCTGTGAAATGTGTAATTAGTGTAATTGATCATTTTTGCAATGTAATGTGTAATTTAATTAATTAAATTCCAATGTAATTGACCCCAAGTCTGATATAAAGCCCTCCTTCCGATTATTGAAAGGTCGTAGTTGCTAAAAGAAAAGAACGTGTAAATGAAAATTATTTGGTCACAAAAACGCGGAAATATCTTTCGCACAAACGTAGAAATTATTCGCGTAATCGAGAATCGCTGATTATAATGATAAGTTAAAATTGACTTACAAATAACCATTTGGTCCAAGTTGTTTGAATATGCCTAAAACTGTAAACATAGCTGCTGGAATGAATAAGACTATTATATACAAGTAACAGTCTCTTGGTCCCATAGTCAGTTGCTTGTTAAAATAAACCAAGACAAAAGCTGTGATCGCTACGGTGACGGTCGTCAAGGCTTGTGATGATCCAAATACATTAGATATAATAGCATACATTGTACAGAAAGCTGGTACCGGATAGTTGACTTTTTCCAATGTCACATAGACTGAGTAACATATAGGAAAGAAATAATAAACCATATCATTTAGTGCTTTATACACTATAAAACGATCCACATATCTCCATTTCATGAAACGCTTCTTGTTGTATTTAAACGAAAATTTTACTGTGACAAGTCCTCCTATACAACTTGCTATCATCAAAAAGAAGTTCAGAATTCCAATATAAAAACCTGCGTTAGTCTCGTCACCGACAAATGGTAAATCATAACCATTCTCTATAACTGTTCTATTTTCCATCAGAACAAAATCTGTTGGATTGTTTTGATGTTGTGAAATGTAGCTACTTCACTGTAATTAAACTGTCTATTCTACATGTTACCTTTTATTTATCTTTGTGATATTGTGTTTCTTTTGGTCGTAAGATTTTTGACGTGATATGCACTCCGCTAACGTGTTTTTGACTTAAAAAGCAATCATGGTTGATTTGGGCTCCGTGGTATGATTCGGACGCAATATTTAGTTAAAATTATGTTTACAGTTTGGTTTCGTTTTTTTGTTAACCCTTGTATTTATATTTACTGAATTCGTGCTCTATCATTTTTAGCGAACAAGTATATTCTATATATGACATGTGCTGTCAACTACAAAACCCTTTTCATAAGTCTAAAAAGTCAATATACTATCCAATACCAAATGTATTTTTTTACGCCATAGTTTTATTTACTATCAACTACAAAGCTCTTGTTTGCGTCTATGTTAGATTTATTTGTTTGTTTTTTAGTTCCATTATATTTACAAATTTCTTCATTCACCTCGAAAGCTTACCAAACCTTAAAACATATTTATTCACAAGGGATACAGATACTATCATGTTGTCAAACCATTAACGATGGCACTTATCTTTAATTGATGTTGATTCACTTATAGGGTTTTTGCGTCGGGGAAAAAAATACATTATTCTAAAAACTTTTTGGCATGATACAGTTTATGTTCTTCTCGTATATTTCAATATGGTACGAACTAAATTCCAAACAGGAGGGCTTGTGCTTGCTTTTCTTACGATGAATACATAAACTTTCTTTCAGTTTGATTGTATGAAGGATTGGTATGTCAATGACTAGTAGAGTCCTTTATAAATTTCTGTTCATCAATATCATTTTTCTAAGTTTTTTCTTTTGTCTTATCTTATATCGGACTCCGACTTCTTTTATACTTAGTTTTACCGTGCATATTGTAGTGTGCTTTTTTATGCGACAATGAATAGAGATATAGTTGAGGGTATGGTTGAGGTCTAACAAAACATGTTAGACTCGCCTCATTTTTGTTCCTTAGCCAACTAGCAATTATTGATTAGTCTTGTAGGTTTTTTAAAATGTTGGTTCATCTATATGTTTCGGAGCATAGTGTAGTTAAAAAATGAAAATGTCCACTTTTATAATATGCTGTGTAAGATTATATAGGAATATGATGGGTTAAAAACGTCCACGTGGAGACCCTATATATTCCGTATTAGGTTAGTAGGGAGGCGGGGCTTATTTCAATACACGGTTAGAAGTGGAGTTACCACTTTCACACTAGTTGATTATTTTTTGTAATGTATTGAAAGTTCTGTTTGATATTCTTATATCACGGTTGTCGATATTAGATTGTTATTGTTAACATTAGTTTTTTTTGTGTGCATACCGATGGAAGTAGGTTTCTAAATATTGAACACTGGAACACTTTAATATAAAAGTAAGAAAACGTGGTATGATTGCAAATGAGACAACTCTAGTCTAAATTCAACAAATAAAGATAGTCGATAAGATAAATTCGTTACATAGTGTGCTAGTGACCTAAAACGATATATACGGGGTGCAGTGAATTCCATATGGGGTTCGAGCTTGACTCTTATCCCGTATGGAATTAACTGATCCCGTATATACCGTATAAGGTCACTCACACACTAGAAACTGTAATAAACCATGATCTGGAAAAGCTGAACGAATGGTCCAAAAAATGGTTAATGTCTTTTAATCCAGATAAAACAGATATTATGTTATTTTCTAATGTTGAAACCCCAGAAATGAACTTAATATTCAATGATAAAAATATACCTATTACAAATATTCATAAACATTTAGGGATTACATTTAGCAGTGATGCTAAATAGAAAGCCTACGTTGATAATATTATCTTAAGCACGTCTAAACATATAAATATGCCAAGGAAGTTGAAATATAAACTGAGCAGGAAAAATATAGAAAAACTCTATTTAGTTTTTATAAGACCTTTATTTGAGTATGCAAGTGAAGTTTTTGATAATATTGGGGTAGGTTATGTCAATAAACTAGAGCAATTACAGCTCCAAGCTGCTAGAATAGTTACGGGGTTACCTATATTTACAAGCTCATGGGTTATTTATGAAGAACTTGGATGGGAAAAATTAGCTGAAAGAAGAGAGAGAAGAAAAATCCAAATGTTTAATAATATTCAAAATAATAATGTTCCAGAATATTTGTCAAAATTAATTCCCCAAAAAATACAAAGTATGACCGTCTATCCTCTACGCAATGGAAATGACATCATTATTTCATTCTGCAGACTAGCATGAACTAATGATTCATTTATTCCATCAACCATATCATTTGCATACGTCTTTGGAATAATCATGTGATTGAACTCGTGATGTGGAATCAATTAATAAGTTTAAAACTGAACTAAAAAACCGTTATCCTCAGAGTAGCATATTTGTACTGAAGCAATATGAATTTGGAATTTGAAAATTGAATATAATTCTCATCCAACTTCGATGTTTTGCATCATCCTTAAACTATGATTTATATAGGGTCAATATTTTTCTGACCCTTCTTGCCGATGTGGTGTTAATTGTGAAGATTCCTATCATTTCTTTTTTAAATGTATTTTATATTCAGACATACGAAATAAAATGTTTGAAAGTCTGCGCTGGTTTCCAAATGATTCTAAAATTAACATAGAACTATTAACCTCGGGTAGTTGTCTTCTTTCTCTACAGCACAACAAACCATTTCCAAATATTTCTTCGAGTTTATTAAAAGTTCGGAAAGATTTCAAATTGTCTAGATAGCAAACCATGATCGCACACACATCATCATCCAAGTAAAATTCTTCACCCCTTTTTGTCCTTTTTTCTCGTTTTTTTAATTTTATATTTTTTGTGTTTTTGTTTCCTAAATATTAAATTTTTTTTAATTTTTTTTTTATTATTATTTTCTTTTTTCTTCAATTTTCCGTCTTTTGGTCCATATTTATATATATATACTATATAGATTTACCATTCTATACATGCATGCTCATACATATATTTTTGTATTATCTTGCTATAAATGTTAAATGGAGAAGACTTCATAAGTCTGTTTGACATGTGTCTTATCCAATTTGTACTTGAACAAATAAAATATTTTTAATCTAAACTCACACACTATGTAACTAATGATATTGTTATTGCAAATGTTCTTATACAATCTAGAAATTATACCATGCAAGTTCTCTTGTATGGCATATATTTACTAATTATAACAATGTCTTTATCACATGGGTTAGTAAGTTCAATGGATTGAATTATTATTGGTGCATTATACTTTAGTAATAAGGTAATCAATACGCTTTATTCATAATTGACAAATGGTAAATGGGTACGTGGCAGCTGATCATCAAAATCAACATATTTTCCAACATTATTAACATCACTATCATTTTAAAGTAGTAATTAGGAGTCAAATAACCATTTTCCCTGCAGCAATACAACACCATAACTAATAAGAATTTCAGAAAAGGATAGAACACATCTTTAATGAGAAGTAAAATCACAAAAAATACTGAACTTCGAGGAAATTCAAAACGGGAAGTCCCTAATCAAATCGCATTATCAAAAGCTCAAACACATCAAACAAATGAATAACAACTGGAATATTCTTAACTTGGTATAGGCATTTTCTGATGTAGAAAATGGTGGATTGAACCTGGGTTATAGCTCGCCAAATCTTTTACCTTATGACATTCGCACAAGACACTAATTACACTAACGTGTTGGTATCAAAATTGCACCTATTTAAACAGTTTTTTTCACCTACGTTTTTGTATGATCCAGACAAAAGTTCCAATTCTGTTTTTATTTTATAGATGTTTCATTATTGCCTATATGGTTCCACCAATTTAATTTTGAATATAAACTGAATCATAAAAAGATGGGTTTGAACAGACCTCTAAACGATCCATGATCCTGTAATGAGCAGTACCCAAATTTCATCCCTGCTAAAATTTACTTCCTAAAAAATCGAATTACGGATAATTTTGTTTTATTTCTTCAAATAGTTAGAAAATTTGACATTTATGTATGCTAACTATTCATTTTTTAAGAAATGGAGTCTTGTAACATATTTTATTTGCTCATTTTTTAAAAATGACTTTTTTTGTGGACATCGCATGGCGACGTTTCCGTACACTTGAAATTGCATCTGTTGATGTATTTACTGTGAACGTTTTGTGCATATCAAAATATATTTACTTATGGTAAAAGACGTTGAAAGACGTGCATAATTTCAAAAAATACAAATTGTTTAGTGTCTTTGAAAACATGCACGATTTGGCCTGGAGAGCATCAAAATGTAAAATGGTTTTGCCTTTTGACAAATAGGTGCAATTTGGGTACCGTGACTTTAAATACATTATTATTTTCTGTTAGTACTTAATTTAGAATCTATTGTAGATCAGTTATTTTTGAGAGATAATCGCACATTTGTCTTTGAATTTCGACAGGTACATAAAGGGCCAGTTTTGTGCATGTTTAACTCTGTCTTGTGAAGTTGCATTACCTGTAGTGTGCATATTGTAAGGTATAACAGATACATTTGAGACTGGTATTGTACTTGCTGCATTGTCGCATTTTCTCTAGTGTTTTGTGTATATTATATAGATTGAAGTAGTTGCAAAACATAACATTGAGGACACTATAAAATGTGTGGAATTTATTGTATTATGAGTATGATATTTTCGATTTATTACCGGAGGAAAAAGGACAGTATTATAAACATGACTCTTTTGCTTTATGTAAGTGTTAGTATATACTTGTCTTTTGTGTAGATCTCACCAGTATTACTGTTTGTTGTTGTATTGTTGTTTGTACAGCATTTGTTCTTCATCAAGTTGGTATATTTGAACGTTCAATTGCTTCACAATTAATTTCGTCATTATTTCACGCTACTGATAAGTTATCTGTTTCTGTTTCACAATTATAATGGCAAGTCTTTTCTTGTTCTTTTGCTTGTGAGTTGGTGTGTCATGTGTATTGTATTTAAATACAGTATCTTCAAGGACAACTTTGTCTGTTAAATTGTCTTTTTGTGTTTTATATTTCAGTTAATTTCTTTGGTTTCTTTCATAGAAAAATTTGGACTATCAGCGTTGAGCTCTTGGTTTCTCAATTTTATATACGCCCGTTACGGGACGTATTATGGTAAACTGCCGTCTATTTATCTGTTTATCTATCCATCTGTTCGCCCGAAATTTCTTATTTTCGGATAATAACTCAAACATTCTTTTCTTATCACTTTAGGGACTGGTTTATATATAAATCTATTAGAATAAGCTCCCAATTTTATTCATTTTTTTTTATAAATTTATTTAAGGAATGACTGTAATATTTTTTCTGTCTATGAAGAAATAACATAAAAAATTGATGCACACTGAATAACGCGCGTAGCGGGTTATTTAACCGTGTGAACCACATTTTTTATGTTATTTCGAATAGACAGAAAAAATATTACAGTCATTTCTTATAATTTAATTCTAAATTCCATTTTAAACCGTGAAAAAACGTTGATTACGTCACGGTCACATGACTAAATTATGTCTATGGGCTGATAACAAAACAACGTCAGCCAATTAGAAGACGCGTCACATCCAAAATTAGATTATAATATGATATTGAGGAGTTAATGATATTAATTCATTAAAAGAACGACAGGAGTATCATGTTCTCATGGCGCAGCTCTTTATCGTTCACTTGATACCATTTTCTTTTTTCAATCTGAAGTCTTTATATTTCAATTGTGTGCTATCAGTGACTTTGTTCTGATTTAAAATAGTGTCGTCGACTGTTTTGTTATCAATGTTAACTGCTCAATTTTGTGCTGTCTTGTTTCTTTTTCAATGTACGAAATTTGTATTTTTCTTTATTTTTAAGTTAATATTGAATTATGTTACAGGTATATGAGTGCTAGGACTGATTAATAATGTTTCAGTTTCCCGGTCGTCCAAACAATGTCTTCATGGTTGTATTGGTACTCGATATCATTGTACATTATTGATTACAGGCTCTATAATTTTCAGGGTGTTTTGTTTGGTTGTACTAAATTGTAAGTCCTATTTGTAATATTTCATTTTGTTCACAAATTTAATATCTGTCTCGTAGTTCGAGTATTTCCGAACTTGCTTATTCTAATTTTTGCAGAAAACATTTGTTTTTGCAATGCAGGTCGAATGTATTATATTATTACAGCTATCAAAAACAGTTTTATCTGAAACTCTGCACTGGTCACCAGTTGTGCAACAGACGTAGTTGCTTAAATTGTTTGTGTTGTATCGAAAGCTAAAATAAGATGTGGTGACAAGAATGGCCCACACCGAATTGAAAATAGCTATAGTATGAGTGAAATTTTCAAACTCCAAACTGAAAGCCTGTAAATTTGGCACAAAATCAGCCGAGCGGTACCAAATGTAAACTCGATCTGTCACTCAACAGTATAGACAACATATTAAAAATCAGATCAGAATGTGAAGGAGTTTAGAATAAGACCTTAGTCGACGGAAACCAGATTTGTAATTTTGTACGTGAGACGCGCGTTTACTATCAGTGACTTTGTTCTGATTTAAAATTATTGTGTCGTTGTTCTGCTCTTATATTGAATCCCGGATTTGTTTTTTTTTTTGTATCGATTCATGAGTTTCGAACAGCGGTACACTACTGTTGCCTTTATTTACCACAAAAGACTCCTATGTGGCGCTCGAATCTAAAAGATTTAACTGTTGCTCTTGTTTTCGATATTTTCAATATATTGCTAATATTAGACTGTATAAGAGAGGGACGAACCATAAAAGAGGGACAGTCAAACTCATAAATAGAAAATAAACTGACAACGCCATGGCTAAAAATGAAAAAGACAAACAGACAAACAAAAGTACATATGACACAACATATAAACCTAAAGAATAAGCAACACGAACCCCTCCAAAAACTGGGGGTGATCTCATGTGCTCAGGAAGGGTAAGCAGATCCTGCTCCACGCACCAGTCGTGTTTCTCATGTTATAACAAATGCGGTAATAGTCTAATTTGGTAAGTCACATTCATGAAAGGGAAGGGGATAGTAGTTACGCCGTAAGGAACATATCCGATATCATCTGTGAAACGGTTATTCCATAACGGTCTACCAACTCGTGATGGCGTCCGTAAAATTTACGAAGGGATGATTTTAACTTCACCATTTGAAACTCTTGGTTTAATAGCTTCCTTTTGAGCAACAACCCTCTAACAAGAAAATCATGATAGGAAATACAAGCACGAGAATATCGTATCGATTGGGAGATATATACTCTGTATGCAGGTGCTGGTGGAATGTTGCTACATAGAAATGGAAAGTTCGCAATTGGAAAGCTGAAATGTTCTCCTCTTTTGTCGTAAAGTTTTGTTTTCAACCGACCCTCATTGTCAATTCCTAGATGAAGGCCAAGATATGAGGCCGACTTAACTGTATGTTGTATCCTTTATCTCTAGTTCGCTTAGATACCTTCGTATCTATAGTAAATCAACGACTGACAGTTAATCGTTACTCTGTGCAGATCTAGTGACTACATTTCTATTCCCTTCTCCACATTCAGCTTTCATATTCATAATATGTAAATCTGCAATCCACTATTTATTGCCGATTTATTCATACAAATATTTTTCACCTGGGTAATAATTTATTAAGTATTGCTAATAATGTTATTTAGTCGTGGGTAGCTTTTGTTGTTATAGTATACACGGCATAGGATTCACTATAGTCAACATGAAATGATTTTGTACTAATACACCTCTTCTATCATGTTCAGATTGTTATGTAATTTCTCTTGCAGTAAGTGGATAGTTTTGATAATTACTTGATAAATCAGAAACAAATAACAAATTTTTGTCCTTCTTGTGGAATCGAGCTTGCTTTTTAATACTTACTAATATAAAGTGAATATATTTTAGTTGAACTTTGAGTTTGTCTTTCACCGGCATAATTGTTGTTATGGATAAAATCTAGATCAACAATTATCTTTTCACACCATTTTCTGATTAATTAAATATGAGAAGATGTGGCATAATTGCCAATTAGACAACTCTGCATCCAAGTCACAATTTGTAAACGTAGATTAAAATAGGTAAAAGTACGGTCTTCAACACAGAGCATTGGCTCACACTGACAAACAAACTACAAAGGACTCCCCCCAAAAAAAAGACAGGTGTAAAACCATTTAAGGCCTCTTTATCATGTGAATGTTTATATTGATATGATGTAGGTCAATAAACATAAGTTAAATGTTTCCAAAACTTTTTAATTTTCAAAATAAATGAATTTTCTATCGCAGGAATAAATTTGCTTAGCTGTACTTGACAAAACCATTTTACATGTTGATGCTCTCAAGGCCAATTAACTTCGTACTTTATTTGGCTTTCTCACCGTTTTTTTATTTCAAGCATCACTATGTCTTTGACAGACAAGACACTTGCATGACGTATGCGATTTGAATACTGATGAGGTTATTTCTTTTGTCAGTCGCCTAGTAGTTAGTCTTTTTGCCCAGATTAAAATTTTAAGGGAGTTTAGTTTGATGCTACAAAGCTGACTGTACTTAGATACCACCTTTAAAGTGTAGAAAATATTAAGTTAAGTCCCAAATGAAGTATAAAATTATGGACTTCACATGTGAACCATATATTTTACAAGTACATACACATGTATATTAATCATTTATCTGAAATCAGCAACTTTGTAAATACAAGCATTTACATCTTATCAAAAATTAATTACGAAGAGAGGAGAAAGATACTAAATGTACATTTAAACTCATAAGTCGAAAATAAACTAATAACACCATGGAAAAAAGTAGATTACAGACAGACAAACAACAGTACACAAAACACTACATCAACAATTGGGAAGATCTCAGGTGAAAGGAAAGATTCTGCTACACGTGTGTCATCTGTTGTGTAGCCAATGTTACTACAAACTGGGTAATAAGTCTAGTTCGGTAGATCACATTTGGGAAAGGGGACTGGAGTGTAGTTATGATAATTGAAACCAGGTGTTATCATCTAGGAAACGGGTATTCAATAGCGGTCGACCAATGCTTACTATAGTTAGATTAGCATAATTAATGATTATTGTTTATCATCTGTTTTGCATTATAGTCTGATGAAACTCATGCTTACTGTATACTAACAATTGAAATAATTGTTTCACATTTTGTAACCCTAAGCCTTCTTATAACTCTTTTCATTGAATATAAGGTATGGGTTTGACTCTTTAAAGGCAATGTCTGAATATGGTGACCTGTATCTGCTCACAACTTTGTCCTTTGGATAGTATCATCTCATTTTAACATTAATATCGTCACAAATCGAACTTGAATTCATATTATAGTTGGTTCTGATGCAGGACATCATTTAGGACCTGACCTTACCATACTTCCCTAAAATAAAACCAGATTTTTCTGTACATAAAATTGTTAGGAAAACTCCATTAAAAGGAAAATCGTAAAGTGAACTTCTTTTCTATTTGCTTAAAAAAAAAAAATTGTCAGTATTTTTTTAAATGTATTTTATTGTAAAAATATAAAGCCTTTAAAATACAATATATAATAAGAATTTCTGCACATCTTCAACAGAACTTAAGCATAATGACATTTTTCATTTGCTAATGTTTTGTTTTTTACCAACTTTTAAAATCATAATATAACCAAAGTGCATTATTAACATAAGATATGTACAGAAAAAAATAATCAGGAAAGAGACTAAAATAACTGCTGTGACTTTTGTCCTAGACATTCAAATAATTGAGTTTTAATCTTGTGATACCTTCAAAAACAAATTCTTATGCCATTTAACATTAGATGTCTTTATTCAAAATTTAATGAATATTTTAGAAACATTATCAAACTATCTATCAATATATATACATTAATAGAGTTTCATTGTCATATCATGCTTGTGTAAATGTGAAATAATATATTATCTGTCAGCTGCCAATTCTGAAAGACAACTGAATAGAAGTTTCAATACAGAAATATTTTTGTTGCAAAGTGATACCAAGAAGGATATTGTAAATATCATTCGAGCAAAAATGATATGAAATACTCATGCTGGCTATGAAGTCAGATTAATTTACAGCATTGTATCCCTTGGAAAACAAATAATGTCACATACTCATAGATCAAAAGCTGTACAGGTAGATGTTGACCAACTATTTTGATCCCTCAATCACTGGGACCTTTTAAAGACTACTACAGTGATTCTTCATAATTATATAACATTATTTAATTAGGGGAATGCTTTATTGATTAGTTGATAGCCAATTATGTGACTTCTTGTTTTTAAATTCCAAAATGAAACTAAAATCCCCGACAGAATGTACCTTAATCATGAATGTGTCCTGAGACTTTGAAATATTCAACAAGGACATTTATTGCGTAGGTATTCAAATATTTAAAAATAAAAGGTAGAAGAAACTTCCAATTTTAAAAATGATTCTTCAAAATATATAAATATATTAAATAAACAAATAAAACTTCCAATTTTGCCTTTTTTTCAAATATTTTATTTGTTTGTCATAATTTAGGCTAAAAATTCCTCCATCTTTTAATGTTTTAGAAAACTAAAGAAAGATAAGGAACCCAAACAAGCAATTAGAAGAAAAAAATATGAAAAAATATCTACAACAATGGTAAAAAATTTAGCCTACCAAGTAAGAATTTCTATAGGTTTCATGTATGCCATATATACAGAAAAGATATTCAATGCAACATTGACAACGCAAATTATCAACTATTACAAATATTATTTCCTTACTATATAATATTATGCTGATAATACGGTAAGTACATTTTTTAAAATACATAAATAATCAAAATTATGTAGTATACAATAGCAGAATCTTCAATTAAAATAAATAATTGCTAGCTTTAATGCAAGACGTCAACAAATTATTTTAGCTTTACTATAAAAGAATATCCTTAGAATCTTCAGTTTTTAAAAAAAAAAACATTTAAGGAATGACTATAATATTTTTTCTGTCTATGAAGAAATAACATAAAAAATTTGGTGCACACTGAATAACGCGCGTAGCGGGTTATTTAACAGTGTGCACCAAATTTTCTATGTTATTTCGAATAGACAGAAAAAATATTACAGTCATTTCTTATAATTTAATTCTAAATTCCATTTTAAACCGTAGAAAACCATGAAAAAACGTTGATGACGTCACGGTCACATGACTAAATTATGTCTATGGGCTAATAACAAAATAAAGTCAGCCAATCAGAAGACGTGTTACACCCAAAATTAAATTATTTAGGGATAAAATAACAATCTTTTTAACCCTGTAAAATATATCAATAAGGATACGCAGTATACACATTTGTGGTATTTGCTGTAGATGTTTGTTTTGAAAAAAAAATACAATAAAAAACATATTAGAGAATTTTCTAAAATATTTATAAATAAATCAATCAATAAATAAATAAATAAATACAAATTAAAAACAAATATATTATTAATATTAATTAAGTAAATGCTAATCTGTGTTAAAAACTTGATAAATTCTCTTCCAACAACTAAACTCTAGTCCAGAAGGTTATCTTATTAAAAGTATCATTATGATAGTAATTTATTTAAAACAAAAATTGCACGATTATTGTAAACATTATGCATAAACAGTCTATTCTTTTTTATTTGCCGCACAAACAGTCTAGGCTTTTTATATACCCATGATATTATTGTTAATTCATAATCTATTAAAACAGGTTTTCATTGGGATGCACTTGCCTTCACATATTACAGTAATCAACAAATAATGTGAACAATCAAGTCAGAATTCTCAACTTTGGCATTCAAAACCATACACGACTGGTCAGATAAAATGATCATAGATACCAGGATTAAAATTTTGTACACCAGACACCCTTCTGTCTTTAAAACTCATCAGTGATGCTGAATTAAATAAGTTAAAATAACACAAAAAAAAGTAGTGAGTAAGAAGAATACAATGCCATGAATTCAGAGTGTGTTATACTCAATGACTGTTTGTTAATCAAAGAATCCTCACAGCAACAAGACTTGATTTCAATAAAAACGTTCATAGAAATTTACTATTTGTCAACCATCTAATTTTTGGTTTTATTTTTTCAATTTTTTCTATTTACATATTTGTAGATATAAATAATACTTATACATATCTACTGCTAGTAAAAGTTTTAAAAATATGAATTTAAAGTAAAATCTCTTACTGCAAAAATCATATTATTAATATGTGATTCAGGATTTTCATTCTTAACAAGCAAAATTTACAATTCTTATTCAATATTGCTTGCAAAGATCCTTAATGCATGTATAAAGCAAATATATCATAATGTATAAATACACATGAAGTGCTATCAAAACAATTATGATATTTATTTCTATATAATGTGATAAAATTTAGAGAAAGCAACTGAAACTTTATAAATCACCCTGCTTGCCAACATGGATATGGATAGAAAATTTTATGATAATACATGACATTTGTAAAATATCTATCAGATAAAATTGACAATACATTATTTATATAACAGTCATGATAATTTAAATGCATTAGTTAACATGTTCCCTTGAAATCACAAAATAACATCATAATTTGTAACTTGTTGTGTAATTGCAGTTTATACATTGGTATATGGTCTTTTAAAAGAATTTCATATATAAAACAGAACTTATACAAATACTCATATAAATATAAGAGATGTGGTATGCTAGCCAATGAAACAACTATCAACCAAAGTTAAAAATTAAACCATCTTTTGTAACCAGAGGGCCTTCAACATTCACAGTGTATAGTATGTTTTATATGTATGAAACATTTGAAATAGTCAATGGGTCATGATTTAAATTGGATTGTCTCCCATTTACCAGAATAAATTCTCAACTTAATATTTTTGTGAGATAATAACTTCCCATATATCAAATCCTTTACTCCTGATTTGGTGGTCCAATAAAGTATTAAATTTAATAAATCTTTGTATTACAAAAAGAAACTAAAAGTTACAAAATACCAGATTTCTTGTTTCACTGACATTTTCATGCATGAAATCTGCAATTTGTAATTCATCATGGTTAAAACTCACTTTACTAATATATAATTTAAATATAAATTTTAAACTTGAACATATTGAGTATCATATAGCTGAAACTATTAAAACAGAAAGCAATGAAACTATGTGGACATGAGAATTTTTGCTGTGAGGTAAAGTTGCAATGATTATCATATATGGTTAACATAGTTTTTAGAGTTATACGATCTGACTATATGGCACATACTATAAAGAACACAGGCTGTACACAGTATAAAAAAGATTCATACAAAATGTCCTTTCTTTCGTTTCTACCGATATATATAGAGAGAAGAAAAGCTGTCCCAAAATGCAGTCTATCTTCTTATCCTTCTTCCTGTGATCAAACTTGTACGTTCTGTTGCTAAAACATCATATGCTAAAATGAGAAAATATTTTGACAAGTTGAAGTGGAGTACAAAATAAAATTGCAGCAATTCCTAAGCATTTCTTGTTAAAAAATATTACCACTTTTATAAATAATCTTTTTTAGTGTTTTGTAGATACATCTTTATTAAGTGCACTTAAACATTTATATATGTTTGGCTCTTCATTTACACTCCCTCACATAAATCCGAATATATCATAACCTATGTAAAGACAATATGTGGATTTTGGATATGATCAGTCATGAGTGATACATATACATGAGATCATAGTAGTTTCAAGAAAATTTCATTATAATAAAGCATAATGTTTTAATTACATTGTCTTGTTTTTATAAGAATCAAAATAATTCATGCACACCATAGCTTTTTTGTTTCAGTCAGATAATTCATACAAGCCATATGTTTGTTGTCAATTTCTTATGGACGGGGTCCTTATATTCAAATTTGACCCTCAGCATTAGCTGGATAAAATTGACAAATATTATAGCTCAGGCCATGTGAAAACCAGTAACAAACATTACCTCTTTCTTTCAAGCCTTTACCAAAGTTTCTATAGACCTTGTACAGCTCCACCATCAATACAATCCATACAAATATTGCAAGCAGTGCTACAAAAAATAACATTGTACATATTTTGATTTTCAAAGTGTTTCAAATTAATTGTTTATACTTTTTCTGTGTATCTATGAATTCAAATGCTTGTTTTCCTGTCAGAAAAACTACTACCTTTACCTTTAATCACTCAATCCAGTTACTATAGACTCTCTCATGCATAATCATAGTCACCTCTCTGTAATGATTGGAGAAGTCTACACAAATCTATCTAAACATGAAATGGCTTCATTAAATCTTATTCTCAGGGAACAAGATTGCAACACCATTGCAAATTTGTACTGTGGAATACAGTCAAAATTAATCAGTATGTTGCATAGTACCAAGGATAGTCAAAGTCCAATTACTCCAGCAGAAATTGTTCAATCACATTGACAGAAGAATATGGTTTACTAAACATGAGTACTTATATTACATAGAAGTGTAATCATTCATCAGGAACAAGTTCAGTTTCAGCAATTAAACCAGAAAATGCTATTGTATGGCAATATGAATCGCTGTTCTATCTTGTTTTTTTCTGGTTTATTTGCTGAAACTCCAAATTTCTCATCCAATAGGGAGTTTCTGTGGCATACAATAACTTTTGTATTTTGATTTTTATCATGTTTGAGCCATTTATAGCTGACAATATAATATGGGCTTTTGTCATTGTTGAAGGCCATACTGTTACCTATAATTGTTTACATCCACTTCATTTAAACTTTGGTTGGATAGTTGTCTCGTTGGCAATCATACCCCATCTCCTTATTTTTATATTCATAATGCCCCTTTACACATAAAATGCAGCAGTTTTTTTAGGATTTCATTCCATTCCATTGAAAGAAAAAATACATTAATTCAAATAAAAAAAAAAAAATTACCAGCTGCTATTGTTGAATAGACTATTGTGTCTCCTAATTCTTTGATAGTTTCATGTATGTCCATATATTCCTGTAAAAAACAAATAATTCCGGTTTAATGATAAGAAACTATCTTTTAACTACAAAGAAAAAGCTGTTTATGTTTCCTGACATGTTTAGAGCCACAGTCTAGTGAAAGGGCAATAACTCTACCAATATTTGGAATTTTCTTGATTTGACATCTGCTATAACCTTTTTCCACTATTTCTAATTCTTTTTTTTATTAGTTGAGTCAATATGGATGGAATATACTCTGTTTTCCATTATCTAAATGTTATCTGAGGAAAAATAGTTTACAAAAAATTTGGACCCAGACATAACATTGATCTATAATTGATTTTTACATTGTGACTTGGATGGGAAGTTGTCTTATAGGCACTCATACCACATCTTATTTATATGAACTGTTAACTGAAATTTATTCTTAATGAATAATTCATCTCAAATAGAAAATATTGGTTTAAAACACTTTACAACAACACTCACCTCAACAATCTTGTAGATATAATATGTTGGCTTGGCTAATCCAAATATAGCGAATACTATTGCACCCTTTGATAACTCTTTTCTCAACTGTAAAGAAATTAATTATTGTCATTATTATATTTTACTTTACCGGTAGTCATGATAGCAACCAATAATAAAATAATTAACAAATAAAACACTGTTTCCAGACAAAATAGTTGTTTATGAAAGTGAACACAGTAAAAACAATCTTTTTAAATTTGACATGCTTTTGAAGGTTGGAAGAAATAACAAGTAGTTGTTTGGTGATATTGGTGGTGGTAACAAGATTTTGTTGCAGTTATGATTTAATCAAAGAAAATATTCTGCAACACAAAACTGTAAAAACATTTAACATGTCACAAAAGTATTTAGTACTTGCAGTTACTTCAATGTGACTTCTAACTTTGGGATGACAAGCTTTTCTCACTTTGTTTTTTTTTTGTATGGCCCAATGTTGCTTACTGTTGTATCTTTATATATACATGTATGTCTATTTTCGCAGAATAATATCAGTCAGATATTGCTTGTTGGTTAGTTTTATTTGTAATGTTGAATATTGTTTGCAATTCCAATTATTATTTCTATGTATTAAAAATAATAAACTTTAGATTCAAAATTACTGAACTGACATGACTTACATAAATATCAAAATAGAACTAAATACTATCATAGAACAGATGTCTGGCCACTTCTTTGTTTAGTAATAGAATCACTGGTTTTTTTTTACTACACAATACTTACAACAAACCATCCCAGAATATTCCATCCCAAAGCATATGGAATACCAACTCCTAAGATTATCTCTTCCAGCAATTTAACTTTGGTCCCATTTCTTAAAATAAGTACTACAATGCTGGCCTAAAATAAATAATCTCAATGTAAAACTAAATGTAGAACTAGAACTAAACCTATCATTCAATAATACTTTGTTTTCACTGTAAAATTGCTCATTGATCAGATGTCAATTCTTTGTTTCAGTGCCTTAACATAGCCATGGTGGTTTTTTTATAGCGATTAGCATTAATTATTTAAAGTGGTACCTAACACTTTCACTAAAATTAATTTGGCTTGTTTAATTTTCTTAAAATTTTGACAAAGTGTTTACTTTGACCCTTTGACAATAATATAGAAATTTCAAAAAATTTGAACCAACCGTTTTATCAGAAAAATTACACTGGTTATATAGCAGTTTGACAAACACTTATTTTGATCTCTGAGAAGCTTAATATTCCATTAACAACACAACGTAATTAAAACGTTTAGCTGATTTTACAGAGTTATCTCCCTGTAGTGTTAGGTACCACCTTAAGATAAAATACCATTTGGTTTTTTTTCAATTTGTTTTGGTCTTCTAGTTTCCATTTATGGCAACTATGCAGCAATTGTGCTGGTTCATTCAAGACTTTGCTTAAGCTAATTGTTAAATATGTACTTTGGTTGACAAATTAAGGTTGTTTGGTTGAAAATATCATTAAGATTTTATAGGCATCATAATGGTGGTTTAGAGTGGACATAACATGTCATGAAAAAATTCCAACAATATAAGCAATATTTTAGCTTAAAAAAAACATTCCAAATCAAAGTAAACCTAAAGTGAGAAATGGAAAGTTCAAATACAAACTTTAAAAGAGAGATTCAAGAGATGAATTTTCTAACTTTTAAATCAGGCTGCATTACTAGTTAACAGATCAAAATTGACTTTCCTCATGATCATAAACAGTATTATTCTAATTAACATGATTAAGAAAGCTAAATTCACACCAAATTTATTTCCAATGACCTAGCAAGAAAACACACAACATCTTATAATGGTTCTTTTGTCCAGGTGAGCAAACATTTAAAAAGGACAGGAAATGTCATTAAATCGGTGAAAAATAAACAAGGAAATGGGTGTCCTTGATCTTTAAATAGAATAGATAAGTTATATACTTACTGTGACTTGTACATCAAACTTTAGTAAACATGAAAATAATGATGCCTGGTTATATAGATCTGAAAAGCCAAAAGTCAGTCCAAATAATTATGACGTCTATTATATTTTTTTCTGTGGTGCCATAGAAAAAATTGAAATAGCCTTTCAAGACTTCATTATTATTTTGACTTACAAAAAGGATGATTATTTTGTAATGCATATATAGCTAAATATACCCTTAATATTTTGTTCTTTAAATATTTAAAGTTTAACCAATAAAGTCATGAAAGCTATTTAGTTTGTACTGACTAGATCAAAACCTTGTCATGGTCTCTTTAAAAAAAAATCACTCTATAAACATGCATTATGATTTTTTTGGGATATTAACCATTGATGGAAAGTTGTCTCATTGGCAATCATATCATATCTTCTCATTTCTACATAGACAACATATAAAGTATCATTATATTCATTTTAGGGTACAAGCAATAAAATAACCAGTTGCCAATTATAACAATCTAAAATGGTGATTAAAAGAATGGCATTTGAACATTGATATTCCTCATGTTGCAAAGTCAGCTTTAGACATTAAACCCCTTCTGACATTATTATAATACAACAGAAAACTTTTAGTTCAAAACACATAAATTCAACAAAAATGGGAACTTACACTGTAAGTATTCTGAAGCACCAACAATCCTAAATTGAAGATACCCAAAATGTTTAGCCACTGACCAAGCTAATAAAATGTTTGGTGGCGCTAGAACACAGATCAGTATTAGACGAATCTAAAACACAAATATAAACATCACTTTTATATGTATGTTGGGTAACAACAAAATACATGTAACAACTCTTTGTCAATAACTATGATTTTCATTTTTTTTTAAAAAGATTAAACTTTGTTTTTGTTTAACCAAGGATTTGTATAGTAAGACTTACTATACACATTCTTGGTTTAACTATTTAATGGTTTGATTTGTTTTTATATAATCAATAAATATCAGTCTTCTACTAGGATTGATTAATGGGTGACTGTTTAATGTCACATAAGCACTAAAAATTTATATTGCAGCAAGATCTACTTATAAGAATTTCAATTCATATTGTAGACATATTTACCACAGTGGCAACAAATCAGTAAATAATTATCTCAATTAGTCCTGCAGTTTCATAAATTTTTAATGTGTTAGTTCCTATGGGAACACAATTTGTAGGATGACATGTGACCCTATCTGGACACTTTGTTCAGACTGTCAGCCAAGAGTCTTTTCTCTCACTCCTCATTGGTGCATGCTTAGCAGAGAAGTAGCAAATACCAATTTTCAAATCTTTGGTTTGACTTGACTTAACATTAAATCACCAGCCTCCTGCACTCCTGTAAGCAGATGGCCAGTATATCTATGTCTCCAACACCATGTTGCTCAAAGAAAAACACATCAAATTTAAATGCAAATGATTACAATTCTTGAAATTCTACATGATCAATTAATAACATGGCAAAATATGTCACATCAATCAGATATGTTCCCATCTTGTCAAGACATAAATCTATAGTTAAATTATCAGTTCAAAAACACTGATGTTATTATCATCAGTCAGGGGTAGTACTTGTACAACTAATTTTTATTTACTCAAAGAAGTATTATTAATATACTTATACAAGTAAATTTGTAGGATACTTATACATGTGAATTTTATTTACATGTATATGTAAAAAAAAATTGACTTAGTTATGTCCCTTAGATATTCAGATATTTTTACTTATATAAGTGAAAAAGTCATCTTATCTTCTTTTCATAAGAATTTTAAATTGTCTGCCCATTGTAGATGTCTTTACTAAACATTTAAGTGTAATTTCATTGACAATGAAAATCCTATTTGTCTGTTATCTTCAGAACACTGCGCAATCAGTTTCTTTGTTGAATTAATGAGATGAAAAATTAAACTTTAATAAAAAAAAAAAACATTAAAGGCATGTTTTTACATCTCAAACTTGCGATGGCATACCTGTCAACTGACCCGTATTTTGTGGGTGTGACCCGAAATTTTCACTATTCTGAGGGATCACCTGGGATACCCGCCGGGTCACTGAATAACCCCGGAATTCCGAAAATGATCCCTTTTCACCAGGATTTCTAACCCTAGATAATGATTTCCTAGTGATTTTTCTTTGAAATACCGGCAAAGTCGTAATTCTTCCATCAACAGAAGTTCAGCCAACTGTGTAGACTGTCAAATTAAGTAACCCATCAAGTGCATGGCTTCACTTGACAGCTTTGGTGTCAAACACACTATTAATTAACACCAATTACCTTAGCTTCAGGTCGTAAATAAATTTCATTGTGGTCACCTTTTACAAACATTTTTCAACTGAGTTACTTCCCCTTTTTTTGTCACCATTCAAAATTGTTCCTTATATTTACGTTTTTTTGGGGTAAAAAAGATCAAATCTACTACAAATAGAATTTAAATACATATTGAAACATAACTTTTCATTAAATTCATACCTTAATACAATTATAAAAAAAAGTTGAAAATTATTTTTTTCATCTATACTTCCTTCAACTGTTAACTTTATTTTACTATACTCTAATAATGAAAGATAATGCTAATAGCTGATGAGCAAAGACTAAATAGCCAGTCACAACTTTGTAAAAATAATAAAAATAGCCAGTCACCAGTCACAACTTTGTAATCAAAGAGCTGAAAGCTCTGAGGAAAAATGATGCCACTGCCTCTAATATTGGGATATTTTTTATGCAAGTCTTGATTTTCACATACCGTAATAAGTTGAACATTGCAACATGTCTCGTAAGCATATAATTGATATTCGTATATGAGTGTGTGAAGTGAAGATGACAACTGACTGTTTTTTTTTAATACAAATGAATAGGTCAAGAGTCAAGACTACCTAAATGATCTACAGTATCCAATGACTACTGGCATGTTTTTTTGTACAAATAAATAGGTCAAGACTACCTGAATGATCTACAGTATCCAATGACTACTGTCTGTTTTTTTTTGTACAGATAAATAGGTCAAGAATACTGGAATGATATACAATATCCAATGATTACTAGCTGATCTTTTGTTCTAATAAATAGGTCAAGACTATTTATATGATCTACAATATCCAATGGCTACTTGCTGATCTTTTGTACGTACTAAATAAAGACTACCTGAATGATCTAAAGTATTCTAATTAATGTGTATTCTTTTTTCTTGCAATTACATTTTTCTAATTCAAGAATACAGACTACTAGTATTCTTTCAAACCAAATGATTATGAAGAGCCTGTTGTAATAAGCTCTTATACCCCACTAGGCCTATAAACATATGACTTCGCATTCTTATTCAATTTTTAACGTTTTTATACTGATATTTTCATTTTTTTTTTAATTTTTGAATGCGAAGTGTGACACATTGATAGTAAAAAAAAAAATTATCAGAACAGTAAATAGAAATAGTAAATAATGCTCCTGAGGTCATATGTTATAGGACTAATTACCAACATACTCATTAAATAAGTTACTAGTGACATACACAAATGTAGTTATTTCTGTTACTTGAAGCAAATTCTATTTCTTTAGATTTACACAATATTGTTATACTTGTTTTATTTCACATTGAAGATTAGACATATAGGGATACTCCTTTGATTTTTTTATTTCATGTCAGTCAGGTCCCTTTATATGAAACTTGAAACCACTTCTCTGCCATATTGATATTTTATAACAACTCTGCCCATGACCCATATAATTTGATATTCATTCTTTAACCATATATCATAGTAAGCTAGTTTTTTTTTTTTTTTTACACTAATCCACAATCTTTCATGTTAAATTTTGTCTCCATTTAAGTTTATGCCATTGAACCATCATGGTATTAAACACAATCCCAAGTAATTATGCTGTTATAGTGGGTCACCATATATTCAACTTGGGTGGCATTCCAGTTATTGAAATTTGTGTCAGATTGGATAATGAACTAGACCTTTAGGAATTGATCTCATAATTTAATATGGAGCCATCGTATGCGACCCCTACCCGGTAACAAAAATAAACATGTCAAGCGGCAATATTTATCACCAGAGATTACAAGTCAAAAGAGGATGGATAAGTCTCCAAAATGCTTGCCAAACTGGAACTACAACAAGATGTCCAGACAAGGACGAACAAAACGTTCAAGCCAAAGTTAGTATTTATGTACAAAGAAGTTGAGGGGCTGATTCACGCTATTGAACCAGATGAATTCCTCTTAAAAGCATGTCCGAAGAGAACCATAACTGCCAAGAAATTCAAAGAATACCACGAAACAATTATTGTGGAAAAGCAAGTAAAGAATAACTCTTACTGTGAGTGTATTGACATTCCGCCAAGTAAAACACCGTACAATATTCAAACTCACTTTAGGGCCTTAATAATATGGTACAAGTCAAATCGGCACCTGGTTAAATCGACATCTAGTCAAATCGGCACCTATTTAAAGTCAATTAGGCATCCAATAATAAATATATAAAATCATTCAACCTTTAAAAATGTGAATAAACATGATAAAATTAGGTTAATATTTCTGGCCAACCCCTTCCTTATCTACCTTTTCTTGGGTAAATACTGTAAAATTTCTGGACAACCCATTCCTTATTTTTACTGTTTTTGCTTTAAATACTGTTAAAATATATATTAAACAAATCTAACATGGGTGCCGAATTGACTATATCAAGTGCCGATTTAACCAGGTGCCAATTTGACTAGATGCCGATTTGACTATACCGGGTGCCGAATTGACCAGGTGCCGATTTGACTAGAATTCCGTAAGACAGTGATCGCGCCGATCAGGGCGAACGAACCCACTCCGCCAATAAAACCGTTGTATTAAAGCCAGCATCGATATCGACAATTTATGCACATTTCAATGCACATGTCATACAGATACAGTCTGTTACAGACTCTACTGTTGTAACTTTGTAAACAAAGATTGAGTCGGATGTCCGGTACTTCGATCTGTCTTATAACCAATAGAAAGTGGACCAACACGGACACATTATATTTTCTTATAAAAAAGGCAGTGGTTTGTAAAAAGAAAAGACTATCAAGTTTTCCCCGATTAATTATAGATTTTTAATGTTTTAACAATGTTTTAGTTTTACTTCACATAATCAATAAAGTTATAAAAATAGATTTATGAGTATCTTAACAACATTGGTTGTTACACTTTGATCTTTTTGGTAATAAGAAGGACCGGAGGTATGTAAACTGGTTCCCGGTTGATTACTACACAAAAATCATAATAAAAGCAAATTCCAGTTTAAATGTAAAATAGTAAATACGAAACCAAGAGCGGTAGACGGAGAAATGTAATGGAAAGTAAATACGAACCAAGCGCGGTAGGCAGAGAAATGTAATGGAAGTTCAGTTCACTAGTATAGAAACATGCCGCTGAAAGCGTCATTTTTCAAAAATAATAAAAATAGCCAGTCACAACTTGAGGGTGAAATACTAGAATATAGATCAATGTAGAAATGTTAACCCAAAAAAGAGGAGAAAGTGTCACAAAGTTATCAGAAGCTTTTCAAAGTGCAATGAAATAATGATTAATAAAGTGAACATGTTTTGGAAACTTTTATTTAAATTATAAAAAAAAGGTCCCGTAATTACTGAAATTCAGCTCGAAAAAGTTTGTACGCGTTATGACCTGAGATTTCAACGTCACAGGTTGACAGGTATGTGATGGTCAGTGTTCCAGCTAGCATGAAATGGAGGGGCGCCGCGCCCCGCCCCCGAAATTTTGCGCCCCTCTGCCTTTTTTAAGCGCCCCTGCGCCCCTCTGTGCCCTTTTGAAAAAAGTGGTTAAAAAACGATCTTTTTTCCTCATATCGTCGCCATTTTGTTGCGGTCTTTATATACACACACTTCATTAAGACAACAGATTAAAATTGTTGACACTTGTTACCTGTATATAATCACCTATTTGATTAGAGTCAATTACCTAATCAGGTGAAATTTACGACCCTGTCTAATCCCTTTGCCCTGAAGCACCAAACATCGAAGTTAAATGAATTGATTATTTTAACACCTGACGATGCAAAATAGAATTTATAAAATAAATGTGAACGGCATTTCTATTGTATTTGTTATTTATAAAATAACGTTCATTTAAAAAGAATCATTCCAATAGGTCAACACGCAAAATGCCGACGAAAAAAAGAAAAATTGACCAACTCGGAAATGACAAGAAGAAAATATCAAAGACTTACCAGTCTATTACATCTTTTTTCAAGAATAATGACCATCAAAAGTAAAAAAAATAATTTAATTCTTTACCTTTAGGTAAAAATAATTCACTTATAAATACAAGTGAATTTTTGAGAAAATTAAGGGGAGATTATTTAAACATTATAATTGACTTATATAAGTATATTTTTTTTACTTCTTGGATAAAAAAGGATGACTTGTACAAGTAGTACCCCTGAGATCGGTCCTTAATCATATTACTTACAAGTTTTAATGTGGTTCTACTGTCGTTATTCAATATGTATTCCACAATACAGTAAACCATTACTACCAAAACAGCTGCCATTAGTGCATACATCTCGTACACTCTCTCCCGTAATACACCATGGTAGGCATAAAACAAACAAAAAGCTAAAATACATCATTGAACCATGAAATATACAATCAAAGTGCTTGTAAGCACTGAAGGGTAAAGATTGTTGGAAGCAAAATAAAACATTGCATTGTATGTATAAAGCATGGATGTAAGTTGGTTCAACTATAATCATGGACAAAAGAGGATAACTCCAATTTTATAAATAACTTTAAAAATGACCTCATTGATATGTTTAGAACAAACCTTAGATTCCTGAACCTTACATGAATTGTGTAATATTAGTGACAAGCATACCTAACCATAATTTTGTAACATGAAGTTTTATTTTTATGGTATTTGTATTAAGCGTTAACGTTGCCAGTGCCTAAAATGTATTGATCAAAGATACAAATTTATTTACCTGAATTTAGCAGAAGTAAAATAATAAATGTGAAGTCTGGAGTACCAGATTGACCATCGTCCACTAGTTTAACCAGCCTATACACAGTCAATCCAATAGCTGCTAGTATGTTCACTGTGGTGAAAGCTAGGAACACCCATTCTTTTGCACTCAGTCCAGCAAATGTCTTGGTCTATAAAAAAATTAATTGACAATTAAGCTGATTTATTTATATAATAATTATGATTATATTCAATTTACTTTAATCTGTAAAATTGACCAATTCAACAAGGTTGAGTTTCCTCTGACAAATGTCAATTTAGATTAATAAGAGCAGAAGAGAGAACATCCTGAGGGGCTAACTTGTATTGACCTGCTGATTATTACGATACAAAATTGAATCAAAGTGTAGCAACTTGTAACCAAAAAATGTAATTTCTTTTACGCACAATGATACTCTTTTCTGATCTTTATTTTCCTCTTTATCTTTTATCAGATAAGTTTTTGAAGAAAAAAAAAATATCAAGTCATTGGGAATGTTGGGAGTTCTTAATAATTTTAAACATGATATAGGGAAGATTTAGTTCTACATATATATATATCTTTCTAATCTATACATTAACACTGTTACTTGATATTTTTAAAAAATGGTCAAAATATGTGGAATTATTTTCAAAATAAACACAGGCGTCCCAGAAAAAAATAAAATAGCCTTGCCAGACCTCATAATTATTTGGACTACTAAGATCCCAACTTCATTTATCGATTCTTGGGTCAATAATCAGTTCTTGTGAGTCCTCATGTAATCGTGGTCCTCGCTGAAAATGATTAAACTGTTAAATCTTTTTTAAACATGGCAACTAAAAAGTAAAAACACAAAAATACTGAACTCCGAGGAAAATTCAAAAAGGAAAATCAAAAATCAAAAGGCAAAATCAAAAGTCCAAGCACATCAAACGAATGGATAACAACTGTCATATTCCTGACTTGGTACAGGCATTTTCTAATGTAGAAAATGGTGGATTGAACCTGGTTTTATAGCTAGCTAAACCTCTCACTTGTATGAGTCGCATCAAATTCCATTACATTGTCAACGATGCATGAACAAAACAAACATACTCAAAGAGTAAAAATGTCAAAAATAGGGGTACAACAGTCAATATTGTGTTATCATCTTAATATCACTACATAAACAACAAATGTAACAAAGTAGCACAAAAAGGCATACATCAAATTCAACATTCTCATTTTGCTTTTCCTATACGGCTGAATTTATCTATGTAAAGTCTACCCATAAATGAAAGAAGGTTTTCATTACTGGTGTAAACTGAACTATGTTTACATGCTTACAAATTTTCACCCTCATGTTATACAGTTATACGTTTCGCGTTGATGTTAGGACACAATCAGATTATATATTGACATGTTAGTTAAACTATCCCTAGGATTTCATGATGAACTACCTTTCACCTTTTTTGGCAATCTGAGTGGGGGTATAAAATAAACAACATGATGTATCGGATATATTTGATGAAGTGAAAGTGGCAGTTCCGACAAGCATGTGATGATGAGTTCACCTGTCCTATTGGTGTTACCACCGTTGTCTTCGGTATATTTGTTATTCCATATTTGGAATAAGTATCAGATGAGTCAATAGAGTCTCGACTCCCACTAGCCGATCCACTACCGTTTGCTGCTGCTTGGTCCATTCGTAAATTAGTTATATCTACTTCCATAGTCTCCCATTTTTAACGTTTTCGTCACATGACAGGCTATAAATAGAACAAACTCTCTGGCCTTTTTAATAAAGCACTCTTTTCCGAAAATTCCCGCCATAATTATTTACGCTTGACATTAGACTGGTTCCCGATCGCAATATTCAGTATGTTACACATATACCAATATAACGACCGGGACGAACTTCACGTTACCTTGAACTTGTTTACAACGTTCTTCAAAATCGGAGGTATTTCTAAACCAAACGTCGTCTATTGGCGAACTTTTTAATTTTGGCGTCTTAGGAGACGCCCCTCACATGATGAATTCTCGAAGATGTTATTTGAACATCATAATTAAAAAGATAAACAGGAACAAATGAAAAGAAAAAATGAAATGGTATAAATAAAAAAACCTAGTTTTTGATTCCAGAACTTCGATCTGAATAGAGAAATGATGAGACCTGAACGTACCTAAAATCATAGTTATCAGTTATTCTAACTTATTTTTCAATGGATTTTCTTCAACTTTATCAAAAAGTTCTATATAATATTTAATAAGAAATTATGAAAAATATTGTTGACCATTGTCAAAACTCGGACCTTAGCGAGGAAATCAAAGTGGCAGTGGCTATTTTGCCGGCTCTGATCGGCAACAGCAATATCGTGACTGTGTTGCGGGTGCTGGAAAAATAGAAAATATGTGTATTGTGTTGGCATGAGGTAAACGGAAGCCAAACTAAAAACTATTCTGTTTACGCATACATGCATGTGTATGCAATTCAAATAACTGACCAGTTGTTTCAAAAGCAAGTTTAATTTAAAAAAAAATGATTTTTGAAGCTATGTGATTGACTTTCTTATATTGTATAATGTTTTATCAAATTTATGATGCAATGATATTTTCAACTTTTTTTTTTAACCAACAATTAATAAATCTGAGTTTTATTTTCATATGATGCATGTATATATGAGGTGGGTCGGACATTTATCGGGGCTCTAGTCCTATAACATATGACTTCGCATTCTTATTCAAGGTGGCACATTGATCGCAAGAACACTCAGTAAATAGAAATAGTGAATAATGCCCCGAGGTCATATGTTATATGACAATTAGGGACTCCAGGGCCGGGATCAGGTGTTTCTAAGCTTGGTATTAGGGATCAATCCTTTCGGGATCCGGGAATTCTTTTTTTCGAAATTTCGTGATGTCGGGATTTCTTTAAATTCGGGACCTCGGGATTTCATTATTAAGCCCTTGATTTCGGCCCTTCGACCATGCACACTGTCATAGTACTTTTCAAAAGTAAATCACTCTTTGATACAAAGACCCTTCAAAATAACAAATTAACTATGTTGCTGGTAAAACAGCCTTTTCTAGATAAATAGGCCATTTTGCCGGCTTGAATTGAAATATTTTAATCAGAGCCGGTAAAATAGCCACTGCCAATTAAAATATTATACCTGTATTGACCAGATAATTTCCGATCAAATCTTTTTTTGATAGTATATTCAATTAATGCTTTTGACAAAATCTAGATTTCAAGGAAATTACTCGAGAAAATAAATGAATGGAATTTATTAGTGAAATTTCAGGTCCATTTAAGATTTTAATTCACCATTCAGGTCAGAGTTTTGGTTCCCAAAACATATTTTTTATGATTAAATTTTAATTTGTTTTTAATTTTACAAAATCTACAGTTGAAGAAAATACATTGAATACTAAAAAAAATATTGAAGTTTAAATAAGTCTGACCTTAGATTTTCAGATCAGTTCAGGTCTATTCATTTCTCTGTTCTACTAGTCCAGGTTTTGGCATCAAATATTTGTATTTTATTTGAAAAAAAACATATTTTTGATAAAGTAGGGTTCATTTAATAGAATTCTTATTTGAAGAAAAAAATCCATTGAAAAAAAGCAGCAATTGTTATTTGAATAATTTGAGTCATATGTGTTGAGGTCTATTATCTGGAATTCTATTTGAAATGTATGGGGGGGGGGGGGGGGGGGGGGGCACTGCTCAGCAGTATAAATGTATTCTAATTTCTTGATTATCTTCTGTTTGTGGTTTTTTTTACATCAATTTCATGTATCACTTTAGATTCAGTTTTATGTAATTTTTTGTTGTTTGGTTTGTAGCTGATTTTTAGCTCACCTGGCCCGAAGGCGTCCGTCGTCCGCGTCGTCCGTCGTCCGCGTCGTCCGTCGTCGTTAACTTTTTACATTTTGAACTTCTTCTAGAGAACCATTAAATGGAATTAAACCAAACATGGCATGAATGTTCCTTATGAGGTGCTGACCAAGTGTTGTTACTTTGTAGCCGATCCATCATCCAAGATGGCCGCCAGCGGGGGACTTAGTTTAACATAGGTCCCTATGGGAAAACATACAAATGTCTTCTTTAAGAGAACCGCTGAATGGGATGAAACCAAACATAGCATGAATGTTCCTTATGAGGTGCTGACCAAGTGTGGTTACTTTGTGGCCAATCCATCATCCAAGATGGCCGCCAGCGGGGGACTTAGTTTAACATAGGACCCTATGGGAAATACATATAAATGTCTTCTTTTAGAGAACCACTGAATGGAATGAAAACGAACATAGCATGAATGTTCCTTATGAGATGCTGACCAAATGTTGTTACTTTGTAGCCAATCCATCATCCAAGATGGCCGCCAGCGGGGGACTTAGTTTAACATAGGACCTTATGGGAAATACATACAAATGTCTACTTTTAGAGAACCACTGAATGGAATGAAACCAAACATAGCATGACTGTTCCTTATGAGGTGCTGACCAAGTGTGGTTACTTTGTAGCCGATCCATCATCCAAGATGGCCGCCAGCGGGGGACTTAGTTTAACATAGGGAAATCTTCTTTAAGAGAACCACAGAATGGAATGCAACCAAATTTGGTCTCAATCATTATTTAAGTACCTGTCATGATTAATATCTTTTTTTCAAAAACCCAAGTAGAGTCAGGTGAGCGACACAGGCTCTTGAGAGCCTCTAGTTTTGAGGCACTCTTTCTTTTAAAGCTAATTTGCTTTTTGGTTGGTATTTCTTTCTTTTGGTCATCATGGTCATGAGTATTAATTTGTAATAATGAGGTTGGTAAAGCTTTGCTCACACGGAACAGCAAGCTAAAAAGGACCACAAAAAATACTATTGTAAAACAATCCATGAATAAATTTGATCTATGATACAATGTACAAGGACATATACAGGGGACTTTGGGAGTCGGATATGTATATTGCATCCAAATAATGTGGCAGCAGCTTGAATTGCAATTGATGTAACCCACATACTTCATTTTGTGTACTTCAAAGTAATATGCCTTGTATATTATGTATATAATATACCTATTAAAAGTCATTTTTTTTGCAGAAATGTGCAATGTCGTTTTGTTATTTTCTGTCTCCTAAGGCCAAAATTTAAAGCTTTTGTTTACTTGAGGCGGACTCCCAAATGCCGACTTCCGGTCCATTTTGAAATTTAAATAATAACCCCGTACCGGGACCTCGTGAGAGAGTATGGCTAATAGCTAATACCTGGAACGTAGTACCGGGAACCAGGATAGCTTGACATTAACCCGAATAATCCAGTCGTTATATTCCGACTCACTATCTTGTAACTTGTATTGCATAACTTCCTCCAATAAAGGAGCACCTCAATCAATGAGTATTCCACCACCAGTTCAAAAGTACATATATCTTAATCTTTAAAATATAAAAGTCACACAGGTAGATATCTATCATCATTAAAAGGAATATTTAAAATGTTTTGTATATACACATGTATCGGCATAAAAATATGAGCTAGTTCGACGTCATTAAATTTAAAATTTAAAATACTTCCTCGATATTTACAGTTTATTTACATGTATATATATATATGATCAGCATAAATCGTTCTTCTGCATGTTTGCTGGTTTTATTTAGGATAGTTAACCTTTATCTGTATACAGTGTAGTGTGGCCACGTACTCACGCTTACTGCTTCATAGGACTTTATTGGGCTGAGTTGTAGTATTATAGTTTCATTAAAGTGTGGCGAGATCCACGCTTATTCTCTGATAACGATATATATTTAGCATCTTCAGTAAAGTGTGGCGAGATCCACGCTTTAGAAGGCATTATAGACTATGGTTGAGTTAACAAGTGTGGCGAAATCCACGCTCATTTTGTATTAATGTCGAGATTCCTTTATCGATGTGTCCGTAGAGTGTGGCGTAACCCACGCTCACGGTGTCTTTTAAGCTAACTTGATGTTGGATCGATATCATTGAGAATTCTCGACCTGCTTGTGTGTAGTAGAAAGCATAGTCTCCTTGATTGAAATTCTATGTCATTAGGATTGAATTGTCACAACTGGGTTCCAGTAGTCCAATTGTGCTTGAATCAATTATCACTTGGATAAGGTCTACTTCGCTACCGTTGTGTTTGAATTGAATACTGAGCTTTTCATGTAGCAGTTGGATATTGCTTAAGATTGATTTTCTCTGGTTCGACAGTGCAGGACAAAGTAGTAAGAAATGTTCCAAGGTTTCATCTGATGTTTGACACAAAGGACACGTTGCCAATAGTCCTTTGTTTTTTGAATGCCTTGTTCTGTCAGCCATGAGTATATAACTTCCTGTTGCTATTCTTAATTTTACGGGTATTCTCATAGCTTCTTGCATGGAATTACTAGCAGATAGGTTTACTAATACATGTGTCTTTCCTGGTATATATTGACTATTTAAATACTTTAGTGAGGGGTACAGCTTACAATGACCCTCGATAAAATGTTTCCAATACTTTGATACTTCTTTATTTACCATGGTCTTCCATTTTAATTTTTGAATTTGACTGTCTAATAGATATAAGGCGGATGGTAAGTTGTATTTCGCTAGAATCGTTTTAACAATAATAAACCAGCTGTTACTATCATCTGTTTTCATAAGTAGTTGTCTATATGCAATTTGTTTTTCTAAACTATTTTGTGGTTGTCTAGATATATTTCCAAATAATGATAAAATCTTTTTATGTATTTGGCCCTCTATTGGTAGTTGTCCAGAAAGAATATATATGGCGGGCGTAGCTGTACTTGTTGGTAAAGAAAGTAATTGTTTAATGCATTTTTTGTGGAATATGTCAATAATATCCAAGTTTTTTCCTGTAGGAGTTACTAATTCCAGGCCGTACAGAAGTACAGGAATGACATAGATGTTAAATATATGTAGTAAGGATTGTATGTCCAGTCCATTCTTCCCATGCAAACCAGCTGGCATTAAACTGTACATGGCTCGTTTAGTTTTTTTCACGTTTTCATACAACGGATTAGGATCATCTGGTTTTGATGTGCGTAAGACCCCCATATGGGTTGTTTGGCTAACTATTGGCATTATTGAGTTACCTATACTCCATGGAAAGGAAGGTTCTTGTTGTTTTCTACGATTTGGATACACTGGCAGAATAACACTCTTCACTGGTTGAAGCTTATATCTCTCCCTTCGACTGTAGTTGTATGCCAAGTTAATAAGTACCTGTAGTTCCTCAGGGTTGTCGCTCATTAGTGCCACATCATCTGCACAAGTCGGAGCTGCGCAACAAATGGATCCTATTTTTGCTCCCAATCCTGAGTGCTCGATATCTGTTAGGAGATTATTGATGTACAGCTTGTACAGGTCGGCGCTCAGTATACCACCTTGTTTTACGCCTTGACATATTGAGAATGGTTCAGATATTAGACCATTAAATTTAACTACACTGCTAGAGTCCATGTGAAGACTATGTATAAGTTTCCATAGTAGCCCCTCTACCCCTGCTATGTATAGCTTTCTTAGGATACTCTCATGCGTTACCACATCAAATGCCGATTTAGCATCTAGAAGCGCTATATATATTATTTTACCAGCATCCCTGCACTCTCTGATAAATTCTTCTATAAAGAAGGAGCAGTTCATTGGAGCTGAGTTCACAGTAAATCCTCTTTGTAGTCTATTTTGTTCCTTCAATATTTTAGGTTGGACCTTAGCCTTTGCTACAGACTCAATTAGTTTCAGCAGTATTGGCATGATAGTAATCCCTCTATAGTTAGTGGCGTTCTTGTTACTTCCTTTGTTCTTGAATACAGGAGTGAGGAGACCCATTTTGAGTATTTCAGGTATTACTCCTAATTTGAATGATGATACTATCATATTTTTTATAACTGTTTGCAGCTTATCACCACCATATTTGATATTTTCAGAGGATATGCTGTAAATGTCTGGAGATTTGTTTATTTTCAACCCATTTATGGCATCTTGAACATCTTTTTCAGTTACAGAGATGGTATTAGTTTGATTGTTACATATATCAATTATATTGTCTAGATCTAATGCTAGCTGTTTGTAATATTCGTCGTCATATTCAGGATCATTTGCTGGTTGAGCTAATTTATTGAAATGCTGTTTCCATCCAACTATAATTTCATTGTCAGATTTATATATATTATCTTGTACATTCAGTTCGGATATACAATTCTTCAGCTTTCCTTTTTTTTTTACCAAGCAACTTGTAAAATACTTGATCATGTTTAGTTCTAGCATCCAGAATTTCTTGTCTATCGTTGAGGACTTTCATCGCTATCTCTATTCTACATGTTTTTCGAAGTTCGTATTTCGCAAATTTCATATCACAGTATATTTTGTTGTTCGGTGATGTTGGTCTTTCATTTGCTTTCCATTTTGCAAAAGCTTCTTTACATCTTTTACTCGCTTGATTTGTTTTAAAGGATCTTATCTTAGGTTTATCGATCGCTACATCGAGTCCTCGAGAGGACACGGACCGATAGAGGGCGCTGAATGATTGAGTTGGCTTGACATATCCAACTATAGCGGTCATCACGTGACTTTGACGACGTCACACATCATCCGTATTAAGGTAGATCATAAGTAAATATTTTTTGAGACAGAATTTTCCTATACTTAGCCAAAATGAAGATTTTACTATGCTCTTTTCAAAAATATAATAAAAAGTATGGGTCACCGTGCTATTTTTCAAGCTATGAGTCGTTGAAAATTGCTTAAATTTGGTTAGATTGTTCATGGAAAAACACATTTGTGTGCATAAAGAAAAATCTATGAGATAGAATTTTAAAATAAATTGTGAAAAGATAGTTTTTGTAATATATTTTAAGAAAATAAAAAGAAAAAATGGTGTCACCGAACTTGTTTTCTTGCTACAAGTAAAAAGAAAAATTTCCCTATCAGTTCAGTATAATTTTTTTACTAAAAGAGTTATCTTCCCTTAGATGGCCCATTTGAAAAAATGATTCTAAAAGCAAAAAAAAAAAATGATATTTGTTTAAATATTTTGAATTATACAATAAATTACCAAGTTTTCTTTATATTATTAAACAGTCTAACCTTTAAATTGCAAAATCTGTTTCCAAATTTGCAGATTTAGGCAAATAACTAGACCGATTTTTTACTGTGATTGTACAATCCAAGATGGCGGTATACCATGTATCTACCTTAAGCCCAAGTAAAATGTATAGAAATGCATAGGGGCTTTTAAGAATCGATAAAATAAAGTACTTTAAGTTCATGATACAAAAAGTGTGGGAATATATAGTTATTCATCATATATTTAGAAATATATTTATGCCTTTTGAAAAAGTTTAAATTTTGGTCTTCTCCCTTCCAAATGCTTCTGAAAATTTGTCTTGTTGCCTCGATAAGTTCACACTGTTAATCATCCAACTCCGATAAATATTGGATTTACTGTCGTGTTAAACCTAAAATTGCTATTTAAACAAAACAGATGGAATAATTGTGGGAATATGTGCTTATTACTATATTCATAAATATTTGAAATGTCGTATATGCAATAGTTTATTTTATTATTATGTCCCTTCCAAACTGATTTGAAAATCAGTCATTTTCAGAAAATCTTGTATTATTTTTCAAGATGGGGACCTCATTGACAGCGTGGACGACATGGTAAAAATATATTTTGTAAGATTGCTACATTGAAAATCACATAAATCAAATAACCGTTGGATGCTCGCGTTTTCAGTCATTGTCTTACCTTAAAGCAGCATAGAATCAAACATTGGTTCCTTTTAATAAAGCTGTTACATGCTCTTTATTTTATAAAATTTTGAAAAAAATGGCGACCAAATAATTTTCAAACGTGGACGATGCTCGACACTTATTTTGTACATGCACATAATTCAATTTAATTTCACTGTTTACATTGCATTTAAATGTGACATGTTATAGTCACTATGATGATAGCCAAGGGCATAGCTAGATTAAGGAGATACTAATTAAGTCATAACATCTACGTGATCAAAGATCGAAAACAAACATGTCACCTAATCACGATGCAAGTTTTGACAATACCTATATATAATAAATAATAATAATACCAATGTAGATTAGTGTTCTCGATGAAATTCATTACGATATTATTTTATATTTATAAAAGAAGACCTCGAATGGATATTAAATAACCGTGGTGAAATAAATTTAATTGTTTAAAATTAATATTTTTTAAATCATTCATCGGGTAACCAGTAAATGTTACATAATCCTAATTAAACCAGTAACATGCAGAGTTATCGAACGTAATTATGACTGGAGTAGTTGGATATGGTTGATTATCAAAACCTAATACTAATACAATGTCCGGTAAAAGGCAAACATAAAAACAAATAACAATGCAGACAGACCCATAAACATATTAATATTCATAGGCGGATCCAGAAGGGGGGGGGGGGGGCTGGGGACCCGGCCCCCCTTTTGTGGGAAAAATTTGATTGATTATATAGGGAATCACTAAAGCATGACTGGAGAGGCCCCCCTTTTAGGTCAGTCAGAGGACTCCCCCCCCCCCCCCCTTTTAGGAAAAGTTCTGGATCCGCCACTGATATTTATATGAAAGAAAAGCTAATTATCAATTTTGTATCGCGAAAGACATTATACTAAGAGACTTAATAAAAGGGGGGGGGGATTTTTTTTTCGCACACTGTCTGCACAAACATTTTAAAGGTATGTGGCAAATCTGGATACAGTATCATTTTTTTATCATCTTGCTGTTTGACCACAATAAATGAAATCACAAAAAGCAATTTACATAAATATCAATTTAGAATTTATAAAAAGAATTAATTGTCTCAAGATTTAAAAAAAAAAAAAACATGATTCAATTGTTAAATTTATTATTTAGCTTGTGAAAGAAAATAACATGGTTTCCTGGTACCCTTTTTGGAATATAATCAAATGATGAACATATTTAAAATATAGCAATTTTAATTCTTTTTCATTTATTTTTATGAATTTATCTCTTACTTGACATAAATTGTGTAAAAAAAAATGTTAATACATCATACGCAGGTAACACTATATACAATACCAATCCATTGCATAAAGAAAAGAAAGAAAAAAAAAACACCCAAAAATAAAAAGATGAGAGCATATAATGGAGAAGAAGAAGAAATTAAAATAATAATTAATATATTTGCTGCTGCGTCCGAAACGCTTTTATCGATATGCACCATGCCATAGTTTGTTGTATTTTCCATTAAAAAAAGTGTGAGGGTATCTACACTTATCTTCACCAGGAAAGTTTAAAGCTAAATATTAGAAAGACACGAAGCCTAAGGTATAAGAATTTACAAAAACTCGAAGAGCTATATGACCAAAATGGATATAGCAATTAAAGTCACTCCAATGAAGGAGTTAAAACCTTAGTTTTGTTGACTTCATAAACGGATAAGTTTAGAAAGGTATGTTATAAATCATGTTGGTACCAAAGTACTGAAAACTGAGCTGATTATACTCTCGGAATAATAGTCCACAAGCTGCGGTATGGACCAAGTGTTGTTTTTTTTTTTTTTTTTTAAGAAAACACTTGATAAATTTGCTGCTTCTTAATCGCTTTTTCTAGATTTACCGCCATTACATGCATTAGGAACGTTCAAAGCCAAAAAATTAAAGGTCAAGGATTTATAAGATTTATATATAGTAGTGAGAAACATCAAAAGATATTCGAGCAATTGAGATGTAAAAATAATATTCAAATCCAAAAGAAGTTCGAATTTCAGTTTCTTAATAAGTTTTTAATCACATCTCCTTTATTGGCTAATGACTGCCATGCGGAGTGTCAATTGAGTTTGATAGTGTAATGACTGCCATGCAGAGTGTCAATTGAGTTTGATAGTGTAATGACTGCCATGCGGAGTGTTAATTGAGTTTGATAGTGTAATGACTGCCATGTAGAGTGTCAATTGAGTTTGATAGTGTAATGACTGCCATGCGAAGTGACAATTGAGTTTGATAGTGTGATGACTGCCATGCGGAGTGACAATTGAGTTTGATAGTGTAATGACTGCCATGCGGAGTGACAATTGAGTTTGATAGTGTAATGACTGCCATGCGGAGTGTTAATTGAGTTTGATAGTATAATGACTGCCATGCGGAGTGACAATTGAGTTTGATAGTGTAATGACTGCCATGCGGAGTGTCAATTGAGTTTGATAGTGTAATGACTGCCATGCAGAGTGTCAATTGAGTTTGATAGTGTAATGACTGCCATGCGGAGTGTTAATTGAGTTTGATAGTGTAATGACTGCCATGTGGAGTGTCAATTGAGTTTGATAGTGTAATGACTGCCATGCGGAGTGACAATTGAGTTTGATAGTGTAATGACTGCCATGCGGAGTGACAATTGAGTTTGATAGTGTAATGACTGCCATGCGGAGTGACAATTGAGTTTGATAGTGTAATGACTGCCATGCGGAGTGACAATTGAGTTTGATAGAGAAATGAATTGCACATTTTTGTAGATACGTTTTTGAAGCTGTGCTCTGTTATACACAAAAATGCTCCAACGAATGTAAAAGAGAGAACAACTGAAATCGACACTTTTTACGGTAACATGCATCAAACATTGGTTATACGCTATGACCCCAATGTATAACTTTAAACTCATCAGCGACATGTTTTTGCGGTCCTAGATATTCACATACCACATAAATAAGAAGACTCAGTATGTAATGAGTGTCAATGAGACAACTCCACCGAAGTCACAATGTATTAAAAATAACTGTATAGGTCAAAGCCCGGTCTTCAATATCGAGCAATTTGGCTTGCACCGAACAGTAATCTATAAACGGTCCAAAATGACAACTGCAAAACAATTGAAAATGGATAACTAACGGTAAAATCTATATATAAACGCGTAACGAGAAACACTTAACTAGAGGCTCTAAAGAGCCTGTGTCGCTCACCTTGGTCTATGTGAATATTAAACAAAGGACACAAATGGATTCATGACAAAATTGTGTTTTGGTGATGGTGATGTGTTTGTATATCTTACTTTACTAAACATTCTTGCTGCTTACGATTATCTCTATCTATTATTAACTTGGCCCAATAGTTTCAATGGAATATGTTAGTGAAAATTTACAAATTTTATGAAAATTGTTAAAAATTGACTTTAAAGGGCAATAACTCCTTAGGGGGTCAATTAACCATTTTGGTCATGTTGACTTATTTTTAGGTCTTACTTTGCTGTACATTATTGCTGTTTACAGTGTATCTTTATCTATAATAATATTCAAGATAATAACCAAAACAGCAAATTTTTCTTAAACTACCAATTCACGGACAGCAACATAACAACAGGTTGTCTGATTCATCTGAAAATTTCAGGGCAGATAGATCTTGACCTGATAAACATTTTTCCCATGTCAGATTTGCTAAATGCTTTGGTTTTTGAGTTATAAGCCAAACACTGCATTTTACCCCTATGTTCTATTCTTAGCCATGACAGCCATCTTGGTTGGTTGGCCAGGTCACCGGACACATTTTTAAACTAGATACCCCAATGATGATTGTGGCCAAGTTTGGTTTAACTTGGCCCAGTAGTTTCAGAGAAGAAGATTTTTGTAAAAGTTAACGACGACGGACGACGGACGACGACGAACGCCGGACGCCGGACGCCAAGTGATGAGAAAAGATCACTTGGCCCTTTGGGCCAGGTGAGCTAAAAACCACACAAACAAACGACAACTACTGAACAACAGGCTCATGAATTAGTACATATGTATAGTACAGCCGTCTGATCTATAATTTTACCGCTTATGCTCTATTCCCGATGGTGTAATGGTGTTAACTTGCATGAGAAGTAATTCAATCTTTAAAGGAAACGCTGACTCTGTCGATGCAACCAATCTTTCTCCTTTTGGAGTAAATAGATTTTCCTAAAGTTGTTTTTTGTTATCGATTTACGAGATAAACTACTGTCGTCTTAGTCTACATTTATATACATACAAATGAACCAAACACATGCAAGACTAAAAGGCTGGGACATTGCAGACTCGTTGGGTAGGATTTCAAGTCATCTCACAATCAGCCAAGCCAAACAAAAAAACTGATAATATCACCTTTGGAACAAACAAGACAAGACAAGCATTTTTTTAAAAGTACACAGGAACATATATATTGTGACAGATATTTGACATCGCCTTCGAACCTTAGAAATTCAAAAGTATTGTTTACCAACACTCAGACAAGCAAATACAACCACAAAATTGATAAAACATAATACATACAAAAAAAAGACAGCAGAAGTTTAATTTTACATATACGTCGGTAACAACAGATGTCGATGTAAAACATAATACCGGGTATGCCTGTAACTTGAAACTATGAATCATCGAATTCTAGATTAATTTATGATCCATATGGCCATATTATTACGAGGGTCCTTAATATCGTCCAAGGCCGAGAGGTTTAAAACGTTTTGAAAATGGACCAGACTATCGTCCTCCATCTAAATTAGATAGGAAACAGTGTCTTCAAATCACAAAATAAGCTCTTATATCGTATTGTAATAATAAGTGTAAACGGAAAAAAATGATTCTTATTCAAACAAATGCATGAACGTTGTGGATATTCGAATATCACAATTTGAAAATATTCAGAAATAAACAAAAAAGTACACAAAGCACCTTTTTCTAGAACGAGAAACAGACTTCAAGTACTTTCAAACCGATTGTGTTTGTACCGTCCGACAAACCAACCAACAATGTGGTGATGGTATGCCGGAAATACTACATGGACGATTATAGATTAAGCCAACAGTAGTATACTGCTGTTGAATAGGTTTCTTTTAAAACCAATTTTGCTAAACAAATTCGGGTCAAAACCATGCGTATTGGCTTTGCTTATTGTTGAAGCCCGTACATTGAGCTATAGTTGTTAATTTATGTATCATTATTTGGTCTTTGTGGATGGCAAATCTCCTTTAAGCTCACCTGGCCTAAAGGCTAAGTGAGCTATTTTCGTCCCTTATTGTTCGTCGTTCGTCGTCCGTCTGTTAGCAAAGTAATATCTACAAATAAGTCAAATGACCAATATTGTTAATTGACCCCTCAAGGAGTTATTTTTTGTACATTTTTGTAATCTTTTACAAAAATCTTTTCATCTGAAACTACTGAAACAAATTTAAACAAATTTGACCAAATTTGACCAAAATCGTCATAAAGGGTATCTAGTTCAATAAATGTCCGATGATCCCGCTTGCCAACCAACATGGCCGACATGGTTAAAATAGAACATAGGGTAAAATGCAGTTTTTGGCTCATATCTTTATTATTTCATGCATCAATTGTAAACACAAATATCAGGAGAGCGAAACAGGCTCATGGAGCCCCTAGTTATATTGTGTCCAATATACAGTGCAACAGATAAAGGGAAAACTGATCAAATGGTAACACCGAAGAAAGGAACACGTAACATATGTGACAGCTGTATGAAACTATTTATTTAAAAAACGTTACCAATATTATAAAAACATACAAATGTTATTTTCGTGTCGATTAAATAATACTTATAAGAATAAACTGTTACTACATTTAAAAAAAAATAGCCATCAAGATTACTGTGTAATGTGAATAGGCTCTGATGTCTTTAATTCTGATAAGTCCAAGAAAGTTCACACGACGATTGGACTCCATACACAATGGGAGAACATAATTTCCATACATCTTTCTTTATGCGAGTTCAAAGTTATGTCCCTTTGTAAATGTCTCATCGATATAAGTGCTTTCATCCATTCCGAACTTGATTCTGCTTTTCAAGTAATAATTTATACACTTATGTTTTTGCAAATCTTAAATTGATTACAATGTATACTGACGAAGTAACTACTTATCTAGAACGTTTTAAAAATATTTTCGGCAATAATGAAGTCCATTGTTTGACACAACAACATCTTTACTTGAAAGAGTTCATTTTGTTCACAATAGTCTATTGCTGTTTTCCCCGACGCATCTTTTGTCATGATGTAAGCACCCTTGTGCAATAAAAAGTGTACAAATCTAAGAATTTCGTTTTTATTTGCAGTTGATTGACATGCCGTCATCAGCAAAGTAGACTTTGCAGAGTTCTTAAAATTAACATCACTGTAAGTGATCAATTTTCCTTGAGCCTCTGCAAAATGACCCTCTATAACCAAGTCAAATAACTCCTGAAAATCTTCCTCAAATTTAGACATGTCGAACTGATTTTTCTTTATATATTTTCTTACTACATTAACGATGGTGGAAAGCAAAGTCATGATGAGTTAATACTATCAACAATGCAGTGTCTTCTTCCCTTTTATATGCTCGTAGTGAGATTCACGTGCCATCATCAAATGTCAAAATGTTAATAATCTAGCAACCTTTAGAAAGGTTAAGTTGTTTTTCTCATACTTTTAGTGCGAAATCCTTTTTGTTTTTTGTTTTTGATTAAAACCAAAATATCACAGCAAACAATGCCAGGATCAAATGAAAAGGAAATATACATTGAACACTTAAATGTAGTACACCCATACCACTACAATAAAACAATTGAACAGAAAATATGAATTGAACACGTTAATGAATTAGTTCCAATACCACTACAACAAAACAATGTTAGAAACTGTGTCGTTTTCTACCAAAGAAAACCAAATTCAAACAAAAAAATAAACATCACAGATTATGTTTTTTTTTTTTTACACAAGATACACATTTCGTATACAAAAGACTTATAAGTTACGCACGAGGAAAATTACATCGGACCCCCAACATATCAAAAACATATCATCCAGATGATACAATACTTTAGAGCTTGCGCTTCATAATGATAATAAAATGATAATGAAAATTTATAGAGCTACCTATATAAAAAATAAAAATTACTCTTAGGCGCTGTACATTCAGCATGGTAATTAAAATATATAATATACACATATACGAATGATTTTAATTTAGGGCTTGTGGCTAAACTGTGCAATATCTAACCGAGTCATTTGTCTTGAGATGAAGTTCATCTGGCCTTTTATCGCTAACTAAACGGTATAGGATTTGTACTTTGCTGGAGATAGTACAGTCCTAACGTTCCGGAACAGAAAAATTCTTTCTAAGTTTAAAAAATGTATGCTTGTATGAATTGTTTTTGAATTTTTGTTTCGTAATTTTCGATATTATATATTTCAATATCTGTGTTTCTGAAATCACGCATTGGTTTATTGTTTTTCTTTAGAAATGTTTGGTATTTTGATTATTCAAGTTTTCAATTTTGGCATTTTTTTTTATGTTAGTGAATTCAAGAACGTGTTCTAAAGATATTTTCGGTGTTTGTTTTGCAGTTTAATTGCATTTTTGAAAACTATATTTCTGACAAAGTATATATCTAAAATATAGTATACATGATTATGCAGTGTAACAGTGAAAAGAATAATTGGTCAATTGATTTAACGGAAGTAACACGTAACATGTATGACAGTTGTGTGAAACTATTTTTTTGAAAACATTTCTAATAAAATATTTTAACATATAAGTACATTCAAATTTTTTGTTCGTGTCGATCAGCTAAAACATTTGAAATAATAAACAATTTTTCCATTTAAATAGCTATTGATATCACTGTTTTTATGTAAAAGGTTTCTTAAGTCATTTTTGTTATGTTCCGACAAGTGAACATGGAGATTGGACTCCATACATACTAAGACATGAGTGTCTTAAATACTTTCTATACATTAATCTTTATACGAATTCAAATTTATGTATCTTTGTCATCATCCCTAAGATATAAATGCTATTCATCCAAACTGAACTCGATTCTGTTTTTCAAGTATGATGTCTGCTCAGACCTTGAATTAATTACGATTTTAAACTGATGAAATGTACACCATTTAGAAAGATATGAAAACATTTTCCGCAATAATGAAGTCCATAGTCGACACAACAACAGTTTTTCTTGATAGGGTTCATTTTGTTCACAGTAGTCTATAGCCGATCTTCCCGACGAATCCTTTGTCATGATGTAAGCACCTTTATGTAATAGAAACTGTACAAATCTAAGAGTTTCGTTTTTATTTGCAGTAGACTGGCATGCGGTCATCAGCAAAGTAGACTTTGCAAAGTTCTTAAATTCAATATCACTGTAAGTGGTCAATTGTTCTTGAGCCTCTGAAAAGTTACCCTTTTACTAAATCAAATAACTCCTGAAAATCTTCTGCAAATTTCTTTTATTTTTTTGCTGGTGTGTTTTGTATATGCGACTTTTTGTATTTCTTTGGTTCTCATAACGTGACTCTGTACTTTAAAAAGATCCCGTCAGTATGATATTGTTCTATTTTATGTCATTATGATATTGTTCTATTTTATGTCATTATAATATATTTCTATTATGACTTACAAAATACGTTGAACCACAAACGTCAAAATTATTCAATCGCGTAGTGGAATGAACTATTTGTGGATTCTTATAAATTCTATACAACTTTTGTACTATTTTAAATCTCGGTCTATTTTTGAAATTAATTCTTACATACTTTTGATTGTTTAACCCTGTATGCAAACATTGCCTATGTGAAATTTTAAAATTGTTTGTATACACATTGAACGACAAATATATTTGACGTATAAAATTTTCTGACATCAGACACGCGAATCAATGAATGCGTTTGTAGATAATTGCTTTTGTGTTATGTTAAATTGTTCCTTTCATAATTGTTACACGATGGTGACTGCTGTATCCTATATTTTGACAATTTTATTTATTATGTCTTTTTAGTTCACACATCATTGTAAATATAACGGAACTTGATGAGACTGTCATCAAAGTGAGAAGGTTTAATCCACCATATTCTACATTTGAAAATGCCTGTACCAAGTAGGGAATATGAAAGTTCTTGTCCATTCGTTTTTGATGTGTTTTGTTATTTGATTTTGCCATGTGATTATGGACTGTCCGATTAGATTTTCCTCTAAGTTCAGTATTTTTGTGATTTTACTTTTTAGACATGTTGAACCTTTTTTTATTTACAAATTTTCTTACTACTTTTATGATGGAGGAAAGCAAAGCCATGAGTAGTTAACACTATTAACGGTGCAATGTCTTCTTTACTTTTAGGTACTCGAAGTAAGATTCACGTGTCATTATCAAATGTCAAAAGGATATAAATCCATTAACATTTAGAAAGGTTAAGTTGTTTTCTCATACTTTCAGTGCGAAACCATGAATTTAACATTTATTGAAAACAACCAAACTGTATATGAACACCCAAGGTAGCCCTGCAAACAATACCAAGGCAAGTTTAAAAGGAAATCAAACACTCTTATGTATTAGACACAATACCAAATCATTGAACAACGTACAAAACTATGAAGTGTGACACAAAAGTAAAACAGAATGATAAAAACAAACTTATAAAGATACCAGGTTATAATTTTAAACTTTAAACATAAGACACCCGTTTTGTCTACAAAAACCTCATTAATGATGTTCGATTTAGAACAGTAAACAAAAAGAAAAAAAGTTAAAAGGCCAAAAATTTGAAAGGCAATGTAAGGGACATAAAGACAGATAATGTGTTTGTATAAAGTTCTCAGAATTGAATTATGGTATAACATTGTATTTTCATTTTTACAGCAGTGAAAGGTACATCAAATGTTGCAATTTGTTACTTTTGGAAAAGAGATATTTCCCATCCATTTATAATGATAATTTGCTTTATAAAGCTGAAAATTTTAGCATCAAGTTAGTTTAATAGTGTTCCATTATTTCCACTATTTAAAACATATTTAAATATAAATAAATCTATTAAGCGAAAATAAACTAGAGTCTCAAACCAAAATCAACCAAAAAAAATTAAAAAAGATAAAAATATATTGACACCTTATGGTTGTGGCATAATATCTTGGCCGCAAGATTATTGTTTTTTGTTTAGTATTAAATTGATATTAAGATCCATTTGGTTCATCTTGTGATCAATTTTATTTGGCAATCGCCAATGGCAGTTATAGTAGGGTTAAAGAACATCAGTTGTTCGACCTGTTAGTCAATTGCGTTTTGTTTAAATATACTTTTTCACTTTTTTGGTCTTTTTGAAAATGTTGTTTGGGCTGTATTTAAACCCTTCTACAACGAACGAAATTTGTTTTACATGCACACGTATAAAAATTGCGGTTTTATCCAACGCAATCATAGGTTTGAACGTAGTTTTCAATTTGGACTTGTTTATATAAACAATTTTCGTTGTAGAAGGGTCTAAATACAGCACAAAAAACATTTTCCAAAAAGACCAAAAAAGTGAAAAAAGCATATTTAAACAAAACGCATTTGACTAACAGGTCGAACAACTGATGTTCTTTAACCCTGCTGACTGCCATTGGCGATTGCCAAATAAAATTGATCACAAGATGTAACAAAATGGATCTTAATATGAATTTAATGCTAAGTAGAAAACAATAAACCTGTGAGAAAGATGTTATGCCACAAACATAAAGTGTCAACATTTGTTTTATACACCAGATCCGGATTTCGACAATAAATGTCTCTTCAGTGATGTTAGGGATCGAAACGGTATTTGGAAGGCCATATAATTTACACTCAATTTAAGATAGACTCTTGACTTTTAAGAGTCAATTTAGGATAAACGGATCATATAAACTGGAGGGAAAATATGATACAAGCCCAAACGAAAGTCTTGATTGAAAACTACGTTCAAACTCAAGATTGCGTTGGATAAAAACCGCAATTTTTATACGTGTGCATGTAAAACAAATTTCGTTGTAAAAGGGTTTAAATACAGCACAAACAACATTTTCCAAAAGATAAAAAAAGTGAAAAAGTATATTTAAACAAAACGCATTTGACTAACAGGTCGAACAACTGATGTTCTTTAACCCTGCTGACTGCCAGTGGTGATTGCCAAATACAAAATATTGATCACAAGATGTAACAAAATGGATCTTAATATGAATAATTTATCTACACATTCTCTTTTGCGTTATAAAATCTGAAGTTCAGTGTAAAATAGTGTCGTATTCTGATTTTTAGACGTAAGAAATCTTAAAAAAATTGTCACTTAAATAAAATAATATAATTTTTTTGCCTCAATTTTTCCCCCCTGATTTCAAAGGAATCTATAAATTATTCTTAGCAAATCATGCATTAAAGAAAAAGGAGTTATGACGGAATCCCAAAACCATGGTGTATCAATAGAAATAAATATCCTGACTGTATTTTATTTTGTTGAAGCACGTTCTATCAAAGAGGGGTTGATTCAAAACAAAAGAGCACACCGTCTATTTATGAAAAAAAGATTTCATCATCTGTTCTTATTGATTGCTAGATTACAAATATTTAGATAGTGGGAGTAAGAAAATGCTCGAACAAAGTCATGAATATGACAGTAACTGTTGTTGTCCATTGGTTTGATGTGTATGAGCTTTTGATTTTGCCATTTGATCAGGGACTTTCCATTTTGATTTTCTTCGGAGTTCAGTATTTTTGATATTTTACTTTACTCACACGATGTTCTGAGTGGACGTGGTTTTCTTTTGTGTTAACGCACTGCTTTCAAGGAAGAAATCTCTATATCAAATTACATAGGAAATTTGTAAACTGCCTTCACAGACATTGCGGAAGATATTTTTTTTTGCACTTTTTATTGAATTATTTGTTGCAGATCTATTTTGATGTACATCAATCTAGTTTCGAAAATTGGTGGCATTATTAACTACTTTTAGTGTATGATAAATAAACATAGGTAATAACTGTCTTCGAAATTACCGCCAAAAATATTAATGACATAATCATAAGATATAAAAGCGCAAGATTTGGCTAGATACAAAATCAGGTCCTGTACCACGTCATGAAAATGGCAGTTGTTATCTTATTATTCATTTCTGTGCGTGTTACATTGTCGTTTGTTTTGTTTTGTTTTTTAATGTTTCTGTGGTTTCGTTGTTTTCCTCCTCCCTCGGTTTTAGTTTGCAATTGGATTTGTTTTCTCTCAAGCGATTTATGACTTTCAAACAGCGGTATACTACTGTTCCCTTTATATCAAATATCTGAAAATTATAAAAGATCTGAATTGAGGTTAAATCTGCAGGTTTTGCAGTTTTGCACTAAGGTCAAGACGTTTCAAGCCGTAATGCAAATATGAGATGTCCATTTTTTTCATCAAATTTTGTTTTTCGTTTTCTTTTTGAAAATGTCATAGATAGACACATATCATTCATAACTAATATATGTAAGTTCTAAATATTTGTCACTATGACGAAGATTAGCAATATTATATTGATTTTGGAAGTCGCTCTTGAACGTGTCGATTTTAACCTTTTTGTGTCTCCTACTGGAAACTATAAAAGCAGAAAGAAAGAATTTTAACAAATGAAAATGGTCAGCAAAATATGAACTGCAAGTTAAATGTCAGAAATTGTCAAGTTACTCCTAATAGGAGTAATTGTACTAGAATATCATAAAGGAGATGTGTTTGATTGCCAATAAGTCAACTTTCCAACTACGTGTTTTACTCTTTTTGTTTTATAGGTTATAGTTTTGAAAAATTTGAAAGACAGAGAGATACTTTGTCATCAAACTGAGAGGTTTAGCGCTTTAAAACCAAGTTTTATCCATCATTTTCTACATTTGAAAATGCCTGTACCAAGGAATATGACAGTTCTTGTCTATTCGTTTTTTATGTGTTTTGTCATTTGAATTTGCTATGTGATTATGGACTTTCCGAATGGATTCTCCTCTGAGTGCAGTATTTTTGTGATTTTACTTTATTTGAACGGTACAAAGTGTCAGCCTAAATAAAATAAGTCAATATTGCCAAAATTATCAACCACCATTCAACATAGGAGTTTCTTCTCTTGATTTTTAAACAGAAGGTAGCTATAGAAGGCGTTTTAAAAGCAAATGGTCAAGAAAGTATAGGTATTAAAATAATTGAATTAGCTGCAATAGTGAGTCGACTCATTATAGATGTCATTATCCTGAAGTGAGCATTTTTCCCCCTATTTACTATGCGTCCTGTAAGCTATACCAAAATACTGAACTAAAAGCCTGACACTTGAATAACATAGTCAGGAACAATATAAAACTTATTAATATTTAATCTAAATTAATGACATTTTTACCTAAATTTGATATAAACCTATTGTTTTGTCATCCAAATCTTTCAAAATACCGGTGTACAGACACTAGGTTCAATAAACTTATTACCAAATTCCAACAAGATTTTGATTCATATTGGCCCCATGTTACGAAAATTTTGTAGTTGTATCGAATCTTTTTATATGTGAAAATGTCAGATACAGCCTTTAGTTTCTGTATTTGATTAAATGAAAAGAAGGGGGATATGAGTTCCCGGACAACTCAAATAAACATTGGTCAAAGAAGTAGACCCGAAGCTGTCATTTTGAGTCATTTTGGGTAATTATTTACTTTGCAGTATTACTTAAGTCCTAATACTATAATGGATTTTCCGACTTAGTATCCTCAATGTTTCGGTACCAGCCTTACACGGATGATATGTCAGCATAAACTGACCAAACGGCTTTTAGTAACTGCAAATATTATTAGTTCAATAATTTGTGTCGTTTTGTTATTTGTTTTTTTCTCTCAGTTAAATACCGATTTATAAGTGGTTATATCTAATACCAAATCAAATTAATGTCTCTTTTGTTTACCCGTACCACTCTTTAACACAGAAATAATAATTCTTGCCTTGAGTTGCTTTCTCATAAGCATTAACCCAAACCTTAATTTTTAATGGACAATTGTCTGTAGTTTGTAATAACTGTAAGTGCGATGAGAAGTATACTAATATACACAAAGACGAAGTACTAATCTATTATTTATTCAAGAATCTAAAAGCATATGAATTTATTTACAATATGGCAACTGGGGACTTCTACAACTGCAATTAAAAGCCAATAATGTATAATGTTCTATCTCCATATGCAAAGGGAGATAACTCTAGCTAAATCTTGAAACTTGGAATTGAGACAATTTTTCATAGATTGACTAAAAATTTTGTATCGAAATAGCCATTCATAAAATAGAGGAAAAAGTAAGATTTTAACAAACATATATAAAAATGGTCAAGTATATTTTGTACCAACAATACATTGTAGCAAAGTATAAACCATATAATAAATGGTATAAAAATAACAAGATGCTTAAACTATATGTCAGTATGGTATAAAAATATGATGTTTAGAGCATATGTTAGTATGATATTAATCAGATACTTAAATCATACGTCAGTATGGAGTCAAAAAGAGGTGCTTAGACCATATGTCAGTATGGTGTCAAAATGAGGTGCTTAGACCATACGTCAGTATGGTGTCAAAAAGAGGTGCTTAAACCATACGTCAGTATGGTGTCAAAGAGGTAATTCAAACCATAAGTCATTATTGCAAATTTTACAGGAAAGTATTGAACTATCTAGCGATGAAAGGATAAAATTTGTACTGATGTAAATGAAGGTCTGCCTTTATCAACCTCCTGTTGTAATAAATTTATGACTACTTCAGGATTTTTCCTGGCAGTTAAAGAATTTTTACATTCATAAATAGGTAAATTTACATCTGAAACTAGCATATCAAATCCATTACGAAGGCTGTTACATAAAAAGTTCGCAAAATGTCTATCTGGATGATTTAAAAGTTCCCTTTCTAATTGGTCAATGTTAATAGGTGTTGACGGAACGTCTGTTGTATCAATAGAATCTAGTCATTATGATTTACTGTTGGGCTGTCTAACTGGGAATGATTTGTTCTGTTCCTGTTGGGTTCCTGGCATAGATTTATTAGTGGAACATTCAAACTTTCCATGGGTTTTCTTGCAGATTTTACACACGTGAGCATATCGGCAGTAAGGTTTGACACAACCTTTTGGTTAATTAAAATTATTGCAGATTTGCATTCCATCATGCACCACAATATCTCTTCCATATTTATCCTGTGTAGATTGAATTTTAGAGTTTTGATATCCCTGCTATTCCCACACATAGATGATTTGTGAAGTGTTGAAGAACAGAAATTGCACATATTTACTGTAGATCCACCACAAACCATTTGTCTCAATTCTAAATCACTTCTTGACCAGTCATTTTTTTATATTGTGTTCTTGTAACATGATTGAACATTTTGCACTAAATTTTTTGTGATATTCAAAATATTTTCCTGGCCACACATTAGCGGTTTCGATTGCGTGAGATAGGTAGCAATCTAATTCTTCAGCCCTGTTTGGAAATACTTGACACATTATTGTTTTATATCTTCCAAAAGCTATAATAAACTCGTCTAAAGTTAAATTTCGTTTTAAACGTTCATCATTTTCTTTAAACTTTTGGTGATTGGGCGTTTCACAGTTCGGAAGAAGGAGAATGTTCTCATCACTTTGCGTCCGGCGTCCGTCGTCTTCCATCGTCGTTAGCTTTTACAAAAATCTTCTCCTCTGAAACTACTGAGCCAAATTTAATCAAACTTGGCCACAATCATCATTGGGGTATCTAGTTTAAAAACTGTGTAGCGTGACCCGGCCAACCAACCAAGATGGCCGCAATGGCTAAAAATAGAACATAGGGGTAAAATGTTGTTTTTGGCTTATAACTCTGAAACCAAAGCATTTAGAGCAAATTTGACGAGGTAAAATTGTTTATCAGGTCAACATCTATTTGCCCTGAAATTTTCAGACGAATCGGACAATCTGTTGTTAGGTTGCTGCCCTGGTATTGGCAATTTTAAGGAAATCATACTATTTTTGGGCTATTATCTTGAATATTATTATAGATAGAGATAAACTGTAAACATCAATAATGTTCAGCAAAGAAAGATTTACAAATAAGTCAAAATTACCGAAATGATCAGTTGACCCCTTTAGGAGTTATTGCCCTTTATAGGCAATTTTTAACCATTTTTCGTAAATCTTAGTAATCTATTACAATAATCTTCTCCTCTGAAATTATTGGGCCAAATTAATCCAAACTTGGCCACAATCATCATTGGGGTATCTAGTTTAACAAATGTGTGGCCTGACCCGGCCAACCAACCAAGATGGCCGCAATGGCTAAAAATAGAACATAGGGGTGAACTGTAGTTTTTGGCTTATATCTCTGAAACAAAAGTATTTAGAGCAAATCTGACATGAGGTAATTGTTCATCAAGTAAAAATCTATCTGCCCTGAAACTTTCAAATGAATCGGACAACCGGTTGTTGGGTTGCTGCCCCGAAATAAGTAATTTGAAGGAAATTTTGCAGATTTTGGTTATTATCTTGAATATTATTATAGATAGAGATAAACTGTAAACAGCAATAATGTTCAGCAAAATAAGATCTAAAAATAAGTCAACATGACCAAAATTGTCAATTAACCCTTAAGGAGTTATTGCCCTTTATAGTCAATTGTTAATAATTTTCATAAATTTTTGTTAATTTTTGTAAATTTTTAGGAAATATTTTCCACTGTAATTACTGGGCCAAGTTCATTATAGATGGAGATAATTGTAGCAACAAGAATTTTCAGTAAAGGAAGATCTACAAACACATTACCATCACCAAAACACCATTTTGTCATGAATGTATCTGTGTCCATTGTTAATATGCACATAGACCAAGGTGAGCGACACAGGCTCTTGAGAGCCTCTAGTTTGATTATCCAAGAAAATACGTTTTAATTGTTTATTAGTAAAATTTTCGGATATTTTGATCCCTATCGAAGCTAATTTATCTTTCAGCTCTGTTGATGTCCAATTATTCGGATTATTAGGATCTAGTTCTGGACCACGTGTTCTTTTCCTAGTATCCCTCCTTTAAAAAGCCATAACGAGACGAACGTTTTACACAGATAATTTGTCCAATTATAAAAGCATCAGGCTAAACGCAAAGTTATTCTATATGAAGAAATTCTTCTTGATGTATAAAGAAACAAAGTACACAGTTTCAAGTAAAAAAAACTGACCAAAACAAAAGAAGTTCATGTATTACTTGCATACACATATCATACACAAACATCGTGTGAAGTAATGATGTAGCAATATAGATTAGAATGGAATGTGCACTGTGACGTCATAGACCGAATCGTTTTATATGTGAAAATGTCAGATAAAGCCTTCAGTTTCTGTATTTGAAAAAATAAAAAGAAGGGGGATGTGAGTTCCCTGACAACTCAAATAAACATTGGTCAAAGAAGTAGCACCCCAAGCTGTCATTGTAAGTCATTTTGGGTAATTATCTACTTTGCAGTATTTCTTAAGTCCTAATACTATAATGGATTTTCTGACTTAGTATCCTCAGAGTTTCGGTACCAGCCTTACACGAATGATATGTCAGCATAAACTGACCAAACGGCTTTTAGTAACTGCAAATATTATTAGTTCAATTATTTGTGTCGTTTTGTTATTTGTTTTTTTCTCTCAGTAAAATATCGATATGTCATGTTAAGCTTACGATGTTCACAGCTTGTTCAAATGTTGTGATGTTACATACTGTCCAAAATAAAGGTAAAGGTTGACCACACACAAGCATGTTAATCCCTGTTATCAGTACCCCGAACCAGTTGTCGCTGGTGGATGTACGTTATATTTGTTTTATTTTCATTTTTGTTCTATAAAAAATGTCGAGTATCGTTTTTATTTATATATTTAGTATAAACAATAGTTTTTTTAATCTTTGTTGAATGCCATTATGTTACCTTTAATTGTTTACATCTTGTTTTACGCAAGTAAGGGGAAACAAAAATCACAAGTAGATTTTGCGTTCCTATTTTTTTGAGCTACCACTTACTAATCAAACGCAAACAGTTCCAATATGATTATTCTATTCTGCACTTCTGACATCGGTAGATAGAAAATCAGTTAAAAAAGAAAATGATTTCGTCTGATGAGTTACAAATTAGTGCAAACACCTAATACCGTTAGACTGTGACTTAACTTTATGCAAATGGATATCTATAGGCATCATTATGGTACAAACGGATTTAATAAAACTTTTATGTTTTCTTCTCAAATTGGTTCTGAAGATGTTACATTCTAAAGAAGTGTTAAATAAAGAATATATTAAGCGCACACTTAACAGTAAAAAAATGATAAAATAAGCATCCTGAATATTGTGTATTTAACAATTTCGAACGGTTTATCATGTACTGTGAAAGAACATTTGTTCGTGGGGTACCAATCATCGTGGTTTTCGTGGATGTTTTATTCATGAATGTGATTATCTAACGAAATAAAGCAACTTTTGTTCAAATCAATACATTAAAAGATCCACATGTAAGTTCGACTATATCAATACGGGTATGTAATCTAGAGAATACGTAGAATTTAACAGTGGTATTTCTAAAGAGAAAAGAAAGATGCCAAAGGGACATTTATACTCGTCAGTAAAAAAAAAGCCGGAAAACGCCATAGCCAAAAAAACCCAAAACAAAGCCCCAAAACAAAATCAAAAGACAAAACAACACACATAAAGCACAACATTGAAAACTTAAGACTGAGCAAATCAAACCCCACCAAGCTGAATCTGGTAATGTTGAAATATTCAAAATATGTTGATATCAAATACTTTGAGGCAGATGCAGATACTTATGGTAAGTAGTGATTACAGACCACGCAGGTAATATTTTACCATGAACGCATGATCTAAGAAGAGATGCCCCATGGCCAGTAAGTGTACATAACAAAACAGTTTTTTATACACAATTTAGAAGCAAAATATTTGCATAAGAACGTGGGCTAACAATTAGATGCGGATATAGTGTCCAGCATCATGATGGTTTTGTGGTATACACTTTAACTCGTGGGATACTTTAGATCTTTTTCATTTTATTCAGTCACGTCTTGATTATCCGTAGGTAAAATTTGTCTTCCGCAGCTGAAATCATTTTTTGAACAATGTTTTGAATAATGAATGTTTTGAATAATGAAATTGTCTGACGGATAACGGTATAGCTTGCATTTGATACCTCATGAATAGAGAACATTAGCTGTATTATTCAAAATATTCAGGAATTTTGGTCCTATAATTTTCAAATACGTATTTTATTTGGGCTTTTTAACTTTTCTTTTATTCGAGCGTCACTTGAGAGTCTTTCGTAAACAGAAAAAAAAACCATAAAGTACAAGTTACAAAATGTTCTCTTAACACAATACATGAGTTATTGCACTTGAGTTTTAAAAAAAAACACGATATGGTATGATTGCCAATGAGACAAATATCCAACGACTTATTTTATTGGTTTTTTTTTTCTTTTTTTGACTTTAATCGTAAAAATTTTGATTGATAAAGAGCAACTTTGAAAGAAATGCCTGACTAGATATATAAATAAGTCAATATTGCCAAAAGTTTCCGTCTTCTAAGCATAGGAGTTACTGCTATGAATTTTTATCAGAAACATCGCAAGATGAGAGGAACAGATCTTTAAAGACAAAATGGCAAGAACATTAAATATACAAATAAGTGAAGGTTCCTGCAATCGACAGGTCAACCTTTTTGTATTTGTGGTTGTTATGCAAAGATATTTTTTTCAAATATCAAATATGATGTAAACCTATAAATCTTTTTTGTCATCTTTATCTTTCATAATATAACTAGAACAAACCCGCGAAATCGCGGGCATATACAGCTTGTGAACTGTTGTAGGATGATAATTATGGATGGAGAATTTAATTAAAGGTATCAAAAGCCTTCTCCCTTTTTCCAAAGTTCGAAGTTTGTTTCCTTTTTGTTAAATTCGACTATTTTCGTGTTTCTGGCCTCAGACCACAATTATTCTTCTCCTTTGCTACAATGCATCTTTTGGTAAAAGTCAAATTGAATTAAAAATTTGCACCGCTTCAAACATGAAATAAATGTAACTACTTATATATGGACCATTATTAGTCTAATAAAATATGCTTCTAGGACATAGGATCCATCAGTGCTTTTTCTTTTGAGAGCTTTATTAACATGCCAATGGTAGGGTATGAACCTTGTATAAATGACTAAGACCGACTAAGGCTAATTTGATTTTTTTTGGGGGGGAAGGGGGAGGGGGTGGGTTGGAGGAGTCCTGATCCCGAAATCCTGGTCTTAAAAACATGAAATCCCGAGATGCAGAATTTAAAGAAATTCATATCCCGAGATACCGAAATCGAAAAATATATTCCCGTATCCCGTATTGAAGAATCCCCAAATCCCGAGTTAAAAACACCCGATCCCGAAGTCCCGAAAAAGGTCCTGCCTCCCTCTAGTTTTTACCCTACTTTCATTTTTGCCAAATCACTACTTTCACTTTCAACAATAAATTGTTATGCCCCATTTATGTGCAATATGTTTTCAAGTCTGTACATCCGTCCGTCCGGCCGTCTGTCCCGCTTCAGGTTAAAGTTTTTGGTCGAGGTAGTTTTTGATGAAGTTGAAGTCCAATGAACTCGAAACTTAGAAAATATAGTGCCGAGGTGTCATTTGTGTACTATGGATACATTCTTGTTTCCACATGTTTTATTTATTTTTATATATATGCAACTGATATGACCCCTTAAATAGCAAACATTTCAAAGAAAACAATAGACAGAATACAGAGAGGATCTATATATTAAAGTAGTATAATCGTAGTTTACATGTAGATAAAATGCGTAAAATAATTTTCCTCTCTAAGGAGGTATAATAGTTGTGTTTCTTGCGATCTAAACACCATGATATGGAGAACGCTCTGATCGGCTTCTTTATTTTTATCTATCATACGATTTATTGTTTTAACCCGGAAGTCTTATCTATGACTAAAAGTCAGTTTGATGACGGAATCAATATCCGGACTCCTTTTTTGTCGTTTTTCTCCAAAAATAACTCAATCTGAATAATCATAAGAATGGATGACAAATGCGACTATGCATGTTACCTATAGAACACAGAGGCATGGTGATTAATTAATCGTGGAAGGAAGAGAAGCGACACACAAAATGAGGTCTTCTCGTTTAATAGTATAGAAGATACGTTTGAAGAAACTAGGTTCAACAAAATATATTACCAGTACAAGATTTTCACCCTCACAACAAAAGTTGGAAGTACACTGAATCATTTACAATTAAAAAAATTCGGTTAAAGCTTTTACTTTCTGTATTTTTGCACGTCTTATTAAAAATAGTTGAATGTGAGTTTCCTTACATCGTAAGTAAACACTTAAAATAGACGTAGCAACTTTAAACTGACATTTTTAGAAATTGTTTACGTTGCATGTCTTCAAAGTTTTGCAGTTTTTCTTTTGTCCATATACTATAAAAAAAAATTGACTTAATATCTTTGTTAGTTTGGTAACAGCCATTACTTTTATATCATGTTAGCATAAATTGGGCAAATAGTGTCAAAGAATAAGAATGAAGAAGATTCCAGTAACAACAAAAATTCTTAATAACTTGTGCAGTTTTGTTATTTTCTTTGTTAGCTAAATAAATGTCTTTTAAAGCTCTTTCCAAATACATGATTTTCGCAACTGTTCTTCCTGTCCAAAATAAAGGTTTAGGTTGACAGCAAACAAACTTGTTATAAATCTCTGTCACAAGTGCCATAAACTAGTTGTCTCTTGTTCATGTTCGTCATTTTTGTTTTTTATGAACTTTACAACTGTTTATTTCTCTCGATTGTCTTCACCTTTGAATCGGTTTTGCTTCTAAAACTAGTGACTTGCTTTTTAGAATCGTATTGATTGTAGGTAACGTTTAAATAATGATAAAAAATGTCAGCCATACAAGATCAATATTGAAAAAATTGTCCGTTTTTTTTTTTAACAAATATACATGTAGGAGACTGTTCTTAATTTATATGAACAGAAACTATAGGTAGGAAGAGAAGATATGTTAATTCAAAATAGTAAAAAAAAACATGTAAAGTCCTTTCATAAGAAATACGAACCAGTTGCGATGGTTTATGTCCATCATTTTAGTTTCGTTTTTGTACTATAATGTTTTTAAAAGAAAAGTTAATACCGTATAGGTTTACCATTTGAAGTCTATTTAATGGCAAAAATAAGAAATGTATTTTTAAGTTTAGTTTTCATTTAAATTTGAACTGCATATGTAGCCCTATTTAGAAATACACAGTTAAAATTGTTTAAACTGCGTACTCGACAGTCAAATTAATACTAAAATGTTAAAAACAATATGAATTTCAAATCCGATTGAATGATTTTTTCGGCTCAATTTTATTGATTGTATTCAAATTGGACCAAAGAGTTACCAGCACCATATCGGAATTCATTTGCGTCATGCCAGGACAAACCAACACAGAATCGGTATATATTAAGGGACTTGATATTTAGTTGCTGCCTTTGGATCTATAGGGGTAAATTCAGTAAATAAATATACGTCATCAGGGACCGCCCATTTGGGGGAGAGCTTTCTGTCTAAAAGTGAAGTCATGTGCTCTTCCGATTGGTAGATAATGTTTGTAATAAATATTTTTTGGTAGATGGATCAAAACTAGAGTTGAAAAAAAATAAATAATAAATGCTGAATGTACTAATTTTTTTCCCTACAGGGTTGAAAAGTAATGGGGGTCAGTATAGGAATTCAGTGCGAATCTACATTGTTTGTAAACAAGGCCATGTGAATGCCCAAAAATGCCGCATGACCCTATGTTTTTATTGTTGCAAAAGATAGGGCTACATTTGTACTTTCATGAATGATATATGAAAGTTTTTAATTTCTAAAGGTAAATCAGGTATAAATTTATTTCCACACATAGATTAGCATTAAAGTCAATGGGAGATTTTTTACTGAATTTACCCCTATAGGAAACAAAATATGTATCTCCACTTCTTTTTGTTGTTGAGAAAACAACATTTAAAATTACATTTTTGTGTTTATTTATATGTTTTAAACGATCTCAAAGTCAAGTCAGGACCACATCTCCAGTTTTGAAAATGATTTCGCATGATAACCTCACCATAATAACGATAGGCTAAACGGTTACAAATCTCACATGTTAATGTAAAGAAAGAGAGATGAGGAGAAAACAGTACTCCAAGCTAAATAGGACAAGGTGTGTTCGACTACAAAATTCTACTTCGCCCACGTTATTCGTCAATAAATGTGAATTAGTAAGGACCCAAAAAGGATAATGGCTTGGATCAAAATAGAAAATTGCACACCCAATTTTTAAATATGTTCAAACATGTGTTTACGAAGGTAAACATATATTACTTCTGACTAATACCGGTAATGAAGAAATGGATTACTAGACGTATTAAGGTCAGGTAGTACCTAACATTACAGAGACATTACTCTATAAAATCAGCTAAACGTCTTAATCACGTTGTATTGTAAAGGAAATATTAAACTTCTCGATGATAAAAATTAGTGTTTGTCAAACCACTATGTATCCAACCATTTTTTTTTCTGAGAAATTGATTGGTTCATTTGTTTTTTTTTCAAAGGGTCAACGTAAAATTTTGCCAAAGTCTTATGAAAACTAATCGAGCAAAATTAATTTAAGTCAAGGTATTGGGTACCACCTTACAGGATACTTCCTGTAAATACGCAGTGTTTTGTTTTCACACAAAGGTTTATTTTGTTCACATTGGTCGAAAGCCGTATTTTCCAATATTTTCCTTTTAATGATGTGAGTACGTGTGGCGTTAAATCTGTACACATTGAAGTGTTTTTTTCTCCCATTTATTGCCTGGCATTTGATTATCAATGATAATGTTCCTTTCATACATTTTTTACATTGTTGGAAACCATGCCGAAGCTATTCTATGTTGTTTGAACTAAGATATATTATTGTTGTCTGAGAGGTGAGAATTAATGAAGTAGACTTTGGAGAGTTTTATTTTGAAATAATCATCAATATAAATCCCATCCCTTGCTGTTGAGTCTGTCCATCAATAATGTCAATTAATAGTTTAAATAAATCCTTAATATCAACTACTTATATGGACAATAGAAACTGATTTTTCTTTGCATTCATGTTTTATAATGTTGAAAACCAAGCTAAGGCTATTTTATAGGGCGTTTGATCTTTAATGAGTAGTAGTTTCTCCTGACATGTGTTAATTAATTAAGTAGACTTTGTGGAGTTTTAAAAATACAATCAATATATAGCCCATCCCTTGTTGTTGAGTCTGTTCATCAATGATGTCAATTTTAAATAGGCTAAATCTTTAATATCAACTACTTAATTGTATAATAGAAACTGATTTTAATTTGCATGCATTTTTTACAATGTTGGAAACCAAAAAAGGCTATCCTATGGTGTTTGATCTGAGAAACATTGTTGTTGACTCACATATGATAATAAATTAAGTAGACGTTGCAGAGTTTTTTTTAAGATACTCATTAATATATATTACATCCCTTGGTGTCGAATCTTTACATCATTAATGTCAATTAATATGTTAAATAAATCCGTAATATTAACCACTTATTCAGACATTCAAACTGATATTTCTCTGCATGCATATTTTACAATGTGTTAAAGTAGCTAAGACTATCCTAGAGCGTTTGAACTGAGAAATATAATTGTTGCCTGACATATGACAATTAATTAAGTGGACTTTGAAGAGGTTTTGAAATATCATTCAATATTGATATTCAATCACTAGTTGTTGAATTTGTACAGTATTAATTAAATTAATGGCAATTAGTAGGTAAATTAAATGAATAGTACCAACTACTTCTTTAGACATGACCAACTGTGTTTTCTTTACATGCATTTTTTAACAATGTTGGAAACTAAAAAAAGGTTATCCTATTGTGTTTGATCATTATTGTTGACTCAAACATGATAATTAATTAAGTAGACGTTGCAGGATGTTGTAAATGTGTATATTGGTTATTTCCATGTAAGGGAATATTGTTATTATTGTAATAAAAGGGTTTATATAAGTTGTCAAAAGTTATTTCTAGTGTTTAGTATATTGAATGAGTAATTAACGTACGTTTTACTTTATGTTATTAGCTGTATCGATAACGTCATATATGGCGCAACTTTGTCATGTATTGTTCAGAACGTTACCGTTGGGTCAATATTTTAAGCGTGAACCCAAAAGTGTTCATTTATGAGTTCTTAACTGGAAGAATTAATATGTCTAGCTTTGTTTATTCATAAGATTGTATGATAATAAGCATTTTTAGTCGAGGACTCCTTTATTTTATGTCAGCGTTTGACGTTATGTTTTTCTTCCTGCTTAGAATATTTACTTCCAGTAATTTGAAATAAATACCAGTGCAACGTCATGTTCGTCAGTCTTTGCTGTGTTTACATTTGGCTTGCAGCAAGACTCAACCCGGTGGTTCCTAGAGGTAAGAAGCAGCGCATTTAGCTGTATGCCTCGCAGTTTATATTATTTATAAGGGTCGTAGTTTCGAGGTAAGAAACAGCGCAGAAAGCTGTATGCTTTGAATTTTATTTATATGGTCATTGTAATATAGGGTTATTGCATGAATATTGTGGAAAACTGTCCCGAATAGAATTTTATATTGCACGAGCTTGCGAGTGCAATATATGTTCTACGAGCGAAAATATTAACCAATATTCATGCAATAACCCTTTTATTGTATAGCAATATAACAATTGAAAGTAAAAATTGGTTTAAACTAACATTTTGTTGTTGATGACGTCATGAATTTTGAATATTTATTGGACTAGTGCAATATTGGAATTTATTGCACGCTAACTTTTGGTTACTTTCTGTGGAACATATTATATTGATATGCAATAATATTTAATATAATCTCGTTTGGTCCGTACGAAAATACAAGTAAGAATATTATTTTAGCAGTTCCGCCCCGTATGTTAATTAAGGTCTTTCCTCTCCGCGAGGAAAGACCTTATTGTTTTTCTCCTGTTTTTTTTTTTTTCATCCAGCATTTCTTTGACATGGCCTCCCTTCGTTTCTATTGGAGTTATCAAGACCAAATATGGACCATCGGTAGACCTCATCATGAAGTATTACCAGATGAGGCTGTATAGGATTTCATCATCCTCTTTAGAAGTTATCTCCCTTTTATTGGTTTTTTTCGACATGCCCCCCCCCTCGTTGTTTTTAAAGATATCATGACCTTATTTGGACAAAAGCTAGATCTCATCATGATGTGTTACCATATGAGGTTGCTAAGGTTTTCATCATTCCCTATGAGAGTTACGTCCCCTTGTAGCAGTTTCTTTCTTTTACATTTTTCTCAAAAAGTGTTCAAGATAGGATCGATTTAAAAACGGCAACATGTACAAGACCAGATGGCAATGCTAATAAACATATACAATCATTTTGTTGTTAACCCTTATAAGGAGTTATTTCCCTTGAAAAAATATACACAATTTTTGAAAAATTGTATCTCGAGAACTGGAAGTCGTAAAGACTTGGGACCTACACCAATAATCTTAAGTTCATGTGACCTTTAATTTGCACCCAAGGTCAAAGGTCACCAAGTGCAAAAAAAAATTACGCTGCAATTTCAAGCTTGCATATTAAGAAAAAGAAAAGAGTTTGCTGCATACTTATAGCGTATAAAATGTTCCTCTCGACGAGCTCTACATTTTATACACCGAGCTCAAAAGTGTCCGACTGTCTGTTCAAAAGTTACGACGGGATGATTCTTAAAAGTATAGTATTGTGTGTGTATCTTTTTAAAGGTAACAGATATCAACCTACTATAAACTGCAAAGATGATCAGTAGTACAAGACCTTCAATTTGAGGTCAATGTCAGGTCATGATGAAATTTCACCTTGACCTTCACATTATACTATGACCTTGACCTTGTGATATTTGAAAGGTCAAGTGGTTCTGAGTTGAATGGTGATAGTCGCATGTCTCTACGACTTCCGGTTCTGAAGTTTTGTATTGCATCATATATTTGATGATTAATTGTGACCTTGGTGAACTTTGAAATTGTCCCAATTCTTTTTCTATAATGTTGTCCTTCAACTGTAGATCATTTATCATTTAACCGATTTCAGATATCTATTGTCGTTTTAGAGATAATGCAGTTTGAAGTTTTGCGAGCGGAGGCATGTATTTCTGAATCATCAAGAGCTTACCACTTAAAATGTTTTAGAAATTGAAGAGGTTAACATAGTTATATGTTTGACCAAATACCAAAAAACATTCCACGGAAAAAAACACTAAAAAATCAATTTGAAATTTTCAAGTTTTGCATTGACTTTGTAAGTTTCATAACTTCTATTTATATAGTTGATATTGCATCATTATTTGTACTTTGTCAAATGGGGTCATCTGATATATCAAATTGAAGGTCTTAATAAACTCTACTTAAAAATGAAACTTTTAAACCCCCTTTTCAACCCAGGGGGACGGGTGGGGTCATTTAGTGCAAACATTCAAATTTCTCAGATGGTAAGGTTGTCGCATATCAAATGAAAGAACATAAAGCGTACATTTCAAATTTCAAATTGACGTCTCCCAAAAATGGGTTGGATGGGGTCATTGAGTGCAAAAAAAAATTGTTCTTTTAAGGTAGGGTTGTTGTATATCAAATGAAAGGTCTTGATGTGTACATTTGAAATATCAAATTCCCGACCTCCAAAAATTAGTTGGATAGGGTAATTAAGTGCAAAAATCAAACTTTCTAGAACATGGTGTTGTCACATATCAAATGAAAGCTCATCTATTCTGTTCCATATATCATCATTCCGATCTCAAAAATGTAGGCGGATGAGGTCATTAAGTGTAAAAAGCGAAAAGTTTCAGAAGGTATACTTGTCGTATATCAAACGAAAGGTCGTACAAAGTACAATACGAAAACTTCACTTTTACAGGAAAGACCTTTCAATTGTTTTACAAACAATTGAGATACTAGTTATATATTGTATTGCTGTTTGAATATTGTACAGTACTGTACATGTATGGAAATATATCGACTGTTGTCGAAGTTTAATAAACGTATCATTTTTACTGTTGAATATTTATTCACGCTACCAATGGTGAGATAGAACAGGCAACATATTTGACGGCCGTATATATTTATCCTTAGTTTAGTTACAAGTTTTGTGAGTTTATTCGTATTTGCTGGCTTTATAACTATACCAAAACATAGCAAGAAGCAGAATTTTTTTAGGATAACCATTAATATATATTACATCTCTTGGTGTCGAATCTTTACATCATTTATGTCAATTAATATGTTAAATACATCCTTAATATTAAACACTTATTCAGACATTCAAACTGATATTTCTCTGCATGCATATTTTACAATGTGTTAAAGCAAGCTAAGACTTTCCTAGTGTGTTTGAACTGAGAAATATAACTGTTGCCTGACATATGACAATTAATTAAGTGGACTATGAAGAGGTTTTGAAATAACAATCAATATTGATATACCATCACTTGTTGTTGAATTTGTACAGCATTAATTAAATTAATGGCAATTAGTAGGTAAATTAAATGAATAGTACCAACTACTTATTTAGACATGACCAACTGTGTTTTCTTTACATGCATTTTTTACATTGTTGGAAACTGAAAAAGGCTATCCTATTGTGTTTGATCTTAGAAACATTATTGTTGACTCACACATGATAATTAATTAAGTAGACGTTGCAGGGTGTTGTAAATGTGTATATTGGTTATTTCCATGCAAAGGAATATTGTTATTATTGTATTAAGAGAGTTTATATCAGTATTCAGAAGTTATTTCTAGTGTTTAGTATATTGAATGAGTAATTATCGTACGTTTTACTTTATGTTATTAGCTGTATCGATAACGTCATATATTGCGTAACTTTGTCATGTATTGTTCAGAACGTTACCGATGGGTCAATATTTTAAGCGTGAACCCAAAAGTGTTCATTTATGAGTTCTTAACTGGAAGAATTAATATGTCTAGATTTGTGTATTCATAAGATTGTATGAAAATAAGCATTTTGAGTCGAGGCCTCCTTTATTTTATGTCAGCGTTTGACGTTATGTTTTTCTTCCTGCTTAGAATATTTACTTCCAGTAATTTGAAATAAATACCAGTGCAACGTCACGTTCGTCAGTCTTTGCTGTGTTTACATTTGGCTTGCAGCAAGGCTCATCCCAGGGGTTCCTAGAGGTAAGAAGCAGCACATTAAGCTGTATGCCTCGCAGTTTATATTATTTATAAGGGTTGTAGTTTAGAGGTAAGAAACAGTGCAGATATGTATGCCTTGCATTTTCTTTATATGGTCATTGTATATGTAAGATAATCCCGTTTTGTCCGTACGAAAACACCAGTAAGAATTTTATTTTAGCAGTTCCGCCCCGTATGTTAATTATATATTGTATTGATGTTTGAATATTTCACAGTACTGTACATGTATGAAAATATATCGACTGTTGTCGAAGTTAAATAAACATATCATTTTTACAATTGATTATTTATTCACGCTACTGTACCAATGATGAGAGAGAACAGATCATTTGACGGCCGTATATATTTATCCTTAGTTTAGTTACAAGTTTTGTGAGTTCATTCGTTTTTGTTGGCTTTATAACTATATCAAAACAAAAAATAGCAAGATTTATTGATTGTTGGTTGCTTAACGTCAGGTGGCAAATATTTCATGCATATTCAGGACGAGAAGTTCACAATAAATACTAGGTAGGTCTTGAAATAATAGAGGCCATCTGGGATGATGGTCGGGGAAATTTGGACTGCCACAGGAAAATGAGGGAATATTGGATAGGGACAGAAATTTTGCCTTGCAACAGGCCACGTACGGGCCCTCTAAGAGTTGTTGAAAGGGTCCTTAACGTGCAAAGAGCGTGGCACTCTCTTTTCACGAGACCTCGGATTTAACGTCCTCGTTCTGACCGGACGTGACTGCGAACTTAATACATCCCGAACAGCCAAACAGACGCCCCAATTCGGCAAGCGTTTTACTTCCGGTCAGGAGAAGACCAAGTGACCATATTTCTATGCCCCAGTCACCCTTTGGGTAACATAGCAAGAAGCAGAATTTTTTTAAGATAACCATTAATATATATTACATCCCTTGGTGTCGAATCTTTACATTATTTATGTCAATTTACATGTTACATCAATCCTTAATATTAACCTCTTATTTAGACATTGTAAACTGATTTTTCTTTGCATGTATTTTTACAACGTGTTAAAGCAAGCTAAGACTATCATAGAGCGTTTGAATTGAGAAATATTATTGTTGCCTGACATATGAAAATTCATTTAGTATACTTTGAAGAGTTTTGAAATAACAATCAATATACATACTATCACTTGTTGTTGAGTCTGTACATCATAACTGTCAATTAGTAGGTTTGATAAATCCTTAATTTAGAAATGACAAAGTGATTTTTCTTAGTATGTATTTGGAAAAGGTTTGAAATCAAGTCAAGGCAATCCTTAATTGTTTGATCTGAGAAATATTATCTGATCGAAAGTAAGAAAGGTTAAATCATTTTTGAAACAATCGAAATTGAGAACTCACGAATGCTATCTTCATTATAAAACAAAACCGAGAACAAAATAACTATTAAATCAATACAAAGAATACAAATGTACTTTTTAAAAGTTTGAAAGAACCCGTGTTTATGTTAGATAATCTCATTAATGATACCAGGATTGAAATTTGTATTTGCTCTAGACGCGCGTCTCTTCTACTTAATCGGCGACGCTCGAAAAAAAGTTAACACGACCAAATAAAGTATTCCTAAGGTATACAAGCTTCAGTTGATGTCGATGTTTTAGTTCTTTTAGAGCAGAATCTCCTTATCCTGAGATCCCCGGAAATATTGGTAGGGTTTCTGATGCTTAGACTTTAGTTTTGTAGTTAAATGTTTTGGTCTTGTTTTAAATTTCTCCTTGGTATCATCCACCTATCTAAACGTGTTTGTTTGTCTCCAATACATTATCTGATAAGTGATTTTAGGAGTTTAGATATATTAACTGTGCACCCCTACAGGCTATGATTTGTAGATATGAATCAGAATTCAAACAAAAGAAAGACACAGAAAATATCTTCTAAGGTTCTTGTATTTCCGTTTTAGGTATATTAAAGATGTGCTGTCACTCTATAACCCACATTTTTGTTAGTATCTTCATCCGTTGTATCTCAGTGTAGTATGAAAATTAGAAGCTTTGATTTACATCTTTACTTTTGTTCTCAATATTTTCGTTGATGAACGACTTTAAATAGATATATAACAAACGTATTGTCGTTTTCTCATATTTCAGGTGTAACATAACATGCATATTTAAATTATAATACTTCATTTACAGGTGTGTGATTTAACACATAAGCTGTTATTTCAAAGAAACCAAACTAAAAATTGTTATATAAGTTTTACGGTCAGTATCACGAATAGATGTTGCATGCACAATTTATGTCTGTCGAGGTTTCGTATCCAATGTTGTCAACTTTTGCCAACTATTATAACAATGGAAGGTTTAAAATGCTATCAAACCAAGTTAAGCCAACCCTTTTACTTTGAAATGCCTGTAGAAAATCATAAATATGGCAGCTGCTATGTTCTTGTTTTGTTGATTGTGTCAGTTTTTATGAACTTCCAATTTTTTTATAAATTGACTTGTATTTTTGTATTTTTGTATTTCTGTATTTTTATTTTCAATCCACCCAACTAATGTTTATTTGAATATTGTACAGATTTATTTGAAACATAAGTGTTATTTTTTAAAATTTATAGTTTACATGTAGTACTTGAATTTGTCAGTATACGTTTGATTGACGTTAACTATTTTTTCCCATTATATATGAAGACCTGTTGGTGACCTTCTGCTGTTGTCTGTTCTATGGTCGGGTTGTTGTCTCTTTGGCACATTCCCCATTTCAATTCTCAATTCTATTTTATCTTTGTAACATCTTGCACATATATTGAAAACCAACAGTTTTGCAAAACCCACCTATTGATAAAATGAAATAAATTCAAAATGATTTCTTTAATATCCTGTGGTCAGGAAAACCAGATAAGATTTCAAAAAACTAATGAAAGGGTTGCATGAAAACGGGGATTGAAAATGCTAGATATGAAATATCTAAGATGACATGAAAAGATAGACTTTTAGACCCCTTGAATATATTCCCATGGCAAATATAACAAAACCAATGTGTTATGATTGCCAAAGAGACAACTATCCACAAGAGAGACAAAATGAAAATGAAAATGAAATGAACAGCTATAGATGACAGTACGGCCGTTAACAATGAGCAAAGTCAAAAATATGGTTGATGATGACCACTGATGGTATCCAAATGATTTCTACAAATTTTAATAATTATTGGAAAAACACTTATGACACTGCTGAAGGGACCACAAAACAATCAATATTGCAAAAGAAGGGTTTGAAGATTAGTAATAAACTGTCTGTTAAAACAGTTGGGTGTTGAATCAGGATTTTTCATTATAGGTGATTTACTTGATGAGAACTGTGAATATTTTTAAAGGCATTCTGAAGACAAAATAATCTTCATTTTAATTTCTTGAAATACTATTGCATAATTTATATGATACCAAAAGCTGGCAAAATCTAATCACTGCCTCAGAGAAAATCATGGGCGTTTTAAAGGAAGAATTTTAATTTATTAAAAAAAAATAAAAAATCAGGTCATAGTATATCCCAGTTTAAGATGTTTTATAGAACTTTAGCTACAAATGCATTTTTGCAGAAATATGGGTCAAATGAAATTTACTTATGCATTTTCTGTAATTAAACTAAAGACACTATGATTTAGTCACCTTTTCTTGAAATATAGTTTAGATCTCTAGTTTAGAAACTTTTGGTTAGAATTGGTTGCACTTTTCAACTTGAATGTAATTTAACTTTAACGTTTAAATAAAAAAAAATATTCTTGTGTCAGAGTAAAGGGATGTTTCCAATAACTTACTCACAATTCTGGTGAACTTTTACATGTATATATGTCTATTTCTAAAAAAAACTTCATTACCGACCCTAACAGGTGCTAGCTATAAGTGAACATACGTACAAGGTATAAACTCTTCCTCATTTTACATACCACTTAAATCTAGAGAGAAATTTGACAATAATGGAAATTGATTGAAAGTTTATATTATATGTGAGGGGAGACGTTTATCGCTATTGTTATATTATCCATAGATAAACTTAATTCTATTAGATTGTATCTGAGTTGTCTCCCTTTGACGTTTGTTGTTATTTCATTTTGTGATATTGTTCAACATATCTTGTCTGACCCTTTTTTTAAAGATTCTATAACACATTGTGGAAAATTTCGTTGTTATAGCATGTTTGCTTTTAATGAAAAAAATCGCCAAAAAATTGTTGCAATCATTATGTATCCGTATACTTAATATTTTCCCACAGATTGCATGTGATTACATAAACGGTAGCAATTCTACTGAACCGGATATACATTTCAACAATTAATGTCTCTTCAATGATGCTAGAGACTATTTATCAATTCATACTTCAAACATTAAAGTGTTGATTTACACAAAACTGACATACAGTATAGCTAACTTTTTACAAGAAATAAGAGCCTTGCTTGAGGAAGATTTATTCTTTAATTCAAAGTGGGTTCCAAATTTTAGCATCGGAAACTAATTGTCCACTAGCAGTGATATTGATTAAGTGGTAGTTATAACACAAACCGTTCTAATTTAACTGCACAGGATGCGCCTTTCGACAATTATTGTCTCTTGTAAATATAAAACCAAATACAGACGTTGGAGAGCTGACCAAACAAAAACAAATTAAAGTATTCGGAGAAAAAAGCAGTGCTATGCATAAAGGAGATATATTCCTTCATCTAAAATGATTTCCTACATTTATATATATATATATATATATATATATAAAGATATGTACAAATTTCAATCCTTATATGTAGGCGTTTTTATAATATTACTACTTCTAGTATTTGTAAGCCATCCCTGAAACTCCAATAGACGAAATAAAAGCATATTTGATATAATTTTCCAGAGCAAACATATATTGGATAATGAAAACATTAGAATAAATCGTAATAAACTTCAATAGCAAGGTATGAGGTATAGGTTTTGCTCAATACTGAAAGCCTTACGGTGACATACAGTTGATAACCGTCAACACCATTTGTTACTTTTAAGTCAATAAGTTAAAATCAATACGCATAAAAAAGTGAAAGTTCAGTAACAAATATTTTGTTAATTCAAATAAATGAGAAAACAAATATTCACCATAATTAAGCTATCATATGATACCGAATTTACCATTCAGAAACCGGAAGCAGTAAGCTCTCACATATCTCCTGCTACTTATTTTGTATTAGAGTCAGTTCTTTTTTTTCACAATGGAAGTACCTTTTATCGTTATTATTTAGGTATGTTTGATATGTTATACGTACATTTAAAAAAAAATTATTGATGTTTTTCTTATGTTAAACATCAACGTGATAACGCAGGTTTCTTTCCGTGGTGCTAACAAAATTATCACAGATACTAGGCTAATAAGTTTGTACGCCAGATGTGCATATTGTCTAAATCAGTGGTGCTCTATTTGATATGATGCTAAATGTGCAAATGTAATGCATGTTTTACGTTAATGTGACTACGTTTATGACACTGTCTTTGCTATTTACCTGCGTCTTCATCTACTGGGACAGCGCTCTACTTGATATAATGCTAAATGTACAAATTAGAGGTAATGCATGTTTTACGTAAATGTGACTACGTATATGTCACTGTCTTTGCTATTTATCTTCGTATTACTCTACTGGGACAAGAACAATCAATTTTAGAATGGTTGACACATTAAACTTATTTTCCAATTTTATATTTCACGCCATCATCAATTCAAATTGTTTCAAATTAACGCCTTTTATATTGGAAGGTAACCCGAACACACGTGTTTAACATGCGGTAATGTCACACGTTCTTTAGTTAATGCCGTATGTTCTAATTTGAGCGCATATACTTGTGGATACAGTTGTTATACCTCACCTCTTTATTATCAATATAATTAGTTCTTGTTAAATAAAATTGACTGAAATTGCTCTGTGTAAAACCTTTGTTGGTACGGATTTGTCATCTATGATTAGTTTATTTGTATTATTCATGCATTTGTCTATTCTTTTTCCCAATGAATTTTCTGTTTTATTCCAACATTACGCGTTTTGAGGATGGGGAATGTACATTTACTTAAGATTTGTATATTTATATTTATCAATGTGCCACAAATCACAACATGGATTACGAAATATCGAATAAACAATATTCTATTATTTTCAGACAAATGCCCCAAAATATTTAGTTTGATAAACATTTGTAAATGAATAGAAATATACTTGCATCGGATTTCACATTTGACTTCATTAGCTGTTGTTTTGCATGAACATCTTGTGTATATAATATTGAGGCTTGAGCCCAAAACTATACAAGCTTATCAAATATGCAAATATTGTTCACTAAGTGCCTGTCTCACAAAATTTACGAACGCCATCACGAGATAGTTGGCCGTTATGGAATAACCGTTTCACAAATAGTATCGGATATGTTCCTTACGTCGTAACTACAGTCCCCTTCCCTTTCATGTATGTGACCTGCCGAATTAAACTATTTACCGGATTGGTTATCACATAAGCAACACGAAGGGTACCCTTCCTGCACCTGAGATCATTCGTAAGTTTTGGTGGGGTTCGTGTTGCTTATTCTTTAGTTTTCTATGTTTTGTCATGTGTACTATTGTTTGTCTGTTTGTCTTTTTCATTTTTAGCCATGGCGTTGTCAGTTTATTTTTTATTTATGAGTTTGACTGTCCCTCTGGTATCTGGTGTCTAGAAGGTTGGTTGGAACTTTTATGTTTATTTGATAAATATCTTGTGAATCCACACCTTCGATGCCGATTACGTTTACCGTTAATAAATAAGCGACTCACATTTTGAACAGTTCGAAAAAATTATTAGATGGATAATGTTGGCTGTCACACATATGTCAATGCAGCATCCTGGTTCGCTGATAAAAGAATCTTAACTTTTAAGGAATAGTGCTATTGTGGAAATTTCTAAAAAAAAATATGCCAACATCTATTTTGAATGGTTGACATCTATGAAGCACTAGTAATCTATATTTCTAATTCCAACTTTCACACGTTCACGATTTAAAACTGAATTTAATAAACGCTTTACGAACCTAACGAAAGTTAATCAGGTAAACTTGTTGTACGCACGTTTGTCATATCACCATTTACCCGGTAGCTGACATATTTTTTTTTTATATAAGCGCTAGAATTAATTAATAAATAAACTCCCGTTTTACGTTAGTAAAACGTCAGTATTTACATTTATGCAAAAATTACATTTTTCCTTCTAAAACATTTGATTTATACTTATATTTGGATGTCTTGTATCTTATTGAACGTTAGGTTTAAGGAACTTTGGAACTAACGACCCAGTGCTACTTGTGTTGTATATATCTAACTTTAACAATTTTATATGAAGGGAAGGAGTTTATATAGATGGTCAATTGTTAATGCCTACAATAAAAACATTCAAGAACATAAAATACGCAGCAATCTATCTCACAGACTTTTACATCAGCTCTAAGCAAGCCGTGATATTAATTACTATATCCGGCTTTGTATTTTTATATGGTAACAAAATCTGTTATATATGAAGCTTTCGCAGTGAGTGTTATTCAATTTATGAGTTTGACTATCCCTCTGGTACCTTTTGTACCTCTTTTTTGCACATATAGCAAACACTATCAAACAAAATGGACAAGCATACCTTTATTCAATTAGGGAAACAGATAATGAATTTTAAAACTTTTTTTTTCATCAGCTTTTAGGGAATCTAGTTTTATCTACAAACTAGAGGTGTAAAAAGTAAAATCACAAAAATACTGAACTTAGAGGAAAATCAATTTGGAAAGTCCATAATCACATGGCAATTTCAAATAACAAAACGCATCAAAATTGAATGGACAAGAACTATCATATTCCTGACTTGGTACAGGAATACCATCTGATTGTCATTCTTTGTTTAATTTGCCCTTTTCTAAAACATGTTTGAAAGGAATCTGTAGTGGACAGCTGGGTGTGGGATTTTCTCGCTGCTTTGAAAACCCATTGGTGGCCTTCGGCTGTTGTCTGCCTTATGGTCAGGTTGTTGTCTCTTTGACACATTCCTCATTTCCATTCTCAATTTTACTTTGTTTCAAATAAAAAATACTTGGCATTAGTAAAGTGTATCCTGTCCGGTACAACAAACAACATTTCACATAACATTTCTTTGCATATATAAGATAATAACCATCATTGAAGTTAACAAATATAATTTTCTTTATTGTGAGTGTCGTGAGAGTATATACAAAATTAAGAAGATGTGGTTTGGTTGCAAATGTTGCAACTCTCTACAAGTGTCCACATGACCAGTAAAAGAAATAAAGAAATATCAAATATGCAGATTACTCTCTCACAAGCAAAAAACCCTCACAGTAAAATATCAGGACATATATACAGTATATGGCAGTTTCCATGTAAATTCCAGATTTCCTACAACATGCATTTAATAAACAACGATTTACAAATATTTACTTTATCGTATGGGGACTTTGTTTGTGAAAACAAACAGATAATTGTCACGGAGGTATGGAAATTGCTTAGCATTTATTGGGTCTTTCAAGATAGATGTTAAAAAGAGGGGTGTCATAAATTCATTAAGTAATTTTAGTTCTGATTGAGATCAACAACCCCAGAGATTTAACCCACTCATAAAGATTATACACGTTGTATTCATTCCACAGTAAAAATTACTTTGTTAATTGGTTTTAGTTAGCACCAGTAAATAATATTAATTCATTCATTTTAATATCCGTTGACTACCAAAGAATGCTTTTTTTTTTATGAAAGGCAACGTATATATCAGCACATTGTCGAAATTAAAATATTGAAAAATTGACATTTGAATTAACATTTATGTCTTATTTTCTACTTTCAGCTGTTCATCGGGATCAATTAGCACTTTTTGTAATAAATATTAATCCCGAATCTCGTGGCAGTTTATTTTCGAAATATAGGTTCAGTGTCCATTTGGTAACTACCCTTCAACTGTAAGCTAGATATCGTATATATTCAGTTTCTCGATAGGTGCTTATTTTTGTTTTAACCTTGGAATTTAATTGAAACTTTATAATTGAAGTCTAATTGTTTATTATTTAATGGATATTGCATTGCTAACTGTTATGGAAAACATGTTTAGTTTCTTTAATTATTCAAAATTTAACAGCTGTATACTACTGTTGACTTTTTCACCCCTTATTTTATTGAGTTTGTTATTACATTGAGTCATAAATCAAATTTTTTCGTTAAGTATTTGTTCACCTGTATTTATATGTCTTTTGATTCAGTTGAGCCATTTCAGTTGCTATTTAATGCGTGTCTTTCTACATTGTGAGGTTACAGTAGTGTTTTGTGTAAGGGTGAAAGTTTAAACCCGCTCCATTGGTTTGCACCTGTCCTTAGTCAGGAACCTGATGTTCAGTAGTTTCTTGATGTGGTTTATAAGGGTTTTTTTTATAAAGATCATACCGTTGGTTTTCCCGTTTAAATGGTTTTACACTAGTCATTGTTGAGGCCCTTAACAGCTTACTGTTTGGTGTGGGACAGGGGTTCGTGTTGAAGACCGTATTTTGACCTATAATGGGTTTTCTTTTAAAACGTGTAACTTTAATGGAGAGTTGTCTCATTAGCACTCACACGAAATCTTCCCATATCTATTCCACAGATGAACATTGATTTGTTATAGATCTGTTATACATATCGTAGCCAACTTTAAAATGTAATATGGAATAGGTTTGGCAGAACAGTGGGGTGATAATAAATACATAAAACAAAGATACATACTCTGTGAAACTTTATTCAAATATGTTATTAATAATCAATTTAATTATATTCATTTTCAAATGTTTGCATAAAAATAATCATGAAAACATAACATATAGAAAATATCTCATAATATATTTTTTTATATTAATGCTAAATATATAATAGTCTACTCCTGGTCTTATAACTTCGAATATGACATACACTGGATACAGAATTAAACAAGATGTATCCACTGGAAAATCCTTCTTTGCATTCATTATTCTTCAAGCCTTTAAAGTCAGTAATTGTCCAAACTATAATGTTGTTTTCGTGCACATTGTTATTGGTTAATCGAAAGAATGGCTTCTTCAAATATCAGATGTCATTTGACATTATGATTTGCAATCATATCGCAAACTCCATTTCCAAGTATGACATATACACCATGCATTTGTAACTAGAAAAAGTTGATGATATTTTCCGCAATGATAGAGTCTATTGTTTTACACAGCAACATTTTTACTTGAAAAAGTTTATTTTGTTCGCAATAGTCTATAGCCGTTCTTCCTGATGCGTCCTTTTTCATGATGTAAGCACCTTTCTGTAATAAAAACTGTACAAACGTAAGAATATCTTTTTCATTTGTTGTTGACTGACATGCAGTCATGAGAAAAGTAGACTTTGAAGAGTTCTTAAAATTAACAGCGCTACACGCCTTCAATTGTTCTTGAACCTGTACAAATTACCTTCAATCACTGATTCAAATAACTCCTGAAAATCATCTTCAAATTTCAACATTACGAACTGACTTTTCTTTACGCATCGTTTTACTTCTTTTATTATTTTGTATATGAAAGCCATGATTATTCTGCTGTGTACATGAACGCTTCTTTTTTATATAGGCTTAATCACGTGATTTAGTCAAATGTCAGAATATCATCATTAAACAATATCTCGTAGGAATATTGACCTTATATATTTGAAACTATTCGTGTATTCTCCACATGTATTCAACTATTCTAACATCAAGAGACCAAATGACGTACATGTCGAAATTTAATAGACAACGTAATAACTACAAAAGAAAATGACCTACAGACAAACAAAAGTAAAAGAACACAACATAGAAAACTAAAGATTAAATAACACTAACCCAATCAAACACTGGGGTGATCTCAGGTGTTCGGAAAGGCAAAGCAGATTCTTCTCCACATGTGATAGTCGTCTTGTAGCTGCGAAAGCTAGCAGCCCGACATAACACAGGGTAAATCTTTTCAAATACGAAAACTTACGGTCTGAATTATGTACAAATAAACAAAACATAAAATGAAAAAAGCAAACGTCTGCATTCATAGAAACAGACTGTAGATAACAACTGCTAAAATCCTGACTTGGTACAGGACCTCTTAGATAAAAACTGCTAAGTTCCTGACTTGGTACAGGACATTTTGATACAAAAAAATGGTGCGTTTAATGTTTAATGTGGGTAGCCAAACATTCTGCCTATATCGCAGTGGTAAAAACCGTTAAAATGATAACACTACGTGATGGGAAAACAGTAAAAACAAACTTAAGGATACAGTACAAACAAACGCAAGAACACTCATCACAAGGGAATACATAAAATATTGAATATAATGGTACATTATAATTTTTGAACCTCCCTTAATCTCAGATAAAAGTGCAACAATACAATACATGGACAGTTTGTACCGAGCAATAATTGAAACACAAAAATCGTATACAACAAAAAACGATAAGCACTGAATATCAGATAACATACTTTGTATAGTCACATACTACACACAGGACAAATTGCAACATATGTTTTTCATATGTTTTCAAAAAGTTTTTTATATGTTCAAAAAACAATGTTTGGGCCTTAACATATGTTTCCATATGTTTTGAAACATACGAAACAAAATGTTAAACATATGCAAACATATATAAACAATATAAAACACCTTAGCATGCGAGCGTGTAGTAGCAGCACAACATTAGGAAAAAACAAAGAAAATCAAAGGAATAGGATCGACACATTATACCAATACAGAGCAAGACACACAGCTTAAAACCCTTAATACAGAAACTACTCATATAAGAGTATCCACAGTTACTGATGATGTTGTGAATATTTCGAATATATATAGTATGTTTTTACAACATCCTTTTTTCCTAGTCTTTTTGTTTTATATATATATTTAAGAATATAGAATCTACTATAAAATCTGTAAATTACAAAAAAGCTAACATTCTAATGCTAATGTCTGTTGTCAATGTACTCATTGTACATTTCCTGTAATACATTGTGATATAATAATCACCTCTCCCAGTGGGGAAGAAAATTAACAGAGATTTATAATAAAGATGACACAGAAAATTGAATAGAATAGATTTTACAGTTATTGTGTTAACCTACATTAAGAAGAAACTTAACCGGTGCGAAAGTCGATTTCAATTAACATTCATAAGGACAAAATTAAACATTACATCTGAATGTATGTTAGATAATTTATCCTGAGTTGTATCATAAAAAATAATGGCAAATGTAGAAACAAGCAGTTTGTTGTTAGGGACCGATAAATAGAATTTTGCCAAAAAACAATCGCTTAAATTTTAAAACAAATTCTCTGAAACTGACATTATTCAGATGCTTTTCCTGATTGACAACATACTTAATACACTTGGAGGACATTTTTTCAATAAACAATCAGCGTTCTCATGGGAACAAACTGTGTCACTCTTCTTGCAAACGTATCTCTTTATTCAGATTAGGGTGACTTCTTACAGGAATTTCTTGAATTGCATGAAGTCCCATACATTTCCATTATACTTACAACGATGTGTGAACAAAATTAAGAGATATACAGGTAAACATTTTCAAAATTAGGGGTGCACCACCATCAGTCAACGTACTGTTATTATAAGCTGTTAAACCAAGTGTTCCAACGTTGAAATTGAAGCCATTTCCATGTAAGTTTTACGGACTTAAGTTGACTATAATGAAATATCCGTTTCATAAATGATTACAGATATGTTCATAATGAAATTATCTAAAATCTAATACCCTTTTCGTGAATGCGACCTACAGAATAAAACCAATTGCGTGGTTTTGTAAATATGATTTACAAGACGACTATCACATGTCGAGAAGAATCTGCTTTGCCTTTCCGAACACCTGAGATCACCCCAGTGTTTGATTGAGTTAGTGTTATTTAATCTTTAGTTTTCTATGTTGTGTTCTTTTACTTTTGTTTGTCTGTAGGTCATTTTCGTTTGTAGTCATGACGTTGTCTGTTTAATTTCGACATACGACTTCATATGTCCCTATGATATCTTTCGCTCAACAGTTTTTAAATTAAAAGAATTATTGACATTAATCTTAAAAATATTAAAGTGTTAATCAAAGCTTCCTTCAAAGGTATCATTTTATTAAGGCGAAGTGTACGTAATTAAACAACACAATGGATTTTTTTTTTAAATTTCACATATGAATTCTGCTTGTAAAATAACACCAGAAAATAAAATAAAAAGGTAACCGTTTTCGTTTTTGAGATACGAGCCGTTGAAATTAATAGAATGATACGCCAAAAATACAAAGTATATATAGGGAAAATCATCAAAATTATTTTTATTATATTTTTACATTATCAAGATTTTCTATTTTGTTGGTAAACAGCATATATTTTTAGATTGATATACGATTCAAAAATGAAAGATGATTCCATCGGTGCAAAGAAAGTCCTTAGCAACCGTTCTAGTTTTTACGCTACTCCTTGTTGAAGTTTGTTTTTTGGCCGGAACATTAAAATTAACCGGCGACGTCATTGTTCACAGTAACGTCGCCACAACTTCTATACGTCGTAACTCTATTAAATCGTGCAATGTCGTAGCAATGTCGTGCGTGTGTATCACCCATCTTCATATGTATTATAAATGATCTAGCGTTGTAAATTAATAAGAAAATAAACTAACTAGTTTTAAAGAATATTTCCGTCGCTAAAAAAGTTTGTAATTGAATTTACCGCATATGAAAGAAAGTTACCGTGGATTTTATTCTTTTCAATCTATATTAGAGTGGTTTCCACACTTTTTTTAATGCTTGCATGGATTGTAAAAAATTTTATGAATCAAATATCGAGTTTGAATTTGTCCCGGTTAATACAGTGTTGTCAGAATGAATTGATCGGTTTTAATATTAGGATCGGATATACACCTCGTTTTCCATCTTACTTCTGCATGTTTGTATTTATACAAGTAGACCTATTTTCTGCATATATTCATCTTCGTCAATTCTGCATGGTGTTATTCTGAGGATTTGCACACAATATATTCTACATTATAAACCTATTTCATTAGTCATGTTTACACACATGCTCGTGACGCAACTCTGCAAAAATATATTTAATTTTACAAAATTTCCCGTCGCGATCACTTTCCCTTTTCTTTAACTAATGACAAAGAATGAAGTAAATTAATGTTTGCTGAATGGATTTTCAGTAATATAGAAAATATTTGTTTGTTCCATGCATTATTTGTTAAAAACCCACATACACAGATTTAAATAATAAGCATAATGCATACTATGGCTCTTCAACTATTTCCGATCGGTTCTTATACATCCGTGGCTTTTCAAATGTTCGGCCTTTAGTGTTCTATATCAAGGTTAATCCAGAAAAGCGCTAAGGACGCTTGAAATTTAAAACGTGTTTATTTGATTTAATCTTCAGAATTTTTCAGGCCGTAATGAGGTTAAAAAGAAGGACTCCTTAATACATTTTAACAAAATAGAAAAGATCAAAGTATTTGGTATAACTTCCCATCGCAGATATTTCATACATTTTCAAGATGAAAACATATACCTAAGTTGATACTTACCTAGTGCAATTACGACAGGAACATAACCATGCAGTACTGTTATACAACAACATTGTGTATAGGGAAATGCTTTATCAATGTATATAGTGTAATGCTTTTAATTAACTGGTGTAAAATTAACGATATAGAAGAAAGTACCAAAGGCGACTTTATGAGAATGTATCATGTTCGATGCTTAAAAATTTTACCTAAAAAATAATAAAGACATGTGTTATGACTTCCAATGGTTAAATCAAGTCGATGTAAGCAAACACTATAAACAACCATACTGTTTTCAACAATTGAAGGAAAAAACATAATGTGTAGGCCACAAAAGACCCCGCTGACAACATCAACCGTCTTATCTATCTATACTATTAAACGAGAAGACCTCATTTTGTGTGTCGCTTCTCTTCCTTCCACAATAAATCAATCATCATGCCTCTGTGTCCTATAGGTAACATGCATAGTCGCATGTGTCATCCATTCTTATGATTATTCAGATTGAGTTATTTTGGGAGAAAAACGACAAAAAAGGAGTCCGGATATTATTCCGTCATCGGACTGACTTTTAGTCATAGATAAGACTTCTGGTTTGAAAGATGCACAAATACAACCAATCGTATGATAGATAACAAAAATGAAAAAAATAAATAAGCCAATCAGAGCGTTCTCCATATCATGGTGTTTAGATCGTAAGAACAAACTATTATACCTCCTTATAGAGGACAATTTTTTTTCGCGTTTATCTACATGTAAACTACGACTATACTACTTTAATATAGAGAGACTCTCTGTATTTTGTCTACTGTTTTCTTTGAAATGTTTACTATTTGAGGGGTCATACCAGTTGTATATATATAAAAATAAGCAAAACATTTGACACAAGTACAATCAATAGTATGATGGATAACAAAAATGGAAAAAAATAAGCCTTTCAGAGCGTTCTCCACATCATGGTGTTTAGATCGCAAGAATCATAAATATTATACCTCCTTAGAGAGGACAATTATTTTTCGCGTTTATCTACATGTAAACTACGATTATACTACTTTAATATATAGAGACTCTCTGTATTCTGTCTGGGACTTTCTATGTTAGTATGTTAGTATAGAAAGTCGGCCCTGATTCTGTCTACTGTTTTCTTTGAAATGTTTACTAATTGAGGGGTCATACCACTTGCATATATATTAAAATAAGAAAAAAATGCTCAACTTCATCTTAAACTACCTCGACCAAAAACTTTAACCTGAAGCGGGACAGACACGGACGGACGGACGAACAAACGAACGGATGTACAGACTAGAAAACATAATGCCCACAAATGGGGCATACAAATTTATTGTTAAAAGGGAAAATAGTGATTTGGCAAAAACGAAAGTAAGGTAGAGATTAGAAGTAGGCAGGGCCTTTTTCTGGGCGTCGGGATCGGTTGTTTTTAAGCTCGGGATTTGGGGATTGATCCTTACGGGATCCAGGAATATATTTTTCGATTTCGGGATTTCGGGATATGCATTTCTTTAAATTCTGCATCTCGGGATTTCATGGTTTTAAGCCCGGGATTTCGGGATCAGGACCCCTCCGATCACCCCTCAAATTATCCTTAGTCATTTATACATGATTCATGTCCTACCATTGGCATGGTAATAAGGCCCTCAAAAGAAAAAAAAAACACTGATGGATTGTCCTAGATGCATATTTTATTAGACTAATAATGGTCTATATTATATAAGCAGTCCCATTTATTTCATGTTTGAAACGGTACAAATTGTTAATTTGATTTAACTTTTACCAAAAGAAGCATTGTAGCAAAGGAAAAGAATAATTGTGGTCAGAGGCCAGACACAAGAGAAATAATTAAATTTAACAGAAAGGAAACAAATATCGGACTTTAGAAATAGGGAGAGGGCTTTTGACACCTTTTATGAAATTCTCTATACATAATATCTTTTACAAAAAATCATCCTACAACAGTCCACAAGCTGTATATGCCCGCGATTTCGCGGGTGTATTCTAGTATAAATATATTTACAGAAAACAAATACCATGTTGTGAAGTAACAGAATTAAACCAAAGTTAATTACAACCAGCTCTATGATTTCACCTAGTTCATGATCATACAATAATTGAGAAGCCTGTGGTTTACTAGTCTTATAATATAATACTTTAGAGTGTATATCATTTACATTCAACATTTTTTTATCGAATATTTTTTTGGGGGGGGGGGGGGGGGAGGGGGCCAACATTGATAGTAAAAAAAAGAAATATTCGATATTCTTCATGCTGCTCAATTCTTGTATGATCCTGAACTACGTTAAAACATAGAGTTGACCAAAACCTAGTGCGAGATCCTCATGGATAATCATCGAGGTCGTTAATCATCCCTTGCAGTAAACTTTGGTTGAATTTAAAAAAAAAATCTTAAAAATGCTATCGAAATGTTTAAGTCTGAACACATTTCACCTCCTATTCCACTAAATATTAAATTGCATTTACAAGTGTCATAAAACTTTCCTGACCTCTTTTCTTTAACCGTAATAGAGGAGCCCACCACCCCCGCCCCCGAGTGCGAGATCCTCATGGATAATAATCGAGGTCGTTAATCATCCCTTGCAGTAAACATGGTAAACTTTGGTTGAAGTTTTAAAAAACATCTTTATAATGCTATCGAAATGTTAAATCTGAACACATTTCACCTCTCATTCCACTAAATATTAAATTGCATTTACAAGTGTTACAAAACTTTCCTGACCACTTTTCTTTAACCGTAATAAAGGACCCCCGCCCTCGTAATGCTATATTCTATTCATTCATATAAATCTTGAATTGAGACTTGTTGCTTCAAAATTACATTCTTTAATTTTGAATGATGCACACAGGCACAATAAAAGAAAACAGATTTCTCTATATATATATCTTCGAAATTGGAATTTGATAAAGAAGAAATGACAGGTTATATTGTATCTTACATGTGTACTTTCGATTTCAATTTGGTTCTAAATTTAGATTTAATTTTCCCATAAATTGCGGATGGAATAGAAGACACCTGTTTTTTTTTTTCTGCACATGTAGAAAAAGTTGAAAACTGGGAATTGAATGACATAGTTTTTACTTATTCTAAGATAAATATTAGAGTGAGACAACTTTTAAGTTACTGAGTAATTTTTTGGACCTAATTTGTTTATTTTTGTTTGTTTTCCGTCTTTGTTCTTCCGACTAGTAAGTGTTGCACTGGTGGTCAAATTATTCTCTTGGTATCGTCTTATTTCTTATATGAATATAAATTATGTCCTAAAATTTTCAATTGCACAAAATACGAACATGTCAACGTCTTTTTAATTCAACAATTAAATTCACACGTCTTTCATTATTTATTTGTAGATCTTACTTATTATAAAACTTTACGTTGAGTACTCGTTCAAGACTACGGCTTTTTAAAACGATATTGTTTGGTCAATTCAGGTTTCATTTTAATTAATTTGATATCAATAGAAGTAGAATTGTTACATGTTTATTTGTTTATTTGTTTATAATTTTGTTGTGAGGCGTTTTTTCTTTCTGTTGATATCATAAACACGAAATGCAAGTTCTCCTACGCCTCTAAAACAAACAAAAAAACAGTGTTTTAAAGCCAGGCTGCACACATAAAAACGTACAGAATGCTTGAAAGGAGTAATTCAGATAATTTCTATGAGGTTTTAAGACAAGTATTTCATTGTTGGATTCATGATAGACCGCAAAAAGTAGTTTCTCTTTCGTGTGTCCTTTCTTGGAGTAAGGGAGATAACTTGCGTAACTAACGACAACGACGCACGCTTTGTATCCTGATTTCCGCTAGAAGTGTGCTGATTTAATAGTGTATTTGCATTATACATGTATCAGGATACTAGCACGGATCGACGTATACGTATCGGGCTAAGTTGTATAAAATAGTGACTCATCGCCGACCTCCATTAAAAGTAAATTAAAATTAACTGTATTTTAACATATCTTCATTGGGACCAACTTGACTCAATTTATCCTTTCCTCATGCATGTGCTATACGATACGTCGATACGGATACGTAAGCAAATACGTGAATAACGCAAACACTCTATTATAGATATATAAAATGTATATAATGCTCGTGTAGCGTCTACTTTTAAAAATAAAAAAAAATACCGAATAGAATATTTTATTATTCGCATATGATTCAACTAGTGTTCCAACAACAATCTACCTTCCATAAAAACGAATCAATCAAAATCACAAACTAAGAGTGTATTATTCTCAGTACATTTAGAAGCAAGCATAATTATGCAGTCTATTGTTTTAAATAACAACATTCTTTCTTGAAAAATTCCAATTATTTAACAAAAGTTTAAATCTTTTTTTCCTGATGGGTACTTTCTCACGATGTGAGCATCTTAACTATATCAACTAAACAAATGAAGAAATTTCTTTAATTGTTTTTACCTTTATGCAAGGGGAAGTAAAGTAGACTTTTATACTTAGATCATGAGACCCAGTAAGCTGTTATAATTGAATGATTCCGAAAAATCGTTCTCAAATTAACACATGCCAAAAATAGTCGAGTAATTTTGCAAGTGTGCTGTGACATCGTGGTGAAATAAGTATGGTGTACTGTGACTTCTTGTAGAAAGTGACCGTGAATGTCCTGTTACTTAATTTTCAAATAATGCTCTTTAATTTAGCCCTTTAACAGTTTTCCATTGTTGGCCCATCTTGGCCTATGATAAAGCATATTGGATTTATATCATTTACTTAGTCCACTGTATTGATTCTTACCAGAGATCATAATTTCTCTTGAAACGTAAAGCTTGAAAATTCCAAATAGTTTTTTCAAATGTGACGTCACTGTGTGCGTTGATGGCTTTGGCTAACTCGGCTATGTATTTTTATGTGATGGTTTAAGTTGTTTTATGTAATGTATCCGTTTTTATTCTGTAGTTAGTCACCATTTCGGTTTTATAAAAAAAAAAAAAAAAAAAATGGACAGAAATACTAATACAAGTTCAATGCCCAATTTACCTGACAAAGACTAAAAGATGTTTTTCGATAAATGTTTAAAAATTAGTGTCAATAATTAGAAATATGTAAACAAGTTGACAGAGGAACAAACGAAACAAAAACAAAAACAATCTTCAAAGAACAATATTCAAAACATATACATTTTTAAATGACATACAGCAACAAAACAAAAGTTTTCAGTTTTCATCGTCAGCTCATCAGAAGGAAAAGCCAACAAACAACTCACAAAAACACTGAAGACACAACTACCTATTTGAGAGTACTTGCAGTTACTGAAGGCAAATCTTCTTGTTTATCAGAGTTTGCATGTAGTGGTTGACTATGACTTTTTGATAGTAAATTTGCAATATAACACCAATATATACACATCTTGTATGATATTATAAGATTACCTGGCTAAAGGCCCTAGAAAACTTTCCTTATAACTTGGCGTCCGCCGTTCTTCGTCCATCGTCGAAAGTCCGTCGTTATGTTCATACATCATCGTGTGTGAACTTATTCAAACATATTTTCATCTGAAACCGATTCGCCAAGTTTAATCAAAATTTACCTCAATCATCATTGGGGTATCTATTTTGAATAAAGGTTCTTCTTATAGTTTTTGTATGCAAAAATCTCAAACGACTTGGAATTGCCCTTAAATGATAAATTCAATTATTTCCAAAGTGTTAGTCTATTCTGAAAAAAGATCAGAATAAATAAAATAGTAACTTGAAATAGCAATAAGGACCAGCAGGACATTGGCTATGGTTATAGTCGTCAGACAACTCTTTATTAGATTTATTGCCTTAAAATAGCGATTTTTTGGCGGTGTTGCTTTATATCGTTATATATATGATCTACTAACAGCAAAAATTATTACCATGAGTGGATCTACAAATAAATCAAATAACTGAAGTATTAAATATGTTCCTTCCTAACGTGTCTGCCTTTTAAGACTATGTTAACCTATTATCACCATTTTGGTTAAAACTTTAGATAACTTTTTTAGATTGATTGAAAGTTTAAAAATAAAAAATGATCAGCAAGACAAAAGCAAATAAAAGACCGTAACTTGTATGTGCATTTTTTATTGTAGTTATTGTCTTTTAATTACGATTGTTGAACATATTTTTTTCTATTTTTTCTCGCTACTAACGTGGCAACGGTAATGGACTATATATATAACCTTCACATGATTAGCAATTCAAGATCTACAAAAAATCTTTATGGCCGAAATCTTCAGTCGACTGGTTATTGGAGCATTTTCCTTTTGATGATAGTTTTTAACATTTAATTACGATAGACAGATATAACTTTAAAAAATATTTATCAGAAGGATATAAAGTTTTTCATATCTCAGCCAGACTGAAATGTCCTGTTAACTCTACAGATAATAATGATTTTTACATATAGTGATCAACGTTAAAGATGTAGGTGAGCGCCCCAGGTTCTCTAGAGTTTCATATTATAAAATTAACTTTACAAACTGTCGATTACAATACATCTAACAGTGAAATGTTAATGTCTGTGGTTAATGTTACTTATTTCGTGTGTACCATAACTATTACCTCATTCAGTGGGTGAAGACAATTAACATCGATATCTAATGAAGTTGACACAGAAGAACAGTATGTGTTAACCTACATTAAAGTAAAGCCGAACTGGTTTGAAAGTTGATTTTCAATTAACATTAATCCTAAGGACACAATTAGATGTTACATCTACCTAAATGCCATTATTATTCTGTCGAATATAACACATGCTGTTTTAACTATTAATTCTAGACATTTGATCAAAAGCAAAGATTTTAGATAAGAATTTATTGACAATAAAGTGAACCACACCAGACATGAATCATAGACAAACAATGTTTTCTTATCATTAATTTTAAACATCTAGAATATTTATGTGTCTGATACTTTTACAAGTACAGGTACAGCGAAAGACCAAAAGTAAGTTCCTACTGAAAATTGTCCTATCATTTCAACTAAAATCATTTTTTTCTTCAAAAAAATATTACGAAGTAACAGTATGAGCGATTTTTATGAAATGATTACCACAAGATGAAGATGAATTTGGTTAGAATACATAGCAAACATTTCAAGAAGTAATTTTTCTTCCTGTTCACCATGTAAGAAAATTAAAATGTGCATGAATTATATGATTTTAGTTGAAATGATAGGGCTTGTTTTAAATGTGAACTCACTTTTGTTGAATGACTGTAGAGATTAGTGTAACAAAATTCCTCAAATGCGAATTAGACCAAGTGCGTCGACAGGACAAGTATACTTCCATGATTCACCATGAATAGTCAAATATTTATATTAATAGGTGTCCTGTCGAAAGTAAACTTTTGACAGTTAGATCATTTAGGTTTTTTTCTCCATTTGTTTTAATTTCTTTTTTTTTCGTTTCTGATTTATATTTCTATGTTCATTTTTTAATTTCTTTTTTATATTATGTTCATAATTGAGCTTTCTTTAATAAAATACTTTATATTTCGTATATTTGGAATAAAAGCCATTTTTCATTTAAAACATTTTTGTCATTGCTTGTCATTTCTTATTGTAACAGTCACATGATGTTTTAAAACCACAGAATTATAGGCTCCTGAATAAAGCCAAGCTCTAACATAATGTTGTCCCCACTCCTGATTGATTCCTGAACTGAGTTTCAACAATATTACGCAAGACAAAACTGTGCATCACAAAACAATATAAGAAAAATAATCGAAACACAAATACTCTAATAAACGACAAATATTTTTAACAGGTTTATGATTATAAAAAAACTCATTATAGATACTAGGATTAAACTTTTGTATTTGCCCCAGACTCATGTCTCGTTTACAAAAGTCTCTACAGTAACGCTCGAATAAAAAAATATTAAAAAAACAAAATTTTGTACGTATTTGAAGAGCATTGAGGACTAAAAATTCCTTAAAGTTGTGTCATAACAGCTCAGGTAATCTATTCCTAGGTTAGAAAAGCCTCAGCATTTCAAAATTCAAAGTGTTGTATACAGTTAATTTATAAGTATGACCATATTAATGATAATTCATGTCAACATAGAATTACTGACTACTGGGCTTGTGATACCATAAAGCCTCGGTCACACCTTACCGGATAGCACGAACGGACGCCTAACGGATGAAAATAAAAGTTGTCCGTTGACAAAATTGTTATCCGTTTGGAGTCCGTTGATGTACTGACCGAATAAAACGGACGTGTAACGGATGCATAACGGACACACACCGGATATGCAACGTACGAGAAACGAACACGTACCGGACAGAACGGATGTCGAACGTACATCCAATGGACGAGTACCGCATAAAACGGACACCTAACGGAAGCGTACCGGATAAAACGGATGAACAAGATATACGGAAAAAATCAAAGGCGACAATAATAATACATGTAAATCGCATATATATTCAAAATGTTTCTGTGTAACTGGTTTTGGTTTATTCTTCAAAATTCCGTCAAAGGGCAGTATCTGGCCTGAATAAGAACGTCTTGATTGTGAAGACGTGCCTATACTCTGAGATCGATTATGAATAATAGGAATTCATGAATCTAAAGAAATCCGACATACCAATAATTGGCATTTCTGACGCGAAATTTTCAATTTGCATTTATCCGTTTCAGATCCGGTCATCATCCGTTTTATCCGTTATACGTCCGGTAGAAGTCCGTTTCTCATCCGTTCAACATCCGTTTTATCCGTTAAATGTCCGGTAGAAGTCCGTTGGTGAATTTATCTTCCAGACCTCCAACGGATGTATAACGGACACGTAACGGATACAAAACGGAAGGAAACGGACGAGTACCGTACAAAACGGACGCCTAACGGACATTCAACGGACATGCTCAAAATTTTCCACCGCACAGAACGGACGCCGACGGATATAACATACGCTTAACGGACATGCAACGGATATGGACGGACGTCTAACGGATAAAAACGGACTTCTAATGGACATGAACGGATTGAAAAAAAAGGTATCCGTTAGGCGTCCGTTCGAGCTATCCGGTAAGGTGTGACCGAGGCTTAAGGAATTAAACCTCCACCATTAGTGCCATCGCCCCAGTTGTTGTAGTAAGAAAACTCTTCATAGAAACCAGGATTGAAATTGTGTTATTGCGCCAGAGGCGCGTGTTTCCTTTACCAAATACTTATCAGAGACGCTCGCATCGAAAAATGTTAAAATGGCCAAATAAAGTACAAAGCATTGAGGACCAAATATTCCTAAAAGTTATGCAAAATACAGCTAAGGTAATCTATTTCTGAGGTAAACAAGTCTTAGTATTTTAACTATTCAAAGTTTTGTAATCAGTTGATTTATAATTACCTAATAATTATGACCATATCGATGATTATTCATGTTAAAACAGAAGTGCTGACTACTGGGCTGGTGATACGTTCGGAGAATTAATACCCCAGTAACAGAATCATCGACCCAGTGGTTGTAAATAAGCTCAAAAAGATATTTATATTTGTTCAGTTTTCATTGTACGGTGATGCTCACATCGTTAAAGATCACGCGCCAGGAAGAACGTCTGGAGACCATCGAGAAGAAATTAAACTTTTTCGAGTTCAGATGTTTTTGTTTGAACCAGTGTACTGCCTTATTATGGACAACATTTTCCATTTTTACTCACTGTGTCTCGTTATATCACGTTTATGTACAAGAACTGAAAAAAACCACTACAATTATATAAAACATATGAAGATGCTACTGCTAGGTTTGTTGATTGATTTGGTTTGTATTGAAGGACTATTTGCATTGTTCATTAGACGAATCATGTCTGCATAGAACAATATTCATATTCTGTCGACGCACTTTGATTTATTGTGTTTGTAGAACTCCGGTATACTTTTTCTGGATTTATAAAAGTAGACGTAACACCAGTTTTATGTACCATCGAGAGGTTTAGCTAGTTCTAAAACCACTTATATTACATACGTAAATGCCTATACTAAATTAGGAATATATTAGTTGTTAATTCAGCAGACATAACGTCAGATGTAACATTCAATTATGTTTTAATGGATGTTAATTCAGTATCCACCTCAATTGAGCATTTTCTTGATGTAGGTTAACACGTATTGTGTAAAAGGTATTATATTTAATTTTCTTCCGTGTCACATAAATTAGATACGAGTGTTAAATGTCTTCTCCATTAGAAAATGAGGTTTTTATATCACAATATATCGCATGAAATGTACAATGAGTACATTTACCATGGATAATTGCATTAGACTGTAAGCTTTTTTCTAATCGGCGAATTTTATTGTTGATTCTCTATCATAAAATATGTATAATAAAGAACGGAATCATATTGGTCAAATATTTTACGAAACATTCACAAACATCACCAGTAACTGCCAGTACTCTGAGATAAGTCGTTTGGTGGTATTTGGTGTAAGCTGTTTGTCTTGCTCTGTATCGATCTGACGAGTCAAAGTCACATTCAACTGATACACATACATGTTTTAAAATGTTGTGCTGTTACCTCACTTTCAATTAATAGGGGATAATGGTGTGCCTTCTTATATGTTTCATACCACCACATTTGATATTTGAAAATCCCAAATCAAGAACCTTTTATTTAGTAATTTTCAGTGTGTTTGGTGTATATTATATTTGTGTGTAGACTATTGTACAGTTTATTCTTATGATGTATGATGTATGGTTTCATCTCTGTCCCAGATTAGGCTTCCCTAAACAGGTTTAAACAGACGTCATTATACAGTGCCATGTAAGAATCCTGTAATTCAGTTGTTTTCATGTGTTACTGTATATTAAATCTTTTTTTTTTTTTATTTGACTTGTACATAGATCAGGCAATCGGACTTTGTATTTGAATAGTTAACATTTTGTTATGTCGCAGGCTCATAGTTTTTTTTATTTTAATAGGTGGTAAAGGATTTTATCCTTGTTGTGAGCTGGATGATGACCTATAGTTGTTAACATTTACGTCATTATGTCTCTTGATGTATAAATACATGCAAAGAATACAAAAATAGCTATTACCATATCAGGTTGTTTAATAATAATATATTGACATTTGACGACATCACGTGGTTGAATCTATAGAATAACGATGCGCTAATGTTCACTTGTTAGAATAATCATGGCTTTGATATCGAAAATAAGAAAAGAAGTTAAAAGATGCATAAAGAAAAGTCAGTTTGTCAAGTTCAAATTTGAGGAAGATTTTCAGAAGTTATTTAACTTGGTGTTTGACGGTAATTTTGTTCAGGCTCAAGAACTATTGATGGCGTTTAGCGATGTTAATTCTAAGAACTCTTCGAAGTCTACTTTACTTATTACCGCATGTCAGTCAACAACAAAGGAAAACGAAATTCTTACATTTGTACAGTTTTTATTGCAGAAAGGTGCTTATATCACTAAGAAGGACGCATCGGGAAGAACGGCTATAGACTATTGCGAACAGAATAATCTTTGTCAAATAAAGATATTGTTATGTGAAACAGCAGACTTGATTATTGCGTATAATATTGCTAACTTCTTCTAGTTTAGTATGCATTGTAATAATTATTACAAAGTGCTACTTGATAAAGACACGTTAACGACATGCCTGCAAATCACAACATAAAGTGGCAGTTGATACTTGGAGATGCCTTTCTTCGGTTTATTCGATAACAATAGGAATGAAATCAATATCATGGTTGGGATAATTACTGACTGTCAATGGCACGACGAACAATGGATGCAAAGTCTGATTTTGCAGTCGACGATGTAAAAAAGACATTTGAAAATAATTATGATTGTATTAATACTATTGGTACCGTATTTAAATAAATAGTTTTGCAAAGTAAGCATTTTCACATTTTTTTACTTAGAAACCTGTTGAAGCCTACATCCGTGTGCGGGAATTCTCTCTGTGTTGAAGATCGATTTCTAGCCTTTGTCTGTTTTCTGCCCTTTTTCAGGTTGTTTTCTTTTTTACCCATTTTCGGTTTTCATTATCACTTTTATAATGTAATCAACTTACTGCATTGGCAAACATATTCCATATAACATTTAATTATGGGTGTCTTATAATATCAGTTAGATCGAAAATGGTCACTTTTTTACCTGTCATTAAAAAAAAAGAAAATATCACAGTTTAAATAACAGGGGCACGTACTGACTACGATCAATAAAAAAAGCCCTTTTAAAAAACCCAGAGTAGATTTAAACATGTTATTTGATTGCTGTTAATTCAATTTAAAACTAAAATATTAATTAAAAATGATATGTTAAACACACCATACCACAATTTTAAACGATATGTTTAAAATCATAAAGCTGATTTATGGTACAGGTAAATTCTTTAACCCATAGAAATGACCAAATATAAACTTAAAATGAAGGAAAAAAAGGCCCATTTCACTTTGAGACGAAAACAGGCAACACGTAAACTAAAAAACAAGTTTTCAGAAACAACAGCACATAAACACTAACAACGTCATCAGGAATGCATTGCAAAACTCTTTTATGAACTACAGAACAGAAGGTAGTTTCTTCTGATCCACTAGACACTGCTTTTTAATCCCTTATCATGAGCTCTTATATTAAGTGAAGTCATGTTTGGTCATCAGTAAATGTGGTCTAAATTGTGGCTGCGACAAGTATAATAGATCTATAACAAATCAATGCTCATATGTTACCAAGTTTTTTCTATCTATAAAACATCCGTGATTACCTCACGTTTTGATTTGGTTTGTGTTTCTCAGTTTGTTGTGCTCTGCTTTCTGTTTTTTGTATTGTTGTTGTTTTTTTGTTGTCGTGTTTAGTCATGGCATTGCTGTTTAGAGGTTTGTAAAGGCTTGTATATGCATACTTGAGGAACAATTACCAAAAATGAAGTTTTCATTATACTGCAAGACTATAATTTAAACCAGCAATTGGGTAAAACAGAAGATACGATACAATAACTGTGCATACAAGAGAGGCGATAGATATCAAGCGGACATTGAAACAATAAGCTTAAACAAACTGACACGTGATTCAGAATAAATATTCATTACAAAATGCGTTAATTGATCCTACTGCTCTTCAAATATTTAAACAGCTGAAACAACTGTTAAATCAAATGTCAATTTTTGAAATTTTTAATTTCGATAATGATATATACTTATTCCTGTCATAACATAAAGAGTATTATACGTGAGTGAAAGAGAAATATAAATTAAAATCAATAAAAGCATTTACTGGTGTTAAAGAAAAACAATTGAGGGACTTGCATACTTTTCCGAGTGGGTTAAATCTCTGAGGTTGTTGATCCAAATCAGAATTAAGTTACTTGATGAATCTTTGAAAACCCTCCATACATCTATCTTCAAATACCCAATTGTTGCTTATCAGTTGTCCTTCCTCCATGACAGCTATGTTGTTGTTTCGACAGACAAAGCCCCCAAACGATATCGTACCTGTTTTTACATCGCTGTTTATAAACCGAAACATGTAATCTTACTAAACTTTCAAAAGAGGAAACAGCGACAAATCATCAATCAGAATGATCAACGCAGACACATATATTTTGTTACAGAAAGATTAATTTTTGTGTATATTTAAATTCTTTCGTCATTTGAGTTGTATGTACACAATAATTCGGCTTCAAGATCCCAAGTCAAGGAAAATCTTGACGTTTATGTTTATTGCTTACCCATGTTTTGCAATTTAAGCGGACACTAGCTGCCAAATTCATATTCACCGATTTGACTCAAATTCTCATATTTTATTTATAACAATACAAAACATTTTTCAAATCTATCAAAGGTATGAAATAAACCATTGACAGGATATGGTATCAATAAGATGTAGCTTCATTTCATGTGAATTTTAGCCAAGACGCCATCTAATTAACTATCGACTTGACCTTCTATGACCATATAAGCGATGTAAACATAAACATATATATAAATAGATTAAGCAACTCGTGGAATTGGAGTTTTATAGGTTTGTTAAATTTCGCATTGTAGATTAAAAAATATGTTTATCTTCGTGTTGATCTTTATAAGAATGATTTTGTTTGGATCGAATCAGTTTATCAAATTATTTACCTAGTTTCACTTTCAATGTTTACATTTTTTTCCATTAGATACCCATACACGGACAATGCATGAGTCATTCTATCTCTTTCTACGGACCCGGGTTACATTGGAGTTCCACATGGATACGGATTGTATGAGGTCGAGTTATTCACTTGCAAGTAAATAGTTCAGTATCAATGTTTATTAGCTTAATTTGACAAAATTAAACCATTTTAGCTGATAAAAGTAAATTATTATTTCATTATTTCACTTTCATTAAAGATTGAACAAAACAAATCATACTTTTGATTTTTTATATATCTCGTAGCTAATGCCCCTTTAAAGTATCTATAAACAACTGTCATAGGTTGATAAGGCTTATCTAGCTATCAAACCGGATTTAATCCACCATTCTCGTCGAAAACTTCCTTCAGTAATCTGGTCGTTTTTTAATAACATTAACGGTACCAATTTTCCTGCACTAGATGCGCATTTCGACAATACATGTCTCTTCAGTGATGCTCGTGGCCAAAATATTTGGAATCCAAAGCTTATATAAAATATGAAAGAGCTATAATCCAAAAGGTCAAAAAAGTATAGCCAAATCCTTGAAAGGAATCAGAGCTTTGCATGAGGGAGATACATTCCTTAATTTATAATAATTTCTAACATTTTGCTTGTTCGGTTGATTAATAGTGTTGACTTTTCTTGTTTTTATGAACCCTTCCGGTTTTGAATTTGTAATGAAGTTCCGTTTTTTTTGTTCCACTTTTGTATTTGAATGTGAAATACAACAACACAACTAATTATACAATTAAAAAGATATAATACGATTGCTAATAAAACGACAATTGAAAAGAGACAAAATGGCTAACAAGTTAGCAACTTTAGTTCCCGGTGTGGCCTTCAACAATGAGCAACACTTTTAGCGCATAGTCAACTTTAAATTGTACCAAATGAAAAATGAATATCAATTCAAACAATTCAATTTGGGACAATGTTAAATATAGATAAAAGTCAGAATCAGTCTTCCCCATCATTCTTAAAAAAATAAAAGTCATCAAACGAAGGTCTATAACTTTTTAATATGTTTGACTTATTTTGATCTTAATCACACGTTCTTTTGACTTGTGAAACCAATTTTTAACTATCTCTCTCTCTCTCTCTCTCTCTCTCTCTCTCTCTCTCTCTCTCTCTCTCTCTCTATATATATATATATATATATATGTTTTAATACCACCTAACTACACCCTATATTAAACAAAGTACCAGACAAAAAAACGCATGTTTAAATAAGATCATATAGTATAAAAATGTAAATTTTACATAAATGTAAAAACTGACGTTTCTGTGACGTATACGGGAGTTTAGCAAGCATATTGTACTTAGACAAGAATATATGTCAGCTTCAAAGGAACGTGTGATATGATAACCGTGGGCGAAACACGTTTACCTGATAAACATTCGTTTGGTACGTAAGGCGTCAAAAAATCAGTTTATGATGATACAGGTGTTAATCTGAAATTAGAAATATATGTTCCAGGTGTTAAATAGATGGGAACCGTTCGAAACTGAAGCCTTTTTTTTTTGCAATTTCCACAAAAGCAATTTTCCTTGAAATTTCAGATTCTTATTAATAATAAATGGGTACTGCATCGGCAACTGTGTTACGACATTATTTAAGCCGTCGAATAATATGGTTTGAAATTATAGCATTTAAATGTTATCTAATATGAATATCTGTCCATAAAAACTCGACACAGGGTTTTATGTCCTCACATTGTTAAATATGTGTGTTGCTTAATTACTAATCCTTAATGAAACCGGTTTTGAAGGAGTTGTGTCCAAAAGAAAAGAAAAAAAAGGTAACTGCATTTTCGGTTGAATAATACATTAAGTAAACATAAGAAATGGCCTTTTGGACAATCACTCTATTTATAAACCTGCAGTATAGCTAAATTCCAGAAATCTTAGAGGCATAACAAGATGAAAAATGTTGAAATGAAAACAGTGACCAATTACCAAGGAAAAGGAATAGACAAATGCAATAATGATACAAATAAAAGAATCATATTTCATTGGTAATCAATAAACTGGATATGATAAATTTTTCTTCAAGTAGAAATGTTAAAATAAGAATAAAACGACATTAACAAAAGAATGTTTGACATAATTACCATATGTGAAACACGTTTATCTGTATATTTCATTACAAAAGGCGTTAATTTGATACACTTCAAATGGGTACTGGCATGAAATATAAAAAAAGTAAAACGTGTGAACCATTTTAAAATTGATTTGTTCTTGTCGTGATAGATCATTACGCAAGTAAACATCAAAGACCGTATCACTTACGTAGTTAAATTTACATAAAAAATCCATTACCTCGTGTCTATATTTTTAGAACTGCCTCATTAAATTGTAGAAAATGATGCAGACAATATGCGCATCTTGCGTACTATATTATAAGTCTGGTATCTTTGGTAAATATTTAGCAAAACGAATTGAAAACTGCGTTATCAAGCTCATGTTTTACGCAAGGTAGACATCTGTTAAACTTCTCTAAATTGAATATATGATTGATTAAAAGTACTTATTAAGATATCATAGTTCTTATTTTATGGATGTACTTAGGTGAGGTTAGGTGAAAATTTATAAATCAAAAATATAAGATTGATGCTATAAGCTGGTAGAGCATTCATTAAGGATAAAAATAAGTTAAAAATAAAGATACGTCATGGACCTCCTTTTCGAGATATTTGAGATTTAAAATATGGCGGGAAAGGCTGACTCGGGCCTTTATCTTATGTTTGCATTGGTATTATTTTGGTCCCAAAACAAAAGAAAGAAAATTAAGAATCTTCTAAAATTTTGGTAAAAGACCTTTCTTGAGCTATTAGTCTTATATGAAAAAAATTAATGGGTGTTATGGGGCAAAATATTGTACCTTGCTTTGTATGGAAAAACACCAAGGAGTCCGAAAATTTGACACGAATTCCAAAACCCCACCTAAGTATATCCTTATATACTTAAATGTATGTTTTAGTCATCAAGTGTTTGGATTAAAAACTTGCTGTTGCACGTTAAAGACCAATATAAAAAAAATTCATGCGCGGTAGTTTTAATTAGATGCAGGACATTTGGGTCGATCTTCCGTTAAACGTATGTATCCGCTGTGTTATTAGGTAGATGATAATTTGTTGCTGTCTTCAATAATATTATTTGTACCATAGTAAATTGCCACTAGAAGGAATGGTCTAAAATGGAACTTAAATACTGGATTTTTTCCAGCAAAAGTCAAGTTTTGCTGTTATTTTGACACGACTAGGCGGTCACTTAATTTCATCTTTAGGGCATACAATACAGTTTTGATCTAATGGTAACCTTTTTACAACAAAAAAAATGCATACAAGTTTGTTTTTTTTCACTTATAATAAGTCATTTCAGATATGTAAAACAATTTACATCTTCCTGTGCTTAATTTAGAGAAATTGAAACGTTTTAATAAGGTTTTGGATTAATACATATATTGGCTTTGAGCATCAATCAAGAGACCTTATTGTTGATAAAAATGTAAAATCATAAAAATACCGAAATCGGAGGAAAGTTCAAAACGGAAAGTCTCTTATCAAATGGAAAAATCGAAAGCTCAAACACATCAAACGAATGAATAACAGCTGAGATATTCTTGACTTGGAACATGCATTTTGAAATTTATGCTAAAGTATAGTCTCGCACCTCTCTGTTTTAAAAGGATCCCATTGAAGTCTAATATCATTGGTAAGTAATACTTTAATTCATATTGTTTTATAAGTTTCTTAATTATGATTTGATACTCTTTATTATCTAAAATACTAGTATTTATTTTAAAACATTCTTTTCCTTTTTGTTGTGATATACATTTTATCATAAGAGATATTGCTTGATGATCTGTATGTGTTATAATGGCTGGTCTTATGTCTGTTTATTCTATTTGAGTTCGCGTTTCAAAACAGGTTAAAAGAAATCAATTCTTGATGCTTTATTGATGTTATTTTTCCTTCTCCAAGTAAGTTGTACTTTTTAATTATGTATTCCTTGCCATATATCACTTAACTTATGCATTTTTATTAAATATTTTAAACTGTGTACAGCTTTTTTCTCTTTAAAAGACTGTTTCGACATATACTGCTTGTTGTCAATATACGATTAAGGTGCCATTCATGTCTCCTAGTAATTAGTTATTAGTAATAACATCTGTAACTTTTTTAGAGAGGTTATTTCTTTAACTTTGGTATATTTGGTGCATAAATATTTACCAAAGTATATCTTCAATCAATTATAAATCAACTGTTTACAAAAATTTTAATTTTGAAACAATGACCTCATGAATAGATAACCTTATTTGTATTTGTATTTGTATTTGGAACAACTTTTATAATTGGCTTTATTCTCAATGTTCTTCAACTTGGTGCTTTTTGTGGTTTTTTAACATTTTTTATTCGTCACTGAAACGGGCGTTTTGTGCAAAATACATAATCTCAGTCCTGGTACATTTGTATCTATGATGAGTTAACTTTCATATGTTATTGACTGACATGCCATAATTAGTAAAGTAGACTCAAAGACTATCAAAATTCTTTTAGCTGTTGACGAGTCCATGCAAAATAACCATAAAGTACTTTTATATACTTACCAAGTTGAATAATTTCTGAAAATCGTCTCTACATTTACACGTGCTGAATAGATTGATACATATTTGTTTTTCGTTCACTTTTTTTTTTATATAAATAAGGCAGTTAGTTTTCTCGTTTGAATTGTTTTACATTGTCATATCGGGGCCTTTTATAGCTGACTATGCGGTATGGGCTTTGCTCATTGTTGAAGGGCGTACGGTGTCCTATAGTTGTTAATGTCTGTGTCATTTTGGTCTTTTATGGACAGTTGTCTCATTGGCAAGCATACTACATCTTCTTTTTTATATTATCTTCGTGCACGTTTCAGTGTTTTATTTATTTTAGATATCAGCCATGCTAATTTCAAAATGTGTATGTCATTGCTTATCTTTTAACTGTTGAAATCACATTTTTATTCAAAATGACAGCATGAATTATATAAAAATAATATAAAAATCAATGTAATAAAAAAATGCAAAAAGGTTAAATTATTTTCCATTTGACTCACTTAATCAATCGTATCGTGTCATTAAATAAAATCTACATGGTAAAGTTCAGCAAAATATGATTAAAATTAATTAAATGGCAAAATCAAAAGCTCAAACATATCAAACGAATGGACAGCAACTGTCATATTCATAACTTGGCATTTGGTAACAAAAGTAAAATCACAAAAATACTGAATTTCGAGGAAAATTCAAAACAGAAAATACCTAGTTACAAATGATAATCTATCATATAATACTTCTGTTTTCTGTTTTACGGAGGATCGACTCAAATGTCCTTAAACTTATGAAAGCACCGCGTTGAAAAAGGTAAATTTTTAGATAGGTTGTTTAACGTTCAAACGCATGTTTTTAAGTCAAACACTTGATGACAAAAGTGTTGTTCAAGCTAGGCACATTGTCCACATCATTATCTACTCTTGAAATGAGACATTGCTAAACGAACAAATTAGAAAACTAAATTTGGGGGTAAATTTGACTACGTAATTGACAAGGTCTATGCTGTTTACTTCTGTATTGAACTATCAAGACAAGAAAACATCAATTTAGAATGGTTGACACGTTTTCCTTTTTTTTATTTCTTTTTGTCTACTTTCGTTTTGTTCTATCAAGACCAGACAGAATCAATTTTAAAATGGTTGACACGTTTTACTTTTTTCTTATTTTCTATTTCACGCCAGCGCCAATTCAAAGTGTATCAAAATTAACGCCTTTTATAATGAACGTTAATCCCAACAAAAGTTTTAAGCACAAGGTAAGTATGTCACATGTTCTTTGTAACGATTGTATTTTCTAATTTAAGCGCTTGTGTTTGAAGGCACATATATTATATCTCGTTTTCCTGATTATCAACTACATGATGTTAAGTCCAATAACCCGAAGAAGAAAACATTATTACACGATTATTAATTTTTACATTGTGTTGTTTTCACATGAGGAGATTGTGTGTATCATTCATGCATTTTTCCATTCCTTTTCCTAGGGAATATTCCTGTTTTCATTTCAACATTGCATGTCTAGTCATGCTACTGGTGCTACTAAGTTTAGGAATTGATGTGTTCTAAAAATTGATAGTTTTATGAATGTTAGAAGGCTTAAATTATGTTTATTAAATGCACGTTTTTAATATTTCAATCGGAAATGCAACAGCCATTTTTTTTATTCTCGTTCATTTCTCCCTTTTAACATATATTTCTAATTTCAGATTCACACCTGTACCATTATAAACTGTATTTCATTGACACCTCACATACCTAACGAAAGTAAATCAAGTAAACGTGTTTCACCCACAGATTTCATATCACACGTTCCTTTGCAGCTGACATATATTCTCTAAACGCAATATTTGCTAAACACCTGTTCACGGCACTAAAACGTCATTTTTTAAATTTATGTAAAACTTGCATTTTTCATCGATAGCATCTTATTTAAACATGTGTTTTCTATGTCTGGTACTTTGTTTAATTCAAGATTTAGAATGGCGGTATTAAAGAAAGTTCATACGGTCATATTTTTCTAGTATAAGTGACTTGAAAAAACGACTTACCAAATATAAATAACGACAACTCAAATGTAAATCTATATGACTGCATAAGCACACGTGTTCTTTAAAGGACAATCAGTAAAAGCTATTGTCTATAGTAATGTCGATCCCTTCTAAACCTCGCATTATATCCAAGACGACATACTGATACGTTTACAAAACCAGGTCAAAACAACAAACATCATAATATAGCATAGTGGTATATATATTTGTTATCTAGACTAATAAAAAAACAAGCTATACTACTTCCATTATATAATTGCTAAAACTACATGACAGCATATACAAAATGTAACAATATAATCAATAAATGTATCTATGTTTTGGCTTTCTCGGGGGCTACTCACTTTATAAAAATCGACCTAATCTAAACAATAATAATAACATTATTCTAAAAATAAACTATTAACTATAGGATGCGGTGGATACCTGCAACATTGTGTCGGCTGCGGTGGATACCAACAGGGTTTTTTTTGGCTACGGTGGATACCCGCAGCGGGGTTTCGGCTGCGGTGGATACCAGCAGCGGGGTATCGGCTGCGGTGGATACCAGCAGCGGGGTATCGGCTGAGGTGGATACCAGCAGCGGGGTATCGGCTGCGGTTAATACTTCGCCACGCCAAAAGGATGCAACCAAAAATGGACTAAAAGTAAAGGTTGATAACTAACATAAACAAATAAAAAAGAAAACTTAAACAAGTAAGGTAAGATGATAGAAAATGTAACTACATCACTGGTGTTAAACTGATCACCGTAATAAAATAGGTAAAATCGTCCTTTTGTAATTTTCAATGTACACGCTTTGTTAAAAAAGATGACTCAGTCGCTAGGTTGATATGTACGGTATTGTTGTATGTGTGTGTTCTAAATATCATATGTAGCCTTGTTACCGAAATAATAGCCATTGAAAATTTACGAAATATCTCGAAAATAATCGAAACACAAATAAATTGCGATATAGTTACTCAACATGCACATGCAGTTTAGATTGTGATTTGGGCCTGGTTAGTGGATATAAAAACATACTTGTAATGGAAGCAAGACGAGTGCTTTGTAGACGAAACGCGCGTCTGGCGTATATATACAATTTAGTCCTGGTATCTATGATGAGTTTATTTTCTAAACTAAGGATGATGATCTATCTGTGAAGATAGATTAAAAACGTGTGTAAAGACCATTAGGTTTTAATGTTGATCAGTAACCTCAGAAACTGGACCAACTTGGAAAGAGTATTCAAGTCTTTTTATTTTTTTCCCGAATTATCTGTCATTATCGTATTCTGTAAGTGAATTTAAGAATCAATAAGATAAATTAATCTGTTAATTGTTTTTTATGTGACACAGGTAAATATAATTATTGCATTCAAAAATAATTTTTCTTTGTCAATCTTTAATGTATGGAAGACATATATATATATTTATCAGCACAGGACATGATCGTTTTGAAAACTTGACATTTGGATTTTCAATTTGTACTTCTGCTTCTATTATCAACTAGTTAAATTTATAAAAAAAACAACAACAATAGAAATTTAAATGATTAGCGCATAATGTAAATCGTAAACCCGATTCATGTGTTGTTGTCAATGGTAATGTTGACAATTTAACAATTTCTACTCCTTTCTCTATTATCAGCTGTTGAAATTGCAAAAAAAAAAAAACACAGCGGGATTAATTAACTCATTTTATAAAATAAATATAAAGCCCGATGCACGTGTTGTTTTCAATGGTTATCCTAGCATACCTTCTGCTGTACAACGTTTTCTCATTTTTACACAAACTTGCAATTTGATAAGACTTTCATCAAAGGGAGAGGTTTAGCGATATTAAACCAGGTTTAATCCATCATTTTCTACATTTGAAAATGCCTGTACCAAGTCAGGAATATGACAGTTCTTGTCCATCCGTTTTTTAATGTGTTTTGTCATTTGATTTTGCCATCTGATTATGGTCTTTCCGATTAGATTTTCCTCTTAGTTCAGTATTTTTGTGATTTTGCTTTTTTTTTGCAACAATATCTAGGAATTTACATTTATGTTAGATTTGCTAAAAACTGTATAATTTAATATAAACAACCATCAAACTTACTATGTGTATTGACATTACCGTTGATATATCTTCTTTCCATGGATTTTTTTTTTTGCCCCTTAATTTCACTCGTGGTACATTTACCCGTGGATATTTTTCATAATTTACAGATTCATGTATTTCTTTTAAATTTTCAACATTACCGTTATGTTTAGACAAGAAACCTTTATGTGTCATCTATTATTTCTATTGTGCCGTTTGTACCCTTTTCTGTGTTGTTTTTGTTATAACTTCTTTTGAAATGATAAATAATTTATATATACCAACAATTTATGTTTTTACTCTAAATTATTTTGCTTCTTTTTAAATAGAAACATTTACCCGATATCAAAATTAAATTCAGAATTACGATTATGTCTGAATATATTTACATGTATCCAATTAGGAAATAATTCATTGCAGTAAATGAAAACAAATCTGCGGCTGCCATGAGTTATGTCGATTCTAATAGGACCAATTATGTAATTTTGGTAACCGTGAAAGCTCTATACATACGATACTGTTTTGGCTGTTCTGTTTTACCCAATTTTGATAATATTAGTAATATTATATAATTCAATGATTATTTATTTTTAATCTCATTTTTCACTTAATTATTTTCTCCCAATGTAGTTTTATTCGTTCTGGGGCGTACAAGAAGCTATAGGGAAAACGGTACTATTTATTCTGCCATAGGTGATTAAACTTACATTTTCTAAATTCATATAGAAATGTTTTATAAGAAAAACCTTGATAAAACAGTCATGTGTGATGTTTCTTCTTTATTACTCTATTTCCAAAATTGAAACCAAATAGTATCATGACCAATTTCCAACGGAGCTTGTTTATGTTATCCGTGCCCACCGTCATTTTACAGCAAATTTATGAAATTTTGGAAGCCTTTTCGAATTATCCTCTAGAAAATATTTCAATATGTTTTTTAATTTATATTGTAAATATACACACTGCAGTTATTCATAGATAAATAAAAAAAATATGCTGCACCCTTACATCCAATCACAGCGCTTCTAAGTTGACTTCCTTCACCTGTCTTGGGTACTTAATAGGCCAACCTAATGCTGAGAAAATGTAATAGTACCGTTTTCCCTTTAAACCGCTAGGTTTTTACATTTGATTTTTTGTTTACGGAAACATGCTTGTGACGTCACATTGTTTCGTTGCCATACCAAGACAATAACAAAAATTCGCGGAATTTTCGTTTGATGAAATTTAACCATGAAAAAGAAATTAAAATGGACTGATTTGTTTATTTTTCTGTAGAGTAGAGATGAATATATTGTATCTGAATCTTGGCCTTCGTAAACTGGGGGTTTTGATTCTGATAATTGAGAATAGCTGGTAGTATAAATAAGTTGGTTGTAATGCGGAACAGCCGTTTTCTGTATTATTGCGTTTGCACTTAAGGTAGATATATTGTGATTATACTGGTTGACGATAATAGGTCGTCATAATAGGATGTAAAACAACATAAAATATAAAATCTATGTTTATTAACATATATATAAAACAGTTAAAAATAAAATAGTCTAGTAAAGTCACTTCTAGTCTTACATGTAACAGTTCGAATACTTCACACAATGAATGGACTTCATACACAACGTAACAAGATACGTCGATTAGAAAATCCGACTTTTCATTACATATCCATCATACCAATTAAAAAGTCATGTCACGTTGTAATTATCTAACCATAATTTTGCTTTCGTACAAATTATTATCTGGTTATCGCCAGAAATACATCTTCAAATGTCCCATCTTCTGATTTTCAAGTATGTTGCAAACATTATCTTTCCCAAGGTTGACACTATAATGTTCATTAAAACCATAGTAAAGGTATAAACACAATATTCAGAAACAATTACGAATATTTTCAGCAATAATGGAGTCTAGTGTTACACACAGCAACATTTTAACTTTAAAAAGTTTATTTTGTTCGCAATAGTCTATAGCCGTTCTTCCTGATGCGTCCTTTTTCGTGATGTAAGCACCTTTCTGCAATAAAAACTGTACAAATGTTAGAACATCTTTTTCATTCGTTGTTGACCGACATGTGGTAATAAGTAAAGTAGACTTTGAAGAGTTCTTGAAATTGACATTCCTATATGCCATCATTCGTTCTCGAGCCTGCGCAAAATTACCTTCAATAACTAAATCAAACAACTCCTGAAAATTGTCTTCACATTTCAACGAGACAAAATGACTTTTCTTTAGCCATCTTTTTACTTCTTTTACAATGTTGGATATCATAATCATGATTATTGTATACTGCTAACATCATCGCTTCCTTTTTATATACATGAAGATTAAATCACGTGGTTTCGTCAAATGTCAAAATATCGTTAATAAACAATAACTGACAGGAAAATTGTCCGTAGGCGGATTAAGCTATTGTTTTAGTGGTTTTATGCTTCCTGTGGTCGCCTATAAGTTTTAAAGTATTTATAAATCCAAGGTGTCCAATAATTGGGGTTTAAAGTTCACAACAAATGTTAATCCCTAGACGCACCAACATATCGAAAAGTTTTGATTTTTTTTTTTTTTCATTTCTAAAACAAAACAAAGTTGGTAAGGGTAATGTTTTCATCACATGAAAAAATGCGAAATCATAAATATTTTTGGATATTCAACTAGAAAATGGTAAATATAAAAACACAATACCTTTACATGGAGCAAAAAGTTAAATAACACAAATACTGAACTCTACCAAAAATGTATAACGAAAAGACTCTAAACAAATCGCAAAATCAATTTTCTATTCAAACGCATCATACGAATAGGAAAAAAAAAACCAACTGTTGATTCTTTTTTATCTTCGGAATTTTGTGGCATATTTATGTAAAACAGATTTGTTACACTCAGAATAAGGCATACTTGTACATATCACACACGCATTTGTCTATTGTTGAAACATTAGGTCTATTTCTTGCTATCTACCTTTGTTGGTCGTTTCCTTGGTGTTTCACTGTCAAACCAAATATCATTAACTTACACACGTCGAAATCAACACAACATGAACACTCAAAAGTATTTCCTAAGCATGTGAGAGCTAGATGTGTGATTTACCTTATAATGCAATTAGAGTTCAAATGCAACAAATTTCTTTAAAATTTAGTAAATTTATACCAATTTACCAATTTTTTTTTAACTTAATTATTGAAACAGATCTGACATAATTCATCATTAAATTATTGCTGAGGTAAACATTAGTTTAGCAGTTCAACAAACTGACTGGCTAATGTTTGAAGTATACGTTGTATTGTTTTGGTTATAGTTGTAAGGAAAGCCTAGTTTTAGATAATGCATCGGATGCAACACAGCATTGCCAAATTATATGAAGGACATTACTTTTTAGTGATGCTTCCTCTGAGTTCAGTATTTTTGTGATTTTTCTTTTTTTTTTAAATGAGGTAAAATATTTATGAATAATTAGACCTCATGGTTAAGATGATATTTAAATGTTAAACGTAAAGTCATGTGATATTAGGCCTATCCTTATTAAAAGTACTGACCACCAAGCAGTATCAATACAATTACAATCTGTATCATCTGAAACAAGAGGCCCGGGGTATTGGAAAATTAACAACGGTATTCTCAACGAACAAGAATACGAAGACAAAATAAATAAAATTATACAAAAACATAGTAATGAGATAGGAAAAAATGAAATAGATCCTAGACTTCTGTGGGACTCCCTCAAATTAGAAATAAAAGAATACAGTATTCAGTACAGTATAAGTAAAGCTAAACTGAGAAAAAATGTAACGCGTAATTTAGAACTACAATTAAAAATATTATATGAAAAATCTAATAATGAAGATAATGATTTTATAAAAGAAAAAATATCCACTTTAGAGAAAGAGCTAGAAAATCAATATGAATACAAAGCAAAAGGAGCTCAAATAAGATCAAAACAAGAGTGGGTAGAAAAAGGAGAAAAACATAATGCATATTTTCTAGGTCTTGAAAAATCTAAACAAACGAAAAAGACAATACTTAAACTGAGAAACAATAAGGGGGAAATAGTAACAGATCAAGATGAAATATTAAATCTTGAAAGAAATTTTTATGCTAATCTATATGACACTAAACAAAAACCGGATATAGATGTTAAAAAATACATTTCTGAAACAAAACATAATTATAAACTGTCAGAAGAAGAAAGTAAGTCTTGTGACGGAAACGTAACGTTAGAAGAATTAACCATTGCAGTCAATAATCTAAAGATAAACAAAAGTCCGGGAATGGACGGAATAAGTATAAACTTTTATAAAAACTTTTATAAAAAGTTTTGGGAACTTCTTGGACCGCTGCTTGTAGAAATTTTTAATTTTAGCTTTGAAAATAAACATCTTCCATTTACGCAAAGACAAAGTTTACTGAATCTAATTTATAAAAAAAAATGATCCTTTAGAACTGGCAAATTATAGACCAATATCATTATTGAATAGTGATTACAAAATACTCTCATACACTCTAGCTTTAAGAATAAAAAAAATCTTAAATTTAATCATTAATGCTGATCAAACAGGATACATAAAGAACAGATTTATAGGTTTTAATTTACGCCAAATACAAGATGTAATAGATTACGCAGATAAGTTTAATATAGAAGGAGCAATTTTATTCATAGATTTTTCGAAAGCTTTCGACACATTAGAATGGAATTTTATGTATCATACTCTAGAATATTTTGGTTTTAATAAACCCTTCGTAAATTGGATAAAAACCTTGTATACAAATATAAATAGTTCTATATTTAATAACGGCTGGATATCTACCCCCTTTAGACCCCTAAGAGGTATCCGGCAGGGGTGCCCGTGCTCTTCTTTACTTTTCGTAATGTCAGTAGAAATAATGGCTAACCAACTAAGGCAAAACAACAATATAAGAGGCATAGAATTAAAAATTGATAGTAAAACACATTGCTTAAAAATCACGCAAGTGGCTGATGATACAACTCTATTCCTAAAATCTAAAGAAGAAATCCGAACAGCATTAAATATAATCGAAATTTTTGGAACCTATTCTGGATTAAAACTTAACAAAAATAAAACGGAAGGAATTTGGATTGGTAAACTAAAGCATTGTAGAGATAAAGTAGATGAGATTAATTTCACGGACAAACCTGTTAAAGTGCTAGGTATATATTTCGGCATTAATAAAAAAGATTGTGAAAAATTAAATTGGGATAATAGATTTGAAAAGAGTCGAAATCTGATTACATCGTGGAAAAAAAGAAACTTAACCATTTTAGGTAAAATTCTAATAGTTAAAACTCTCATTATACCACAATTTACTTTTTTAGCAAATGTTACAGTTTTAAGTAACTCAAAAATAGTTGATATAGAAAGAGAAATCTTTAGTTTCATATGGAATAGTAAGAAAGACAAAGTTAAAAGAAATACTTTGGTAGCAGATTACAACCAGGGAGGGCTTAAAATGACTGACATAAAAAGCTACTTCTCCTCTCTTAAAATAAGATGGGTCTCTAGATTGCTACAGGCAAAACAAGAAAATTGGACATTGATACCAAAGCTATTTTTAAATAAATTAGGAGAAAATTTCCTCATTTTTAGAATGAATTTAAACAACCAAACTTTAAAAAAACTAGATTACATAACTAAGGACATTCCAGAATTTTACTTAGAAATAATAAAAAGTTGGATTCTATTTCATGAAACGAACACAGAATTGAAAAACTTTGTCGAAATAAGAAAGCAAGTTATATGGGGTAATAAATTTATAAAATTTCAAAACAAGCCGCTTATTATGCTTAACTGGATACACAGTGATTTTATTTATATTAACGATATTATTGACGATAATGGAAAAATTGCCCAAGATAAAATATTTAAAAAACTGCGAAACACTAAAAATTGGATAGCAGAAATTTCAAAAGTCAAAAACTCAATTCCAACCTCATGGCTAAAAGCTTTAGCTACGGAAGAATCCATCAAATCAAAAGTAAATTTTAACCGATTATTTATCAATATAAACAAAGAAAACATTGAAACTGAAAATTTAAGCAACAAAAACGTGTATCAATTGCTCGTTCAAAAAACAATTTCTCCAAACATTGGCATAAATAAATGGAAAAATGAATTACAAATAAATTATAATTTTACCAACTATATGTTTAAGTTTATACACCAACATTTAAAACTGAATAAACTTAAAATGTTTAGATGGAAATTAATAAGTTGCATTTTACCAAATAGAGAAAATCTCTACAAATGGAAAATCGACACTAGTCCATTTTGTCAACTTTGTCAACTTAAAGACACGTATCAACATTTTTTTATCGAATGTAAATTTCTAAAAGAATTTTGGGAAATCATTAATAAAAACTTATCTCAAATGAATTTTAATAAAAACATTAACTTAAAAGATATTGTAATAGGCTACAAAATAACAGATAAGGAGTATATCGGATTCAATATAATTCTGACACTTATAGGATTTGCTATCTACAAATCATACTATGTATCCAATCAAAGAAATAAATCTACTAATGTATTCAATCTCTTTAAATTTGAATTAGACGAATACGTAAGATCCTACAATCTACAAGAATATACTACAGTCCAAATGCTTCAAACTTTAATTTCTCCAAAAATAAAATACTCTTAAAGAAGATATTTCTAGAACACTTTAACTAATATAAATAAAGAAATGACTTACCTAATATGTTTAAAATCCAAATAAAAAGAAATTAAGTCGCAAAATTCAACATACATCCTTTAAAAAGCATGCTCTCTCTCACCTTTAAACAAGGTAAACCATCCGATCAAGAAAATCGATATCACACACTCTTAAATCATGTAATTTTTAAACGAGATAATTGACACCAGACAATCAATTTCGGATAAGTGTATTATATGGGTGTTATTTAATTATGTATGGAAGAAAAGTATATCATTAATTTCAGATCAGAGTATTGAATTGTATTATATTATTATTGAACATTGTACTTAGTTGTAATATTCTAATATAAAATTTAAGAAAATAATACTTATCTATATGAAACCCTGTTCTTATAGATACTAACAATTTCAGGGTACCTTACAGTTAAAGCTGTAGCGGTAAGGTTATTGTTAACAGCTTTAGTGCAATAAATTTATATTCAAGTGTTAAAAAAAAAAAAAAAAAATGATATTTAAATGAACTTTTCTCATAGGATTGACTTAAACTATTAGATAATTCAATTAGAGAAACAATACCGTTTCAATGTTACCATCTGTTAAAATTATTTTAGTTTGTAAACACAATAATTGACTTTGCAACCTTGATACGAACTTCCATATAAGGACTTCTTTATTAAGCAATCCTCAATTAGCACCTGCATACGGGGTATATATCTCCCAATTGATACGATATTCCCGTGCTTGTATTTCCTATCATGATTTTTTTGATAGAGTTGCTGCTCACAAGGAAGCTATTAAACCAAGAGTTCCAAATGGTGAAGTTGAAATCATCCCTTCGTAAATTTTACGGACGCCATCACGAGTTGGTTGACCGTTATGGAATAACCGTTTCACAGATGATATCGGATATGTTCCTTACGTCGTAACTACAATCCCCTTCCCTTTCATGAATGTGACCTACCGAATTAGACTATTTACCGGATTTGTTATCACATAAGCAACACGACGGGTGCCACATGTGGAGCAGGATCTGCTTACCCTACCAGAGCACCTGCGATCACCCTAGTTTTTGGGGGTTCGTGTTGTTTATGCTTTAGCTTTCTATGTTGTGTCATGTGTGCTGTTTTTTGTTTGTCTTTTTCATTTTCAGCCATGGCGTTGTCAGTTTGTTTTAGATTTATGAGTTTGACTGTCCCTTTGGTATCTTTCGTCCCTCTTTTAAACGCTTATAGATTTTTTTGATTTTTTTTTCTAATTTTGTTATGCTATTGTTCATGAAATAACCAATATATTTTAAACCGTGTGCGATGAATAAGAATGAATGGAAAATATCTGTCATTTCCTGATTTGGTACATGAATTTTCTTAAGTCAAGATAAGAAAAGAAAACAATAGACTGCAATTTGTGAAATTAAGGATATACAATTCTTCAACAGCAAAACATAAAAAGAAGTTCCCTTCACAAAAAGTTCCCTTTCGACATTACAAATGAATGAAAATTGCAACCCATTTCTTCTCCCTTAACAAATGGCAAATTCAAAAGCTCAAACACATTGAAAATGGTGGATAAAAGCTTGTTTTACAGTAAGCCAAACTTCTCACGTGTATGACAGTCGCATAAAATACCATGTCATCATTATAAGAAGTATCTAGTTTTACAGTGTAATATATAAATGTCCGTTGCTCTGTCAGTGGTACTTGCATTTGTATGATTTGTTTTAAATTTCAGTTATTTTGTATTGATGTTGAATCAGTGATTACCCCTGTTAAATTACTTTACACTTTTAATTTTGTAGCAGTACATATATTAAAAATGAAATTGTCAGCGAACGTTAAGAAACATAAAAACATTTAACAATAAAACATTTGAGCTATAGCTCATTCATAATACCCCTCTTTAAAGTATTTGTAAAATCGGAAGTTAGAAAATCATTGATAACGCATTATACGGTAATGCCACTTTCGTGAACCATAATATCAGATTTTGGGAAGCCCTTTTTGCTTAATCGAATTATGACTGTTAAACAGATGTAACTACTGTTAATTTTAAGCTTGAATAAGCTTGTACTGAATAGTACATATGAAATTTACTTTGTACTGAATTTGTACTTCATGGCAGTATTACTGCATCTAGATAATAGTGTACTGATTTGATACTTCCAAACGATTGTCCATAGTGAGAACCTTACTATTGCAGTGCATAATTTAAAGTAAGAATGATGTTACTCCATTATGAAGTACAATAACAATACTTTATTTTTACTTTTTAGCCCCAACACATCAAACGAATGGATAACAATTCTGATATTCCTGAATCGGTACAAGGATTGTCTTATGTAGAAAATGGTGGATTGAACCTGGTTTTATCGCTAGCTAAATCTCTCACTTGTATGACAGTTGCATCAAATTCCATTTTATTGACAACGACATAACAATCGAGAATGTCAAAAAAAGGGGTACAACAGTTGTCATTGTATTATAATCTTAATCACAATAAAAACAAACAAATATTTAACAAAGAAGTACAAAGATGCATATATCAAAATTTAACAACCTTATTCACTGCCTTGTTATTTTTTTTTTTAATTTATTTTATGTATGTAAAATCCACTCATAAAGGATTTAAAGATTTTAAGCACTTGGATCGAAGCCTTACCCTGACAGGCACATGGTTAGATTATCTTTAACTCTGACATAGAATCACGCGTTTGACGTACACCAGTTAATCAGAACGTAAACGTCACACAGGTAGAAATATAGAATAATTTTGTCGTTCAAAATATGAACAGAATATAGAATATAGATCTTTAAGGCATATCCTCTGCAAAATGTAAATTAAAAGTTTACCCTGTCCTTCTTGTCGCTTGTATATATATACTTTTTAATAAAGAGCCACGTCATTATGCATCAAAGAAAAACAACAGGGTATATAGACAAAGAATTAGCACATTTTTAATATGAAAGAAAAGAATACTCATATTATTATAGAACAATAACACAATTGCGGGATGTTTAAGTACAGAGCCAAGTCATTTGTATCAAAGAAAGACAAAATGTAAAGCAAAATATTGTCCTATGAAATATTGTACCACAAGACAATATTTCATACCTATGTAGCATGAAATATTGTGCTCGTCTATGGAAAAATGTCCAGAGAAGGACACATTTTCATAGCGAAATTTTGTCTGTACAAAGACAATATTTCACAGATGAATGTTATTGAATTTTGTCTGGTTAAAGGGAGGTTAAATTTAGTGTGAATTGAGGCAATATTTCACAGATAAATACTATGACATTATGTCCTATGAAAGGAAGGTTATGATTTGTGGGTATTGAGACAATATTTCATAGACAGATTTTCATGGAATTTTGTTTCATGAAGGAGGTTATCAACATATATTCATGTTAGAGAATTCGAAGATATATAGGATTTTTTTCCTGCGACACGTGCCTGTGTATATATTTATAAAATAAGTGATTGTCAGTTCATAACTTATATTTGTACAGTATACTGTAATAAAATGAAACATACATTAGACAATTCTTTAATCTATAATACATGTAAACCATTTGTAATGTATCTATATGCAAATTTGAAACTCACTACTAGTAATAATATAAATTCCTTGCTATTCAAAACAATTTCAGTTATAAATCTAAAAATGTGCATGCTGCATGCTTGTGTACTATTTCTAATTTTTTAATAATTTGATTAAAAAGTATTTTCAAAGCCAGTATTTCATAGTGTAGTATTGTCATGAACAGAATTTCATAGTGAAATATTGTCCATAAGGAGGTGACAAAATTTCATGGACAAGGACACTAGTTCATCATGAAATATTGTCAGGGACAATATTTTATGATGAAATACTGTCAGTGAACAATATTCTATATGAAATTTTGTCCGAAAGACAATATTTCATGGGGGACAATATTTTATGTTACAAAAATATCACACAGACAAAGCGCATACATTTAAGCAAAATTGGTAGAAAATACAAACATCACCGAAAACAGAACAAACAGTAAACGTGATATTAGTAGATAGTTTTGTAACTCAAATACATTACGTAAAAGAAGTGTAAAAACATTATTACAAACTTATGGTACTTGAATAGTAGAATAATTGCGAAGTACTGGAAAGATACTACTAAATTGGGTTACATGTTAAGGCCTTGAGAGTAAAATACAAGGGAAGCTGTGAACTGAACAGTTTTCGATAAAGTTTTTAATTTTGTAAAAGACGTATTAGTAAAAATTTGTTAAGGTAAAAAACCTTGGGCTTGGTAGGATATTTAAAAACATGTTATTGCGTCTTTAGTCTAGTGTACTGGAAAGATACTACCAAAAGAGTTTTCGATAAAGTTTAAACAAATTTTGTAAACAACGTATTTATACAATTTTGTTATGGCCAAAAACCTTGGTAAGACCAAAAACCTTGGGCTTGGTAGGATATTTAAAAACATGTTATTGTGTCTTTAGTCTAGTGTTTTAATAAAAGTTGGTAAATGTGATATTGTTTTTCCCGTAGCAGACATGTACTTGACCTAACCTGGATATAAATATTTAGCATAGTAAAACAAAATCATGTTATTGTCTCTGTTTTGAAAGTTTTAGACACTTTAATTAATCTGTTATAAATACAAATTTTCGTGGGTTATTCATTTGAGGTATATATTCTAATGTCTGATGAAGGTCAGGTTTTTTATTTTCTAAAAAAAAACACATGCGTTCAAGGTAACAATAAGCTTTTCCTGAAATAAAGAAACGAACGTACACAGGGGAGCACACAGGGAACGTACACATGATGTGATGCATTCAGTGAATTTAATAATTTAGATATTCTTTATAAAAAAGAATCCTTGAAGGCAGGAAACAAATGTCATGGCAATCATATTAGTAAGTCCTGAAGTAAGTTATCAATTGAGATATAGTTGCCATTGAAAATTTACGGAAGATCTCGAAAATAATCGAAACACAAATAAATTGCGATATAGTTACTCAACATGCACATGCAGTTTAGATCGTTATTTGGGCCTGGTCAGTGGATATAAAAACATACTTGTAATGGAAGCAAGACGAGTGATTTGCTAAACTAAGGATGATTATGTCTTTGAAGATAGATTTAAAACGTGTGTAAAGACTCATTAGTGTTTTTTTTTTCAATTATATAATAATGATCAAAAAGCCTCAGAAACTTAAACAACTTGGAAAGAGTATGCAAGTCTTTTTAATTTTTTTTCCAATTATCTGTCATTAATGTATTTTGTAAAAAAAATTTAAAATCAATAAGATAAATTATTCTGTTAATTGTTTTAAACACAAGTAAATATAATTATTGCATTCATAAATAATTTGTCCTTGTCAATCTTGAATGTATGGAAGACATATATATATTTATCAGCACAGGACATAATCGTTTTGAAAATGTGACATTTGAATTTTCAATTTCTACTACTGTTTCTATTATCAGCTGTACAAAATTGTAAATAAACCACAGTGGGAATAATTAGCGCATTTTATAATATAAATCTTAAGCCCGATTCACGTGTTGTTTTCAATGGTTATCCTAGCATACGTTCTGCTGTAAAACGTTTTCTCATTTTTACCTAAACTTGCATTGATATCTAAGACTTCAAATGTGTAAGAGTTGCTTAAACGCAATTACGTATGATTTAATTATAGCTCTTCAGCGGTTTCGATACTTATAGATCTTCGGATTTCAAATGTTTGGCTTTGAGCGTTCCTGATGAAGGTAAATCCAGAAAAGCCATAAAAAAGGGACGAAAGATACCAGAGGGACTATCAAACTCATAAATCGAAAATAAACTGACAACTCCTTGACTAAACATGAAAAAAACAAACAAACAATAGAAAATATGACACAACATAAAAAAACTAAGAATAAGCAACACGAACCCCACCAAAAACTAGGGGTGATCTCAGGTGCTCCGAAAGGGTACACAGATCCTGCTCCACATACGGCATCCGTCGTGTTGCTTTTGTTATAACAAATCCGGTAAATAGTCTAATTCGGTAGGTCACATTCATGAAAGGGAAAGGGATTGTAGTTTAATTGTCTCATCTCGATGGAGTGCCATAGAGAAGCTTAGTTCTCATGTTTCCGGAGGCGTCGTGTCGGGTTCGGCGTCAACATTTTAAACGTTTGTGATTATGTCAGTTTACGGGGTCCCCTAATGATAAGTAAATGATATTTGTTATGCACTTGTATTGGCATTGACATTGGCATATCATGTTTTCATGGATTATTGTTGGCCCCTTAATTTAAGTCATGGTACATTGATCCTTGCAAACTTTTCATAAATTACCGACTGATGCATTCCTTTTTCAATTTCAACAATTGCACATAATACATGATAGTCCTAAATTATAGATTTTATGTTTTGATGTTTTTTATTCAGGCAAGACACTTTTCTGTGTTAACCATTGGTTTTTGTATTGAACTAATTGCCGGCGTTTGAACCCTTGTCTGTGTTTTCGTGTGATAGTTCAATCTGCTAAATCTGTTTAGTTTCTGTGATTTGTTATGCAATGGTCTCTACTGTATCTCGGTAAACAAGTGCTTTTTCATTTCAATATGCTTGCATGCCACTGTAGATTTTTTTTACCTTTGGTGTTTCTGGTTCTTGAGTCGCGATTCGAACGCAAGGGGTTCGTTTACCCTTGTACTTCATCGAGTAGAGTTTTTATTATATACAAGTTGTACAGTCAACAACTATTTTTTTGACATCAGCGACTTTGTCACGTTTACTATCAATTTCAAAACAGAATGTATGGGTGTCTTTGGCATGTTTACTATCAACTTTATTGTTGGCGTCTTTCTAACATTTGTTTGTTTGTTTTAATTTTTTTAACTTTTGGCAACTTGTATTGTATGTCTGTTATATATGTATATACAGTGTTGACTGCCTGATCATATTATATTGCCACATTAACGTGCTATGTTTGTTTGGTTTGCCTGCCCAATTTTGTCAATATACCTGAACTTCAGACCTTTGTAAAACAAGTGGGAGGTTTAGCTAGCTATAACGCCAGGTTTATCTAACTATTATATTCGGAAAAAAGCAAAGTCAGGTTCATGACAATTGTTCAACGCCAGTTTCGTTGGCTAATAAGGTTTGACTTCGACAGTATTAATGAACTTTTTTGTTGTTGCTTTTTTACCTATTTGGACATTTTGATAGGCTAGAGAATTTATGTATACCAATATTGAATGTTTTTAACGATGAAGTTTTACTATTAATCATTTTGCTTTTCGATAAATAGAAATTCATATTAGACTAGATTGAAAATAAAATCACACACAGCAGATTCTATTACAAAAAGATGTTTAAAAATAGTATCCTTACATTGATCTAACACAGACAACAATAATAAGATGTAATACGGAACAGGTTTGACAGAACATTGAGGCGATAACAAAATGTATTCTATTTAAAACTTTGAAAAACTATTTATTCATTTGAATTAACAAACATTATGATTATATTTAAATGCTTATACATGTAAATAATGTAAAAGAAACATCAAATATAAAGTATATATTTATTTACATATATATAACAATTAAGTATAAAATAGTCTAGTAAATCCTCTTCTAGTCTTAAAAGTGCGATGAATAGACTCCATACGGAACGTTACAAGATACGTCGACTAGTAAATCCGACTTCGTATTACATATTCTATAAGCCAATTAAAAGTCATGTCACGTTGTTACCATAATTATGCTTTCGTACAAAATATTATCTGGTTATCGGCCGAAATACATCTTCAAATGTCACATCTAACTTTATCTTCTGATTTTCAGGTATATGTATGTTGCAAGCATGTTTGCCCAAGGTTGTTACTATAAAAATCTTAGTAAAGATATAAACACAATATTCAAAAATAGTTACGAATATTTTCAGCAATAATGGAGTCTAGTGTTTCACATAGCAACATCTTTACTTTAAAAAGTTTATTTTGTTCGCAATAGTCAATAGCTGTTCTTCCCGATGCGTCCTTCTTATTAATGTAAGCACCTCTTTGCAATAAAAATTGTACAAATTTTAGAACATCATTTTCATTCGTTGTAAACTGACATGTGGTAATAAGTAAAGTAGACTTTGAAGAATTCCTCAAATTGACATTCCTATATTCCATCATTCGTTCTCGAGCCTGTGCAAAACTACCGTCAATAACTAAATCAAACAACTCCTGAAAATCTTCCTCATATTTCAACATGACAAATTGACTTTTCTTTAGGCATCTTTTTACTTCTTTTACAATGTTGGATATCAGAACCATGATTGTTGTATAAAGCTAACATTATCGCTTCCTTTTTATATTCTTGGGGTTATAATCACGTGATTTCGTCAAATGTCAAAATATCGATAATTAACAATAACTGGTTGGTAAATTGACCTAAGGCGGATTAAGCTATTGTTTTGATCTTTTTTATTTTTGGTCGTTCGTAAGTATACACATGGAAAAAAGTATTGCAACACCTTGATTTTTTTAAACTTGAAAAATCAGCCTCTTTTTTGGATGAAATATAATAAAATATGTGTATAATATTATCGAAACATAGTTTATGATAACATTGGCATTGAAACGAACAAAAAATGTTTGAAAAAAAAAATGATTGATATAACCACAATTTTGATAACAAAATGAAGTGTTTTTTGTACAAAAAAATGCATTTTACAACTTTTACTGTAGTCGAACTTTACAATGTCAGACATTTCAAAATTAATCTTCAGATTACTGTTCACATCATGGTTGATCGTTATACGCCAAAGAATTAGTACTTTGTGCGCAGCCTCCATTCAAACGGATAACCGCATCTAAACGTCTTCTGATTCCTGCCATAAATCGACTAATTTGTTGCTAAGGAAGCAGCAACCATTTCTGATGAAGGGCATTGTTTATTTCATGATGTGTTTGAACTGGGGTGTCCTTTCGTGCATTTTCCGCCCAATAGTGTCCTAAATATGCTCGATATGGTTCAAATCCGGGCTACGATCGGGCCAAGGAAGATGAACCGAATTCCATTTGAACATTGGATCTTCCTCCACGATACTAATTTCCAACTTTGGCGAGCTGTGCACTACATTGGATACGGAAAACTGTGTGTCTGTTCGTTAGCGAAAGTCTCCGAAATGGTCTTATCGCACGATAACCAGTAGCGATGAGTCGATCTCGAACAGTTCTTGTTAAAAGACTCCTGTATGGCCACCACTCTCTTTTTAGGATTGTCTTGTATGCAATGGGTTTCCTTCTGACCAACCTTCATTATACTTGATTTTCCCTAGCAAATGATATAGGGGGTCTTCATTATCTCGGAAGGTCTTTAACAGCATTTATTGCCTGAATTTTATTCTCAAAACGACTTATAGTGGAATGGTGATGACCAACAATACGTTCAGTTGTTAAGCGACATCCCTGCTTCTCTTATGCTGATAATGTGCCATCTTGCTGCAGTTAAGAGTTGTCAAGGACCCATTACAAGGTGTTAATCACATAACTTTAAAAACTTGGTTATTTAAAGTGTTGAAAACAATGAGGATAAAAACATCTGTTTTGCTGTTTACGGGTACAGTAGCTGCATGCGTAGATAAAAACTTATCGAGTCGATATTTATTGATTAAACTCAGTGATACTTAAAAAATGTTTAACTAGTTCGGGTGCGGGAATTTCTCGCTACATTGAAGACCTGTTGGTGACCCTCTGCTGTTGTTTTTCTATTTGGTCAGGTTGTTGTCTCTTTGGCACATTCCCCATTTCCATTCTCAAATTTATCTATTTTACCAAATTATATCACAAAAAAATAAAGAGTGTTTTTTTAATTTCAATTTCAATATGGTGTTGCAATACTTTTTTCCATGTGTATATTTCGGTATTTATAAATCTTAAGATTCAAATTATTGGGGTTTGAAGGTCATGACGGACGCACCAATATATCGAAAAAAAAATCATTTCTAAAACAAAACAAAAGTTGGTAAGGGTAAATATTTTCATCGAAGGAATAGATGCGAAATCATAAATATATTTGGATATTAACCTTGAAAATGGTTAATATAAAACACAATACCTTTACAACGATCAAAAAGATCAATAACACAAACACCGAGCTCTAAGGAAAATGTATAATGAAAAAAGTCTCTTAACAAATTGAAAAATAAAAAACTCAAACGCATAATACGAATAGAAAAAAACCTGTTAATTCGTATTTATATTCGGAGTTTTGTGGCTTATTTATGACAAACAGATTTATTACACTCAGAATAAGGTAGCAATACACAGTTAGGAGTTTAGTTTCGCATTTTGGCCCCGGTAGAGTTTTCAAATATGAAAGTTATTGTGTAATAAAATTCATTTTTAGACAGCTGAGTACTAATTTAGCCATCAAAGATGGTTTATTATAAGATCATCAAGAAGATTTTTTACATGCTTTCTTGGCTATTTTCTGTTTGACTTTATGTATATTTATAGCTAGACCAGCCATCGGTCCAGAAATTAATGTAATGTTTACAAACACGTTTTTCTACACGACGTTTTTGACACAATTTTACAAAAAAATGAGACGAAAAACATATGATTTTCATTGGATTAACTGAAAGATATATGTAAACAGCTTCAGAAAAGGTATTACTTCAAGTGATTGAAATTCTACTTTTAGCCAAATTTTGGGGAAATATTTGACATCTTTTCCCCCCTTTTTGCAATATTTTATAGCAAATAAATGCAGATTGTTGCCATGGATACACCCAAAAGGAAACTATATTTTACCATTTTATATATTGATTATAAAATCGATGGAAGATTCTGATTACATACATATGCACATATCTGGCACAAATAGTAAGCTTAATATTGCGAGATAGAATGAAAAGGGAAAGAACTGTTTATTGCTACCTAAGGCAGAATTTGACATAAATCACAGGCATTAGTCTATTAGGCCTATTTCTAGCAATCTGCCTTTGTTAGTCGTTTCCTTGGTGTTTCACTGTCAAAACAAAAATCTTAAACCGACATATACGTAGAAAACAACAAAACATGAACACTCAAAAGTATTTCCTATGCATGTGAGGGCTAGATGTGTGATTTTTCTAATAATGCAATAAGATTTCAAATGCAACAGATTTCTTAAAAATTGAGTAAATTTAAACCAATTTGTTGAATTTGTTTTCAATTTAATTATTGCAGCAGATCTGACGTAATTCATCATTCAAATATTGAAGTGGTAAAAGTTATCAAAGGTACCAGGATTACATAAGACTCAGCAGCGACGCTCATATTGAAATATTTATAAAGCCAAACAATTACAAAGTTGAAAAGCATTTATGATCCAAAATTTCAAAAAGTTGTGCCAAATACAGCTAAGGTAACCTATGCCTGGGATATGAAAATCCTTAGGTTTTTGAAAAATTCAAAGTTTTGTAGACAAGAAATTTATAAAAATTACCACATTATTGATATTCATGTCAACACCGAAGTGTTGACTACTGGGATGGTGATACCCTCGGGGACGAAACGTTCTCCAGCAGTGGCATCGACCCAGTGGTGTAAATAGTTATCAAAGGGACCAGGATTATAATTTAGTACGCCAGACGCGCGTTTCGTCTTCATAAGACTCATCAGTGACGCCCATATCAACATATTTATAACATTGGTTTACCAGTTAAACAAATTAACTAGTCAACGTTTGAAGTATACGTTTTTTGGGGTAATTGTTGTAAGTGATGCTTAGGTTTAGATAATGCATCGGATTCAAAACACCATTGCCAAATTTAACATAATTTTGTCGTTCAAAATATGAACAAAATATAGTCTACAGATTTGTAAAGCATATCCACTGCAGAATGTAAATTAAAAGTTTAGTCTGTCATTCTGAGGGTTTGTTTACATATTTAAACTAGTATATATATATATATATATATATATATATATATATATATATATATATATATATATATATATATATATATATATATATATATATATATATATATATATATATATATATATATATATATATATATTGTTTAGGGGCCAGCTGAAGGACGCCTCCGGGTGATGGAATTTCTCGCTGCATTTAAGACCTGTTGGTGACCTTCTGCTGTTGTCTTCTCTAAGGTCGGGTTGTTATCTCTTTGACACATTTCCCATTTCCATTCTCAATGTTATGCTTATTGTAAAAAAAGTTCTATAATAAAGAGACACGTAACTCTGTATTAACGAAATACAAAAGGGAATATAGACAAAGCATTTGCAAAATTGTAATATTAAAGAAAAGAATACTAATATTATTATAAAACAATAACACAATGACGTGATGTTTAAGTACAGAGCCAAGTCATATGTATCAAAGAAACACAAAATGTTACACAGACAAAGCACATCAGCAAAATTGATAGATAATAGAAAAAATTATAGAACAATAACACAATGACGGGATGCAAAAGTACAGACCCATGTCAAATGGTTATCACCGAAAACAGACCAAACAGTAAAAGTAATATTAGTAAATAGTTTTGTAACTAAAATACACTACATATAGGAAGTGTAGTAACATTACTACAAACTTCTGGTACTTAAATAGTAGAACAATTGCGAAGTACTGGAAAGATACTACTAAATTGGATTACATGTTAAGGCCTTGAAAGTACAATACAAGGGAAGCTGTGCACTGAAGAGTTTTTGATAAAGTATTCAATTTTGTAAAATACGTATTAGTAAAAATTTGTTAAGGTAAAAAAGACCTTGGGGTTGGTAGGATATTTAAAAACATGTTATTGTGTCTTTAGTCTAGTGTTATAACAAAAGGTGGTAAATGTGATATTGTTTTTCCCGTAGCAGACATGGACTTGACCTAACCAGGACATAAACATTTAGCATTGTAAAACAAAATCATGTTATTGTCTCTGTCATGAAATTTTGAAACACTATGTAATCTGTTATAAATACAAGTCTTTGTGAGTGATTTATTAAGGTGTGTATTACAATGTCTGTTTCAGGTTTTGTTTCTAAAAGAATAACAAGAGTTCTTATTTTCTAAAAGGTACACATGCATTCATAATAACAATAAGCTATTCCTGAAATAAACAAACGAACGTACAAAGGGGAGTATGATTTGTCATAAATCAGATAAGGAAAGACAGTACCATTCTGAAAAGGTGAAAAAAAACTTAATGAAATAATAGATTATGCATTTGTCATCTGATTAAACAAAGTATTTTCAGTTGCGGTCTGATTTCAACGAAATAAAATAGGTAGGTTTATTTTTCAATGGTTAAATTCTTTCCCAGTTTGATCTGAAGAAACACTTTTTATGTACATAAAGGCAGTTTGTCAATAATATGTCGATGTAGAATATTGTATAGCTGTATATGTTAAAATAATTATTTGGTATAGCTGTGAATGCATAATCACGACGATTTATTTGCGTGAAAATTAGATTAACTGTAAATCTCAAATCTGATATTTACTGCTAAAATATCCAAGCTAAAAATTAAGAGATACAATGTGTAATGTTAGTCTGATTTCTAGTTTATCTGCAAACATATTTATAACATTGGTTTACCAGTTAAACAAATTAACTAGTCAACGTTTGAAGTATACGTTTTTTGGGGTAATTGTTGTAAGTGATGCTTAGGTTTAGATAATGCATCGGATTCAAAACACCATTGCCAAATTATATTAAGGACATAATTTATTAGTAATGCTTCCTTCAAATGAGATAAAAATATTTATGAATAAGAAGACCTCATGTTTGAGCTGATATTTAAATGAACTTTCCTCATAGGATTGACTTAAGATATTAGTAACTTCAATAAGAGAAACAATACCGTTTCAATGTCACCATTTGTTTAAAAAAAAAATTGTTTGTAAACATGATGATTGACTTAGCAACCTTGATATAAACTTCTTTAATTATTAATCAATCCTCAGTTAACCGATATTATTTTTTTTTCTAAGTTTGTTTTGATATTGTTCATGAACTAATCAATACAGAATTGTAAACCCGTGTGCGATGAATAATATTTTTTTTTCTTTCAAACACGACAAATGAATGGAAAATATCTATCAAGTTCTTGATTTGGTACAGGAATTTTTCTTAGTCAAGAGAAGAAAAGAAAACAATAGACTACGATTTTGGAAATTAAGGATGTCATTTGGTACACACCTCTGCAATAGCAAAACATAAAAAGTAGTTTCCTTCACAAAAAGTTCCCTTTCGACATTACAAATGAATGAAAATTGCAACCCTTTCATACTCCCGGGGTGCTTTTATTTAGAAAGGTTATGTTATTTTCTACTTGACACATTTAATCGATCATATTGTTACATAATCAAATTTATCAAATGTCAAAGTCAGGTAAAATGATAGAAATTATTATAAATTAAGGAATGTATCTTCCTCATGCAAAGCTCTGATTCCTTTCACGGATTTGGCTATACTTTTTAGACCTTTTGGATTATAGCTCTTCATCTTTTGTATAAGCTATGAATTTCAAATATTTTGCCACGAGCATCACTGAAGAGACATGTATTGTCGAAATGCGCATCTGGTGCAGGAAAATGTGTACCGTTAATTTTATTACAGTCAATATTTTGTTCCAGACAACATTTTGTTTACTGCAATGCAACAAATGTAGCTTAATCCTTTAGGAAACTGTGAACAGTAGAAACAAGTTCAAGGCTTACATTGTCTAGCGAAGACTAAAAGGCTGTTTCAGACTAACACAACGTAAAATAACAACAATACTGATCTCCGATAAAAATTCTAGGCGTAACTGAACAAATAGCAAATTCACAATTACAAACATATTGAAAATGGTTGATAAAACCTGGTTTTACAGTGGAAAAAACCTCTCAGGTGTATGACAGACGCATGAAAAAATATCAAATAGTTTTACAGTGTAATATATCAATGTCCGTTGCTCAGTCAGGGGTAGCTGCATTTGTATATTTGATTTAAACTTAGGTAATTTTGTATGGATGATTAATCTTTGATTGGCCCTGTTTAATTTCTTTACACCTTTTCTAGCAGTACACATATCAAAAATAAAATTATCAGCAAAAGTTAGGAAGCATAAAACATTTCACAGCTAGTGATGTGAGCTATAGCTCATTTCTGATACACCAGTTTTAAGTATTTGTAAAATAAGAAGTTATGAAATAATTGAAAACGCATTATACTGTAATGCCGCTTTCATGAACCAACATATCAGATTTTGGGACGCCCTTTTTGTTCAATCGAATTATGACTATTAAACTTAGGTTAACGTCTGTTGCATTTAAGTTCAGTGTTGTATAATTCACAATGCAGGAAAGTTCTCTTTTAAAGCATATTTTGCCATTCTTCAAATCTTATGGACCATTCTCATCAAATCTAATCCAAATATTTCAATTTCAAGCTTGAATAATCTTGTACTGAATAGTAATCATAAATTCACTTTTGACATTTTTTTTAGCAAAATTAAAAGCTCATACACATCAAACGAATCAATACCAACTTGGTATAAGCATTTTCTTATGTAAAAAATAGTAGATTGAACCTGGTTTTATAGCTAGATAAACATCTCACTTTTATGACAGTCTCATCAAATTCCATTATATTGACAACAATGCGTAAACAAAACAAACAGAAATAATATGAAAAAATGACAAAATAGGGGTACAGCCGTTAAGATTGTGTTATCATCTTAATCACAATAAAAACAAACAAATATTAAACAAAGAAGCACAGAAAGGCGTATGTCAAATTTAACAACCTTATTCATTGCTTTTTTTGTTTATGTTTATGTATGTATGTAAAATCCAACCTAAAGGATTTAAAGTTTTTTAAGTACTAGGACCAAAACCATACCCTGACAGGCACATGGTTGGATTAACATTAACTCTGGCGTATAATAGCGCGTTTGTTGTACATCAGTTGATCAGAATGTAAACGTAACACAGGTAGAATTAGTTATCAAAGAATTATAATTTAATACGTCAGACACGCTTTTTGTCTACATAAGACACATCAGTGACGCTCAGATCAAAACAGTTAAAAAACCAAACATATACAAAGTTGAAGAGCATTGAGGCATCAAAATTCAAAAAAGGTGTGCCAAATACGGCTAAGGTAATCTACTCCTGGGGGTAACAAAATCCTAAGTTTTTCGAAAATTTCAAAGTTTTTTAAACAGGAAATTTATAAAAATGACCATATAAATGATGTTCATGTGAACACCGAAGTGCTGACTACTGGGCTGGTGATACCCTCGGTGACGAAACGTTCTCCAGCAGTGGCATCGACCCAGTGGTGTAAATAGTTATCAAAGGGACCAGGATTATAATTTAATACGCCAGACGCACGTTTCGTCTACATAAGACTCATCAGTGACGCTCAGATCAAAAAATTAAAAAGCCAAACAAATATAAAGTTGAAGAGCATTGAGGACCAAAAATTCCTAAAAAGTTGTGCCAAATACATCTAAGGTAATCTACTCCTGGGGGTAACAAAATCCTTAGTTTTTCGAAAAATTCAAAGTTTTGTAAACAGGAAATTTATAAAAATGACCTTATAATTGATATTCATGTCAACACCGAAGTGCTGACTACTGAACTGGTGATACCCTCGGGGACGAAACGTCCACCAGCAGTGGCATCGACCCAGTGGTGTAAATAGCTATCAAAGGTACCAGGATTATAATTTGATACGCCAGACGCGCGTAGAGATATAACATAATTTTGTCGTTCAAAATATGAACAAAATATAGTCTACAGATTTGTAAGGCATATCCACTGCAGAATGTAAATTAAAAGTTTAGTCTGTCATTCTGGGGGCTTGTTTACATATTTAAACTAGTATATATATATATATATATATATATATATATATATATATATATATATATATATATATATATATATTTGTTTAGGGGCCAGCTGAAGGACGCCTCCGGGTGATGGAATTTCTCCTGCATTTAAGACCTGTTGGTGACCTTCTGCTGTTGTCTTCTCTAAGGTCGGGTTGTTATCTCTTTGACACATTTCCCATTTCCATTCTCAATGTTATGCTTATTGTAAAAAAGTTCTATAATAAAGAGACACGTAACTCTGTATTAAAGAAATACAAAAGGGAATATAGACAAAGCATTTGCAAAATTGTAATATTAAAGAAAAGAATACTAATATTATTATAAAACAATAACACAATGGCGTGATGTTTAAGTACAGAGCCAAGTCATATGTATCAAAGAAACACAAAACGTTACACAAAGCACATCAGCAAAATTGATAGATAATAGAGAAAATTATAGAACAATAACACAATGACGGGATGCAAAAGTACAGACCCATGTCAAATGGTTATCACCGAAAACAGACCAAACAGTAAAAGTAATATTAGTAAATAGTTTTGTAACTAAAATACACTACATATAGGAAGTGTAGTAACATTACTACAAACTTCTGGTACTTGAATAGTAGAACAATTGCGAAGTACTGGAAAGATACTACTAAATTGGATTACATGTTAAGGCCTTGAAAGTACAATACAAGGGAAGCTGTGCACTGAAGAGTTTTTGATAAAGTATTCAATTTTGTAAAATACGTATTAGTAAAAATTTGTTAAGGTAAAAAAGACCTTGGGGTTGGTAGGATATTTAAAAACATGTTATTGTGTCTTTAGTCTAGTGTTATAACAAAAGGTGGTAAATGTGATATTGTTTTTCCCGTAGCAGACATGAACTTGACCCAACCAGGACATTAACATTTAGCATTGTAAAACAAAATCATGTTATTGTCTCTGTCATGAAATTTTGAAACACTATGTAATCTGTTATAAATACAAGTCTTTGTGAGTGATTTATTAAGGTGTGTATTACAATGTCTGTTGAAGTTCAGGTTTTGTTTCTAAAAGAATAACAAGAGTTCTTATTTTCTAAAAGGTACACATGCGTTCATAATAACAATAAGCTATTCCTGAAATAAACAAACGAACGTACAAAGGGGAGTATGATTTGTCATAAATCAGATAAGGAAAGACAGTACCATTCTGAAAAGGTGAAAAAAAACTTAATGAAATAATAGATTATGCATTTGTCATCTGATTAAACAAAGTATTTTCAGTTGCGGTCTGATTTCAACGAAATAAAATAGGTAGGTTTATTTTTCAATGGTTAAATTCTTTCCCAGTTTGATCTGAAGAAACACTTTTTATGTACATAAAGGCAGTTTGTCAATAATATGTCGATGTAGAATATTGTATAGATGTATATGTTAAAATAATTATTTGGTATAGCTGTGAATGCATAATCACGACGATTTATTTGCGTGAAAATTAGATTAACTGTAAATCTCAAATCTGATATTTACTGCTAAAATATCCAAGCTAAAAATTAAGAGATACAATGTGTAATGTTAGTCTGATTTCTAGTTTATCTGCAAGCATGAACGTTTTTGGGCTTAATAACCATCAGGGACCTAAAGGGAATAGTCAAATTCATCCAAAATCTAATTTGTTTGAGGGAGTTGGAACATAAGTTGTTTAGCATTTTTTTAGGAAATTTTTAGACAAATATGAAATAAATCATGTCAGTATAAAAGAAATGACTACTAAGCTTGCAGTTCTTTCGGTACATCCAAAGATAAAAGTGTAAATCAAATTTTGATTAAGTCCAAGAGCTATTTACGCACGATAATGACGTCATTAATTTCGGCTAGTAATAATTACGCTTATGATTTTTTGTATTAAATATATAAATGCCAAATGAAAAAGAATTCTACTAGTCATTTCTCATTGTAGGTGTAATACCACATTGATTTACCCCTATTAGTCTTTGTGAAATTTGCACTTTTCAAAACATTGTGCAGAATTTATCTTTGTTTCAAATAAAGAAATACTTGACATGAGTAAAGTTTTATCCTGTCCAGTACTATAGAACAAAATGTTAATGACACAGAAATGTTTCACTGCAATGAAATGTAGGATTAAATACCTTCAACTGTCAAATTCAAGGCAATATTTTTTTCGACCTATTTTCGTATACAACCGGATGTGACGTACCATGATTTGGTGGTATTACACCTGTAAACATTGTAGACATGGAACGTCGTCAATAACTAGTTATCATTATTATAACATTTATCACTCAGTTTACAATTTATAATTGATACATTATAAGCATAATATGAATATTTACACAAATATAGTTTCATAGTGCAATATTAATAGTTACACATGTTAACCATTTGTGTGATGTGTTTGAGCTTTTGATTTTGCCTTTTTATAAAGGAATTTCCCTTTTAATTTTCCTTGGAGTCTAGTATATTTTGTTACTTTACCTTTTTTTACAGAAAGCTTCAAGTAAGAGCTCAAACATTTAAATAAAAGGTACGCATTCGTTGGAATTCGGAATCACTGATAAAATAAATTTTAAAATATCAAATTCAAAATAAAATCTTAGATTAAGTACTGATGACATTAACAAATCTAAAAAATAATGAGTAAAGGTTTAAAAAGTTTACACTTAAAGAGTGATATAGGTTACAATATTCTTAACTATGGGTCTTCATCGATACGTTTAATGCTGTTTTAATTCTGTCAATGGAAATATTAATATCAATCTTAAAAAAAATGTTAATCCTGTCAATGTGTTTGTATTGTCTTTCATTTTTTGTTGGTGTGTTTTGGATATGCGACTTTTTGTATTTCTTTGGTTCTTATAACGTGACTCCGTATTTTAAAAGATCCCGTCGGTATGATATTGTTCTATTTTATGTCCTGATGATATATTTCTATTATATTTCTATCATGAATTACAAAATATGTTGAACCACAAACGTCAAAATTATTCAATCGCGTAGTGGAATGAACTATTTGTGGATTCTAATAAATCTATATAACTTTTGGACTATTTTAAGTGTAGGTCTATTTCTGAAATTAATTCTTACATACTTTTGATTTTTTTGCCATGTGATTATGGACTTTCCGATTAGATTTTCCTCTAAGTTCAATATTTTTGTTATTTTACTTTTAACTGTTAACTAAAATTGAGATATGAAATAGGGAATGTGTCAAAGCGACAACAACCCGACCATAGAGCAGACAACAGCCGAAGGCCACCAATGGGACTTCAATGTAGCGGAGAAACTCAGGCACCCGGAGGCGTCCTTCAGCTGGCCCCTTAAATATGTATACTAGTTCAGTGATAATTGACGTCATACCAAACTCCGAATTATACACAAGAAACTAAAATTAAAAATCATACAAGACTAACAAAGGCAAAATTTCGACAGGGTTAAACATGTTTATGAGGTTTCAAACCTCCCCCTATACCTCTAGCCAATGTAGAAAAGTAAACGCATAACAATACGCACATTAAAATTCAGTTCAAGAGAAGTCCGAGTCCGATGTCAGAAGATGTAACAAAAGAAAATAAACAAAATGACAATAATACATAAATAACAACAGACTACTAGCAGTTAACTGACATGCTAGATCCAGACCTCAATTAAACTGATTTAAAGATTATGTCTTCATCATATGAATATCAGGTACAATCCCTCCCGTTAAGGGTTTAGTATCATACTATCATAAATATATTAGACCCGTGTCATGCCAACAACTGTTTTTTTAAATAAATGTGTTTAGTTCCGATGCAAAGACTCTATAAGTGAATCAATATTAAAGCCAAATATATGCAATCTTTAATGACTTGACAACTATATCCCTTCTTAATAAGTCTGTTTAAAGGTTTTGCAAGCTTATGAGGTGAATACTGACAATTTTGTGCTTTGTAAAGAATATTACCATAAAAGATAGGATGTGAAATACTTGAACGTTTTAGATGTCTGCATGTTGAGTTATATTTACGAATTATTTCCTTATACCGATAATAAAATTTAGTAAATGTTTTAACTAGTTTGTGATATCGAAAACACTGATGTAATAAGTTTTCAGTGATACATGCATTTCTCTCGCTAAAATCTAATACGTAATTTGTGTCTTTATGCAGCTGTTTCCGGTACAACATGATAAAAACATTTAACGTACTAATGACAATACAATCAGTACATGTGTAGGTGCGCACTGAGATGTGTTGCTTGATTTCGATAGTGACATTGTGGCACTTACTTGTTGATAACTAAGCTGAAGACTGAAAAAAAGTAATTATGTTTTTTTCTCCGCTATGTATGTAGCAGTATTGAATCAGACAATAGATTGGCTGACACAGTGTAATGGGTTTGGAAGTTGAGTGATATGTTTTAGCTGGATTGTTACTTCAGAGTGCAAGTGCGATATGCTATAAACTGTATTTAGCGTGTAGGTTTATAATACTAACCAGGGTGTCACATTTCATTGAATATAACTTCATTTCCTCCTGAAATAGCTTAGCAATTGTTCAGCTGGCGTTTGACAACAGTCAAGAATATTTTATTCTGATGTCGAAACAGTTTTACAGAAATTTAAACCATACACTTAAGTGTCTGTTATGTTGTAGGGATGTAAATTACCCTGCTTCATCTGTATGTGTTTCTTGTTTTTCTCTTATGTATCGATATGACGAGCTTAGTCATTTGTTATGCAGCTAAAACACTGTACCGCGTTATTGGAAGGTTGGGCGACTGCAAACTTTTTAACACGGCTTCATTATGCATGTTCCTATTCTGAGTCAGGAGCTTATTCAGTTGTCGTTTGTTGCTGTATATAATATTTAATTTTCGTTCATTGTTTTCTACATATATCAAGCCGTTAGTTTTATCTTTTGAAATGATTTACATTTCTCATTTCGGGACACAAGACCGATGTGAAATTGGTTAAACATTTATTTATTTTTTTTTTTTTTGGTTGTATTTATTTCCAACATCTTTTTTTAACATTTGTTTTCAACATTCAACTTTCAACTTTCGTTTTCAACATACGATTTTTAATATTCAACTTTCGTTTTCAACATACGATTTTTGATATTCAACTTTCGTTTTCAACATTCAACAATCGTTTTCAACATTCGATTTTCAACATTTACATTCGTTTTCAACATTCGATTTTCAACATTTACATTCGTTTTCTACATTCGATATTCGTTTTCAACATTCAAAATTCGTTTTCAGCATACAATTATTAATTTTAACAATCGTTTTTATTTAATGATTGTGTCCTATTCCAATTTTAATGACATTTTGACTGTAAATGCGCTTCGCGAGATATGCATGAATAGTAGACGACACCTGTTGTTCCTTTGTGTTACTCATATTGTTGGTGTGTTTCCAACGGTTTTAGTATTGGATCCGAATTTTGTTCTTTTAATCGATCTTTTAAGCAGCAGTTTACTACTGTTCAAGTTGTCTTTATTTACCCTTTCGATGCACTTGGAATCATTGCTTTTAGGTTGCACTACTGTAAATTAAGACAATAAAGACAATATAGTTTCCGATAGATTTATATCGTCTGAACGGTTTACGAGATTTGACCATCGCAAAATTCTCGACGCCTTTATCTTTAATGTACATTCAAACGATTGAGGGACAAAAACCTTGATGACAAAAATAAAGAGCTAATAAATATGATTTGTATCAATTTAACTTTCACTGAATAGGGTAAGGCTAATCGGATGGACTCTTTGAATGTGGTTTTCGGATATTTAGGCTGTGTAAAACATTTGCATGATAACGTACGTTTTTCATCTTTAGTATTAAACTTACGTTTAACATACGTTATATTACGTAAGTGAAACATCTTTGTATCAGGACAAGACAAAGTTATCAGTTTTGAAAATCTTTGAATATTCTTTTTACCTTAATTCTAAATTTGAACTTTCAATCTATTACCAGTTTACATTTCACAAAATAACTTAACGCCTTTTGTAATGAAAGCAACTACGAGTGAACGTGTTGATCATGACACGCATTCGTCTGTAGGTGACATAATTCGCGCTATACCAATGGACAATTTTTGTCATCTATTTTTTTTAAAGTGCTGAAAATCTTTCGATAAGTTTATATAATTATTTAATTAAACAATCTGTTAAAAGTGTTAATGTTATTTTTTTTATGGTCTGGATTTTTGTCGAACACAGAAAGCAATTAAAGGTCACCGTAAGGCCTTCAACAATGAGCAAAAGACCTTATAGTCGACTTCAGTAAGCCCCGACACGACATAATGAGAAATAATACAAATGTAAAAAAAACTAGCCTTTATAAATGAAAAACCAACCGATTCGCACAAAGACATCACTGAATTACAGACACCTGCCGTAAGACATGTACATACATAATTTGATTGAATTAGATATTGCAGTTTGTTATAAACAAAAGGCTTGGGGACAACGTCATGTCGATACAGAGGTGGCAAATAATAAAGCCATGATTTGTATGCGGGTAAACGTTGAATGTTGAAAATAAAATTTTGATAATACGAAAATTGAATGTTAAATATTATATACTAATACGATGGTATAGAAACAGATGGACGTTAATGATTTTCATTTTCCAGATTCCAAAGGGTAGCACATGGGTGTGAATAGGCATTAGAAACATAGTGTTACCGGAACAACCTCGCAATTGTGCTGAGTAAAAACATATTTCCTTTATTTCACGAACAAGAGCAAAAGTCCAAATATTTGAAGAGAACGAAGGTAAACATTAGTTTATGTTTTGAAAAACATGTAACATATCGTAAATTCTGTAATATATTTACTTGGCTAAGAACAAAAATACAACCTTTGTAAATAGCTCAAGCGCTGAAATCAAATAAAGGCAGCAGTAGTATACCATTGCAAAATAGTCTTACAAATTGTGACTTGGATTGAGAGTTGTCTCATAGTCATTCATATCACATCTTCTTATATCTATAAAAACGATTAAGCAAAACAAAACCGGGTCATAAACCAAAATCGAGAGAAACACATCAAAAACAGTTGTATAAACAGTTGATTTAAAAATCATAAACATATCTTGAAAATTAACCTCGCCATAACAAAAGCTAGTGCATTATGGGAAAAACATTTCAAAAGTGTACATTAAAATTGTTTGTGGAAATAAGTTAACAAAACCTTTAAGACTTATTAAGAAGGGATATAGTTACATTGTACGATACTATTGTCAGGTCATTAAAGATTGCATATTTTGGCGTTAATATTTATTCACTTATAGGGTCTTTACATCGGAACTAAACACATTTATTAAAAAATAACAGTGGTTGGCATGACACGGGTTATGTTCTTCGAATATATGTTATGATGGTATGATACCAAACCCTTAACGGGAAGGATTTTGCCTGATATTCATATGATGACGACATAATCTTGCAATCAGTTGAATTGAAGTCTGGAGCTGGCATGTCAATTAAATGCTAGTAGTCTGTTGTTATTTATGTATTATTGTCATTTTGTTTATTTTCTTTTGTTACATCTTCTGACATTAGACTCGGACTTCTCTTGAACTGAATTTTAATGTGCGTATTATTATGTGTTTACTTTTTTACATTGGCTAGAGGTATAGGGGAGGGTTGAGATCTCATAAACATGTTTACCCCCGCCGCAATTTTGCGCAAGTCCCAAGCTAGTCTTGTATTAGTTTTAATTTTAGTTTCTTGTGTATAATTTGGAGTTTAGTATGGCGATCATTATCACTGAACTAGTATATATATTTGTTTAGGGGCCAGCTGTAGGACGCCTCCGGGTGTGGGAATTTCTCGCTGCATTGAAGACTTGTTGGTGACCTTCTGCTGTTGTCGTTCTATGGTCGGGTTGTTGTCTCTTTGACACATTCGCAATTTCCATTCTCAATTCTACTTACAATTTAGAAATAAGAGATTTATAATTGTTCATGAAAAATATAACTGTTATTTGATGATCAAATGGTGATTCTAAGTGACCTCTACTAAACTTGGCATATATTCTTGAAAATTCATCCAAGAGCTCAGGGAGATATTGATACTTTGGTTTGTCTGGCAGGTTCAACCCACATTTATTTCTTAAAATGTACTGTACCAAGTCAGGAAAACGGCAGTTGTTATTTTATAGCTTGTTTCTGTGTGTGTTGCACTGTTGTTTGTTTTTTGTTGCACTTCAGTGTTTCTGTTGTTTTCGTGGATTGCCTCTTATAGTTGATGTGTTCCCCTCGGTTTTAGTTTGCATCCCGGATTTGTTTTCTCTCAATCGATTTATGACTATCCGACAGCTGTATACTACTGTTGCCTTTGTTTAATGTGAATATAACTGCAGATATATAATATATGGTATTTAAGGATTAAATAACCTGTTTTCAGTTTATTTTGAACAAGGATAAATATCGGCTTTAGTACATACATTGCAGGATATTTAGCGACTTTTCATATTCCTGTAAAATCAAAATGATATACAGCTCTATATCCATTTAAGACAAACTATAAAACAAATAGTTTGCGACTAAAGCTAATAAAGCATCAAAACATATCCTTCCTTGTCTATATAAATGGTTTAAGGGCAATATTATTAATAAAGATACTTCGTCTAGTCTCAAATAGCATTGGTGGTATTATGTGTACTAAATTTATCAAAATGGTAGATATGTCCTGTTTCCACCGTTTGACACCTAGTATTACTAATCTTTATACATCTCTGTCCTAGTATTACTAATCTTTATACATCCCTGTCCTAGTATTACTAATCTTTATACATCCCTGTCCTAGTATTACTAATCTTTATACATCCCTGTCCTAGTATTACTAATCTTTATACATCCCTGTCCCAGTATTACTAATCTATATACATCCCTGACATAACTTTTTAATAATATACAGATACTGAACTAGCATAGTCCAAATGAGTTCTGATCATGCCTTTTCATACAATGACATGAATGTCTCAGTACCCAAGTATGTAAAAAATTTCTGCGAACTGCAAAAATGGAGTTGGCCTTATTCACGTTTTTACTTAAGTGATTTTCAAAAGTGAGTTCTGAGTCGATTACGACTCCTTTTCCCTCCTCTTTAACAGTTGCTCTTGTTCGATTTAGTAGACTGTTGAGTGGTCAGTGTTATTTGATTTCTTACTTATTTTCATGTATATTTATTTTTCAGGGTGAAATTTTAGTAGCTACTGGTCAAACCATATTTGCATCTTTATGTCCTCTTGCATACTACTGAGGGTTTGTCTGAAATTTCAAATATTGACATCGAGCGTGCATGAGAGAGGGCCCGTCTGGCCAGTAGATACATGCTGACGTCTTGACAAAAAACTCAAAACTAGATCAACTGTCCTTTCCAAAGATGATAACTTTATCGTTATATTCCGTCCATTGATAAGGGCAATGTCGAAAAGGGAAACGTAAAAGGCGTGGAAATGAATGTGGCGGCTCTAAAATTGGAACTAAAGTTAGACGAATAAAGGGAGACTTGAGTAGAAACCAAGTTCATTTTTTTGCATATGCAACTTTGAATGTTTTTGAAGTCCCAATGAGTGATATGAGTGTGAGAGAGATACATGAGACAGTGCGAAAGTTAACATTGAGTGGAGGTACAGGTTTTGTGCATTATCAGTGTAAGAAAGGCAGCTGAACTGTAAGTCTGGTATGTGTATATGAAGAAGAATGAAAGTTTTGTGCAACTCAAGATGTTACATGTCTCTGTTGTAGCAACAAGTAAAAACACACTTTTTTCTAAAATGTATGAAAATGTAGTATTTTTTAAATTTTGTATAGGTTTAAACCATTTTCAAGCAATATCTTATTCAAGTTATAACATGTACGAGGTACTTTTGTACATGTTATAACTTGTATTATAGCAATGTACAAATTATAACATGTACAATATTTTTTTACATGTTATAACCTGTACAAAATAGTAACGTGTACACCACATATAAATGATTCAAAACTTTTTTTTGAGTTTGAATGTCCCTTTGATATATTTCGCCTCTCGCAGAAAATCCTTTTAATTTTGAAAATTCTTTTTATAACAGCTAATTTATAATTATACATTTATCAATGACAATTCATGGCAACAAAGGAGTGCTGTCTTCATTAAACGTCTTTAAAAAAAAAAACAGTAAAAAGTATCAGTATTTTCATAAACTCTATTCTCATTCAAACTATGGCACATGTGATCAAAACAATGTCATAATCTCGAGCATTTTTTGTATACTAATTTAAAAAAAAACAGTGTTCTAACTAAACAATGACCAATTTACCAAAACATGATAAAATCAGTGTAATGAACATACTTGATATGACGACGTTAAAACTTATGAATTGACATTTAAAAAAAACGGTAATGAATTTTTAGTATTCGTATCTTGTTTTAAAATTGTATTTCGATGTTTCCTACACACTTATTCCATGACGTTTGCATAAAGGTTATGAAAATCTTCACATTTGTAACCCATATTTCAGCCAATCAATACTTACATTTCATATATCCCAGCGAACTTGAAATTAAGGATACTACTGATACTAGAAGGACTGCTTCATACCTTGATCTTTTCCTCAATATTGACACAGATGGACGACTTCATACGAAAATCTATGATAAACGGTACGATTTCAACTTCCCAATTATCAATTTCCCATTTCTCAGCAGAAACATACCCTCTGCCCCTTCGTATGGTGTTTACATAAAACAATTGATACGTTATTCTCGTGCATGTTCACACTATACGGACTTCATATACAGAAGTGTGCTCCTTACACAGAAACTGCTTCAACAAAGTTATTAGGAGGACAGATTAAAATTGACACTCCGTAAATTTTATGGACACCATCACGAATTAGTTGATCCATATGATGTGTCTTTGACCAAACTAGCTAAGGACATTTTTACCACATGGTAGATTGTGGTTTGTCATTACGTCGTCTAATCTTTTAATTACCGAACGTGACTTATTCCCGATTGTGACTGTTTTGCTGAGTGTGAATTTGCATTACTATAAGACGTGTTACGGTACTTATCTATTCCAAATTCATGTATTTAGTTTGATGTTATATTTGTAATTTTCATAGGATTTTGTCAAATTGGTTGACGTCTTTTCTATTAAATTCATGAGTTATGGTAAAGAAAATTAATCACCGCCTTCATTTATTAGTTTTGATTTTGTTCAACGTAATCTGTACGATTTTTATGTTTGAAGATAGATTCAAAACAAACCGGACATATATATAATATAGTTAATTGTTATTAATTAGTATTGCAATGTGCATTGTGTTTAAATGCAATATCAGTATTTAGTTCTATTATAATCTTAAATCAATCCTATTTCTATCTTAGATATAATTTTTCAAATATGACGTCATTTATCATTGTGCTGTTTCAGAAATTCCAATGTCTGCGTGACGTAATACTGTGCCTTTTCATCACTTCGTATGTGACGTCATTGTTATGACTTTTTGCGTTCAGGCCTGGACTGAGTCGGGTGTCTATTTTCTGTGTTGGTCTTCAATGTATTATGTATTCGGGTTTTGCTTTCTGTAATTAATAAAGACGTCAATTTTATCATGTAAATCTTTTATATTCATTTGATAAAATTTAGTGTTTGCAATAGCTAAATTGTTCTATATAATAAGGATGTTCTTATCACAAAGAGAAAACCCTAGTCGTATTTAGCACAACCTTTTCCAACTTTTGATCCTCAGAGCTGTACAACTTTGTACCCCCCTTTTTTTTGACTTTCGAACTTTTAAATCTGGGCGTCACTGGTAAGTCTTGTGTGGACGAGGCGCGTTTTTGACGTATTGAATTTTAAACCTTATGCCTTTTGTTATCTATTATTCATGTGTTTCTTTGCCTAATACGTTCTCCTATTTATTTGTATTTTAGTCCTGCTATATTATGTTATCATTTTAATGTTATATTTAACAATGCCATCAAAGTGCGAGGTTTGGCATGCCACAAAACCAGGTTCAACCCACCATTTTTTTCTTTAAAAATGTCCTGTACTAAATCAGGAAAATGGCCATTGTTATATGATAGTTCGTTTCTGTGTGTGTAACATTTTTACGTTGTGTTTCCGTTGTGTCGTTTGTTTTCTCTTATATATGAGTGTGAATTCACATTACTATAAGACGTTTCACGGTACTTTTCTATCCCAAATTCATGTATTTGGTTTTGATGTTATATTGGTTGTTCTCGTCGGATTTTGTCTAATGCTTAGTCCGTTGCTGTGTGTGTAACATTTTAATGTTGTGTCGTTGTTCTCCTCTAATATTTAATATTTCCCTCAGTTTTAGTTTGTTACCCCGATTTTGTTTTTTGTCCATAGCTTTATGAGTTTTGAACAGCGGTATACTACTGTTGCCTTTATATACCGTGCTTGATCTTAATTTTCGACAAAGTTCGGTGTGTAAATGATGAATTTAAAATATTAATCAGGCGAGGGTTATCGGAAATGACGAGGAACTATTCTTTGTAAGCCATGGAGACATAGAAAAAAAAAAGAAACAGATTTAAAAATATTGAATATAAATAAAGAGATGAAAAGCTGACAGGTAACTTCGGTATTTCGCATCAATTGATGAAGAAAGTTCAAGGGTTGACTGTGGTAAAGATCTTGTCATCCTTTAGACTTCACCGTTCAGGTAGTAAAACACTTGCTATAATTGGACTTGAATTAATTAATCTGCTGTCAGCTTACTGTAAACAATGATTATTATTTAAGTTTGGTCATCTTGATATTCTATAGTTTTGATTTTTTAGGAATAACAAACTAAAAAAATATCATTTAGGCTTATATACGACCTTTAGTGAAAATCGTTATTTGATTTCAATCTTTATCGTATTTGAATTGAACAGTATCGATAAAATATAATCCACAAAAATGTAAAGAATGATATACATGACCAAATTGAGTTTTGATATGAACTTAGCATGTTTATCAGGGAGAAAACTAGGTTTTTTTCCTAACCTAAAACAAAAACATGTTGTGTCTGTCATGAAATGTTTAACACTTTGGTACATTTATTTTGAAAACAAGACTTTATAATTCATTGGGTTGTTTACTTCAATGTTAGCTGAAGTTCAGGGTTTGTTGTATTTGGTGGTTCGTGCGAGTTTTACTTAGTTTTAGTTTTCTTTGTTGTGTTTGTACATTGTAGTTTGTCTTCTGTTCTTAAAAAGTTGGGCAAAAATAGGAAAACAACGAAACAACTTACAAATCTACAGAATACTATAAATACAATTAGTTTTCTTGTTAGAATTGTTTCATATTTGTTTGTTGATCTGGAGCCCTGATGGCCACTAAAGTTTTTGGTTTAGTTCTTGTTGCTTCATCTTTGGTTTTCTATGTTGTGTTTTGTGTACTCTTGTTTTTCTGTTTTTCTGTTCATCTTTATCTTTCTTTTTTAGCCAATACGTTGTCAGTTTATTTTCGACTTATGTTTTGGAATGCCCCTTTTCTATCCTTCGCCGCCTGTCTTTTACTTTCACCAGGAACGGTAAATCAAAAATATTTGAATGACCGGGATGTAGAAATACGTAGTACCGTGATTAAATTTAAGTCTAAAAGGAACATTTGCCTGAGGGAATCGTAATATGAGATGTTTAAAATTTCGTGGTTTATGAACCGATAAGCTGGAAAATATAGTTATAAAACTTGTCAGAATTGCAACATTGACTATTGATTATGCGTTTGTTTAATAAACTCATCAAAAATACCAGGATTTAAATTTTGTACGCCAGACTATCGTTTCGTCTTTTATAGAATCATATGTGACACTTAAATAAAAAAAAATAAAAGGCCAAATAAAATCCGAAAATGTAAAAAGTGTGAACAATATTTGGATTTAAACAAGGGATGGTGAGTTATTCACGCCAATCACGTAATAAATTGTGTCTAATATTCGTGGAGATTATCACATGTGATATTAAGTATCTTAATGTCATATATAAGCAATCACTGATGAGTTTTTATAATCGAAATGAATGCTGGCATACCAAATTGTCTGTGTGGTATCTATGATGAATTCATTTATGACACATGTCATCGCTAATGAACTTTATATTAAAAATCAGTATGAGATTCAATTTAATAAATAGATTTAATACATGATATAAAATATAGATACATTTGAAATCTAAGAACTAGAAACCAAAAGGTCAACACCACAAACCATTCAAACAATTATGTATAATGAATTAAACTCTGCAGGATGTGATGTAGTGTAAATTGGGAATGTTATTTGATTATTCTCTAGCGTGGGAAGGAAAGAAAGTATATCATCATTTTTTCAATGAAGTTTGTTTTCATTTCATAATTTTTCCATGTCTATTTGTGGAAAGATAGTTAAAAATACCAACAAAGTTACTGAAAGAGGGACGAAAAGAAATACCATAGGGACATTCAAACTCATAATTTCAAAATGAACAGACACTTCCATGGCTATAAATGAAAAAGACTTAAACCATTGTGGTGATGTCAGCCTATTCATTTACCGTGGGTTCTTTTTCTAGAATCAACGGTTCCTAAATCCGTCGCTGAAATGAACTCACCAGATTATATTCTATTGTTTCCTTTGTGTGTCTAATTTCATTAAGGTTGAATTGACTAATTTACTGATTTCTGTTTACAAATGGAATTATTTTAAAAACTAACCTTTAATTTTTGTAATTTCTGTATGCCTTCACTGGGAATCGAACCCGTCCATGAATTCTGTTAAATGTTACTGACTTCAACATATCGATGAAACCTCTGGGCTACCAATTGGTTACGATTTATATGTTTATTTTATATATATAAATGAATAAATGATATACATCGGTTCAACATACACACAGGGCTTGTGCCTTTATATATTAATAATAGGCAAACGTACAATATAAGTTGGTAGCCACGAGGTTTCATGGTTAAGATTAATGAGGTAAAGTTTTCTCTTATTTTTGAGAAATTGAGATAAGACGTGGCGCGGTACTTGTCTATCCCAAATTCATGTATTTGGTTTTCATGTTATATTTGTTATTCTCGTGGTGTTTTGTCTGATGCTTGGTCCGTTTTTGTGTGTGTTACGTTTCGGTGTTATGTCGTTGTTCTCCTCTTATATTTAATGCGTTTCCCTCGGTTTTAGTTTGTTACCCCGATTTTGTTTTTTGTCCATGGATTTATGAGTTTTGAACAGCGGTATACTACTGTTGCCTTTATTTAGGTCTTGGTTGTTTAGGTTCGAATCCCTGAATTCTCTTTATTGTCAATAATCTCTGGTTTTCCAGTTTTGGTTCTTGTTTTGTATGTTATTGTGGATATTTTGTGTAATAAAAGCGAGTTTAGTCGTTTATAATCGGATTAATGTTGGCTATTCCACGTCCACTTGTATTTCTGTCCATCTGATGAGTTAAGCCTTTTTCAACTGATTTTTATAATTCGTTCTTATGTTGTACTGTTATACCACTGTCCTAGGTTAGGGGGTTTAGATCCCGCTAACATTTTTAACCCCGCCACATTCTGTATGTATGTGCCTGTCCCAAGTCAGGAGCCTAGCTGTAATTCAGTGGGTTTTCTTGTTCAAGTTTTACATAAATAAGCCGTTAGTTTTCTCGTTTGAATTGTTTTACATTGTCATTTCGGGGCCTTTTGTAGCTGACTATGCGGTATGGGCTTTGTTCATTGTTAAAGGCCGTACGGTGACCTATAGTTGTTAATTTCTGTGTTATTTTGGTCTCATGTGAAGAGTTGTCTCATTGACAATCATACCACATCTTCTTTTTTTTATATTCCACATGTTTGAAATAAAAATGATTACATTCTTTTGGTCCATTAGTGTTTTATAAATTAATATAATATGATTTCATCTGTTTTACTACATAATTTTACAAATGTTAATTCGCAAATTCCTATGCTAGAAAATCGTTATGTGCCTAGAATAAGCCTTCGTGTTAAAAAAATTCGAAAACACACTTATTATATGCACTATATGTATCTTCTTTGTCGAGTTGTTGTCTATTTGACACATTCTCTATTTCCATTTTCAATTTTAATAGAAATGAGTCCGAATAGAACTTATTTTGTATAAACAGATAATATTCAGATGCCTGATAATATGAAGATCTTAAAGGGCAGACGTGTTGTGTAATAATGTATTTGTATTTTTAAACATTTATTTGTGATATTTAATTTATTGTAATGGATCTATTGACACGATAACATGGTTATTTAAACTCACTTACAATACCTTCTAATTAAGAATAGGCGTTAATTTTGACAAGACATTAACACAATAGTGTAAGTTATAGATACAATGGATAAGCGTTGATTCATGAAAAACAAACCATTCGCCCTCCGGGCTCATGGTTTCTTTTTCAAGAATCAACACTTATCCATTGTATCTATATCACATAACAGAAAAACAATAGTTCACATGACACAACATAGAAAACTAAAGAATAAGCAACACGAACCACAACTTATAATGATCTGGTAATAAGTTCTCAAACTGAATAACAACCAATGTGAAGTAAAAGAGCCCACGCGAGGAGTTCCAGTCAACCAACTTAAGAAATTTGTATATTCCAAGCCAATGTTTGTGTTCAAGTAGAATACCTTTAAAAGTCTTCATTTTTTGAAATATTGATTGACCCAATGTTCTTCATTTGTTGTAATCTATAAATTATCTAATGAATATAAGACTTGATTAAGTATGTGTGTTCGAGGTTTTCTAGATTTATCTTCATAATAAAACTCAACCATTTGAAACCCAAGGATGAACACCTCCTAAACACTTGAATAATTATATTACCAAAAAGAATAACATTAATGCTAAAACTAAACCATTTCCAATTTCATGATGTATATATATTTATCTTACCTCCTATACATTTCCAGGAATATGATTGGTTAATAGCGTCCGCGTGCAAACCGTGTATATTTGATATTAGGTTAGTAGGGAGGCGGGGCTTATCTCATACACGGTTAGTAGTGGAGTTACGTCCCTTTATATTCCTTATTAGGTAAGAAGGGGCGGGATTTATTTCATACAAGGTTAGTAATGGTGTTATGTCCCTTTGTAAAAAACAAAACGGTACTGAGAAAAAATCTTAAAAGTTCCAACAGACGAAGAAATTGATGATTAAGATTGAAACAAATTCATAAAACACATTTAAACCTTACAAGTCGTTATTGTTGGTATCTGTTTTTGTAGGATCAATGGAAGTATTTTCTTAGCGCTAACAGTATTGAAGACTTGCTCGTTTTGAGAATCACTAGTCTTAATTTCACACGTTAAGATAGTCGGTAAGATAAATTTGTTACATAGTGTGCTAGTGACGTAATACGGTATATATGGGGTCAGTAAATTCCATATGGGGATTCGAGCTTCGCTCTCACCCCATATGGAATTTACTGACCCCATAGATTCGAGCTTCGCTCTCACCCCATATGGAATTTACTGACCCCATATATACCGTATTACGTCACTAGCACACTATGTAACTAATAGTATTAGTGTGTAATACTTCTGATAATGCATTGGTCGTAAGAAATAATTCTCAATAACGATATACAAAAGAGAGACGAAAGATACCAAATGGACAGTCAAACTCATAAATCTAAAACAAACTGACAACGCCATGGCTAAAAATGAAAAAGAAAAACAAACAACAGCACACATGACACAACATATAAAACTAAAGAATAAACAACACGAACCCCAAGGTTTTTCGGAAGGGTAAGTTTCAACCTTTAAAAACACCATTGAACGGAATAAACAGGAATACCTGAACGATTTTCTAGAAATATTAACAGTAGGTGCTAGTGCAGTTCAAACCCGTTAATAAGAGGACGACATTGCATGTGGTTTCGCCAATTGAATCAAATCAGTCAACATCTAAGAACCTGATAGAACTTCATTCTAAACTAATTAGCGATGGAAATCTTATAATTTCGCAAATGATTTAAACTTACCTGAACGAAAATCATTGTTTAATAGCTTCCTTGCAAGCCGCAATCCTCTATCAAGTAAATCATGATCGGAAATCCAAGCTCTGGAATATCGTAACTATTAATTCCATATGCAGGCGCTGATATAATGTTGCAACATTGAAATGAGAGGTTTACAATTGGGAAGCTAATATAACTTTTCTTTTGTTATTTTATTAGTTTATTACTCAACTGACCCTCAACACAATTTTAATAGATTTACTCCAAGATATGAGACAGATTTTATAATGGTTTACTTTTATGAATTGTGACTTGGATAAAGAGTTATTATATTGGCACTCATACCACATCTTCCCATATATTTACTGTACATGTTGTTTCCTTCATTTTAAGTTCGACCGGAAAGATTCGTTCATAATAGTCGACAAACGTTCTTCAAATGTCAAGTTTTTATCCACTGTTTATTCAATCATCATAACTCGTAGGATACCAATTTTCTTGGGTTTCTTGGGTGAAGGTCAACTAAGAGTTTTAATAATTAACAGAAACACAGCTGTGTAAAAATTGTACAACCCTTAGGATCTTAAGAAACAAAAGGAACATGAAGAGAATGTAAAAAAAATATCAGTCTGAGGGAGTTAGAATCTTAGTATTTAAGTTATTCCCCAGTATTTTAGTTTTTAGATAAACACACGTACTGTACGTAAATGCAAGTGGAAAATGAAACATACTCTAATGGTTTTTAGGAATATCAACGTTAAATATGTTTCAAAATCATTACTTGTTTCATTGCTGTAAAAATTGTATTTTACTCCACAAACGTCAATTTGCTCATATTTTTTTGGAAATATTCATTATCACAAATGATTTATAAGACTTTATAAGGTTTGTGCTTCCCGTGCGCTTTTCTTGAATGACTGTCATCATCGCTGATATACAAACATTTAAAAAAATACAAAATTAAGGAGCTAAATGACCAAATTGAAATAAATGTTATAGCTGACGTTGAATAACACACAAAAGTACAGATCCTTCAAATAGATATTGTTATATCTATATAGTTATAAAATGCAAATAACTCTTGTGTAGCTTTTACTTTACAAATATAGAAAAAGATACAAGTGTACTGCTGTTCTCAACACATAAAAAGTCAAGGTGCGTCGACAATATAATCATATTTTACTTTGCGTACATAATTCATCTAATGTTCAAACGAAAATATTCCTTCCATACAAACCTAATCAAAAAATTAACCTGGAACTAGCATCTTAATAAATCTACATAATTAGAGTGGGATTTCTAGTTATTGTACTTAAAGTTGAACCATGCAGCCACAATAAGACATGTTAGAAAAAATGGAAAATATTTCAATAATAAGGCAGTCTGTTTGCAGTCTAATGTTTTCAATACAAATATCTTAACTCTAGAATTATCAATTTCGTCGCAAAAAACATTTCATGAAGAAGGCGTCACTGTACAATTTATACTGAACAAAGAAAATAATCTCTTCCTCTTTTTCGTGTTGACACGACTGACATGTCATATTGTAGAGTAGAGTATAGCTAAATCCCCTCAGCTGTTGTTGAGCCTTTGCAGAATTGCGGTAAAATACATATACCAAGTTTATCCATTCTGATTTCCTTTGCAGAGAGTTGCTGATCACAAAGAAGCATTTAAACCAAGAGTTCTTAATCATGAACTTGAAATCATACTTTCGCAATTTTTAAGGACGCCAACACTAGTTAGTTGACCGTTACGAAATGTCCGTTTCTCAGATGATAGCGGATATGTTTCTTATGTCGTAGTTTCTTACAATCCCAATCCCCTTTCACGAATGTGACCTATCAAATTAGACTTATTACCTGGTTGCTACACGACCTGGATCACAGTTGTTGCTGGGGTTCGTGTTGCTTAATCCTTAATTTTGTGTCCTATTTGGTCTCTTTGTCTTTGTCTTTTATAGCCATAGAGTTGTCAGTTTATTTTCAATTTATGAGTTTGAATGTCCCTCTGGTAACTTTCGCGCCTCTTTTGAATAATTCCTGAAAAACTTGATACATCCGGTACAGCCAAACGGACGCTCCATTTTGACAAATAAAGGCAACAGTAGTATACCGCTGTTCAAAATGCATAAATCGATAGAAAAAAAAATCCGGGTTACAAACTAAAACTGAAGGAAACGTATCAAAAGAGAACTACGACACAACAGAGACACCACACCGAAATGTTAAACACACAGAAACGAACTGTAATGTAACAATGGCCATTATACTGACTTGGTACAGGGCATTTTTTTGAAACAATGGTGGGTTGAACCTGGTTTTGTGGCATGCCAAACCTCCCGCTTTAATGGCAGTGTTTATTATAACATTAAAATGACAACATTTCACGACAGGGCTACAATAAATTAAGGGGAGAAAATATAGGACAGAGAAACAAACGAATAATAGCCATTAAAAGGTAACAGGTTAATAAATATTTTTATACGCCAGACGCGTGCTACGTTCACACAAAACTATGCTCAGATGAAAAAAGTTTGAAAGCCAAAACAACTACAAAGGTGAAGATCGCCGAGAACCAAAAGTTCCAAAAAAATGTGAGGCCATGTTTATCCGCCTAGGACAAAAATATCATTATTATCAAGAATCATACATAGTTTTGTAAACAGTAAATTTTATAAACTGACTATAAAATAGATATAAATGATTAAACTGAAGTGGTGACTAGCTATAGAATAAAACGAATACAATACAAAATCACAGCCTTGTTAGCCATAGTCATTGTAACGCCGAAAGTTACGTCACATTTAAATTTCTAAAATGTGTACCGAAAATTAAGAAAGAATTTAAATAAAATTCAAGATTAGATTTGTGTGACTTATCTAACTCATATTAATAACAGTGAAAATTATAATACTTATTAATATCTAATTGTAGTAGTAATTAGATAATTAATTGTATTATCTAATTTTGTCGGTGTTTCTTCTGATCAAACTGCGAGCCAAACATATCGTGTAAATTTCGTTGATCCAAAATTAAATCTACCAAATGAACTGGATGAGTAGTAATCCCTAACACAACACACGAATACAAAAGAAAAAAAATATGATTAACAACTAAAAACGTTAAGACATTTGACAAAATCCGAAAACAACAACAAACACAACATCAAAACCCAACAAATTAGTTTGGGATGGAAAAGTACCGTGTCACGTCTTCAAGCAATACGAATTCACACTCAGCAAAAGATTCACATTCTGGAATAAGTAACGTTCAGTTATAAAAAGATAAGACGACGTTATGACAAACCACAATCTAGCACGTGGTAAAAATGTCCATAGTTAGTTTGAACAAAGATACATCGTATGGATCAACCAATTCATGATGGTGTCCGTAAAATTTATGGAGTGTAATTTTTAATCTGTCCTCCTCATAACTTTGTTAGAACAATTTCTGCGTTAGGAGCACACTCCTGTATATGAAGTCCGTATAGTGTGAACATGCAAGAGAATAACGTATCAATTGAGATATGTAAACACCATACGAAAGGGCAGATGGTATGTTACTGCTGAGAAATGGGAAATTGATAATTGGGAAGTTGAAATCGTCCCGTTTATCATACATTTTCGTGTGAAGTCGTCCATCTGTGTCAATATTGAGGAAAAGATCAAGGTATGCAGCAGTCCTTCTAGTATCAGTAGTATCCTTAATTTCAAGTTCACTTGGATATATGGGATGCAAGTATTGGCTGAAATATGGGTTATTCAATGATAGGACATCATCAATATACGGGTTTTTTTTGCCGGTCGGGAGAAATCCAAGTGATTATATTTCTATTCCATAGTCTCACTTTAGGTTCTAGTCAATTTAATATGCGAGACAAAATATTGTTAACTGCAATATTACAAATGTAGTTAATTCTTGCAGATGACTGTAAAAATGGATGAAAAAAATTCTGTAGCAAGGACTAAAATGTGTTTCGATAAACATTTAACAAAATTTCGTCATTAACCAGAAATATAAAAACTATATAAATGTAAAACAATTCAAACGAGAAAACTAACAGCCTAAGTGAGGTACAATAAATGAACGAAAAACAAATAAGTAGCACATAAAACGAAAGACAACCGCTGAATTATAGGCTCCTGACTTGGCACATACAAACAGAATGTTTTGAGGTTGAACATGTTAGCGGGATTCCAATCATCCCCTAACCTAGGACAGTGGTGTAACAGTACAACATAAGAACGAACTATAAAAATCAGTTGAAATTTAAAGAAAAGAGGCAAAGTGATGGACGATAAAAGAAAATCAAAGCAGTACAACATGCAAACACGTTGGTATTTTATTTATGAAAATTAACTTTTTATATTTCTTAGTAATTGTCACATTTTCTATAGTAATATACCCGAAAAGAAATTGAGAAACAGAAAGAAAAAAATAAATAGGAACCTTTTACTGTCTCACTCAAACACTTATTTGCCAAATAGAAACTTAACAAAATACATTGTCATTTCATTCTAAGCAACCAATAATCAATTAATAAGTATCACGGCAACCTTTTCCTGACTTATAATACCTCCACTTTAAATAAATGGTAACAGGAATTAAAGAATGATAAATTGAAAGGTATGACACAGTAACTAAAGTCCACATGATGAAAAGCACAAATTAACATAGAGCTCGTATTTGCAGTTCCATTACCAAGTTGTTAGCTCTTTTTTCAGTACCCAGTATTTGTAAGAATAATATATGATAAAAAAGCAGAGTTTCGAAATTCGTACACAACGGCTTCGTATACCCTTGAACTTTATCGAGTAAGGTTTTATTTTATACAGTTTGTACAGTCAACAACATTTATTTTTACACCAGCGATTTTGTTACTTTACTATCATCTTCAAAACAGAACGTATTTGTGTCTTTGTCATGTTTGCTGTCAACTACGGCAACTTTATTATTGGCGACTTTGTTACATTTATTTGTTTGTTTTTATGTTTTAACTTTTTGGCAACTGATATTGTATTCTGTTATATATATTTATACCGTTTTGACTGTCTGGTCCTATTATAATTCCACATTGACAAGCTATGTTCGTTTGTTTTGCCTGCCGAATTTTGTCAATATACATCAACTTCAAACCACTGTCAAACAAGTGGGAGGTTTAGCTATCTATAACACAAGGTTTAAATAACTATTTTATTCGGAAAAAAGCAAAGTCAGGTTTATGACAGTTGTTCAACGCCCGTTCCGTTTGCTGATAAGGTTTGATTTCGACAGTATTGATGTCCTTTTTATATATTTGTGTTTTGCTTTTTTCACCTATTTTGTCATTTTGAAAGGCTAGAGAATGTATGTATACTTATAGTTAAAGGTTTTAACGATGCTGTTTTACTCTTACTTATTTTGTTTTTGTAAAATAAAAATTTATAAAATAAATTTTTAGAGAACATTAAGATTGAAAATACAATCACACAGCAAATAATATTATTAAAAAATAGGTCTGAAGGTATCCATATCTATTTCACCGCATACGGCGTTATAATCGTTAATAGTCTACTTCGATTTGTCGTAGTCAGCACGTGTTGCTCCTCTGTATATTTGATTTCTGACAAAATCTTCATCTTTACCTAGAGTTAATATAGAAACGGACTGATGAAATAGTATTCGTATATAGATCTAACACAGACAAAAACAAAAAGATGTAATACAAAACAGATTTGACAGAACATTGAGCCGATAACAAAATGCATACTTTTGAAAAAATACGAATTATCAAAATTATGATTATACTTAAATGCTTATACATGTAAATAATGTAAAACAAACGTAAAATATAAAGTATATATTTATTTACAAATATACATAAAAGTTAAATATAAAATAGGCTAGTAAAGTCACTCCTAGTCTTAACTGTTCGAACTCGCCACACACTGAATGGACTTTATACGGAACGTAACAAGATACGTCGACTAGAAAATACGACTTTTCATTACATATCATTCCTGCCAATTAAAAATTCATGCCACGTTGTAATTATCTAACCATAATTTGCTCTCATACAAAATATTATCTGCTTTCGGACGAAATACATCTTCAAATGTCCCATCTTCTGATTTTCAAGTATGTTGCAAACCAAGGTTGACACTATAATGTTCAATAAAAACCATAGTAAAGGTATAAAAAACAATATTTAGAAACAACTGCGAATATTGTCAGCAATAATGAAGTCCAGTGTTACACACAGCAACCTTTTAACTTGAGGAAGGCCATTTTGTTCGCAATAATCAATAGCTGTTCTTCCCGATGCATCTGTTTTATTAATGTAAGCACCTTTCTGTAATAAAAACTGTACAAATGTTAGAATATCTTTTTCATTTGTTGTTGACTGACATGTGGTAATAAGTAAAGTAGACTTTGAAGAGTTCTTGAAATTGACATTCCTATATGCCATCATTTGTTCTCGGGCCTGTACAAAATTACCGCCAATAACTAAATCAAACAACTCCTGAAAATCTTCCTCATATTTCAACATGACAAATTGACTTTTCTTTAGACATCTTTTTACTTCTTTTACAATGTTGGATATCAGAAACATGATTGTTGTATACCGCTAACATTATCGCTTCCTTTTTATATACATAAAGATTAAATCACGTGGTTTCGTCAAATGTCAAAATATAGTTAATAAACAATAACTGACAGGAAAATTGCTCGTAGGCGGATTAAGCTATTGTTTTAGTGGTTTTATGCTTCCTGTGGTCGTCTATAAGTTTTAAAGTATTTATAAATCCAAAGTGTCCAATTATTGGGGTTTTAAGTTCACGACAAATGTTAATCCCTAGACGCACCAACATATCGAAAAGTTTTGAGTTTTTTTTTAATTTCTAGAACAAAACAAAGTTGATAAGGGTAATGTTTTCATCACATTGATATTCAACTAGAAAATGGTAATTATAAAAACACAATACCTTTACAAGAAGCAAAAAATTAAATAACATAAATACCGAACTCTATCGAAAATGTATAACGAAAAGACTCTTAACAAATAGCAAAATCAAAAACTCATCATACGAATAGAAAAAAATCAACTGTTTACTCTTTTTTATCTTCGGAATTTTGTGGCATATTTATGTGAAACGAATTTGTTACACTCAGAATAAGGCATACTTGTACATATCACACACGCATTTGTCTATTGTTGAAACTTTATGCCCATTTCTTGTTTTCTACCTTTGTTAGTCGTTTCCTTGGTATTTCATTGTCAAACCAAATATCGTTAAATTACACACAAATTAACACAATATGAACATTCAAAAGTATTTCCTAAGCATTTGAGAGCTAGATGTGTGATTTATCTTATAATGCAATAAGAGTTCAAATGCAACAGATGTCTTTAAAATTGAGTAAATATATACCAATTTATCAATGCTTTTTTCAACTTAATTATTGAAACAATTCTGACATAATTCCTCATTAAATTATTGCTGAGGTAAACATTATTTTAGCAGTTCAACAAACTGTCTGGTTAACGTTTGAAATATACGTTGTTTTTTTGTTATAGTTGTAAGTGATGGCTAGTTTGAGATAATGCATCAGATTCAACACAGCATTGCCAAATTGTATTCTTTTGTAGAAAATGATCTTTTTGTCATGCTTCCTTGAAATGATGTAAAACACTATATAAATAAGGAGACCTTATGCTTAAGCTGATATTAAAATGAACCTTCCTCATAGGATTGACTAAAGATATTAGAAACTTCAATTAAAGAAACAATACCGTTTCAATTGTCACAATCTGGTAAAAATTAGTTTGTAAACATGATGATTGACTTTGCAACCTTGATACGAACTTCCTAATAAGGACTTCGTTATTAATCAATCATCAATTATCCGATTATAGATTTTGTTCTCTTCATTTTTTTTTTTTTTTATTTGCTATTGTTCATGAAAAACCAATACATAATTTAACCTGTATGTGATGGGTAATAGTGATGTTTTTTCCCTTTTAAACCCATCAAATGAATAGAAAATGTATTTCATATTTCTGATTTGATACAGCAGAAGAAAAGGACAGAAAGGGAAAATAATAACTTCGATTTGGGAAATGTATATATTGTAAACATGTCTTCAACAGAAAAACATAAAAAGCAGTTCCCTTCACAAAAAAGCTCCCTTTCTTCATTAAACATAAACGAACATTGAAACCCATTTCATACTCCCAGAGTGTTTTCTTTCTAGAAAAAAAATATGTTATTTTCTATTTGACACACTTAGTCAATCATATCGGATATAATCAAATTTTGACAAATGTCACAGTCAGGTTCCAGTCAATATTTTGTTCCAGACAATATTTTGTTTACTGCGAAACTTTTCAGAAAACTGAGAAGAATGGAAACAACAAATCCAAGGCTTAAATTGTCTAGCGAGGACTAAAAGGCTATTTTAGACTGACAAAAAGTAAATTAACAAAAATACCGAACTCCGAGGAAAATTCTCCGCGGAAAGTTCATAAACATATGGCAAATTCAAAAGCTAAAACATATAAAAACGAATGGATAACTACTGTAATATTCCTGACTTGAAACAGAAATGTTCGTATGTTGAAAATGCTGGATTAAACCGGGTTTTACTGTTAGCCAAACCTCTCATGTGTATGTCAATTGCATATAATTTCATATTGTGCATTATGAGAAATATCAAATTAGTTTTTAACGTATACTATATCAATATCCATAGCCTCGGGAGGGGCTAGCTACATTTTTATCTTAGATTTAAACTTTTTAAAAAATTCACACTCTTGATTAAATGGGCATTTGAAAATTCAGAATGTGAATATATATCTTCAAACTCTTTTAGGTCATTTTTTAGTAGCAATACACAAAAAACACTATGTCAATTGGACATGCTTTGATACTATACCTGCCCTTGGATTTTTACTAGATAATATTTTGCTTGCTTTGCATTAAAAAAAAGATTAAGGATTTTTTTTATCCCAGGCATATATTACCATAGACGTATTTGGCACAATTTTTGGAATTCTGGATCCTCAATGCTCTTCAACTTTGTACTTGTTTGGCTTTATAAATATTTTGATATGAGCGTCACTGATGAGTCTTATATGTAGACGAAACACGCGTCTGACGTACTAAATTATAATCCTGGTACCTTTGATAACTATTAACAACACTGGGTCGATGCCGCTGCTGGTGGACGTTTCGTTCCCGAGGGTATCACCAGCCCAGTAGTCAACATTTCGGTGTTGGCATGAATATCAATAATGTGGTAATTTTTATAAATTTCCTGTTAACAAAACTTTGAATTTTACGAAAAACAAAGGATTTTCTCATTCCAGGAATAGAATACCTTAGCCGTATTTGGAACAACTTTTTTTAATTTTGGATCCTCAATGCTCTTCAATATTGTACTTGTTTGGCTTTATAAATATTTTGATATGAGCGTCACTGATGAGTCTTATGTTGACGAAACGCGCGTCTGGCGTACTAAATTATAATTCTGGTACCTTTGATAACTATTTGGAGATTCCGTATATCGTCAAGTTATTGGAATTCCAATGGGGACTAACTATGCACCACTTATTGCGAACCAGTTTTTGTATTGCTACGAGTTACAATTTATGACAAAATTCAACAAAGACCCATCGAAACAACATCTGATACAAAAATTTGATAATACTTTTAGATATTTGAGTGATTTATTGGCTCTCAATATTGACGATTTCAGTATGTACATGTATACTAAAGGAATTTATCTTGTTGAACTTACTTTAAATTAAGCTAATTCTAACAATGACCACTGCCCTTTCCTCGATCTTGATATCTATATCATTAACGGAAAGCCTTTTACTAAAAGTTATGATAAAAGAGATGATTTTTCATTTCCTATCGTTAATTATCCATTTTTAGATGGTGACATTCCCTTGTCACCATCACTACAAACCATTAAAGTCTGAAATGGCCTATATCTGTACTCGACTGTACTGATTTTTACTCGACCAGTCTGAATTGGTCTGACTTTTACTTCACATTACTCGACCCCAGTCTGAACCATACTTGACTGTACTGAATCGTACTTGACCCTTATCTTTGCCGTTGAAAATAGTCTGAACTATTACTCGACCAGTCTGAAACAGTCTTAACCCATTCTCGACTTGTACTCGACCTATTTTTCCAGTCTGAACCATACTTAACCAAAGGTCTGAACAGTACTCGACCAGTTTGAACCATACTAGACCAAAAAACTCTACTTTTTTTAACTGTTAAAATAAATTTCTATTTAATGACATATATAACAACAGCCAACAAAATTTATTAAAAAATTTAACCTTATATTAGAAATATATCTATGATTATATTTAGGATGAAAAAAAATATATCATATAAAACTTATATCAAAAAGGGATAATATTAAATAAATAAATAAAATTGTTTTTCTGATTAGTGGTGAAATATAAAGAATAACCTCTGCTTGTGGCAAACTCATAAATAAGATCACACCTGGTCAGAGGTATTAAATTATAAATAACATTGATTCAAAATTGCAACATCCTGTTTAAGTTAAATAACAAGGCCTTTCAAATATACATGTACGTACTAGATAAGTAATACATGAATTTAAGAAAATAGGGCTTTCTTTTTACCTGTAAAACACACATGTATTGAGGTAATTAGAACATATTAAAGTGCTTTCTGTATGCCATGTTAATTTGACAAAAAACAAATACTTAAATTATTTGAAATAAATTTTTACTGTTACTTTGGAATACATTTCTTTTTTTAAAAAGGTTATCAAGTATTGCTATGGAAATTCTATTATCATGATTACATTAAATTCTTGGTTTAATAAAACAAAACAGTTAAGCTCTCATTTTTTTTAAATTTATTAAGTTGTTTTATATACTATTTTATATATATATTAATAAAAAAAAAAACATTCACTGCATTATTAATTCAACTCAACTAAATCTTTACTAGGTTTAAGTTAATGGTGAAAATAGTCCAGTTACCATAAAATACTTCCGAAGTATTCATAAAATTTTGAATAAATATTGAAAATATTAGTCATTTGTTAGTCACAATTCATTTTTTTAGATTATGTGATCAGCTTGTTTTATTTATATTTTAAAAGTTGATATATATTTTTACGTAAGTGTTGATTAATATTGTGTTGACGTTATATTATGATTGATAATTGTGAAATTTTAATTTCAATACTGTATTGAATACATTTTTAATTTCAATTTGTTGTTCAAATTTCATTTTTATTTAAAAAAAATCCTAAATTGATAAAATTCAGTTGATAGATACAAAGAATAGGTCTAGGTTGGTTAAGACTTGGTCGAGTATGGTTCAGACTAGGTCGAGTATGGTTCAGACTAGGTCGAGTATGGTTCAGACTAGGTCCAGTACGGTTCAGACTAGGTCGAGTACGGTTCAGACTAGGTCCAGTACGGTTCAGACTAGTATAAAATGGTTAAGTACTGGTCAAGTACACATTCAGACTGTTAAGTATGGTTCAGACTACAGTCGAGTATTATCAAGTAAATCTCAGACGAATTCAGACTGGTCGAGTAAAAATCAGTACAGTCGAGTACAGATATAGGCCATTTCAGACTTTTAATGGTTTGTAGTGCATCTTACGGTGTTTATGTATCTCAACTTGTACGATTCGCTCGTGTGTGTAATAACGTTTTAAATTTTAACGAGAGAAATGTATGTATTACTGAAAAATTATTACACCAGGGTTTTCGATATCAAAAACTAGTCAAAACATTTACTAAGTTTTATCATCGGTACAAGGACATCATCCGTATCGTATTGCTCAAAATGCAGACTTCTTATACGTTCATGTATTTCACATCCAATCTTTTATGGTAATATTCTTTGTAAAGCACAAAAATGTCAGTATTCTCCTCAGACGGTAAAAAAAAACTCTTTAAATATACTTATTGAAAAGGGATATAGTTACGATACTGTTGTCAGTTCATTAAAGATTGCATATTTTGGCTTTTATATTGATTCACTTATGTGGTCTTTGCATCGGAACTAAACACAATTATTAAAAAAAAAAAAAAAACAGTTGTTGGCATGACACGGGTTATGTTCTTCTCATATATGTTATGATGGTATAATACTAAACCCCTAACGGGAGGGATTGTGCCTGATATTCATATGATGAAGATATAATTTTTCAATCAGTTTAATTGAAGTCTGGAGCTGGCCTGTCAGTTAACTGCTAGTAGTCGTTTGTTATTTATATATTTTTGTTATTTTATTTATTTCCTTTTGTTACATCTTCTGACATCAGACTCGGACTTCTATAGAATTGAATTTTAATGTGCGTATTGTTATGCGTTTACTTTTCTACATTTGCTAGAGGTATAGGGGGAGAGTTGAGATCTCATAAACATGTTTAACCCCGTCACATTTTTGCGCCTGTCCCAAGTCAGGAGCCTCTGGCCTTTGTTTGTCTTGTATTAGTTTTAATTTAGTTTCTTGTGTACAATTTTGAGTTTAGTATGGCGTTCATTATCACTGAACTAGTATATATATTTGTTTAGGGGCCAGCTAAAGGACGCTTCCGGGTCAAGATTTTCTCGATGCATTGAAGACCTATTGATCGAGTTGTTGTCTCTTTGACACATTCCCCATTTCCATTCTCAATTTTATTAAGTACTTTTGTAGTGATGGTTAATCTCTGATTTGCCCTGTTAAATTTATTTACAACTTTTCTAGCAGTACAAATATTAAAGATGAAATTGTCAACGAACTTTTAGCAGCTTAAAATCAATTAACAACTAGAAATTTGAGCTATAGCTCAATTGTTTTAAGTATTTGTTGATTCGGATGTTAGAAAATAATTGAAAACGTATTATACGGTAATACCGCTTTCATGAAGCATGTTATCAGATTTTTGGGAGCCTTTTTTTATTAATCGAATTATGACTACTGAACAGATGTTAACTACTGTTGCATTTATTTAAGTTCTCTGTTGTATTTATTCACAATGCAGAATTTTTTCTGAAATAAATTTTGCCTTTCTTCAAATTTTATTTACCACTCTTAGAAACTATAATCTAAATTTATTCAATCTTAATTTTGAATAAGCTTGTACTGAATTATACACATGCGGTTTACTTTGTACTGTTAGTACTTCGTGGCAATAAAACTGCACCTAGATAATGATGTACTGATTTGATACTTCTAAAAATTGTCTTTGTAAGTATCATACTATTACAGTACATTTTGTTTTTATTAACATTTGAAGTAAGAATTGTGTTACTCCATTATGTAGTACAATAACAAAGTTTTTTTTTTAACTTTTTAGCCCTTAACTTGCATAGCAAATTAAACAAGTAAAATCCAAAAAAAAAGATTTCCAAGGAAAATTCAAAACGGAAAGTTTCTTATCACATGGCAACATTAAAATCTCAAACACATCAAACGAATGGATAACAACTGTTATATTCCTGACTTGGTACATGCATTTTCCTATGTAGAAAATGGTGGATTGAACCTCGTTTTATAGCTAGCTAAACCTCTCACTTGTATGACAGTCGCATTGACTTCCATTATATTGACAACGCTATGTGAATGAAACAAACAAAGATAAGATGTCAAAATGTCAAAAATAAGGATACATCGGTTAACACTTTGTTATAATCACAATAAAAAATATTTAACAATGATCACAAAAAGTCATTATACTAAATTTCACAACCTTATTGCTTTTTTATTTTTGTATTTTATTTATGTATGTTAAATCCACACATAAAAGATTTAAGATTTTTAAGTACTAGGACCGAATCCCTACCCTGACAGGCACATTGTTCGATAAACATTAACTCCGACGTAAAATTGCGCATTTGACGTACATCAGTTGTTCAGAATGTAAACGTCACACAGGTAGAGATATGAATTAATTTTGGTCGTTCAAAAAATACGAACAGAATATCGACTATAGATCTTTAAGGCATATCCTCTGCAGAATGTAAATTAAAAGTTTACCTTGTCCTTATTGTCAGTCGTTAATATGCTTATTGTGACAAATTTTATTTATAATAAAGAGCCACGTTATATTAAAGAAACACAAAAGGGCATATAACGCGAGGGTACCCAAATTGCACCGAGTACCCAAATTGCACATATTTAGCAAAAATAGCAACGGAAATCTTACAAGATTTCCTAGAGACTAAATGATTTGTAATTTTACGATTTGATACAATGCATGTCTTTCAACATAGGTAGAAATATTTAGACTGTACACAAAACGTTCACAGTATTTATCAACAGATTGACTGTTTACTAAAAAAGCAAAATGTACGGAAACGTGGCCATGCGACGTCATCAAAAGCTCTGTTATTAGACTTTTGACGAGGCGAATTTAAGTATGGATGCAATTTGGGTACTCCTCATTACAGTGTCATTGACGGTTTGGAGGTTAGTTCAGACCCATTTTTCTATGATTCCATATGGATTCAAAATTAAATTGGTAAAACCATATAATAAATAATGATACATCTACAAAATAAATACATAATAAATACTTTTGTCTGAAGCATATGTAAATGTAGGTTAAAAGACTATCAAAATAGGTGCAATTTAGGTACCCTCACGTTAGAAAAAGCATAAGCAAATATGAAAGACAAGAATACAAAAATTATCATAGAACAATAACAAAAGGGCGGGATGTTTAAGTACAGAGCCAAGTCATATTTATCAAAGAAACACAAAATGTCACACGGACAAAGCACATAGGCAAAAAAGAAAGATAACACAAAAATTGTAGAACAGTAACACAATGACAAGATGCATATGTACAGAGCAATGCCACATGGTTATCACCGAAAACAGACCAAACAGTAAAAGTAATATTAGTAGATACTTTTGTAACAAAAATACACTACATATAGAAATTGTATAAATATTACTACAAACTTATGGTACTTGAACAGTAGAATAATTGCGAAGTACGGAAAACATACTACTAAATTGGGTTATATGGTTATGCCTTGAAAGTACAATACAAGGGAAGCTGTGCACTAAAGAGTTCTCGACAAAGTTTTTTTACAATTAATAAAAGTTTGCAAGACCAAGAAACCTTGGGCCTGGTAGAATATTTAAAAACATGTTATTGTGTCTTTAGTCTAGTGTTATAACAAAAGTTGGTAAATGTTATATTGTTTTTCCCGTATCAGATGTACTTGACCTAACCAAGAAATAAATATTTGGCATTGTAATACAAAATCATGTTATTGTGTTTGTCATGAAAGTTTTAAACACTTTGGTTAATCTGTTATAAATACAAGTCTTCGTGGGTTATTTATTGAGGTGTATATTCCAATGACTGCTGAAGGTCAGGGTTTTTATTTTCTAAAAGATACACATTCTTTCAATTAACAGTTAACTATTCCTCAAATAAACAAACGAACGTACAAAGAGAAATCGAAAATAAACTGACAACGCCATGGCTAAAAATGAAATAGACAAACAGACAAACAATAGTACACATGACACAACATAGAAAACTAAAGAATAAACAACACGAACCCCATTAAAAACTAGGAGTGATCTCAGGTGCTCCGGAAGGTTCAGCAGATCCTGCTTCACATGTGGCACCCGTCTTGTTGCTTATGTGATAACAAATCTGGTAAATAGTCTAATTCGGTAGATCACATTCATGAAAGAGAAGGTGATTGTAGTTACGACGTAAGGAACATATCCGATATCATTTATGAAACGGTTATTCCATAACGATCAACCAACTCGTGATGGCGTCCGTAAAATTTACGAAGGGATGATTTCAACTTCACCATTTCGAACTCTTGGTTTAATAGCTTCCTTATGAGCAGCAACCCTCTATCAAGAAAATCATGATAGGAAATCCAAGCACGGGAATATCGTATCAATTGGGAGATATATACCCCGTATGTAGGTGCTGCTGGAATGTTGCTACTTAGAAATGGAAAGTTCACAATTGGTAAGCTGAAATTATCTCTTTTGTCGTAATTTTTTTCTTTTCAAGCGAACCTCATTGTCAATTTTTAGATGTAAGTCAAGATATGAGGCCGACTTAACTGTATCTGTAGTATCCGTTATCTCTAGCTCGATGGGATAGATGCGTTCCACATAGTCACCAAATTTTGAATTATTTAGTGAAAGAACATCATCTATATAGCGGAAAGTATAGTTAAAGGATATTGCGAACTTCTTATCTCTCTTCCTAAGAAGTTTCTGTATAAAGTCAGTCTCATAATAATAAAGGAACAAGTCGGTAAGAAAAGAGGCACAATTTGTTCTCATTGGAATGCCGACAGTCTGTCGAATAACAGGTCTTCCGAACGTAACAAATATGTTGTCAATTAAGAAATCAAACATCTTGATAATGTCAGTTTCAAAGAATTTTTTGTTTGAATCAGAGTGATCCTTTACAAAGTAGGATTTATACCTTCCTAAGACAAGATACTTGTATCTACGTTGGCCATTCATTTTTATGAAACAAAGCAATACCAACTCTTACAATTTGTCTTTTAGTTTGGAATGTGGAATACTTGTGTAAAGTGTAGAAAAGTCAAATGTTTTAATACTATTACAAGATGAAAGAGAGTTAGATTGTATGTACTTTAAGACATCTTTGGAAGTTTTAAGTATTCACATCTGATTCACGCCACCTCTAGAATAGGCAGTTTCACAATGACTTTGAAGCCCGTCTTTGATTGCTGATAAAATAGATGTTAATAATTTAGAAACAGGTTTCGTGGAGCACTTGGAAGACCCATTAATATACCGCTGTTTGTAAGGACACTTGTGTAGTTTAGGTATCCAATACAGTGACGGAAGATCCAGTTCTTCATGTTTGGTTGAAATTCCAATGGAACATAGAACAGACCTATGATTATCCAGGATTTCCTCTTTGTAAGTGTCGTGAGGGTATATCTTGAGTTTCCAAGTGAATTGTCAATACCTAATTCGTTTATCAAGCAGTTAATTTAATGAGTTTTACACGCAAAAACGATGTTGTTAGGACAAAGGTGAGTATGATTTGTTATATATCGAATAAGGAAAGACAGTTTCATTCTGAAAGAGTGAAACAAAATTAATGAAATAATAGATTAGGCATTTGTCCTCTGATTATACAAAATATCTTCAGTTGTGGTCTGATTTCCAAGAAATAAGATTTATTTTTCAATTTCATTTCTTTCATAGATTGACTATGTTTTAACATAAAGGCAGTATGACAATAATATGTCGATGTAGAATAATGTGTAGATGTATATGCTAACATAATTATTTGGTATTGCTGTGAATGCATAATCACGACGATTTATTTGCGTGAAAATAAGTTGGCTACTGTAAAAAAAATGATATTTACTGTACAAATATCAAAGTAAAAAAAATAAGAGTGCACAATTGCTTAACGTACATGAAAAAATGTCCTTAACGATACATATTTGCATCACAAAAAAAAAGGTTCAAAACTGTTTTGTGATGTTTTTGTAGGTTGTTGCTTGTAGTCAAACCGATATAATGTGCAATGTTAGTCTGATTTCCAGTTTATCTGCAAGCATTGACTTTTTTAGCTTAATAACCATCAGAAACTTAAAGGAAATAGTCAAATTCATCCAAAATCTACTTTGTTTGAGGGAGTTTTAACCTTTGTTGTTTAGTAATTTTCTGATTTAGGAAAGTTTTAGACAAATATGAAATAAATCATGTCAGTATATAGGACATGACTACTTCGCTTGCTGTTCTTTCGGTACATCCAAATATAAAAGTGTAAATCCAATTTTGATTAAATCCAGGAACTTTTCACGCATCATAATAACATTATTAATTTTGGCTAGTAATCATTACTCTCATGACTTTCAGTATTAAATATATAAATGCCATATGAAAAACAATTCTACTACTCAATTCTCATTATACACAGCTCAAACATTCAAATAAAAGTACGTTTTCGTTGAAATTCGGAATCACTGATAAATTAAATTTTTTTGACCGGTCCAATAGTACAACGGTTGCAATTTGAAAAAATTTCAAAATATTGTGTACTTATTTTATATAGAAAATCATAACTTAGGCAAAATAATTATAAATGTTAACCATTCGTGTGATGTGTTTGAGCTTTTGATTTTGCCATTTTAGTAATTTCCATTTTAATTTCCCTTGGAGTCTAGTATATTTTGTTATTTAACCTTTGATGACAAAAAGCTTTAAAGTAAGAGCTCAAACATTTAAATAAAAAGTACATTTTCGTAGGAATTTGGAATCACTGATAAAATAAATTTTGAAATATCAAATTAAAATAAAATCTTAGATAAAGTACTGATGACATTAACATATCTAGAAAATAATGAGAAAAGATTAAAAAGTTTACACTTCAAGAGTGACATAGGTTACAATATCCTCTTGAACAATATCCTTAACTATAGGACTTTATCGATACGTTTAATTTTGTTTTAATTCGGTCAAGGGAAATTACAATTGCAATCTTAAAAAGTTCTTAACTGTTTAATGCTCATTTGTTATGTAGCAGCTTGTTTCACTCTAATATTTTTTGTCTCATTTTCAGTTAATAAAAACAAAATAGCAGCATTTTTTGTCTTTATGCAGCTGTTTCCGGTAAAACATGATAATAGCATTTAAAGGGGCTCGCGGGTCTAAATCATTTTTTTTTTTATTTGATATAGGATTTCGCTATATTTTTCTATAAATGAACTTTATCTTATACTTAATAGAAAAATAAAATAAAAAATGGGGTCACCGTTCATTTACGTTCACAATCTCCCTTCAAAAGAAGCATACATTTTTGTAAAGGTGCCTTTTTTCTGTTGAAATAATAGGAGAAAAAAAGGTAATATCGACATAAAAAAAAAATAATTACAGAAATCGCTCAAATTTCAAAACAGTTTAGTTTAAGTACAGCTTTTTTGAAAATTATAATAAAAAATATAGGTCACCGATGAGTTAAAAAAGATATTTCAATTTTAATGCCAAAAACTTGCATTTTTGCACCAAAGGGAGATAATTTATAGCTTTTTCAATGATATCTACATTAAAAAAATATCTGGAGCCAAAATGGATTGATTGTTTGGAATAATTTTTGTACCATATAATAAAATAACAACTACTAAAGGTAATAAATAAAATTTGCAATGAAAAACAAATGTTTAATTTTTTTCTGAAATTTTTATACCCTCGATCTTCCTTAACGTATTAATGACAACGAAATCAGTTAGTGTGTAGGTGCGCACTGAGATGTATTGGTCAACAAGCTAGATTGCGATGGTGATATTGTGGTTCTTACTTATTGATAACTCACCTGAAGTACAATGGCATAACAACAAAGACTACTCTAAAAAAGAATTATGTTTTTTTTCTCCGCTATGCATGCAGCCGTATTGAATCCAACAATAGACTGGTTGACACAGTGTAATGGGTTTGGAAGTTAGGTAATATGTTTTTAGGTGGACTGTTACTTCAGAGTGCAAGAACAATATGATATAAACCTGATTCAACGTGTAGGTTTATAATAGTAATCAGTGTGTGTCACATTTCATCGAATATAACTTCATTTCCTCCTGAAATAACTTAGCAATAGTTCAGCTGGCGTTTTACCACAGTCAAGAATATGTTATTTTGATATCGGAACATCTTTACAGAAATTTAAACCATAAACTTTGTACTAAGTGTCTGTTATGTTGTAAGGTTGTATAATTACCCTGCTACATTTGTATGTGTTCCTTGTTTTTCTGCTATGTATTGATATGATGAGCTTCATTTTGAACTGATTTTGATGTTGTGCAGCTTAAAACACTGTACTGCGTTAAGGGAAGGTTGAGCGACTGCAAACTTGTTTAACATGGCTTCATTATGCATGTTCCTATTCTAAGTCAAGAGCCTCCCCCTTAATTCAGTTGTCGTTTGTTGCTGTATATTATATCTTTCATTGTTTTTCTACATAAATTAAGCCATTAGTTTTATCTTTTGAAATGATTTACATTTTACATTTCGGGACATAAGACTAATATGAAATTAGTTAAACATTCAATATTCATTTTCTTTTATTATTGTTTCCATATTACATATTTCCAACATTCAACATTCGGTTTCAATATTCAACATTAAAAAAAAACATTTGTAAAACTTAAAAAAAAAATCTTTTTTTTTCAAAATTTGTTTTCAACTTTCAACATTCGTTTTCAACATTCGAATTTTAACATTCATCTTTCAACATTCGTTTTCAACATTCGAATTTTAACATTCATCTTTCAACATTCTTTTTCAACATTCAACAATCGTTGTCAACATTCGTTTTCAACATTCGACACTCGTACAACATTCAACAATCGTTTTCAACATTCCATTTTCAACATTCAACATTCGTTTTCAACATTAAACATTCGTTTTCAACATTTCATTTTCAACATTCAACATTCGTTTTCAACATTCAACTTTCAACATTCGTTTTCAACATTCAACATTCAACATTTGTTTTCAACAGTCATCATTCATTTCCAACATTCGACATTCGTTTTCAACATTCAACATTAAAAAAAAATGGTAAAACTTTAGAAAATGAAAAAAAAACTCTTTTCAACTTTTGTTTTCAACATTCGACATTCGTTTTCAACATTAAGCATTCGTTTTCGCATTCGGTTTCAACATTTAACATTCGTTTTCAACATTCAACATTCAACATTTGTTTTCAACAATCAAGATTCATTTTCAACACTCGACGTTCGTTTTCAACATTCAACATTAAAAATTAAATTGTAAAACTTCAAAAAAAAATCTATTTTTTCAACATTTGTTTTCAACTTTCAACATTCGTCAACCAACATTCGAATTTTAACATTCGTTTTCAACATTCTTTTTCAACATTCAACAATCGCTATCAACATTCGTTTTCAACATTCAACATTCGTTTTCAACATTCAACATTCGTTTTCAACATTTAACATTCGTTTTCAACATTCAATATTCGTTTTCAACATTCAACATTCAACATTCAACATTTGTTTTCAACAATCAACGTGCAACGTTCAAGATTTGTTTTCAACAATCAACATTCAACATTTGTTTTAAACAATCAAAATTCATTTTCAACATTCAACATTCGTTTTCAACATTTAACATTCGTTTTCAACATTCAATATTCGTTTTCAACAATCAACATTCAACATTTGTTTTAAACAAACAAAATTCATTTTCAACGTTCAAAATTCGTTTTCAACATTCAACATTCGTTTTCAACATTCGATTTTCAACTTTCAACATTTAACATTCGTTTTCGACATTCGATTTGCACATTTAACATTTGTTTTCATTAATCAACATTCGTTTTCAACATTCAACATTCGTTTTCTACATTCGACATTAGTTTTTAGCATTCAACATTCGTTTTCTACATTCGACATTCGACATTCGTTGTCAACATTCAATATTCGTTGTCAGTATTCGATTTTTAATGTTAACATTCGATTTCATTTAATGATTGTGTCCCTTTCCAATTTTAATGACATGTTGAGTGTAAATGTGCTTCGCCGGTTATGCATGAATAGTAGAAGACAACTGTTGTTCCTTTGCTTTACTCATATAGTCGATGTGTTTCCGTTGGTTTTAGTAAGGGACCCGATTTTTTTTTCTCTTAATCGATTTTTTGAGCAGCAGTTTATTATTGTTCAAGTTGTCTGTATTTACCCTGTCGATGCACTTGGAATCACTGCTTTTAGGATGCACTACTGTAAATAAAGACAATACAGTTTCCAGTAGACATTTGCGGAAACTGTCATACACCTACAATTATCAACGAACTTCTCTATGTCGGAAAAGTATTTTAGACTGTTTGCCAGACTCAGTTGAAATGTAAGAATAGGTGTACTCAAATACTTAAAACTTTGCTATATATAATTATCATTATAAATTATAGGTTTTCAACAGCAACCCACAAAAAATGACAAACGAGTTCCAAGTTTTTTTTCTTTTATGCAATTATTATTAAAAGAGTTCTTAGGAATCATTAAGAATGGACCTTTTTTTCTCGCGGTGTCGATAATTATCCCCCATGAAGATGGGTGGAACTGGTATGCTCGAAACACGTTTCCGAGACTGGTTCTATTTTTCAAGAAATTGTCATATTGAGTGCACTGATGACGCAGGGGTCGATCCAGCCATTTTCAAAAGTGGATTCCAACCAAAGATGAAAAGAGGGGTCCGACCATATATCAAATTCAAAATCATAGATAGTCAAGAAAAGAGGTGTTCCAACCCACAAAACAGCCCATGATCTTTCACTGCGACGTTGTTCATTTCAACACAAAGAGATACAAAAAAAAGCAAGCGAGGGGAAATTGTTTTTAAAAAATTATAATCTATTTTAGTCGGCAAAGCAACAGTTGCTTAAGTTACAAAGTTGTAATTGTGCATAACAAAACGACATCAACATTACTATTTCAAATGAAACAGTTTGTAGTGCAGTTTCTGAACAATATGTTTGCTTGGGTTTCGTATACTAACCATTGCAGTAAAAGTACCCTGTTTCGCGGGGAACGTCTATTGCTTCTGCTGATAATATATATATCATACAAAAAAATCTTCGGTCCTTTTGAATCCTTGTCTTCTTATATTCGGCTTTGTGCGGTCCTGGTGGTAAATCCAGAAAAGCGCTTCGGACACATGACATTTTAACGTGTTGCTTTTTTTTTGGCTATGTTATATTCTTATTGTTGTTTGTTAATGTATATTGAGATTCCCCCTTTTTTGTCACCTGTAATCGTAACTTTAAAGTGTAATTTGTCACTTTGACACATTCCCCATTTCCATTTTCAATTTTATTGTATACGACATTTCGGGAAAATCATTTATTTGATTTCAATCTTTAAAATCTTTATCGTACTTGAATTGAACAGTATCGATGAAATGTATTCCACAAAAAATGTGAAGAATGATAAGCATAACCAAATTGAGTTTTAATATGAGTTTAAATAAACCGGACATATATATAATATAGTTAATTGCTATCGATTAGGGTTGCAATATGCATTGTGTTTAAATGTAATATCAGTATTTAGTTCTATTATAATCTTAATTCAATCCTATTTCTATCTTATTTTTTAGAAATAATTTTTCAAATATGACGTCATATTTGTGCTGTTTCAGAAATTCAAATGTCTGCATGACGTAATATTGTACCTTTTCAACACTTCGTATGTGACGTCATGGTTATGACTTTTTGCGTTCAGGCCTGGTTTGTCACTGAGTCGGGTGTGTCTATTTTCTATGTTGGTCTTCAATGTATTATGTATTACGGTTTTGTTTTCTGTAATTAGTTAAGACGTCAGATTTATCATGTAAATCTTTTATATTCATTTGATAAAATTTACTGTTTGCAATAGCATAAATTGTTCTATATAATAAGGATGTTCTTATCACAAGCAAAAACCCCTAGCCGTATTTGGCACAACCTTTTTCAACTTTTGATCCTCAGAGCTGTACAACTTTGTCCCCTTTTTTTGACTTTCAAACTTTTATATCTGGGCGTCACTGGTAAGTCTTGTTTGGACGAGGCGCGTTTTTGACGTAATGAATTTTAAACATGATGCCTTTTGTTATCTATTATTCATGTGTTTCTTTGCCTAATACGTTCTGCTATTTATTTGTATTGTAGTCCTGTATTATTAGGTTGTCATGTTAATGTTATATTTAACAATGCCATCAAATTGCGAGGTTTAGCATGCCACAAAACCAGGTTCAACCCAACATTTTTTATTTTAAAAATGTCCTGTACCAAGTCAGGAAAATGGCCATTGTTATATCATAGTTCGTTTCTGTGCGTGTAACATTTTTCGTTGTGTTTCCGTTGTGTCGTTTGTTTTCTCCTTTTTTTGAGTTTGAATTCACATTACTATAAGACGTGTCACGGTACTTTTCTATCCCAAATTCATGTATATTTAGCATGTTAATTAGGGAAAATCGTGTTTGTTTCTTAACCTTGGCTTAACTATTATGCAGAATAATAAAAAAAACATGTTGTTGTGTCTTTCATGAAATGTAGAAACACTTTTGTAAATTAATTTTGAAAACAAGACTTTACGATTCATTGAGCTGTTTACTTCAATGTAAGCTGAAGTTCAGGGTTTGTTGATTTTTAAAGAAAGATATTCAAAGCTCTCACCAGAGCACCCGAGATCACCACCGTTGTCTTTGGTGTTTCGTACGTTTTTTTCTTAGTTCTTAGTTTTCTATGTTGTGTTTGTATATTGGGAGTTGTCTTCTGTTCTTAAATAGTCTTTTTTAAGACCTGCAGGTGTTAATTTATATTAGACATATGATGATGATAAGAGTTTGGATGCACCTACAACTTGGTATCTTTTGAATCTCTTCAAACGAAATTGAGATTGTCATGGCAAAAATAGGAAACCATCTAAACAACTTAAAAATCCACAGAACACTACAAAGAAAACTAGTTTTCTTGTTTGAATTGTTTTACATTTGTTTGTTGATTTGGAGTAACTGATAGCAACCAGAGTGTTTTGGTTGGGATCTTGTTGCTTAGTCTTTGGGTTTCTATGTTGTATTTAGTGTATTGTTTTTCTGTTAGTCTTTTTTTTTTCTTTTCAAGCCAAGACGTTGTGAGTTTATTTTCGACTTATGACTTAGAATGCCCCTTTTGTATCCTTCGCCTGTCTTTTACTTTCAACCGTAACTGCAAAACAAAAATACTTGAAAGCCAGGGATGTAGAAATACGTAGTTCCGTAGTTCCGTGATGAAATTTATGTCTAAAAGGAACATTTGTCTGAAGGAATCGGAACATGAGATGTTTATGATTTCGTGGTTTATGAACTGATAAGTTGGTAAATATATGTTATAAAACTTGTGAGAATTGCAGCATTAATTATTGTCCTGATTATTCATTCGTTCAATAAACTCATAAAAAATACCAGGATTTAAATTTTGAACGCCAGACTAGCGTTTAGACTTTTATAGAATCATAAGTGACGCTCGAATAAAAAAAAATGGAAAGGCCATATAAAGTACGAAGATATAAAAAGTGTGAACAATATTTGGATTTAAACAAGGGATGGTGAGTTATTCACGCCAATCACGTAATAAGTTTTGTCTAGAATTCCTGGAAATTACAACTTTTAATATTAAGTATCTTAATGTCATATATAAACAATGCCTGATGCGTTTTTATAGACATACAACATTATAAGCATGTGTGGTATATATGATGAATTTATTAATGACACATTTCATCGCTAATGGACGTTTTATTAAAAACCAGTATGAGACTTAAATTAATAAATAAATTTAATACATGATATTAGATTTGAATAATTTTGGAATCTGAGAACTAGAAGCCAAAAGGTCAACACCACGAACTAATCAAACAATTTTGTATTATGAATTAAACTCTGCAGGATGCGATCTTGTGTAAATTGGGAATTTATTTGATCATAAATTCATGTGCGTGGGAAGGGGAAGATGTATACCAGCAGTAATGAATTAAAGTATTAAAAAAACATGTTTATATTTTGCTTTGTCATAGCAATTCAAATAGTTTTCCCAAACAGCCCAACAGAAACATGTTGACTAGGAAAATGAGTTTATTGACAGCATTACATTTAATGATTTCAAGGTTAGTTCGCGACAGATGTGTTTAGTCCGTTGCAGAAAAATTGCACAAAAGAGATCCTTGAGATCTCTGACAAATTAGCGGACCACTTTTAGAAAAAATAACAAAAAGCTAATCTACCAGCTTTAATTAATGTTAAGGAAAAGACAAAATTCAAATTCTGAAACCGACTACATATAACTTTATACACACGTTAAGCACATGTAAAAGTTAAGCTAATCAACAAGTATAGGCTAATAAGTTATTCGCTAGACGCACCTTTCGTCTACGATAAACTAATCATAGGTACCATGATTGAAATTATGTTGGCGCAACACGCATGTTTCGTCTACAAAAGACTCATCGATGACGCTTGAATCAAAACAATTTTAAAAGGACAAATAAAATACAAAGTTGAAGAGCAGTGAGTACCAAAAATGCTTAAAAATTTGACAAATTCGAAAGACTTATTTGTTTATGTGGCTCACTTAGCAACACAGATGGAAATCGAAATCAAATGCGAAGCGAGTTAGAAGAGCACAAATAACTTTCAATGAACTATATCATGCATATAACGTTTATAACATAATGTTTCAACAAAATCCTTGAACATACTCCAGGCTTTATTGAGCCAGCCTTCTTTGCTCACCTATGCATATGTACAAATTTAATATTAATGAGAATTTGTCAAGAAAAATTAAGACACAAGTCATACTTTTGGAGAATGTCGAGTAAAGGTTCGTGCAAATCAAGACAAAAAGTGGTCTTTTTAGACTTTTAGACTTTTGTAGTGAAGTCTAATTTGGTAGGCCACTTTCGAGAAAAAAGAGGACGTGATTGTGATCACGCCAATTGAATCAAATCTGTCATTATTTATATAACTGTTATTGCATAATGGTCAACCAACACGTGATGGCACTCTTGTAGTATTCGAAAATGATTTCAACAAACCCTCTTGAAAATATTGGTTTAACAGATTCCTTGAAGGAAGCAGCAATCATATATAAAGATAGTAAATAATATGATAGGAAATCCGAACTCTGGAATATCGTTTCAACTGTGATACATTTATTCCATATGTAGGCGATTATATAATGTTGCTACATAGAAATGGAAAGTCTGCAATTGGGAACTGATATCATTTTTCTTAAAGATATTACTCAACTTATCCTCAATGCCAATTTATATAGATGTTAGCGCAGATATGAGGCAAACTTACTTTGTACCTGTATGCCTTTATTTTAAGTTCGACGAGATAGATTCGTTCAACATAGGCATCCAAACTGTCAAATATTTGAATATAAAGTTGATATCTGCTATAATAATTGATTAGTTATAACTCGTCAGATACAAATTTTCATGTGTGAAGGTATAAAACCACGAGTTTAATCTTTAAACGAAATACAAATTGTGTCAGGGTGTTTGGAGACCTTTGCAAAACCACGCCATCACATTTCCACGAATAGAAAAGTTTTCTGCAATCCACGAAAATTGGTACCGACGAAAATAAATAAATCCGGCCCTGTATCTTTATTATTTCAACCCAAAAAGCAAAAACATAATAAATGGTAAAAATCAGTCTTCTAGGGAACAATGATGTCAGTAGGAACCGTAAGAATCGACTGACGATTTCAGCCTCATCCTTGTCTTTTTTTTTATTATTATTTTTGTTATTTTTTTTTAAAGTTTTTATCTATCGAACAGATAAGGTAAAAACGCCAAAAAAAATGTTATAAATAAAGGCAACAATAGTATACCGCTGTTTAATAGTCATAAATCGAATAAGCAAAACCAAATCGTCATTTTTAAATAGGGGTGATTCCAATTAGGACTCAACTGACGCGTTCGTTCGTTTGTCTTGTCTTTTTATAAGTTTTTGAAATATGTCAAAAATTTGAATATCAGATGGATATTATTCTGAACATTTTTACCACTGTCAGATTTTCTAAATACGTAATTCTTCATAGTAGTTTTCAAAATAATCGACAAACTTGCACTTTACCCTTCTTTTTTGTTAAAAGATGAGATTTTCTTTAAAAAAAAATAGCGGCCTACGACAGACGACGGACAACGACGATTGAAGATGGACGTGTGATGGAACAATCTTATTTGGCCCTCTGTGCTAGGTGACCTTAAACATGAGAAATGGATGACATTTACAATATAAAACGAAACGGTAATGAATTTTTAATTTGCTAATGTATTGAAATGTTTCCTACGCACAATTATAATGACGTATGTATAAAGATTATGACAGCTGTCACATTACTGACATATTTTCACTCTAAACTCACACTTGAATTGCTTGCTGGATTTTAATAATCGTCAAACCTTGGAAGCCGATATTTCAAGAATCAAATTTAATGTGGAAAGTGTGGAAAGAGAGAAGAAAGATACATGATGGATACTAAATCGAAAACGAACTGAAAAAGTCATGCCGAAAAATGAAAACAAATAAAAAACAAACAAGAAAACAGTATACAAAACATTGCCTGAAAAATTAAACACTGAAAAACAAGAACCTAATAAAAATAGCGGGAGTGACCTAATGTGAATCGAGGGGTCAGAAGATCCTGCTCCACATTTTGCATCCGTTGTGTTTAAATCATTTAAGAACAAACCCGCATATAAGCCTTATTCGCGAAATTGCAATTGAGGAAAATAGGATACGATTGTGATATGGACAATCCGAACATATACGTCGTCATCTGTGAAACAGATATTGCATAAAAGTTAACCTACTAGTGACGGTGTCTGTAGAATTTTTCGACTAACAGCTTGAAATTTTAGGTTTTATAGCTTCCTTTGACGCAGCAAATCTCTTTTAAGAAAACCTGATAGGAAATCCAAGCTCTCGAATATCGTATAAACTGGGAAACATATACTCCATATGCAGGAGCTGTTATAATATTGCTACATAGAAATAAAAAATTCATAATTGCAAACTAGAATCATATTTTTTTCTCGTACCGTTTTGTACTCAACCGGCCCTCTTCGGCTATTTATACATGAATATAAGATATAGGGCAAACTTAAAGGGGTACAAGTTTTAGCTTTCTTAAAAGCTGTGGACTGCTTCGCTCTATCCTAATTTAATGTAATATGTGTGCATGTATTTTTTTTTTTTTTTTTTTTTTTTACTTTTATTAATGATTGAACGAAACAACGAAACACATGAAAATTTGTATCTGACGAGTTATAACTAATCAACCTGCATTGAATCATATTGATGTGACTTTCAATTTAAACAATAAGTTAGAGATTGGTTACGCATGTATAAGTCGTGTTCATCCATTAAATAGAAAAGAATGTCATTATTGAAAGTGATACAAATGTGAATCATTTCGTTGACTGATTCGATCCGCAAAAAAAAAAAACGCATGCTTATAAGGGTAAAGCCGTTAATTAACTATTTTTTTTTTTTTTTTTTTATTTTCAGCATGAAATCAAGCAGACATAGAAATACCCAATTGCACGAGGTCGCTGCCTATTTATATCTACGTGTATGTTTATGTCAGGTTATGTGACAGCTGGCAGTCTTCGGAGGTCGTTTCGATATATAGTTAATAAGATAGCGCCTAGAATACGATAGACACGAAATGCTGATATCTATTATTGAGTACATGCATATCTAACTGTTTTATTTCAGACTAGTTGTAATTTGAATATATCAGTTTTAGTATGTTGAAAATCAAATAGGAGAATTTGATTTGAATTCGTAAACATGAATTTGACAGCTAATGCCTTTTTAATAGTATCTTGTGTATCCTTTAATTCATATTTTATTGGGTAGATTCGTTCAACATAGTCAGCAAGCTTTGAATTATATGAATATAAAGATTATATCTAGCTATCATGTTTAATATGTAAGGTACACAAACACAAAAGATAAAAAATCGTTATTAAAGAGCAGATTGAAAGCAATGATTAGGTGCCTGGCGATTTCAGCCTTTTGAGCTTTTTAGCAAATTGTGTCTTGTTTCTAATTTTTTCTATCTGAAGTTTCTATCTGTATATTAAAGTTTGCAAGAGATCTAGTAAATAATAGTCATTAATTGCATATGAGGATAGTTTCAATGAGGAGTCGACTATCGCTTTCAGTCGTACTAACTAATAAAAGATGTGGTTTCTGTTTTGCTATTTTAAACCGTTTCTCTGTATCTATCCAAATTTTCAAGATAAAAGGGAAATATTGAAAAAAAGGTTAAATTTTTGACAGAAAAACGATCTCATTCTGAATAATTTTGCCAATGTCAGATTTTCTCTTGTTTTTTTTTTTTTTTTTTAAAGATTATCGCCAATATTTGCATTGCACTCATATGTTCTATGATTGGTGAGGGGATGACCTTTTCAGGACGTCGGGATCGGATGTTTTTAAGCTTGGGATTTCGGGATTGATCCTCTCGGGATCCTGAAATTCATTTTTCGAATTTCGAGATGTCTGGATTTAAAGTTCTTTAAATTCGGGACCTCGGGATTTCATGTTTTGAAGCTCGGGATTTCGGGATCAGGACCCTTCGCATTGAAAACTGACATTTTAAGAGTCAAATTAGATGTGTAAATTTTGGAGAGAGAAGATAAATGGATGATAAATTTCATAAGTCGAGTACGAACTGGCAAAAAAAAAAAACCGAAAAACGACGAAAAGACCAACAACACTATACAAAACACTGCATAGAAAACCCTGAGCACTACGAGCCCAACATAAATCGAGAGTAGGATCAAGAACATTCTGTCTTTATTGCACTAGATAAAATACGTAATTTTATTCATAAAGATGAAAAGTTTACGAAAGACATTGACAACTCGATTTTTTAATAGTATACCGCTATTTTCAATCATTACAAAAAAAGTTGTACATGAAAATTGTATCATGTGTAACCCATGCACGGAGAAATAAAATATAATTAAATTGAATGTCGAATATATCCATTCGTGAAGAAACACAAAAGGGTAGACAACTTGTTGCAAGGCAACATTTCTGTCTCTATTAAAATTTTAAACATACTATACTTCCAGTAGAAGTCAAATTTGCCCGGTCCTCATTCCCAATATGCAGTATATATTCATGCTTTCGTGCCATCCGGCTTTTAAAGTTTAGGCTTTGTAAGTTCCTGAAGGAAGGTAAATCCAGAAAATGGCTTTAGAAGCATTCAATTTGTTATGTTCATGTTACAGAACCTACCTGTCATATTCAAAGTATTTACTTTATCATCCTTGACATGTATGAAATGTAAGCTACAAATAGTATACATCTATCATCAAAAGTTCCCTAATGACTAATGCATATTATCATGGGCTAAGGGACCGATCAATATATATGGGGGGGGGGGGGAGGGGGGGCCGGTGCAATTCATATTTCTCCCTTTAAAAAATCTATGTCCTATCCTGTGACTACACCAAAAAAAGTTTCTGTCCTATATGAAATATCTACTAAATAAGGACATGTCCTATCTAATCTCTGAATAAATTAAACAGACTTTATCTTCATTTTTATCAGATTAACATAGATCAAATATAGAAGTCTTTGAATTTTTCTGGAAATAATAACTGATCTCCTCTTTGAAGAAGGAAAATGAGATTCCTTTTCAATTTCTCTTTTCCTTTCTTTCACGAAGAGTAATACACTACAATAGTTTATGAACAATTTGTATTATTTATCTTTTTTTTTAATAATATATTTTTTTTCTGTCTTTTGACTTTGTTTTTTTTCTTAATTTTCTTAATGTTTTATTGTTAAATAGTTTTCCTTATTCTTAAAAATGTATATTTTATTTATTCCTACCTTTATTCAATGATTTGAATTTGGTTTAATTATACCACACTGATGGAAGTATACCATATCACTTTAAATAGAATGAATAGTTATATAATTTTGGTTTGTTATTATCTATTTTTTATACATGTATATTTTTTTCAACCTTTTCAAAATCATTTCATGATATAAACATAATATTAACGTCTAGACTTGAAATTGTATTTCAATTGTTGTTATTCGTTTGTTCCTCAACCAATCTTGTTTATTTTGTTGTATTTTTGTATAATTTGTATAGTCTATTTTCTACATTCATATGCCATGAAAATAGTCAGTGCTGTCCTATCAGTGTTGACGACTAAATAAGTAGAAGTCCTATCAAAAATCAAGTAAAAATAAATGTGTGTCCTACTACGTTTTGCACCGGTCCCCCCAATAAATATTGACCGGTCCCTAAACCATTGTTATTCTGCACAGAAGAGGCAAAAGATACCAGAGGGACATTCAAAATCATAAATCGAAAATAAACTGACAACGACGTACATGGTAAACAAAAAATAGAACACAAAAGACATCGAAATTAAAGACCAAGCAACATGAACCCCATCAAAAAACCGTGCCTTATCTTAAGTTTTGGCACAAGGACAAGCAAATCCTGCTCCATGTCCCGCATTCATCAAAGGTTATGCCCTTGAATTTATGAAAGGAATATTCTAATGTGTATGCAAAGTGAGAAGAGAAGGAGATAGAGAGCTTATTTGACTGAGATATCCTTCCTTTAAAAAGTGAACATTTCAATTAAAGTGTAAGTGCCAATCCCAAAAAAAGCTTTTTATGTTTTTAGAAAATGTGATGCCGATAGACATTAAATAATTTTATTAATAATTTTGAGTCGACTACATAATTCATTAGGGACTTATCATTATTTATCTGGGAGGGGGGCTGGTCAAAATACAGAGGGGATCAAGTTTTTTTCCTTATGTGGAAGAGGGGGGTTAAAATTTTATTGTAAATTCAAAGTAGGGGATCATTTTTTTTTTGCACAAAGAAATAAGTAGTTTGAACATCCCTAATCATGGTACCTTTTTTAATTCATTATAAGATCCCTTTGAGTTCATTTATAACTCTCATTTCCTCAAAATCTGTATTTTTAGGCTAACAATTCAAAATTTTGGGGTTTCTATCACACATTGATGAATGAAATGTGTCGATAAATGAATAAGTATGAAAGTCAGAATGAACTATCCATATAAACGGTTACCGACTCAATGGGGGTTTCAATAAGGCCTACTGTAAAACTTTTAAGTTTTACGCACCGTCCAAGTGCAATGAGGAACATAATTATATTGCAGGTAATAGATACCCCACTTAGTAAATAATGTGTTGTTGCAGTATCAAAAAGTTTACTTTTTACAGATTTACTTAGGAACAAGTTTTCTTCAATAGGTCAATATAGGAAATTAGAAAAAAAGTCAGAAAAAGCTTTACAAAGTACTGGCTTGCTGCCTACATTTTAATTATCATGGAAGAGCCCTATTTCAGGGTAATTTTCCGTCAAAATTTATATGTTTTGGACTCAATCACTGAGAATATTTCATGTTTGCGTTATATATCTATGATATAACAATTAATTTGCATGTTAAAATTTTGACATGTTTAATAGAGGGGGAATCACATTTTTTTTTATTTTTTGCGGGGGGGGGGGGGGAATCAAATAAAAATAGTGAAGTATTATGAAGGGATCAAGAAAATTTTATATGTTTTAATTCAAAATGACCAGCCCCCTCCCCCTTCCCAGGTAAATCATGATAAGTTCCTTAACCATATCAGTTTTGCTGGTGTCTAGATTTCTCACGGGGGTAACTTCGATATTTTTTTTTTTTGGTAGGAGTGTGCCATTTTTGCCTCAAAAAACGTACCCAATTTAATATAACATTCACTGAAATTCAGTACCGATATATAGTTATATAAATGTTTAAGAAAGAGTGACCTATACTTATATACAATATTTAAAATATGACACATGTCGTGTTCATTTGGGAACTTATTTGAAAGGTGAACTTTCAAATGAATTGATTTAATTTAATATAATAATTGACCATTAATAATGTAAGATTCTCAATAGCATATTTATATATGATATGTAGATCATACCCCAAATCAATATACAGTTATCAAACGTAAATGCATTTTAATATAGGATGTCATTAAAAAGGAGGGTCATTTTTATATATCCCCCACCGCGTCAGATTTCTTTTTAAATTCTTGCAGCACATTGTTGTCATCACTCTTTTTTTTTTTTTTTTTATTTTTTTTTTTTTATACATATGGACACTTTTATTCTTCCCATTGCCCATAACTTATTACTATTGACCAAAAGTCTAGTGCCTGTTGTCTGTAGATTATCACAGTTAAAAGGAACATTAAGTGATAGTATACATTTTTAACGTACTTTTTTGTGTCGATTATTATTATTATATCTTCCACTTTCTATATATAACTAAATGATGAGCAACTAATGTTAAATCTTGTAAGACTCCTTCTTCTTCTTCTTCCAGTTAAGGAACCGGATTCAATGCTGAATGTTAATAGTTCCGCGCGAAAACTTTACTCTGTCTTTCTTCATTTTTGTTAACAATAGCAAGATATTTTAGCAAACGTCAGAATTATTTTTCCTTCATGTGCAAAGAAAATTTACCGTTGTCAAAGAGAGACAACTCTTGTCAATTTGTATCTTAGTACAGCATGCAATATTGGCTTGCCTTTATAAAATTGATGACTGGTAGCACGGTTTGTACCATTTTCATTTGATGTGTCGGACAGTTACTTCCTGTTGGACAATACTTTGAAGTTTAATAATACCCACTGACTAACTGAGCTAGGTATTCTTAATCAATCCAATGAAGAATATCAAGTAGTGTAGGTGAGTTGAGTAAGTAATTATAATTGAAATAAAAGTCCTAACAATCATGACATTGAACTATCATCAATTACAAAATGAACACTAATGAACATATGGTGTATCTATTATTATTTTTAAATCGTAAATTTAATTGAAATACTATGATATATATAGTTTGAATATAAGTCAAATATTAAAGAAATAACGTAATAAAAGAGGGTCCCCCCCCCCCCAATTTAGCAAAAAAAAAAAAAAAAAAAAAATATATCAATTGTTTAACATGAACTACTAAATTTTCGTTATGTTATAGATGGGAGTCTACATGTGTATATGAAGGGTCCTTCAATCATTTCTTTAACTTCTAAGGACATATTTATCTAATCTTTATAATTACACCCCCCCCCCCCTCCCCCCAAAAAAAACAAAACTCCAACATAACAAACAAACAAAAAATCAACAAACAAACATACAAAATTAAAAACAAAACAACAAACCAACAAACAATTTAACAAATTAAAAAAAACAACAAAAAAAAGTCATCAAATTTATTTGTGTTACATGTTAACTTAACTTTATAGATGAGAGTCTGAATGAGGGGTCAGTCACATCTTTTATCTTTAACTTTTTAGGCTATATTTCTCTATTTTTTTTATCATTTTTGCCCATCATTCTTTTTTGAAATTTTTTTGCATCCCATTATTTTTTTCTTAATATAATAGCGTCTTATTATTCTCTATTCACCTATTTTGTCTGTTGCTGTTTTTAGGCTACTGTTCTCTAAACCTCATCAAGACCCTCATATATATATCGGCATCAGCTTCATATAAAGACATTATCAACAGTAATCTTACCTTATGCATGCAATTGCATACATGTAGCTAACCCTCTTTAACTCAGGGTACCAATTTTCAGGAAGTTAAAATTATTCAAGAAAATTTCAAATAGCTCCTCGTTCGGACATTATGACATCAATTATAACATGTTGCAGATATTAATGTCTGTTGTACTGAAGTTCATATCAAACTAAACACTTTTGAATGTGCATTATAATTAAATCATCTATGATGATATATAGATATAGCTGTAGAGGTATTGTCTAGTCAGCATGGACTGTCAATTAAGAATTTTCTTTTATGTCACCATCAATAAAAAAAATCATTGCCAAATAAAAAGTTATTATTCCAGACAATATGAAAAATAGTTTTTTTTTAAAAGAAAGAAAAAGTTTGAAAAAGATCTTTTTGTTGTGGTGCACATTACAAAACTAATAGAGAATCATATTTTAAAACAAGGTTAAAGTTCATTTGGTCATTAAGATCAGAATTGATCCAGCTGTACACAATATTATATAGTATATAAATAACACAGTTTGGCGGTAAAAAGCAAATTATTGAAACAGATCATGTTAGTCCTTGTTAAGATTTAAATGTTTTTGTCTATTAAGGGTATAATTGGGTACAAAGGATTGTTTTAATCTTATTTAAATCTAACTTGTCGCATGCCTCGTAACAATATATTACTACATTGTATGGCATTTCTCATTTTATTGCTTTCTTTGTTTTAAATGGATATCTACAACTGATATTGTTTCTTTGATACATCATTGTTATATTTGTTCATTAGTTATAAAGTACAAAGACTATGAAAGACTGAAGACAGAAGTTTACCAGAAAAAAAGAAGAAGAATACATGAAATTAACAGGTCAGTAGAATAAACATTTACAATTTTGTGCACACAAAATGTAAAGGACACTTGCTTATAAACTTTCAGTCTTTAAAAACAAAGTGTCTGGCATTTGAAGCTTGCTCTATCAACTTGTTATCTGTTTCAAAAATAAGGGGATACTGTACAATCAATTTCTTTTGGATAAGTATTTGAAATATATGTATATTAGAATTGCAGGATTTCAATCACTCGGCCTTGTCTTTTATGTCATCTTCCTATCTTAAAATCTTTAAAAAATTCTCTGTTCATAAAGGAAAAATGGTCAGCCATGTCAGCTATAAACAAGATTCATAAAAGCAATGATATGCTAGTCAGTAATTTTGAAGAGTGGCTTTTGTGGAAGATGGACATAGATCCAAGTGTCAGCTTTAGAGCTTCTAGTATATTAATTTCTATAAAAAGTTATTACTTAACTTGGTTTCCATTGAACTTGTTCTAAAACAAAACAAAATGTGTCAATGTATTTTTTTAAATTTGTTTGTTCTGTGCAGTGATATTAATAACTTTAATGGTGAATTTAAAAGAAATCCAATATATCCCCTATCCAAACACTTCCTTTCGTTTCACCACATTGTTATATAATATTTCTCAAGAACAATAAAACTTGAACTTGAAGAAACACTGTATAGAACGGGAGGAAGTTAAGATTTGGAAAAGGTAACAGAATACTTTCACATATAGGAATTACAAAAACTTTATTTTTCATATTCAGTTTCATACAAGAATAACGGTATTGACTATCTGTCTCTTAAGTAAGAATAGTTTTTAAGAATTGTAAATGAAGACAATACAATACAACATTTAAGATTTAACATTAATATTTGAAATAAATCACCCCCAAATTGTCCAGTTTATGTTAGGATTATAATAAAACAAGTTTTAAACTAACTTGTCTGGCTATTTAATACAAGGTGTGTAAAGTACTAGCTTAGTTTAATATTCTTATTATTTATTTATTTAAGGGGGAAATATTTGTTTTATTTTGATATGTAGGTTTAATCCAAGACTCATATGATAGGATTAAATTTTTCATACATTTTGCACTTATTTTTTATTCTTCTTTGAATGACAGTCACTCCTGCTTATTTCATATAGGTTACTACACAAATAGATTTAGTTCAAACTAACCTAACATATATATATAAATTCCACCGTTCGTTCAGCATGATTTTTACACAATAAACATCGACCCATTTATTAAATGCCACTCATTCGGAACAAATGATCAATGAATTGGATTTTAAAAGTAAATGTTATTTCTGATTAGTACTTCATAATGAAGTTGTTTGACTGGTAAGGTGGCTTTGGTCAGATATGACCCCTGACCTAAGATTTCTGGTTTGTCAGAATGGATTTTACTGATAGGATACCAAACCTTTAAGTTCTATGTATTGCTGTATGGATTTGCTGTGATTAAACATCTTTGGTAAGCAACAGAATTAGATATTTAAATTGCATTGTTTAAATTAGATACTAAAACTTATGATATACAGTTACTTAATTTAAATGTTATTAAGAAGCAACAAAAAAGCTGGAGACTAGAAGATTGGGGTGTTGTTAATTTAGCGTTATTTTCGAAAATAAAGTAATAGTATGACATTTTAAAGTTTGTTTTATGTTTTTCCTAGAAGTTAGATGATTTATTTCAGTCTATGTTTTTGTCTGTCCATTTTTAAGCCCTTATCAGGTTAAAGTTTTGCTTAATGATAGCTAGTTAAAAGAGAAGTCATGATACTGTTTGTGCAAAAAATATCAGCAATATTTTTTTATTTTTGCTTTCATGGAACATTCTATTGGTTTTAACCCGGGTGCTCAAGTTAAACTTAAGAAGCCATTCATTGGGATGAAACTGATAAGAAATTCTTTAAGGAATTTGTAAAGGCCCAATAATTTTGATTTACTGTTATAATGTTAATTATCAGACATTTAAGCTACTTATTAATTAAAATAGGATTAAAGAGTTTAATATGGTTCTTAAAATGCCTAGGTAAGGTAATTTCTTGTTAAATGGAGAAAATTATAGGGCTTCATAATTAGAAAGTATTAACTTCTAAATGAAAATCATGACTAAAGTTCTTTCTTCTATACTGGATATTTGATATAAGACTTTACAAAGGCAGATTAATGTATTAAGGAATAATGATGGATTAATTATCCTAATTGAGGTATTAGCAATTTTTAGTTTAAATATCTGTCATCCATGTGAATTCCATTTTTTCTTACAGTACTCGTCACATACTAAATTTCTGCTTTCATCCTTATGGATAGTTTTAAGTGTACTAGTCCTCCAGTCAAATGTCATTGACATAAGTGTTATTAAACATTGTTTTAGTTGACTCTTCAAAATAAACTTGATACAAACAAAGAAGTCAAGCATTACTGTACTTTATAAACTTTTTGCACTATAATTAGACATAAGACATTTGTAAGATGATGTTTGTAAGTTGTTGTAATGTTTGAAAATGATATCAAATGATTATTTAAACTTTTTGTATTTAATTCTAACATTTCATTACATTTGCACAGAAACCATAACATTTACGCATAAAAATCATAAAGTTTGCGCACATTCATTTTTTACAAAAGGAACCGTTAACCCTAAAATATTTGGAAACTTAAAGTTTACATGTATGCCTTAAAGCCTGTACAGTATTTCTCTTTGTCACTTTATAATATTTTGTTTCTATTCCATTCACAAACTACACATTTATTTCAAATTTACAAATTTGTTCAAAATTAATAGCTATTGTCATATTTATTATGCATGCAAACATAAAAACTTTTATTCCTTAAATGCATGAAATTCTAATGAATACATCTGAAATAAAATGTGATGAAATTACTAGTGGTAGTACACGGTTACTGTACACCTATACTTGACAAAGATGTCATATGTGGATTTCTTATGCTGTCATGGTACACAACCCCTAGATAAGCCATTCAATAAATTTATCTGCAATATAAATCATACACAAGAACCAATAAGACTGAAACTATCAACTCGGACTTCCTACAATAAATGTCAAATTTTGATCAATTTTAGCATTTCTGCATTTTATCTTGAACACTACAGAAGATAAAAGGAAACTGTAAGCTGCAAATGTTATAGCCCATATCTAATATACAAAAAATCCAGTTGCATTAAAAAATGATAGGCGACTTCTTGCAGTAAATTAACCTTGAGAGGATTGATTTTACGATTATTTATAGCATTATCTCACAACTATTATAAATGCACAGAAACTGTAATTATAGCAGTTATATTTATCAATACAAAATCTACTATTAAAGATACTCTTAATATAAGCTATCAACGGATTTCTACAAGAGTTATTGCCCATAACTTTTTTTTCCACTTATAAGGATTTGACTAGAAAAGATACAGATACATATATACCATCAAACATGAAACCAAAACAGTGTACTGTTAATATTTGAATTGCACAAAATTAAAATGTTTGTTTTCTGTTAAAATAATGTAAAGTGCTGGGAATTTTTGAATATTTTTCTAACAATCCACCGAAGGAAAAAAAAAGGACTAGTACTGTTATTGGTCTTGGTTTCCTGAACGTTCAACATAATAAAAATGCTGTATTATTCAAAAAATAATAATTTGTTCCATAGAAATAATTGCTGATTCGTTAGTTTAAAGTGAAATATTATTTTTAATTTTTGCCTCTGACTGTGATTAATTTTAACATATTTAAAGAGCTATTGATTATGAGACATCATTGTTTAAACAGCACATTGTTTAATCACTTGTTGTAAAATCAATTTATAGGAAAACATTAAATGAATTTATATTCTCAACAATTATGTGTTATAGCATATTATAAAATTATAGCATTTGCATGAGCCCAATAGGAAGTTATCTTGACCTAAGAGAAGCATATATTGACTGAGGATAAAGTCTGAGGTCATTTTGCTTCTCTAGGTTAATATAACATAATATTGACCGCAACCAAAGGCCCCAACTGTTGCACGAACAATATAAAATTTTGCTCGATGATCTTGCTTGTCAAACAACATGACCACCATGACCAAAAATAGAACAAAGGAGTTAAAAAAGAGAAAATCTTACATTAGCAGAAAAGAATGTTTAGATCTTAACCTACAATCTTTTTACGTAAAACTGCCACGACTTTTAATAGGGGATATGATAACAAACATTGCCCTTTACCTAAAGATAATTTTTACCACTTTTGGCACTTTTTAAGCCAAACAAGATCTTCAAATATATGTCAACCTATCCGAAATTGTCAGTCACTTCATTCATGTCATTATACATGTAAGGGTTAAATGGTGATTTTTTTTAAAGCTGTTTTCCCATTTTTCTTTTTTTTTTTGGTGAAAACTATGGTGAATAATGAAACTGTAATCAGCAAAAATAATCAATAAAGTAAGATCTATAGGTATGTTGACATAGTCAAAATTTTCAATCTACTCCTTATAGGAGTAATTGGACTTTAATGGTGATTATTACCCTTTTATTATTTTGGGCAAAAATTATGGAAGATAGAGAGAAACTGAAAAGAGCAAAATGATCATTCAGACATTATCAACTAAAAATAGATTTTACACAAAAAGTTGGAAAGTTGCAATTGTTGAAGATGCATATAGTTCTAATCATGGTAAGCAGAACACTGGATCCAGGCCTCTAGTTCTTTATAGCCTTTCTTTCAAATGTTGCTCCATGGGCTCAATTTACTTGCAGAGGTAATAGTGCTTGCTATAGGAGTCATGTATGACAAAACAATCAAATCAAAGATAAAGGCTTCTATGACCACAATTACAAATGTATTGTCCAATGTTTGGTTTCAATTTCTGAAAAAAGACAAATGTTTAAAACCCTCATTGAGCAATTATTCATATTGTAAATAGTATGAATGTATACGTGTTTTGAATGTTTAAAAGAAAATAACAAAGGCCTCAAGTTTCTTTTGTTCTGTTTCTTTCATATTTCTATGTTGTGTTTTTTGGCCTAGTTTGTTAATTATAGGATATAGTGTGTAAATTGTTTATTTTGAGGTATTGTATACTCTTTATATTGAAAAGCTAACAAATTGTGCTTTATATTGACATAAAAATGAAAAGGTGTTGGTTTTTCAAAAACTTATTGACTGATTGCAAAACATTAGGGGATATAGATAAACGAAACAAAAATTGAAACTAATTTTGACTTTTGATCTCTTGTGTTAAGTAATGTTTTCTTTATCATCTAATTTGGAATTTTTCCAAGGGAACAGTGTTTTGTATTCCTGATAAACCAATGCTTCACACAGAGATATTATACTTGTACTACAATAAAGATTTTAAAAAATGGCATAGCCTGAAACCAAATTTGAAGGGGACACATTTAGAGAAATGGTAACAACTATTATAAGTATTCATCTCCCTATCTATTTTTTCTTTTGTGTTGTTAAGGCCATACAACAGAATTTTCCTCAGATTCAAGTCATTATTCACATGTTATTTGGGCATAACTTAACTAATTATTGTAACTTACAGATCAATTTTAGTTTTCTGTGTAAAAGAACCCCTGTAACAACTCTAAGGGGTTTGAAGGTCAGGCCTGGTGTAAGGCAAAGTTGTGTTCCTATCCATCATACCTGCAGTTTCCAATGACAGTTGTAATTAATGTACAGCCTTTATCTTTAGTCAAACCACTCAGTGACTCTTCAGAACCTTCCTGTATTTTTTTTCAATCTACCAGAATATGCTCGAAAGATATTGTACATTAAACAATCATCAATATAAAGTCAATATAAAATAAAGACAATGTCAGGGTAATTTCTTTCTACTGTCTGCTTGGACAATGTTGGATTGTCAAATTGTTTTTTGTTCAACCCAAATTAGTAGTATTGGATTATATAATGGCCATTCCTTGAAATAGACTCAAGATCATGTAACCTACAAATGTACAGATGATACTTTCAAGACAAAATTTCCCAAAAGTCAACACTTGGAAGATTAGGAACATTTCCCAAAGTTAATTAAATGATTGGAAAATAAATATCATACCTAATTGTCAAGATGATACCAAAAGAGATACTGGAAGGCTTAGAGCATTATCAAAATTCATATTTAGAAGATAAAGCTCATTTTCAAAAGTATTATGGTTGAAATATCAAAATCATACCCAAAGGTCATACTTAAAAGACTAAGGTCATGCTTTTGGTCATACTTAAAAGACTAAGGTCATGCTTTTGGTCATACTTTGAAGACTAAGATCATGCTTTTGCTCATACTTAAAAGACTACGGTCATGCTTTTGGTCATACTTTGAAGACTAAGGTCATGCTTTTGGTAATACTTTGAAGACTAAGGTCATGCTTTTGGTTGTACTTTGAAGATCAACACTGAATGTCATGTATCCTTTGATCAATACTGAAGGTCATACCTAGAAGACCATATTTAAAAGATCAAATTCATATTTAAGGTCATACTTAGAAGATCCACATCAAACATAAGGTCAATCTTTGAAGATCAAGTTCATACTTAAGTTCACATACCAAAAGGTTAATTTCTTATCTAAGATCCTGGTCTGTGCATTCGTTAGTTCTTCCGTCCGTGAGTCCGTTAGTCCTGTTTCAGATTAAAGTTTTTGGTCAAGGTAATTTTTGATGAATTTGAAGTTGAAGCCCAATCAACTTCAAACTAATAGTACACATGTTCCGTATGATATGATCTTTCTAATTTTAATGCCAAATTAGATTTTTGACCCCAAATTTCACGGTCCATTGAACATAGAAAAAGATAGTGCAAGTTTCAGGTTAAAGTTTTTTGGTTAAAGTTTTTGGTCAAGGTAGTTTTTGATGAAGTTGAAGTCCAATCAAATTGAAACTTATTACACATGTTCCCTATGATATGATCTTTCTAATTTTAATGCCAAATTAGATTTTTACCCCAGTTTCAAAGTCCACCATATAAAAAATGATAGTTTGAGTAGGGCATACATGTACTGTGGACACATTCTTGTTTAGAGGTACATTGAAATATAAAAAAAAAAAAGAACAGCACTTTATGATTTTTTTATATCACAGTCAAAGTTAGGCCTTCAACCTTCATGTTGTGGATTATCTCTAATTTTATTCAATGCTGAAATCTAAAATAGATAATTTGTATTTTGTTCGTTTATTTTTTTTTTTTTTTTTAATAAGTAAGGCCGTTAGTTTTCTTGTTTGAATCGTTTTACATTGTCATTTCTGGACCTTTTATAGCTGACTATGCAGTATGGGCTTTGCTCATTGTTGAAGGCAGTACGGGGACCTATAGTTGCTGTGTCATTTGGTCTCTTGTGGAGAGTTGTCTCATTGGCAATCATACCACATCTTCTTTTTTATATATAAATATTTTTTTGTGTGAAAAGAGTACCGTATATGGAAATAGGTGGTCAAGTTCAATAAAGGTTAATGATACTTGCCATGATGAAAAAGGACAATTATAAGAGGTCAAATTCAGGAATAAATATATTCTTTTACTCTCTTTCCTTAGATCATGAAGATGCACTATTAACTTCCAAGGTCAGAAATGTTGGGACATAAAAAGAAGTAAAATTACTAAAAACATTTCTTTTACCTTCAGTAACAGAATATGTTTTGATAGTGGTATAATTTTATGTAAACAGTTTTATAGTTTGATTTTAGAGTAATTTAGCAGAGAAAATAATTGACATATTGCTTTCATGTAATAAAACATTATCTCTTCCAACAATGATAAGATAATCATTTGTTTTGATGATAAAATTTCAAATTGTATCTTTTTTATGTAAATTTTTGTAATATGTACATTTGTTTAATTTGTAGACCCATTTCAGTTGACCTTCTACATGTATGGTTTATCTTATTGTGAAACAAACTTTTTAAAATAGGGGCATTATTTTGATAACTATTCTGGTAGAATTGATCAGGATTTGTGTGAAACATGTTCCATACTACCTTATCTGTAAGTCTATTTGATAATTATTTTATTTAATGGTAATTTTTGAAATTTTCCAATTTATACTTGCTTTGTGTAACCAGTGGTTTAAGTTCAGTTTCAGTTTGCAAAATTGCAACCTCTTTTTCAATATTTCAAACATTTTAGATAGAATAAAATAAATGTATCCGAGTTGGAAACTAGAAAAACAAAATCAATATATCTTAGAGTGACATTAATTATTATTGCAGTTTGTTTTCAAATATACCTTATACTTTAAAATCCATCAAATTCCATAATTCACAAAAAAAAGTTATCCTCAAATTAAAGTACTTTTCTGATTATTTTTAAAGATTGTGCCTTCAACAAAAATAAAATTTCCTCTACAATAACTTCGATTTTGCTAAATTTATACAATTTTGTGTCACACTCCTATTATATATATAAATTAACCTATTAACTGTTGTTATATTATTTCCTATAATAGCCACATTTTTATTTTTATGTTTGCTTAGCATGAAAACCAGTACATTGTACTTATAATGTTTGTTATAATTACAACAATCTTCCATTTCATATGACATTTTACTAGTTTTGAATAAAACATGGTGGGATTGATTTTTTAAAATAACTTTGCATCCTTGATTTATATCGATGTATTGTTCTAATTTTGTCTGCAATTGGTGTACTTTAAAGTTTTTATAGTAGGTATATGGTACAAAAATTACTTTTTGTATTGTATCATTCTGAAAAAATAGTTTGATATTTAATGAAATTTTTAAAAGAGCAAAATACCCTTAAATTGTGTAAGCTAAGCGTTACAACAAATACACAGATATAAAAACTTGATCTAATTATACAGTGGTCAATGTTAAACACTGCATAACATTTTGAATAACGCTGAAATAGTAATTTAATGATTCCCGTACGAAATTATAAGGCGTATTACGCCTGGAAATAAGGTGTAAACCAGGCGTAAGTGGTAGTTACGTGTCTAGATCCAAGTGTAAGGGAGCACTCAGGGAAACGTAAATTTGTAGTCCTTACGGGCGTAGAAAAAAGCAGGAAACCTGACGTAAATTAAAATAAGCAAGGCGTAAATTGAAATAAGCAAGGCGTAAATTTTCTTACGGGCGTAAAACTCAGTTGGTATGGCGTAAATAGAAATACCCATAATGCTTTGTTTAAAGGATCATGGGATTTTTTTTTCAAAATTTGGCTCTTTGGTTTTAGTTTGCAAGAGTTGGACACATGGCAGCTTCATATATTCAGGGATAATTTGCTTGTTTTGTGCTTTTTGGAAGAATCTGAAATTGGAAATACTGAATCATATAAATTAATGAAAATTGTGAAATAAAAGGAAAGAAGTAATACATGGTATTTAATAATAATAATGTGAGTATAATTAAGTATTATGTTCTATCAGAATTTTTGAAATCCCAAAACCTTTATCCTTGCATAATTAAAATTAAAATCTTTTACTTTAAGTTCAACTGCAGTATTATCATTTTTTAGTTCAAAAGACAATAATTTTCAAAAACAACTTAGTTAAAATGCTACTTTTATTTCAAGAAAAAATAATGGTCATAATTCTTATTTAAACTTAAACTTATTTGAGCCATTGTCTGCATAAAATGTATTTATTTCTATATTAGCTTCTTCAATGGTTAATATTACAAGTTTTTTGTCAAACAATAAGAAATAAAAACAACAGTACAGAAGTTTGTATCAAATACACAAAAGTACACAGCTTAGGTTAATACACTGAACTAAAATAAGTGTAGTATTATGTAAGGATATTACGCCTGGTTTATTTATTGACCAGGCGTACTCATTTGCATATTACGCCTATTTTTTTGTGAACCAGGCGTACTCATTTAAATATTACGCCTAATTTTACGCCTGGTTTACGCCTTAGGTACGCCTTATATACGCCAAGTTTACGCCTGGTTGACGCCTGGACATGCATTTTGTAAACACTGCAATGCCGCCAGGATAAAGTATGATTTTTACGCCTGGTTTCCGTGTCATATATACGGGCGTCACAGTTCGTACAGGTTATAAAAGCAACAAAAAAACACTTTTCTAACCAAAAAAATCATCTTATGACCCAGATTTAAATTTATCTGTGAGAACAAGTCATCATGACTTACAAAAAAATATTTAAATGATTAAAGAAAAATATAAAAAGTATTTTTAAGAGTAAATACATTCTTCTTTAGAAAAATAGATCTTTGTCATGAAATATAAATGATACAACATAAATATGAATTATTGAATATACGGTAAGTTATACTTGAATAAACAATAGTATGTTAACATTAAAAGTGTTGTTCAACCATAAAAATTTTGTGATTTATGTGTTGCACCCAGATTTTAATAAATAATAAAGATCTTAGCCTCAAGTCTTGTAAAGGTGCAACAGGATTACATTGGTTTTCCTTACTGAATAAATAGGATGCTTTATTATGTCATCTTTTTCAAATTTGAAATGTGTTTACACGGAAATTGATGAATAGATGAAAATCTTGATACAATACAAGTATTGTTATAGGAATAAATTGACATAAACAGACATTGATATTTTATAAAAGCAATATACAATGGATAGAATTTATATTAAACGTGGATATTACACAAGAAGGGTGAGAATGTATTTAGATTTTAGTTCCTTAACTTTCTGTAGTGTTAGGATCTAATAGTTTGAATTTGACCTAAAGAAAATGCAAAATAAGTACAGCTGTCTTCACAATTTTCTGTGTTTTTATAATGACAGAAAACAACTCTTAGTTCATCTGTTCTGATATTTTTTTTATAAGTTGAAATTGAAATGTTATTCAGAAATAATGATATGTTAAAAGCTTTTTATTTTTTAAATGATTTAGGGTGGACAACCCATTTGATATTTTGGATGGGACCAAGAAGATATTTTGTGAATAATATTAACTATTCATTTTCATGTTACTACACATGCTTATATTTTTTTCTTAGATGCATGGTACCAAAATTTATTTTCACTTTTTGCAACTGTTATCAACAGTTTATGATGCAGGATTTTCAGTTTCTTCCTGTGTATTGCAAAGGTTATCTATTTTTTTTCACTCTTACGAAGTCAGGATATTTATTTTCCTAAGCCTCATGTCCTGAATCCTTCCTGGAAATCAAGTGAATGTCCCCTTAAAGGGATTGATAGGTTTTCAACTGGCACACTTTGTTTAGGACTCCAATGTTGTATTATTTATGGTTAACATGGTTAAGTATATCATTTGGCAAGTCTGTATTTATGTACAATTTGTAATGAGAATAAAAATAGATTTTTAGAATCAGAGAAACTTGAATCATGCTTTGAAGCATAAAGAAAGTACCACACTCTCTGCACATATAGAACCCTTGTAACAACTCTTCGATGGTCACATAGGTGGCCTATTGCATGACAATTTAGGTCCTTATTCAATGATAGCCTCATTATCCAGTTTCATTCCAAATTTTCTTCATTTCAGCCCAAACCCTGAGTCAACCAAGTACTGCAGTACATAATTTGTTCTAGGCCATAACTTAATTTGCATGAACTATTTGCCACTGGACACAAAGCAGACAACAATCAGTGAATCATGTTTCATATGATTATCTGTGGTTAAAATTTGGCACATTGGCAATAAAATATATTTTCTTAGTGTGAGAAAATGTATCAGTTTTAATAAATTAAAGCTTTGATATACATGACTAATTGAGAAAATCACTGCCTACATTTTATTCTAAAAGCGGTCACAGTACCTGTAAATTAGATTTTCATTTACAGGACTATTATAGGGGTTTAAATACTGGTATTATGAAATAAGTTTTAAACTAAATATTAGTTCTATTTAAGTCTTCCTGTTTATTGTTTGTTAAATCATTTAAATGATAATAGTGTAAGGATTGTCATCTTTAAATATCCCACAAAAATACATTAAAACCTGAATTTTGACCTTAAGGCTTATAATATGCAGCTGCTATAGAATTGAAGGCTATATTCTGAAGGTCCTAAGATAATTTCCAAAGTTTGAAACAAAGGGTGCAATCTTTTGTTGTGTCTGCATGTATATTTACATGTACAACATCAGTTAATTGTTGCCCTTTAACTTCTTGTTGAGAATATAAAATTTGTTCTTAAGAAGGTAAGCAATATTGAAAATTTATAATATATGAAATGAAGACAATCTAGAGTACTTAGGGTACTATACTAAAGATAATTCCTTTTTCAGTAAGCAGAGAAATATAAATCGTAGAAGTTGCATAATTTCATCCTACTATGCAGAAATTTAAGTCCTTGTTCTATCACCAATGGCAGTTTTAAGATATGTCTTAATTTGTATGATAAGTCAATTTCAAGTCAATACATCCATCCATTACTTATAGTCATGTTAGTCCAGTTGAATTTTATCAACTTGAAAATTAGTGTGCATATGTTATATTATGATTTGAAAAAGAGCCTAAATAGGGTTTGATGGAATTTACCATGAAAATATGATACATGTAGTATTAGAGCCGTACAAGGTGTCCTATGGGCACAATGAACTTATGAACGTATTGCTTTCAGGAAAAGTTTTAATTGGTCGATCAATATCAAGAAATTTAGGTACAAATTATGACAATTAACTTTCCATTTAGGTTAAAGACAAAACAGAATGCATAACCAAATGCTTGTCCTATTTTTGACAATGGTTCCAAAATAAATTAGAAATAAATATGTATCCAAAATACAAGCTGATCAAGTTACAATTCATTTTTTTATACCCCAAAAATAATTAAGGCAATGGGGGTATTAAGTGTTACGCTAGACTATATGTCTTTCAGTCTCACTCTGATCTCCCTTTCCATTTTTGTTTTAAATTCATCCAAGTTTTATGAAACTCACACACAATGCTTAAACAACTTAAGCTTGCAGACAGAGTTTGAATTTAGCCAGTGAGTCACTTATTGTTCTAGAGTTATGCCCCTTTATAACTAGGAAAATTGCAACTGTTTTCTTTTTCACATTTTAACTTAAGTCTGTCATATTCAAATATTATGAAAAGGTTGTACAATGCTTAGTAACAAAAAAAGTGAGTCACTTACTGTTCTAGAGTCATGCCCTTTAAAACTTGGAAAATTGCAATTTATTTTTTTTGGTTTCCGTATTCTCACTTAAATTTTCTGACACACAACACACAGACAGTGCTTTAAAGTTTTACAGTATGGCATCAACCTTTCTAGAGTTATGCCCCTCCTTAACTTTAAAAATGCAAAGTAGGCAATGGTAGGGGAGGCTGTGCATTCTTTTATTTAGGTATCTTTTTCTTCAAAACAATATCTGGAATTGGAATAAAATAGTACAAATTGTTTTGACACATGAAGTGTTTTTATCTTGAATAGTATCATAAAGAGGAGTTCAAGTGGCTAAAATTTAAATCTTTCAAAGATTAAGATCATTTTATATTGAATGGCCATTGGAATTCCATACACCCACAGTTAGATAGAAAGATAAACAACTTATTTAAATGTACATATTAAAGAATTCATATTCTTATTGTTTTAATATGAACATCTGATTGTTCTACGATCTATGTCCTGCTTTGCACTGATGATTTTTCAAAGGCTGACAAGGTCATTGTTTAGTGTAAAATGGTGTGCAAATAATTTAGTCATTATTCTCTTTAAACAAGCTACAAAAAGTTATTTATCTGACTGACCGATTAATATTCAATAGGTCATTCTTTTGAAGGCTGAAATTGATTCATAATTCACAGATCATTACTTTTTAATTCTTTTACTACACCTACATAATATTAGACAGATTTACTGTATTATGACCAATCATAGGATTTTTTATTGAATTTAATAAAAGCGTGTGAATTGTGATAAATAGTTCATTTATTAAAGGACCGTTAAGTTGTGATCTGACAAATTCAGTAAGTAGTACATTGCAATGATTTTTCTTTAAAGTGATAAATATCTTTTTTATTGAAATTGATATTCAAATGAACAGTGAAAATATCTACATTATTTTGATGTGAATTCTTAGTAAATTGGCATAAGTTTATAGTAAGATGTCTTTTTTTTTTTTTTTTATGAAATTGATAGCAAAGCTCTTTGAAGTTCTTTTATGTGCTTGTCATTGATGCGGCATTTGTTCTTTAGCTCTGTATTTAGTACATGCAAAAACAATTGTCTTTCATTTGAGTCCCTCAGATGTTATTGCAATGTCTCAATTCTTTTACTATTAGATTTTTTATAAGTCCATTCATTTCTGAAAATATTTTTTAGCAGGATTTACAGAGCAATGATATTTTTTTGTTGAAATAATTTTCAAGACTGTTAAATTTTATGTGGCTTATGTTGATCTGACACACCAGAAAATGTTGTACCTTTATAAGTTGTAATTGCATTTGATGTAAGTATACCGGTATAAATAAGGAGCCATGAATTATAACCATGAATACAAGATTGACACATTCATTAATTTTGTTTTAGAACTGTTTAAGTTCATGATTAATGCTAATCGATTTAAAATTATTTTGATTCCAGGAAAAAAAGTTTTGAAATAATATATATTATATACCAATTGTAAGCTTAATTTGGATGTAAGATGGTCTCAAATTTTCAAGTTTAAGTTCAATAGTGAAAGGTTTTGAGATGCATTTAAAGGATCCATTGTTATCAATTATTAAATCTGATAAATGTATATGTACAATATTAAATTGATATTATTTCATTGGTAAGATAAAATCTAAATGATTATGGTGACAGTTATACTTTCTTATTGTTGAACAATGAATGTATATTTCTAAAAGGTAACCTAAGGGTAAAATATCTTGAAATTATCTCCCTTTAGTAATTTTTCATAAATCATGAAATGTATAAGTTGCACCCTAGCATTTACAAAAACATGGACACATTTTCTCTAAAAAAATTAACCATACATTGTTTAATGTTCTGAAATATTTTTAAAGTCATGTAATGTTACTGTTACATTTTCCTTGAAGTCATAAGATGAAAGTTTTACACCTTAGGGCTTAAAGGTATTTATGTAAAGTTTGATTTCTTTTTAACCATACTGTCCCTTCAGGTTTCTTTATGTTGAAATTAATGTAATTATTTGGCATTGATTGATTAAATTATAAATGTGAAATTGGTTTAAATTTCAGAAAATTGAATTTTATTTTTAGTCTTTATGTCTAGGTAAAATGGGGAACTGTACTTTTAAAACAATGGTAAGCAGATATAGAATTTGAATCAAAAGTTGCAATATAAATACTTTACAAAAAGATGTACATGTAAGATGAAAGTTTTTATTTAAAAGGAGTTATTTTTTTACCATTAAGGATGAATATGTTCTTCAGCTTTTTAAGGTATGATTTATAAGTAAAAAAAAAAGGATACATGAATTATGATACATATTAAATGTGGTCTGCCCATGTTTGACTTTTGTTCTCAGTCGAACTTTCAATAATTGCTTTACTGTTTACTTTAGGATATGGGTCTTTGCCCTATGTGGAAGTTAGTACAGTGACAAGAAGCTGTTGTTTTTTCATGGTCAATTGACCAATTAAATAGATGTTGCTTAGATAATCATACCCAAGATCTCCTTGTTTTTTATGAACAAGGTATTTTTATGTTTTACTGATCATAGAGGAATGATACCTGAAAGGTTTAACTTATGTTAATTACTTGCAGCTATTTGTGAAAGATCTCCATCAGTTGTTTTTACCTGAACGAGATTTATTTGTACTTATTGATGATACAAAGAAGGTGTGAAGTCATCTGTCTTTTGTCATCGGTGATCTTAGTAATGATTGATGGGTTCATCGATTTTATCCCTTCCTATATAATGATACCCGGTGAAGTGCACATATGGTATTTAGTTTCATTTGTCACTTATTGAAATCCTCTTGAAATAGTATAATGTAAACATTTTGTGGATCATTTGACATTTTTTGTTGAAATTGTGCTTTTACTGAGGGAACATTTTCTATGTACTTGATATGAGAAGAGTGTTTGTGGGTATTTTTACTTTCAACATACCTTTTTTTTTCTTTGTGATCTGATAAGACTTGGTCTTTCGTTTGAGAAATAATTGATGATATTGGTGATTTTAATATTGATTTGTTCTGAATAATTACTTTGACTTTGGGAATACATTGCATGTTTGAGGAAAGTTATTTCTCAAGAAAAGGCAAATTAAATTACCATTAAATTGATTTTCTATTGTATTTGGTTATTTCAACTTTCATTATCAGATGTGTATGGTTTATAATTTATCTTTTTCTCAAATTGATTGATTAAATAATTGATCATTAAAAATGAAATACTTTCAGATTAGACGTAAGCCACATGTAAGAACCTATTTGACCTGGAAACCACTAGTGAAAGTACGCAGAATTAGAAGAAACATGTCACAGACAGATCTTCAAGATTCAAGGAAGGGGGATGTTATTCTTCGGAATTTGATACGGCAGTTATTGACAGAAGATGAGAGTATACGTTTTAAAATAGCATTACATAATTTCAAAATTTCAAAATCAGTTACAACTTTGTGCCATCAGTTAAAACCTATCATAAACTCAACGGAAAAAATCATGCTGCTTTTGGAGTTGAGTACAAGACTTCCGCCATCACTTCAAGAAGATTTTCATAGATTGTGTAGTTTACAGTATCCACACTATGATGCGTACTATCATATATATCATTCAGGGAATGCCATGCCTGAATCATCTAAAGTTATTGCCAAAGATTCATCGGGACAGTTCAAAATTGTGTCATCAAGTAGTGATCCAAAGTTATACATGGCCAATAACAACTTAAAAAATAGTTCTGATCAGAGTTCCTTACATGGGACTAGTGTAACTAGTGGAATATACAGTGAACATGATGATGCTGTGTCATATAATAAAATAGATGTCAAAGACAATGATTCTGATGTTTTTGTATGGACTCCACAGTATGGACAGATTGATGCCAATTCATCTGCATTTGTGTCAAAAGGTGCAAAAAGTGTCGAAATCAAAAGAGTATTTTTGGAACGTCACAATGGTAGTCTGGGTATTGGAATTCGTGGAGGAAAAGAATATGGGTCAGAAATCTTTTTTAATCATGTTGAAGAAGGAGGGGCTGCAGAAAAACAGGTAGAATATTTGTTTAAACTGGTTTTCTTATATCATTTTAAGGATGTATACTCCTGAGTAAGTACTTTTAGATATGGGTTCCCGGTTGAGTTCTGGATACAATGTGTTTATACAATTACTGAAATTTAATATTCTAATTGCCATTCAGTGCATCTTGTACTTTTGCAAATCATTAATCACATATAATAATACTTTATTTCCGTAAGCAAATACAACTTATTGGATTAACACAATATAAATATCCAAATAGATAATATATGTACTGTAAGGAATCATTGAGTTTCTAGGAATTATTGACAGATGATCTTAGAAACTGTCTTTCACATGATTAAATACAGCATCTGTTAACAATTGACTAAAATAGAAGCTTGATCATTATAATGACCAAAAGTACAATACTGCTTAATTGATGAACTTTGAAAATCATATTTTGATTTAACTGACATTCTAAACAACTGTCACATAACTATTTAGCTCAAGTTCTACTTTACAATACCAAATTTACTTCTCTTATTGTTAAATTTATATATTTAAAGGATATGTAAATGAGACAGCAAATGAACAACCCAAAAAATAAAAGACATCTAGACGTAATTGACAAAAAATTTGTTGAAGTTGTGTTTTCATATTTTATTTTATTTTTAAATATAGGGTATTAAAGTTGGCGACAGAATCCTAGAGGTAAATGGTACTTCCTTCAATCAGATGACCCATGCAGAGGCCGTCACTATCATGAGGAATGCATGGAATGTCATTATGATGGTTCAGGCTGTTCCTCAAAATGGAGTGATGCAGGAAGCTCTTCATATAAAGGAGTTAGAAATGGTTCTCTTCCCATCACCAAATGACTTTAAATTAGGATGTGCCACAAATAGGTAGGTTATAGTTATAAAACTGATCCAACCTGGCTCTTTCATTGGCACATGCATCAGTTTAAGGTGCAAACATTAAAAAATCTACAGAACTTGAGTCATTTATTACCTTAAAAATGTATTTGCCTATTGTAGTGTGTCAATACTTTTACTAGACATGATTTTATACATGTGGTAAGTCCATGTTTATTAAATGCCTTTGGACATGTTAGATCATTCAAATATAAAAAGTATAGAATAATTTTTTTTATATGCATCATAGGATTAGGAGACAAAATCATTCCAAATTTCTAAAATCTCTGATCATGAATATGACAGCTAATCCCCCTTTAACACTGTACACTTTATTACTGATTCATCAGAGTTTTCATACATGAAATATGATATTACAATATTATGCAAGTCATGATATATTTGAATACAATGAAATTACCAGATTTTAAAAAAGGAAACAAATACCCCAATTATTCTGGTTTTAGGCATTTTTTATTTGCCTTGACCTTATAAGCAATCCAATTTTGACCATTAGAATGTCAAATTTATAACCATTATTATATACTTTTGAATAGTGATTTACACTGGCAATATAATTTATAAGGTTAAGCCAATTATCAAATTTGTATTTTGTAATTTGATTATGATGAAGTTGCAACTTTTTAAAAGTCTCATTTTACAACACAAGCTTTTAATTTTTATTCTATGAGAAAATTATCTATTTCCTGTTGTTATGGGGTTATTTATTCATAGATTTGTATGGTACAGTTCATAAAATATTCAGCATTATTGTATCATTGCTCCTATCGTCGCATGATTGTAGCAGATTAATTTTTAAAGGAAACTTCTATTCTTTGTAATGTTTTTATGTCTATTGTCAAAGTCTTCAATAAAAATGCATTAAGTTTGTAAGGGAAATCAATTCTACTATTCAGTCGTTTATACAAACTTTATGTGACTTAAAGTTTCAATACAATACATTCCAGTGCAGATTGCAGTGGTAAAATTTACAAAAGATATTCCAGTGGAATCATCATTTAAACTTAAGTGGAATTTTCAATTCATTGAATTGGATTTACTAGTGAAATTCCACTGGGTCTCTGGGATCGAGTTTAAATTGTGATATGTTGCATAATCATCATATCATTTTGTCTTTTAAAGAATGTTTTTTTTTTCATTACAGGAAACAGAAAAGTAAATTTTTGAAAGTGAAAGCAGTTGACAGGCAGTCACCATCAGAAAAAGCTGGTTTGTGTGTTGGTGATTTCATTGTTAAGGTACATTAACTTATGTTCTGGCAATTTGTTTTTGTTAAGACAAAAAATTGACCCTTCTGATGCTGGCATTATTAATATGCAGGGACAGAACTTCATTTTCATGAGATAAATTACATGATAAGAAAATAAGCTGCACAAGTTATTTCAAAAACAAAACCCTGACATGGGCTCTGCACAACCATGACTCTCATGTTTTCTCTAAAACAATAATTACCATACATATGTTGTATGGACACCAAACCCCTTTTTGTGTTAGTGTGCACACCTGAGTACTTGTATATTACTACTGTGGAATATTACCATGATTACAATGCAAACTGTTGTGATATAAAAAAAAATATTCTGTCTATTTCTATAAGCTGAATGAAAACAGTTTACTGACTAAGTTGTCTCCCTTAGTACCATGCATTCTACAAAAAAAAAACAATCCAGGTCTGTATGATAACCCATCAACATGAGCAAAGATTATGTAACGGAAATGTTTTTTAGCATGCTAGATAGGGGGCGGCAAACACAATTTGTTTTAACAGTCTGATACATATGAGATTTTATCGTACAGCATGACTTCCCTATGTGCCTAAAGAATAGGATGTACAATATATATCTTTGTTATAATGAATCATGCCATTATTGTCTATAAATATTTTAATATTTGTTTTTTATATCTCTGTCATTATGAATCATTTAATTATTGTCTATAAATGTTTTAAATTTTTTTATGAATTTAGATAAATTGAATGATATTTTTTATGATCACTTTATTACTTGAGGGTTAAAAGTCCATTAAAATGATTCCCGAATACTCATATAAAAAAGAATATGTGGTATATACATGCTCATTTCTATAAAAAGCATTATTAACTAGGAAAAATGTATATACATGTATTGACAAAAGATGAGTGTCTAGAAAAATTCTACCAAAAATTGGGGGAATTATATATATCCACATTAAAAAAATCAGGGCAAAAATAATCTTGACCTATCAGTGAGCAGTCATTATTTAGTAACACTATACAAAAGTTAAGTAATTAACTCTTTTTTATTCATATCTTACACTTAGAGATATAATTAGTAAGGTTGACCGACATAGGCTCTAAATAAGGCTTTAATTCATTTTATTGTCAATAGAACACAAACTTAACATTTTCAAGATTCCAACTCTTTTCAATAGGAAAAATAAATGCTTTTAGGTAGAAATATGAATTTCTTTAGTTGAAATATTTACCATTAAACATAATCATGATAATACAAACTTTAAGAGGTTAAATAGTTGTCAAAATTAAGGAATGTAGATTTACAAAAGTAATCAAAATTAATGTTTATTTAAATATTATATTTAAAATATTAAATTAATGATAATGTATGTATGGTTTAAGAGTTAAAAAAGCTTTACTGAAAATAAAACCCAATTTAGATTTTTTTTCTTCAAATAACTGAATACCTAAAAGGCACTAAGTGTAACACAAACTTTTTAAGAGCCCATATCACCAATTATTGTTTGATTTTAGGAGATTTAAATAAATTCTTTTGTTCAACAAGTCATGAACTTTCTTAAAATGTAAAAAGACATAAATGTGGTTAAAAAAAGTTCCGTGTCTTTATAATTGACAGGGTGAATTTGTCTGTCATAATCATTGATATAGAATCTATTTTTGCTTTGTAAAAAGGTTTTGTTAGTACTGCTTTTGAGAAGCAAAACTGTTTTATCATATTAAATAAATTGGCCACTTTTATTTTATTTTTAAACTTATGTGATAGCACTGACAGAGCTTTCAGTTCATATGTGAGTGTTGTCTTTCTGTCTGTCTGTCTGTCAGTTTTGTTTTCTACATGTAATATGACTATTGTTGTATAAGTTTGAAAATTTATTTTATGAACTATTTATTTCTATTAAACTTAATAAATAATTTGTTTTTCAGATTGATGGTATAGATGTAAGAACATTATCAGACAAGCAGATTATGTCACTAACAAAGACAAAACGTCTAACAATGCTCATTAAAAGACTTGTGACTGATGATGGTTAGTATCACTCCCATCACTGGTGTTTGGTTGTGTGTAGTGTGGTATATTTTTTGCACGCTTTGTGTAATTCCATTCTGCTGCTATTGCTCATTATGTAAAATATCATGCATTTGGAATAGATGAACTGTTGTTTATTTATTATATATTTTTAAACAAATATTTATTACATGTTTAATAAACTATTATAAGTACTAGTCATGGATTTTTCTAGCATTCATCAGGAGCTACTAAAAGTGACGTTCCTAATGAGCTCGAGCAATAATGAAAAATCAAGGAATCTTCCCAAACCCACTAACTTTCTTCCCTAAAAAATCTGAATTTAGTGTGCCAACTCTTAAAAATCAGTTGATGAAAAAAAGACAATAAATATAATCTTTGACAGACACAAATGACAGAGGTTTAAAATAAATATCTACTGGTATATTGCACAAGTTTACCGACAGAGTGAGTAAGTCTCATAAAGACCTTAGTTTGTACTATAAACAATATGAGAATTGATTATTTTATAAAACTTTTCATCACCAGAATCAATTTAATGCAACAGTACAGATCAAAAAAACAAATTAATGATTTGATTTTAATTTTTGCAGGAAATGAAATATCTCTGTTAATCATTTTTAACTTCAGAAGCAATTTTCTAATGTATTTCTAACTCTAACACCAGTCATTAGCATGATACTAATGCAAAAGATAATTTTGTTGTTTGGATAAGGTACATTTAGTCCTAAATTATTTTTTTTATTGCAAATAAAGGGTTAAGTTATTACAAAATAGCAAATATATGATGCAGAAATGTCTTTTTTTTTGTAAGTCTTTTCATTTTTAAAATAGAAAAAGAAATGATTTAAACAAATACGGTTTTTTTTCTTCGTAAAAAGACAAACAATCTTTCAATTTTAGACAATTCCAAGTTTGTATCAAACTTCAGCTACTCTTTTCAGCCCTGTGCAGCTATACCTTTCAAAACATGTGTTTCAACTTTAATTCATGGTGATTAAGGCCATTAAACCCCCTGTAGTAGTAGCCATGGTGACAGATACATTCACTAGAGTGTTATTAGCTTTTTTTTATTAGCTTTTATCAAGTATATTAGTTTGTACAAATTGCAGCAATTAGGTTTGCAATATATTCAGCTGTGTCTATATCCTTTATATGACAGATTTCTGCTTATTCTGTTATACACTTTATTACAATGAACTATATTGTGCTTTTGGTATATCACTGATTTTAAGAAATGTTTTTATATACTATTTGCTACATGTATCAAAATACAGATTTGGAAGTTATAGATTATAGGCTAACAACTCTTGACTGTCAAAACCTAGATGTTCTGTTAGATAAAGGCAACAGTAGTATACCGCTGTTCAAAACTCATAAATCCCTGGACAAAAAACAAAATCGGGGTTAGCAGAGTTCACTTACCAGATTTCTCCATAGTAGTGTAATGTAATATGGGCAAATGGGAAAGTCAATTGTTTCCTATTGAAACACATCCTGATGGAAAAGAAAAGAAATGATACACAATTATGCATTGAACATTTCTAAACGATTCAAAGCAAATAGGTTAAATAAAAAAAATCCCCAACATCAAGAAATATACAAAACGGAAAGTCCTTTATCAAATGGCAAAATCACAGCTGAAACTCATCAAACAAATGAAAACGACTGTCATACTCTTTGCACATGCATTTCTTTAGCACTCATTCTGTGGATCGCTAGGAGATATGATAAAAAGGGCAAAAGTAATAGCTTTCACTAAGTTATCACAAAACTGAACACCAATTATAATGTACCACGATGAAAATTTCAAATCAATTCATGGTTTGGTTCAGATATACCGTTGGAACGTTATACCCTCATGTCTCTGGACGAAATGTAGTTGATAACGCTCAAAACCACTGTTTTAACATACATGTAAGGTGATATGGTAATTTCCTAATGAAACACCTATCAAATGGTAGAAACAAAACAAAACCAAGAATCTAGCTTAGACAAGATGACAACACAGTCTAGAATAAAAGAGTCTACACATAAGCATAAGCGCTTTGTCAAAAAAAATAAGAACATTAAAAAATAAATGTAGCAAGAGACCATCAGAGGTCTGACAACACAACAAACTTTACTAAAGGAACAAGTATGAGTTTTTTGGCGCATTAGAAAATGTGCCAGGATATATGTCTATGTAGTACTTGAGCTATTCAGGTAATGTTGCGTTTAGTAAATGTGAGTTCATTGGCACCGTATAGTATTGTTTGTTGGTTTATACTTGTGATTTTTTTTATGTATTTTGTATTTATATTAAAGTCATTTACCTTTCCAAAAAAGAAAAAAGTACCGAACTCCCCTGAAAAAAATAAAAACAGAAAGTCCCTTATCAAATGACAAAATCATAAGTTCAAACACATTAAAAACGAATGAAAAACAAGCTTAAACATCCATTTGAAGACAATTTTTTATTAAACCTGTTTTATAGATTGCTATATTAACCTCTCACTTGTATGAAAGTCGAATAAAATTCCATTATATTGACAACAATGCGCAAAACAAACAGATATAATGGGTAAAAATGTCAAAATTTTGAGTACAGCAGTCAACTTTGCGTCATAATCTTAATAACTATTAAACCAAACATCTAATTCGTCAAAGAAAACAAAATGGCATATAGACATTCTATAGACCTGATTTTTTAACATAGCAGTCCTGCATGGTTGTTAAACTAGAAGTCAAATATTCGGTTGTCATTTTTTTTATTCTGTAATGCTGATATAATTAGTTTTCATACAGTGTTTGTAAACGTTTACATTTAATGAGGGATAATGTATGAAAGGTCTTTAAAATCATTTTCTTTTGGATAGCTAGCACACATATCCCAAAGACTATTGTTGTTTTGATTGATCAGTTTCTTATTTTCGTTTCATCTATGCACAAACTCTATTCTAATTTATAAGATAAGTGATTTTAATTTTAAAAATAAATATGCCATTTTTGTTTATCTCTCGAGAGAATATGGCTTTGGATGTCATAGTCATTTTCACACTTAAGATATGCTGCGGCAAAGACTCTTTGAGTATCCTCAGTGATACGACGAGTGTCGACCCATATTTCACTGTCCATCGACTTTTATTGAGTTTTGAATTTAATTTAACAGTGGTTAATTAAGTGTATTAAAGGTCCAAGTTTCTCAGTACGTTTTGTTGCATGCATTCTTGGAATGTTTCCATTGCTTTATTTATTTCTGACGTTAAATACGGTTCACAATGAAGGATGACTAATACGCATTCTGTATGATAAAAACCGGGAAAACACCAAGAAGGGTCCGTAGGTGGACTGTTTCAATGCAAAACATTTCTCTCTTTCCAATTTTTTTCAAGGTTGTCACAATTTCCCGCCAAACAATTCCAATAGACCTACTCTAGAACCGTTTGTATTAATTGTTAATGTGTTTCTCGTCTGCAATGTGCATAAAATATATACCACTGACCTTAATTCATGCAGCAATTATTGTAATTGTACATGTCTGGTAATATACCTGACTTTTAGATTGATATACTGGTCCACTGCTTGATAGTAGAATATAAAAATTGTGGTATGGTGATATGAAGTAGAAGTTGACTGACGCCTAGATGGGGATGGATCAGGATACAGCCTTTTAGTATCATTGACTTGTTTAAATTGTCCCGTTGATGTTTGTTTGTCACTCACTGATGCATCGTGTTCTGCAGTCATAATTCTTGTGAAAGTATGAAAAAAGATATACAAAGGGGAATAGCATCAATTAAACAGAAATCACATGACACAAATAAACAAAAGACATCTGAATGTAAGAATGTTATTTGGGGAGTATACCAACTGGCATCCCATCTGTAGGAAGACGTTGTGATCTTCAGATAAATATCTATTGACTTGAACATGTTTTAATGGGGGGAAAAAGCAAAATCACAAAAATACTGAACCCCGAGGGTAACCCAAAACGGAAAATCCCTAATCAAATGACAAAATCGAATGACAAAGCACATTAAACGAATGAACAACAACTGTCATATTCCTGTATCTTATAGGCATTTTCAAATGTAGTAAATGGTGGATTGAAATTCGTTATTCATATAATATATAAACTTTTAAAATAGCGCTGAATATCTCCCTTGTATCAAATTCCATAATATTTACAATGATGCGTAAACAAAACAGAAGTTATATGTTAAATTGTCAAAATAGGGATACAGCAGTCATCACTGTGTAACAATCTCAATCGGAACAAAAACAAACAAATATTTAACAAAGAAGCACAAAAACATATATCAAATTTAAATTTAAGCTATTTAACGATATCGTAAACAAACTGACCATGACATGGCAAAAAAAAAGAAAAAGAAACACAACAATACACAAAATATTACATAGAAAACTAAAGGCAACAAAAAACCCACCAAAATCAGAGATTATTTCAGCTGCTCCCGAAGAGTAATTAAATCCTGCGCCATATGTTGCATCCGTCATATTGCTAATGTAAGTTCACAACCGTTGAAAAGTCTAATTATGTTGGTCACGTTCGCGGAAAAGAGTGGAATTGTGATTACGACAATTGGGACATATCCGTAGTCATCTGCAAAAATAGATTTATAGCTATTTGTACTCGTAGTGGCATCCGTATTTTTTTCCAAATCATGATAGAGGTGCAGGCCATGAAATATTACACCATGCAATTGGTATATATACGCAATACGCAGGCGCTGCTAGAATGTTGCTACATATAAATGACAAACGAAATCATCTCTTTTGTCGTTAAAATTAATGTATCAACCGAACCTTATTGTCAATTTCTAAAGACAAGATATGAGGCGACTCAACTCTATGACGTCACCATCGTATGACCATATGAACAAGTCGGCAAGAAGACAAGCACAGTTGGTTTCAAGTTCAGTGGGAAAGCCGATTCTTTTGTTAGAAACACGTCTTCTAAACTCAAACCGTTTTTATAACTCAAACATAGGGTAATCTTTAACATAATGCCTTGAACTGCCAATAGTGAAATTCGTTATTCATAAATAATACATAAACTTTTAAAATTCAGAAAAAAGACATGTGTCCTTTTTCGCCCTTACATAGTTTTTGTTTGAGCTAGTATCATGATACATACATATATCATCTTACTATTGCTATGTATAATTGTTGTTTCGAATATTTTTTACACTTTTAACTCAGTTCACCGATTTTATTTACAGATGCCACACCTATATCTGGTACAAGCATGAAGAATAACAAAAATAGGTTCGTTATTTAAGAATAAGCAATGCATTTCTTAAACACACGAAACACCACACCTCGATCTATGGCAAACAAAAACAGATATTATTTCAATTGAAATACTATCAAACATATGACTTATATCTCGTATGAAATATCTTCTACAATGTTATGACATACAAAAATGATAACTATTCACGAAATGTCATCAACTGACCTTGTGCATATTTTTGTAATGTGATTTATATAAATGTATTACTTTCTATAAGTAATAATATTTTGTTTAAAATTTCATAATTTTTTGTTCAAGAAGAGAAAAGCATTCAAGTTGCCAGTTGAAATTCTCATCACACATGTCACACTTTATAGTAAATATATCGATTTGCCATAATTCGAATGTAAACAGTAAAAACACAAAAATAACTAACTACGAGGACAATTCAAAATGAAAAGTCCCTAATCAATTGACAAAACCGAAAGCTCAAACACATCATACAAATGGATAACAACTGTCATAAAAATGTGAAACACGAACATGAATCAAGTATTCGCATATTCAAGAAACGAATTGAATAACTAAATCAAAAATTAAAAATTCTCTTATACATCCTCTTTCTCTCAATTGTGATATCACCTAAAGAAGCATGATTGAATATTATTTTCTTAAACAGGATGAGAAATGAATCCCACAGTTCATCACAAAACTATTTGTCTACTGAACATGAAGAAGATTATGACGATCAGGACGGTCCTGAAGATCACCATCAGGCTCATGAAAGGGTCAAAGCAATATATTCAAGTCCTTTCTCGCCCCATACACCCTTTTCTAGTGAAAGATCATGGACATCACAAAGATTGGTTTTCAAAAGCGATTGCATAACGCCGCCGGCACGGGGAAGACTGGAACATCGACCCCCATATCAGTATGAAATGAGGAGTCATAGTGCTGGGCGGGATTCTCAGCCCGTGATTGTTCCAGGACAAGGAATAAGATACATTCGTAGTCGGTCTCAATCACCACATATACTTCGACAGAGAATGACACGACCTCGTTATTCAAAACAAGATCTGGAAATGATTAGGGCAATTCAACGGGGAATGGAAAAACGACAACGTGCTGTTAGACTCTCTTATTATAATGCTGCATCTGTTGATAATTTAGACTGGGAAATGTAGTGATTTTTTAAAACTTTTTTGAATGAACGAATTTCACCCTTGAAAGATTGCTTTTAGTTTTTATTTCTTAGATTTGCATTTTGAGTTTGAAAACACACATTATGGTGCATATCATGTATCATCGATCGACTAAGACGGGTTTAACGTCTTATCTATCAACTCTATATATATTGTAAGAGTAAGAAAGTTTGGTTGAGGTCTGTAATAAATAGCTTTTTTTATATATAAAACTATTTTAATGATGTGTTGTCCTTAATCATATACGTGTGCATTTATTATCGGTAATTTCTAAGAATGGGTATAGGACAGAGAGTGAGAGACATTTGGTTGCGTAGTTGTGGTTGAAAACTACTTTAGATTTCAACAAAGTTTAGGTAACAATTATGTTATAATATTAAAATGGGATGCATTTTTATGGGTAAATGACTTACACAACAGTTGATTTGTTCAGTTATCTCTCAGTTGATTTGATCAGTTTGATCATAGTTATTGTTTGTTGCCTAATGTATGAGTTACACAAGTAAAGAGAGTGTTAGTTTTCCTCCATCAACAACTCAGTTCCATATTTGAACATACAAAACAAATCACCTCTTGTACCTATTTTTTTATGGTAATGTATACTTACTAAAGCGAATTCGTTTTAAACAGTTTGGAGCATTATCTTATATTTCTTGATTTTTGTTTTACTTATATTTACTGTATAGTTTAACATATTAATCTGACAAATATGCTTAACTTATCTATACACGTATATTGTGAAAGTGATATAAAAAAAAAACTCGTATGCAGAATGGATTTATCAGAATTTTCTGACATTAATTACAAATCATATTATTGCATTTTCCATTGATATTTTTTATGTATTTTGATATTGTTGAGTGGAAATTGTTTCATGAAGCCATAGTATTTATTTGAAGGATCATTGTTATTATTTATTGAAAGGAATCAAAAGAATTGAATTTATATTTTGTTTATGGAATAAAAAATATTGTACAAAAAGACGACTTCTTTTAATTCACCTATAGTGGCTTTTATTTTACAAATTGTGACTTGAAGAAGAGTTGTCTCATTGGCACTCATACCACATAGTCTAAATATTTATAACTCTATGGTAAAAAGATTCATCTTGTGGATGTCAAAAAACAACATGTACGCTAGATCTTCTCTGAAATATCTAGAAATCCAATACGAACATTAACTCTTTCCAAGTTTTTTTTTTCTTTGGGGTGTCCTGTGCCGGGTCGGGAGGGTGGCCATTGTTGTATCATGGTTCGTTTCTTTGAGTGTGGCATTTTTGCGTAGTGTTTCCCTTGTGTCGTTTGTTTTCTCCTGTGCTTGAGTGTGGGTTCGCATTACTGTGGGGCGTGTCGCGGTGCTTTTCTGTCCCGGGTTCCTGTATTTGGTTTTAGTGTTGTGTTGGTGATTCTCATCGGAATTTGTTTGATGCTTAGTCCGTTGCTGTGTGTGTTACATTTTAATGTTGTGTCGTTGTTCTCCTTTAATATCTAATGCGTTTCCCTCAGTTTTAGTTTGTTACCCCGATTTTGTTTTTTGTCAATAAATTTTTGAGTTTTGAACAGCGGTATACTACTGTTGCCTTTGTTTACATGGTTGAAGTGTTTTAGTCGTCACAATAATTTCTGCCACGTATTGCAGTTTTTCAATCTTGACGAATTCAAGTTCCAGTTCATATTCTTAGGGACTATCAACGTTACTCCTGTTGATTATAGTAAAAGAAAATCTTAACCAAAAGCACCAAAATACTGCAAATCTAACTGCTCTAAACGGAACCACAATTTAAAATAATAATAGTCTGTCGAGCAAGAGCCAGAACCTTTGGAAATTGTAAAAAAAGAAGGCTTTGGTATTCTTCAGGAAATGGTTATAAAGTCGTTGATATTGATTTAAAATCTTTATACGGTATATCGGTTCATGTAAATGAATGTGAGAACACAAAACAAAATAAATGAGTCCGATTATCTATATTCCGGATGTAATTTTATTAGAAATGGTCAAACCATGGAAATATTGTCAGTTTGATACTTCCAAGCCGTCAGTTTGATACTTCCAAGCCAAAAACATTTCATTATAAATAGTTGCATATACGGTAATAATTCTTTGAACAAAATGCTTTTATGCTAGGGATGCAGAAATACTTTAATTCTGTATAAGCTTAATGGCTAAATGGTCCTAAAAAATACTAGTAATCAGATCAATCCAAGTTCAATATCATTTATGTGCGTTAATCGTATGGTATAAACTGCCTTATAAGACTCATAAAGGTGAAACTATGTACATTTGGAGCCTTTATTTACCATAACATACGAGCATTAGACTTCGAAAATGAGAACATAACAATATTGATTAAAAAAGAAATTTAAGAAAAAGGTCAAGACTCATCGATTTGATGAAAGGTTAACGGTATATTGTATCTATTGTTGTCATAGACATTTAGCATGTTTAGATGTACATTACATTCTAATGTAGCCACAACATGGATTTAAAAAATAAGAGTTCCTGCGAAATACATCTTATAAGAGATTGTTGTTACAATATGAATGGCAACGAGGACGAAAATATCTTGTTTTAAGAAGGGTTAAATCATATTTTGTAAAAAAAAACCACATTTAAAACTCTGTTACAAACTAAATAATCAGAGCAGAACAAGTGTCACTAGTGGTGTATGATATGATTGTCACACGGGCACACTTGAGATCATTCCGGTTTTAGCAGAATTTGTCTTTAGTTTTCCATGTACTGTTTTGTCCATCATTAATTTGTCAGTGCATAGTCATTATCTCTTCCACTTATGAACAAGAAACGAAAACTACCAGAGGGTAAGTAAACCTTATTATTCGAAAACATACTGACAATGAACTGACAAAAACATGATAAACGACCAAACAACAAACAACAGTTTATGAAACGAAACACAGAAAAAGAAAGATAAAGAAACACGTACCCAACAAGAAAAAAACCAAGTGGGTATCAAATGCAAAAGAAGAGTAGAGGTAATGTTCACGTGTTTCGACAGTCGCCTTTCTCAGGAAAGAAAACAAAACAGATATTCTAATTCACTAGTGACACATTTGAATGTCTTCCTGGAATGTTACAGCTCTTTTATACTGACTGTTACAGACCTTGCAGATAGCCCCAAAAAGAACCAACAAGTGGAGCAGCTTCCTAGGTTGTAGAAATAAGGCTGGTAGCAGTTTTCCAATGTTTAAAAAAAGAAGAGACAATCGAGGTCAGACAAAAACTAAAGGAATTGAATGAAATCCAAAAAGAGCGGGACAAGATAAGTGTCTCCTGCTACATTGCATCAATCGCCATTCGAATCGGCACTGCGTCAAAATGTCACCATATGATTTAGAATATAAAAAGCTCGATAAAACTACAGATCAGACTAATTTTCTTGTATTTAAAGATAAAACAAAAACTTATCATAGATACTAGGATTAACATTTTGTACGTCTATGTAATGTTTTAAACCCAAAAGAAAGCATACAGACACTCTTGACATAAAGAGGTTTAATGTACCAAAACGGACATTCAAATTGATTAATCGAAATGTGACAATGCCATGGCAAAAATACAATTAACGATCAAAAGGCAAACAACATTATACAAAACACAACATTGAAAACCAAAGATTGAGCAACAGAAACCACAACAAAAACTGGGTGTGATCTCGTGTGCTCCAGAATGGTAAGCAGATCCTGATCCACATGTAAAACCTGTTGTGCTGCTCCCGTCTTTTAAAGTTCTAAACCAGTGTTCAGTCTTGTTGTCTAATTATGTAGGTCTTATTCGAGGAAAATAGGACGGGATTGTTGTTACGACAATTAAAACATATATGATGCTGAAAGCAATCTTTCCTTAAAATGTCAGTATCAATGTGGGAAAATGGATAAAAGCATTCAAAATTTAGTGTCGTCATGTATTATAGTATATGGAAGATGTATAAACAAGTCTGATAACATATAATACATTGTTTTCAATATACATATGTATGTAATTAAAAAGAAGAAGTTTGTTAAAGAATAAATACTCTGCTGTTTACAATAGTATGTGATGTTACAGTTTTCTCAAATAGATTTAGACCAATTTCCTTTTTTAACTTTTCTTCCAATGAAATAATTGATCTGTAATAGTAAATGAAGAGACTTGTTTTCGTATCTTAACTGAAATTTAGATAAATATAAAGAATGGCACTGGTTTGTTCAAGAAAATCTATTGAAAGTGTCCTTGGAGATTACTTCTAGTATCTTCAAGTTTAAAATATATATGTGCTGTTCTTTTATGAAATTTTTTCATTTGTTTATGTGTCCAATAAATATGTACATCATGAATAAATAAAATTTATGCTTTTACCTTAATTGATCAGATGATTTGTATGCGACTGTCATACAAGTGAGAGGTTTAATTTGCTATAAAACCAGGTTTAATCCACCATTTTCAACATAAGAAATTGCCTGTACCAAGACAGGAATATGACAGTCTTTACTCTTTGTCCATTTGTTTGATGAGCTTCAGCTTTTGATTTTGCCTTTTGATTAGGGACTGTGCTTTTTTGAATTTTCCACAGAGTTGAGTATTTTTGTGAATTTACTTTTTAAGTAAATGTGGTGCAAAAACCATCAAGAGATCATTATATAATTATAAAGAAAACATACCTAAGAAAATATTTGTATTCTTTTATCACAGACAATCATTATAATATACTAAAACACTCATTCATATTCTGCAATATACTCTTTTTCTCCAACTACAGCAAACATGCATTTAGTCACTATTTAACATGATAGTACTTTTTTATGGAAAAAGCCTGAAAACATCATTAAATCAATTCATTATTCTTACAATATGAAAAGACTTATAATGCACTGCATTATAATTTCTGTAATCAAAAGTAACAATTATATTCTGATCAGAGCATTTAAATTGTCAAAATCTATTATCATGTTCAAAACAAGTTATACTGACTCCATGAAGCTTAACTTTAAATGCTTTCAAGTTCTTCTAACTTTTTCCTGAGAATTTATCTAGTAACATCTCTAACAAGTCTATTCCCCTTTGTATACAGGTGTTCTCTTCTCTATGAAGGACTTCATCCCTTCAATTCTATCTTTTGTTGGTATAACCTACAAAAGTCAGAAGAAATAAAATATTTAAGGTGTAACTCATAAACTATTTTCTAATTTCACATTTTCCTTTTGATGAACTCAATATATTTGCTTCTCAAAATATCATTTGGAATATAGTCATGTATCTATATATTGGACACCATGTTCTCTTTAAGGTTCTATTTGCAGAACAAGCTTATTTCTTCACTTGATTACTTCTGTAGCATAATTTCATTAAAAGTTGTGACATACAGAAAACCATTCAAACAGTATCAAATTTATTGTTAAAAAGGAAAAATGTGAACACTTTAAGATTATTTGGAGAATTTGCAATTATGTCATTTTACTTAGAAATATACATTTCAGAAAGTTTTCAAAATTTTACAATTACAATATTTGAAAAAATACATTAGCATTGAAAATGTGTGTAACAATAAACACAAAACAATACATGTATGGAAAACACAGGAGGAAGGAGATCTTATCATAAAAGAATACTTATCTAAGAAAACAAATTGAAAGCTAAGTTTTTAGTTTTATTGAATTTTCTCCATTTAATTTAAAAACAACTTGAACACACCCATGAAATAGCGGGCATTTAGCGCTTGGTTGAAAGTATGTAAACTGTTGTAGGGATAATTTTTGGAAAAGATTTTATGTCTGAAGAATTTCAGAAATGGTATCAAATTCATAAATACTTGGAGACAGTACATTTTTTTAAGCCCTCTCCCTTTTTTCCAAAGTCTGTTATTCATTTGTTTTCTGATAAATTCCATTATTTTCCGTTTCTGTATCTATGAACATAAATATAATATAAATAAAGTGTATTTGCTATTAACTATCAATTTCAAGTTTCTTCTCCAAGGCGATCACTGCTATATTATATAGACAGTCTCTATCAACGCGAAAAGTAGTCCTGTCCCCGAGTACTCTTATGAAAATTATGTGCAAGTTTAAAACCAGTATCAAAATTCATAAACCTTGGCCAGGAAAATTTTTTTAAGCCCTCTCCCTTTTTTCCAAAGTCTGTATAAGTTCTTTTGTTTCTGATAAATTATTTTTAGTTTCTGTATACTATGAACATATGTATGCTATAAAGTGTATTTGCTATTAACTATCAATTTCAAATTTCTTCTCCAAGCCGATCACTGCTATATTATATAGAGAGTCTATAAAATTATTGTCCTGTCCCCGAGTATTGTGAAAAGTATGTGAAAATTTAAACCAGAAGTCTTGAATGACTTATAAGTTGATCCGGACGCCTTTATTTTCATTTTCTCCCAAAATAACTCAAACTTAATAGTCATAAAAATAGATGACAAATGCGACTATGCATTGTACCTATAGAACACAAAGGCATGATGATTAATTCATTGTGGAAGGAAGAGAAGCGACACACAAAATGAGGTCTTCTCGTTTAATTGTATAGATGTGTTAATATTTAAATAGCTGATTTGCCTTACATATGATTTGTGAACTAAAGGATCATATGAACTGCAGGCATCTTCTTGACTGCTACTTTATCATATCCAAAATGTCAACAAAATAACTTAATAAATTCCTCCAAAAACAAAGATTTTCTGTAAATATATCATGTTATGCTTATATACTTTTATGTGTGTGTTCTTACTAGTAAATTTGATAATTACCTGAGCATAACCACATTCTTCAAATCCCATACCACTTGTGAGATCCACCTGTAATTATACAAGATGAAAACTACAATAAATAGTAGACTTGTACTTCTTCAATCAAAATATGTTTGAAGATCTGGAAAGATCATTCTGATCAACTAAAGAATTTAGAGGCTCTAATGAAACTGGATTGTTCACCTGTAATTTTTGCATAAAAATGATACAACACAATTATACTTTTTCTAATAGCCTCTGGCAAAAAGAGCAAACCATTGTCTATCAAGTGAAAAAACTCCTTTAAGGACTTATTTGTAGACCCTGTGAGTTAAAATTGTCTTTCAAAGACAATAACTTCAAGGAATTGGCCAATTGTCCCGGGGGGGGGGGGGGTGTTACTTCCTATATTGTTAGTGGTAGGAGTGTGGCGCAAAACAGGGTTGCCTTTTCATGCCCTGCTGGTTAGAACAGAACAACGTCTCCTTTTCATGCCCTGCTGGTTAGAACAGAACATCGTCCCCTTTTCATGTCCTGCTGGTTAGAACAGAACATCGTCCCCTTTTCATGTCCTGCTGGTTAGAACAGTGTGGCTTTTTATGCCCTGCTGATGAGCACTTGGTCTTTTTTTGTATTTATCTAGAACAGGATTGCTTATTCAACTGTATAAGATACAGTCTAGAACCCAGGTCAAGAACTGCATATATTTTATATGGTCTATCACAGGATCATATTTAAGAAACATTTTCTGAGCATGTCTAGAACGGGGTATGTTTTTCAATGTTTTCTGGTTAGAACAGGGTATGATTTGGCAAGTGCTGGCGGGACAGATATACCCGAAAGGATATTCCGCAACCCCCCCCCCCCCCCCCCCCCCACCGGCCAATTGGGCCAGACAGGCTAAAATTAATTAGCCATCTATACATATACTGGTATGTAAAAGAAAATGGGATTTCTGATGTAAAATTAACTATAGTTAAAACAACTTACTTTGGCTGAAACAGCCATTGTAAGTTAAGAAATAACATACAATTAATCCAGACAAAACAATTATCTATTTCAGAATTGATGGAACCATTTTAAAATTTCACTTAAAATGGAAATCAGCTAACCAGAACAAAACTTAAATAAAGAGTAAAACATTTTACTAATACATATATGCGCATGAAAAGTAAAACATTGAAGAAAGTCATGTTTGGTAAGGTTTTTTTACTCCAAATATCAAGTTCATTATTAAAAGATAAACAGTGTTTCAAAATTTGTAATTTCACCCACATTCATGCACATTAGGTAGAAAAAAGGTTATTTAAGGATGTACACCTCTGAGGAGCCAAATATTTCTAGAATTAAACTTTTTTTCTTAACCTGATTTTTGGGTTTATAAGACTGTAACAAAATAATTGGTGAAGAAAAAATCATATGGTGGTGCACTTCTTTTTTTGCTACGGCCCTTTGAAAATGCCCAATTTTGATGATTTTACCATTTTTCATCGATTTTTACCTATTTTTGGGCTATTATCATGAATATCACAATTAAACTTTTTCTCATACTTTCTATAAAGATGAAGTGGACCAATCTGAATAAATTTTACTTACAAAAACTATAGGTAGGTGTTAATATAAGAAAGTTTCATCATGTTTTGACGCTTTTTTGTGTAAAATTTACCATGCTGTCAATTTTGTATTTTTGTGATTTTTCTCAGTTTTAAAAACAAAATGCATATTATTTCAACTTTTTTGTTATAAATGAATGAAAAAAGACATATCTAAGAAACTTGAAAAGACCAAAATGATATGGGATGTACATCATTCTTGTAAAATCATTTTTTGTATCCCTCACCAATTTTCTCAAAATTTTGGCTAAAAATACTGGCTTGATTGGTCGTAAAATTTGAAAATTGGATTACACAAAAACCATTCATTGTAAATACACAATTTTTTCACAGATTTATGTTTGCTGATAATATTTTTAAAATTCATTGATATTTTCCACTTCTATCACATGTTTTGGAAATAATTTAAGAACGAGATTTCAACGAGACTGAAAAGTCAGAAGAATACATCCTTAAGAAAATTGACAAAATATTCTGGATTTCAACTAATATTTTTGAATGTTTTCATTGAATATAGGGGGAAATAAAGATGAATGTTTAGTATAACTTCATAAAAACAATGCTGCTGTATAAATGTTCAAACAAAAATACTATTTCCTGTCTAGCCATTGTTAAATCTGGGATTCATTGTGATAGTAGCCATCAAATCCTAAATTGAAAATTAGGCTGAAATATTAGCCATTACATATTAGAGCTTTATCTAACATACATCTTTATTTCAAAACACTTACATCAGAACCTTTGCTTATAGCCATCTTTGCCATTCTCAGTGCTACAGGACCCTGAAAAAATTTATAATAAGATAAATAAACTATCATTAAAAAAAATATTCCTTACAAACTTATTACTATGAACATACAAATATTCAAATATTGGAGTATATCGAAGGATAAACAATTTTTTATGAATAATTTCTAAATTTTCAAATTGTTCGAGTCGAAGTACCATATCTCAATTTATTTCTTTTGTTTCGGCTGACTTCCAAGATAAAAGAGTTGACTGTTTTATGTAAAGTTTCTGAAGCTGTTTTAAACTGAATGTAAAGTTGATGTAAAGGATTGATTATTGATTTGAATCAAATGTATGGGGCAAGATGAATGGTTTTAGCATAGCATATAATAATTTGTATATTTATAGTCTTATTATATATTCTCTTATTCTGGTGTTCAAAACATGATTATTTACATGGGGAAAAATTGGATTAACAAAAATTATACCATTGGTTGCAGTGATTTACATTGATTTCCCAGTGAAATAGAAACCGATAATTCACATGTAAAATAAACATGATGATACCGTGCATTAGCTGATATCGTCACATCAACAAAGTAACACAAATGAAATCGTTCTTGTTATGGTTTTAAAATTGAGAATGGAAATGGGGAATGTGCCAAAGAGACAACAACCCAAACTTAGCCTATTTTTGGAAGGCATGTTCGAAATCACCGGACATTGGAGGAACTCTCAAAGCAGGGGTTTCCCTAATTTTGAACACACATTACACAAAATCTTAAGGGTGAAACCATACAAACAGAAGATTTAATGAAATAAAAGTATGTTATGAATGTGTTCACACAATATTATCCAATTATTGGTTTATCTGTTGAATGCAGTAAAGTCATAAGTCTTAGGTCAAGGATACATTGGACTGCACTGTACTGGATTTTCACTCCTATGATGTCATACAACAATAGGTGCTGTTAAGATGTCTATTATGTTGGATCAAAACAAATTATGAATGTGTAGAAACAGATATAATTCCTTACACTTTCTACATCAATTTCATAATAAAGCTATTTGCCAATGTAATAAAAAGAATAACTAGTCTAAAAATTCACAAACATCAAACAATATTCAACTCGTGACTAAAAGACACTGATAATTATCTCATGCACTACGCGCATTCATGAATTAATGTGTTGTTCAGTGTTTTTCTCAAATTGAATTCTTCCATTATTTATTCTATAATTATAAGTAGAGGTGATGCCTAAAAACAGAATTCTTTCCAAAAAGCAGGTCTTACATTTGGTGTAATTTCTAGAGCTAATTCAACAGCCCTTTGGTAAGCAGCATCCCCAGCATCATTTTGATCTACAGAGTGGTTAACTACTCCCAGTTTAGCTGCTTCATGACCATCAAACATTCTGGCAGTATATATTAATTCTTTAGCAAGTGCAGGCCCAACAACTCTGGTTAACCTCTGAGTTCCTCCTGAAATGTAAATAATCATTCTACAAATTAACCAAAGCACTTTCAATGCTATGATGCAGCTAATCACACTAGATCACAAAACAGCATATGTATATCCATTCATGTAAATTATTACATCATATCATTTCTTTACAAATGTTTCATTCCAAAATTGAGAAAGACATGACACTTGATTAAAAAGTCACTTACTTTTGTAAATATTATTAGCCGTTTGTTTTTTATATACCATAATTGAAAAAAATGTTTCTAGGTAAGTAAACTTGAAAATGTCACAACTGTTTATTATCTTTTACAGACATTTGATTGTCTCCCCTTATATCTTTAAAATAAATATTTTAAATCAGCAATGCTATCAATATATATAGCATACACTTGTAATTATTGAAGTAAAAATCTACATTATATATTTGAACTCACATGCTACCTAATATTATTGCCATTTCATGAAAATATTAATATACCCTTTTCAAAAGCTAGACAAAACACTAGATATTTTACCCCTGTCCTTCAAATTAGTGGGAACTACATGTTTGAGCACAGTGGTAGATGATAGATATTATTTTATACTTTCTTAAGATCCTATATACATCATTGGATTGATTGAATGACATTTATTTAGAATCCTAAACCATGTGCAAATTCATAAGAGTTTGATTGACTGGAAAACAAATATGTAAAAAAAATAGTCTAAATAGTCTAATGCAGAGCATTTAATATACCACAAGAAGTATGTTACAGTTAAGCAAACAACAATTATTCAGCCAATTGCCTAGCATATAATTCATAATGGAAAAATAATAAAGTTAAAAACATTTTTTCTAAATTAACCCAACAGTATACCTACCACCCCCTGGTATGATTCCTCTCTTTGTTTCTACCAAACCCATTTTGGCATTACTTGCTGAAATATAATAAAAAGTGTAGTAAATTTTTACAATGAGCTATCATTATAGTTTCATCTATTGTAAATTTTATCAGTCATTTATTGTTCATTTTTCATACCACTTGCTGAAAACTTTATTGATACTATGCACATAATTTTTTTTTTTTTTTTTGACAAACAGGAATAAATAAATTGGGAATGTGCCCATAGGACACACCTGATGCCCCTGCTTGCATATCATCTAAAGTTATAAAAGAACATAACTAAACACCGGTAAAAGGACACTACCCAAATATGTACTTGATTTGAGTTTTGAGGTAATAAGTATTGTGTATAAGTTTCATAATATTTGGACGGGCAAACTTAAGTTAGAGGACAGAAACAAAACATTCAGCAATTTTTCCATTTATAAAGGGGCATTACTCTAGAACATTTAAAGTGACGCCACCAAAATTCACACATGATCTGTGTTTTTTAGAAATGAGTATTGTGTATATGTTTCATAACATTTGGTTGAGTCAAACTAAAGTTAGAGAACAGAAACTAAACATTCAGTAATTCGATGCCACCGAATGGAAATGTGTCATGTATGTATTAACAGAGCAGGGGTATAATTATAGATTATGAAGGAGTCATATTTTAAGCAACAGAAAATGAAGGGGTAAAATGTATTTAATTTCTTAAAGACAAAAATAACCAACATGTTAAAAAGTTAGCATTAAATAATTAAACATTACATGCAGTTCTCATGTCACATGCCAAAGACATTTCTAACCCTCCTCCGAGAGCATAACCATCTATAGCAGCTATGGTTGGCATTGGTATATTAGATAAATCTGTCACACTCTGTCGTAGTCCAGCTACAAATGGTCCTACTTCTTCATTGGTCATCTTAGCCCGCTCTTTTAAGTCAGCACCTAAAACCAAAATTGTTTTACTTTAATGATTATTTTTTCAGTTTAGTATACCTTTCCTGGTATACTTTGTTTCCTTAACTATAATTAGGTTTAAATAAATAGACCACATACTAAATGTCTTTACCATGGCTGTAACTGTTAAGGAATGAGCTGGTTGATTGCGATTTTAAAATTCTAAAAGTTTACAATTTGATATACAAAATACAATTCACTACTAATGAACAAATATAATCAGTGCACTGAAAGGAAAAGATTGCATTAATTTGCATTGTGAACTAAAAATTAAGTATTACATTGTATAAAGCATTGGAATGTAATACATGCATGACATGCACTATGTATGAATTAAAGATATCTTCCCTTTGTCATGCAGTTTGTTCAACTACAAATATGGACAAAGGTAGATAACTCTAATTTTAAATATTACATTTGTGTTGATCTGTCTTTAGATTTTATGTTCATGATTTTGCGTCTTTTCTTTTGATTGTTTTTTTTTTTTTTTGCCATGGCATTGTCAGTTTATTTTGTACTGATGAGTTTGATATTCCCTTTGGTGTTTCTAACCTTTCTTTTTCCAAAATGACATCATTGATATTTAAGGTACTAGATTAGTGCACCACACACATTTTATGCGATTTTCTTGACAATTGAAAAATAAGATGTGGTATGATTGCCAATAAGACAACTATTCACCATAGTTTAAATGTAAGAAATTTTAGGCAACTGTGCAGCTTTCAACTATGAGAAAACCCTATACCTTATAGTTCACTTTATAAGGCTACAACATGAAAATGTAAAACAATTCAAACAAGAAAACTAGCAGCCTAACTTTATTTTAATTGCTTGCTTCCAGGAAGCAATTGGCTGACATATTTTCTGTATATGCAAGTGACCTTGGAGTGACCCATCTCGTAAAAATCCGGTGATTGCAATACGCATGAATCTGTCAATAAAATAAACATGATACCGTAAACAATTATCTGATTGTATATGTTAAACATGTGCTCAATATCCATGCTTTTTATTGATTGTTTACTATAAGGTGACAATCGATAAACATTCGGCTTCAAAACACGGCAATTAATGAACTGCCATATTTGTTAAACCATAACAGACAGAGAGAAATAAAATTGACGATTATACGATATCTTAACGAAAAAAATGATAAAATTGTGCACAGAAGACTAAGTTTATGATATAAACATGCATTGGTTCAAGAATTGGATACACATTATTTTTTCACCAGTCACTCGTTTCATATGACTTTAAGAACCATTTTGTACTTACCTGCACAGAATACACCAGGTACCATACTTCTAATAATCAGTACTCTTATGTTTTTCTCAAACTTTACATTGTTAATACAGCCTTGAAACTGAAAAAAAAACCAAGAATACATAAGAAATAAAGATCTGCCAAATTTAAATTTGAAAAGGTTCATGTATCTTTGAAAGATAAATTTCAAAATATGCATGTACATTATAATAACAAACCTACCTGACTCAGAAATACTTTTCCTAAAGAATTCTTTGCTTTTGGTCTGTTCATTGAGATCACAGCAATACCTGTAATATAAAAACATTTGGTTCATATAAGGAGACATAATTCTTATAGTTAAGAATTTAAAGAGGAATCATGACATTTTCATTTTTCACTCATATGCACATATCAAGATAACAACATAAACATTAGTTTGATGACACCATTTTGTCTTTTTGTTTTCTAAAAGCATATTATGAAAACTATCTTCTCAAATGATATATTATCTCAATTTATATCTCATAGACTCCTTATATATTACTTTTCACAGAAAGCGTTTTTTCATGAATAATTTATACATAATTGGACAAAGCTTGCACAACATGCAGCTTGAGTAGCTCATTGACACATACTTTTTTATCAGCTTTATGAAAAAGCATGATTAATATCAATATAATGATAATGGTAAAAGTATTTTTACATGGTCATAATGAATTTTCCTTACAAACACAACTTGTCTATAGATCTTCTTACAAACACAAACTTCTCTGTAGATATTATAAGTAAGTAAATTATTTATGACAGAAAGGTTATATTCAATTTTTGCTGTTACACCTTGCGTCTAACAAAAATTATTAAAAAATTGTTGTAGACCTGGAGATATAAAGGTAGTCTAACTTCAATGAACTAGTAGAGTTAGGGAAGATCTTCTTTGGCTCAATTGGTTAGAGCCCTGCCTTTATATTCCGAGATAAACATCATAATTATTGGACCCCTTTCTACTTTTATATGATTTACTTATGATTTTTATAGTTCGTTCTGATGTTGTACTGTTTATACACCACTGTCCCAGATTAGGGGAGGGTTGGGACCCTGTTAACATTTTAAACCCTGCCACATTTTGTATGTATGTCACTGTCCCAAGTCATTTCAAGTCAGGAGCCTGTAATTCAGTGGTTGTTGTTTGTTTGTTTATGTATTACATATTTGTGTTTCATTCATTTTTTGTACATAAATTCATGAAATTAGGCTGTTAGTTTTCTTGTTTGAACATGCTAAATGGTTTAACATTGTAATTTTGATGCCTTTAAAGCTGACTATGCAGTATAGGATTTGCTCATTGTTGAAGGCTGCATGGTGACCTATAGTTAATTTCTGTGTCATTTGGTCTTTTGTGGAGAGTTGTCTCCTTCAGTCCTTGGCAATCATACCACATCTTTTTTTTTATATTAACATTATGTAAAATAGTAATCAAGTGTCACATGCATCCTGCTTCATATGTAATATTGTTTGGGATGATCAAGGCTATATACATTAAAGGTCTTGTGTCTGAAATAACCCTTTAAAGAAAATAACACAAAAAAGGGGGGTGTTAGCGACGATTCGCTTTCATTTCGTTTACCTTCATTGTCACCCTCCAAAAATTCAAGACTGCATTCATCGGTCTCATTTGATTTAACCAAATAAGTATTTTTCAACAAAACCGAGCATCTTGACACCGAAAGGAATAAATCTTTCCTTATTAAACTTTGGACTCGACATAAAACGGAAGTTGCCATTTTTCTTTTGAGTTACTCCCCCTAGTATTGCAAACCATCGTTGTTCGATGTTAAGTTAGAATTTGAGTTTCAGTGTTCGAATTCTCGAATTTTTGTTGAAATAAAAGATGAAGATGGATTTAAATATTGGGAGCTTAGATTTAGATTTCGAGATTTGGCCATATTATAAAGAGAAGACTTTTTTTATGAAAGAAATAGACCCAAATAAAAAGTAAAATCACAAAAATACTGAACTTAGAGGACTGAAATCTAATCGGAAAGTCCATAATCACATGGCAAAATCAAATAACAAAACACTTCAAAAACGAATGGACAAGAACTGTCATATAAAATAGTTTAACTATACTAACTTCAAAATTGAGCAAAATACTGTAATACAATAATGATGCTTCAAAACATGACATTATCCTGGTAAACTTCAGAATGAACATCATCTTCAGAAATAAAATAGGAATCTCTACAGAACCACCTTGTAAACATCCATGTCATCTTGCTTACCTATCTATGCTTCTGATAACCATATCAAATGATATAAACCTTAATCCAGGCCCAGATACATCAGTTTTTCCATGCGGAACCTGTGATGAACCCGTAACATGGGAAGAAAAAGGTATTATGTGTGATACCTGTAACCAATGGTATCATGTTTCCTGCCAATCCATAAGCTCACGAACATACAATATCCTAGCAGATGACAGCTGCATGGCCTGGGATTGCCTAATCTGTGACCCAAATTACAGCTCAGTATGCTTTGAGCTAGTATTGACAACGTCAAATTCATTCAATATCCTGTCTGATACATCACTACAAAGTCCAATTCCATCTGACTGCATCAAACCTTTGCATGCATCCACACCAGAGAGAAAGAACCGAAATAATTTACATGCCAAAGCAAAACCAACACCAATCAAGATGCTTACTGTAAATTTTCAGTCCATCAAATCCAAACAAGGACTAGTTAAAAACCTAGTTGAAAGCACCAAACCTGACATTGTTCTAGGTACAGAAACATGGATAGACCCCTCTATAACAGATAGTCAGATATTTCCACCGAACTATAATATATACAGAAACGATCGTAATATACAAGGAGGAGGAGTGCTTATAGCCATAAATAGCGACCATCTTAGCACACCAGTACCTGAACTGCAAACCAATTGTGAAATCGTGTGGGCTAAAATAAGCCTAGCTGGGAACAAAGATATGTATCTTGCATCATACTACAACCCAAAAACAGCAAACGAAGAAAGCCTTGAAGAACTAGGACTGAGTCTAGAACGGACAAGTACAACGAAAAATGCATTCATAGTCGTTGGTGGTGATTTCAACCTTCCAGGCTGGAACTGGTTAACAAGAACTCTAAAACCAGACTCTACTTACCAAAAAAAACACTACAAATTTGGCGACATTTTAGACGATAATGGCCTTGTCCAACTGGTAGAGGAACCAACAAGAGGTCCCAATATATTGGACCTAGTGATCACAAACAACCCATCACGCTTCACTCGTACCAAAGTAATACCTGGGGTGTCAAACCATGATATTGTCTTCAGTGAAATAGACACCAAGCCTATATTAAGGAAACAAAGACTAAGAAAAATAGCCTTGTATAGGAAAGCAAATTGGGAAACTATCAAACAGGAAATGAATGAAACCTACCAGATGGTCAAAGAATTAGCTGCAAATGGGAGTTCAGTGGAGGAACTCTGGTTTCTGTTCAAATCCAAGCTTAACCAGAGTGTAAATAATCATATCCCGCATAAAACTGCAAAACAGAAAGATAGCCTCCCCTGGCTCACTCCGAATATACGCAAGTTAATCCATCGACGAGACAGACTGTACAAGAAAAAGAAAAAGTCTGCTGACCCAAAAATCACCTCCAAATTTAAAGAAACCAAGCAAATGGTCCAGAGAGAACTTCGCAGAGCATACTGGAAATTACATTGAGAACATTGTAACACCTAAAGAGGAAAATAATCAATACAGTAGTATGAAACAGTTCTGGACGTACATAAAACATAAACGTACAGAGAGCAGTGGAGTGGCACCACTACGAAGTGAGGGACTTCTACACTCACACCCAGTAGAACAAGCAAACATCCTTAATAAACAGTTCCAATCGGCTTTCTCCACCAAAGAGACATACAACCAGTATGAGTTCTCATCTCGATGCCAGATGTCAGGAAAATACCCGTCCGCTGAGGAACTTACCATAACAGAGAATGGTATATTGAAATTGCTTATAAACATCAATCCAAACAAAGCAGCAGGACCTGACAACATAAGACCAAGATTACTGAAAGAGCTGGCGAAGGAAATAGCCCCCATACTCACACTGATCTTCCAAACATCAATCGAAACAGGGGATGTACCATCTGACTGGAGGAATGCCAATGTTAGCCCAGTCTTCAAGAAAGGCGAGAGATATAGAGCAGAGAACTACCGACCAATATCTCTGACTTGTATATGCTGCAAACTCATAGAGCACATAATCACAAGCCATATCATGAACCATGCAGATCGCCACCAAATTCTATACCCATTACAACATGGCTTTCGCTCTAAACGATCTTGTGAAACCCAGCTAATTGAATTTGTGGACGACATCACTAAAAACATGAGTGCAGGTAAACAGACAGACGTACTAATTATGGATTTCTCTAAAGCTTTCGACAAAGTTGGTCACAGTCTACTCGTTCATAAACTCGAACACTACGGAATCAGAGGAAATGTCAATAGGTGGATTGCTAGCTTCCTATCACATCGGACACAAGCAGTAGTAGTGGATGGAGAGAGCTCATCACATATTGATGTAGAATCTGGGGTACCCCAAGGCTCAGTCCTTGGGCCTTCGCTATTCCTGTTTTACATCAACGACATGCCTGATGGAATTAAATCTACTATTCGCCTATTTGCTGATGACACCATAGCCTACCTTACAATATCAAACGACAAAGATTCCAACGACCTACAAAAAGATCTAGATAAATTGGCAATATGGGAAACCAAATGGAAAATGGCCTTCCACCCAGACAAGTGCAATGTACTCACCATCAGCCGGAAAAACAACACCATTGCAACATCATACAAACTACATGGTCACACTTTAGAACCTGTCAAAAGCGCAAAATACCTAGGCTGCACATTCACGTCCGAAATGAAATGGAATGACCATGTTAACAACATCTGCAACAAAGCCAATAGAACAATCGGCTTCCTAAAACGAAACCTGAACATCGGATAAACGTCTGTAAAGGAAAGTGCGTACAAAACACTTGTTAGACCAATAACAGAATACGCCAGTCCTGTTTGGGATCCATACAACAAAACAGAAATAGACCGAATAGAGATGGTCCAGAGACGTGCAGCACGTTATGTGATGAATAAACACCAAAATCACTCAAGTGTAAGCAAGATGCTAAACCACCTAGAATGGAGATCACTCGAACAAAGACGAAAAGATGCAAGACTAACCATGCTCTTTAAAATAGTAAACGAGAAAGTTGCTGTGACAAAGGAAGATCGTTTGATTCCACCTAAACGATTGTCAAGAAATATGCATGACAGAAGCTTCCAAATTCCAGCAGCATCAAATGATTACCGGAAATTTTCTTTCTTTCCACGAACCATCAAAGATTGGAACAGTCTCCCTCCTGGGGCAGTGTCAGCGCCGTCAGTCGAGGCTTTTAAAGCCTCGGTGACAAAGCTGAACTAAATTCAAACAATATGGGGGAGGGGGAGGGGTCCGTATGCGCACCGAAGTCATGGCAAAATATTCAATTAGTTGATTGTGGCCATTATCCGGTAGAAGTAGAAGTACTGTTTTTTATTAGAGCTCGAAAACGGGCCGTGTACTTTAAAAGCGTTGGTGTAGATTGGAGTTGGATCATAAAACAACTGCAAAGGATGCCCAAAGCGTTCCTGCAGTTATGAAACAGTCGGAAACCAGGTTGAAATAGAACAAAAGAATCGAAGCTCTCTATTAGAGAAGGCGATAAATGTTTACTGTATTGTTTACTATAGTGACAAATTTTTAAAAAGTTAATAGAAACAAACAAAACTGCAATTTTCTTCTCAATTACGAGGTGTTTTATTTCAAAAACACCATTTGCATAAGTTTTCAATTTATCTAGTACATAGTTAAGCAGAACAATTAGATATCAAGTCGACGACATGGGTATCTTTCAAGTTGGATGACAAAAATGCATAACCTCCGATTTTTTTGAAAAAATTACCACGGACGGAAAAGATATCAATCTATTAGTTCAGTAATTTTCGTGTCTGCCCTTCCATTATGTGACTGAAGAAAAAATTCCAAAAAATAGGTAACAATTGTATCGAAAAGAGAAAATCGAGTGCACCTTTTTATGTTAGGGCGTGTTTGAGTTGAGTATTTTGTCTTGATATCGTTCAAAGTAAGAATATTTCATACATCGTCTCGCTTCAGATTCTATCATTTTTAGCTCACCTGGCCCAAAGGGCCAAGTGAGCTTTTCCCATCACTTGGCGTCCGTCGTCCGTCGTCCGTCGTCTGTCGTCCGTCGTCGTCCGGCGTCGTTAACTTTTACAAAAATCTTCTCCTCTGAAACTACTGGGCCAAATTACACCAAACTTGGCCAAAATCATCATTGGGGTATCTAGTTTAAAAAATGTGTCCGGTGACCCGGCCAACCATCCAAGATGGCCGCCATGGCTAAAAATAGAACATAGGGGTAAAATGCAGTTTTTGGCTTATAACTCAAAAACCAAAGCATTTAGAGCAAATCTGACATGGGGGTAAACTTGTGTAACAGGTCAAGATCTATCTGCCCTGAAATTTTCAGATAAATCGGATAACCTGTTGTTGGGTTGCTGCCCCTGAATTAGTAATTTTAAGGAAATTTTGCTGTTTTTGGTTATTATCTTGAATATTATTATAGATAGAGATAAACTGTAAACAGCAATAATGTTCAGCAAAGTAATATTTACAAATAAGTCAACATGACCGAAATGGTCAGTTGACCCCTTTAGGAGTTATTGCCCTTTATAGTCAATTTTTAACCATTTTTCGTAAATCTTAGTAATCTTTTACAAAAATCTTCTCCTCTGAAACTACTTGGCCAAATCAATCCAAACTTGGCCACAACCATCTTTGGGGTATGTAGTTTGAAAAATGTGTCCAGTGACCCAGCCATCCAATCAAGATGGCCGCCATGGCTAAAAATAGAACCTTGGGTAAAATGAAGTTTTTGGCTTATAACTCAAAAACCAAAGCATTTAGAGTAAATCTGACATGAGGTAAATTTGTTTATCAGGTCAAGATCTACCTGCCCTGAAATTTTCAGATGAATTGGACAACCCGGTTTTGGGTTGCTGCCCCAGAATAAGTAATTTTAAGGAAATTTTGCTGTTTTTGGTTATTATCTTGAATATTATTATAGATAGAGATAAACTGTAAACAGCAATAATGTTCAGCAAAAAAAGATTTACAAATAAGTCAACATGACCGAAATGGTCAGTTGACCCCTTAAGGATTTGTTGCCCATTTTATTAAATTTTTAACAATTTTCACTAATTTGGTAAATTTTTGTAAATTTTTACAAAATATTTTTCACTGTATCTAAAGGTCCAAGTTTATTATAGATAGAGAAAATTCTAAGTACCAAGAATGTTCAGTAAAGTAAGATCTACAAACACATCACTATCAGCAAAACACAATTTTGTCATGAATCCATCTGTGTCCTTTGTTTAATATGCACATAGACCACAGGGGCTTGTTACAATTGCCGGGTTTACTATCCATACGAACTCCTAAAAAAACACAGTGTTTTTTTAGGGGTTCGTATGGATAGTAAACCCGGCAATTGTAACAAGCCCCTGTGCATAGACCAAGGTGAGCGACACAGGCTCTTTAGAGCCTCTAGTTATATATTAAAGCTACAGGTTGACTTTATAACACAAAAAAATAACAGTACTAAAAGATGAAATATATGGGTCAAGTGAAATACCTATCTAATGAGTCACAAAAACAGAGTAGGTGTGTTCGAATAGCTATTTTTTTACTGAAAGTACTCGACGACAGTCTTACAAGTTGGATGATGAAAATGCATATCTTCGAAAAATTCTAATTTTTTGTGTGTGATAACTAGGGTTTATAGTCTTCAACCACTAAAAAAATCTAGTCTGCCCTTCCACGAAATATTTAATTAGCCTTTTTTTAAATGTTTATGATTTTTCGAAAATTCCACCTAACAACCGATCAGACAATAGTTTTAAGTTGAATCAATGCAGACAATATCATTAACTGATGCTCATTAGCTAGTTGATACATTTGTCTTTTAAAATATAACTGACATATAAGGATCGTATTGGTGCAATGTGGATAAATTTATCGGTTTCCAAGAGCAAAATTGGTAGCGCGTCATCGCTACAATGGCTTCCATTTTACGATTGTGAAAATGAACTGGCGTAATGGGGAGATAATTTTGACGAAGTAGGATCCTGACTGGAAAGGCGCACTCGATTTCTACTTTATGATTTGATACCGCTGCAGTTTGGCTATTAGTCCCGACACAAGGGTATATCAGCTCAGTAGTTAGTACTTTGGTACTGACATAACTTATAAGAAACATTTTGTCCGTTTATATATGATAATGAAACTAAGCTGGTTTCAACATGGAGCGTATCTGATAAAGGGAAATACAGAAGGTGGTCTGTAACTTTTGAAGTCTTGTTTTCTTTTTTTTTGTTATCTCATGTTACCATGAATTGAATAGATTATTAGTAAATGATTTTTTTTTATTTTGTATTCAGTATCTGTTAAAACCATACCACTCAAAATCGAACAACAATTGTAAAAGTTCCATCCGACAAGTTTGTTGGTGAATGTATTCATTCAGGATTTCTGCCTTGTTATAGCCATTTTCTGTTTTCTTTGTTGTTATTTTCTTCATATCTACGAGAAGTCAGCAATCATATCGGACTTAGTCCTGACTTTCATGTGGGACTGTATCGCATTATAAGCTGTCTTGACTTACTTCAAATAAGCCTCTTTTCATAGTTTTCCATATCCGTCTAGTTAAGTGCAGTGCCTACACGTGATCACAAAGAAAGTAAACATGAGAAATATGACGGTAAGTAAAGATACAGTTATTAAACCACTGATCCTATTGGAAGTACGAAAATCATGCACATGGATTAAGCAGTCTTCACGTGATATATGAAAGAAACAGCTAAAACACCGAGTACTTACGACTATTTACAACCAATCTTTATTTTATTGATATAGTGTTTACATTGTGTCACAGATCACAGTTATTCGTTTAGTGTTTGTTCACTTGTGTTAATATGACTTTTGATTCAGTTAAGCCTTTTTAATTGATATAGGGCGTCTTTCTATGTTGTGATGTAGCACTAGTGTTTCAGGTAAGAGTGAAGGTTGGTTCATATTAAAACGTTTAAACCCGCTATGTTTGTTATCGTTTATTGATGTTGTTCATAAGTGTTTATCGTTTCTCGTTTTTAGATAGATTATACCGTTGGTTCTCCCGTTTGAATGGTTTTACGCTATTCATTTTGGGGCCCTTTATAACTTGCTTTTCGGTCTAAGCCAAGGCTCCGTTTTGAAATCCATACTATTACCTATAATTTTTTTTCTTTTACAAATTGTGTCTTGGATGCAGATTTTTCTCATTGACAAACATACCACATCTTCTTATATCTATTTACAGTACTATGTATGTGTAGAAGTGCATTTATCAGTACAATCTTCAAAAGAAGTTTTTTAATTGAAACTATCCACCTGTCAGCATCATGTATTATATGGTTTGTAATGTACTTGTATCCTAGTATTATAAAAGAAAGTATCATAGAATTTACGAGTGGAACATATTTTTTTATACTAAACTTCAGTATAAGTTTATATCAGGGCGATACCCAGCTCTCCCGATTCTAGAAGTACCCATGGAAAACAATTGAGTAATATATATATATATTTATCGCTAATTTACGAAATTTTCCTTTGATCTTACTAACTGACAATTTCCTTTCTCAACACAGTGGAGTGATATGAAAAATTATCGCTAGAAACTAAGGGTGCACGTGCCTGTTGTCAATGAAATTAATAACGTCGTTATAGGTAAAAAAAAGCGCTAAACAGATAATCATTGTTCATCTCACTTCGATTGCTTTTCTCACTTTCGCCGTACCGTCTTAAGCAAGAAAATCAATGTCATTGAGATAATCAAAGAAAATTTAAAGTTATATTTAGTGGACAACAGGTCTTCTTTTAGTTGAGTTTGCAACTTTCAGTCTTTTGCTCTTTGTACTAATAAAAGCAGATATGTAGTGACCTATAGTGCAAATGAAAAGAGAAGGAATACACCTAATGGGATAATTAAAAACATAAAGTCGAAAAAAACGGCAATTGCTTGACAAAAATAAATCAACAGCAATAAACGAAAAGACAAACATCAGTCCACAAAACACTTCAATTGTGACAAGCTAAAGATTGAGCAACAAAAACCACAATAAAACCAGGGGTCGTCTCGTCTCAGGTTCTCCGAAGGGATAAGCAGATCATTTTAGTTTTCTTATGATTTTACAGCAACCGTTCTAAACCATAAGAACACGAGCACACATTGTAAATACCCAAAGACGATTGAAAATATTATTAATTGAATCTAATGTCCAAAACCCACACCGACTTACATTTTGTAAATGATAAGTTAAAAATATCCAAATTTATTATGATAATTAGTTTTCCAGTAGTTTGATTTAAAATGATATTCTTGTTGAACAAAAAGATGCTTCATCCCATTTGATAAAACTACTTAATTAAATTTGAAATGTAAATTTTATACTAACAAAATCATTTTCACATCAGTATCATCAAGTTCACGATTGTTTTCACTATTCATCATCAGAAGAGTCATCATCATGATAATCATCATTATCAGAAGCATCATCATCGTGATAATCATCATAATCATCACTTTCATCACTATCTAATGACACATTCTGTCCTAAGATTTTAAGAATGAATTTAATTTCCCATTTCTCATGCTGTTTATCTTGAATGTCTTGGTCTTGAGGAAAAATGTTGACTTCAGGTAGGAAAAATCTAGGCAAAAAATATGTTTTGTTGAAGGCTAAAAGCTTCATGAATATCTGCACTGTAAGCTCCATAAGGGATGGTAATTTAGAAATGTCATCTGGCATATTAGGATTCCATCGAAGTTCTTGTAATACATGAAATGTGCAGTTTTTCAGCATATAGCTACTTATGTCAGTTACATTGCAGATGTCAACGAAAAGCTTCGCAAGCGCGTAACTATCGCGTACTATTTGAGGGAAAGTTTCCATTAGACAAACTTCTGCTGGCGCCGTAGAGACGCGTAAATTGGTTTGTACTGGTCTTATTCGATCAATTGTATCCACTATGAATTCTTTGAGATATTCGGAGGTGAACGATTGCTCATCGGAAGTTGTGTCAAGTAAAAGCAGACAGCCAGCATCATGGATCTTTTGAGTCATCATTGGTAACGAATAAGGGTCAATTGACCACCAAGCAGTTTTTCTGATGGCAGGAACCATGTCTATCTTAATCCTGAGTTGTTTATGTTTACAACCAAGCCATAGAAGACGAACCATAAACACTGTCGTTTTCATGTCTTTTTGCAAGAATGGCATTTCAAAAACGTAACATAGATTACGGAGTTCATCATTCTTCCATAAACTGGGATCATGTAAGGCTTGATTCAAATATTTGTGGAGGTACATGAATATTGGCGGTGAAATCAAAATTCCATTTTCATCAAAAAATTCTAATACGTCTTTATGGCCTTCAATAAGTTTCACCTTCAATACATTATTGTTCATTTTTTCGATGGGAGTATTTCTTTGTTTGTGACTTTTCTTTTCTCTAGGACTTTTTCTCTCTTTGGTACTTTTTCTTTCTTCGATGTCACAAAATTCGCTGATTTTATCTAAACAAAGGACAAAATCAAATTCGTCTGGAGCATTTACTTTTGTTTTTTCTTTTGAACTACCTGACTGAAAAACTGTCATTTCAAATCTAGGGTCATATTTTGAGACTTGTTTGCATAGTAATTCTACAAAGAAGCAGATAGTGGAATTAATTTGTTCCTCTTCTTCTCCGGCATTTCTATATTTGTGATTAAGAAGTTCTTCAACAAATTGGTCCATGTTCATTTCTATTTTTTTGGATGTTTGCAATGACTTAAAATTTTCCAAAAATTGTTGGTTTTTGTCGTTTAGCTCTTCAGATGTTGAGCTTTCAAGAAGAGCTTCCTCTGAACTTATTCTTAGATGACGTTTAGCTGTTTCGATAGGAGATTCTCCTAGTTTGTCTTTGATGTCATTTCTTGCGCCATTTTGAATCAACAAATTGACAAAAGTGCCAGAATCGTGGTAGGCAGCATAATGCAATGCAGACGACCCACTGTTGTCTACTGCATTTAGAACGGTCGATGTTGAAGTTATATCATTCAGAAAGGGGAGACAATCGGAATCGTAAAATGCACTAATATACATTAACGGAAAACAACCCCACTTATCAGACGCGTTAAAATCAATGTCTGTTGTTTTCATTACATTAACAATTGATTTGATTCTTTCAAAGGTTAAATCTTTGCTATCAACTCTCACTAAATGGGCAGTCGATTGCTCATATATGTTCTTAGCATTAGCATCAGCTCCGGTTTCAATTAGCATTTGTAGCATCTTAATAGGTGTTTTGCGCAAGCAAGCAATAGCATAATGAATTGGATGGTTTCCTAGATTGTCAGCTATCGTTGAGCATCCTCCAGCCACAGCCATTTTCCGCAAAACCTTGATGGCATTTACGTTTCGATATCGATCGAAATGGTTTATTATCAGAAGAAAAGGGGTTGTACCATTTAAATCTCTTTGTTTCAACAATGTTATCAAATTCTTTTCAGCACAACATGATACTTTCCCTCTAACAATGTCGTCAAGAAGAGCAAATCTATCTTTGAATTCATCCGACACAGGGCTTGTTTTGTTTATACTGTGTACAAAAGAATGAAGGAAATTTTCCCCATCTTTGTTTATCATAGCTACATTCAACCCAGCGCACGACTCGAGTATAAACCGGAGGACACGTGGAGGGATAGTATTTCTGCTTGCTAAATGCAGTATGGAATATCCATGCTTAGTTTGTTGATTTATATCAATTCCTAAACTTAGTAGGACTTGAATAGTTCTTTGCCAATCGTCTATAGCAACAATGTTGTAAATTAAACTGTGTAAAACATTGTATCCATTTAAATCTTGCTTCGTGACATCAACTCTAGGTACCTGTAGGAGTACTTCTAGGACATATGTGTTTGTTTTTATTGCAGCATAATGAAGGGGAGTTTGGCTCCATCTATTACCGGTATTAACATCATCCCAATTTTGAGAGGCGAACCAGCACTGAAGAAGATCTGGTCGAGTATCTTTGATAGATTTATGTAATATAGTTTCTTTACTAAAACTGCTGTCGACACGGTTATATATCTCTTCTTCTGCCATCGTACCGTTGTATCATCAAGTTATACTTTAAGGGTTTACATTTATCTAAAAAAAAATTCACAAAACATAATAATGTATATTTTTGTTTACACTTATTCATGAATGATATATATGCTAACTATTTTCAATAACCCACGTTAGCTTAACATGGTCTGATCTTATTAATGTAAGGAATATCTTTTTGTAAATGTATTTTATTTGTTCATGTCTAGTCCAGCTTCACTTGATAGTTTATATTAATATGTATCATGTTTTGTGTTAGGTAGTATTGCTGGTCCAGTGTTCTAAAAAAATTACACTGGGTAAATAAACGGTGCAGATACATTTAAAAATTTCCGCTGTGTATTATTCTCTTAACATTCACACTGAACAAATGTTCAGGAGAATAACATTAATTTTTGTTCTTCTCTTTTCTTTATTCTATATGCGTGGAAAAGCAAAGTTATCATAAATTTAAGAATGCCGAATTCTTTTGGTCACTGTTAATTGATTTTATATTCAAATTGACAGTTACTTTTTCGTCTCTTTTAAACAACCAACCAAATGTGAAACAAACTTGGTATAAATAGCAAATGCTCTGTAATTGGTTTACTTCGAAACAATCAGATATGATCACAAAGAGGCAAGCTTTAATTTGAATTGACCAATAATAAAATAATTTCTTCAATGAAAACAAATATCTGTGATATGATGAAACACACAGATGCCTAACTCAATCTTTGATTCTGATTAGTTTTTCATTTTACAAGGAACAAGTAATCAATGAACGATTTGAATCATTAATCAGTTTGCAAATATGGTGGCATTTGTTGTAAAAAAAAATCAGTTTTAAAACTATGACAAATTACATTATCAACAGCTTGTCTCCCCCTTCTTTTAAATCTTAACTACACTTATTACTAGTATCAATTTAAGCTGCCTTTGCATTGAAGACACATGCAAGCATTTGTCAATACTTAAAGAAGGGCCAGCTGAAGGACGCCTCCGGGTGCGGGAATTTCTCGCTACATTGAAGACCTGTTGGTGACCTTCTGCTGTTGTTTTTCTGTGGTCGGGTTGTTGTCTCTTTGACACATTATTGTTGACCATAGCGATTTATTTTGGTTAAATATTTTCTGGAAACATTTATTTTTTTTTAAAATAGATTTTTCAGGACGAATAAATAAAGAACATCTGTACAATCTTCACTAGTTATTATATTCATAAAAGTTTCGACCTTGTTTTTAATTTAACCAAAAAAACCAACATTTTTTAAATCCCGATTGTCTCAAAAACGAAGATGTATGATTCCATTTATATTTAGCTTAAATTATGTTAACCATTACTTGGAAATGATGAATATTATCTGTAGTGTGTAAGACATAAATCAACTCTGAAGAAAGAGGTTTAACTTAAAATCTAAGTGTACACATTTTCTATTTTGTTCCGTTAACTCTAAAACACATGTTTGTTTTCAATAGAAAACAGTTAAACATATAACACTTGTATTAGTTTACTATGGATTATAACAAAATGTTAAAACTGAAGAGATATTCTATCCGATAGCATTGGCATTTAAAAAAACATATGAACCATGATTATCTGTACCTTTTAAATTGTGTGTCGATGAAGTTAGTCACATCTTAGAAAAGCTATTCATTCTTTATAATTGTTAAATGATGGTAATTCTATCAATAAAAATGGAGGTTGTTTATATCCTTCTGGATATCGTTTAGTTGTTTTCGTCATTTGGTTGTTGCCTCATTGACGATTACAAAACAATCTGTTAAAATCCACATTCAATAAGAAATAGCACCAATGTTCAGTTTAACTACAATATTTTAGAATAATAAAGAAGTATGTGTTGAGAATTGCTTTAAACATTAAATTTCAATCAACCTGCCATATAATCATACAGTATTTGGTCTTTTTAACGTCTTTTTATTTGAGCATCACTAGTGAGTCTATTGTAGACGAAACTCGCGTCTAATGCAAATATAATATTTCAATCCTGGTATCTATGATCAGTTTATATACATACCTTCTCCTTCGTTTTCCTAGTATTTAAGAAGACGTCCAGACGTCTCAAACCGCAATGCATAAAAACACACAGCCAATCCCATTTCTAACTTAAATTTCTTCCTTGTAAGCAAAGCCTTTTTAAAGTTTAAATATATTAAACGAGGCCACAAAGGGCTTTGTGTTATGTCAGGTGATATTTTCATGATCAGGTGATAACAATAATAGGCTTGTTCCAAGCACTATCTAAATAGACGCACCATGGATATACTATGTCTACGCCACCTAAATAGAAATTGAAAATAAAAGTGCCTGTTAAATTAGTTGAACGAATGAGTATTTCATTAGCTTATTTTATCATTCATTAGTAGAATACCACATAAACAGACAATTTGTCAGTACATTTGTACTGTTTATTTTTTATTATAATGTAAGCAAATCATTTCATGAATCAAAAAGAAAAGTAAAGATTATAATACATAATAATTACATTATTAATCATGATATTTAGGTATACGTTTCAAAGAAATAATGAATATTTATGATTTAAAGTAAGAGAAACTAAACATGCCAACTACAGTCATCGGACAAAAGTTAGTTCCCACTAAAAAAAAAGTCATATCATTTTAACTAAAATCGATAATTTTCAAAAAAATATTTCCAATTAACTACTTGAGCAATTTCTATAAAATAGATACCATAAGCATTCACAATAACTTCTACGTACAAACAATGCCACAACTCAATCGACTTTGCATTGATGAAAACCTTTTCGCAAAAAAAAACCCTCCTGTGAAGCTATGATTCATTGACAATTTGACGTATGAACAGGAATATGGCCGAGGTTTCAACAATTTGTTTTCTTAACCATCAACACCGTTTTACAGTCTGTTATAATCTACCAAATTCTACATATAAACTTGTGTGCTTTATCTTATCTCATTAAAGCCGACTTATCGCTTTAGGTCTTACATAAAAGAGGAAGTCTGAGAATATGCGTAAGTCAATATGCTTTTTCCTTCAATATATCGTACATTTTTAGGTTCCAGTTTGATTATGATGTACACCAATGTATATGTAAAGCATTATATTAAAATTGAAAAATTAAATCTCAAAAACACTGAACTCCGAGGAAAATTTAAAACGGAAAGTCCCTAATCAAATGGTAAAATCAAATGATTAAATATTTAACTATACTAAACTAATTCAATAGCTTTATAAAAATATTAAATACTCTTATATTGTGCTGTTACACTACTATCCTAGACTTACGGAGAGTTGAACTCATTTTGACTTACTATATATATATACGGTATGTTTATTCTTCATTATTGAAAGCCCTTCAGTGACCTGTACCTTTCTGGTATTTTGAAGATAGTTGTTACTTTTGCAATAATATCACATTTCCATAATTTCATAACAAGATTTGAGAAACTTTGCATTTATGTATTCAATATACAGTAGCATAGCTGTGTGCTTAAATATATCGATTTGAATATGTTCCAGAGTACCAAGTTTCTTCAATTTCACCCAAATATTAAAATTACATGATGTACGATTACAGCTTATGTCATGGAAAACAATACACAAATAATTTTTTTCCAGAAATGTTGTCAGTAAAATGTTATGTTAAATTTTAGACCAGTACTTAAAGATAATTGCCGTAATAAACATGAACAATACTACAAACAGTATGTTTACGTTTTGTTCACTAGGATAAATGAATATTGGGAAATTTCTTACTGTCAGAATGTTCATTACAGATTCAAATTATTTCGAATAAAATCTGAAAAAAACGTTACTTCAAATTTCGTAACCAGAAGTAAGAACTAAATATGTTACCAAAAATAAAACCCTGCATTTCTGGTCAAATATTAAGTGCGCTTTAATTGTCAATAGACTGGTCAGAGATACCAGGTATTATATTGTGTACGTCAGATGTGCGTTTCGTCTGAAAAAAGAGTCAACAGTAACGTTTGAAAAAAGTTCAAAAGTTCGAAAGAAATACAAAAATGAAGAACATTGAGGACCATCATATTTGCTAATTACTGATTGGTTATTTCATTCCTAATTTTAAGTCAAATTAATCAATCAATCTATTAATCCAACAGCTTTGATTTTTTAGTTCCACAGATGAGTACACGAAACGTGTTACTGTTGTTCCAAATAATAAGTATTTTGTGATCTTTAAAATCGGATACCTGCTGTTGTTGTTGATTAAGGTCTAAAATATTTATTTTTCGTTTATATTTTTATTGTTCTTCATATTGTCATGTCGGGGCAGTTTATAGTATAGCTCACTAAAAGGTATTTTTAATCTTAGTTTGCGGAAAAGAGCAGGGTTGTAGTTCATTTTAGATCCCACTGTCTCAACAACGGCTACATTGCCATGTAACCTTATTCGTCAGACAGGAAAATATAAACTGTTTTGCGCCGGTAAGAAAACTATGCATACAAGTATGTTAAGACATAAACATGTATAATAACGTAACCGATTGAACTGTAAAAAAGACTATTTCTAATAATAATTGCAAAGAACACGCTTTATGTCATCCGTCCGAAAGTCCCAAGTATCATTATTCTTTCTAATCTGTTGGGGTCTATTGATATATTTTATTTAAAAGTATTGGTTGTGAGATTTACTGTATTTTTCAGTCAAATGGTCGGTCTTTGTGTTTCTCATATCATTTATAGGTATGTATTTATTGAAGATATATAACGCTTAACTATCAAATAAAATAATCATTTCATTTCAGTTGAGTTATGAATTCATATAATTTTGTATAGCTAGTGCTTTTATTTTGTCTGCACTGAATACAGAAATTGTTATGAATGATTTATTTTTTTAATATATTGTTGACAAAATATATAGTTTTGCTGAGATCTTGCAAATAAGCACGATGATTAATATGTACCTGTAATATGTACGGAAACACGATATGAAGTAAATTTTAAACAAAAGCGTAACTGGTAAGATTAATTCCGAAATTGTAAATAAACATGTTAAAAAATATCTTTATCCTATTCCTATTGTTTTTATTTTACAAATGTAAACAATGGAATTGTATGTGACAAGAACCTCCTTTTTAGTATATGATTTCTTGTTTGTGTTTCTCATTATAGAATGCCAACTAGAATGTTGGTCATGCAGTGGAGTTAAAACCGTTGGCGAGTGTAATCATCGTATACATTGTAATGATGGCGAGGTTAGTTATATTTTATTTATGTTTTAAATTCTTATCAACATTAACAACATTAATTACTCAGAGTAGTTTTCATGTATTATTCCTTTGGATACTAATTATCCCTTTCTTCCTGTCCGAATTGTTCTTTTATTCTTATCAAGTTGATTTCACACGGGAACATGTTCAGGTGAATTAAAAGAAGCGGTAATTTACCTTTAACGTCAAGTTCCGCTACCTATATAACGCCCTTTCACTGAATAATGTAAATTATGTAAATGTAAATGGCTGTTGGTTACATAGAATGAAAGCGAAGATACAGTCTCTTCTGTTTTCTTTTATGTCTACTTAAATTGATCACAAGAAAGTTGATAATATATTTTAAGCTCACCTTGCACAATAGGCCAAGTGAGCTTTTCTCATCACTTGGCGTCCATCGCTGTCGTCCGTCGTCGTCGTCCGTTAACTTTTACAATAATCTTCTCCTCTGAAACTACTGGGCAAAATTTATCCAAACTTGACCACAATGAGTCTTAGGATATTTAGTTTTAATAATGTGTTCTATCCAACCAACATGGCCGAAATGGCTAGATATAAAAGAAAGGAGTAAAATGCAGGGTTTCAGATGAAAAACACACTTGTTGTTAAGTTGCAGATTCAGAATCGGTAATTTAAAGGAAATTTTGCATTTTTTGTTATTAACTTGAATATTCTTATAGATAGAGATAAACTGTAACAGCAATAATATTCAACAAAGTAAGTTCTAGAAAATAAGTCAATATGACCAAAATTATCAATTGAATTACAAAATTGTTAAATGTAAACTTTTAGTTATTTATTGGAAAGAAGTATACTTCTGATACAAAAATATGGGCTGTTTTTGACAAAACAATGCACATATATCGGGTACTAGCATCCTTAAGTCATGCTAAATTACTGAAATCTTCACAATTTTAGCATTTTAGTTAATTTTTAGACGGTTTCCGTCTTAAATGAAAGTGGCCGCATTTGTGTTCATTCTTAATATTGAAATATAAGTTGTATTTGATGATAATACATAACATATATAAAGGTTCAGGATGAACACGGATGCAGCCACTTTTATTTTTGACAAAAAACATCTGAAAAGTGACATTTTTTGGCATATTTGATAGATTTTCATGTTTAAGCTTGAATCGTAGCGTTTTTGATGACTAAATCAGTTAGGATCTTTCACATAAACTAATTGAAATAACTGAAATAGACACTTTCGTGTCTAAAAAGTGTCGAAAATCTTTCGTCAGATGAACCTGAAAATTGAGGCCAAAATCCACCCCATACAGGACCTACTCCTTTAACCAAACTTGAACACATTAGCATTAGGCCAACCCACATGGCCGACAAGGCTAAAATAGAACTTAGGTAAAATGCAGTTGTTGGCTTAATTCTCTAAAACTAACGCATTTAGATCAAATCTGACATGTGGTAAACATGTTCATCAGGTTAACATCTATCTGCCCTTACATTTACAGAAAAAAAACATTAAAACCTTTGCCGTATACGGTGCAGAAAATTCTTACCCTTTCGGAGCACCTGATTTCACTCCCGGTCTTTAGTGGATTTTGTGTTGTTTTTATTTATTATTTATAACTGTTGATGTAAATGTCTTTTGGTTTTACGAGTCTTTGTTTTCTCCTTGGTTTTGATTGTTATTGTCATCTAACAAATGTCTTATTGTCGTTTAAAGTAAATTTCTGCAGTTTATTAGTAATTTTTGTAAAAACAAAATCATAATTCTTCTGCTTTTAATTTAACTACTGCGTCAAATTAAACCAAATTGTCCTCAATCATTATTAGGGTATTTAATACTATTAATAATGATTTAACCATATTTTACGTAATTTCAAAAACCACAGTTAATACAGGTGAGCGAAACAGGCTCCTGAGAGCATCTAGATATTATTTATAATTGAAAGTAATATTCATTTTTATTTCAGGTCTGCTTTATGCACAACTTTGTTACCGAATCTGGTGCTGAAGAATTCGATTACGGATGTGGCTCATCACTGGTATATTAAACTGTAATATTAAATAGATGAAAAAGACCCCAATAAACTTGCTTACGTCAAAACGTCATTTGAACTGTTTTGGAAAGTTGCGTTTTTTGGCAATTATACCAGATCTCATTTGATAATTCTTCCACATCTCATTCTTTTATGTAAATATAACATGCCCGCGAAATCGCGATTCAATTGGGCAAGTGTTGAAACAAAGAGTTTTTAAATTTCGAGGACAATACGTCGACTAAGCATGCGTGAAAGCGAATAAGACACGGATCGATAACGGTCTCCGAAGTGGGTTATTGTTTCAAAAATTGGCGTTTTCTATGGAAAAAAGATTGTTTCAAAGTCAAAATAAGGAATAACAAAACGCTTCATTTATACGTCACTTCACAAATATTTCCGACTTTGTAAGGTTTCAGAGGAGATGCGGCTCTATGAAATCGCTCTCTTTCTTTAGAAGTATAGATACAGGTGTTGTATATGGTGGATTAATTTACAAATGCTACGACATTTTTTGCGGTATGAAAATGCCTATATTCAAATAAGGATGCTTTTTATATCAGCCTCAGTACTTATGTTCACATTTTGTATGAATTTAAAGATATGTTGGACATTCGTAGACGACAGAGCAACCCGACAACAAAAATAACGAGAAAAATTCTAAATGACAAAAAACAATCTATAATAATAGACACACTCCAGAAACATGTTGACTACTTTTTAATTTGCAAAAACCTTCGAAACTTTTGGTCTCTAATGCTCTTTAGCTTCGTATTTTTTAAATTTTGCTTTTTAACTTCGTTGACTCGAGCGTTCTTTATGAGTCGTTTGCAGACGATAAGCGCATTTGACATACACTATTTAAAGCTTGGTATATATATATATGAACTTATTGAACTGTAAATTAAAACTCTAGATTGTTCTTTCTGTAAACCTTGTGAATAATTTTAACAAAACCAATAAAATCAAATATAAATCAAAATCCAACATATAACAAAACAATTGAAATATGACATACGAAAACCGTCGACGTTAGGGACTTGGTAAAGGCCGAATAAAATGTGGCTAGGTTAAATTAGTACTTTCGCTCGGTAGATTGTTAAAACTCAAATAAAAGAACTAAGAAAAACAGCATATAAAAAAACCCAGAATCTCCATAAGAAGGTACATTTTTTTACAATTAGTTAAAAAACGTATTTATTAAACAAAAAGTCAATATAACTGATTTCTTTTTGTTTCGAAAAAGGCTTGTAGTAATTCGGCTGGTTCGATACTTGGTCGCCGATCTGAAGGCCACCATGTAAAATGCGCACTTTGCTGCGATACCAGACTGTGTAATGACATTTTAAATTGCTCAAGTTCTGGTCAATTACGTAAGTACACTGTTTATCTTTATAACTCAAGTTCACTATTTAGTGTTTTAAATTGATGACATACACATAGGCCAATATAATTTATTGTCGACTTTGGAAATTATTCGTATATAGAGATGATAAATCTGAAAAGAAAAAGAAACAATTAATTTAACCCAATTTTCGGACATTTCAGTTCCAAACATCAATATATGTATGTATAAACACAAATCTTCTTGTTTTACTTGTATATTTATTTGTGTTTGTTGCAAAATTATCGAATTAACACTGAGATTCCTTTTATTTCACATTTTTCATCCTGATCTAAAACTAAATCAGAAAGTCCATCTCTGTTGATGGAATCACCCCTAAATATGTAAAACTATACTTGGTACTGACAGAACCATATATCTTGAAACTAGGAGGCAATATTTTGTTACTTGTTAAAGAAATGATATTTTATCCCAATTGGTAATATAGATAATATAGATGCATTTTGATAGTTACATAAATATAAAGCATGACATAGATTATATTAAACATCTCAGAAATCTTTTCAGCATTAACACTTCCACGAGAATGTGCCGACTTAAAATTATCTGTAAGCGGAGTCCATACAATTTACCCATATGGACAGATGCAGCATCCGGTATCTGTCTATTGCTATTTAGATTCAAGTTTGCGCTCTTGGACCGTGAGTTTTCAATTTGTAGATATAACGAGACTTTATTTGAATTCAACGAAATATTACCTATCTATTTGACTATACTTTAGGTAACGTTTAATGTTAAAGTTTGTTTGTCATGCTACTCTTTTGTCAGATATTCGGAATCCTCTAGTTTGATTCATGTAGTGTCAATAAAACGTTTACCAGGCAACTCCTAGTTTTCTTTTCGTAACTTTATTGCATAAAGTTTTGAAAATCATTTTTGAAAATCTTATAAAATCCTTGTTTTTTTTCATAGTTTGTTTTTAAAGAAAAACAAGGAGCATATGTTAAATATATAAAAATAGTTTCCTGCTAAACTTTTAATTGATTATATATTGAAACAAGATCGATTCTGTTTTTTTTTTAATATTATCTATTTATAACAGTTTTTTTTTTAAACTTGTTTATTTTGAAATAATGAAGCAAACACCCTCAAACTCAGCAAAAAGGTGACGAACACCAATGAATGGAGATAGCTTTTTAAGTTGTAAATTCATTTTTCACGATATGGGTTTCGTAAACTATATATAACTCCTTTTATTACTTTACATCATTTAACTCGATTACATTATTTCAGGTCATTCAACGACGAATTGATGGATCAGTAAATTTTTATAGAGATTGGCAAGCATACAAAACTGGATTTGGACATGCTAACGAAGAGTATTGGTTAGGTAAAAAACCACACAAAAAAAAACACACACACAAAGAGAGTTGAGGGATTTTGAATAATCATTTGTAGAAAAATGAATAAAAAGTTAAAGTAGGGATATATGACGAGTTTATCGATAAATTAGTTGGATATTTTATGAGTTGTCGATAGATGAAAATAACTCTTTTCTGAATTCTTAATAGCGCCTTTCTTAACCTACATTCATTTGGAACCTTATGAGTTTGACTGTCCTTCTGGTATCTTTCGTTCCTCTTTTTGAACATTTGAAAGCCAGAGATGAAAACAATACTTCTATGGGTGAGGACCCACATGACCTAAAATGTACCTAAAGAGAATCGGTAAAATTGTAATATCTTCTTTGCCTGAGAGAGCGAGTTGGAACCTTCTTTTCTTAAAATAAAATAAATTCATGAACGTTGAATTTTAGCAAAATAGTAATAAGTAAACTTAGTTCAGAATCATTGACTACTGATACAACTATTCCCTAGGAGAATTACGGTCACCAGCAGTGGTATAGAACCAGTGGTCGATATTGAACATAACACTTTAATAGTGTCGTGCGTCTGAAGAACCTTTGAGAAATTACCTTTACTAAGTATTTCGAACGCTCAAACCTTAACATTTAAAACCCAGTTTGATAGTAATTCAAAATAAAAAGGATAGCGCGTTGTCAACAGTAGTACGGTTAAACGATTTTCAATTTTTTAATTGTTTTCAACAAGTCAATATAACCAATTTTGATATAGGAACATTTAAGACAATTCAATGCTTCTGAAATTTATTCGAATATTCGTCTTTGTAACGGATCAGATCTAAACATTCAGATACTTTTGAGTTGTGTTGATTGATTGTCTTTGAATGTTTGTTCCTTTATCTCGCCATTGCATATATTGTTTGTTGTTACTTTACCTGTAAGTTGGGCGATTTGCTGGTTGGATTTGTGTTGCTCAATCTTAAGTCTTCGGCGTTTTGTTTTGTTGACTACTGTTTATCTTTTGTTTGTTTTTAGATTACTGTCATTACGTCATTAGTTGGCATACGGATTTGATTATTTCTTTGGTATCTCAAAAACTCTCCTTGATGTGACGAAACGTTTGGACAAGTTCGAAATTGTAACCATACGGTTCATGACTACCCCTATTTCTTAGATCATTAGATTTAGAAATGCACTAATTATGTTAATTTCTTTAATACTTTCATATATGTCTAATGTTTACAGGAAATGACAACATACATGAGCTGACAGCAAATGGAAACCATGAATTAAAGGTAGTGATGACAGATTTTAGTAGGGTAACAAAGTTTGCCGAATATCTCTCGTTCCATGTGTCTTCTGAGGCAAATGGTTATCGGCTATTGGTCAGTAAATATGATGGAACTGCAGGCATGTTATATCTTTATTTCAAGTAATACCATGTTGATAAGAGTCATTTCTATGTGTATATAAAATCGAATTTTTCAGATATCGATTTGAATTACCTTTATGGAATATCTGTTTCATAGATGACGACAATGTAATGGTTGTAACCACAATCCTGTGCTGTTTTTCCCGAATGACACATACATGATAAAACTTATAACAGGATTCTAACTTCATGAGCAAAACGATGGGTACCATACGTGGAGCTGTATCTGCGAGCCCGTCATGATCACAAGTAATCATCTCCGGCTTTTTGTTAGGGCTCGTGTTACTAAGTCTTTAGTGTTCTTTGTCCTATTTTGTATACTGTGGTTTATTGTTTGAATTTTTCCATTGTATTGTCAGCTCGTTTGAAAACAGAGAGTATTTTTTTCACCCATTTTTATTTTGCGTGGCATATGGGATATGTTAACCAAAAGCAGTGACCTCTCTGTCAGGTGCCCTTAACTGATTGCAGTATACGTATTCACGTTTATTTATATTATATATATATTATTCATGCTAAAAACATGTATAAGAAAATAATAAGATGCTAAATCAGCAACACATTATTCTCATTTCAATTTCAGGCGATTCTTTAACCAACCAAAATGGGTACAAGTTCTCTACTTTTGACCGGGATAATGACGGATCTGGATCTAATTGCGCCGTACTTTATAAAGGTGCATGGTGGTATGGAGGCTGTCACAAATCCAATTTAAATGGAATTTATTATCATGGCCATCATGATGAATTTGCCACTGGGATAGATTGGTATTCATGGCACGGATTTTATTACTCAATGAAAACTACTATGATGATGATAAGAAGTTACTAATATGCATATATTTCAATTATATATTACATCAAATCCAATTAATTTTTTTAAATGCCAGTAGAGCAATTCGGTTATCGGCAGTGAAAATAGAACATTATAGAGACGTATGTCTTTAGAAAAATCTTGACTTTTGAACTCAATATCACATGTATCATTTGTTGAAAATGTGTAAACCTAATGCACAAACCCTCACATACCAATGCAGCACATAGCAATGATTGGTTATGTGAATTATATATAAGAAACAGCACGAACTTCTGCAAAAAAAAAAAAAATAATAAAAAGGGTTTTGGTGGTACAATGAACAACCAACCCGACAACACAAAAATATGAAAGACGTCTATTTATGAATATACTGACTTTATCATAAACAAATCAAGTATGTCAAACACAGCAAATCAAAAGCCCATGAACTTAAAAACATTGATAATGAATTGATAAATGGACGGAGACTATAAAAATGAGTTTCAATCTCTATCAATAAAATGTCAAAGTTAAGAAAATAACGTGGAAATGAACATGAGATCAGAAAAAAAAGGAACATCTTTACAAAAGATTTACTGTGGATTCATTTATTTTCGTGGTACCAATTTTCGTGGATTGCAGAAAACTTTCCTTTTCATGGATATATAACTTCGTGGTTTTGTCAAAGGTTGCATACAGCTTGATGGGCAATTTGTAATTCGTTGAACATTTAAATTCGTAGTTTACCTGTACCCACGAAAACCACGAAAATTGGTATCCACCGAATAATAATGAATCCACAGTAATACAAGTACAATAGCAATATATTTACCAAACAACACTGTTAGTAGTTGATGAACGCAGACTCGAACTCCTGACCTATTATCTCACATCATCATATCATGTACAGTCCAAACCAGTCTAGAATGGAAACCGTGTATTCTTTATATAGGCCGGTAATAATATATTGCTTGTGCGATATTCGTAGGGTTGTTATCAAGTTTAGATATCAACCCTTAATTGTCAATTCCCAAAGAATTAATTCAGTATTATTTCAGAAAATATGTAAAGTTCATCATTATAATCATCATAACAATCAATTTTATCACTAGAGTATGTCACTGTCTGTTTTAGGAATTTAAAACTATTTTAAGTTTGCAGTTTATTTTGAAGATATTGGTCTTTAAAAAAATGTTTAACTCAGGTAAGAAGAATCTAGGCAATACATATTTTTTTATTTCATGTTAAAAGCTTCATTAATATCCTTACAATATAAGATTAAGAAGTAAGTTATCAAATTAATAAGTTTCATTTAGTGTATATGTGTTCCAATGCAGTTCTTGTAACATATGAAATTTAAAGTTTTTAACATACAGCAGATGTTTCCCAGCGCATAACTATCGCGTACTTTTTACCGAAAAGTTTCGATATGCAAATATAGCTGGCAGCGTATAGATTCTTAAATCGATTTGAACTGTTTTTGGGCGATCAATGATATGTACTGTGAATTTTTTGATATATTCGTCTGACTCATATCTTCAAGACAAAGCAGATAATATCACCTTCCTGAGCACCTGCAAACGGAGAAGATATTTCCTAATTGATACGATATTCCCAAGCTTGTATGTCATATCATGATGTATATAATAGAGGGTTTCTACTCAGAGATAGCAACGAAACCAAGAGTTTCATTGATAAAGTTGACGTCATCCATTCTTAATTTTTCGCACGCAAAAAAGACTGGTTGACTGTTATGTAATATCTGTTTCACAGATGATAACGGATATGTTCCAATTGTCGTAACTACAACCCCGTTTTCTTTTGCTCAAATGAGACCTGCCAGTTAGACGTCTTACCCGGTTTGTACTTAAATGAGTGACACGACAGGTGCCGCAGGATAAGCTAACTCTTTTGGAGCATCTGTGATCACCCCTAGTTTTTGGTTTAATTTGTGTTTTGTTCAGTCTTCAGTTTTCTATGTTGTGTTTTGTTCAGTCTTCAGTTTTCTATGTTGTGTTTTGTGTACTATTGTCTGTCTGTCTGTCTGTTTGATTTTTTTTCTTTTTTAGCTATGGCATTGTCAGCTAGTTTTCAAGGGGTTTGAATGGTCCTTTGGTATCTATCTTTCGCCTCTCTTTTATTATATTGTTATTAATACAAGGCAAAGTCTTCACGACGTGAAACTCTATCCTTAAAATAAATTGTCACGGAACTTTATTTATATATACTTTTCCCTAATGTATGAGGACAACTTTTACCATTGTAGTTTATCATTGTAACGTTCAATCCCTTGCAAGACTCGATGATAAACCATAGGAAATTTGGAAGGATAGTATTTTTCTTGCTAAGTGAATGTAAGGTCTAAGGAATACCCATGACCAGTATTTTGGTTGATATTGATTCCAAAACTTAAAAGAACTTGAAGGTATCTTTGCATATCGTTTTTAGCAACCATGTTGTAAGTTGAACTGTGTAAAACATTGTAAGTGGTAAATACTCGCCTTGTGACATCAACTCAAGGGACCGGAACATACAGTTCTAGTACATAATTTTATGTATTTGTTTTTATTGCAGCATAATGAATAAAAGTGTTGTTACGTCTCTTATCGGTATTAACATCATCTCACTTCTGATTGGCGAACCAGTACATTAGTTAATCCTTTGCAGAGTATCTGTAATACATTCCCGTAATATAGTTTCTTCACTGAAACAGCTGTCGTCCCTTCATCTTACATCGTACAGTTGTATAATCAAGCTATACTCTAATAATTTACAATTTATCTAAATTTATAAAAAAGTCATATTCAATTACATTTTTCAAAAGCATTAAACTAACAACTAACGTTATAATACAGTTATTCTATTAAAAATATGATAACAATTATCGATTAATAAGGTTAATTTAACATAATCCAATCAATGGTTTATCTGAACGATATATATCTGTATCTAAACTAACTGACGAAATTTTTACCACGTCTTAAATATCATATGACATTTCTGTTAATATTCTATATTTTTTTAATGAGATATGTAAAATATTGAACAATGATCTATTTGTATTTGTTTTCTTAGAAATAATAAATATTCAAAATTAAAGTACAGAAAGACTTCATAAATTCAAATTACATATCAAATGAAATAAAATTAATTAAAACACAATGTTATATTTTATAAGTTTATTAACGTGCGTGAGACACTATAAATGTTATGAAATGTGATTGAAAAGTATCCATGATAACATGAAAAAATGGATTTAATTCATCACTTTTGATTACATTTATATACCTTTATGGAGTTATTTTCTTTCAGTACGATATGTCATTCTTTCGAAGAATCAACCCGGAGGATAACATGATTCAAGGCATAAAATAAAAATAAATTCGTCTGATAGTTTTAGTTGCCGATTTGGGAATTTGTTTTTTAAAATTCAATATATGATAGGCTGTATATATCATGATTATCTGTAAAAAAAAAATGTGATTTCATTAAAAAAAATATATATATAAAAATAATATTTCAATCGATGCAATTAAAATTGTTAAAAACATTATCACTTTTCCGTGATAGAAATGTCATAACAAATAGAAAAATACCAACAACATAGTACCACCCCCTTTTCCCATAAACTTAGTTGGTATAATAAACTACTTACAAAGTGTCTGGTATTTTTCTTTTACCGTTATCGGATGGTAAAAATTCATTTGTGTCTTTCTTCATGCAGTTACAGTATTATGAGTGATAATTTCTAAGGTTTTTTTTTAGATTAATTAGTGAATTAATTTCATATTCCTGATAAACCGTAGGACGTATTAAAACCTGAACGCATTGGAAAGGAATTTCCCACTTAAGTGTGGTCGGTAAAATAGGATGCTAAATTTTGCTAATCTTTATAAAAATAATAAATTTTGACGGTATATTAGTAAGATAATGCATATTTTAAGGTTATCCTTGTCGTAAAACACGGTGTGTTTTACGACAACAAAAACATCAAAATATGCATTATCTATAACGTAATTAAAAATATGCTTAATTACACATTACGTTGTGTAACTTTTAATTTTGGTATATTTAAGATTTAAATTTAAAGGTCTGGCTTTAAGTTTGTCTTGCTCTCGAAAGCAAGTTTAACATTGCCGATCAGATCAACTCGATGATCCCGATTGTCCAAATTTCCACGACCAAGCTCAACCAAAGTCTTGATCGGGCCTGTTTACGACTTTTACCAGACCGCCATCCGACTGTACACGACCTTAACTTGACCATTAACGACTCCTTAATGACTCCACCACGACTCAATCCCGACAACAAAATGAATACTTATTCGATAATTCCGATCAATTCACGATCTTTAGACGATCTCTACTCGACTATCTAAACCAAATCAACTATTCACGATCTCATTCTGATCTCGACCAGACCAGATCGAACTGATCGTATATGGGTCGTAGGGATACTCGAGAATTGGTCGGGTATGCACAATTTTAGTATAAAAACGCCCAAAATTTTTATTCCCCGTCGGAGTGGGCATTAAGTGTTAGTCTCGTCCGTTCGTACGTACGTACGTCCCAGCAATATTAGTTTCCGTTCACTAATTTTATTTTGCCTCAACCAAATTTTGTGACTCGCCGTATACACAATGCTTATAACCATAAAACACAGTTCAAATGCGAATTTGGGTGACTGTTCTTGCGAATGACCCTTTATAATGTTATATATGCTAGCTGGACACATTCTCCGTTTGTTTGGTTATATTCAGTAGACGGTTCGAGTAAAGTCATACATTTAAAATATCTACATAGAAATAAAGCAGTTGGATTTGCGGGCAAGGTGATAAGAGCTAAGAGAGACAGGTTAATAGCTGTGACGGAGCTTGACGAGTGCATAGAAGATGGTTTAGACAGCAACGGGCGACGAGAAATCTAGGTGAGGCCATGGCTGATACGGCGATCACTGCGTGGGCAGTATGAGAGACTTGCACTAACTCAACAAAGAGGAACCCAATGCCTATAAAAACTTCCTTATAGTGGACACTGATATGTAATAGTAGTTTTATTGCTCTTTTTTTTAAAATGACACCACAAAATGAGATTTGTCACTAGATTAGTACTTATGTAAGTTAGCAACATACATAAACTTTACCACCCACTTGTCCTTGCTATCTTACAAATTAAGCCTACCGATTGTGTCATATATGTGCATAAGTATGTATTCAGAATTTTTCATAGATTTGATATCCAGTAGTTGAATGGGTAAAGATATTTATTTTCTTTTTGCTGTATGGCAACAACCTGCATGTATTTGCTAAATCATATTGCAAAAGAGGGCAAAGATGTCACATATTTCCCCAAAATTTGACCCAAAGTAGAATTTCAATCCCCTGGAGTGATATCTTTTCTGAAACTGTTTACAATTTTACATATATCTATCAAGAGTTTATTTCTTTCTAACCAAAGTTTTGTAAACTTTGTGTGCCGTTTGTTATAGTTTGTTAAGCGTTACAGAGGTAGAAACAAATGCATCGTTTAATCAGAGTTTACTGACCCTGTTTGAACTGTCAAAAACGCATGCACATTTTTATGTTGTTTGAACTTATTACGCCGGGAAAATAGCCTCCGTAGAAGATGTTATAGACACAGAGGACATCGCTCCTCTATGCATACTTATTTTTTTGGCAATTCTTCATATTAATCAGATGACTGTATGACGATAGTGATGATAAAGCCTCTTTTTTTATAAGGAGGTATGTTCTTGTTTGTCATAACTCAAAATATTGTCTAAAATTACTCAAATTTTCTTTCATAGCTGTTATTTTAATGAAAGAAAGGAGGATGATACCTAAATTTGAGTAATTTTAGACATTGTTTTGAGTTATGACAAGCAAGAACACAATTAGATAATCGATTTAATGTTAAAGTTAGAAAAAAAATGCATCATTTGAACTAACAAACGACAAACGACAAACTGAAGACGCATTTGAAGAGAGTGTATAGTTTGGTTTTATCTTATTTTGGTGTGAAATTACGTCAAAAAATTCGAATGAAAAAAAAAATGACTGTAAGGAGAATTTTATTTGTTATTAATAATTTCTGTGTTATTTGGTGTTCTGTGAAGAGCTGTCTCATTGGCATCTTTTTTTCTATACTACCAACATTTCTGGACAAACGGAAAATACGTGCAGACAAAACAGAAAATAGTCCATTAAACAGGTAAAATATAATCTTTATGTCCTTATAAACCAACTTTCTTTGAAAGATAACTTAGTCATCAGCAGTCTAATAATGAATGTTATTGCACAATCTCTTTCATATTTGAAAAATCCGCCGGTGCCAAAATTGAGTTAAATTGATACTTGGTGTCTTTTGCCTCTCTTTTAAAATGTTACCTCTCCTTGCAAAAGTAAAGACACGTACTGTACATGAAGGAATTTTTGTACAGTTAAAAAAAATGTTGCCAATATAGTTTTGCGGAAGCAGAGTTATGAGAGTTAATCAGATCTGCACACACTTTTAAAGAATCATGTAGCAGTCATGTGTTCTCGTGTATGGCCGAGTAGAGATCGAAGAGTGGTCGAATGTGATCGGGTTTTGGTCGAATTGGTCTGGGATAAAATAAATATAGAATCGAAGTGATCTGGAAGCGATCGGGCATTGGTCGAGTTAATCTGGAAATGATTGGACATTAGTCGAGCAAAGGTCGAAACGATCGTGTACTGATCGGTAAATTTTTTTGTATTCCGACCAAACTCGATCTCTACACGATCCTTTGTCGATCAATTCGACCATTACTCGATCTCTTCTCGATCTCTTCTCGAGTGAATTGCTTCTCGATCCTTACTCGAATGTTTTTGACATGTCAAAAACTCTCGGGTAGAAAGTCAAATCGATGAAGAGCAAGGTAGACTATCACCAACATTCTTGTCGATTGAGTCAGACCAGTCTCCCGATCACGTAATTTGTCTTGATCGGGCTTGATCGAGTTGATCTGATCGGCAGTGTGAAACTAGCTTAACAGAGATTTACGATACTGAATTCTGACGGTTTTTCGTGTATTAGAAACGTCTTCATAAGCCGGCAATATAACTTTTACCGGTTGATTTGTAAACGGAAATCAGATAAGGCCAATGTGTGACTTATATACATACTGCATTTATTTTTTTGTTTTTTCAAGTAGATGCAGATTTTAAGGGAGTTCCGATGAATGTGTCACATTTTCTTGATAGCTCTGAACATAAGTTTGAATTTATACTTTCTTTGTAAACATAGACCCGAATCTTGTGAGTTATTCATCTTTTTATTGCACAACCTCTTACAAGAAAATATATTTTATTTTCAACAAGTCCTTCAGTATCTTTTGCGTGAAATATGAAAAAAATGTGGATTAGCATTAACCAAATTATTTGGAAGGTACATTATCTTTAATTGTGTTATCAGTTTCAACATTTATAAATCTAATGTTCCTGATCATAAGGTTCTATACGTACTTCTATGTATAAACACAGCCACGGTTAAGGCACCTTATATTGAGAAGACTTATTCACAGAATAAGACATGTTATTTTGATCCATTGACAATTTGACGTATAAACTGGAAAAGGATCGGAAGTTTGAAAATGAAAATGAAAATAATAAGCAACACCTATTGTACGCTGTAATCTATCGAATTGTACATGCATACTAATGTGTATTCTCTTATCTCTATTAAACTGGCTTATCGCATGAAGTCTTGAATGAAATAGGTAGTCGGAGAAAATGTGTAAGTCACTATTCTTTTGCTTCAATCTGTCATACACAGGTTGAGGTTTAATTATGAAGTATCACAACGTATATGTAAAGCAGTATTAGATTTATTGTATACCGTATAAAATTAGATTGTATAGTTATGTCATTTTTTTAATTGATGATTAGGAGGTAGGTTAATGGGACACCTTAGCTAGATGAGCTAATTCAATGTTTTAACTACTTACATCACTGGGTCGATGACACTGCTAGAGAATTTTTCGTCCCCGACAGTTTAACTAGCCCAGTAGTCAGGACTTAGGTGTTGACAGGAATATTAATTATATGGTCATTTATTATAAATTAACTATTTTCAAAAGTATTAATTATTCGAAATATTTAGGATTTTCTTATCCCAGACATATATTGCAAAGCCGTATTTGAAGCAACGGTGTTTTTTTAATGTTGGGACCTTAATGCTCTTCCACTTTATACTTGTTTTGTTTTCTAACTATTTTGATCTGATCGTCACTGATGGGGCTTATGTAGATGAAACGCGCGACTGGCGTCAAAACTATGTATATGTATAACTGTATAACAAGCATCTTGGATTTAAGTTCAACAGTAAATCCCAAAATTGTATGATGTACGTAATGTCATGTATGTCATTTATAAAACTATACATTTGAACATGATTTCCAGAAATATTTGTGAAATTTTAGTTTATAGAACAGCAATATCACAATGAATTCTGGACCGGTGTCATATGGTATTTTGAATCCCTTAAAAAATGAAGCGGTGTCAAAATACCACGCGGTAAAATGACCCCGTGGTCATTATACCGCATGGTATTTTGACCCCGGGGTCATTTTTCCCATATGGTATTTTGAACCCCCCAGCGGTATATTGAAGCCCCCTGTTTTTGATAAATAGTATTGCAGATAATTTTAATTTACAATTTGTTGGCTATCATTTTTTTTAATTGGAGACTTTTAGTAGGGGGTTCAATATACAGCAGGAGGGTCAAAATAACCATGGCTAAGTAAAATTTTCAAAACTTCTTTTCAAGCCAGTAAAATACATACAAACTCCTCATTGGAATATAATTACTATGTTAAAGAGTTATAACAGCTAGATTTTTTGAAATCCAAGGTCTATAGTAGGCGGTTCAAAATACCATGTCAAAGTAAAATTTTCAAAATATCTTTTCAAGCAAGTAAAATGCATACAAACTACTTATTGCAGTATAATTACTATGTAAAGGAGTTAGAATAGCTAGAATTTTTTACATGAGAGGTTTATAGTAGGGGGTTCAATATACCGCAGGGGGTCAAAATACCATGGCAAAGTAACATTTTCAAAACATCTTTTCAAGCAAGTAAAATACATACAAACTACTTCTAATATAATTAGTATGTTAAAGAGTTATAACAGCTAGATTTTTAGAAATCCAAGGTTTATAGTAGGGGGTTCAATATACCATGGTTAAGGGGGGGGGGGGTTCAAAATACCATGGCGAAGTAAAATTTTCAAAATATCTACCCCCTACTATAGACCTTGAATTTCAAAAATTTAGCTGTTATTACTCCTTAACATAGTAATAATACTGAAATGAGTTGTTTGTATGTATTTAACATGCTGGAAAAGATGTTTTGAAAATTTTACTTAGCCATGGTATTTTGACCCCCCTGCGGTATATTGAACCCCCTGCTATAGACCTCTCATTTCAAAACTTCTAGCTATTCTAACTCCTTTACATAGTTATTATACTCTAATAAGTAGTTTGTTTGTATTTTACTTGCTTGAAAAGATATTTGAAATTTTACTTTGCCATGGTATATTGAACCCCCTACTATAGACTTTGAATTTCAAAAATTCTAGCTATTCTAATTTTTTTATCTGTTTTTTACTTGCTTGAAAAGATATTTTGAAAATTCTACTTTGCCATGGTATTTGGAACCTCTACCTTGGTATTTTAAACCCCCTACTATAGGCTTTTAATTTCAAAAATTTTAGCAACTGTAACTCATTTACATAGTGATTATACTCCAATGAGTAGTTTGTATGTATTTAACATGCTGGAAAATATATTTTGAAAATTTTACTTTACCATGGTATTTTGACCCCCCTACCATAGTATATTGTTGAACCCCCTACTATAGACCTTGAATTTCAGAACTTTAGCTGTAATTACTCCTTAACATAGTAAAAATACTCAAATGAGTAGTTTGTATGTATTTAACATGCTGGAAAAGATGTTTTGAACATTTTACTTAGCCATGGTATTTTGACCCCCCTGCGGTATATTGAATCCCCTGTTATAGACCTCTCATTTGAAAAATTCTAGCTATTCTAACTTATTAACATAGTAACAATACTCCAATAAGTAGTTTGTATGTATTTAACATGATGGAAAAGATATTTTAGAAAATTTTACTTTACCATGGTATTTTCACACACCCCCTTTTTCTACCATGTCTACCAGGGTATATTGAAACCCCTACTATAGACCTTTAGTTTTAAAAATTGTAGCTACTCTAACTCCTTTACATAGTAATTATACTCCAATAAGTGGTTAGTATGTATTTTACTAGCTTGAAAAGATGTTTTGAAAATTTTACTTTTTAGATTTAAATGAGCCATGGTAATTTGACCCCCTCCCCCTTTCTTACTATTGAAAATTAAAACTTAAGTCTACCATTCTATATAAATGTTTCAAATTTCAAAGAATTAAAGTGTTCAAGCTACATGGTCTAGTTATAACGCCTTTTTTAATGAAATTTTTGTTGGTGAAGACTTCAGAGCACTAAAAATACCAAGCAAATATTTCTCTTCAAACCAATCATAGAAAATTGACCTCCCGTTCTTATATGAATGATTTTTAATCTTTGGTTAGCTTTTATATAATGGAAAATGTTTTATTAATAATTTAGAATGAAAAAAACAGGGGGGTTCAATTTACCATGGGGGTCAATTTTCCATACAGGGGGGGGGGGGGGGGGGGTATTTACCATAGCGGTATTTTGACCCAGGTGTCAATTTACCATGGGGTTCAAAATACTATATGACACCGGTACTAAATGATTTCCTCTGAAAAATATAAAAAATAATATCTTTAACTTTGGACATAACATATAATGCAAATGTTTTGTGGTTGAAATATTCTAAAAATATTTAAAGACACGGACAGAGCTCACGGATGTTTTGCATAAATATGTATTTCTTTTTATATAAGAATTATATTGAACTCACTTTTGGTATACCTTAATGAGACAATAAATGACACTCACAGAAAGTGTTATCTATTTTAATCTGTTTGTTATCCATTCGTTTTATGTGTGTGATGTAATTGAGATTTTGATTTTTGCCATTTGATTAGGATCTTACCGTTTTGCATTTTCCTCGGAGTTCAGTATTTTTGTAATTTTACTTTTTTCTGATCTATTCAGATATTTGATTTACTATATTTTTAGTTAAATGGTCTGTCTGTGTGCTTCTCATATCCTTTATAGGTATGTATTTATTAAAGAGATAAAAAGTTGAACATATTCTACCATCAAACTAATTTATAAACATATGTAATTTGTATAGGGTCTTTTAGTTCAAATGATATATTCATATGACTGTATCTGATGGCAATCACCATTTTGCCAACATGAATAGAGAAATGTTTTTGATAAATTGCAATATTTTCAAAAAATGATTCAGAAAATGAACACAAACAAATATCAAAGTTTTTTTAAAATCATGCACACGTACAGAACTGTATATTTTAATCATGTCTTTTTTTTTTTATGTCACAAGCACTCGTGATAGAGTGTAAACAAGAATGTTGGTCCTGCAGTGGAGTTGAAAGCAGCAGCGAGTGTAATCATCGTATACAGTGTGATGATGGTGAGGTCAGTTTGGTTTTCTTTTTTTTGTTTCAAATCTACATCATAAAATCAAACGCAGTCATGAATGTTGTTGTTGGTAATTAATAATTTTCATTCAATTACAAAAAAATAACAAAATAAAAAACACCGAGAGTAAAAAAAGTGGAAGTAATCAGCAAAATAATTTGTAAGTTCTCATTCCTTTTGGAAAAAAACTGTACTTCTCTTATTGCCGACTTATTCCTGTATTCTTGTTAAGCTAATGTCATACAAAACGATACTGTTAGTTTCTTTTAACGTCATGTTCCGCTATGTTAGTAATGCTCCTTGATTAAAATAATGAATATACCAAGGGGTATTAAGAGTCACAAAAAGTAAGCAAGTTAATAAAAATCAATAGCCAAAACGAAAATTGACGAACGACAAACAACGATAGCAAATTATACTCAGAGCAATAACAATACTAACACGGGGGTGGGGTGGACTCAAGTACTCCGGACGCTTCAGTAGATCATGCATCATTCTATTGAGTTACTGTTGTTAATTAAACAATAAGTCATGTTCAGGGAAAAGCCTTTTTTTTTAGAGCGAATTGAAAACAAAATGTTTCTTGCTTAACTAAAGGACAAAACAAAATTCAAATATCATATGTAGTCTTGAAGAAATGTAATAGTTTAATATTTAATGCGGGATTTTTTTAGACTTCGATCCGTCATTGACGACAGCAAGCAACCCGATCTCTTTAAAAAAAATGAATTAACACATGTGCTAAATAAGCACCTATCTAACATTATGAACTTGATATAAGGACAATATAGGTATATTTGATGTATCCCTTAGATCGGACAATAATTCAGGGCTTGTTTTTCCTATCTTGATTTCCTTGATACATGTGCTTCAATTAAAGGCTCGTGTCAAGTGAGTAATGGTTTTTTGTTAAGACTTACTATTGTAAGTAATATTTGTTTTTATTGTAGGTTTGCTATATGCACAACTTTGTAACGGAATCCGGTGCTGTAGAGTTTGATTACGGATGTGGCTCGTCACTGGTATACTTAAGTTTACTATCTTAGAGTTAACCCCGACCCTTACGACATTTGGATCCCATGGATAGTTTTCTGTTTGGCAATTATACCATATCTCATATTATTTTATAAATATCAGGTGTATTAATTTATGCTATGGAGGTTTTACTGTATAAGAATTGATATATTCAAACAATGATGTTTTGATTATACCCATAATAAATGTGTTAATATTTTATATATATAAACAAATTGGCTGGCAAACGTCAACAAAAAAACTTAAACGACAAAAATAATCAGAAAACATGAATGTTTCAACAAACATTTTTAAAATAATAGACTGACAGCTTATCAAGCATTATTAGCAAAACCTCTAAAAAAAAACCAACATAAATTCAATTTGGATATACCCTCTACAGTATATACGTACGTACATGATACAATTCATTTGTTTTTGTATCGATAAAGGCTTGTAGTAATTCTGGTAGTTCGATACTGGGGCGCCGTTCAGAAGGTCATCATGTTAGGTGCACACTTTGCTGCGATACCAGACTATGTAATGATCAATTGAATTGCACAAATTCTGGTCAATTACGTAAGTACACTGTATCTTTTATAATTTAAAATAAAATGCTCACTATTTTGTGTTTTTATAGAATCCATAATAAAGATCAACAGTATTAACTGCCGATAATAAATTTGGAAAACCAATAATAAGCTATGAAACAATTAATCCAACTCAATGTGTAATTATATTCCTTAATAGCATATGGGTCAATGTTATGCTATAGTGATGTTAGTTTGTGATCGACTTTTGAGTTTGTATATATGTTGAACTTTGAACCTATAAATAGAGGCAACAGTAGTATACCGGTGATCAAAAGTAGAATTTTTCAATCAATTAACGAGATTTGAACATCAGTAAACTACTGTCATCTTAATCTATATATAGTATGAATTGCCTTTCTAACTAGTATTGCTGTGGATTCATTAATATCCGTAGGATATTAATTTTTCGTGGATACCGTGGGTACAGGAGAGCCACGAATTTAAATGTTTAACGAATTACGAATGTTCTAAAGGAATTTATGCAGACTTTGCCAAAACCACGAATTTGAATATGCACGGATATGCAGGTTTTCCTCAATCCACGAAAATTGAATTGGTACCCACGAAAATAAATGAATCCACAGTAAGTCTTGTCCCTGGGAGATATGCACACCTCTCTATATCAAAATTATATAAAACAAAACAGATCATATCCCAATTCATAAACAAAAGATACTCTTTGATGTCAAAACAAGTTCTTTACAGTACACCACAGATTTGTTTACTTCAATTTCAACAGAACAATTATATTTTGCAAAGAAGTTATACTTCTTACATTTTCATTATGTAAATACATCACATTAACCTTGAGTGGTTTGTCATGTTCGTCCGTTTTTTTTTAGAATAACATGACAGACCATATTGAGTTATCGACAGGATGTTTTTTTCTGTTGGAGACATTGGACTTAAATATGTTAAAAGAAATCTGGTACTGAAAACCTATTTTCTCCCCAAATTGCGTAAAAACAGTTCTTCAAATCCAATGTTTTGTTACTTGACAGTTATAGAAATGATTTATCATACATTCTGTTTATAACGATATGTTTTGTCAGAAGACATAACGAAGATTATAAAACACATGTCACTATAATAAATCATTTACTTACTTAATTTATATTTAACATACGGGATATCTTTTCAGCCTCAAGACTTCCACGAGAATGTACCGACTTACAGTTATCTGAAAGCGGCGTCCATACTATTTACCCATATGGACAGATGCAGCTTCCGGCATCTGTTTATTGCTACGTAGATTCAAGTTTCCATACTTGGACTGTAAGTTTGTAATATGAACATTAAACGAGACTTTAGTCCTATTCAAAGAACATTTTACCTATTTAATTGACGTATTTATAATTATATTTTGTCATACAGGACCTCAAGAACTCGACTATTTATTCATTCTTCACTTTCATATTGTATTGTTTTGAACCTTCCTGATAGACAAAAGTCTTGTTTTTTTAATTGTCCTGTAATAACATTGTGATATACTCCTATCTTAATGGAGAATCATTATTGGAATTTTAATTGTAATTGAATCCTGTACTGGCTTTTTAAATGAAAACTACTATTAATACATTTTATGCGTTCGAAGTTCTTTTCTAGATTAACCTGCACCAGGAACGATCAAAGCCAAAATTTGAAGTCCAAAGTGACGCGAAAAACATGATCTAAAGAATGAAAGTCACCAATGTATAAAATCCAACCCAAACTTTGCCAATAGAAGCTGGAACTGTAGTTTCATTCAATGTTTATTTCAAATCTGTTAAGATATATTTAACAAAATGGCGTACAATCAAAACTAAACGTAGAATAATATATAAACTACAGTATAAAAATAATGTATCAACGATTATAATTTTAAAAACTGTTTGTCCCTTGCAAAATAATGCCTAACATTTAAGTGATTGAGGTGTATATAAGGCGAGTACCCTTAAATGGTACATCTGTTTGTCATTAGTATTGATCAAGTGTTACTCCTTTTCTAATTTCAACAAATAAATTAGATATTAACATTTCAGGTTATTCAACGAAGAATTAATGGATCAGTCAATTTTTACAGAGATTGGCAAGCATACAAGACTGGATTTGGACAAGCTAACGACGAATATTGGTTAGGTAAAATACACATAGAAAGAATAAAGTAATAAGTGTGAACAGACAATAAATTAGTCAGTTGAATAGAAGTGAATACAAAACGGTGCATGATCTTTACCAGCATACACCGAAGGGAAGAATATTAATGTGTCCAATAACACTTTATGAATTTTATGCGTTCGAATTGCTTTTAATTCATTTGTCAACTTGTTTCATGAATCTAAGCCGTAATACTAAGCTTTTCAGTAATTTCATTTTCGTGATTTATATTATTTTGCAGTTTGGTCTTCTGTTAGCTGTGAACCGACTTATTGTCTTGGGTAGTTAATTTCGCGTTAGTCCTTCTAGCCCTTTTCGAAGCGATTTGATAACGCGATTTTTAAAGAAAAGATTTAAGTTTTACATGTTCAATTATTTTCTTCTCGCGAAAGTTGCTAAAAATAAATCGCTCGGAAATTTTTGATTAAGAGTAATTTAGGCTGTTCGTCTTAATTAGTTGTCAATCGTTTTATTCATTTAATGATTATTTATTGACATGGCATTAAAATCACTTCGTTGACGACATTTGTTATGCAAACAGATGTATACCTTCAAATACTTTTGGATTGTTTCTTGGTTTGATTGTGTTGTATGATTTCTGTTTAATATTATATCGTCACTGTTCATTTTGAAGTATTGTTCATTATTATCATCTTTCCGAGTTGATCTCATGAAACGTCTGTATGTAGAAGTTGTAACACTTAACTTTAAGTTTCAGTTTTCTTCGAGATATCATTAGCATAAATAATTAACGTAACAGATGAACTAGAGTTCTCTTACTCTTATCCGGTTTATACCTTTTTCCGATTGGTTAATTATCTGTTGTAAAAGAGGGGTAATTTAAACTCATAGATTAAAAATAAACTAACAACGTCGGGCAACAAAAGAAAAAGACAAACAGACAACCAGTAATAAACAAAACACAACATAAAATAATAAGAGATAAGCAACACTTGGGGTGACGTCAGGTGTTTTAAAAGGGTATGTAGATCCTGGTCACCGTGTGGCACCCGTCGTGTTGCTCATGTTATTACAAACCTGGCATATAGTCTAATTTGAAAAGTTATGTCATTAAATGTATCTATTTCACAGGAAACGACAACATACATGAGCTGACATCAGACGGAAACCATGAATTGATGGTAGTGATGACAGATTTTAGTGGGGTAACAAAGTTTGCAGAATATCTCTCGTTCCATATATCTTCTGAGGCGAATGGTTATCGGCTATTGGTCAGTAAATATGATGGAACTGCAGGTATGTTTTACAGTATATACAATAAAAAATAGTGTGAGTAGTACTCTATATATTTGTCATCTTCTAATATTGAGTCAATTTGAACAAATTTACATAAATGAATCAAACACCAATTTATGTAGGTATTAATGAAACAACAACGTCGATATACCATAAATAAGCATGTACATATTTTATAATCGTGAAAAACAATGAAATTTATTTGCAAGTGGTAAAAAGGTTTGAAGTTATTTAAGCCATGCTTTAACCAAGACCAATTCTACACACGATTTCTAAAAAGGTATGATATGCTTGCCTATTTAATACTTAATTATCAGATATCAAAGGACTAGAATGTAATAAACTATGTGACAATACACGGCAGTCAACAATGAGCAAATGCATAACTTATAGTACACTGTAAGACACCGTCATTGCAAATTATGAAACATTTCGAATGAATTAAATAATATTTGTTTTCAGAATAGTCGTTTCGTTTACCTTGGTCATTAATTGATTCAGTAAATGAGTTGCTATTCCTTTAGGACTTAGAAATGTATACAATTAACCGAAAACACGTCCTCTGTGCTTGTTGGTGTCACAGAATACTATCGATCACTTATTGCCGGAAAAACATGTGTTCTTACCTTTTATACTTTTAATTAACGACCATGAAATGTTAGACGTACACTCAGAAACAAAATAATTTTTTGAAACAATTATTAACAAACACTGAAAGTTTACTTTAAAAAAAAAGCTTTGCTTCTTTTTCTTTTTTTAGTAAAACGGAAAATGAACTATATTTGGAACAACATTCCTAAAACTGGGGTCCACTTACCTTTGATAATAAGGAGAAATAAGTCCAGAAATGTAACAAAATCCTTGGATATTGTTTTTTTACAAAATAATACCATTTACATGAATATATAGTTACTTGGGAAAATTTTTTTTTTCAAAAAATATAAATGTGTGCCCTTTTCTACTAACAAGTAGATTTTATAACAAAACAATTGTTTTATCACTTGAAATTGATCCCTCATTAAAGATATAGCCATTTGCATTGAAGTGTAACCCTTTATTGGAGTGGTTGTTCCCATTCTGTTGAATATATTCCTTCATAACGACAGTTTTCTTTCTGGACCATGGTAACTGAAAACGTGAAGACGCAAAACTATGCTTGAAACACGTGTGTCGCAAAAACAACTTTAAAGTACCCTCTCAAACCAATGATCGATATCAAAGTAAAATGATAAAGTCGGAGATGGCGAAAAATATATTGTTTTGGCGAAAGAGGTGGCGAAAAAAATAATTGACTCAGGGGAAACCCTGATAAATAGAATTTTTGGGAATACGAAACCACTATTTGCGGTGAGATTGATAACGAGCAAATGTATTTAAAAAAGAGTAAACAGACAATGAGCTCAAAAACTAAATATAAGTCACAAAAAGTGACGCCGATTCATAAACTTTATAAAGCTTTTTTTGGTTAGTTAGTAAACCTAGTATGCACTACAATAACCTTAAGAAAAATGGTTAATTCCCTATTGATTCTCTATTTATTCTAAAGGACATGTAAGCATTGAACATGTATAGAAACTCCATTTAAGTTTGAATAATGACAGTTGTTATACCTACATGCACCTTGAAAAAGTACGGCGCAATTAGATCCATGATCGTCATTATCTTTGTCAAAAGTAGTGAACTGGTGCCCATTATGTCTGGATAAAGAATCACCTAAAATGAATTATAAGCTTTGAATTGTTACTGAGCTAGCATCGTAATATTTTGTCATACCTAATTATTGTAGGTTTCATGTTCAACAGTTGCTGTTTGCGTTTTAAAAAGGAAACACATTTTTTTCCGGGAATAAGCGAACGATAGTGTTCTGCTTCATCATCAAGCAAATAACACTTTTTTTCGGTAAATTCAAAACATTTCAAATTCTAAGAAAGGCAACTTATCTAAACCAATTGTTATCTGCTCTTTTGAAACTGAAGATGGAAGGAGACACCCAAGCTAAATTTATCTCTTTAACTTTAATTTGAGTGTGTTAATAAAATCAAATTTATTAGTTTTGCAATGGTGTCTTGTCATGGTTATATTAATTACCTTTGTTTCATCTTAAACTTTTTTTAAACCTTCATTAACGCAACCAGCATCCGGAAAAAACAACACAATAATATATAAGAATTTATTAGATGATTAGTATCAATATACAGCTCTATTCAATTTTAGGTGATTCGTTGACAAGACAGAATGGGCACCAGTTCACTACTTTTGACCGAGACAATGATAGTAATGGATCTAATTGCGCAGTACTTTATAAAGGTGCATGGTGGTATGACAGCTGCCATCTGTCAAATTTAAATGGAGTTTATTTTCATGGCCATCATGATGAATATGCCACTGGAATAGATTGGTTTACATTTCATGGGTATCATTACTCAATGAAAACTACCATGATGATGATTAGAAAATACTAATTTGAAGACATTTAAATAAACTTTACATGAAATCTGTTGTTTTTATTTTAATAGCCTTAAGAAAAACTCACGTATCGGCCATTAAGATAAGCAACATTTAGAACTTCACCATTCTCTTACAGGTCCTTTACAGAATTTTGAATATCACTTGATTTAAATATTTAGTGGAATTGGTCTGCGCATACTGTTAACCGTATTCCTAAACACGCCGATATCAAAGATTGGTAATGTATTTTTGTATCTAAGAAACTGCACAGATTGAGCAAGAATTGTTAATGTTTAATGAACCTTACAAAAGAACATAAAATTCTGCGAGTTTATGATAATGAAACAGCAACACAACAATCTTCGAGACATCAAAAGATTAATATATTAATAATGAGTTGATACAAAAAAACTTAGAGCGTTAAAGCACAACAGGGTCAATGACAAAACCGTCAAAAGTAACAATATTTACCGATTTTCATTGGCTTTAAATGATCGGACAATGGACATAAACATTTTGCTAGAGGTTATCAATGGAAATATGTGTCGATTAAATCACAAATTGGAAAACATTTAGGTTTTTCATATAACGTTGATGAGTCAGCGACCCAGTATAAGAATTTTATTCAGTTTGTGAGTTCATTGACCTAGTTCACAAATCATTCGTACTTATGAGCAATTTATATAATTGTTATGAATTGGAAACCAAATATCTAACGATTTCAATTTAAAATTAAGAGCATGCCAAGATGAAAACTGTCACTGTGTCGTCTACATCATATTATCATATCGGCTTTTGTACTCCGTTCAACAAATTCCAAAAAAAAAAACACCTATAAGTATGATCAAGATTATGCTCCTGGGTATAAATCAATTTTTTTTTCTAATATAGGATTTCGAAATATTGTTTTATATATAAACTTTATCATATACGTAAATGAAAAATGAAATAAAAAAAATGGGGTCACCGTTCATTTAAGCTCACAATCTGCCTCCGGAAAAAGCATACATTTTTGTTAATGTCGTTTTTTTCTGTTGAACTAATAGGTGAAATAGAGGTAATATCGAAATAATAAAATAACCTAATTACAGAAATCGCTTAAATTTTACAATTATTTAGTTTATGTACAGCTTATTTAAAAACAATAATAAAAAAATATAGGTCACCGATGAGTTAAAAAAAACATATTTGAAAAAATGGCATTTTTGCTCCAAAAGGAGATAATTTGAAGCTTTTTCAATGATATAAAAATTTAAAAGTCATCTGGGAGGAAACAGAATCAATTTTTTGGGTTGATTTTTGTATCATATCATTAAGTAATAACTAATAGTGTAATAAATAAAATTTGTAATAAAAATATAAAGTTTTAATTTTTTGCTGATTTTTTTGTACCCACGAGCAACATTAAATCACAAATTACAACGGCACATCCATAAAAAAAAAATAGAACGAGCATTCATTGAAGAACGAAGTCTGTACAAATTAAAAACCAATTCTTCAGAGAACAATTGAAGGTCTTTCCACCTCGATAATAAGAATGAAATTTAAAAAACGATGTCCGAAAATTGCACTCCGTGTTGATGTATTGTGGTAAATCAAACTGATATACAAAAAGATATCAAAAGACTGTAGACCTCTCCGACTTATAACGTATGAATTGATCCAACATATCGCCTATCTCAAATTTTCAAAGGTGAATAACTCCAATAAGATGTCCTCCTATCACTCCAGTCAAAATTAACCAAATCATTCTTAAGAGTAGACGAACAATTTGGTGATACAGTTTGTTAAAATCTTTTACAGTTTTAGAGATATAGCGATGACAAGAAAAAGGGGACGTGGGGGGATAACTCCTATAAGAATAAGTGTTTGGTCACACAGGGTGAGTTTTAAAAATTCCATTACTGTACAACATCCTTGACCAAAAATTCATTCGATATGTTGTAAGACAACAAAGCATCTCAGACGGCAAAAGAAAAAAAAAATAATCCGAAGAAAAACAAAAGGTCCTACCACGAAAAGTGGAAAGACCTAATAATGTAAATTGTATACAGTGTACAAGCATATTGTTTTAACCTCGATATTGTTGCATCCGCTTTGATAAAAAATGTGGCCAAGTTGTTACAAGTCATTCTTGATGTTGAAAGAGAACTTGTAAAATAAATCAGATTGTTTTTGTAGTTGGACATTGTATAGTTGAAGATATGAAACGAAATTCGTTCTTTTTTGTGTTAAAATACGTATTACAATACAGACCAGAAACCTTGGAAAATGTCAGCATGGGCTAAATTATTTGAAATACTATGGATTTTATAATCCCAGGCATAGATATTCTAAGTCATATTTGACACAACTGTTTGGGATTTTAGGTCATAAATGCTCTTCAACTTTGTACTTGTTTAACTTTTTAACTATTTTGATCTGAGCATCACTGATGAGTCTTATCTAGACAAACCGCTCGTCTGGCGTATTAAATTATAAGCCTGGTACCTTTGATAACGTTTAAGAATTTGTTTGATAGAGGCAACAATACTTTACCGAAGTTCAAAATACATAAATAGATCGAGAGAAAAGAAATCCGGGTTACAAACTAAACCCGAGTGATACACATCAATTATAAGACAAAATCAGCGAAACAACAGAACACTGAAACGTTTTAATCTACGGTCTGTTAACATTTAAGAAATAAGGGTATGCACGTATTTAATTGTTAATCAAGATTTTAAATGATTTGGAATAGTTTCCTGTACGATCTTCTCATCGTTTTGTAATAGGTTTGGACGTTTCACACATTGGGAATGATAAGATCATATTTAACGGGCCAGGGAGTAATAATACAAAAGAATACTAGTTATACCCATTTCATATAGCAACGTAATATACTTTTTATGATAACATCAGAGAATGTGTAAAATAGTGCTTGTTGTTTCAAATTATAAATTGGGAAAATAATGCCTATGCGTATAAAACAACCCATCGCTGAGTGCATGCAGAAAGCACTGAAATCTTCATAACTTCAAAAGAGGGACGATAGATACCAGAGGGACAGTCAAACTCATAAATAGAAAATAAACTGACAACGCAATGGTTTAAAATGAAAAGGACAAACAGGCAAACATAAGTACGCACGACACAACATATAAAACTAAAGAATAAGCAATACGCTCATTTTCAGACGGTGTTTTTCTAAAATGGAAGCGGTTGCTCTTGTGTTTAGTCTTTATATTTTTTAACATATCCCATGATAAAACATAACATAATATAAATGTCGAGACTGAAAACAATTGCGGCTACTTCCATTGTAGACAAAACCATCTGAAAAGTGACGTTTAACGGTATATTTAATATATTTTTCATATTTAACCTTAAATTTGAAAGTCTTCAATGACCAACACAGTTCAATTTTTAACATAAAATAATTGAATTAAATGAAGTAGACACTAAAGTGTTTAACAAATGTCCAAAATCAGGTACTTCATGTTTAGGCAAAAATAAGCCCTTACCAGACTTTCTCCATTTATGAACCAATAAAGAATAAAAGGGAAGGTAACACACAAAAACTGGTGGAATTGCATGATCTCCAAAAGAGAAATAAGACAGAATGAGTGGGCAGTGTCTGTCTCTTGCTGTGCAAACAGCATCCGTCATTCGAAACAACAGTCATTTAAACTATAACAAAAAGATACAAGATACCAAGGAGACAATCGAAAGAAGTCAAATAAAAAGATACTATGTATAGCTGTTAGGTAAAGTAGTTTTTAAATTGAAATATAGCATGATATGTATAAATTTAAATGTACAAAACCATTATGAAGTGTTATATTTTTATAGTGTTATTGAATGAAATTAACTTGAAATGTGATAATATCCTTTTACAGCTCAACCATAATCTAAAGAATTGTTAATTGTTGAGTGTCGTTTTTTTAATAGTCTATACACAAAGTATATTTTTTTTAAAGAAACGCCTGGGAATATTTTCCATATTCGAATTCATTTAAAAGAGGAATTATTGTAGCTAGGATTCAGTTTCAAGTGAAAGAATACATGCAATGTACACAAATACTTCCGTCATTTGTTTTGAAAGCACAGGATTTTGTAAAGTTTCGTATATGGAACAATCAAGGAAGCCTTTTGATCGTCTGGTAGTAAAACTTGATGAATACTTATCATCTGTTAGTACCACTATATGGTACCACAAATAGACAGTATGAGCGAAATGTTTAGTTGTGAATGATACAAATACGGTTCGAGTTTATTTTTAATTATTAAGGGCGACTGTAATTTGTAGAATTCAGTATGGATTTTAAGGTAAGACATTTCAAGATGACATATGTACTTTAAACACTTTTTTTTACAATGATCTAAACTAGATTATTTCATGAAAAAAATATAACCATAACTTATTGCTTTATGGTTTGATGTTAAAAGTATTAATTGTAAAAATTAAATCACAGTAATACTGAACTCTGAATAAAATCCAAAACGGTGAGTCCCTAATCAAATGGAAAAATCAAACGCTCAAACACATCAAACGAATTGATTACTGTCATATTCTTGACTTGGTACAGGCATTTTGTTATGTAGAAAATGGTGGACTGAACCTGGTTTTATAGCTAGCTAAACCTCTCACTTGTATGCCTGTCGCATTAAATTCCATCATATTGACAACGATGCGGGAACAAAACAAATAGACATAATAGGTAACAATGTCAAAAATTGGTGTGACGGAGACAACATTGTGTTATAATCTTAATCAATATAAAAAAAATATGTAACAAAGAAGCAAATATAAGTCTTATTCAATTGCTGTAATGGTTTTTAATATTCTCACCTTCTTGTTCTATATATATCATAAACATTTGTAAATTTTAAATTATGGTATATTTTAAATTATTGACTTTCATATTTCTGTATGCATTTACATGGAAGGAATGTAATTGTATAGAAATGATACTTTTTTCAAGTGAGGATGTAGGAATGTAAGAATGCATTTTAATGTGCAATATTGATGTTTCTTTTAAACCGGAACACAATAGACAACTTTCGAGTTCGATGCATTTCCTTAAAAAACTCTGGTTTTAGTGATCATCATTCGTGCGTTTAAGGGCATCGTCACTTCCGCTCCAATGTTGAGCTAGTGGTTGAAAAACTATAATTCTATATTGCACGAATCATTTGGCAAATTAAATTCTCACAATTGACAATCAGCACTGCTGTTATTAGGGAATTGTGATTAGGTACTTACAAAACAAATATTATTTCTAGTTTATATTCTGCACAATGACGATCACTTAGACGCTTGATAAACGTTAATAGTGCAGGGATACAGGCGATCCCATTTATCTGGTAAATGACGTCATACAGGCGCGTCTAATTGACGATTTTTTTCCGGTGACGGATGAACTCGAAAGTGGTCTATTGGTACTTTGTTCTACAACTTTTGTTTTCAACGTAGCGAGATTATTGAAATTATTCCCCTTGATTTCCATTATGCAACGTCCGGAAGCTGTCCCAAAGTCTGTCAAGTTTGATCGATAGATAAGCGTCAATATAGAACAGTCCTGATCAAAACAAATTGCCTTTATGTAAGCAAAAAAGAAGTTAAGATTAGGGTGTATACCACATTACTAAACTTTTCTGTAATTTGAACGACACTGTTCCAGCACCAACAATTTAACTGACACAACAAGTGAAAATTAAATGATAAAGGAAGTTAAAGAAAAGATACATCATAGTTATACACTAAAGAGTGTGGTCTGTCATAGTTATACACAGCAAAATTCAGTTCTTCAAGACTTAATGAATTTTTGTCCTAAAGATTTTATTTGTTAGTGTCCATAATGGTCAACACAATTTTATCTGAAATTGAAATGATTTAAAAGTAATTTATCAAACAGATTCAAGCATATCCATCACTAAAAGACATGCTTATATATTGGACAATGTGCTACCTTTAGGTTGCACTTTGTAAATACAGCTGTTTCTCAAACCAAAATCTAGAATATTCATAGAAAATTAATTTTGCTTACATACTGGTTCCCAGTTTTGCTCTCTGTGTTCCATCTCATCTAAAGTGTTAATTAGACAATTTGATTAATTTTACAACTTATTTCCACTATTAAACCACTGATACAGTTCTATGTTGTAGTTAATTCCAAACTGCAATTATTCCCATCCTGTAAGAACTATTTGTCAATATCCAGAAAATAATTGTGTAGAACATAACGAATTGTTTGTAAATTTGGAAAGTTGTAGTCTTTTACATTTAGACAGACATGTGTGAAAATTTCAAAAAGACATTATGAGTTTTTTTTTTTATTATGTTGGACATGTCATTTGTTAAGGCTTCAGAAATTGCAGTACTGCAAATGTTCTATTCCTAAACATTCCTGATTAAAGGACTTCATCTTTAATTGGTTCAGTTCTGATATATATTTTCTAGTGTTACAATTATATGTATATCTGCTAGTCTGTTCTATCTTGGACATGTTAATGTTCACGGCTTCGAATTGACGATTTCATTTTTGGACTTTAAATCAGAATTAAGGATTTGAAATGTATTTGAAAATTGTTAGCATTTCTAATCATCGTAAAAAGTCATAGCAAAACTTACTTTTTGCATAATTAGTTAAACATGGTATTTAATGTGTTGATATAAAGGAACATGAAAGTCAGCTATAAATAAGGAGTGGAATAATCATGCAACCTATCTGTGATTATGCAATTCATTCTCATTAACAAAAGAGGCGACAAAACAAAATCGTTTAACCTTTTTTTGATAAATTGTTCTGTGTATGCAGATGGTCAAATGATGAAATCTTTTTTTTACGTGCACATATGTGTTTACCTTAGTCAATAACATGCTAGTAAATTGATGGTTTCAAAACCAACACAATGAACAAACACTGCAACTTATACTTTTCCGTCATTGTAACACAACACATTGGGGTAAAAAAAATAAGGGTAAAGCTTTATCAAGCTTCTTTTGATGTCATAAATATGAGACTAAATTGAGACTGACTTCATGCAGGAACTTCTTAGGAAGAAAGATAAGAAGTTAGCAATATCTTTTAACTCTACTTTTTGCTATATAGATGATGTTCTTTCACTAAATAATTCAAAATTTGGTGACTATGTGGAACGCATCTATCCAATCGAGCTAGAGATAAAGGATACTACAGACACAGTTAAGTTGGCCTCATATCTTGACTTACATCTAGAAATTGACAATGAGGGTCGGTTGAAAACAAAACTTTACGACAAAAGAGATGATTTCAGCTTTCCAATTGGGAACTTTCCATTTCTAAGTAGCATCATTCCAGCAGCACCTGCATACGGGGTATATATCTCCCAATTGATACGATATTCCCGTACTTGCATTTCCTATCATGATTTTCTTGATAGAGGGTTGCTGCTCACAAGAAAGCTATTAAACCAAGAGTTCTAAATGGTGAAGTTGAAATCATCCCTTCGTAAATTTTACGGACGCCATCACGAGTTTGTTGACCGTTATGGAATAACCGTTTCACAAATGATATGGGATATGTTCCTTATGTCGTTACTACAATCCCATTCCCTTTCATGAATATGACCTACCGAATTAGACTATATACCGGATTTGTTATCACATAAGCAACACGATGGGTGTCGCATGTGGAGCAGAATCTGCTTACCCTTCCGGAGCACCTGAGATCACCCCTAGTTTTTTGGTGGGGTTTGTGTTGTTCATTCCTTAGGTTTCTATGTTGTGTCGTGTGTGCTGTTGTTTGTTTGTATTTTTCATTTTTAGCCATGGCGTTGTCAGTTTGTTTTAGATTGATGAGTTTGACTGTCCCATTGGTATTTTTCGTCCCTTTTTTGTAATATTTGGTTTTTACAAGGACGAGATTGAAGAATGCTGATCAATTAGTCTTAATTCCTATGTTTCTTTCTTATTTCAGTCTTTGCATGGGTGTAAACAGTTTTGTAATTCCATCGATTTTTGTGTTGTTCGCAGAAAAAAATATAGCTTACAATGTTTTTTACCACCATACACTCTGTTCTAAATGGGAGACTAATAACATTTAATAATTCAAATCCATGCTGTATGGGAGGTAACTCTGAGTATTCATATCATAACAGATTTATGAAAGACTGTCGTAGAAAAAGATAACAGTAAAAGACAACATGATTTTGCAATGCTTTCTTTTTATTTCAACGATATAATTCTTTTTTGTTAATTATACATCAAATAATGTTACAGAATGACGTTTGCACCACCATTAAACAAAGCTTACCATTAACGATTGTCGGTCATTTTTGCGTATTTGCTGTATCATTTGGTTTGATGAGCTTGTTATTAGATATTATTATGGTATATATGTAGCGATTTTTGTATCTAAATTAAGACATTTATTTAACAAAGCTTCAGTGTTTAGTTTTCATTATTTCAGACACAATGCCGACATTACCTGTTCCATTGTTCCAGAGATTACTGGAGAGGGAGATTCGGGAAGCAACATTTGCCTTTTCCCGAACTCTAAATGCTACAGAAAAGATATTTGCACAAGAAGGATTTAGAAAAAAGCTTGACGGTTCTATTGAATGCGTCTCTTGTGGAGTTGAAAAGCAGGTCAAATTGAGTGAGTTTGTTTATCAAATCTGAAAGATATTTTTTGCTTCGTTTCTTAAAAATTAATTTTTAAATTTGTAAAAGATACATCGAAATCCGGCTCCTTATATTAACCTTGTTCACATTAGTATAGATCATATTAGTTGTGTTTGTACACAGATTTTCATTAATCCGGATATGATTGATGTCTACATCTGAATGATTGTTTAATACTAACTGCTTTGTTTAAAAAAAGTTTGATAGCACGTGTATTGTTTTATATGGATAAATATTTCCTTTTAGTGTATTGTAAATTGAAAATTTTATCTGATTCTGCTTTATCATCTTGAATAGGTTGCAAGTCCTTCGTGTACCTATAGAAATGATATATCAAAGGTAGTTTTTTTACTTTTAGTTCTTTCAAAATCAAATAAAACAGATATCACAAGACTGAATTAAATCCGGTAGAATTACAATCCACTTGCCTATGTCTACAAATCATCTTTCAAACTAATACAATTTGACAGCAATTGTATTTGTATGAACTGTTCGTACTATTCAGACCAGTTGACATTGCAAATAAATTAACGGGAAAACGATCCCTCTGATGACAAAGGTCTTAGAACCATTCATTTTGGTATAATTCTTCACCATTAAACCATTCAATTGAAAATGTCTCTCTATCGTAAAAGTACTGCTCATTGTATGATTTATGGAGAATTGGGTAGAATACCATTACATATTCTTATTAAAGCTAGAATGGTTGGTTTCTGGCAACGTATCATGTGTGGTAAAAGAGAAAAAAATTCATACACACTGTATTCTATATTGTATCAGCTTAGTAAAAGACCTTTTCAACATCTCTCGACACCGACTAATGACACCTACAGTTTACAAGTAAAATGGATGGGTCGTCTCAAAGACAAAAACCATCGTGATTATCATTTCGTATCATATTGGATTGGCGGTTTTATACTGTTTTGACTATATAGTGTAAGAATATATATCAACCAAATAAATAAATAAATATATGTATGGAGGCCGGATGCGGCCATTTATTTCGCCTTTTCGCGTTTTCGTGACTTCTCCTTTCATTTTGCAAACGCGAAATTGGGAATTCGAGAAATCGAGAAAGCAAAATCGAAAAATTGAGAAATCGGGAAATCGAGAAATAGGGAAATCGAGAAAATGGGAAACAGATAAGATCGGGAAAGATCGGGAAATCGAGAAATCGAGAAATCAAGAAAGCAGAAACGCCAAAACACGCAAGAGAAAACACGAAAACGCGAAAAGAATTTTCGATTTTGCGTTTTTGCTTTCTCTATTTCTCGATTTCCCAATTTCTTCATTTCTCGATTTCCCGATTTCTCAATTTCTCGATTTCACTTTCTCGATTTCTAGATTTCCCCGAAAACACGAAAAGGGGAAACGTCCGATCCGTCCACCATACATATGTCTCTGTCATATAATATTCTTATTTCGTATGAATTTGCACGACATTTCATGTTGAATTGATTAAACAAATATTCCAATCATTCAGAATCCTAACCCATTTTCTCTTCACTTTTGTGATTATGTGAGTCTTTCGCTAAATATTTGCCGCATGCCAATAACGATTTTATTTTTTGGTGTAAAAGCTTATAAGATTTTTTTCAAAAATGAAAAAGAATACTGGACCGTCCGTCCGTCCGTATCACACTTGAGAACACGACCAACTTTGTGTTTTTCCACCGATCTTTACCTTAGTTGATGTACATATTCAATTTTTACATAATTACATATTGATTTTTTAGGTCGAAGGAAAATATCACGTCTTTTTTTTTTTTGTTATTGTTTTTTTTATCAACGTTTCAAGATATCTTGTTCGAGGTAAAGTTTTTCCTGGATGAATTTTGAAAAAAAAATTTAATTGACAATGTTACAACATTTAATGTTTCAATGTTACAACATTTAATGTTTCAATGTTACAACATTTAAGCAGTGATTGTTGAATACAACATTCAAGTGGAACACCAAATTGGTGAATTGAAATGATACAAAGTATTGAGTAAGTTATTGAGGCATCCAAGGCCAAAACTAACAGACATGTGCCGCCCTTGTTAACCGACACAATCATTGTATAATTAAATATCAACTACAATAAAACATAATTTGTTCTTTTCGTTTTCAAAATTCAACCAGGACAGCTAGAAGCTAAACTTCTAAAAGATGAAATGTGACTTAAAGTATATCCTTTTCTTTATAATAAATTTAAAAAAAACATGGACTCTGTAGGCAAGTTTTATCAGTGTCAATGATTGAAAGCAATAAAATCAATAATGATCTCATTTTTTTTTAATTTTTGAGACGACCCTTCACCTTTTACCTGTCGTAGTCGTTCTCAACTGTAGGTGTCGAGAGATATTGAAAAGGTCTAATAGGGGTATCTACCACTCTAAATGGTTGTTAGAAATTAAAAATACTTTATATGAATGTGGATTTAATTTGATGTGGGATGATCAAATAATTGCTAAATCTGATAATATTAGTAAGAATGTCAAGAAATGTTTAAGTGATAAATTTATGTTGAACTGGAGTAATAATGTTATGAATTCTGCAAAATGTCTTAATTACAGAATATACAAGTCTGATTTTTGTTTTGAGAAATATTTATCGGTGTTACCATCTGATCTAAGAATATATTTATGTAAATTCCGTTGCCTTAGTAATAAATTGCCCATTGAAACGGGCAGATTTTTTAATATTGATAGATCTGAAAGACATTGTAATCTTTGTAATGCTAATGAACTTGGTGATGAGTTTCATTACTTATTCAAATGTACCTTTTTCAACAATGTAAGAGCTAAATTTTTACCTTTAAATATATGTAAAAACACAAATGTTTTAAAATTTAAAGAATTTATTTACACTTACTGGAATAGCAAAATTTTGCAAAAGTGTTATTAAAACCTTTTAATACATGTGCTTAATCATGTTACTATAATTTGTACTTCCTGTCAAATATTTGTATTAATTATATATATACTATTATTGCACCTTTGTTAACCATGTTGTTCTAATGTAAATATGTTCACACTTCTATTGTTTGTTAAACAATGTTGTACTAACATACCCCATGTGGGGGCTTTAGTGAAATAAAATGTCTTATGTCTTATGTCTTATGTAAAAATCAGTGTACAAGTACAATATTTTAAAACTCCACTAAACGATTTGATTTTTCAAATAGGCCTTTTCAAACAAAACATGCAAGAGTCCTGTGAGACTAATTTGGCATCTGTGTATTATTGAAATGTACATCAACTAAACCAACTGTGTGCATACTAAACACATGTATTTATGAGAAAAAAAACCAGTTTGTGGCATGACACGGGTTATGTTCTTCTCATATATGATATGATAGTATGATACTAAACCCTAACTGGAGGGATTGTGCCTGATATTCATATGATGAAGACATGATCTTTCAATAAGTTAAATTTAAGTCTGGAGCTGATGTCAGTTAAGTGCTAGTAGTCTGTTGTTATTTATGTATTATTGTCATTTGTTTATTTTCTTTGTTTACATCTTCTGACACCAGACTCTCTACTTGTCTTGAACTAGACTGAAATTCACATATTGTTATGCGTTTACTTTTCTACATTGACTAGAGGTATAGAGGAGGGTTGAGATCTCATAAACATGTTTAACCCCGCCGCATTTTTGCGCCTGTCCCAAGTCAGGAGCCTCTGGCCTTTGTTATTCTTGTATTAATTTTGGTTTTAGTTTCTTGCTTATAATTTGAGTTTAGTATGGCGTTCATTATCACTGAACTAGTATATGTATTTGTTTAGGGATCAGCTGAAGGACACTTCCGTGTGCGGGAATTTTTCGCTGCATTGAACACCTGTTGGTGACCTTCTGCTGTTGTGTGTTCTATGGTCGAGTTGTTGTCTCTATGACACATTCCCCATTTCCATTCTCAATTTTATACATAGAACGCATCTGGATAAAAGAATTTAAGAAAAATACAAAGAAATCTATCAAAGAAACAAACAAAAAAGTTATTGTAGTTGATGATAAATATATCATAGACGACAACAAAACAGTTTTTACAGTATACACTTTCACCATGAAGTGCAAATTCAATAAAACAAAACTACATGAACAAACAAAAAAGACCAAAAACAACAATATAAAAACCTCTTACGTCCAGATCGCCCTATTTTTCAATAGTCGAAATACCTTCATTTGTCATGGTTTTCCTTCCATTAATAATTCAATCTTTTCTGATTGGGTTTTATTAATATATCCTCATATATAACCAGGGTTTTGTGAAGTCAAGTCCTTTTTCAAAAAGTTCGTTTGAAGATACCAAGACCTTGTTGATAAATATTTCATATCAACTTCACAAGTCATACATGATGGAAATGAAGTTAAGATTCTAGGTACTGACGCTGTTTCTCACCTTAATTACGTGGATTATGGTAACATCATTTTGGTGGGTCACGGGTTTTATTCATCCCGCCATTATGTTTTAGTGCTGTAGTTCATTTTTGTATTCCTGTCTTTCAGTTTTACTTATGCCCTTTGTGTATTTAGTGTATGTTTGGCATTTAGTTAATCTTTGTTGACATAAGCCGTGTTCAAACTGATCTTAACTTGGTGTGGTGTGAGTGTGCTAAACACTTAAAGTTATTGCATAGCAATATAATATTTCCCACAGGAAGTAACCAAAAGTTAGCGTGCAATAAATCCTCAAAATTCATGACGTCATCAACGATAAAATCGTAGTTTAAACCATTTTTTACTTTCAAATATTATATTCCTTTACAATAAAAGGGTTATTGCATTAATATTGGGGATATTGTCCCCCCTAGAACTGCACTCGCAAGCTAATGCAATATAAAATTCTACTCGGGACAATTTTCCCCAATATTCATGCAATTACCCTATATTATTACAATGTTATGGAATAAGTTGTTTACGTTTTCATATGACATAAAACAAAACAAAAAACAATACTCAGTTAAATCATAATTAACATGGAAGTCTTAATAGACCACTTGAATTTTCATGGGAAGGCTTTTTTTCGCTGATAGAATACTGATTTCACACTGATCGATAGTACGGCTTATTTATTTAGGATAAACAGTTTTGTTTGGTACATAACTATTTCTTGCAAAGTCCGCCATTTTGAAAGTTTCATTATATGTTTTTACAAGGTTATTGTTACAGTTGTAACAAGACTTTTCATTTCCCAAATCACACAATGAGTGGCTACGAAATATAAATATGATCACTTAAGTCTTCTTTCGACATGTTCGATCTGCCGTAGAACGCTTGCAAAAGTGAGATGTCCTTTCGGCTGTGTGGTATGTACAAGTAGTAAGCCTATGTCCGATCAGAATAAGATCATTAAATCCGATGCATCATGTAGAAGCCCGTTACACTTTAGGAACCTTTGCATCAACTCTTTGCAGAGTCAGTAGGTGGGCGTCCATAATGTCTTATCTATTACATATTCTTTCATTTTCCAATGGCATTTCAAATAACCCCATCTTCATCTCCGACGCCACCCTATCTATTTTTGTGAATTTGTTCTCTACCTGAACATGCGTGCACTATTTGGCACTGCACGTTCAGCATCAAAGAGCCAATCACACAATCAAGCAAACAATCAACTTCACAGTATTTTATCGCCAATTGTTCCGCTGATTTCGCCACGGGGGGTCAACTTCCTATTATTGGGTATACGGGGATGTGCCAAAAATATGGGTCATAATTTTGCGAGATTTTATATAAAAATGACCCTCCTTTTTAATGACATCCTATATTAAAATGCATTTACGTTTGATAACTATATATTGATTCGGGGTATGATCTACATATCATATATAAATATGCTATTGAGAATCATACATTATTAATGGCCAATTATTATATTAAATTAAATCAATTCATTTGAAAGTTCACCTTTCAAACAAAGTGCTTTCAAATAAGTTCCCAAATGAACCCCGGTGAGTTAGTGCTTATATAAGCATGGCTCATATTTTAAATATTGTATATAAGTATAGGTCATTCTTTCTTAAATATTTATATAACTATAGGTACTGAATTTCAGTGAATGTTATATTAAAATGGGTACGTTTTTGAGGCAAAAATGGCACACCCCTACCAAGAAAATATCGAAGTTACCCCCCCGTGGATTTCGCATGCATTTTTGTGACAACTTTAATAATATTAAGGTAGACACCGACCATTCATTTTCTCATTTGACATCTTTAATAGATTCATCATGATTTTTTTGTTATAAAATAGTTCGTTTCTTTGTCTTTGCCGTTTGTTTTTGTTGCACTTTCTGTAATTCTGTTGTTCTTTATCCTCTTATAGTTATATGTTTTCATCGGGTTTCGTTTGTAACCCAAATTTGTTTTCTCTCAATCGAATATTGACTTTTGAACATCGGTATTCAACTGATGCCTTTATTTAACAAACATATCTGCTTTATTTGTTCACACATTGCTGTAAATATATAATGACATTCTAAGGAAATTTCAAACATGTGAGAGGTTTTCCAAGCTATGTAGCCAGGATTAATAAATCATTTTCTACATAAAGAAACCTTTAAAAATAGAGGAAAATGACAGTTATTTTTCCATTCTTTCGATGTGTTTGACCTTTTGACTTCATTTTGAAATGGAACTTTCCGTTTGGAATTTTCTGAGGAGATCGTTATTTACCATATTTTCTTTAATTAAACGTTATATACTAATAGGGATACATAACGGTTTTCTAAAATCAGCAACTTACAACCCGTCAACGTTGACTTCTGGGTTTTTTGGTTTATTAAACTTCTGTGACTATCAATATAACAGTGGCAGATTCCAACAGGCACTAGAAAATGAAAACGACCTGTTATAACTTTTTATGCGTCTGAACTTCTTGTTTGTACCTTCCTTGATTTAACTTGAGAAATTCAGAAAGGTATGTTTTACACATTGTCAGTGCCAAATCACTGACTACTGAACTAAAAAAAATCCTCATTTGGAACATAGAATGTAAAACCAAGATTCTTATTCTTTAGAAGCATCTAATAAAAACATTCTTGGACTTTTAAGAACATTGACCTTGGTTTTGTTCTTTGCTTTTATATACTTCATTTGTGTGTTTGTTTTTCATGATATATCTATAAACGAAGAGCATTACAAAATGTTTTACGAAATGAATTTATTACTTTTCTTTTCTAGACATCATTTGGACAATATATGAAGTTGCAAGACTTCACAGGCCAAGCTGTGGAGTGCTTCGAGAAAAACTAGACTATATTGCGAAAGAAGTATTCTTATAAATGTGCGGAGACCAAGAGGTAGGTTTTGTTAAAAAAATGTTCTTATTTAACCAACAACTAAATATACTCATACAATTACGTCTTACATTTTTTTTTATATATTTTCTTAAAAAGATGTTTCGTGGTTGTATAAGTTAACATGATTTATGTCTCTACATTTTTTGTTTTCATTTTACAAAAAGATTTTCAGGCAAAATTTAAATAGATTTTGTGTTCTTTAATTTATTTGAATAATACAACATTTTTGCTGTACAGAATAATTTTGATACATATCTACTAACTCATTTAAAAATCGATGTAAGCGACCATTTGGAATTTGCATTCATTTTATATCTTAACTTAATGTTCAAAATCCCGGAACATTTATTTTTTCTTCCGTCATTAAATTGTTTTACCTGACTTCTTAACCTGTTTCTTATGATAGTACATAGCTTAAACAGTCAAAAAGAAATGTTTTCAAATATGTGCATATTTCTATTAAAAAGTATGTTCTCCGGATAAAAAGATAGCTGCAGAGCTCTCATTTCATCTTCAAATTGTGTTGTAAATCAAATTCAAAAACCTTATCATGTAAAAACGTATATGAGACACAGGGAGAAACCAAACTATTCATACATAAATCATACTAAATAAAAGTGTTGTGCCTATAGATGACCTATTTTTCATCTGAGATAATATGGTCGAAACTGGGGTATGTCCCGTGTAACATAGTTAGTCTTTTTTTTTAACGCATTGGTAAATTAAGTAGAAAACATGTACAGTATAAGTGAATTGAATATGTGAGATAGGGAATCTATCTCAAAATTTAAGTACAAGTTATGTTCTTTTTCGGTACGTCGTTATTCGTATGTTATATCAAGATGGTATATTATTACGTTTGTTTTAGGAAACAAAATATAAATTGCTACTTTGGACGTTAAGTTTACTGTACAAATTGTGACAAAATTCTACCTCTATTAAGGGACATGTTTCTTTTCTGACGAAGTAATTGGAGAAGCCTTATCGATGGGATTTTCTAAAGACAGAATAACGAAAGCAACAATACTATTTTTCACACAATTTGGTAATTATATTATTATCACTTGTTCATCTAATTTGTATCAGCATGCACTTACATTCTTTAAGACGTATGAAAGATCGTATTATCAGATATGTTTGAAATAAACCCTTCATAGATACATGTACCAAGATTAAATTTTGTCTACGCCAGACGCGCGTTTCGTCTATAAAAGACCCATCAGTGACGCTCGAATTCAAAAAAATACATATGCTCTGGCGGAGTAAGCTCGATCTCAGTGAGCTTCGAATTCTTTGGCACAACCAAAATATTATAGGAGGCGGAACTGATCCTGTCGATCAATCGATTAGTCGTTTAGACCCCTACATACATATTCTTATAAGTAAGTTTTCTTGTAACAATAATCAATTAAATATTGATCAATCTATGTATAATTATGATTTTTGAAGAAAGCAAAAGTTCATGAGTCTATTAAGAATTTAACATTCAGATATGTTCTGAGTGATAAGTTCTGCTTGCGTTTATAATTCTTGGACCATTTAGTGATGTTCTTAAAATTTGTTGATTTTTTAAACGGGCACGATCTAGTTTGAAATCATTATCAGCTTGTTCTCATAATCGTCTTTTTGTCTGTTCCCCAATGTTGTCAAAATTGTCTTTGAACTCTTAAACTTTGCAAATGATGTTGTAAGGTTTGACTAAAACACAATGTATGTTTTATAAAACACCTCATATCAACTTTCAAAATTCAACAGTCCCCTTAAGCATCAGGTTCGATATCATGGCAATGTGAGTTGTCTGAGTGTTCTGAATCAGGACATTTATGAACAACCTGTAAACATAAGGTGACCGCCTCTGTCTATAACACAGAAACCAATATCGTCATTCCCAACTGGAGAAAATAGAAAATCAAATAAAAAAGTAATTAAAGTAAGAATACACATGAAATTTTGATACTATAAATCGGTACCATACATTGTGTATTGTTTTATACGGGACTTTTGTAGTTAAGAAATACGCTTAATAAATTATTCATATACCTGTGCTGTCATCTGTTCGGGATAGAAGGTAAACTTACAAATATTATAATATTTAATTTTCTTTTAACACAGGTGCTTATCCAGAGATAGGCGACTTGGTAGAATATATATTGTGTTAATAGATCGGAGATTACAATACGGGTTTGGATATTCTGTTATTTCGAATGTTATAATTTGGTGCCTTGTAGTTAGTTTTACGAACTGTTACAAATATTTTATACAAACTGTTAAATTGGTTCTAGAATCTAGAATTATAAAATATCATATTTTTGTTGCGAATGCATTTATTATCATGTTATACTTATTCTCTTGCTGTAGTTTAAAACAGTTGCAGGATATTCTAAATGCTAAATTGAATTTTATTTTGTGTTTTCCAAAATCACAGAATCTAGTCAAAAAGTTGAATACATGAATAACGAAATTATTGTTTTTTTTTAAGATTGTATGTTACAAATAAAAATAAAAATGTAAAATACAAATTATCAAATTTTGCTTTTATGTCCTGATGTTCAAGTAAACAATAATATTACAAATATACCGAGAAAAATTCAAATCGGAAAGTCAATAATCAAATGGTAAAAGTTAACACATCAGAATGGAAAACAACCACTGTATAACAGGCTCCTGATTTTTTTACAGGCACATATAGCATGCACTGTTTCTAAAACAAAAATCTACTATGGGTGTTTCTCTTTTCAAATGTACGAGAGACATATACGCCTTGGGAATAATAACAATTACTAAATAAAACTGCTGAAGCTTTCTAGTTCTATAATAGTCACGAATTAGTTCTCGTAATTCGTGCAAAAATATTTGGAAGTGCTGATATTTAGATTATAACTGGAACATAATGACCGAGAGAGCACTATTCGATTATAGTTATGGTGGATAAATTAACCTAAACTAGATATTCCACAGAAGGTAATAATGTGTCTTTGCAGATAGGACGAATATAAAATTCGATCAACTCTTTTGGATGTAAATCTATCAATTGTAGTCTACGCTGTCGTTAATAATCGCCATGCATGTGCATTCAACATCTGTCTTTAGACGTTTAGTACAAAAATAGTGTTCTATATTAATCGAATCTCCCATACAAATCTGATCAATTTAAAAGCATTTTTATTTTTTCATTTAAAAATTTTCTTCAACAACAACAATTGTTTCTAAATTCCACTAGTTTTAACAACTTTTAAGATAGTCCCCGTGACTGATTGAAACAACTGCAGAGGTGTTAATCATAGACCTATTTATAATAGAAATCAGTATTAATCTAATCAATCTCCCATTAGAAGTTCAGTTGTTTATTTTGTTTTCTTACAAAAAAAATCAATTATTTTTAGTTAAGTTAGTATTTCGGCTCCAGTTGTTTCCGTACAAATTGATATGAGGTGGCTGACTAAATTTTCATCGTGTCGAATTGATGCTTCATCCTCGTCATTTGAACTCTTGTAGATAGCATATCTCTTATTTTTATTCTAAATGGCTGTCAAGTTTGATGTTGACATTGATCCGGATTACCTGTTATTTTGCAGCATTTAGTTAATGAATTGAAAAAGAAAAAGTTATGATGAGTGATCATTTTTGTTTAAAAAAAGTGATAAAAGTTTTAAAGACAATATTGTTAAACGAATGTTTGATCAATAGTTATCAATTTGGATTTTTTTTATGTGTATGTGTAGTAAATCCATCGTTTAAGACAGGATCACAACAAAATAATTTGTTCAAATGTAATTTTTTTCTATATCTCCGAGATCATTAATAAAACTGAGATAATATCCTGCTATAGGCATAGGAAGATGTTGCATGAGTGTCAATGAGACAACTCTCCATTCAAGTCACAATTTATCAAAGTAAATAAACTCATCATAGATACCAGGATTACATTTTGTATATACGCCAGCTGCGCGTTTCGTCTACAAAAGACTCATAAGTGACGCTCTAATCCAAAAAAGTCAAAAAGGCCAAAAAAAGTACAAAGTTAAACCATTATAGGTCAAAGTACGGTCTTCAATATGGAGCCTTGGCTCATACCGAACAGCAAGCTATAAAGGGCCCCAAAACAATACTAGTGTAAAACCATTCAAACGGAAAAACTAACGTTCTAATCTATATATATATATTTGGCAATCGCCAATGGCAGTCAGCAGGGTTAAAGAACATCAGTTGTTCAATCTGTTAGTCAAATGAGCCTTGTTTAAATATACTTTTTCACTTTTTTGGTCTTTTGGAAAATGTTGTTTGTGCTGTTTTTAGACCCTTCTACAACGAAATTTGTTTTACATGCACACGTATAAAAATTGCGGTTTTTATCCAACGCAATCATAGGTTTGAACGTAGTTTTCAATTTAGACTGTTTATATTTTTTCGTTTGGGCTTGAATCATATTTTCCCTCCGGTTAATATGATCCGTTCATCCTACATTGACTCTTAAAATTCTAGAGTTTATCTAAAAATGAGGGTACTTTTTCTAAAAATGAGGGTACTTTTTATATGGCCTTCCAAATACTGTTTCGATCCCTGACATCACTGAAGAGACATTTATTGTCGAAATCCGGATCTGGTGTACTTAAATATTGACACCGTATGTTTGTGGCATAACATCGTGGCCACAAGTTAATTTTTTTCTGTTTAGTATTAAATTTATAATAAGACCCATTTTGTTACATCTTGTTCGACCTGTTAGTCAAATGCGTTTTGTTTAAATATACTTTTTCACTTTTTTGGTCTTTTGGAAAATGTTGTTTGTGCTGTTTTTAGACCCTTCTACAACGAAATTTGTTTTACATGCACACGTATAAAAATTGCGGTTTTTATCCAACGCAATCATAGGTTTGAACGTAGTTTTCAATTTAGACTCGTTTATATATATATATATATATATATATATATATATATAAAACAGAAACGAGAAACACTCATAAACAACATCAACAAATGACAATATTGAACATTTAAATACACCTTATATAGGAATGCCGGATTTGATTGGTTGTTAGACAGTGTTTGGCATATTCTAACATTTTCCTCATTTCAAACGAAGTTGTCTATTTTTCATCCCTGCTGTTGAATTTGCCTCAAATTACCCTCTCTGTCGCTGGATTTGCCATTTTGGATATTCTTTTTTTACCCTCGGGGGCCTCTTACGGCCAAAACAGAACCTTTCTCACTTTATCCCGATTATCAAGACAACATGGCTGAGCACTATTGATTGAGTTAAAACTAAAACTGTAAACTAAAATGTCAGAGAAATACATGATAGAAAGTGAAAAAAGCCCTACATACAAATGAATGATTTAATGATGGAATAATAATGACGTTTACACATAGAAACCATGACGTGACGTACTAAAGGCAGCAATAATTTAAATTTGTGTGGTACTACGATTTCCCTTCATCTGTACGAACAGTTTTAATCCAAATCGCTATTCTGTGTAATCAAACAGATACATCATGTTATGGAGGGGTATTTTCGAAAAAAAACAGTCTTGGGTCTAAATTTTCCTCGACTAGCGGCTTGGGAAATTTCACAATCCCTCGACTGGTATTTTTCGCAAATAACCCTCCATAACATGATATATTTGTTCAAGATTCCTTGACTTAGTAAAGATTCAAACAACTGCAAAGAGTTTAAACGTTTTAATGGTTTTATCCGAAACAATATTGTAACATTTGGATGCAAATTCAGTGAAAATGTCACAATTGCGAAGAGGACAACATCAGTTAAAAATATAGATTAGACGACTTTTCTAATGTGTAAAGATCTAAGAATGAAATAACTTTTTTAGGCTAGATTGCATATTAGCGCCTGTTAAACCCGCTGCATTTGTTTATACCTGTCCTATAAGAAAGGAACCTGTTGATCAGTAGTTGTTTTTTATTGATAAGGATCATAAATAAAGACAACAGTAGTATACCGCTGTTTAAAAGACATTAATTGATTGATAGAAATCAAATCCAGGTTACAAACTAAAACCGAGGGAAACATATCAACTAAAAGAGGAATAGCAACAAAACAGCAGAACACATTAGTACAAAAACAAACAACAATGCAACATACATAGAAACGAACAATAAGATAACAACTGCCATATTCCTGACTTGTTTAAACATAAGTGTTTCTCGTCTCTCATTTTTTATATAAATTAGACCGTTGATTTGCCTATTTGAATTGTTTTACATTAGTTATTTTGTTGTTTAATGTGTAATCCCACAGTGACCATTAATGGTTTACTTTTTTTAAATTGTGACCTGGATGGAGAGTTGTCTCATAGACACTCATACCACATCTTCTTATACCTATTACACTTATGTGTAATTAAATTCGTGATAATGACCGTACATGATTGTAGCTTCGAATTAAGTCGTTGTTCCTCATAGCTCTGTTGAAGAAGTTTATGTTACTGTTGAAATCGTCTTGTTTATCATAGACCCTAGTTTGAAGTATGTGTTAATGTGCAGGAAAAGTTCCAGATATGAGGGGAAAATCTGGTTTTGATACTATTCTCAATTTCACCTTTACGCAGATATATTAGATGTAAAACATCACTGAAATTGTGGAAAGTTGCGTGATAGGGCATAATTAATACATCTTCAAATGAAAGTAAAGAACTACGCAACATTTGCAAGATGTTAACCATCAGATATTAAGACCTTCGCCTCAATTTCTTAATCCATAAGATGGTTTTCTAAATTCTATAGATATTAGACCAAATGCCTTCTGTGTATAGAATACTTGTAAAGTAAGTACGTCTAATGAAAGGACAACCAGACTTATCTTAAGGTTAACTGAATTATAGGAAATTTCTAGATAAGGCAATTAGGGATAAGGTTGAAATAAAGATTGAATGGAATTTCAGAAATTCTCGATTTTGAACCTCATTTTAACGAACACAAAACCGATTTAAAAAAGAAAGGTATGACCAACTACCCATGTATTTGTATTCAGGGTCAATTTGGAAGTTGCTTACACTATTTGGAATTCGAATATCAAGAAGTTGATAAAACATGCCTAAACAAATCATCGATAATTGTGTATCTTTCCATATATTAATAAAGTAAAATCACAATAATACTGAACTCCAGGACAATTTCAAACGGAACGTTCCTTATCAATAGGCAAAATCAATTGCTCACATTCACATTAAAATCTTATAAGTCATTGTTAAATATACATGTTAAATTCACTAATGCCATTTATTAATTTTTTTCTTGTAAAGGTCGTCCGTTACTGTAAACATATTGATAAGTATCTGTTAGACAATTTAGTCCCAGAACTCGGGAATATTTACAGGAGACAGAGGGTTTCCATGCAGATTATATTATAATATGGGTAATTTCAGGTAGGCCGGAATGGTAGCATTTTCTGCAATGTCCGGGTCCAAATTGATAACTTAATAGCTTGTTTAAAAAATGATTGATTTTCAAATACGTGATTGAATTTCGGGGTACGAAGAGAGATTATTTTATAAGTAATTTAAACTACCCCCGACACATCCTTCGTGATACAGTCTTTTTAATTAAAGAACCCTTATTTCAGAAAAAAAGTTCTTTGAAAATAAATTTATTTACATACATCAAATAAGTCCTTAGTTTTTACACGTTTATCTTATGTTCCTGTTGTTTTCATATAAAAAAAAAACGATTTACCGCAGTAACTGGTTAGAACAGAATTTCGAATATGACGACAAAGAGTACCTTAATAACAAGCGCATTAGAGATATTGACCGATATATATGTTGTTAAACGAAAACCTCTTCGTTATCAGACTGTAAGCTGTACTAACTGTAGGCCTTGAATAGAACTACGTTATCATGGTTTTTGAATTTTGCGTGCTACACATATAATTACATATCTTATCTATTCGGTGTCGATAGTGTACTGACATTTAAAGAGGAATTTGACGACTGAAGGTCATAAAGAAAATGAGTAAGTAATTTTGTTGTAATTATTTTTAAACTATGTGTCCTAAATAAACATTTTAAGACTGCAAGAGATCAACTCAACGCATACATTTAGTATCTTTACATACTCAAATGAAATATTTAGACGAATGCAAATACCCCCCACAATAAACAATAACCGAGGAAAATACAATCCACAATTACTAAGAATACCATATTATCTATATTGTGATATGTTTTGCTTTAGAGTATCTTAAGCGAATAAAAAGCCTTCAAAGTATTGTTAAAGTCACTTTTTGACTTTTGACTAATTTTCACTTTGTTTCCTTAACGAAGTCAAATGCTGCTACTCCAATATTCAATGTTTTGCTTTCATTTTAAAAATAACAAAAACAGCAATTTAGAAAAAGAATCCTTATTTCGTCTCGTTACACCGAAACTCGTTTTACCGATATTCGATGGTATTGATGGAATAATGCACGATATCCATTACAGATGTTTTGCTCTCACTTTCTTTCTAAACCATACAGTCAGTATCGTTTTTTGTTAACTGAGGAGCTCTGATGTTTCGGTCTCTAACCCTCAACATTCACATTTACAACACTTGAGGCAAAAACGTCTCTCCAAAAGGATAAGATATTACTTATACACTCTGATAACAGTGCCCTTGCTCATGTTTAACTATTAGAAACAATATAAGTGTACAAGTACGGTTCCGACAGAAAGTTATGGTATACAGGGAAAAGATATACACCTATTAAACAACATCATTTTATTAAATAGTCAGAACAAAAATACCAAATTAAACGTACAACAATTACAACACCGCAATGTCGCGGATGTGTTCAAGTAGAACGAATGTCCATTTTCTCTATACATTTGCACATGAATTGAATATGTTCAAATACCTCATGTTATCTATTTATATTTTTCAGATGCGTGGGTGGTTATAGTTGTTCTTATAGGAGTAACCGGATCAACAGGTAATACTTCTAAAAAAACAAAATAGTGGCTTAATCAAATAACAATTTAAACTCATCAATTATACCAGGCTCATATTTTGAACGCTTGTCGTGCGCTTAGCGAACAATATACTCATCATCGTAGTTCGAATAAAAAAAAAAAACAAAAAACAAAAATGCATTTTCACAGATTACAATTTTCTGCGAATGATAACACAATAGAATATATTTAGTTTGGACGATATTAAAAACAAATTAGGAGTACGATTGTCAGCAAATCCCAAAATAGAAATAGTTATTACATAAAATAGAAAAGATTGGTTGGAATTGCTTTTAATGGAAATAAAACAAATGTCTTCAAAGACCAAATATTTTCTAAAACAAAAGAAAAGAACCTAAAAGAATAATAACTTCAAAGACAATTAATGAAATAAAAGGAAAGAAACATATAAGATAATAAAAATAAATAAACGTGCATCATCTAAATAAATAAAAAAAAATATCGATATTTATTTACCACTCTGAATACATATCGCAATCATATGTTTGACCCCTTTCCGTCCTTCACGATCACACAGGGTACAAAGTTTGTACAGCAAAACCCTCTTTGAGCTTTCAACCTACAACTTATTTATCATGTAAGTATTACTCTATTTATTTCACTTGACTGGGCGGGGTTTAGCCGATTCGCCTATAATACACCAGTCTGTTTTAGGATAAACTCATCAATGAAGTGTCCAGTCATTCTTTTGTGAATTCCTTTGATGATACTGGTAGGTGATTGGAAATCAATATTAATTATAATGCCAATAATCCTTATCACACACATCTTCAAATAAACTGTCCCTATGCAAATTTTAAAAAACGTAAGCTCCGCCCGATTAGTTGAAATAACATTGGTAAGACACATTTTAAAGATGTCTCACCTTTACACTTCCAGGAATATAATTGGCTATAAGCGAACACATGAAAATAGTTATCAAAGGTACCAGGATTATAATTTAGTACACCAGACGCGCGTTTCGTCTACACAAGACTCATCTGTAACGCTCATATCAAAATATTTATAAAACCAAACAAGTACATAGTTGAAGACTATTGAGGATCTATAATTCAAAAAAGTTGTGCCAAATACGGCTAAGGTAATCTGTTCATGGGATAAGAAATCCTTAGTTTTTCGAAAAATTCAAAGTTTTGTTAACAGGTAATTTATAAAAATGAAAACCGTGTATATTTTGCATTCTCTATTACTGCATGTGGTCTTGAAATAGACGGCTAGTAGTTACATTCCTCATAACAAACGGTGATTAGACTGTATAGTTAACATACATAAGTATTTTTTTATCATGCTTTTAGAAAAAAATATGTTTGAGAAACGCTGATTTTCACACTGTCAATAATTGAGTTTGTTTAATGTTGTGTTCAGCTATATAGATGACGTTCTTTCACTAAATAATTCAAAATAAGGGGACTATGTTGAACGCATCTATTCCATCGAACTAGAGATAGAGGATACAACAGATACAGTTAAGTCTGCCTTGCGAACCAGACGAACCAGAACTGGACACTTTGTCAGAATGGATCAAAGCTATTCGATCATGTATTCAGAGGCGCATACATAAACTACGATGCAATATGAGTACTAGAGTTTCTAACCCTTTCAAGAATCCGGAGGTTGTGGATGCTTTATCCTCTTTGCGTGACAAATATGTCGTTGTTCCAGCAGATAAAGCCTCCAATAATATTGTCTTCATATGTAAAAAACATTATTTGCAATGTCTCACTACAGAGCTTGGAATTGATAAAACTACTGGTAATCCTACATATTCTTTAACATCATTTACCAAGGACGAAATTTTACAAAATCATAAATCTGTCCTTCTCTCTTTTGGTATCAACATCAAAGAAAACGAAGAAAACTTGCCCTCATTATACTGGATACCTAAATTACACAAAACTCCATATAAAGAACGATACATAGCTGGTTCTTCAAAATGTTTGACTAAACATCTTTCTAAAGTACTGACTACTATTCTTTCTACAGTTAAAGATGGGCTTCAAAAATATTGTGAGGAGGTATATTCTACCAGTGGTGTTAACCAGATGTGGATTCTCGAAAATTCCAAAGATCTACTGCTTAAACTTCGATCACAATCTTTGCAATTTTGCAGCAACATAACAACTTTTGATTTTTCTACGCTATATACTACTATTCCCCATGCTCAGTTGAAAGATCGACTTCACCATCTCATAAAACAGAGCTTTTTCTATAAAAATGGGAATTGTAGATACAAATTTCTTGTTTTGGGTTACAATAATTCATATTTTGTGAAGAATCACACTGAATCTTCCAGAAAATATACTGAAGATGATATTATCAAAATACTGGACTTTTTGATAGATAATATGTTTGTTGAGTTTGGAGGATTTATATTTCAACAGACAATCGGTATTCCAATGGGTACTAATTGTGCACCCCTGCTGGCTGATTTGTTTTTGTACTCGTATGAAGCAGAGTTCATTCAAAACCTTCTTAAAGACAAAAAGAAAAAGCACCTTGCGAAATTCTTTAATTTTACTTTCCGATATATTGATGATGGTCTATCATTGAATAACCCATACTTCAGCCAATACTTACATCTCATATATCCCAGTGAACTTGAAATTAAGGATACTACTGATACTAGAAGGACTGCTTCATACCTTGATCTTTTCCTCAATATTGACGTAGATGGACGATTTCATACGAAAATCTATGACAAACGGGACGATTTCAACTTCCCAATTATCAATTTCCCATTTCTCAGCAGTGACATACCATCTGCCCCTTCGTATGGTGTTTACATATCACAATTGATACGTTATTCACGTGCTTGTTCACACTATACGGACTTCATATACAGGAGTGTGCTACTTACGCAGAAACTTCTCCAACAAAGTTATGAGGAGGACAGATTATAAATTGACACTCCGTAAATTTTATTGACACCATCACGAATTGGTGGATCCATACGCTGTGTGTTTAACCAAACTAGCTAAGGACATTTTTACCACATGGTAGATTGTGGTTTGTCATTATGTCGTCTAATCTTTTAATTACCAAACGTGACTTATTCCCGAATGTGACTGTTTTGCTGAGTGTGAATTCGCATTACTATAAGACGTGTTACGGTACTTGTCTATCCCTAACTCATGTATTTAGTTTAAATGTTTAATGTTATATTTGTAATTCTCATCGGATTTTGTCAAATGTGTTGACGTCTTTTCTATTATATTTATGTGTTATGGAAACAAAAATTAATCACCGCCGTCATTTATTAGATTTAATTTTGGTCAACATAATCTGTACGATAATTTAAGTTTGAAGTTGGATTCATAACAAACTGCACATATACGTACATATTATAGTTAATTGCTATTAATAAGTATTGCAATATGCATTGTGTTTAAATGCAATATCAGTATTTAGTTCTATTTTAATCTTTAATCAATCCTAATTCTATCTTACTTTTGAGATATAGTTTTTCATATGTGACGTAATTTTTCTGCTGTTTCAGAAATTTCATATGTTCAAATTTTTAATGCCTTTTCACCATCATATGTGACGTAATTTTTAATGCCTTTTCACCGTCGGATGTGACGTCATTTTCATAATTTACTGCGTTGAGGCCAGGACTGAGTCGAGTGTGTCTATTCTGTGGTGGTCATTCATTATGTATTTGTGTTTGTTTTATGTAGTGAGTTAATACTTCAGTTTCATTATGTATATCTATTATATTCATTTGATAAAATTTACTGTTTGCAATAGCATTAATTGTTCTAAATAATTAGGATGTTCTTATCCCAAGCATACAAACTTAGCCGTATTTGACACAACCTTTTTCAACTTTTGATCTTCAGTGCTGTACAACTTTGTACTTTTTTTCGCTTTCGATCTTTTATATCTGGGCGTCACTGGTGAGTCTTGTGTGGACGAGGCGCGTGGCGTATTAAATTTTAAACCTGATGCTTTTTGTTATTCATTAATCATGTGTTTCTTTGTCTAATACGTTTTCCTATTTATTTGTATTGTAGTCCTGTAATATTATGTTGTTATTTCTATGTTATATTTAACATTGCCATTAAAGTGCGAGGTTTGGCATGCCACAAAACCAGGTTCAACCCACCATTTTTTTTCTTTAAAAATGCCCTGTACCAAGTCAGGAATATGGCCATTGTTATATTATAGTTCGTTTCTGTGTGTATTACATAATAACGTTGTGTCATTTGTTTTCTCTTATTTTTGAGTGTAAATTCACATTGCGATAAGACGTGTCACGGTACTTGTCTATCCTAAATTCATGTATTTGGTTTTGATGTTATATATATATATATGTTATATTTGTTATTCTCGTCGGATTTTGTCTATGTGTGTTACATTTTAGTGTTATGTCGTTGTTCTCCTCTTATATTTAATGCGTTTCCCGCGGTTTTAGTTTGTTACCCCGATTTTGTTTTTTGTCCATGGATTTATGAGTTTTGAACAGCGGTATACTACTGTTGCCTTTATTCATATCTTGACTTACTTCTAGAAAATGACAATAAGGGTCTGTTGAAAACAAAACTTTACGACAAAAGAGATCTTTTCAGCTTTCCAATTATGAACTTTCCATTTCTGAGTAGCAACATTCCAGCAGCACCTACATACGGGGTATATATCTCTCAATTGATACGATATCCCGTGCTTGCATTTCCTTTCATGATTTTCTTGATAGAGGGTTGCTGCTCACAAGAAAGCTATTAAAACAAGAGTTCCAAATGGTGAAGTTGAAATCATCCCTTCGTAAATTTTACGGACGCCATCACGAGTTTGTTGACCGTTATTGAATAACCATTTCACAAATGATATCGGATATGTTCCTTACGTCGTAACTACAATTCCCTTCCCTTTCATGAATGTGACCTACCGATTTAGACTATTTACCGGATTTATTATAGCATAAGCAACACGAAGGGTGCCACATGTGGAGCAGGATCTGCTTACCCTTCCGGAGCACCTGATATCCCCCTTAGTTTTTGGTGAAGTTTGTGTTACTTATTCTTTAGTTTTCTATGTTGTGTCATGCGTTTTATTGTTTGTCTGTTTGTCTGTTTGCCATTTTCATTTTTTTACTATGCGTTGTCAGTTTATTTTCGATATACGAGTTTGACTGTCCCTTTGTTATCTTTCGTCCCTTTTTTGCAGCAGTTCATTAGCACATGTGTAATTTATAGTATTACTGTAATTTCATGATCTATAACTTCAATTTTATCATTTTGTGTTATGTGGAATACATGGTTTGCAGGCATATCATACCTACAGTGTTCATGCTAGAACCTTTATAGTATGCAAGATATAAGAGTGCGCATATTGCCATAATTTTGTATTTTCATTTAATTCAATTCAAATCAACATATATGAAGGGATGTAGAACTTTTTCAAATTAATTGAAACTATTCATGCAGTATTTATGGTTTGTCCTACTCCGACATGTTAAAAGTTATAATGTTTCTACTATGAAGTATATAGAGTTTTTACTAAAAATGTGAAAATAAGCTTGGGTTTGTTTTTTACTAAAACAAAAGAATATTTAAAATAGCTATTGTCATGTTCCGTGACAAATAGTCAATTGATTTACCTTGTCTTTCCACCGTGGTGTAAAATACATGTTTTATTACTTATAATCTGATAAATAGAATAAATCATAACTGTTGTGGTGCTATCAAATGTGTGGTACAGACACAAGCATTTCCAGTTGTACTTCAAATCAGTGTGGGCATAATTTATTATTTTGGGAACTAGTGCCATGTGCGCTGCGCTTTGTGTTGGGTTATAAATAGTTTTGATCTTATTAAAACATGTTGTTGCTTATATAGAAGCAGGACAGGAATGTTGGTCATGCAGTAGTGTGGAAAATGCTAGTGACTGTAATCATCGTATTCAATGTGCTGATAAAGAGGTATAGAGAATAAATATAATAATAATGGTAAATTTGTTCATGGCTCAGGAGTTTCTGTCCTCTACCTAGTTGTATTTTTTTACAAATACTTCTCCGTAGAATATTATGTCTGTTTGGTTGAAATTCAGTGGTTGTCGTTTGTTTATATGTTGCATATTTGTTTTTCGTTCATTTTTTTTTTACATAAATTAGGCCGTTAGTTTTCTCGTTTGAATTGTTTTACATTGTCATTTCGTGGCCTTTTATATCTGACTATGCAGTATGGGCTTTGCTCATTGTTGAAGGCCATACGGTGACCTATAGTTGTTAATTTATGTGTTATTTTGGTCTTTTGTGGAGAGTTTTGTGGATCAAAAATCATACCACATCTTTTTTTTTATATGAAAAAGAAAAACATTCGATAGTTAGTTATATCATTATCTCTCCTATTTAAAAATTTGCTAAATTTGTGGTTATTGTATTTGATCGCATGCGACACTTGTTAGCAAATTTTAAACTAAATAGATCTGTACCGTATGAGGAATCTTCATTCTACATCTAATTTTGTTTTTAAAACTATTTGTCTAAACTCTTCAGCAATACAACTTTTAATACCGCGATGAATATACCTGTTTTTAACCATTTATTTTTTTGGATTTTTTTTCTCAACGAAGAAAAGGGTTTTGAGTAATACAATAATGATACACAAATATTGAACTGCAAACGCATTACTTTCTTGAAATTATTTCTGGACAGAATCATCTTTTGATTTATAAATATATTTATATTTGATGGTAAATTTTACAGAACATAATTTACTATCATCGGATCTTATCTGATTGTGACGAATGATAAAGTGGTATACTCATATTTAGTAAATAGTTATCAAAGGTACCAGGATTATTATGTAGTACGCCAGACGCGCGTATCGTCTACATAAAGACTCATCAGTGAAGCTCAGATCAAAATAGTTCTAAAGCCAAACAATTACAAAGTTGAAGAACATTGTGGACAAAAAATTCCAAAAAGTTGTACTAAATACAGCTAAGGTAATCTATAGTAATCCATTGTATACAATTTTCATTTCCTAGAGTTAGAATAAAATAGTGAGCTTGTTCAATTTGTAATAGATTGTGAAAAGGAATGTAATCTTAATAAATATTTGTTTCATATTAGTTAAAACTAAATGTAAGTAATATAATACTTCAAAGATTTAAATGAATGCAATTAACTCGAAATAAATCATACAGTTGTTATATGATACATGATGACTATGGCTATGTCTGGTTTTAGGTATGTTATATGCATCACTATGTTACTGAATCTGGAACTGAAGAATTTGATTATGGATGTGTTTCATCACTGGTAAATTGCTTTCAATTACTAGTACAACATATTATTTTAAACAAACGCAGGATAATTGAGTGGATAAAGATTATTAGAAACGATACTAGATGCATTGTATATACGACAACTAATGTTTCTTTAGTATTGCTCAAGGTAAAAATTATTTGAAAAAAAAACAATCAAACGATACGGGATAATCATTTCCAAACTCATTTGGTATCCAAGAGCTTTATATAAACCAGTGTCAGAGCAGAGAGTTGACACACTAGGATTATGTAAAAGAACGTTTTTAGAATTAAATTTCTTCTGAAAATACCAAGCCACTGTTGATACATATTCCGTATCAGCTTCACAAACATTACATGATGGCCTTGAAGTAAAGATTCTAGGTAATGACTGTTAATAATCTTAATTATGTGGTAAATAAACTCATCATATATACCAGGATTAAAAATTTGTTTTTTCGCCAGACGCGCGTTTCGTCTACAAAAGACTGATCAGTGACGCTCGAATCCGAAAAAGTTAAAAAGGTCGCATAAAGTACGAAGTTGAAGAGCATTGAGATAAACAATCCTAAAAGTTTTGCTAAATACAGCTAAGGTAATTGTAGTTGTATATTTTAAATCAATTTTTTTTGTTATATCCTTTTTGTACGGTGGCAGACCACGGCTAAGAAAGAACAAAATAATTGTTGTTCCGTCAAGATAATATGTCGTGTCCTCAAGATGATATGTCGTTCCCACAAGATAGTTATGTCGTTTCCTCAAGATGCTATGTCGTTTCCACAAGATAGTCATCTTGTTCCCTCAAGATGCTCTGTCGTTTACACAAGACAGTTATTTCGTTCCCACAGAATAATTATCTCGCTAACTCCAATGTCTTTATGCAATTTAATTTTTCTTGTTGACATAGTTGTTTTTGTTAACGCGATTAAGATTAGCTCAGTGTTATCGGCTATTCCAAATTTTTGACATTTTACCTATAATATAGGTATAGAAAGATGTGGTATGAGTGTCAATGAGACAACTCTCCATCCAAATAACAATTTATAAAAGTAAACCATCATAGGTCAAGGTGTGGCCTTCAACACGGAGTCTTGGCTCACACCGAAGAACAAGCTATAAAGGGCCCCAAAATTACAAGTGTAAAACCATTCAAACGGTAAAATCAACGGTCTTATCTGTATATAAATACGAAAAACATGTATAAACTACATAAACAAACGACAACTACTGTACATCAGATTCCTGACTTAGGACAGGTGCAAACATTTGCAGCGGGATTAAACATTTTAATGATACCAAACGTCTCCCTTTTACTGAGACAATAGTATAACATCACAACAAAGACAAACCCACGATAAAATATCAATTGGAAGGCTTAACTCAATCAAAAAACATAAATTAACAGACTATTAACAAATAAATTTGAGATGCGATACCTGAATGCATATACATAGTTAATAAAGTTACTAGGGATAAATATTCAAGGTCAAAAGTAAATAAACAAGTTTAAACAAAGCCATGGTAAGATATTACTGTGAAATATTTAAAAACAATTTATACAAAATCCTCACTTTTGAAAAAATAAAGTTTTCAAATAATACACACGTCAGGAAAATAAAAATAATTTTGTCGTTAAGTTGACTAAATCTCCTATTAGGTTTAAGGTGAAATGGAATACTTTTGATGTTCATAGTACGAAGTGAAAATTAGTAGATATTCCAAATAATCAAAGCTGTTATATAGACATGTTTGTGTTGGTCACACATTATTGTCAATATAATGGAAGTATATGCGGCTATCATACAAGTGAGAGGTTTTGCTTGCTAAAAATCTAACTTCTGACACCATTTTCTCCATAAGTAAATGTCTGTACCTAGTTAGGAATATGACAAATGTGTTTCACTCGTTTGATTTGTTTACGCTTTTGATTTTACCATTTGATAAGGAACTTCCCCTTTTGAATTTTTCTATGAGTTCTAAATTTTTGTTATTTTGTTTTATATCATGCAGCTTTGGTTTTCAAATGTCGTCTACATGGTTTTTTTTTAATTTCTTTCCTAAATAGGCTTGTAGTAATTCATTGGGCTCTATTTTCGGACGCCGATCAGAAGGCCATCATGTGAAGTGCACCTTATGCTGTGATTCCAGACTCTGTAATGACAAATTGAATTGCACAAACCACAACGAGGAAAGTAGGTACAGCAGATAATAATTTAAATGAGTAAGGAGGTATATTCTTTGTTCGAAAAGGTCCAACACTAGTACCAAATTTCTTTTACAAACGTGTTCGTTCTTCCTACATCTTTTTCAAAAAATATCGTATCACGAAAACTACAATATCCAATATCCATATGTATAAATAAGAATGCAAATATCTATTTAAAGTTAACAAATGATGTTCTTTGGTCGGGTTGTTGTCTCTTGACATATTCCCCATTTCCATTCTCAATTTTATCCAATATCTTTATTTATCATAAGTGAGGTTCAGATCAAACTTAGAAAAAAAGAAGAAATAGATTCCAAACTTGTTAATTGCAACTTCCTGTTTTTTAAGTAAAGAAGGAAATATGATGAAATTGAAAATAAATGCTTGGAGAATATTAACTCACTTTAAAACTCTTTTCACCATTGAAAAAATATGAGAATAATTTGAAGCCTTCACCTCTTTTACATGTGACAATCCAAAAAAACATAAAAGGAAGAAGACTACTAGAATTTTAATATTAAGTAGTGTAGATACTATAAAAAAAAGATTTCTTCTAATTTTGATTATTTTGTGTTTGTGTCTTTTGGTTGTTGTTGCGTTGACATTTAACTCAACATCAACTCTCATCTGTAGAAATAAAGACTTTAGGGACTTTCAATTATTACAACGCAAAGTTAAAACCTAGAAAATGGAAAAGGAACAATGCTTTTACAATTCTCCTACTTTTATAAATACATTTTAAATCCTAACTTTAATAGTGGGTGATTAGAACTTAGTTAAAGCCAATTCTATATTGAAGATGTATCATTACAAATATTTTCATGCACTTTTTTCGATGCAATTGTTGTCGTTTTCAACTTTAAAATAATAAGGAGATGCAATGGAACAACTTTCCATCATCGACCAAAGATCAAAGATTTGCACACAATAGCTTTTAATTAAATTGTGGTAAGGAAACCCCTGACTTGACGTTTCAGTTGAAAGGACATTACGTTTATTTATATATAAATATATTATATTCTAATTTGCCCAGCTCAAACGAATATAAATAAAGGCAACAGTAGTATACCGCTGTTCAAACTCATTAATCCATGGACAAAAAACAAAATCGGGGTAACAAACTAAAACTGACGGAAACGCATAAATATAAGAGGAGAACAACGACACAACACTACAATGTAACTAACACACACAGAAACGGACCAAGCATCAGACAAAATCCCACGAGAATAACAAATAAAACATCAAAACCAAATACATGAATTTGGGATAGACAAGTACCGTGACACGTCTTATTGCAATGTCAATTTACACTCAAAAATAAGAGAAAACAAACGACGCAACGTTAAACTGTAACACACACAGAAACGAACTATAATATAACAATGGCCATATTCCTGACTTGGTACAGGACATTTTTAAAGGAAAAAATGATGGGTTGAACCTGGTTTTGTGGCATGCCAAACCTCGCACTTTAATGGCAATGTTAAATATAACATAGAAATGACAACATAATATTACAGGACTACAATACAAATAAATAGGAAAACGTATTAGACAAAGAAACACATGATTAATGAATAACAAAAAGCATCAGGTTTAAAATTTAATACGCCACGCGCCTCGTCCACACAAGACTCACTAGTGACACCCAGATATAAAAGATCGAAAGCGAAAAAAAGTACAAAGTTGTACAGCACTGAAGATCAAAAGTTGAAAAAGGTTGTGTCAAATACGGCTAAGTTTGTATGCTTGGGATGAGAACATCCTAATTATTTAGAACAATTAATGCTATTGTAAACAGTAAATTTTATCAAATGAATATAACAGATATACTTAATGAAAGTTATTTGATACATATTACAACACATAAAAAGGATATGTGCGTTTACAGGCGTAACATCCTTTACTGTTAATTACATTCATAATTCTTCAAAGTAAAGTCCGTCACTAGAAATTCAGGCAAGCACTCTACTAATCCAATCATATGATAGAATACACAATCAAATTTATTTACAAAACAGCTAGAATACAATAAATGCCATATAATGTAATATATTTATAAAGCCTCACTAACAATAATCAACTAAAAAGGTGGGGCAGGTGGTTAAACATAATAACGATCTGGTTCTACGTTTACTATAGGCAAACTTCAAATAACTTTTCTCGAGCAAACCCTTAAGTTATACTTTATCATGATTTTCATGAATCTCATAAGGTGTATATAACCGTAAAAGCCGTATTGCGGGTACATGCCATCAAATCATATTTAACATGAACAAAAACCATGTGTTAAGTGTAAACACAGACACGTTTTTATATTAAACAATTACTTGACTGTTACTACGTCATGTAAGCAATAACTTAAATATATCTATAGACTACGGTATACAGAACGAGTAAGTTATTATGCAAAACGTAACTTTATAATTTGTAAAGAAATATGATTGTGGAAAATATTAGTGTTTGGGTTCACAAGTAAATTTCGATATTGAAACCAAGAAAACACATTAATAACCGTTCGTATTAGATGTATTGGTGCAATCAAATATTATGCGTTTACGAGGGCTGTCTTTATAGCTTAAGTTACGAAAGACTACATCATTTAATAATTTTTAATTGAAATCACTTATTTTCCTTGAAGTTTTAAAAAATGCCTTCAATATGTCACGTTTTCCGTAACATAGTTTTTATAAGTTTAACAAAAACCAAGACTGACTTTTTCATGCTGGAAAACTTCGATTATATTAATGGAGAATTTATCAAATACACATTTTTGCTCCAACGTAAATTGGACAGTTAAATGAATCTTTTAATTAGAAAACATCACAAACTTCACAAAGATTGGTAGAATTTATTAAGCATGAACCATAAAAAATTGAAATTCATCATTTTGTTAAACCGTGCTAAGGTTTTTTAAAAAACGGAACATGAACTAGAATCAATTGTGTGTCCTTATCTAAACGTATTTGATTTTTTAATTTTTTTAAATTAGCTTCCAGTATTCCACGAGAATGTGCTGATATGAAGATACATAGCAGTGGTGTTCACATTATTTACCCACACGGAGAATTAGAACGACCAGTGTCCGTATATTTAAGAAATAATTCATGGGGGCTTGAATATATCGTGATTTTACCACGGGTTGGCCCTTTATGACAAATATTTTACCCCTGAGCGATAGCGAGGGGTAAAATATCGGCATAAAGGGACAACCCGTGGTAAAATCTAGATACATTCAAGCCCCCATGAATTATTTCGATTCTGATAGGACACATACGGCAATTCTTTTGGATCGAAGCGCTCTAGGTGTAGGCAAATATTTGCCGTTCCCATAAATAAACGCACTAATAAACTAGCGTAAAAGAACGAAGCAAACTGCATTAGTGACATGTTTAAACTATTTAAAATAATGTATTTAGACAGTTTTGGATGAATTTGAATGATAATTTATTTATATGTCTTATATGATGTACAATAAAGGGCTTTTGCCACATTTTAGCATCATTTGTGTATGTTTCCTTGTGATGATTTTCGGATTCACAAGCGTGTATTTTCCCGTAAAATGCTTACATTCTAACGTCATTGTTCTATGACGTCGGGTATCTCATTCATAAAAAACATATGACGTGGGAGTACAATCGGAACAGCACTGGCAATATATTCATATTTTACCACGGGTGTGTACTCAAAGCGTTTGAAGGACGTCATGTTAGAATGTTATATAGATTCTAGCCATCATACTTGGACGGTAAGCTGATACAAATAATAATGACGCAACACGAAAAAATATGCAAACTATATTGTTTTTATTGCATATTGCATATAGGATATGCATTTCCAAAATTATTCGATATTCATGAGCTTGCAGCTCCTTTTTAGAATTTACAGAACGTCACCAATATCTGAGCAGAAAGTTGATGAACAAGGGGTGTGTCAAAGAACGTCTCGTCCTTTTCTAAAAAGGAAGATACCAAGACCGTGTTGATAAATATTCCCTATCAACTTATAATGCATGATGGTCTTGTTGTATAGATTATGCGTATTGACGTTATTTATCATTATAATAACGTGTTATATTGTTCTTTTTTTTGTCTTTGTTCTATTATTAATATTACTTTTACTGTTTGGTCTGTTTTCGGTGATATCCATTTGACGTGAATCGGAACTTATACATCCCGTCAATGTTATTTTTTTTTTTTTGTATTATCTTTCATTTTTGCTGGTGTGTATTAAAACCAGGTTCAATTCATTATTTTCTACATTTTAAAATACCTGTATCAAGCCAGGAATATGACGGTTGTTGTCTATTCGTTTGATGTGTTTTGTCATTTGATTTTGCAATTTGATTTGGGACTATTCGTTTTCAATTTTCCTCTGAGTTCAGTATTTTTGTGATTTTACTTTTTTCTAGTTTTTTGTAGCTGTCACGAATATAAAAGAAAAAAAGGATGTACCTTATTACATTGTACAAACGTTTTAACCATTTCTTCTTTTAATGTTTCTGAATATGTCATTTAATATTTGGAATTTCCTACGGATAGACAAAAGATAATTTGTAAAAAAAAGATCCCTGTTTGTGCAGTTCTGAAAATCATTACATGAAGATCTTATGAAAACATAAACATATTGTAATGTACAACATCTACAGCGATTTCATTATTATTGTTTAGTGCTTTGTTCTGAAAGATTGATCTATATATTATCAGTTTAAAAATATTTTATTGTTCCAAAAATAACAAATTTTTCAACTTAGTAACGTCTTCTCCCAATCTATATATTATTGTATCATGTAGGTAATTCAGCGTAGAATGAATGGATCGGTGAATTTTTATAGAGATTGGCAAGCATACAAGACCGGCTTTGGAAATGTTAATGCGGAATATTGGTTGGGTATGATAGTCATACTGTTAATGATATTTGTATAAATACAACTGATATTTATCTTGACCAGTTAAGGATCATTTTGCCAATCAAATCGAATTGAACAAGCTTACTGCAAAGATTTATGATTATAGTATATATGCTAGAAAGTAACTTGCACAAACACTCACAGTCTGGTATATACTTGCGACCACCGAGTCGATAGATTTTTTATTGTTTTTATTTCAGTTTAGACGAATTTATCAGTACAAAATATTGGCATGAGTCAAACATCCTTACATAATTTGAAGTGTTTATTATTTAAAAAAAAAAAACACATTCATAGATCACAAAATGGCAACTGAATTTTCGAACCGACAACAGTAATAACATTATATCGGGAAATACCCTGAATTTGGTATAAAAATATAGACAAATGGGTTTTCAAACGTGTATACAACATACATTTGTGAATAAATATTAAATTCCTTATTTTGAAATTACCAACAGGTTAAGAATAGACCGATATAGAACTTACTTTGATAAAATTTAACCAGACAGGAATGATAATCCAATTCCAGATTTTGATATTTCATTTTCACTTGGGTAAACTCAATACGCAAATCTACGCCAAACTGATTATTTTATTTTTCTTTATTGGATGATGAAGTTCCTTTGTTCCCTTTTTTTTACAGTAATGCTTGTGAAAATTTAATTGATTTAAGATTGAATTGACAATTTTAGTTCATTTTTTGGGGGGGAATATGGCTCGTCCACTGATTCGGTTCTTATACATCCTTTGCTTTCAAATATTCGGCTTTAGTTGTTCCTTATGTATATGAAAGCGTTTTGTACACGTGATATAGAAAAGGGAGTTTTCATTGTTTAACAAAACTTCTTTCGGTTTGAGCTACACGTTAATCTCAGTTTTCGAATAATTCCTTCCGTTTGTAAAATAGATACATATTCATCTGGGTTTTTTGTTTCATAAAAAAGCCAAATTGTGCTTAGAATACAGCTTGTTATGAATGAATAATTGGTCTACAGTTGATTATGTTGTTTATTTGTTCAATTGAAGACGAAATACTGCACTGTTCTTCACTGTACTTGATATATAAGTCCTTGAGCGACTTTCAATATAATATTAGGTCGTTACAATCAATTAGGTTGATAATCTGTGCCTTTCGTCTTTTACAATTTCTTTATATTCTTGTGTTTAATGTCAATATAAGGAGATATTGTTTAAAGTTTTTTTTCAGTTTGTGGACTTCAAATCACAGACCTTTGTATTGAGTCTAGATCGTTTGCAAAAATGCAATATGTTCCTATTCCAATGAAACTGAATTTCAATGGTTTCGATCGTTGGTGTTTGACATACTTTTTCATTATTTTTTTTCTATTGATAAGTCCGTTGTTTTTTTCGTTTGAATGGGTTCACAAATGACTATAATCGAGTTTTTTTTTATAGCTTCATACAGGGTATGGATATTTCTTATTGTTGAAGCTGTTAGGTTTACTTATAGTTGTTACATTTACCAAAGTTGAATTTTCGTTTCTGTTGGAAACTAGTATTATTGTAAATAATACCACATCTTGTTACTTTTATACCAACTTTAATTCATAAAACATAAAGGCCAACGCAATAACACATGTCTTGATTTAGGAAGAGGGAATCATAATTTGTATAAAACAAAAACTCAAATCCAAGCAACATTCTCACTGAAACTGTTATCGTTGATTATTTTATGGCCATTGTACTTGCGCTGTTGGGAGGGTGTGTTTTGAAAGACGACCAGAATTGTTACGTGAACCAACTCATTCTGATACGGAGTCATGTTTTTTCCTGTCACCATTTTAAAGGTAGTCAAGTAGATTCTGATTTATTGTTCTCTTACACAGGAAATGACAATATACATGAGTTGACATCGGATTCAAACCATGCCATGATGATACTGATGACAGATTTCAGTGGGGTAACAAAGTTTGCCGAGTATTTATCATTTCATGTCTCCAGTGAGGATAACAATTATAGTCTTATGGTCAGTAAATATGATGGAACTGCTGGTTAGTATATATTTAACGCTTCCAACACATACATTCTTCTCTGTTTATATAAATAAAGAAGATGTTGAATGATTGCTAATGAGACAACTCTCCACAAGAGACCAACATGACACAGAAATTAACAACTATAGGTCACCGTACGGCCTTCAACAATGAGCAAACCCTATACCGCATAGTCAGCTATAAAAGGCCTCGAAATGACAATGTTAAACAATTCAAACGAGAAAACTATTTATTTATGTACTAATAATAAATGAAAATCAAATATGTAACACATACACAAACGACAACCACTGAATAACAGGCTCCTGACTTGGGACAGACACAAACATACATAATGTTGCGGGGTTGAACATGTTAGCGCAATCCCACCCCCACCCCCTAACCTGGGACAGTGGTTTAACAGTACTACATAAGAACGAACTATAAAAATCAGTTGAAAAAGGCTTAACTCATCAGAAGGACAAAAATACAAGTGGACGTGGCTGGTTACTTTGTACAAAAAGACACTGGGCACAGATCTAAGAGTACTCGCAGTTAACTGACAGCTAATCCAAAGCCATTAACAACTAATAAAAAAATCATGCATCTTAGACTAAATTATCAATCCGTACACATCCAACATCCAATGGAGTTAGTGTAAAAACGTCATAAACAGTCAGAGAAAAACATGACCTAGTGCATTGCAAAGATAAAGGTATCGACAGATTGTAGATCCATGAATGTGTATAAGTATATAACATACTAGTAATATTTAGTTTGCTTTTAATTTACTGATAACAAGATCAATATGTATGCCAATAAAAAAATATTCAATGATCGTATTACGGTGTTGAATTGGTAACCTTTTAGAATAAGTTTATTTAAAGGAGCGATAAATTTACTAGGATCATTTCTAAATTTCCAGGCACGGTTTATAACATTTTTGTAAAAATGAGGATGTGCTACCCTTGTTTGAAATAAGTTTTCTACAGGTACAACCAAACTTCAAAATCAAATCTTTATATCTATGGAAAAATTTAGTAAAGGTTTTAAGTTATTTATGGTAACGAAATCCCTGGTTTAATAATTTACCAATAACTCATAGATGACGTTCGTTAAAATCAAAAACGTCACAACAGACACAGGCATAGCGAACGATCTGTGAAATATAAACACCGTAAGATGGTGCCAAAGGAACATCACCATCTAAAAATGGAAAATTAGCAATAGGTATCGAAAAATCGTCCCTTTTTACGTAAATTTTAGTGTATCACGCCTAATGCTGCTTCCTATAAGACTATAAAAAAAACTTACGAAGTAAGAGTTCTTAAATACTGTAACAGTGAAAAGCAAATTAAAACCTACTATTACACGCATTAAGCAAGTAAGTTTCACGTAATTGCTTATTGTCACATTTATTTGAACAAATGATGTCGATTATAGTGTTTGATTAACGTCCAGTACAGCTATTTTATGTTTTGAAAAGTACGAACGACCTTTGGGTATTTCATTACCACAAGAACAACGAGAGTCTATGTTTTATCTGTTAAAACGACATTTTTGTCTGATACAGCTGTCTGTTTAAATTGTAAGCATATCGGAAATAAAACACGAATTTAGAATATAGAAATAACGATAAAAGTTAAAATACACTGCATCCGACAGGTTGCTTATGTTAACCACAATTCCACACATTTGCGTTAGAACTGTTCAAGTGTGATCTTTTTTTAACACAAACATCTTGAATGAAACTCGTAAAGTGTGATACTATAAATATAACGATTGAATTCCCATTTTTTAATCAACAAATTGTCAACGTGGTTCATCAAGACTTTTGAATAAAAACAAAATCAATATATGGAAATTGCGATAATATAAAACAAATGTCAAATGGATCAAAACAACTCCCAAAATCTGAAATTCAAATGATCGTTCCCTTTGTACTCCCAAAATTCTAAAAAATCATATGATAATTGCGAAACAATCAGTGGTGCATTTAGAATCTACAGAAACTGTTAACTTAGGTGATTATGTGAAATCAAGTTTCTGTCAGTTCGAAGACAACAATATATGCACACATACACACAAACACACACCACAAACACATATGCTTTATTAGACAAAAGTTGTTTACGAGACAACAGCCTGTCAGAATAACACATGATCATCAACATTAATGCAAGAACGTTATATAGTCCACACCATATAATAAGCTTTAAATGGTCAAAAACTAAAGAGGACAAACAAGCAACAAGTCGAATAGAAAAAAAAACAGAAATATATTAACTATATTTCCTGGATTAAATACTGACGATATACTTGGAGGGAAAACAACTACATGCTGCAAAAATAATTCCATTGGTAGCTGTCACAAGCCGAAAAAGGGGAGGTGGATATTTGAGGTATTTGGTTTTTTTTTAACAATCCTAGATATCAATTTCTGTAGATTTATTGAATACAAAAGTAAATTAAGACTTTAAAGGATCTAACAGAATTTTTTTTTTATTGAAACAATTTTAACTCCTGATAAAAAAAAGACAAATTATATATATGAATGCAAATATAACATCTTTCATACACATTCCTATCTAAGTAGCAGTATTTCACAATAATCAAAACCCATATACCAGCTGTAATCAGCTATGGAATGTCACACGCAACAAAAATGCTACCCCAAAAATCACATCCTACCGCGTTCACACACAACGCATGTTTAGGAAACCGGTGCTTATGAACCCTTTATTCTTCATCATAAAGTTTATCAAAGTAGTTTGCTCTTTTAATTTTTTCACAATAAAAAAAACGATTTTATATTTTGAGCTTTGAAGTTGAAGTAATATATTTAGAATACTTTTTTTATTTTGTTAGGCGATTCTTTAACAGATTTGAATGGATATAAGTTCTCCACATTTGATCGTGATAATGATGTTTGGCCAGATCATTGTGCTGTTACCTTCAAAGGGGCCTGGTGGTATAGTAATTGTCATCAATCCAACTTAAATGGTATTTACTATCATGGGCATCACGATGAGTTTGCCAGTGGGATCAATTGGAATACATGGCATGGATTACACTACTCGCTCAAGTCTACTATCATGATGATCCGGGAGTACTAAGATTTCTTGGACAGAGCCTTATCATTTAAAAATGTTTAAGCTGACTTATTTTTCGATTCAAGGCCTTTTTTGTTTTCCAAATATTACCCCTAATTTACAATTCCGGGTCGAATCCGATACCGCTACAAATAGTATCAATGTCTCGTTACCTTATCTGTACGTTCCGCCTCTGTCAGGCGCGCTTCCAAACGTGTCTTTGGAATTTGCTAAATAAATGAGTTATATTCACACCTAAACTTTGTCATTATACAGGGATCAACTTTTCTGAATGCATTCCAAAAAATGTATATACAAGTAGTTTCTAGTTGAAATAAGAAACAAAAGACTTTACTGTATCAGATTACAATACGAATACATATTTCGAGACTAAAAATAAGGCATAGTTACTTCAATTCAGTCATTGCCCGAGATGTTGCGGGTGTGTTCTAGTTGAATATAAATTTGACAATATATAACAGAGCTATACAGAAACATAAGTTTAATTAGCTATTAAATCAGGTTTAACCACCATCTTCTCGTGAAAATGGCAGTTGTTTTTTGTTTGTTTCTGTTAACGGATAACATCTTACGTTTGATTGTTTAGGTATTTATTTATTTCCCCTTTTTGAATATACCTAGGAGAATTCGTTAAATACATTTTAATGAATCATTTGAAAAAAAATCATGATTTTCATGTGATAAGTGAAAGTTTAATTTGGTTTACATCTGTGTTTTTGGCATGTTACAAAGTGAAAGACTTCTATTAAGAAATTGTCACTAAGACTAATTAGCATAAACCGTGAATTGTTTTTTCATAGTTGACCTTTAATTGTTAAAGTACGTGCCATGTCTTCAAAAGTTTGTAGGGATATAAAAATGCTGTTGTGGTAATGGTACATTAATTAGAAAAACATGTATGTTGGATATCTACAGGATCTTATTTGCATCACATTTTTACTGTGTTATCAAGTGTAAAATAGAATAACAAAATTACCAAACTCCAAGGAAAATTAAAAAGTCCCTCAACAAAAGCCGAAATCAAAAGCTCACACATATCAAACAAAATGAAACAGCTGTCATGTACCTGGCTTAGTTCAAACATTTTCTTGTGAGAGAACTAGTGGAGTTTATCTTGTTTTATAGCTAGCTTAACCTCTCACTTGTATGACAATCGCAGAAGTTCCATTATATGACACGAATGTGTGAGCAAAACAAGACATAGTAGGTAAACAACTCAAATATTGGGATGCAGTCGTCAACATTGTGTTATAATATTAATTACTATTAAAACACAAACAACTATGCCAAAAAAGAAAACCCAAATGGCATGTATCGACTTTATAGACAAAGTATATAAGCAAAAACGAAATAAGCAGGAATACACAAAATGACCAACAGGTATAATTTGTGTAGTTGAAACGGAGCATTTATCAGCAAGGTTAAGGTACCCTTCGATGATTGTTTTAAAGGATGCAAATTAATAGGACAGTTTTTTACAAAAAAACAAAACACATATATGCTGCATAATTACATCTCCAACAGAAAAGAAAAGATTATTTGTTATGTTGTTGTTATATCAATAGTCCATTTGCCAATTACCGATTTGATTCTGGTATTACACACTTTTTAAACGAATTACTTCCCTTTGTGAATCGTAGACTGGTTCCAAACAGGACAAAGTTGGCTTTTGCCAATGCAAAGCATAGCAAATTGAAAGTGGTGTATAGGCGGTTCAACTAAATTTTCACGAAAAACAGTTTCTGATGACAAAAGTATTTAGCTTAATAACAAATTAATGTAATTGAAAGATTTGAAAACCTTAAAGATTACTCACATTACGCACAGTTAAATTTGCTCTTTCTGTTAGCTCTCCATTGTAAATAAAAATTAATGTTCCTCATAAGGGAGACAACTAAAAAGGGATCTCTAATAACAGGGTCAATTGACGGGAATTGGCAAATAGCCTATTAGTTAAAGAGGGAGAAAAGATACCAGAGAAACAGTCAAACCCATCAATCGAAAATAAACTGACAACGTCCTGGTTAAAAATGAAAAAGACAAACAGACAAATAATATGACACAAGAAACAACATAGAAAACTAAAGACTGAGCAACACGAACCCAACCAAAAACTGGGGATGATCTTAGGTGCTCCAGAAGCATAAGCAGATCCTACTCTACATGTGGCATCCGTCAAGTTTCTATAACATAATGATGAAGAAAATATTTGCAAAAATCAATGAAAGATTGATGACGAGTTCATGGGAGACAACTGAAGCATGTTTTTTACATTTTGGGTTTTGAGTAAAATATTTTCCTTTGAATTTTACAATGAACTTCAAATGTCTAATTATTGCATTATCATTTGCCATTCTTCTTTTTAAAAATGGTATATATAAAACACTTATCAACACATTGGATGAGGAATAAATATATGACTTGTTGATTGATTGATAATGCATCTATAGTCGCCGTCACGTAAAATTGGCACCATGGTTTTTGTCAAAAACATTTTAATTATCAACCGCGTTTACTCGAGATGATGTTTTTCAAATAGCGGAAGAAAAATCCATTCCAAATATCCACAACTGTCCTACCTTTTATTGTGTTTGCACTGTATATTCCAAGATTATTTTGAATGGTGGAATCCAACATTGTTATTACCGGAAGTGTTGCCGTTGAGTTCCACGTGCTGTCTTTTTCCTCGTGTCTCTCGGAGCTGTTCAGCATCTTCATGCAAAAAAGCGCGGGAAAATGTATCATCAATGCAAGGATATTACCGGAGAGTAACGAATGTTATGAAATAAGAGATCCTCATAGAAACTCAGATGGCGGTTTTACAATCTTGAAAAATGTGAAGGTCAGGATTATACAGTGTTAACACAATAAAAGGTAGGAAAGTAGTGGATATTTGGACAGGATTTTTATTCCGCTGTGTGAAAAACATCATCTCGAGTAAACGCAATTGATAATTAAAATGTTTTTGACAAAGATCATTGTGCCAATTTTACGTGACGGCGACTATAATTACCCCTTGTGTAATAATTCTGTAATTTGGTTGGACGAGATGCACGGTATTACACTCACAATTACTAATTTTGTAATTCCAAAATATTATTTTTAGTTATCAGATGCACCGTATCTTTAATATACAAATGCATATCTTTTTAAATAATGTTTAATTTTATCAGTCCACGAGGTTACTATCAGCTCATTAGTCAGTACTTTGGTACTGATATGATTTATAACAATCTTCCTTATACTGTCCGTTTTTAAATATTTTAAATTATGAAGAAACGACAGTTTCAACTCTGCTAGGCAAAGTCGACCTTGGGTGGATTTTGCTATATTTTTATGTCCCTTTCAAATTAATAGCTCTTCATAATAACTATTTCGAACCCATCATAATATGACCGTGAGTACTATTTTATAAGAAAATTGAATATCTTTAATGCATGATTTGTTGTTTGAATTTCAATGGTCGTATCGATTTATATCACAAAGAGCAACTGACATCACTCTCGGATTTTGGTGGCGTTTGTGTTGCTCAGTTTTTTGTTTTGCTTTGTATGTTATGTTTTGTCTTGCTTTTTGTGTTATGTTTTGTCTATTTCTTTTGTCATGGCGTTGTCAGTTTTATTTCGACTTATGAGTTTTAAATATCCCTTAAGTATCTCTAGCCTTTCTCCTTAAGAGTTTTATTTAATAGGGTGTTACTATGATGGTTTATGCTATATTGAAAAATCCAGTTCTTTCTATATGCGAGTTTTTTGAAGAATTAAAAAGTTTTTTTTTAAAGATTCAGTTTGTTAGTTCCATATTTTTCTTTTCTTCTTGTATGCCGTTTGAATTTGATAACTGAACAGCATCTTTCGATTTACTTTTGTGACTATTCAACATACGTAGATTATCTTTAGTGTCTTTGTTACGTTTCGAGATCACTTTTAAACGACTTTCCCATATCCCGAGAAAGCCATTGTAGGCTGTTCAACGTGTTGAGATTCTCTTTGATATACATATATGTACAATGTAATATGACTCTCCCTAGTGATTTTATTTTAACTGAATTATAACTGTTCAACATTATTAGTCATTTTGAGTTCGATAAACTGGGTTCAAATGAATTTCATAAGTGGTTATTCGTGCATTTTGTCAAATTTTGGCTTCACCTTATTGCTGATTTTGAATCAAATGGGATATTGGATGACCATTATTGTGACAGAAGCCCAATTAGTGAATGAACTAGATAACTAGTTTGTTAAAAATTATAAATTAACAAAAACATTACATAATTTTATATTGGTACATGTAATTCATATATCAACCTGCATCAAAACATTGTTCATACGTTCCAATTAGACCATTAAAAAAAATTAATTAAAAAAAAAGTATGTCAATTAATAAGGAATAAAATATAGTCTGTGTCCAAATGCCTGTTTATTTATGGCTGTAAGTTTACAGAATTAAATAAAGTGCCATATACATTGATTGTAAAACTTTAACCTTACAAAATATTAAGATTGGTAATGAAGGAGGACAATTCAGACTATTCATAGCATGATTATTTGCTTTGTTTCTCTGTTTATTGAAGTGTGAAGTCTATTTTTTAGGGGATAATTTCCGTTGCCTACAGGGCGTTTATTGTCGAATCTTGTTGAAACAGACGATAGTTTGTGGTAAAAAAAAATGTATTAGATGAATTGTAATGTTTTGCTCAATCACTTAAATAAAGAATTATAAACCTTATAGGCCAGTTTAGAAAACATTTATTATCAATTCTTATACATCAGTCAGTGGATTTATTAATATATGTGTTATATTTGAAAAAGAAGTCTCATAAATATTTTATTTGAATGTTCACAAAATTGTTAAATACAATAACCACAATCAAATTAAGAAACACATAATCAATGCAACACAATGACATACAAATCCTGTTCAATAAAAAAAAACATCAATAAAAAGTGAAAAAGTGCAAAGTTTTTAACGAGAGTTTACATGGACATAACCCATCTATTTTGTTAAATCAAATGACTTTAATTTGTACTTTAGGTGCCGTGTTTCTTTCAATATAAGATATGAACGGACGTTGACCTTTCCCCAGCTAATTCAAGATTGAATGTATCTCAAAAACATCTCCGCGCTATTAATAATAATAATAATAATAATAATAATAATAATAATAATAATAATAATAATAATAATAATAATAATAATATATCTTATTGTATAGTAATGTAATATTAGGAAGTAAAAAATGGTTTAAACTAAGATTTTGTCGTTGATGACGTTATGAATTTTGAGGATTTATTGCACTAGTGCAATATATGAATTTATTGCATGCTAATTTTTGGTTACTTTCTGTGGGGAATATTATATTGCTATGCAATAATAATAATAATAATGTCAATAATTATAATCCAATAGAACAAACCATAATAAATCAAAAATTAAAAATATTTTAAATATTTACATAGCAACTTAAAAATACAATAAATAAAATACAAATGTAAAAAATATAAAAACATGCATATGATTGATATGTATTTAAAGAATAAATAAAATACATATCGCAATAAAGAAATTAAATTCATATTACTCATGTAATAATTTTGTGACAAGTAAAGAATGGGTAACATCCGCTATCACATTGCCCAAACGAAATATGTTAGATATGCTGCCCTTTTTAATATTCCTAAAATTGTTCCGGGAAAGTGATTGTGTCATATTGGTTATGTGTAATGTAACAAATCGTCGTTCTAAAACTGATTTGAGGTCTTTTCTAGTTTGTTTTTTTAAATATTTAATATATTTATATCAGAAAAAGTCTAATTTCCATGTCCCATCTCTTTTAGTATTAACTAGAGTATATAATGTACCAACTGCACCCAATTAAACATTCTTTTTAATATTTCTTCTAATAAAATATAATAATTTAAATGGTCACCCCCCAAAAAATCATGTTGTCCCCTGTTTTTTTTTTTGAAAATTAAATCATACAAAGAATATCTAAATTTCACAAATCTGATAGATTATATATAAAACTTCTCCATTACTGGTCTGATTTTGTTATAACTAAAGCATGTAAGAAAATTTTGCATTTTTAAAGGTTTTTTAAATGTTGTCCACAGGGGTATTTTCCCTCCTGTTACCGCATGTTTTTTTCAACCTGTGGACACATTGGAAAGACCAAAAATTTATTTCTTGTAATGCAACATGAAGAGCATCATTTCCTGAATGTATGACTCCATATGTTTAGGTGAATAGCAGTCAGTTTTAAAAATCTGAACCAAGATCAGAATTTGGAGAAAAATAATTGTGTTGTTCTCTTCTGTTACAGCCTTTTTGTGTACCTTCTGAGAATATTTCATTGTCAGCACTTTAACAGTTCATGTTTTTTATAGCATCTTATCAAATTGATAGATGGAAGTAAACTTCTACACAATTCCAGTAAATGAACAAAAAGTACTGCGTAATTCCTTTCTGTTACGTTCTGTCATGTTACCTGATAAAAGGTAACAGCATAACCATAATCAGTAACAGGAAGGATGTTCAAGACAATTTCACTGATGAATCAAAAAGTTAACCTGCTATATGCCAACCATTTCATTTAATAGAAGTTACCATCACCATATTGTGCAAATACAGTTTTAAAGGATAAATGACATTGTTTGTTGTAATTATCTTCCAATTGTGACCAATCTGAAAAGATGTATTTTTCTTAAACTATAAAATAAAGCATTTTTTTTTGGGAAAAAAATCCTTTCTATTACCATGTTACCGACATATCTGACTATATTTTAGTATATTTCTAAACCTTTTGTATTGCAAATGTTAAAATCAATAATTGTCATTTTATAAACTATTGCAGGATATACTAGTAAACCACAAATAGTGTCTTAAACTTATTCCTTATTCCCATTAGAAACTTTTTAAGATTGATTCACTTTGGTAACAGGAAAGCACTGGATTTTTTGTGTACCATTTTTAAAATTGCCACTGTAACAACATTAAACAATTGTTTGAATTACAGAAAACAGTTCCTAGATCCTCAATGTGTGTTCTTTGATTTGTGCTATTAAAATACCTGGTCTAATGACATTTTTTTTGTTTTTTCTTATTGCAAATAATTAGACTTTTTCAGATATTGTCTCATATACCAACTTAAAAACACAGTAAATAAAATACAAATGTAAAAAAAATATAAAAATTAAAATATAATGAAATTGGTACAAAAATGAAAACGGTATCTCTTTTTCTTTTACAAAATTTAAACTGCTACTTTAAACAAAATTTCTATAGATGATGTTGGGCAGGAGTGACCTCAAGATTGACACGCCTGATTTATCAGATAAAGTTGACTATCAAAACACTGCGATTAAACCATTTGCAGCCATTAATAAATAAGTCAATTTGAAGAGATAAATTAACAAATGGCTGCTGCAAGAAAATAAACACTTACATAAACCTTAATTAATGGAAATTAATACACAATTTGAATGAAATTAAATTGCAATTGTGTTACGCCGAGCTTATTTAGATTATATCTGTTTTGCTGTTTTTTAAACAGGTTAGACAAATAATAATATATGAAACAAATCAAAACAAAATTACAGTATATATACATAAATGAAATGTATTGTTAAAAGCTTCAGTTTAAGAAAGGACATTTGAAGGGTTTTCCATTACTTTTTTGTATATTAGATTGTCATTTAGTTTAATAGACATGATCGACAAATTTACCGTTTTTATTCTTCCCTGGTTGCTAGAGTCATAAGCAAAGACATAATAAATCACGTCACCTCATTTGTGCTAATCAGTAAGAAAGTATCTATGTTGTTGTGAACTTTCTGGTGCAGTTCCCAACACGGACTTTTACACGAGTAAAAGGATTGTGAACAAGCATGTTTATAAAGAAAATCACAGGAAAATTAGTTCACAGGAAAAGTAACTGCTCAATATATAAGGCTTTTGAAAGTGAAAATAGAGTAGTCATCTATCAATCTATATTACCCTTTGTGTAACGGTATAAAAACCTTTTAAAGGTCTTCTCATACTGAAGAACAGCCTAAATCCTGAAACGAGGCATAAGAAAAAGCGAATAGAATAGTTTTCACAAATGTCCTTACACATGTTTGTTTCATTTTTAGAGGCTTGATACATGTATCTGAAGATCCAACATGGATGAAAATTACTATTCAAGTGAATAAGTCAAATGTTAAAATGTTTGAATAACAGTTCATAAAAATAGCGATATACATTAGTAGACACTTGTTTCTTTAATCTGATTGGCTAGATCTACATAAACTTCATCAGTACTTAAAGCATTGAGAAATTCTAAAAATCCTGTTTCCCCACAGTGCCAAAGTCTGTCGATCAACTTTCTGTTCTTTTCAGTCTGTTCTGGACAAGCTTCTATAAATTGCTGGTCATCTATTGTAAATAAATCACATGAAATCAAATGATCTACTATTGCATCGTGTTTGATGGTCGAGATTATGTTAAGGTAATTCTTCTGCAAACGTACCTTAAATGGAACAGTGCATTCTGAAAAAAAAAGAAATATTAGAAGACTATAGATTTTCTACGAACATTGGCATGTTAATAATTATCACTTATCTATATGTTAAATTTACATTAATGAATAAATAGATCAATAAATATTTTGAACATGAATACATAAAACTTTGTTAAAGAATGTTTAAATGAATATATTTCCAAATACCCTCTTGAAATTTTATTTTATGCATCTAATACTCGATCATTCTTTTCCTACCAAACTACACCGTTATGTTGTCCTGTTGTTTTTTTCTGAGTAGATAGCAGTGTTTAATTCAATTTCTTTACACGGGTATTTTTATATTTTGTTTTTGTTAATAAGAGAGGAGGTGCACAAATAAACTCATCATAGATAAATGCATGCCAGGATTAAAATTTTATATTTACGCCAGACGCGCGTTTCGTCTACAAAAGACTCATCAGTGACGCTCGAATAAAAAAATGTTTAAAAGGCAAAAAAAAGTCGAAGTTGAAGAGCATTGAACACCAAAAGTTCCAAAAAGTTTTGCCAAAAACAGCTAAGATAACGGTAGAAAAGCCTTAGGTTTTGAAAAATTCAAAGTTTAGTTAACAGTTAATTTATAGTTATGAACATATCAATGATAACGCAAGTCAACACAGAAGTGCTGACTACTGGGCTGGTGATACACTCGGGGAGATAAATCTCCACCAGCGGTGGCATCGACTCAGTGGTTGCAAATTAACTCATCATAGATAGATGACAGGATAAAATTAATTATATTTACGCCAGACGCGCGTTTCGTCTACAAAAGACTCATCAGTGACGCTCGAATCAAAAACTGTTTTAAAGGCCAAAGTACAGTACGGAATTGAAGAGCATGGAACACCAAAAGTTCCAAAATGTTTTGCCAAAATCAACTGAGGTAATCTATTCCTGAGGTAAAAAAGCCTTAGGTTTTGAAAATTTTAAAGTTTAGTTAACAGTTAATTTATAGTTATGAACATATCAATGATAACTCATGTCAACACAGAAGTGCTGACTACTGGGCTGGTGATACCCTCGGGGAAATAAATCTCTACCAGCAGTGGCATCGACCCAGTGGTTGCAAATAAACTCATCATAGACAGATGTTAGGATTAAAATTTTATTTCAAATTATCATGTAGTGGTATACTATATTATTTAAGAGTTCTGTCATTAATTCCAAAACTAAGTCGCCATAAATTGCTACACAATAAATTGAGGATTGGCTCGGAATTACAGTATCTGTTATTTATGATATTCGAAAGCCTTTGTTATGCATGTTCTGTATTTAAGTTGCAATTGAATCAGTAAAACTGATGTTGATCCTAATAAACTTAATATTTTGGCCATCTGCATGCTTGTATCCAACAGCTTGCGTTCTCTTTTATTTTCTGTCGATTATTTCACTTATGACCAAGAATCAATCTAAATCAGAAAGTGATTTGAATGTAACTGTTATTTATCGTTATGTTTATTCCGCATTCATTTGTATTGTAATCAAGTGAATATTATATTAATATTATAAACAATTGAATTTACAGGAAGTAATTGTATCTGCTAAATCATTAAGAAAACGATTTTGTCTTTCCATATCAAGATTGCTTATACCAAAAGAAAAAAGTTGAATTTTAATCTAAGTGTATAACAAATCGTATGAATATGTAATCAGCTTTTCTTCCGATATGCATATTTATGTAGGCAGAAAGTTAAAAAAAAACCAAAAAAAAAACCTCCAGCAATGGTATAAATTGTAAAAAAAACCTGCAAAAATTATAAACAGTGTTTGTACCTGTCATTTGTACAGTTCTTGAATATAAAATGACATCTTCTGGATCGCAACTGAGCAGTTCAGCAATTTCCTCGTATCCGCTCTCTCGCAAAACAGCCTTGAATACTCTAAACGTCGAACTATTCCTTTCAACGATTAGGTCTAGTAGCGCCTTATTTTGTTCAGTCTGTCTGACGTGTTGTTCGATATGGCGTCTGTCATCAATAGATAAAGCACATTGGGATATCATTTCATCCAAGATTTTTCTGACATGTATCTCCTGTATTATCCTTTCGTAATGTCGTCTGATATTGACTTCAAATGAATCAGGAATAACTTCTACAATATTTTAAAATAAAACAAAATTTAAATGATATACAATTTTATTTGAATGTTAAATTTGTTAGAGATACATAAAGTACCGGTACCTTATTCCGGCTTCGTAAACGTCGGTGGTAAGATTAGTACTTAAATTGTAAGTGCACAATATATTTAATATTTCAGCAAATGAAACATATGCAACTCAAAGACAACACGATATATTATAAAAGAAGATTATTTACTTTTTTACAGCAACCAGATTGTGGAAGTTTTAATATTTGCCTACTTTATTAATCAATATTTAATGATTTCTTTTAAAAATTTCAAAGACATTAATTTTTTTTTTTTTTTTTTTGGCACGGATAATACATTTTTTTTTGCTCGGATATATAATATCCTTTGTATACAGTTAAAAGTAATTGTTCACAATTCAATAATTCTGTAATAATTTGTATCGTTCATGTTGTATCCAAACAAAAGTGATTCAAGTTATATTATATGATGTCCTATTTCAAGTGTACCAAGTAATAGTTTTATTTGATCCCAAAATGATTTTAGAAAATTGCATATCTTCATTAAAATTCATTCTATTCAAGTTTAACCTCCGTTCGAAAAAAAATCATTAGTCTCATACCCCCGTAATAACAACCAAAGAAACCACCGTAAATAGAATTTTCTGCAAAATCAAATCTTGTTAACATCAGTGTTCAAATTCTTTTATATTCATTTTTTTTTAATTGAAACAGGCCTATGCATTTATTAACTTAGTGAATCTTTATAGATCGTTAAAAGGTATACAGTACTGCAGATACTAACCAGTTTTTACTCTCTGTCGATAGATTTCATACTCATTAGCATCAAACTGTTTTGTCATTATCTTGTGATACTTGCTAAAAAAGGAGCGTTTTTCAAACATTTTCTCCGCTCTGATGAAAACATTTGCCAGAACTTTGGAATGAGCTAGGAATTCTTTGTCTGTTATTTTCAAATGATTCTTTAGTTCATTTAGGATAAAACGCCAACGTTCTACATCGTCGCCTATATCTATGTCAGTTTTTTCATTCGGATGATTTCGACTCGCCCAAATTCCGCTTGTTGGTTTATGGTTGCTTTTTAGTTGGAAATGAATATACAGATATCTAAATTCCATGCTAGAATTTACTGACAATTCAACGCTGTCTGCTTTCAATATTTCTACCATTACTTCTGGCATCAATTCCGTTACAGTTTTCGCAAGTCGTATATAATTCAATATTTCAGCATCTAGCTTTTCCTAAAATTACAATAAAACACAATTGTACTGTATTAAAGGAATATAAATAAATCGCTCAGTGTGACTTGATGAATTCAGGTTTTATTGTACGAGCCCGTTCAATCTCAGACCACCTTCATTAGTATACTGGAACGGTTAACAATGCCTTAAACAACACCTTGAATATAATTGAACCAACTCTCCACAAGAGACCAAATGATACAGACATTAAGATCTATAGACCACCATATGGCCTTCAACAACGACAAAAGCCCATACCGCATAATCAGTTATAAAAGACCCCAACATCACAAATGTAAAACAACAGATGACTTACGGCCTAATTAACGTACAAACAAATGAACGAAAATAATATGTAACACAGCAACAAACATTAACTACTAAATTAGATGCTACTGACTTGGGACAGGCACATACATATATCTGACTGGGTTAAAATGCTTTCGGGATCCAAATCCTCTCCTTACCAGGGACAGAGGTGTAACAGAACAAAATAAAAACGAACTATAAAAATCGGTTGAAAAAGCCTTAACTTATCAAATTGATACAAATAAAAATACATATATCAAAACAATTGGACATGACCAAGTACTTGTACATCCAAAACCAAAGAGTAGTTTAGTAATGATTTAAGAGTATTCCCAGTTACTCACAGTATTTTTTTATGTTAAAATGTGAAAAGTCCCTGATCAGTGACACTGATTTCACTTGTAGGTAAATTGCACATAATGGTTAAATAATACACTTGGGTATACAAAGGTCAAATACGATATTTCACTGTTATAGAAGTTACTTTTGCTGTTGATTACAACCTCATTTATTTTGCACTCCACATTCATTTACAGAGGAAATGATCACTAAAGGTATAGATTGTTAAAATTTTGAATATCCTTATGTTTTTGTTAATCCATAATCAAAAACAAAGATGTGGTATCAATATGAGAGTAATAAAAGAATGTAATTGCTTTTGCAGTAAGAATAATTCAATCTCATATAAAATTGTGCATTTTCTTATCTATAAAGATTCACTAAGTTAATAAATGCATAGGCCTGTTTCAATTAAAAAAAAATGATGTTAACAAGATTTGATTTTGCAGAAAATTCTATTTACGGTGGTTTCTTTGGTTGTTATTACGGGGGTATGAGACTAATGATTTTTTTTTTCGAACGGAGGTTAAACTTGAATAGAATGAATTTTAATGAAGATATGCAATTTTCTAAAATCATTTTGGGATCAAATAAAACTATTACTTGGTACACTTGAAATAGGACATCATATAATATAACTTGAATCACTTTTGTTTGGATACAACATGAACGATACAAATTATTACAGAATTATTGAATTGTTAACAATTACTTTTAACTGTATACAAAGGATATTATATTCTAAGCTAACAATGAATTACTTTCAACTACTTTCAATTAGATAGGTTGTAAGTGAATAATTCGACTTCTTTGAAACTGTTTGTACGTGCCCCTCAATTCCTTAACTGGATCCCTGTGTATCTAGTTATTAAAACAAAAAGAATGTAAACATTGAAAGAAAAAAAGCATGATTTGGTTGACTGATTCCATCCAAACAAAAAAGAATCCTCAAACAGGTAAAACAATGATAAAATTGACAGTTTGAAATGAAACAAACCTAGAAAACTTCAACTGAACGAGGTCGCTATCGTTTTATATTTATATTTATGTTATATAACCGTCAGCAGTATTCGGAGGTAATCTCGATGGTTAATGACGTCTCGACAAAATACACATCAATGCTGAAGTAGTTTATCGAGTTCAAACATTTATAATGTTTATTTTAGTTATTTGATATATAACTATGCAATAGATCAAAATATAGTTCCCTCGATATGAAGATCAGCTCATTGTTCTATTACCCGAAGCCTATTGCACTGTTACACACTCAATAACTGTTTTATTACCTAATACATACTGAGTCAGTTCAATATTGATTCGACAAATGAATACCATTCAACTAATCATATTTCAGAATAAGAGGTCATAACAGGTCAATGCAATAGACTGTACACAGGTGCAATAGAAAGATAATTTCCAGTGCAATAGACCATGGAACAAAAAATGGCAGAAAAATAGCAAATAATATAGAAATATTAATAAAACAGTAAAATACTCTTTACTAGGTAATAAAATATAAGATATCCGAGGTAAGCTCATCATGAAGACTTTGAAGATGCCTACGTAACTAATAGCTTTTGTTGACTTAATAAAACAATGTTTATGTTATGTTACGTACAATGTAAGTTATACATTTAGAAGTTAACTTTTAATCACAGTCTCAATGAAATTGAAATACACAAAATCATTTTCATGTAATTGACCACATGACTCTGATATTTAATGCTTTTTAAAGTTAGTTACAATAAAATATAACAGGTTCATCTAGAACAACCTGATCTGCGTACGTCTTTAGAGTACAAGAGATCCCATAAAAAAAAATTGTGGGGTTCGTGTTTCTCAGTTTTTATGATGCCTTCTATGACGCTATCACGTTTTTCGACTAATGTACTTTGAATATCTCTGCGCCATCTTCCGCCTCTTTTTAATACGATTCTACTCAACTTCTTCTCTTTTTATGCATTTGAAATATGGAATTGCAATTAAATACCGTTATTTTGCTTATCGTTTTGCCGTATGCCTATGAAAGTTTTGTGTCATGAATAAGTCCACTATGTCACCGCTTTGACCCTGCTTTCCACAAGGTCTGGTCAGTAACAAGATTTACTTATATAAAAATAAACCTGACAAAGAAAGGAAATGCTTCAATAAAACTATTTGAATGCACTGTTGTGTGACACGTTATTGCGAATTACATGCATTTAAAATATCAGTAGATGAATTGAAAGGTAAAACATATCTAAAAAGGAACATCAATTAAGTACATCCATATTTACCTGGAACCAGGAATCCAACAAGTCTTGTGAGTTGTGTGACACTGCATGTTCATCACAATAATATTCTTCGTTAGATTTCAACTTCTTCATGTCCACCATCCCATCTTGATTGTCGTGACGTCCATGACAACACTTCATTGTAACTGTATACGATACATTCATCTTATATCTGCCTTTAATCAAAACAATGGTAGCTTCTGCATGTTTCCATATATTATTGAATGACGTCTGACAATTTTTCCCCCATTTCCATATCTGGAATAAAATCACCTTGTTGTAAACACAAACTGCCAGTTTGGTTTGACCTGATGAATCGAGATTAAATACTCCCATTCCACGATAGAGCGCCAATCTTCTTCCATGTTTTGATGGTTCTCGACTTATCTGATATCGGCGAATGTAACTTACAAGAACGTGGTTAAAGAAGGCAGGAGGAAGAAAATCAAAGCTCATGCATATCCAAGATGTCTTGTTACAATCTTGTCCATCTGCATTGAAACTGTCAACTATATTGCTGATAGGCTTTGCCTTGATTAGACAAGGAACATAGTACTCTGCTAAAGCCGAATTTGTCGTGTTAATTTCGCCAATTTTGTCTGATATGGATATAGATTCATTATCAGCTATGTTTGGTTTGACGATAATATCAAACTTTTCCATAATTTGTAGAATATCACGTTTGTGTTTCAGAAAGTCTGTTCCAGCTTCCTCTCCTGTAAATGCTTGTGTGATCAAATCTTCGCTGAGTCTGCCTGTTTTTTCTAACTCTTGCCAGTCGGAATTGTAAACAACATTTCTTTCGATCTGGAACTTCCGTGCTGACACTAGACATTTCATTATATCACCTAACCACTGTGGTTGCAAAATAACTATATCTGGAATTTCATCAAAGTAAATCAGATTCCCTATATCATGTTGATATCTAAGAAATAAGTTAATATCGTTTATGTCTTCGGTGTCATTTTCGGCAGATTCAACTATTGTATGCATGTCTTCATATGACATTACTTTAACTTGATTGTTTCTATGTGTATCCAAAATTTGTTCATATCTAATCCATCGGATAGGAAATTGTTGACCCCAGGTTTCAACTTTCGACGCCAGTTGTGCAATTCTTTGTCGCAGGGCATCAAAGTCAGATTCAGGGGATATAGTGTTTGACAAAATAACAAAATCTTCGATGTGCTTCCTTTTAGGATGGTTCCCAAGTATTTTATCTAGTTGTTCCTGAATTTCACATTGCCTAGTTTTCTTTCTTATCTACAAACAAGAAAGTTGATTCGGATATCATAATTTTAGGAAGATCTTGTACAAGGTTATTTTCTAGTTTGATATATGACTGCCCTTCAAGGGAAAAGGGTACCGATTACGACCTAGTAAAACGCTTAGAAGATAAGTATATAATTTTATTAGTTTGACTGTCCCTCAGGTATCTATATATTTAAACACTCGTGTAATTTCAATGAAGTGAAATTCTCTTATGGAACAATGATTTTCAAAAATAAATGGAACATGTCAATGTTTCCTTTGATATTTATTAAGTAAAACAAACGATTTCCTATTATATGATAAACCATACAAATATAATTAGTTATCAAAGGTACCAGGATTATAATTTAGTACGTCAGACGCGTAAGCTAGCAAATAGATAAAGTTTTTAAAAGATATGGTATGGTTTAAGTCATCTGTATAAATATGAAGATGTCCGTATAAACATACAAACGTATACACATAAAGTAAAATAATAAAAAAATATCTTTTCGATTGTCAAAATTAAAAGCTCAAACACATCAAACGAATTGAAAACAACTGTCGTATATCCTATAAAATTTAGTAAATGGTGGATTAAACCTGCTTTTATTGCTAGATAAACTTATCGCTTAAACTTAGTCACACTAAGGTGGACGAAACAACAACCCACGTAAATTTTCTTATTGAGGAAAAAGATGATAGCAGTCAGGACAAACATTGAAATACTAGTATAACTTTTTTAGTCCTAGATCTTAAACGTATACTTCACTTAAACTATACTTACACCATACATATCATACACCATAAAAATATACGCCACACAATATTACAAAATGCATAATACACCATAAATCAATGTAGTATGTCTCTTTTAGTTTACAAGGTTCCATTTGTAATGAGAAATAATAGATAAAAAATCAAATTTTAAAAGGAAAAGAAAGTACACATCCGTTTTCTATTTCTTTCACTAGCACGTTTCGTGAAATCATTGAATATTTTATTTTTAACTACTTGTGTCGTTATATGAAAAGAATTGTTCCAATGTTAAAATATCAATTTTGAAAAAGAACACTCCAGTCAGGTGACTCTATTATGACTTCAGCGAGGTGACTCTAAACTGTTAACGAAAACAGATCATAAAATGACCAAATATATAGATAATCGTAGTGATGTAAATAGGAAAAAGATGATGTGGTATAATTACCGAGGAGAAATCTCTCAACCAGAGTTTATTTTTATTCGTAATATATCTAGACCTGTTAAAAACACTTATTCACATGACTCCTATTTAAACGAAACAGTAAGACTTACATGTTTAGCTATTGTCATTTATCGCACCGCTGGTAAAATATCACGTTGTGATTGGTTTAACGCCGTCACATGGTGACCCCTATGGTCTCATAGGGGGATAGTAAATTTCATAGGGGGTTCAATGTTAATGGTGACGTCAACTATTAATGTTGTTGTGTGTCTTTATTTATTTTTCAACAAAACGCATCAGAAAAAGTGCAGCGTGCGATAAATTCGTTATACGGTTAACTACTGACCCACTACGGATCCATAGAGGGTGAATAAAATCCATAGGGTATTCGGCCTTCGGCCTCGTCCCCTATGGATTTTACTAACCCTCTATGGATCCGTAGGGGGTCAGTAGCGAACCATATAACTTATATGATAGAGACTCTCCTCGACTCTTAAACGCACACACTCAGGTATTCCTCCGGGATAATTATTAAAACATAAATACAATAACGACCATTTAAACAGGTATATATCTCCCAATTGATACGACATTCCCGTGCTTGCATTTCCTATCATGATTTTCTTGATAGAGGATTGCTGCTCACAAGGAAGCTATTAAAGCAAGAGTTCCAAATGGTGAAGTTGAAATCATCCCTTCGTAAATTTTACGGACACCATCACGAGTTAGTTGACCGTTATGGAATAACCGTTTCACAAATGATATCGGATATGTTCCTTACGTCGTAATTACAATCCCCTTCCCTTTCATGAATGTGACCTACCTAATTAGACTATTTACTGGATTTGTAACCACATAAGCAACACGACGGGTGCCACATGTGGAGCAGGATCTGCTTACCCTTCCGGAGCAACTGAGATCACCCCTAGTTTTTTGGTGGGGTTCGTGTTGTTTATTCTTTAGTTTTCTATGTTGTGTCATGCGTGCTGTTGTTTGTTTGTCTTTTCATTTTTAGCCATGGCGTTGTTAGTTTGTTTTAGATTTATGAGTTTGACTGTCCCTTTGGTATCTTTCGTCCCTCTTTTAAAAAATGCAACACTTTTATCAAAAGTAAAAAAGGGACACAGATTAAATGGTAAGTAGAACACTCTTGTTTTTCTGCATAAAATATCGAATCATAAAACCATCATGTCAGATACATTAAATACAATATGTCTCCTTCGACAATTAGATATCTGAATTACGGAGAAGGTGCTCGAAAAACACAGAAGTTTTCCATGCCCTAACTAAACCTATGTAAAGAGAGCAATGTCAATTGCTAATGATTAAAATATGTTTGAAATCAAATAACCATTACACCATTCTTCTTTCCTTTTATCATTTACATTTGAAACGGTTTACGTAATTGAGAACTGATCCGACAATGTATCTCCTTTATGCAAGTCTCTGGTTTCTTAAAGAAGTATGGATATGTTGTCAATTTGATTCACTGTCACCATTCACGTTATTTTGGGAAATGTACACAATTTTCAAAAGGGCTGTAGCAAAAACTTTACAATAATATGTGCACGTATTTGTATGAAGGTTTTTAATGATGTGTAGGTTCACAAATTTAAACGAACATAACTTATTAGATTAACAAATAGTGTTGAGTGATCAGGAGATTATCTTTATCGAAATGAACAAACATGTGGATGAGATTTGTAAATGAAGGCAACAGACGTATACCGCTATTTGAAATTCATAAATCGATCGACAAAAAAACATATCCTTGTTACAAACTTAAACTGAAGGAAACTTATCAAATATAAGAGAACTACGACACAACAGAAACACAACACTAAAATGAATCACATACAGAAACGAACTATAATATAACAATGGGAATTTTAACAATTTAAAATCTATCCGCTATTTCCTGTAAAAGATGATTTAAATATTTATAAACCAAAAACCATTCCCGGAGAACACACTGATGACAGTGATATTCGCCGCGAGAATGCTATTCGTAATTTTGAGGTTGATATTAAACTTTAAAAAAATAAAACTAACAGACATTAACATAACTACAAAACTAGCACTACAAAAGTCTAAAAGTCTGAAAAGACCAGTTTTTGTCTTGATTTGCATAAACTTTTACTCGACATTCTCCAAAAGTATGACTTGTGTCTTAATTTTTCTTGACAAATTCTCATTTATATCAAATTTGTATGACATTTACTTGACATATTCTTGACATTCTGAATATGGTCTTAAAATTTCTTGACAAATTCTTGACATTTGAATACTGTCTTAAAATTTCTTGACATATTCTTGACATTCTTGTTTTTTCTCAGTATGGCTTGACATATTCTGAACATTTAGAATTGTGTCTTAAATTTACTTGACAGTTCTCACTTTTACAAATCATGACCAATATTCATGATATAACTTCAATCTTTATTTCTCTTTACATAATATACTGTTGTTTCAAGTTACACTTCTTACAACAAAAAATGAAAGTTGGGCATGTAAAATAATTGAAAATTTGGGTACAAAATATTTTACAAATGGAAATGTGGCTATAAAATCTAATGTATAAAATAATTTAAATGTGGGTGTGTTGATATAAAACAATTTAAATGTGGGTTTTTGAAAAATAAAAATTTTGATTCCTAAATTTTGTAAATTAAATGATTTAAACCAATCATTCTGTAGACATATTTTATTCTACACTCATAATATTCAATGTTAATATGGTAAACAATTATTGTACAAAAATGTGGTTTATATAAATAGCAAATTATGATGATATACAAATCATTCATTAACAGATGAAACATTTGTGTAATGTCATCTGTTGGAATATATATTAAGTGTTACACAATGACAGGATGTTCCCCATAAAATTAAGGTATTCATACCCCAGAATACACACAACTGTTAAATAGAAATTACTGATTTACCTGTAATCAGCCATACAACTTATCAGTTGACCAACCATGCCACTAAGATTTTAAAATTTTGTTAATAGATGAAAATCATCATTTTGATGAAAAATTATAAAATTCAACACTCAAATTTGAATAAAAAATGTTTTTGAGTTGTTCTAAAAAATGAATAAGTTTTTTTAATCAAGATGAGAACAAATTTTTTGACCTACATGTAACCTCCCCCCCCCCCCTTTCTTTTTTTTAGCTACACAAACCTATAAGATGAATTGTGGGGTCCAAAAGAGACACATGGTCACATTATAAACTGCCTACAAGACACCTATTTTAGTAAAGCATATTTGACTGGCAGTTTTGCGAATTGCAAAAATTTAAATGATGTTTGTCAGTTTTTTCGACTTATATTCGAAGTGAAAACAATCTAAACTAAACTACATGGGGGATTATTCAGGGTATTCCAACATAGGTAAACAAAAAGGGTATTTTACTATACCAAATTAATCCTTGATTCTTCAAAGTTTAGTTTAGCCATAATAAAAAGGAGTATATAACAGCTATATAATGTCATAAACAGTGCAGAATAAGTCTGTACACATTTCAGGCAAAATTTATACTGTTGAGAAAGTGTCAAGACATATTTAAGACTGTCAAGAATGTGTCGAGACATATTCAGACATTATTTAGAATGTCAAGAATATGTCAAGACAGATCGAGACAAATTTAAGACAGTCAAGAATTGGTCGAGACTAATCCAGACTCTTATCAGATGATACAGGAAGTGTCGAGAAATTTTAAGACAATGTTCATACTGTCAAGACACTTGTCAAGAATAATCAAGAATCTTATTAGACAAATTAATACTATGTCAAGAATTTTTAAATATTATTTAGACAAATTAAGAATGTCGAGTAAAAATTCATGCAAATTCAGACAAAAACTGGTCTTTTCAGACTTTTTGACTTTTGTAGTGTAGAGGCTCATAAGAGCCTGTGTCGCTCACCTTGGTCTATGTGCATATTATACAAAGGACACAGATGAATTCATGACAAAATTGTGTTTTGGTGATAGTGATGTGTTTGTAGATCTTACTTTACTGAACATTGTTGCTTCTTACAATTATCTCAATTTATAATGAACTTGGCCCATTATAATTACAGAGGAAAATATTTTGTTAAAATTTACAAAAATTAATACAATTTACAAAATTATTAAAAATTGACTATAAAGGGCAATAACTCCTTAAGGGGTCAACTGACCTTTTTGGTCATGTTGACTATTTGTGGATCTTCCTTTGCTGAACATTATTGCTGTTTACAGTTTTAGAGGGGAAGATTTTTGTAAAAGATAAGAAAAAAGTACGAAAAATTGGTAAAAAATTACTATAAAGGGCAATAACTACGGATCTTTAAGGGGTCAACTGATCATTTTAGTCATTAACTTATTTGTAGATCTTACTTTGCTTAACACAACATTATTGGTGTTTACAGTTTATCTCTATCTATAATAATATTCAAGATAGTAACCAAAAACAGCAAAATTTCCAATTCAGGGGCAGCAACCCAACAACCAGTTGTCGGATTTATCTGAAAATTTCAAGGCAGATAGATCCTGACTTGCAAAACAATTTAACCCCCATGTCTGAATTACTCTTAATGCTTTGGTTTCAGAGTTATAAGCCAAAATCTACATTTTACCCCTATGTTCTTTTTTTTTTAGCCATGGCCGCCATCTTGGTTGGTTGGCAGGGTCACCGCATACATTTTTTAAACTAGATACCTCAATGATGATTATGGCCAAGTTTAATTTGGACTTGTAGTTTTAGAGGGGAAGATTTTTGTAAAAGATAAGAAAAAATTACGAAAAATTGGTAAAAAATGACTATAAAGGGCAATAACCCCGGATCCTTAAGGGGTCAACTGAACATTTTAGTCATAGTAACTTACTTTGCTGAACATTATTGCTGTTTACAGTTTATTTCTATCTATAATAATATTCAAGATAATAGCCAAAAAAACGGTACAATTTCCTTAAAATTGCCAATTCAGGGGCAGCAACCCAACACCAGTTGTCCGATTCGTCTGAAAATTTCAGGGCAGATAGATCTTTACCTGATAAACAATTTTTCAAATGTCAGATTTGCTCTAAATGCTTTGATTTCAGAGTTATAAGCCAAAATCTACATTTTACCCCTATGTTCTATTTTTAGCCATGGCGGCCTTCTTGGTTGGTTGGCAGGGTCACCGCACACATTTTTTAAACTAGATACCTCAATGATGATTATGGCCAAGTATGGTTTAATTTGGACTTGTAGTATAAGAGGGGAAGATTTTTGTAAAAGCTAACGACGGACGACGACGACGGACGACGGACACCAAGTGATGAGAAAGGCTCACTTAGCCCTTCGGACCAGGTTAGCTAAAAATAGACGAAGAAATGTACGAAACTTTGGTTGCAAATTTAACGCCGAAATCAAAGAAAGTATTAGCAATTTATGGAGATCTGATTGTGAAAAAGAAGAAATTGAATCTGTACAAATCTGGGAACGGAAACAGCTATGGCTGCAAGAATACGAAGAACATTTCGGTGATTTATTCGTTACTGAAGAAAACACCCAGTTTGATAACGCATTTATAAAGAAAACCTTTCAACAGAAAGAAAGGAAAGTACAAAGAAATAATCCCGGAACTTCACACAATACCGACAATAACCTAACAAACTAAGTACCAGTATCATATAATCCGCGCACAAATTTCCAGCCCGAAATAAACCAAAATTTCAACAACATCAAAAGCATTACTCTAAACAAACTACAAATGCGAATCAGAATAACTATAACTTGAGATTACGAAGAAATCCTGCACCAGATAGAAGACAATAAAATTTTGTAAATGATAATGGTACAAGGACAAAACGTACAGAACTATTTTTAGGACAACGTAGGATGAACGATAAAGGCGGAGGGACAACAGACCGCAGTATACGGAACCGAATTCCATCATCAGTCAACACGAATTACGAGGAGACATTCCCGAAGGAAATAGCCTAACAAACACGGAAAAAATTCACCCTAGAATCATAAACTTGTCGATAGAAAATTACAATTAAGGGAAATAAATCTTTTAAAAAGGGGATTAAAATTTACACCAACTCCTAATGAGGATAACCCACATCTTGGAGCCGACATTGATGAATTTGGCAGAAGATTAAGGATAAATTATATTTTTTGTGAGGATAATGAAGAAAATGAAGAAGTAGAAAATAAACCACTAGTAAGAAATAAATCAGACTGGATTCCAAGACCAACAAAAGATAAAGATTTAGAAGAAACAATTAGATCATTAAAAACAAATTCACTTACAAGCATTAAAAATGTCAAGGACATTGGCAATTTAACCCACGAGGAGAAAACAGCTTTACAAAATTTAAAATCAGATAAATCAATAATAATAAAAGAAGCGGATAAAGGTAATGCAGTTGTAATCATGGACCGTGAGTATTACAGAGATAATATTTTAAATATTTTACAAGATAAAATGGCTTATGAGGTGACAGATAAAAAATTGGACAGACAAACAAGTACAATGATTAAAAAATTATTAAACATAAGACAGAACTGTATGAAGAAGAGATAGATTACATTTCAAATTCTAAATTTTCAGAAAGCTATTTCTATGGTTTACCAAAAATTTACAAAAGTGAGGAAATTTTAAATGCGGTTTCAGAACAGAACAGTGAATATATCGAACTTTTAAGACCAAATGATTTAAAATTTCGACCTATTGCAGGTGGACCTAACAACGTTACACAGAATTTAAGCCATTTTATAGACATTTTGCTTAAACCTTTGTGTCGTGAAGTTCCCAGTTTTATACGAGACAATTTGGAATTTTTTTATCATCTACTAAAAACTGTAAATCCTGATTCAGAACTCATTACTTTTGATATTATCAGCCTATACACAAATATCCCTCATGACTTAGGAATTACAGCCGTAAAATATTGGTTAGAAAATACGGAAAACGTCATTGAAAACAGATTAATAAATGAATTTATACTTGCATCTTTGAAACTTATACTAGAAAGAAATATGTTTAACGTTGACGGCATATACTATCACCAGAAAGGGAACAGCTTTGGGTACTAAAATGGCGCCTTCATATGCCACTTTTGTAATTGGATATTTGGAACAATTATTATACGAAAAATTGAGTCATAAATACGGAAATGAATTTGCCATTTACATACATCAAAACTGGAAACGATTTCTTGACGATTGTTTTATAATTTTGAATTCGGATATATCTGTCTCAGATTTTCATTCTGATTTAAATTCTTTAAATCCACATATTCGTTTCACTATTAACAGAAATGTCAGGGAGATGCCGTTTTTTGATATTTTAGTAATTATAACGGAAGAAAATGAAATTGTCAAATATATCTTCTGTAAAGACACTGATACACATATGTATTTAAACTTTTACTCAAACCAACCAAAACATGTAAAGTTAAATATACCTTTTAATCTAGCGTCAAGAATAATTACTTTTACTAGTACAGACATATTACGCAACAAAAGACTGGAAGAATTAAAAATGTATTTAAAAAAGCAACACTACCCGGAACAAATAATTAATTACGGAATCGACTGAAAAGCACTAACAAAAGGAGCAATTGTTACAGAATCACGGCGATCCGAAACTACCGAGGAATCATCGAACAATTTAAACAAAATTATTCCGTTTGTCACAACTTATATCCCGCGAGATTATAATATATTTAGTTTTATGCGACAAATTGAAACAAATTTACACAATAGGGAAAGAATGGACAAAGTCTTCCAGAAAAAGAAGATTATCAACAGCAAAATACAGTCGAAAAGTCTAAAACGTTATTTAACATCATCAAAGTTTGACTTTAATGAAACTTTGCCTATTGTGAAAAAATGTACCGATAAACGATATATGACTTGTCCAAATTTAATAGAAGAAAGTTCAATTTATTTCAAAACTAGAAAGCATTTTACTGTTCAACAAAACATGTCTTGTAAAAGATCAAATGTCATCTATTCTCTCATATGTTCAAATTGTGAGGAATTACATGTTGGAGAGACAAAACATTAACTGCGAACTAGAATGACTTTACATAGACAGCAAACCAACCATGAAGATTTAACACTCATATCAGGGCAAAAAGTAATATCTCAAAAATACTGAACTTATAGGAAAATCAATTCGGAAAGTCCATAATCACATGGCAAAATCAAATAACAAAACGCATCAAAAACGAATGGACAAGAACTGTCATATTCCTGACTTGGTACAGGCATTTTCAAATGTAGAAACCTGGTTTTATAGCGCTAACCCTATCACTTTGATGACAGTCTCATCAAATTCCGTTATATTTACATTGATGCGTTAACTAAACAGACACAATAAATAAAATAGTCAAAATATGGGTACATCAGTCATCATCGTATAACAATTTCAAAAGGAATAATTTAACAGAACACAAAAACATCTACTATCTACAAACACATTCATTGATTTGTGTGTCTGACGTCAGAAAATTGTATACGTCACATAGATTTGTCGTTCAATGTGCATACAAACAATTTTAAAATTTACATAGGCAATGTTAGCATACAAGGTTAAAAAATCAAAAATATGTAAGAACAAATTTCAGAAATAGACCGAGATTTAAACTAGTCCACAAGTTATATATAGAATTTATAAGAATCCACAAATAGTTAATTCCACTACGTGATTGAATGATTTGGACGTTTGTGGTTCAACGTATATTGTAATTCATAATAGAAATATATCATAATGACATATCATAGAACAATAACATACTGACGGGATCTTTTAAAGTACAGAGTCACGTTATAAGAACCAAAGAAATACAAAAATTCGCATATACAAAACACTCCACCAAAAAATGAAAGCCAATACAAACACATTGACGAGATTTATTAGTACCGAGCCACGTCAAACGGATATCATATAAAACCATTCAACAGTAAAAGTAATATTAAAAATAGATCAAAGACAAATGAACGAACTATAAAACACGTTGTTAAGATGATAAACAACATCAGTACGCAGAATCTATACACCAAGACCATCGTGTATTATTTGTGAAGTTGATACGGAATATTTATCAACAAGGTCTTGGTACCTTCCGATGAGCTTTTTTAGAAAAAGGACGAGACGTTCTTTGACATACCCCAAGTTCATCAACTTTCTACTCAGACACTGATGACGTTTTACAAAGTCTGAGTAGGAGCTGCAAGCTCTTGAATATCGAATAAGTTGGGAAATATATATCCCATATGCAGGTGAAGTTGGTATATTGCTACTAAGGAGGGGGAAATTTATAATTTCAAAATTAAAATCGTCTCGTTTGTCATAGATTCTGGTACTGAGATGACTGTGTAAGTCAAATTTGAGATATAAGTCTAAAAATGACCCGTGTCTGATGTCTCTTTAATCTCTAGTTCTGGGAGATATATTAATGGAACCCAATCAGAAAAGTTCGGATTGTTTATGGAAAGAACATCATCAATATATCTAAAAGTGAAATTAAATAACCTGGCTTCTTTGATCCTCTTGTTTTTGACAAGTATCCGGAGGAACTCCGATTCATATGAAAATAAGAAAAGGTCGGCAAGAAGAGGCGCACAGTTTGTTCCCATAGGAATGCCGACAATTTGTTGGAAAAGTCTACCTCCAAACAAATATGTTGTCGATAAGAGATTCCAGCATACTGACCACTTGTTTTTCAGTGTAGCATGTTTTACCTTTTTGTTTGTCCCTATTAACGAAAGACGCCTTATGAAATCCCAAAGTTATAAATTTATAGCGAATGCTACCATTTTTATGTTGAAATGTATTGTGGATTATTTCTTTTAGGCAATTTTTCAATTTCACATAGGGAATGGTGGTATACAGGGTTGAAAAATCAAAAGTTTTGATGGAACTAATTTCAGAAAAAGACCAAGACTTAGAATTGTCTAGAAGTTCTTTAGGATTTTTAAGAATCCACATATGGTTAATACCACTACGCGAGTAAACAGTTTCCCCGTATTTCTGTATATGGTCAATCGTAAAAATGATTTTCTCCGGAGGAAAAAAGAAGAACTATTCGTAAACATTCTCAACCCGGGATTAAATGATAAATGATATTCGTATTTTAACGTTACATATTAAAGACTTAAAATGACATTAGTAGTCTTCCTTGTATGTGTTAACGTCATGCTATTGGTAACGTCAATCAATTGTTTTATATACAAGTCACATTACCTGAAGATCTGTGAAAGCAGTGAAAGTACTAGTAAAAGTGATGAATTGAAACCGTTATTATCTTTTAATAATTTTCTAAATTGAAAACTACGTTCAAACCTATGTTTATATGTAAAATGACTGAATAAATAGTCAACGATTAATCTTACAGGGCGATGGATCATGTAATATGATTCTGTACACTACAAAATATAATATATAACAAGTCAAAAAGGGTACAACATCACCATTATATAACTATAAAATGAACTGATATCCTTCTTCAATAATAGCACGATGTCAAATGAATCATGTCAGTATATACAAATTGAGACACTATCAAAATCTTTAAGTATATATACAATTTAAGCAGACACCACAGACGCTGGTACAATTTTAAAAATTTCAAAACACGGCGCAAAGATTACAAAGATATGCCAAATAAAAATAGTTATTTGCGATGTGAACTGGCACAACTCTAAATTGCCAAAGGTTGTGACAGTTTAGATGTTATAACTGCATAGAGGGCAGTCCTGAAACAAACAAAAAATCAAAAATGCCCTAACCGATCCAAGTTGGTATAATATCTCAAATTTGACAACGGTAGGGCAATATATATATAACGTCTGAAAAGAAGTCAACGATTTTCCCCACGAGAGCGCTGGATCGTTACGAGTAACGATACATGTACACAACTCTGCTTGGTCTAAGGAAGATAGACTCGCTGGGGAAAGATTTTGGATAAGAAAATTAACAACTTTGGAACCACATGAGATAAATGAAAAAATGTAGTTCGACTCCGTGTAGTGCTTCACATTCAGGTTATATTACTTATAATTACAGTCTCTGTTTCTATTTCTTAACCTTTTTCATCTATTACATAAATTTGTTGAAGATACCAATTTAAATTGATTAATTTTTTGAGGGATGTATAAGTACCAAGCCACGTTCTTCTAGTTATACTTAGTCAAAACTTAAAATAACATTTTAACGGCCGCTTGTTCACGATGTTTAAATACTCAGACTATGTTGTAGCTACTTTACTCTGGCAATTTAAAATATTTATAAATTTAGATCGTTCAGTGCTGTCTATTTGGTAATTTTACTGACGTAATCATGCTTGTACCATCATAATTGTCGTTCCTGTTAAAGGTAAAGAATTGTGCTAGTTCAAATTGCACAATATTATTTGTATTTACAGCATATGTTTGAACTCTCTGTTAAAACATTTGACTTTTCTACTCTTTACACAAGTATTCCACATTCCAAACTAAAAGACAAATGCAAAGAGTTGGTATTGCTTTGCTTCATAAAAAAGAATGGCCAACGTAGATACAAGTATCTGGTCTTAGGGAGGGATAAATACCACTTTATAAAGGATCACTCAAACAAAAAATTCTCTGAAACTGATATTATCAAGATACTTGATTTCTTGATTGACAACATATTTGTTACGTTCGGAGGACGTGTTTTTCAACAGACTGTCGACATTCCAATGGGAACAAACTGTGACCCTCTACTTGCCGACTTCTTTTTTTATTATCATGAGGCTGACGTCATGCAGGAACTTCTTAGGAAGAAAGATAAGAAGTTAGCAATATCCTTTAACTCTACTTTCCGCTATATAGATGATGTTCTTTTACTAAATAATTCAAAATTTGGTGACTATGTGGAACGCATCTATCCCATCGAACTTAAGATAAAGGATACTACAGATACAGTGAAGTCGGCCTCATATCTTGACTTACATCTAGAAATTGACAATGAGGGTCGGTTGAAAACAAAACTTCACGACAAAAGAGACGATTTTAGCTTTCCAATTGTGATTTTTCCATTTCTAAGTAGCAACATTCCAGTAGCACCTGCATACGGGGTATATATCTCCCAATTGATACGATATTCCCGTGCTTGCATTTCCTATCATGATTTTCTTGATAGAGGGTTGCTGCTAAAAAGGAAGCTATTAAACCAAGAGTTCCAAATGGTGAAGTTGAAATCATCCCTCCGTAAATTTTACGGATGCCATCACTAATTGGTTGACCTTATGGAATAACCGTTTCACAAATAATATCGGATGTGTTCCTTACGTCGTAACTACCTACGATCCCCTTCCCTTTCATGAATGTGACCTACTGAATTAGACTATTTACCGGATTTGTTATCACATCAGCAACACGCTAGGTGCCACATGTGGAGCAAGATCTGCTTACCCTTCCGGAGCACCTGAGATCACCCCTAGTTTTTGGTTGGGTTCGTGTTGTTTATTCTTTAGTTTTCTGTGGTGTGTCATGTGTACTATTGTTTGTCTGTTTGTCATTTTCATTTTTAGCCATGGCGTTGTCAGTTTGTTTTAGATTTATAAGTTTGACTGTCCCTTTGGTATCTTTCGTCCCTCTTTTGTAATAAGCCATATCACCTATGTCATATTTAACAAATTTTTAGAATGGTGCAAGCGTCTTAACTGATGTTCGGTTTGACTTTTTTATTATATAATTTTCAGGTTTTAATAGTTTAATCTAAGAAGACTTAAAGATGATTCGTTTAACGTCAGGATCTGACTGAAGAAGGATATCTGTTGTCCGAAATATTTATAAATAATTACATTTATAGTTACCTTTTTTGTATTTGGAGTTGTTGTGTACACTTTTTAAGCGTTTTTTTATATAATAATTTTTTTAAATTCGCAAACTACATTTCACATCAAATAATAACAGTTCGTTAAAATTTTGTCACTATATATTGTTTAAATGTCGCCTGAAGATTGCCAGAAGGCATGAAAGCGCTAGTGACAATATTTTAACGAACTTTTATTATTTGATGTGAAACGTAGTTTGCGAATTTAAAAATGTTATTATATACATTCTGTACACCGTGTTTATTTACTTTTTGCTATATATATATATATATATATATATATATATATATATATATATATATATATATATATATTTCTCGAATTTTTCGTCAATTTATCCCTTTCTGCACCCATTGTATAAAAAAAATCAATCAACGTGTGGTTCGTTTGATCTCAGTACTTCATTGGTTAAAATCCGATTATGACGTCGAACTTTCTTGCTCTCATCTGAAATTCCTATTGTGACGGCATGAAAAAAGGCCACCATACCTGATGACGTCACATAGAAAGAACACATCTTTTTGCAGATCATTCAAAAAGAAGGAATGAGTTTTCCTGCATAAGGTTAGAAAATCATTAGAAAAACAGATTCCACCACCAAATCTCGTGTAATACGATATTTATCCACTCTCGACAGTTAAATTTTAAATATTTAAAACGCTCGGGTAAGCCTCGCGTTTTAAATTTGAACATTTAACTGTCTCGAGTGGATAAATATCGTATAACACTCGATACAGTGGTAGAATCGAGATATATATATATATATACTTTTTCACTTTTTTGGTCTTTTGGAAAATGTTGTTTGTGCTGTATTTAGACCCTTCTACAACGGAATTTGTTTTACATGCACACGTATAAAAATTGCGGTTTTTATCCAACGCAATCATAGGTTTGAGCGTAGTTTTCAATTTAGACTCGTTTATATTTTTTCGTTTGGGCTTGTATCATATTTTCCCTCCGGTTTATATGATCCGTTCATCCTATATTGACTCTTAAAATTCAAGAGTATCTGAAATTGAGGGTAAATTATATGGCCTTCCAAATACCGTTTCTATCCCTAACATCACTGAAGAGACATATATTGTCGAAATCTAGATCTGGTGTACAAAACAAATATTGACACCTTGTGTTTGTGGCATAACATCTTGGCCACAGGTTTTCTGTTTAGTATTAAATTTATATTAAGATCCATTTTGGTACATCTCGTGATCAATTTTATTTAGCAATCGCAAATGGCAGTCAGCAGGGTTTAAGAACATCAGTTGTTCGACCTGTTAGTCAAATGCGTTTTGTTTAAATATACTTTTTCACTTTTTTGGCTAACAGGTCGAACAACTGATGTTCTTTAACTCTGCTGACTGCCATTGGCGATTGCCAAATAAAATTGATCACAAGATGGAACAAAATGGATAAATATAAAGGAGTAGGTCCAGTAAGACCCCTTTTTGGCCCCAAAATATAGCAGTTTTACAAAATTGTTAAAATGTAAACTTTTGGTTATTTATTGGACAGTAGAATGCTTCTGCTACATAAATATGGGCTGTTTTTGACAATACAATGCACATATATCGGGTACTAGCACCATTAAGTCATGCTAAATTACTGAAATCTTCACAATTCTAGCATTTTAGTTAAATTTTATACGGTTTTCGTGTAAAACGGAAGTGGCCGCATTCGTGTTCATCCTTAATATTGAAATGCAAGTTGTATTTTATGATAATACATAACATATTATAAAGGTTGAGGATGAACACGGATGCGGCCACTTTCATTTTTGACAAAAACCATCTGAAAAGTGACATTATTCTGCATATTTAGTAGATTATTCATATTTAAGCTTGAATCGGATCGTTTTTAATGACTAAATCAGTTAAAATCTTTCACATTAACTAATTGAATCAAATGAAATAGACACTTAAGACAGTTAGTGTTTAAAAAATGGTCAAAATCATTCGTCAGATGAACCTGAAATTTGAGGCCAAAATGGGTCCTTACCGGACCTACTCCTTTAATACTAAACAGAAAACAATTAACTTCTGGCCACCATGTTATGCCACAAACATAAGGTGTCAATATATATATATATACAAACAAGTCTAAATTGAAAACTACGTTCAAACCTATGATTGCGTTGGATAAAAACCGCAATTTTTATACGTGTATATTATATATATATAGATAGATGGATTACAAATTTATTTGAGAGGAAATGATATTTTCAACAGATTTTCAAATATAAAAGAAGTAAAAAATATAAAGCTTAAAGACTTTTTTCTAGGTTTGGCCAAATATTGGGCTATCTAGATATCATAGCCATACATTCGAGAAAACAATATTTATGGATTTATCATAATACCTGTAATTTGTCACAACATGTTCCAACAACAATTATCGATGGAAGTGCTTCTTTCGTGCTGTCACTCTGATGTTCTTCATCCCCATAACAATGAATAGTATCCATCCAAAAATTTATGTATTCTGTATATGTTAGAAAATCATTGTTATTATGTAATCAAATTCATCTTTAAATAGTATTTCCCTTATTTTGCATAGTTTAAAAAACGAACACTAATAAATATATTTATTAAAGTTATGTACACCGGTATGTAAACATTACCACGTATATTTGTTTAGAACTATACAAGTGTTGAAAGTATAAATAGGTTAAATGTTTTTCATTGATCGAGTTGTAAATGGCCATTATAATTGAATAAGGTCAATTCAAATATTTCGTGCTATACTTTTGGCGGTTGTGTGAATTCAAGATATTGTCATTCGGGGTTCGCTTATGGTGCAGCTAAGTTTCCCATCCTCCCACACGACTTAATGTATTGTTTTTGTGGGTTTTTTTTATTAATGTGAATAATAATGTGTGAAGGAACAGAATCTTTATTTTGATTCATAATATGCATTTGCGTGCATAATGAAAATTGATTTTATTTTAGTAATTTGGTTTTTGTGAATGATACCTGCAGCGACTAGGCAGACAGTAACAGATGAACATTTAGTATTTTACATCTGTCTTTAATAAAAATTAAAGCTTTGCTGCACACTGTCAGGAGAGCTGATCCAATAAAAAGGTGTTTAGTTTATTTTTTAAATAATTTATGTTCGCTTGAAGTTATGAATTAGATTTTTTATCATAAAGTTACTACTGTGTACAAGTATCAATTACAGAAAAAAATACCTTTGTATTTTTAGTTTGAGATAACCTAAGCTTTATGAATCATTTTACTACAAAAACCTCATCTATGGTTATTATACATTTTTGTTTAGGGGCCAGCTGAAGCATGTCTCCGGATGCGGGAGTTTCTCGATGCATTGGAGAACCATTGGACAGGTGATCTTCAGTTGTTGTCTGCTCTTTGGTCGGATTGTTGTCTCTGTGACATATTCACCATTTCTATCTCAATTTTATTATTGTTTTATCTAGTTTTTTACCGCTTTAATGTTGATAAGGATGTATATTTTGTCTAATTTGAGCTACGTCGGATAGAAAACGACCTTATGCAAATAAATATATTCATCTATTAACTTATTTTGGGTTGAAACATTTCTTCGGAAAATCTGTAACAACACAGAATTTCCAGTACACGTACATGTTTACTTGCACTAGCATAAGGACGATATTTATCTGAAACAGCGGATTTTTGAACTGTCGACTTCCAAAATATAATTAGGTAGACACAAAATCATTGTCTCATAAAACACAATAAAGATAGATAAGCTACTTTCAAACTAAGATTTTACTTCTTAAATGAGGAGTTAAAAAGTGAACAAGGAAATGTTATGAAGAAATTATAATCATTTAATTAAAAATCTTAAAAAAAAATTATACTTTTTGTGTTCAGATACGAAACCATTTGGGAAGCGTATATTTCACAAGATTCTGCTACAAAACCTTTTTTTTTTTATTCACGTTCACAGTCTAATAAATATTTACAACAGTTACAAAACATATTACATTACTTTTCCATTATAGTTATACATCAAATATTTCGCGATATACATCAAACAATAATACAAAACCCGACAATAGTATACGCGCCATAAATGAACAATCGTGTCATCTGTTATCTCCCCTTAATTTGTTCACTTTAAATATTAATCAAGTATCAAATTAAGAATTGGATTTTCAAAAATTATCTATACTAAGAAGTCAAATGCCTCTTTTATTTTTTGATAATTTATTTTTTTTTCCTCATGAATTTACAAGTATCAACAAATATTTATTTGTGGCACAATAAGCAAGCAAATGAAATAAAGAAGCATAATAAGCATTCTATGAACACTTTGAAATTTAGGATTAAGTATAGTAATAACATTTTCATGAATATAATAATAGTAGTGCAATAAATATATATGAGCATACATATAGTATGGTATAACAGTATACAAATAATTTCAAATGCTCATATACATACATGTTTAAATTTAATTAATGGCCTTAGCCCAGGGATTCCAGTACAAGGTGTGTAGTTCACACTTAAGTATTTTGAAGAAATATGTTTCTCTTAAATCAAGTTTTCCTTTATGTAATTTTGAAGACCTTTTATATTAGGTTTTATATCTTGCATCTTACATCTGTAAATAAAGTACTTCGTCAGTAAGATAATTTATTTTTAATAAAATTCAGTTTATAATTTTCATAAAGGCCAAAAATTACAATTTTCAAATTTCAAAAAAACTGCTACAAAATCTTGACAATAATAAAAACCGGACATGTATTCCTGCGCGTTTGCGGAGGAAAAGAAATCACATAAAGTTTAGAATAGGAATGGGGAATTTGTCAAAGAGACAACCCAACCATAGAGCAGACAATAGCCGAATGCCAACAATGGGTCTTCAATATAGCGAGAAACTCCCGCAGCCGGAGAAGCCCTTCAGATGACCCCTTGAAAAATGTGTATACTAGTTCAGTGATAATGGACGTCATACACAACTCCGAATTGTACACAAGAAACTAAAATCAAAATTTATCCATGACGAAGAAAGGCCAGAGGCTCCTGACAGGTACAAAATTGCGGTTAAACATGTTTTTTGAGATTTCAACCCTCCCCTATACCACTAGCCAATGTAGAAAAACAAACACACAACAATACGCACAGTAAAACTCAGTTTAAGAGAAGTCCGAGTACGATGTCTAAATAGGTAACAATATAAACTAAACAAAATGACAATTATACATACATTAACAAAGGACTACTAGCAGTTACTGACATGACAGCTCCAGACCTCAATTAAACTGATTGAAAGATTGAGTCTTCATCATATGAATATCAAACAAAATCCCCCCATTAGGGGTTTAGTATTATACCATCATAAAATATATGAGAAGAAAATAACCCATGTCATACCTTTCAAATGTTAACAAGGCGTTGGGTTGATTCTGTATTAGAGAATGTCAAAAAGTATATGATACGATTCGAAAACCATCGTTTATATTAGTCGTTACTACCCGAATCCATATCGGTGATATTAACAGCTCTTAATTCAAAACCTTGTACTCTAGATCAAGCACTTTTAAGGTCGTGGCTTGAAGAGCTTTAGAACCAAAAAGAATAGCCAAAGCCGGTATTGAAGTATTGGCTACTGCGATAGTGGTTACCGAGGGGACTTAGTCTTACATCAGAGGAATCGACCCAGTAGAAGTAATAACTTTAAAGGTATCATTTTTTCTGCACCAGTTGTGAATTTCGACAATAAATGTCTCTTTAGTGATGATCGAGGCAAAAGTATTTGAAAATCCAAAACTTAGAAACAAATGCCAGAGAAAGAATTAAAGGTTTGCATTAGCGAGTTCCTGAATTTAACATATGGTGCAGATTTTTGTAATGAAACCTTTAGATGCACTGTCAGAATGTAAACCAGCATAATTCCTTCTTAAAAAATGGGAATTTGAGAGAAGAGAAATTATTATTTATAAAAACAAAGTCATTGAAATAAAAATCATCAATCCTACACTTTGAGCTGTTGAAAACCTTGAATACTGTAAATTCCTGGTAAATATTATGCGAAAATATTATTGCGTGAAAGCATTCCGCAAATATGGTTAAACTTGATGTTACGGATAACGCCTTTTATTTTTGAGTTTAAAGTCAGCATTAAAAGATGGGAATCAGCGAGAAAAAGGGGGTGTTCATCTCAAAACAAATATTATCAAAGTATAAACCAATAACACAATAAGTATCCTTATTAAAAATTTTAAAGAGATAATGGGAAATGAATTTAATAACCACTGTATATATCACATGTCGTCATTGCTGTAGAGCGTTTTGTCCCTGATGTTTTCACCTCCATATAGTTGACACTTTTGTCAATAATTATTATTCTGGAATAAATGAATAAGAGGATAATTCATATTCTGGAATTACGACTGCATTTTTATTGGTGTATAAAATTGAGAATAAGAATTGAGAATTTGTCGTAGAGACAACAACCCGACTATAGAGCAGTATACATGTTTATCAGGTCGGTTTACCATTCATAATCATTTCATAACAGTGTGAACAAGGTCATTTCTTTGCGCGATTAGGTTATCAATAAAACTTATTGACTGGCCCAGATTATTGAAAAGTTCGTCTGTAACGCTCACTTATCTTATTTTACTTAATAAAGACATTTAAACTGTGATTTTAAACGCCAAAATCTAATAATACGAATAACTAGCATAGGATAAAACCTTGTGTGTTGATTTAAATTCTTAAATTTTCTTATTTTTGTTCTTGTATGTTATAGATAGCCAAACAAGCAAATAAACTCATCATAGATACCAGGGGTGGTGTTTTCGAAAGTATCCTAAGATTCGTCCTAAGTCATAGATAAGACCAATTTTAGGATGGACTTAGGATCGACTTAGGACACTCTTAAGTTGTGTTTCGAAGCTATCTCAGACGTATCTTATGTTAGGACGTCATAAACATATTCTAAGTCGAAATTTTAAATCGTCAAATTTATTTTTTGACAAAACATTTAATAATGACTAAACCAATTAATAAAATTGTTTAGGAATTTTATAATTACAATTAAAGAACTAAATCCATGATTTTAAATGTAATACTAAACTTATACCAAAAAGGATTGTAATTTAAACTGGAAAACAACTTGTTTTGAAATGAGAATTGAATTGGTAGTGTAATCGTAAAAACGAAGTTCAAAGTTTAAAATCATGTATTATTTCTTTATATACGAGTCAAAACCGATGGTGCGTTTCATTTCTTGTTAATCTTCAGGTAAAAAAGTGAACAAAAAGCGAAATCCAAACTTTATTATGTTAAGATGAAGATAGGATGATCCTAAGACACCTAATTAGGTATCCTAAAGTTAGGACGAAAACTGAGATATATTGTAAATTAAGAGAGCTTCGAGAACACGACTTAGGATAAATACCTGTCATAAGATGGACTTAGGACACGTCCTAGTCCTAAGATAGCTTCGAGAACACCACCCCTGGACTAAATTTTGTATATATATATATATATATATATATAAAATGACTGAATAAATAGTCAACGATCAATCTTACAGGGCGATGGATCATGTAATATGATTCTGTACACTACAAAATATAATATATAACAAGTCAAAAAGGGTACAACATCACCAGATGTTGTACCCTTTTTGACTTGTTATATATATATATATATATATATATATATATATATATATATATATATATATATATATATATATATATATATATATATATATATATATATATATATATATACGCTAGACGCGCGTTTCGTCTACAAAAGACTCATCAGTGACGCTCGAATCCAAAAAAGTTAAACATGCCAAATAAAGTACGATGTTGAAGAGCATTGCGGACCAACATTCCTAAACGTTTTGCTAAATACAGCCAAGGTAATATATACCTGAGGTAGAAACGCCTTAGTATTTCAAAAATTCTAAATTTTGTAAACAGATAATTTATAAATATAATCATATCAATGATAATTCGTGTCGGCACAAACTGACTACTGGGCTTGTGATACCCTCGAGGAAATAAATCTCTACCAGCAGTGGCATCGACCCAGAGGTTGTAAATAAACGCATCATAGATACCAGGACTTAATTTTGTATATATGCCAGACGCGGGTATCGTCTACAAAAGACTCATCAGTGACTCTCGAATCCAAAAAAGTTAAAGAGGCCAAATAAAGTACGAAGTTGAAGAGCATCGAGGACCAACATTCCTAAACGTTTTGTCAAAAACAGCTAAGGTAATCTATGCCTGAGGTAGAAAAGCCTTAGTATTTCAAACAAGTTAAAGGTAAATGCTTATAGCATTTATAAAGGTGATAAACTGCAGATAAACAATGAAAGCTGTAATTACATTTTGAGCAATATAATCTTTTGAATATGGACACTATCTGTGTTTCTATATCTGGTTATAACTCGCGTGCTCTTAGAATATTTAAATTGTAATCGGTGAAAGTTAGTCTCATAAATATATTATATAAGATTTCATATTTAAGAATTACTAGTTAGATAATTTAAGAAATTGATTCACGGCTAACAGTGATTATTTTTCAGACAAATCCAAATAAAATTTAAAAACCAATTGTTCTAGTGGAAGTTCGATCCACTAGTAAGGATCTATTTTGATATAAAATATTAAAATTTGGATATAAATGTAAATGTCATCGTCAAATGACATCTTATTGTACGCCGATTTCACAAATATATGGTTTTTACACAAATATATATATATATATATATATATATATAAATGTCTAAGAATATAACTTAAACACACTAATTAATACATTAAAAAGTTCTATTAGATGTTAAATAGAAATACGCAATATTTCGCTAAACAAATTAGCTTCATCAGGCGTGTGCATCTCTCAAGGTGAAATCGGATGCATGACAAAAAATATTTTTGTAGCTAAATCTATACAAGAGTTGAGGAAAAGTGTAACATATTGATTGATGTTGCATAAAATATGTTTGTAGCTACAACTACATGAACTTGGAATAAAAGTTTAACACATTTATAGATGTTCGATTAATTGTATGAATTTCTATAAATTAATTTGTATGATTTCAAGATAATTATGGTTTTGATTTGTTTTTAAATCTTTTTTCGTCTCTCTCATTGAGTCCATCGGGTTCAAGAGTTCGTAACTGGTGCCTCCAAAATCTCTCTCTTTTTTGTCTTCCTTGTGTATCCCAATTTTGATTTTTCTCAATGATTTGAAATGTGACGTTTTCAAAATCATGTCCTGATCTTAAAAGGTGTCTTGTAATTGGGCAGTTCCTTTCTTTTGTATAAAATGACCGATGGTTATTTAGTCGGATGTTAAATGGTGTTTCTGTTTCACCAACATATTGTATTTTGCAAGTTCCACACGTTAGAACATAAATGCAATTTTGCGTTTTGCAATTTGATGTTATGAATATGTTGTATTTTTTCTTTGTGACTGTGCTGACGAATTGGGTTTCGATAGTGGCGACTCTGCAGCACTTACAATTGCCCCTTCCGCATGGTGTATAACCTCCGATTGTTGATATCTCCTGTTTAGATACTTTGGATGTTACTAGAATATCTTTGAGGTTTTTGGGTCTGCGGTAAGCCATAACGGGAGGTGATGGAAAAATCTCTTTTAAGGAAGGGTCATTTTCAATAAGACGCCAGTGTTTGTGGACAATTGATGAAAGATTTGTCAGGTCAGGATGAAAGCTAACAACAAACGGGATTTTATTTGTCTGGGCCGTCTTTTCTTTGTACTCAAGTAGGTTTGTTCGGTCTTTTTCTTTTGCTTTACCGAAAGCTTCTGAAATATTTTTGTTCTTATAACCTCTTGATTTAAGTTGCTGTCTGAGTTGCCCCAAACGATGGTTTAATTTTGATTATAATATGTTGGTGAAACAGAAACACCATTTAACATCCGACTAAATAACCATCGGTCATTTTATACAAAAGAAAGGAACTGCCCAATTACAAGACACCTTTTAAGATCAGGACATGATTTTGAAAACGTCACATTTCAAATCATTGAGAAAAATCAAAATTGGGATACACAAGGAGGACAAAAAAGAGAGAGATTTTGGATGCACCAGTTACGAACTCTTGAAGCTGATGGACTCAATGAGAGAGACGAAAAAAGATTTAAAAACAAATCAAAACCATAATTATCTTGAAATCATACAAATTAATTTATAGAAATTCATACAATTAATCGAACATCTATAAATGTGTTAAACTGTTATTCCAAGTTCATGTAGTTTTAGCTACAAACATATTTTATGCAACATCAATCAATATGTTACACTTTTCCTCAACTCTTGTATAGATTTAGCTACAAAAATATTTTTTGTCATGCATCCGATTTCACCTTGAGAGATGCACACGCCTGATGAAGCTAATTTGTTTAGCGAAATATTGCGTATTTCTATTTAACATCTAATAGAACTTTTTAATGTATTAATTAGTGTGTTTAAGTTATATTCTTAGACATTTATATAATTTTAATTCAGTAACTGTATCAGTTTATTTTCACAAACTGATCCACGCTTAAATAGATTGAATGTTGATTGTTGCTATTTTTAGACATTATATATATATATATATATATATATATATATATATATATATGGTCTAGCGGGACGGCTGAAGTGCAGGCGATTTGGTGTCACGATATCACAGTAGCATGGGTTCGAATCCCGGCGAGGGAAGAACCAAAAATTTGCGAAAGCAAATTTACAGATCCAACATTGTTGGGTTGATGTTTAGACGAGTTATATATATTTATAAATAATTACATTTATAGTTCCTTTTTATATCATTGGTGTTGTTATGTACACTTTTTAGGCGTTTATATAATTTATTTTATTGTGTACATGTATCGTTACTTGTAACGATCCAGCTCCCACGTGGGAAAAATCGTTGACTATTATTCAGACGTTTGATATATATATATATATATATATATATATATATATATATATATATATATATATATATATATATATATATATATATAATTATTTTCTGTGACTGTATCTTACATTAATTTGTAGGATCCTTTACTATAGATAATTTAGCTGATCTGTAACAATAACATCTTCATGCCTTATATATCATGTACTGCAGTACGCCGCTAGATTAAAACTGACGTGGAAAGGTAACACACGGCCAGCGAAAGCTCTTTTTTTGAGAGCCCAGGTGGTCGTGTGGTCTAGCGGGACGGCTGCAGTGCAGGCGATTTGGTGTCACGATATCACAGTAGCATGGGTTCGAATCCCGGCGAGGGAAGAATCAAAAATTTGCGAAAGCAAATTTACAGATCTAACATTGTTGGGTTGATGTTTAGACGAGTTGTATATATATGTATATATATATATATATATATATATATATAGTGTCTAAAAATAGCAACAATCAACATTCAATCTATCTAGGTGTGGATCAGTTTGTAAATAAACTGATGCAGTTACTAAATTAAATTATATAACTCGTCTAAACATCAACCCAACAATGTTAGATCTGTAAATTTGCTTTCGCAAATTTTGGTTCTTCCCTCGCCGGGATTCGAACCCATGCTACTGTGATATCGTGACACCAAATCCCCTGCACTGCAGCCATCCCGCTAGACCACACGACCACCTGGGCTCTCAATAAAAGAGCTTTCGCTGGCCGTGTGTTACCTTTCCTCGACAGTTTTTATCTAGCGGCGTACTACAGTACATGATATATAAGGCATGAAGATATATATATGTAAACGAGTCTAAATTGAAAACTACGTTCAAACCTATGATTGCGTTGGATAAAAACCGCAATTTTTATACGTGTGCATGTAAAACAAATTTCTTTGTAGAAGGGTCTAAAAACAGCACAAACAACATTTTCCAAAAGACCAAAAAAGTGAAAAAGTATATTTAAACAAAACGCATTTGACTAACAGGTCGAACAACTGATGTTCTTTAACCCTGCTGACTGCCATTGGCGATTGCCAAATAACATTGATCACAAGATGTAACAAAATGGATCTTAATATAAATTTAATACTAAACAGAAAAACATTTTTTAACTTGTGGTCACAATGTTATGCCACAAACATACGGTGTCAATATTTTTTTGTACACCAAATAACGGAGATAATGTTTTACTTCCGGTTCAAAAGATATTAGTTCTGGTATTATTTGATAGTTTACTTGACACTTGTTTAAAAAACATATGGTTCTATATACTTTTACATTAATTTAGTACCAAAAAATAGTTACTTCCGGTTTACAAAAGGTCACTTCCGGTTGGCTTTTTCAAGGATACATTGCTTGCAACCTAATGAAAAAAGTTCCATGGCTTATCATGTGAATATATGAGTTAAAGCAAAGGTCAAAATCTAGAACTTAAATTTACCTCTAACCTTGAGCTCAAGCACTTCAAATCAAAAAGACTCTAGGCCTATTCTTTACATTGATAATGATTTAGGTAACCATATAACTAATATTTAATATAATAAGAGGGAAAGCTTTCATCAAATTTCGACTAAAATTTTTGTGTATAACTAACAATTGTGTGAATATATTTTGTCGATAACTTATATGCTTTCTGAAATTAAGAGATAACAAGCCAAAATAAAAATTTTGAATTTAACCTTTGACCTTGACCTCATTTTATATTTTTTTGGACCAAGGACTTCAAATCAAAAGACCTTAGGACTCTATCACTTATGGTTTTCTAGTTAATAATACATTTCACTTATATCAAATACAAAAGGGGTAATAACTCTCATATGGAATCTCTATACGGCTTCGGTCAAAATAAAACAACATTCTGAGGACATAACGAGCAAATTGGGAAAAAAAATTGTCGGTGTCTTTTACGATTTCGAAGCCTTAGAGATAACAAGAAAGTCAGTGTTTAGGGAGATAACTCTTATATGGGAAAGTATTCGGTTACGCAGAAGTAGAAACAAAAGCATATAAACTATTCGATATCATATTTCAAATACGTAAGCGACATCTTGCGAAACATCAATACAGCAAAGGAAACAATATAGTCGGAAGAAAAAAAATCAGACGAAAACCAATAGGTCTTTCCACGGAAAAGTAGAAAGACTTAATAATTCATGACCCAAGATTTACACAGGTCGGGAACACTACCTTATATTGATATGCTTGAATTGGCATACTTATATCTAAGCATTTTTAATTGTTTATTTACGTGTGACGCAATTTATTATTACCTGGGCTTTTGACCGATCCACTAATAGAGTAACAATGCATGATGGACTACTACGCGTTTACAATCAACTAAGAAATTGTGTTATTTACTGAAAATCAACATATTTTTTCGTGCATTGCGGGATTAACAATTTCGCTTAGTTTTTCGTTTTGTGTACTTATATTTATAAATCGTGATATAAATTATTCTTTTCATGTAAACAACCCGATGTATAGCCATTAATATGGTTGATGATGACACGGAGATTTTAGGCATTCGTCCACCAGACATCAACGAAACAACAATGAAAACACAATAACCCACAGACAAACTTGCTTGAGTTAATTTTTTCCATGATGAAATATTTAATGACGTCTGTAGAATGCTTAGTAACATTTTCATATTGAGAGTTTGACAGGTACAGACTAAGGGTACAGGATATGCACAAAGCCTATATTATCCGTTACATTTCGTCCAAAATGCACAAGACCTTTTTAAACTCTTGTCTGACAGTGTAAACAAAATCTATTGGTATTGATTTTTGACAGATTTCAATATTTGGGACTTTCAAACTGTTCCCTTTGTTCTACAGGTAATGAAGCAACTGTAGTTTCATTTTGTTTTTGTCTTTGCAAAATTTGTTTTTATATAAATGGAGATATTGGATTTTTTTATATCTTAAAAGACTCGGACATTTGCCAACCTTTATAAAATTAGTAATGATGTTATCCGTGTTTATGTGCGACAAGGACGTGAACGTTCAAATGTTTTATGGTTCTTAATTTAAGTTTTAGTCCTTATAAACAAATCACATCCAATACAGAGAGGAAGTGTTTTACTGCTTTCAGTGTCAGTTCTTCTTGTTTTTCGAGGCAGAAATGTTTTGGATTGATAGTATAAAAGTTTAAAAGATATCAACAAATTTGCATACTGGACAGTGGTCACTTCATCTGAACGTTCCCTGTTTCACGCTGTGAAATTTTTGCACAGGTACAATGCATAACCATGGAAAAAAAACCTGTTCAACTACTTGTACAAGACGAAAAAGAAAGTTGAATCGTGAAACAAGTAAACAATATTTTTTTCAATCTGAGAATAAATAAATTTGGTGTATTTACTGTCTTCTGATTGGTTAAAATTATTAGTTTTATTTTCAATGTTGTCAATTTTTATTGCGACACGCCCACTCTGACGTTGTATATTCATACGTCAACTTATGTGTACGTTGTTATTGTTTTAATATAATTAATATAAAGAGTTCTTTGAGCCTTATAAATAGAAATTTATTTATACTGAATGGCAATAATTTATTTTGATTTTATTGAACCATAAAACTAATTTTTGACTCTTCACATTTTACATAATCCGCTTCGCGGATTATTCAATGTGAAGAGTCAAAAATTAGTTTTATGGTTCAATAAATTCAAAATAAATAATAGCCATTCATTAAATGCAAATTGAAGATTGTGTTATATATTTTAGATTCGCAGAAAAAAAATATGTATAATGCAATTCCCAGACACTATTTAAGTTGACAGTTTTCAAGTGATAGTAAACTCGTAGTAGCTCACAATGCATTGTAGTTCATTGAGTCGATTGGTCATTTTTCCAAGGCCATATTGGCCTAATGTTTGGGAAATTGTAATGCAAATATATTCTGACGTCAGAAAATCTAGAGTTCTCGACCTGTTACAGTCATTGAAAGAAATAATGTCGAAAAATACTTACCACCAATGTCTTTAAAAGGAACCTCGGAAAGATCAAAAAAATTGTCATCTTCATCTTCTGATGTCATCAATCCTTTCAAGTTCTTGCTTACATCAATAACCAATAAATAAATAGCATGCTTATTTAAAAATGTTTGATGTGTAGCGTAAAATTCGTATTGACCAGCAAAATCCAAAAGAACCGTTTCAGCAAAATCATCTAATGATGATTCAGATTCACAAATGTTTTTGATAAGTCTTGATTTTCTTTCTTGGTCTGCATCTAACCGCTTATCTGTAAATGGAAACACACAATTGTTGATTTGAATTTCATAAATTAGAAATGATAGTGCTGTTCTACAATGACACTTTTACTTCCAAACCAATATCAGAGTTGCTCAACACATACTTAAGGACACTGCTTTTCAATAAACAAAATGTAATATCCAAAAGATAAAGCTAATCAAAACACATTAACACACAACCATAGCAGGTTTTTGGCTGCTCCCGAAAGAAATGATTATCATTTTGACTATAATGATGACTAAATAATTTAAATGCAAGTAAGTACCAAGAACTATTAAAATCGAGTGCAGTATTGTATAGATAAATTAATATGATTTCTTACCATTGGAAAATATCCATGTACCATCTTTTACGCGTACTTTACATTTTCTTATCATTATGTCTATACCATTTGTGCTAGACACATTGGATAATTCCGTCTTCAATAATCTCCTGGTTAGACAAGTTTTTCCTACACCAAATGGTCCTACAACTGGTAAACGTATAACGTAGCGTTTTTCAACTCCGTCACTCTGTAAAACTTTCCTGTACTGTTTCTCTGATTCTTTTCCCATCTTCCAAATAAGTAAAGGTATATCATCTGCGACAAAAAAATGTATTATGAAATCAGTCGAAAGAAGCAGTAACGAATCCATAAACTTTCATGAAGGGGAAAAAGGGGCACTGACTGCAGAAATAAAGGCAATAGTAGTATACCGCTGTTCAAAATTCATAAATCGATAAAGAAAAAACAAATCCGGGTTACCAACTAAAACAGAGGGATATAAGAGAACTACGACACAACAGAGACATAACACCGAAATGTAACATACACAGAAATGAACTATAATGTAAGAATGGCCATTTTCCTGACTTGGTACAGGGCATTGAATGAAAAAATGGTGGGTTGAACCTGGTTTTGTGGCATGTCAAACCTCCCGCCATAATGGCAGTGTAAATCATAACATTAAAATGACAACATTACACGACAGGGTTACAATAAATAAACAGATAAATGGGAGAAAATATAGGACAGAGAAATAAACAAATAATAGCCATCAAAAGGTAACAGGTTAAAATATATATTTTATACGCTAGAGGCCCGCTCTAGTCATGTTTCAGTGATTCCAATATTTCTGCAATAAAAGGGAGTCGATTCTCTTGTCTCCCCTCCCTCAATCCGCCTCTGCATAAAAAAATTGGTGTTCATAAATGTAAATGGAAACAACACATTTCAATTTCATGCGTTTGGAGCGCTTTTTTATATTTAACTTAATCGGAGTTATATCATCAAAACTATACATTTATACCCAAGCAGTATAAGTCATAAACACGCGAAGAGCATTATGACCAAAGCGACCTAATAAATTGATCAACATTGTTCTTTTTTTATTTATTAAAACTGTGAAAACAACAAAAAAGGTTGCCATCAATGGTGGTCATCACTTCGGATAATATCATAAATACAGATCGCTTTCAATAATAGTATAAAACATTAACGATGATTATTTCACATTTTTTAGACTCCCATGGGAACCAACTGTGTCCCTCTTTTTTGCTGACTTGTCCCTTTATTCATATGCGGCTGCCTTCATACAGGAGCTTCTGATGAATAATGAAGAGAAGTAAGCGTATCCTTTCACTTCACTTTCCGCTACATAGATTATTTACTCCTACTAAAAAAATCAAAGTTTGGTGACTAAGTTGAACGCATCTATCCTATCGAATTTGAGCTAACAGATACAAAAGATACAGTTATGTCTGTCTCATATCTTAACTTATATCTAGAAATAGATATTGAGGATCAGTTTTGAACAAAGCTTTATGACAAAAGAAGACAAGATGATTATGACTTCCTAATTAAAACTATTCCTTTTCTATGTAGCAAATACACAACAACGCCTGCAAATGGAGAAAACTTCTCCTAGTGGATTTAATATTCTAGGGCTTGCATTTTCTATCATAATTTCATTGATAGAGGGTTAATGATCACATTGAAACTTTTAAAACAAGGTCTATGAATGGTGAAGTTGAAATCATCCCTTAGCAAACTTTATGTACGGCATCATGACCGTTATGGAATATCTGTTAGACAGCAACAGGTATATTAAAGTTGTCGTAACCACAAATTCAATAATGACTTCGTTTTACGAGTTTATATATGATCGAGGATTTTGTGTTGCTTATCTTTGCTCTTTTTATTCAGTAAAGGGAAACAGAAGTATTCTTTCCACCAAATGCGACACTACTAACATTCGTGATTGTGAATAAACGAGGAATATATTCCCTGACTGAACATCCGTCAATACTCTGAAAGATTTATGTATGATGCATCCAGAATTTACAAAGAATAGGTTGATCTGCCAATCATTAGCGAAACATGAAATGAAATTTTATAAAATAATTCCTAACAATATTTTAGGAGTTGTCAGCAGATCATTTACTACATATTGCACCTGTCATGTTGTTCATGTTAGTACAAACCGTGTTACAGGTCTAATTCGGTAGGTAACATTCCTGAAAAGGGGAAGTGATTGTAATTTAGGAACATATCCGCTAGTATCTGTAAAACGGATATTTTATAAGCAACACGACGGGTGCCACATGTGGAGCAGGATCTGCTTACCCTTCCGGAGCACCTGAGATCACCCCTAGTTTTTGGTGGGGTTCGTGTTGTTTATTCTTTAGTTTTCTATGTTGTGTCATGTGTGCTATTGTTTTTCTGTTTGTCTTTTTCATTTTTAGCGATGGCGTTGTCAGTTTGTTTTAGATTTATGAGTTTGACTGTCCCTTTGGTATCTTTCGTCCCTCTTTTATAACGGATGAACAAATGAAACCAAATGCTATATGGATTATAGAAAGGAAAATTTCAATTAAATACTTTTCGTTGTCATATTGTCATCTATGTAATCATAATGATGAGCACTACATAACAAATACTGTTTGCGAATTATGATTAAAGCTTCAAGCTTTACTTTCTATCATATATATAACTACAATAGAGAGGCAAACGATATCAAAAGAAAACTCAAACTCATAAGCCGAAAATAAACTTACAACGCCATGTAGGGATATCATTGAGGGTTTTTTTTCTGACACCACGACACCATTAACATAATTTTTCGCTGTTGTTATTTTTTATTTCATTTAACGCTATGAATGAGTAAGGCTTAATGATCTGTAGTATAGAAATGATTTTTAACCAACTACGAAAATATCAATGATTGTTGAAATAATATAATATACACGTCTTACCATCATCATCTGATAATCGAAAACGTTTAAGTCGTGACTTTAATTGTTCAAACTTAAAAGTTTCTTCGTCTTTCACGTATTCCTTCGTTTCTACAAAAGATTAAACATATTTAATTGTAAGCATACTTTTTCAGATAAATGACATGTTTACATTATCTAACTTTGAACAGTTATTAATCCTTTATTGTTTTTCCTTAAAGTGGCATCATTAATTGTCGAAATGTGCATGTCTTGATATAGATTGGTAGGTGGCAATTGTGTTCTGACTTACACCGAATTGATACCTCTGATGGTAGACTGTTAGTCTCGGAAGGAATCACTGGCTATGGAATCAGTTCTTATTTATTGGCATGAAATATAGATATTGAATTATTTAAATGTGCTGTTACACAACTATGGGGTTTATTTATTAATGAATATTTATTTGAAATAAAGGAATACATCTACCTCATGCATATGTGATAAAACAAAATCCCCTTCCCCTATAGATGATGTATTATCATCTTTGAATTGTCGAAGGAAAAATATCAACGGGAAAAATGTCATTGAAATTCTTGAACCAGAAATATCAACACGTCAAGGAACTTCCGTATACCACATGTGTAAACAAATATAATTTGTTAGCAATATACAATACCTTTTATGCTTATTTTTTTCTAAATCCCGCATCAGCCATTTCAAAAGGTCTCGTTTTAGTCTTTTACTGACTTTTCTTAGACCTTTGTACAATATCTTTGTAGGATCTATATGTAGATATTCTATTACTTCTACCCAATACCTTAAAATTTGCCAAAATGGATTTTTAACCATTTTAAATTTTTTATCTTTTAATGTATTTTTTTCATATCCAATATGGACCCCAAAGGTCTCCCAGTCCTTCTTAATTGCAGGGAAAATCTTGTCTGCAATGAAGGGTCGCAGAATACGTCTTCCTAAAAACATATTAAAATGATTGTTTAAGTAGGCAAGATGCATTTAAGGCACAGAGAGGGAAAACAAAAATGAATGTGCAATCTAAATTGAATCTTACATCTTAAGAGTGAGTTTTTTTTAACACACTGTTAATAACATCACCAGTGTTGAAATCAATGTTGGATACCATGCTCAGCTCAATAACATTCAAAACAAATTATCCTTATTTAAGTCTGCTAAATAATCAAAAAAGGGTAATAGAATTTTGTAGATTAAGTCCTCGATAATGTCAAAGCCAGTTGCACACACCGACGGAATGTTGCTCAGTTGTAAGATTTTTCTGTCGTAACGTCGTTTTATCGCAATGTAGTGGTCCGCTTGTTCGACTTCACTATAGCAGCGTTCGCCTTCTTATATCTTCGCATTATATTATGATAGGAAAGCATAACTTCAAACTGCTTGCTCATGCTCCGATAACACATAAATATTTCTACAAAATTTGTAATAACCTACTAATCGGGTTCAGTTAAGTTACGAATTCTCCTAAGTATATTTAAATGTCATCAGACTCTACAATTAACATAACTTGTAATTTATAAAGTCATATCAGCTTGGTATAAAGTCTGAATATATTTATATCAGTACAAATAGATGCTGAAAATTAAAGTTATCAAGAATTCTCCAAATGTCCGTTTCAAAAAATTAAAATAAAAAAATACCGAACTCCGAGAACAATTCAAATCATTTCATTGTAGGCAAACGGGTGTAAAATGGCAAAAAAAAAAATACAAGATAAAGTGTCAACTTATACTTAAGTTTTTAACAAATTTACTCTGCACAAATGGAAAATTCTTTTCAAAAATCAAGACACGCTTCCGAAAAAGTTCATCCCCATGTCGACTCTAGATTTGAACTTCGCGTCGTAATGTTCTTACGAGAATTATTTGCACAACAGTCATTTTTGTCAAAAAAGGTAAATTTTGTTTGAAGATTAGTTTTTGGATATGCAAATGATTTCTCTCAGCACAAAAATGATTTTGATCAGAAAAAGTGTTAGCCCCTTTAGTCGATTCAATACATCATGTATGTACACAAATGCTTCCTTAAAGTGACTAACCTTTTTCATATAGATCAAGATTTGTTGAATGCAAGGAGATTTGTTTCTTATACTGGAAGACAACATTTGTTATCTGAAATTAAAAAGTATGACATGTATCATAAATAACTTATTATTGTTTGAGTTGAATAATCAAATTAGAACACACATGAATGAGATGCTGCTACAAAGCGGAATAACATTTTATGTAGTAGAAGGATACTATTTAAATTGTTTATGTATCTCGTAGCTAGTTTCCCTTTTATATAACATAGGTAGTCAAGACCAAATAATTAATGATTTATCAAACGCGTTAGTGTGTACTAGCCGTTGAATGTTCAATTTGAGATAAATAGGCTAACCACCACTTCTGAAGATTTAAATGAGACGTGTGTTAATTTAAGTATCTTTTATTGCTAGTTTTTTCTGATTTCATTTTTTAAATTCTATCGATAAGGATTCTGTCTATTTACAAATTGTATTTTTCATGTATTATTTGTGCAAAATCTGCGTCTTGAGCAACCTGTTTAAATAAAATCCTGATCTATACTTTGGATATTTTTAAAAACAAATTCCTTAAATGTAGTTTTAAAACAATATATTTGATTTTAATTCGAAATGCGCATCTACTTGAAATTTAAAAGTATGAATAAAAAACCTTTACAAGTCCCTGAGACTTGCGAATTGATCATATGTGTAAATAAGTAGATATGTTTAAAAATCTTAAAATATAAAGTTGTCGTATACACGATAAATTACAGCATGTTCTTGACTGGTTCTTTTACAGTAAACATGTATCGTAAACGAGCAAAGGTAACACTGAATCTTTACAACACAATAATTCTTGTTACAAGGACTATCTTAATTATAAAAACCTGGTAAAACCACCTTTAAAAAAACATTTGAAAAAATTGGATGAAAATGGATTTACACTATTCATTTTTGGGCCATTTATAGCTCACTGTTCAGTGTTATCCAATGCTCTGTAATTTGACCAATGATTGTTAAATTTGACAAATTGTGACTTGAATGGAGAGTTGTCTCATTTGCACTCATACAAAATCTTCTTATATTTATATATGAGAAAATTTTTTTAGTAAATATACGGTCATATTTACTTTAAAGTATCTTTTTGACGCTATCTAAGAATAACATTCAAGGTAGGAATTCACGATCAAATGCCTGATACACCTTTTGCGAAAGCTAATGCTTCTTCAGTGATGCATTAATGAAATACAGTTGAAATTTCATAATCCAATACAAACCTTGGTTGAGTGTAAGTGAACGAAAAAGACCTTTCTTGAGGATGACTTATTACTGTATTTCATAACTGCAATTTCAAATAAATGATATCAATAATTGCATACATGTACTTATATCCAACAGTAAACCAGCAGAAGAATCTACTAAGCGTGATTAAACAGAGCGTCAGTACTCGAAGTGTTTGAAATAGGAGAAGGTTTATAAAAAGATGTAATTTTACAACTAACTAGTGATTTCTATTACAAAATACTCACAGCTGCAAACAAACACTGTTCTACTCCACTTCCTGTTTTAGCGGAAGTTTCAACGTATTCCACATGTTGTTGTTTACAAAGATCTTTGATAAGTTCAGACTGTACTTGTGCTTCCGTTGGTCTATCAACACGCAAATCTGACAAAATAGTATGAAGAAGATAAGAACATGCATATACGAAAATACATCTTAAGACCATTTGCTTTACTGGATCGTGATTCGCAAAGATAATGCCTGTTGAAAACTTCCAATAATACCAAAAACACTTACATGTACCAGTTTGTATTTTTAAAATGCAAAGACAATCAGGTTATCGTAGAAATGACTATTGTTGATGCGTAGCAAATTCCAAACAAGGCTGCCGTCTGAACATAAGAGCCCAAATCATTATACAAATATATTAATCATTATGTTTGTCTTGGTATGTTTTGTAAACATTTGAAAAGGGTTAAAAAGAACATGCCTAGTGTGTGGTAAATAGTTTGATGTTTGCATTACAGGATTTCATTTTACAAACAAAAACACAGTTCCTCTAAAGTTAAATGGTCATTCCCTAAGTCACAATAAGTAAATACAAAAACAAACTCTTAAAATGTATCGCCAATATAAATGCTTCATCGGATTATTTTACCAGTTGGCAACTTTTTTGTTGAATTTTGTAAGATTCCATCTGTTTCCTTTACTTTGTTTGTTGTTTTTTTTTTCTTTTGTATGCAAATTGACTAATGATATAGAATAGTGTTCGTGTCGCTCATCTTTTTTTGTAAATTCAAGGGTGGTTGGTCACAATTTTCATCTTTATAAGGACGTTTTAACTAATTTTTATAGTTTTATACCTGATTTTGAACCAACTAACATCCATGGTACATTTGGGATTGACATATCAAGTTCTGGAATCCATTTATGCACAACATTCTCGAATGAGTCGGAATTAGTGGTGTCGAAAAGTAACAGTACTATATTAGCATATTTCAATGCTTGCTGCCTTTGATGATAATACTCTTCCTATAGAAAAGAAATCAAACAAAACATAGCTAATAAGGCGAATAACGTTTCCACCTGCATTAAGTTAAGTCCCTTGCACATTTCCGCCAAAATATAGGGTAACGTATCTCTTAACATATATCTAAACGAGAACTATAAGAAATAAGATATGCTTATCAGTCTAGATTTTTTAATTTTTCATAAATTATGACAAAACGTAATTAAAAAATTATTTCTAATTCCCGTAATCAATAACTTTGATTAAAGCTTGGCAAGACCGAACATTTTTGAACAAATTTTAGTGTACACATAGTTAAGCGTTTCTTGGTGACCTTGGATTGTTATTAAGGCCATTTTTTACTTTTACCTATAAAAATTACCTTTATATTAAGATACAATTCTTTTCGATTATGAAACTTGTAACCTAAATTTCCATCTGCAATGCGTTCAAAAAGAGGGACGAAAGATACCAGAGGGACAGTCAAACTCATAGATAGAAAATAACCTGACAACGCCATGGAAAAAAATAAAAAGACAAACAGACAAATAAAAGTACAGAAGACACAAAATAGAAAACTATAGACTAAGCAACACGAACCACACCAAACACTTGGGGTGATCCCAGGTGCTTCGGAAGGATAAACTATTATGTTATTACAAATCCTATATATTTAAATGTAAATTAAAAGAAACTGTGTATTTTTCACATTATTTGGGAATGTAATGTAACAAAACACTTCTGGTTTTCCATTTAAGATTGGATTAGAAATTATGACATCTTCTTGCCTTTCAGTGTAAAAGAGGTCTATTTAGGTGTGTCTGATGATTTTGTCAACAGTCAAACAGTTAATAATATCTTGTTGTTACTTAAATACTATATGTACAAATGTAGATGTAAAAGCATATTACCTACAAAATATGGATGGATAGAATATTTATTAAGTATTGGATAAGTAGAAAAAATAAAAATGAATCAGAAGTGGCAATTGTTAGAAGCAGTATTTAATTAACAAAATCAATTGTAATATTTATATCCTGTTATATCATCATGATTTAATCGATCTAAAAAGTGTTGATAAACTTTTTATACTTTGTGTTTAATACTGTATTATGTAATTTTACATGTTTCATCTTGAAAAATAAAACAATTACAACAAAACAAACAAGTTTTAAAATAGCACAATAACTGGTTGTAAAAGCATACAGAGCTACGGCACATTCGGACGGGAATATCAACAACAAAAATGACAGGACGAACAAATACGACTAGCATCTTAATAACAACAAAAACAAACACATGTTTAACAAAGAAGCACGAAAAGGCATTTATAACAACCTCACCCATCGCTTTCCAATTTTTGAATTTTATATATGTATGCCAAAAGTCTTTAAGTTCTGAGAAAAAAAGCTAGATCAAAATTGACTTTAACGTAAAATTGTGTGTTTGACGTCCGAATGTAAATGTCACACAGGTAGAGATACAAAATAATTTTGTTGGTTAAAGTATGAAAATATTATAGTTTTAATTTGGCAAACCTTTGTTTCATAGATTTGTAGGGTTTTTGTAAATGTATTTTTTTGTATTACCGTTCCTGCTGTATCAAATAACGTAACTCTAACATTAAGTCCATGGAAAATCAAGTTAAATTTGTAGACATCATAGTTCATTGTTGGACTGTGCGTCCAGTTTTGACATTTATAGTCAGTCTTTTGCATGGCATCATATAACTTTGACTTCCCACAATGACCGTCTCCAACAATCGCAATTCTGACATCTTGCATTTCTTCCATCTCGCAGTATGTTTTTTTATATCCTCTTCTTATAGTTTGTGGCAACTCCTATTTAAAAACAAATTAATTATAATTTTGAAAAAGAGTTGAATATTATGCTAATGATATCATATGCTATCAATTATCCTCTATCAAATAGTTTTTTAGATGTTAATTTTAGAGAGAGAAATTTGTGTATTGCTGAAAAAATATTACATTAGGGTTTCCAATATCACAAACTAGAAGAAACATTCACCAAATGTAATCATCGGTACAAGGACATCATTCGTAAATACAATTCAACATGCAGTCATCGTATACCTTTAGGTATTTCACATCCATTTTTTAGGGTAATATTCTTTACAAAGAACAAAAATGTCGACAATCACCTGTAAAGCTAAATAATCATTTAAACAGACTAATTAAGAAGGGTTATAGTTACGATATTGTTGTCAGGTCATTAAAGAATACATATTTTGGCTTTAATGTTGATTCACGTATAGGGTCGTCACGTATCGGAAGTACACACATTTATTCTGAAACCAGTTGTTGGCACGATACGGATTATGTTCGTCTCATATATTGTATGATGGAATTATACTGAACCCCCATGGGGAGGGATTGTGCGATGTATTTGTATGGTGAAGACATAATCTTTCAATCTAGTTTAATTGAGAGTGCGGGATTTTCTCGCTATACTAAAGTCCCATTGCTGGACTTAAGCTGTGTCTGTTCATCAGTCGGGTTGTGGTCTCTTTGACACTTTTACAATTTCAATTCTCAATTTTAGTTACCATGCTTATGCTTTCACTGTAGAGTATAGCATTGTTTGTTTGAGAAAACTATCTGGCAACTTTAAACTCATATTTTTATTACCTATGAATAATATTCCCAACAAAAATGAAAAGTACAGGATGGAATATGCTATAATACTGTTCAATGGAATTGAGTAGAGGCATTATGACTATTAATTAACCAGAGAGTTAATTGTATTGAGAATACTTAGATTTTTTAGTTAAAAAGTAAATATCGAACTTTAATGAACATTATAATCTCAAACACATCAGACAAATGGCAAATCAATTGTAGTATTACTGATTACTACATGAATTTTCCAATGTATTTATTTTTTCTTTTTTTTTTAGCTGGCTGTACCTCTTATGAGAGCTGCATAATATCCATAGCATCAACAACAATATGTAACAAAACAAAACAAAAACAGATTAGGTAAAGATTGAAAAGTAGGGATACAGAGGTCAATATTGTGTTAATAAAGGCAACAGTAGTATACCGCTGTTCAAAACTCATAAATCGATAGAAAAAACCAAATCTGGGTTACAAACTAAAACTGAGGGAAACGCATTAAATATAAGAGGAGAACAACGACACAACATTAAAATGTAACACACACAAAAACAAACTAAGCATTAGAAGAAATTCGGGTAGAATAACAAATATAACAAATATAACATCTGCATCACTATACACACAAACAAGAATGCACCAACAAGATTAAATGTTGAATAATCCAAACGAGTAAACCAATGTACGAAATTAAATATGGCAGGCACATATAAAGAGAAACACTAATCTGATGGAATTACAGACTTCATAATTGGTACGTGACAGGGTAAACATGTGTATATAAGCTCCTCATAGATACCAGGACTAAATTTAGTATAGACGCCAAACGCGCATTTCGTCTGCAAAAGACTCATCAACGCTCGAATCCAAAAAAGTTATAAAGGCCAAATAAATTACGAAGTTATAAGCGCTCAAGTCAATTTTAATTTAGAACAGTTTTGACAAAGCACAAATTAAGAACAAAGTGTAACGTCAGTTGAAAATAGCTTAGCTCAATAGATCGGCAAGAAGCACAAATACAACTAACATAGAAACAAAAGTAGAATGAAATTCAAAACAGTGTGGCTGTGGCCATTGATTGACACATTAAATTCATCCATTGACTGGGACATTTTAGGTGAACGTTTGTATGTAACGACCACTGCTCACTATGTACTTTTTAAAGACACTTAAACTATGGGGTCACCAAAGGTTCTCAACACCTTAATAAAGTAATTCGAAAAATTAATGAGAAATAACACGATGATTTGATTTATATCAATTATATAAATCAAAACATAAAGGTAATTCCTGATTAATTTTTCGAATTATTTTATAATTAAAGGCGTTAAGAAACCTTTGGTGACCCCACAGTTTAAATGTCTATCGTAGGGACGTCGTGAACAGTGGTCGTTACAGACAAACGTTCACGTAAAATGTCCCAGTCAATGGATGAATTTAATGTGTCAATCAATGGCCACAGCCACACTGTTTTGAATTTCATTCTATAAATAACACCGATATTTTATAAATCACGAGTACTTAAAATTAGTTCAAAGCCAATTACACTTAACAAAAAAGTAATCATGTTCTCCCAATTTAATATGGCAAAGAATCAATCAGTTACCTACCCAAAGAATTTTATTAACAATATGAACAGTCTGACAAACGCAAGACCTGTGCAAAGCTAAAATTTAGGACACCGAAAAAACATGATGTAGGATACTAGTATACTATGAGTGCCTATATTGTTACATGTATAACAGTATAAGGATATAAAAACAGATGTGGTATAAGTGTCACAATGAAACAACTCTCCGTTCAAGTTAAGTTTTATTTTATATGTTTTTTTAAGACAAAATCAACATAATTACTGATTAAAACAAAATTAAACTTTTTACTACGGTGTTGAATTGATATCCTTTTTAAAAAAGTTTGTTCTTAAGATTAAATACGGATTGTATTTTATTCTACGGCCTGGTACCTTTCAAATAAGGATGTGGAATCCACTTTTTAAAAGAGTTTCAAAACCAAACCTTTCATCTGTGAAATCATTCACATGAACAACACGAGAGTCCAAGATGGACTATTTTTCAACGAAAATATCCGAGATAGAACATGATCAAAAGCAATTGCATCTTTTGACAAATGACTTAATGGGCAATAGACGAGAAATCATACTTCCATCGCATAATGATGAAAAAGTTCTGGTTGACAAAGTTTGTGAATTTTTTGTTGGAAAAATAAGTGCCATTCGTGACAATCTCACGGCTAAAAATGATGTATCAAATTACAACCGTGATACAATGAGAGCTGATATAAAATTCGAAGATGAACCATTCAGATCTTTATCGCCAGTTTCAAATGACGAGCTTTGTAAAATTATCTTGGCTGCTCCAAAAACGTCTTGCTAACTTGATCCGTTACCAACAAAACTTTTTAAGCCTTTTGTGGATCATTTGTTGCCGTCAATCACAGATATAGTCAACAGGTCGCTATCAGAACAATGTGTACCACTGTCGTTCAAACAAGCTGTTGTGAGACCATTACTTAAGAAACCAAGTCTAGATAAAGAGGTGCTAAAAAACTACCGACCAGTCTCCAACTTACCTTTCATTTCAAAGACACTGGAAAAGGTTGTCGACATTCGACTGGACAATCACATGAGTTCACATTCTCTACATGATAGTAAAATTGAGAATGGAAATGGGGAATGTGCCAAAAAGACAACAACCCGACCATAGAAAAAAACAACAGCAGAAGGTCACCAACAGGTCTTCAATGTAGCGAGAAACTCCCGCATCCGGAGGCGTCCTTCAACCGGCCCCCAAACAAATATATACTAGTTCAGTGACAATGAACGCCATACTAATTTCCAAATTGTACACAAGAAACTAAAATTAAATTAATACAAGACTAACAAAGGCCAGAGGTTCCTGACTTGGGACAGGCGCAAAAATGCGGCGGGGTTAAACATGTTTGTGAGATCTCAACCCTCCCCCTATACCTCTAGCAAATGTAGAAAAGTAAACGCATAACAATACGCACATTAAAATTCAGTTCAAGAGAAGTCCGAGTCTGATGTCAGAAGATGTAACCAAAGAAAATAAACAAAATGACAATAATACATAAATAACAACAGACTACTAGCAGTTAACTGACATGCCAGCTCCAGACTTCAATTAAACTGACTGAAAGATTATGATTTCATCATATGAACATCAGGCACAATCCTTCCCGTTAGGGGTTTAGTATCATACCATCATAGCATATATGGGAAGAACATAACCCGTGTCATGCCAACAACTGGTTTTTGAATAAATGTGTTCAGTTCCGATGCAAAGACCCTATAAGTGAATCAATATTAACGCCAAAATATGCAATCTTTAATGACCTGACAACAGTATCGTAACTATATCCCTTCTTAATAAGTCTTTTCAAAGGTTTTGTTAGTTTATGAGGTGAATACTGACACCTTTGTGCTTTATAAAGAATATTTCCATAAAAAATTGAATGTGAAATACCTGAACGTATAAGAAGTCTGCAAGTTGAGCTATATTTACGAATAATGTCCTTATACCGATGATAAAATTTAGTAAATGTTTTGACTAGTTTGTGATATCGAAAACCCTGGTGTAATAATTTTTCAGTAATACATAAATTTCTCTCGTTAAAATCTAAAATATTGTTACATACACGAGCGAATCGTACAAGTTGAGAAATATAAACACCGTAAGATGGTGACAAGAGAACGTCACCATCTAAAAATGGATAATTAACGATAGGAAATGAAAAATCATCTCTTTTATCATAAATTTTAGTATTCAGCTTTCCGTTAGTGATATAGATATTAAGATCGAGGAAAGGGCAGTGGTCATTGTTAGTATTAGCTTTATTTAAAGTAAGTTCAACAGGATACATTTCTTTAATATACATACTGAAGTCGTCATTATTGAGAGCCAAAATATCATCCAAATATCTAAAAGTATTATTAAATTTGTTTATCAGATGTTGTTTCGATGGGTCTTTGCTTATTTTTGTCATAAATTGTAACTCATAGCAATACAAAAACAGGTCCGCAATAAGTGGTGCACAGTTAGTCCCCATTGGAATTCTGATAATCTGACGATATACGGAATCCCCAAAGCGAACAAAAATGTTATCTAGTAAAAATTCAAGGGCATATATAGTATCAAAGCATGTCCAATTGACATAGTTTTTTTGTTTATTGCTACTAAAAAATGACCTAAAAGAGTTTGAACATATATATTCATATTCTGACTTTTTAAATGCCCATTTAATTAGGTGTGTGAATTTTTTCTTAATGAGAATGTGAGGCAATGTGGTATACAGGGTAGAAAAATCAAAACTTTGAACAGATTTAAAATCACCAATATAAGCATGCAATTTATCAAGTACTTCCAACGAGTTCTTGACACTCCAAAAGTAATTATTTCCACTATTTTCGAAGGCCTTATTTGAACAATTTATTATCAGGTTTTTAATTGTACCAAGTGTGATGGTAAGAAGAATAGACAATTTAGTAGTGGAACAATGGCTTGAAGACGAAATAAATCTATATTTGTAAGGTGTTTTGTGTAGCTTCGGAAGCCAGTACATAGTTGGGACTTTCATTGTATTTGGCTCTGCTTGTAAAGCGGTAGCTAAAAGTTTATGTTTGTTACAGATGTCGTTTTCTGAAAATGGAGTCAGTTGGAATATTGGTGAATTGGTGATTTCTTTTTTCAGAACCTCAATGTAAAATTTACGTCAAACAATAATAATATTATTAGCAGCTTTATCGGCCGGGACAAAAACAAATTTCTTGGTTGGTCATTTAGTTTATGTTTGATACGAGAAATAGGTTTTTTGTGGTTATTGTTAATAGTAAAATGTTCTTTAAAATGTTGAATACGTATATCAACTATCTTCATTACTGAATTAAAAAAAGAGTCCAAAGATTTTTTGTCAGCTTTTTCCCGTTTTATCCATTTCATACAGTAAGTATGGAGTGAGTCGTGGATGATATTACGACACTCATTCCAATTAATAATTGACGGGGGACGATATTTAGGTCCTTTACTGAGGAATGATTTTAACTCTCGGTCTTGAACGATGTTAAGATCTCCTGTTATAACATGGGAAATGGGAGAATAAATATATTCGGAGGTACTACAATTACATGAAGTAGGTGTATTTTCACTGATATTAACATCTTTACACAGTTGACTATAATTAAACACAAATTTCCAGGTAGATTTCTTGTAAATATAACAAATAAGAGGTAGCTCAGTATTGTCAAAATATCCAGGAATTTGTTCTTTAACAGAATGGTCGTTAAATATACCGGCAATATTTACAAAATCAAAACCTTTATTGACATACTTTATTTTAATAAAATGTTTTTTATGATCTTCAGGGCGATCAATTTTGGAAAATAGTTTAGAATAACAATATGCCATAATAATTTGAACAATTTCATACTTAGGACTGCTATATAAAATTGTGTTGCAATCCTCCAAAATTTTATTTAACTTATTAACTGGTAATGAACAGAGTTTTGTTAACAGATAATGTCTGCCGTTGTTTTTTGAAATAGAAATTAGGTCCGAAATATTGGTATGATTGGTTCGAAATTTTCTTTGATTGCGATTTGTCCTACGACCGTGAGAACGGTTTTTACGAACAGTTTTAGAAACTATATCCAAAATGTTAACGGAATCGGTTCTAGATATATTACCAATTCCCATGATATTATCATTAAGACCGAGAGGGTAGACTGTCTGTAATTTTTTAATCCAATTTAATTCAATTATTTTCCGTGATCGTACAAACTTTGAATGAGATTCACCAGGCTGCTTATTTACTACTTCTAAAGGTTGAACTGCTAAATATTTAAAAGGATGGTTGTGCTTCTTAAGGTGTTGGTAAATGATACTTTTGAATTTATTGGGTCTTTTAAAACGATACAGATGTTCTTGAGTGCGTTTAGATAAATATCGTCCAGTTTCTCCTACGTACTGAATACCACATCCCGGTTTGTTTCATCAAGCCATTGCGATCACTAAGGTTTGTTTTTATCAAATTTGGAATATTGTTAGAATTCGATCTTTACTTTCAGTTGAAGCTTGTAAAACGCTAGTGTGTTCCCCAGTTACATCAAGGTTGGACTATGGCAAAGCATTGTTGTACGATACTAACACCAACATTATCAGTAAATTGCATCGGGTCCAAAACACAGCAGCACGTTTGATAACACGAAAAAGGAAATTGGACTCTATTACGCCTGTTTTAATATCGTTACACTGGCTACCTATACATTACCGTTGCCAATATAAACTTATTTTATATGTGTACAAAGCACAGCACGGCAAGGCTCCTAGTCAGATTTGCTCCTAGTTACCTTTAACATTTAATTACGCCATACAAGCCAAGTAGATCTCTCAGGTCGGAAAATAGTATGCTCCTACTTCCTCCAAATGACGTTCGAACGAAATGCTACGGTGAGAGGCGTTTTGACAAGACTGTACCTACACTCTGGAACAATTTTCCATCGTTTTTACGGAGTGTCAATTCTTTAGATGTTTAGAATGCAACTCAAAAGGCATTTATTTCGGACTGCTTTTAATGATTTCTTGTAGATTTTATATACTTTTAATAAACATTAGTTTTAGACAGTTTGGTATATTTTAGGGTACATGTATTTTTCATTTCTTTTAATTCTTTTTTCTTTTTTTTAAGTTTCTTATAAATTTTTATATGCTTGTTTGATTCTTTTAAGATAGTGCTTTGTAATCTATGTTTTATGTATTTTTCATTTTAAATATTTTTAAATGTGAAGCGCTTAGAGTAATTTTTGTTATTATATAATGCGCTCTATAAATATTGTATTTATTTATTATATGTGGTGAAGAATCTGCTTACCCATCTGGAGAACCTGCGATCTCCCCTTTAGCAAACTCAGAATTTTCTTGTAATGCATTAAACCTTTTTTCAAGCTGCATCGTCATTTCATGTCGCAGGTCAGGTGTTGAATTTTCCAAATCGCATAAAAACCAGAGGCTCTAAAGAGCCTGTGTCGCTCACCTTGGTCTATGTGAATATTAAGCAAAGGAAGCAGATGGATTCATGACAAAATTGTATTTTGGTGATGGTGATGTGTTTGTACATCTTACTTTACTGAACATTCTTGCTGCTGACAATTATCTCTATCTATAATGAACTTGGTCCATTAGTTTCAGTGGAAAATGTTAGTAAAAATTTACAAATTTTATGAAAATTGTTAAAAATTGAATATAAAGGACAATAACTCCTTAGGGGGTCAATTGATAATTTCGGTTATGTTGACTTATTTGTAAATCTTACTTTGCTGAACATTATTGCTGTTTACAGTTTATCTTTATCTATAATAATATTCAAGATAATAACCAAAAACAGTAAAATTTCCTTAAAATTACCAATTTAGGGGCAGCAACCCAACAACGGGTTGTCCGATTCATCTAAAAATTTCAGGGCAGATAGATCTTGACCTGATAAACAATTTTATCCCTGTCAGATTTGCTCTGAATGCTTTGGTTTTTGAGTTTAAAGCCAAAAACTGCATTTTACCCCTATGTTCAATTTTTAGCCGTGGCGGCCATCTTGGTTGGATGGCCGGGTCACCGGACACATTTTCTTAACTAGATACCCCAAAGATGATTGTGGCCAAGTTTGGATGAATTTGGCCCAGTAGTTTCAAAGGAGAAATTTTTTGTAAAAGATTACTAAGATTTACGAAAAATGTTTAAAAATTTACTATATAGGGCAATAACTGCTAAAGGGGTCAACTGACCATTTTGGTCATGTTTACTTATTTGTACATCTTACTTTACTGAACATTATTGCTGTTTGCAGTTTATTTCTAGCTATAAAAATATTCAAGATAATAACCAAAAACAGTAAAATTTCCTTAAAATTATCAATTTAGGGGCAGCAACCCAACAACGGGTTGTCCGATACATCTGAAAATTTCAGTGCAGATAGATCTTGACCTGATAAACAATTTTAATCCTGTCAGATTTGCTCTAAATGCTTTAGTTTTTGAGTTATAAGCCAAAAACTGCATTTTACATTTTACATCTGAAAATTTCAGTGCAGATAGATCTTGACCTGATAAACAATTTTAATCCTGTCAGATTTGCTCTAAATGCTTTAGTTTTTGAGTTATAAGCCAAAAACTGCATTTTACCCCTATGTTCTATTTTTAGCCATGGCGGCCATCTTGGTTGGATTGCCGAGTCACTCGACACATTTTTTTAACTAGATACCCCAGAGATGATTGTGGCCAAGTTTGGATGAATTTGGCCCAGTAGTTTCAGAGGATAAGATTTTTGTAAAAGATAACCAAAATTTACGAAAAAATGGTTAAAAATTGACTATATAGGGCAACAACTGCTAAAGGGATTAACTGACCATTTTGGTCATGTTGCCTTATTTGTACATCTTACTTTGCTGACCATTATTGCTTTTCGCAGTTTATCTCTATCTATAATAATATTCAAGATAATAACCAAAAACAGTAAATTTTCCTTAAACTTACCAATTTAGGGGCAGCAACCCAACAACAGGGTTGTCCGATTCATCTAAAAATTTCGACACAGATATAAATTGACCTGATAAACAATTTAACCTCGTCTCAGATTTGCTCTAAATGCTTTGGTTTTTGAGTTATAAGCCAAAATCTGCATTTTACCCCTATGTTCAATTTTTAGCCGTGGCGGCCATCTTGGTTGGATGGCCGGGTCACCGGACACACTTTTTAAACTAGATACCATAAAGATGATTGTGGCCATGTTTGGATGAATTTGGCCCAGTAGTTTCAGAGGATAAGATTTTTGTAAAAGATAACCAAAATTTACGAAAAAATGGTTAAAAATTGACTATATAGGACAACAACTGCTAAAGGGATTAACTGACCATTTTGGTCATGTTGACTTATTTGTACATCTTACTTTTGCTGACCATTATTGCTTTTCGCAGTTTATCTCTATCTATAATAATATTCAAGATAATAACCAAAAACAGTAAATTTTCCTTAAAATTACCAATTTAGGGGCAGCAACCCAACAACAGGGTTGTCCGATTCATCTAAAAATTTCGGCACAGATATATCTTGACTTGATAAACAATTTAACCTCGTCTCAGATTTGCTCTAAATGCTTTGGTTTTTGAGTTATAAGCCAAAATCTGCATTTTACCCCTATGTTCAATTTTTAGCCGTGGCGGCCATCTTGGTTGGATGGCCGGGTCACCGGACACACTTTTTAAACTAGATACCCTAAAGATTATTGTGGTCATGTTTGGATGCATTTGGCCAAGTAGTTTCAGAGGAGAAGATTTTTGTAAAAGATAACCAAAATTTACGAAAAATGGTTAAAAATTGACTCTAAAGGGCAATAACTGCTAAAGGGGTTAACTGACCATTTTGGTCATGTTTACTTATTTGTACATCTTACTTTACTGAACATTATTGCTGTTTGCAATTTATCTCTAGCTATAATAATCTTCAAGATAATTACTAAAACAGTAAAATTTCCTTAAAATTACCAATTTAGGGGCAGCAACCCAACAACGGGTTGTCCGATTCATCTAAAAATTTCAGGGCAGATAGATCTTGACCTGATAAACAATTGTATCCCTGTCAGATTTGCTCTGAATGCTTTGGTTTTTGAGTTATAAGCCAAAAACTGCATTTTACCCCTATGTTCAATTTTTAGCCGTGGCGGCCATCTTGGTTGGATGGCCGGGTCACCGGACACATTTTTTAAACTAGATACCCCAAAGATGATTGTGGCCAAGTTTGGTTGAATTTGGTCAATTGTTTCAAAGGAGAAATTTTTGTAAAAGATTACTAAGATTTACGAAAAATGTTTAAAAATTGACTATATAGGGCAACAACTGCTAAAGGGATTAACTGACCATTTTGGTCATGTTGACTTATTTGTACATCTTACTTTGCTGACCATGATTGCTTTTCGCAGTTTATCTCTATCTATAATAATATTCAGGATAATAACCAAAAACAGTAAATTTTCCTTAAAATTACCAATTTAGGGGCAGCAACCCAACAACAGGGTTGTCCGATTCATCTACAAATTTCGGGACAGATAGATCTTGACCTGATAAACAATTTTACTTCGTCTCAGATTTGCTCTAAATGCTTTGGTTTTTGAGTTATAAGCCAAAATCTGCATTTTACCCCTATGTTCAATTTTTAGCCGTGGCGGCCATCTTGGTTAGATGGCCGGGTCACCGGACACATTTTTTAAACTAGATACCCCAAAGATGATTGTGGCCATGTTTGGATATTTGGCCAAGTAGTTTCAGAGGAGAAGATTTTTGTAAAAGATAACTAAAATTTACGAAAAATGGTTAAAAATTGACTCTAAAGGGCAATAACTGCTAAAGGGGTTAAGTGACCATTTTGGTCATGTTTTACTTATTTGTACATCTTACTTTACTGAACATTATTGCTGTTTGCAGTTTATCTCTAGCTATAATAATCTTCGAGATAATTACTAAAACAGTAAAATTTCCTTAAAATTACCAATTTAGGGGCAGCAACCCAACAACCGGTTGTCCGATTCATCTAACAATTTCAGGGCAGATAGATCTTGACCTGATAAACAATTTTATCCCTGTCAGATTTGCTCTGAATGCTTTGGTTTTTGAGTTATAAGCCAAAAACTGCATTTTACCCCTATGTTCAATTTTTAGCCGTGGCGGCCATCTTGGTTGGATGGCCGGATCACCGGACACATTTTTTAAACTAGATACCCCAAAGAAGATTGTGGCCAAATTTGGTTGAATTTGGCCCAGTAGTTTCAAAGGAGAAATTTTTGTAAAAGATTACTAAGATTTACGAAAAATGGTTAAAAATTTACTATATAGGGCAATAACTGCTAAAGGGGTTAAGTGACCATTTTGGTCATGTTGACTTATTTGTACATCTTACTTAGCTGACCATTATTGCTTTTTCGCAGTTTATCTCTATCTATAATAATATTCAAGATAATAACCAAAAACAGTAAATTTTCCTTAAAATTACCAATTTAGGGGCAGCAACCCAACAACAGGTTGTCCGATTCATCTACAAATTTCAGGACAGATAGATCTTGACCTGATAAACAATTTTACCTCGTGTCAGATTTGCTCTAAATGCTATGTTTTTTGAGTTATAAGCCAAAATCTGCATTTTACCCCTATGTTCAATTATTAGCCGTGGCGGCCATCTTGGTTGGATGGCCGGGTCACCGGACACATTTTTTAAACTAGATACCCCAAGAAGATGATTGTGGCCATGTTTGGATAAATTTGGCCACGTAGTTTCAGAGGAGAAGATTTTTGTTAAAGATAAACTAAATTTACGAAAAATGGTTAAAAATTGACTCTAAAGGGCAATTACTTATTTGTACATCTTACTTTACTGAACATAATTGCTGTTTGCAGTTTATCTCTAGCTATAATAATATTCGAGATAATAACCAAAAACAGTAAAATTTCCTTAAAATTACCAATTAAGGGGCAGCAACCCAACAACGGGTTGTCCGATACATCTGAAAATTTCAGGGCAGATAGATCTTGACCTGATAAACAATTTTATTCCATGTCAGATTTGTTCTAAATGCTTTGGTTTTTGAGTTATAAGCCAAAAACTGCATTTTACCCCTATGTTCTATTTTTAGCCATGGCGGCCATCTTGGGTGGTTGGCCGAGTCATCGGACACATTTCTTAAACTAGATACCCCAATGATGATTGTGGCCAAGTTTGGTTTAATTTGGCCCAGTTGTTTCAGAGGAGAAGATTTTTGTAAAAGTAAACGACGACGGACGACGGACGACGGACGACGGACGACGGACGCAAAGTGATGGGAAAAGCTCACTTGGCCCTTCGGGTCAGGTGAGCTAAAAACACACGACATCATGTTCATTTTTATAATCTTGCTCTGTCTATCGTCTGGAGTGATCTTACTAGCGGACCTCTTCCTTGCAATGTCAAGCTTGGTTTTTTTTTAATCTACTTTCAGCTCTAGTGAAGTTTTTTCAATATTCCGTTTCAGTCTTCAAAACCATCCCCTTCATCTAAACTGAAGTCGGTTGGTTGTTTGAACGATTGGAATGATTGTTGCGATCACCCGTCACCTCTCGCCAATGTAGAAGAAACATACACATAATGTCAGAATGGGTAACAGAAAAAACTAATCAAAATGACAATGATACATAAAGTAACAAAGGACTGCTAGCAGTTACTAACATACTAGATCCAGACCTCAAATGCATTTATTAAAGCAAAAATAGCATCAAGATAACGATAACTGTTATAAGATTAATTCATTGACATTCAGGTAATGCACACTTTGTCATATAAATATTTCAAAATAAAATTCACCATCTCTTAGTAAGCAGTCCCGAAGTGATAACGATTATAACGTGTCAAAATGATTCTGAAATATTATTTAAACAACCATACCTAAAAGAAAATAAGTTTTGTTAATCCTGTGAAATAAATCAGTTCTTGCAAATGTATCTCTTTTTATCAAATCAAAAATTCGTAATACGTATTATTATACTCACATGCTTGTAGATTTCAATAAAGAGCAGGTTGATGTCGCTACAAGGCAACACTCGCACCCGCAAAGTGGAAATGATTAATATATTTATGATTATAAAACTTGTTTCCAGATCCACTATATAAAATAAATATGATTAAAACTATACTCGCATGCTTATCATTTTTTATATTTACCACTCATTAAATTGAGAATGGAAATGGGGAATGTGTCAAAGAGACAACAACCCGACCATAGAAAAAACATCAGCAGAAGGTCACCAACAGGTCTTCAATGTAGCGAGAAATTCCCGCACCCGGAGGCGTCCCTCAGCTGGCCCCTAAACAAATATATACTAGTTCAGTGATAATGAACGCCATACTAATTTCCAAATTGTACACAAGAAATTAAAATTAAAATAATACAAGACTAACAAAGGCCAGAGGCTCCTGACTTGGGACAGGCGCAAAAATGTGGCGGGGTTAAACATGTTTATGAGATCATGTTTAAATTCATATATCTAGGTAAAATATGTGACTCTTAAGTGTTCATTATTATATAACTTTAATTAAATAATCGTTGAACATGTTGAAGCACAGTTAAATTGTCTTTTGTTAAAACTACGTCATATTATACGTAGGTAAATGAAAATAATTTAGTTGTTAATTCTAATATGTCGACCTGTGATCGACAATCAGTATAATCATAACATATCTATATTTAGCGCAAACGCAGTAATACACAAAACCGGCTGTTCTGCGTTACGACAAACTTATTATTACTACAAAATATTTTCAATTTTTGACATCAAACCCCCAGTTTACGTAAGCCAAGGTTCGGATTCAATATATTTATCTCTATTATACAGCGAAATAAACACATAGCAGTCAATTTTAATTTATTTGTCATGAGTAAATTTCATAAAACAAAAATTCCGCGAAATGATGTTATTGTCCTAGCATGTCAACGAATTAAGGTGACGTCACAAGTTTGTTTCCGTATTAAATCAAAAAATTAAATATAAATTCCTGGCGTTTTAAAGCATCTTGTACGACTCAGAACAATAAAAATACATGGGAAGAAATTATATAAATGAAAAATATGTTTAAAAAAGACAATCATTGAATTATATTATATTACTAATATTATCAAATTAGGGTAAAACGGAACAGCCAAAACAGTATCGTTTGTATAGGGCATTCACGGTTAACAAATGACCGAATTTGTCCTATTAGAATCGAAATAATTCATGGCAGCCGTAGATTGGTTTTCATTTAACCATGGGTTGGACATTTGTATTCGTATTTTACCCCCTCCCTAACGCTCACGGTAAAATAATCATGCGTTTAGAAATACCAAGATATTTCTTTTATATCAATAAAACAAATCTAACACTTGGTAAATATGGGGTGAATATCAACAATAAAACTATACAAATGGTTATAGCGGTTCCATAATTTTCTAAGATTTGAGAGAAAAAGGAAAAAAACCAATTGCCTTTAAAACTTTAGAAATAAAACTAAAGCTTGTGCACCAATTATGTAAATAAATACATGTCGTCAACACAAATCCATGTAGTCGCATAATGAGATATTATCAGCAGACAAAGGAGAAATTGGAATATTGTTACCATAAATAAAACAATTACGGGAATTGATGACACAAACATATTCATTGGCATTACTCTACCACCTCATGCTGTTCGCTGAAACGATTTTCAATCTTAATCCTATCGAATGTCTGGCTTGAATCTATCATGTTAGTTGTACATATCTATCTAAAGCCTAAGGTAGTTGTGATATGAATAGTCAGTCCTGGATTCAAGTAATTTTATGGCTTAACTTAAGATTCATTAATTCACACCTTACCTGCACATGTACAGTTTCATTCATACATAAACAAATTAAAAGTACAATCATTTCTACAAAATGTCGCCATCTGCATTAAAAATCCAAATAAAATATAATTCACTTCCTCGTAAAGTCTCATACAAAACAGAAATATTTAAAGAAAAAGTAAAAACAAAAGTAGCTGTGAACCTGTATTTTGCAATGTCTAATTTTTATTTTTAAGTCTACATTTCGACTTTAATCAAAAGAGGCTCTAAAGAAATTGTGGTTCTGTTAGGAATATTACAGTTATTATCCATTTGTTTAATCTGTTTGAGTCATTTGATTAGAAAATTTTCTGAATTTTCCTCGGAACTCGGTATTTTTTATTATTTTCCTTGTTATGCCATGTTTATGCGAATCTTCAACAATGGACATTCTCAACCATTAATTACAAAACCTGATTTTGGTCTTGTATTATTTGTTTACAGTTACTATCTTTCTTCTTTAGCTTTTTTAGCTTTTGTTGATAAGAATATGGAAAAAGTTATTTCAGGCAAACAAATATTTTTTTTATATTTTCTCTTCGGGATGATATTGGTATTAATATTTAAATTCTATATCCATATACTTATAGTTTTTAAGATAATAAGCAAAAAAGCAGAAAAAAATTGTTTCATTCATCCTTTAGGAGCAAAATTATCAGACAAGTAATCGACAGCCATTTCTGCCATGCTGACTGATTTGTAGATCTTGTTTGCTTATCCTATTTCCTATTCAAAGCATGTATCTATCTATCATAATCTTCAAGATAATAAACAAAACTATTACAAAATGGTAAAACAATAATATCTATTGGACATATTTATAAATCTTGTCTTTGTGATCACTTTTGATTCTAAAAGTTTGTAAGCCGTATTTCGTAAAACTTTTAGAAATATATGGTCCTCAATGCTTTCAACTTCGTCAGCCCCACTGAAGAGGTTTTTGGAGACAATTTGCGAGTCTGGCGCAAAAACAAAATTTCAATCCTGGTATCTATGACTAGTTTATTTACAACCACTTTAAAAGAGGGACGAAAGAGACCAGAGGGACAGTCAAACTAATAAATCGAAAATAAACTGACAACGCCATAAAAATGAAAAGACAAACAGACAAACAATAGTACACATCACACAACATAGAAAACTATAGAATAAAACACACGAACCCAACCAAAAACTAAGGATGATCTCAGATGTTCCAGAAGGGTGAGCAGATCCTGCTCCAAATGTGGCACCCGTCCGTTGCTCATGTTATAACAAATCTGGTAAATAGTCTAATTCGGTAGTCACATTCATGAAAGGGGGGATTGTAGTTACAACGTAAGGAACATATCCGATATAATTTATGAAACAGTTATTCCATAACGGTCAACCAACTCGTGATGGCGTCCGTAAAATTTACGAAGGGATGAATTCACCTTTTGGGACTCTTGGTTTTATAGCTTCCTTATGAGCAGCAACCTTCTATCAAAAAAACGATGAAAGGAAATGCAAGCACGGGAATATCGTATCTATTTGGAGAGATATTTACCCCTTATGCAGGTACTGCTAGAATTTTGCTACTTATAGAAATGGAAAGTTCACAATTGGAAAGCTGAAATCATCTCTTTTGTCGTAAAGTTTGTTTTCAACCGACCCTCATTCAATTGTCAATTTCTAGATGTAAATCAAGATATGAGACCGACTTAACTGTATCTGTTGTTTCCTTTATCTCTAGTTCGATGGGATAGATGCGTTCAACATAGTCACCAAATTATAAATTATTTAGTGAAAGAACATCATCTATATTTCGGAAAGTAGAGTTAAAGGATATTGCTTTCTTCCTATCCTTCTTCCTAAAAAGTTCCTGTATGAAGTCGGACTCATAATGATAAAGTAACAAGTCGACAAGAAGAGGGACACAATTAGTTCCCATTTGAATGCCGACAGTCTGGTGAAAAACACTTCCTCTGATAGTACCAAATATGGTGTCAATCAGGAAATCAAGCATCTTAATAACAGATATAGGAAGATGTGGTGTGAGTGCCAATGAGACACTCTCCATCCAAATAACAATTTAAAAAAGTATAATGTCAGAGAATTTTGTGCTTGAATCAGAGTGGTCCTTTACAAAGTAGGATTTATCCCTTGCTATATTGATACTTGTATCTACGTTGGCCATTCTTTTATACGAAACAAAGCAAAACCAACTCTTTCAAATTGTCTTTTAGTTTTGAATGTGGAATACTTGTGTAAAGTGTAGAAAAGTCAAATGTTTTAATTCTATTGCAAGATAAAAGAGAGTTATATTGTATGTACTCTATAATCAGAAAGATCTTGGAATTTTTAAGTATCCACATCTGATTCAGGCCACCTCTAGAATAGGCAGTTTCACAATAACTATAATAGTCGATACCGCTGCTGATGGAGTTTTTATTCCAGAGTATATCACCAGCCCATGAGCTCTTCTGTGTTTACAGGAATTATCATTGATATTGTCATAATTAAAGATAAACTGTATACAAAACTTTGAATTTTTGAAATCCTTAAGCTTTTCTAGCTCAGAGTTTGATTCCCTTAGATATGAATAAAACGTTTAGAAAAATATCAAAATTTACTCTCATAAGTTTAACCATCACTTTTCCTTGCTTCCTTGCAAATTAAGTTTTCTGTTTGTGTCATATAAAATTGAGAATGGAACTGGGGAATGTGTCAAACAGAAAACAACACGGCCATAGAACAGACAACAGCTGAAGGTCACCAATAGGTCTTCAATGCATATATATTTGCATATGTATGTAATCAGTATCTTCCCGAGATTTAATATCAAGTAGTTAAAATGATAAAATAGAAATTCTTTAATGTGTATCCATGGCAACTGTCTGCATTTATTTGCTATTAAAGATTACAAAAAGGGTGGAAAAGATGCTACATATTCCTAAAAAATTGACTGAATGTAAAATTCCAACCCAATAGAGTGTTGCCGTTTTTTAACTGTTTACAAATATCTATCACGAAACCAAATAAAATGTTTTTCGCCTAATTTTTGGGGTAAAATTGCGTCAAAAACTTCGTGTAGAAAAAAGTGTGGTAAACATATCATTAATTTCTGGACCTATGGCCAGTCTGTGTTAAATTTCTGTGAATATCGACAATGCAATTTCAATTGATGGTTAAAACTGTACCACTTTTACTATTGAGTATTAAAATGAAAATACATCCTTGGATGGAAAGTTTATATGCACTACTATTTTTTTCAGAGGTCAAAATATAGGGCTGTGCTGCATATCGTCACAGTTTATATGCCCCGCATTTCTGCGAGTTTTAAGTAACAATAAAAGAGGGACGAAAGATACATAAGGGACAGTCAAACTCATAAATCTAAAACAAACTGACAACGCCATGGCTAAAAATGAAAAAGACAAACAGACAAACAATAGTACAAATGACACAATATAGAAAACTAACGAATAAACAACACGAACCCCAATAAATGTATTAACTACCCCTATTTTGACTGTAGGATTACCACAGTTTTCAATATAAACAATATGCATATGTATATTTACTGGTACGATTCCCAAGTCATGTCTCCATGAAATGAAACATAAAGTTCATAACTGGGAACCAGAATGTATCAACATTTATTATCCAAGAATATTCTATATCTCTCCAAAAGAGGCGTGGTTTGAAAAACAGTTGTATTTACGAAGTGCAACTTTTAGCTATGAAAATACAGAAAGTTATACAGAAAATATCCCATAAAGCATGTTAAAATAATCTTGATGTTCTTACATATCAACTCTGAAGGCCGAATAAGTGACCAGCTGTCTGAAATAGTTTTATTGCACAATACATTTCATATTAGAAAAATCAACAAGGGCCAAAATGCGAAACCAAACTCCTAACTGTGTATTGCCACCTTAACAGTAAAAATGTATTTCAAATTCTCCCGATTAATTAATTCTATGTGTTCTGCTAGCTCAAACGAGAAAAAAAGACCTTTTAGTTTTGAAAATTGGTTAAGAAATGAATATTTTATGAAGGTTAGCAGTTAAGACCGAAACGCGACAAAAACTGTTTTAGAGAGAAGTGCAAAGTTTAGGTGTAAAATCTCATTTCCTCCTCAATTTTGGTAAACTTTTGATAAACTACACCGCTTGTGTCAGTTTTTCTATTTTTAAAATCTAATTAAGATCTCTGATGATGCAACTTTCTAAAATTAAGCAATTTAAAGCATGGAAATGTTAATCTTGATGTGCATTGCATACCAAATAGTTATCAAAAGTACCAGGATTATAATTTTATACGCCTGGGGTAAGAAAATCCTTAGTTTTTCGAAAAATTCAAAGTTTTGTAAACAGAAACTTTATAAAATGACCATATAATTGATATTCATGTCAACACCGAAGTGCTGACTACTGGGCTGGTGATACCCTCGGTGACGAAACGTCCACCAGCAGTGGCATCGACCCAGTGGTGTAAATAGTTATCAAAAGTACCAGGATTATAATTTTATACGCCAGACGCGCGTTTCGTCTACATAAGACTCATCAGTGACGCTCATATCAAAATAGTTAAAAAGCCAAATAAATACAAAGTTGAAGAGCATTGAGGATCAAAAATTCCTAAAAGTTGTGCCAAATAAGGCTAAGGTAATCTACTCCTGGGGTAAGAAAATCCTTAGTTTTTCGAAAAATTCAAAGTTTTGTAAACAGAAAATTTATAAAATGACCATATAACTGATATTTATGTCAACACCGAAGTGCTGACTACTGGGCTGGTGATACTCTCGGGGACGAAACGTCCACCAGCAGTGGCATCGACCCAGTGGTGTAAATAGTTATCAAAAGTACCAGGATTATAATTTTATACGCCAGACGCGCGTTTCGTCTACATAAGACTCATCAGTGACGCTCAGATCAAAATAGTTAAATAGCCAAATAAATACAAAGTTGAAGAGCATTGAGGATCAAAAATTCCTAAAAGTTGTGCCAAATATGGCTAAGGTAATCTACTCCTGGGGTAAGAAAATCCTTAGTTTTTCGAAAAATTCAAAGTTTTGTAAACAGAAAATTTATAAAATGACCATATAATTGATATTCATGTCAACACCGAAGTGCTGACTACTGGGCTGGTGATACCCTCGGTGACGAAACGTCCACCAGCAGTGGCATCGACTTAGTTTAAAGACTTGGTAATAGGGAATACATTTTTTACAGCTGAAATAACCATACATTTAATATATGCCAAAATGTAACATGAAAGCTTGATATCAGAGGGACAATCAAACTCATAGATCGAAAATAAACTGACAACGCCATGACTAATAAAGAAAAATACAAACACACAAATAACACATACATTTTACCATCACCTTTTCTTTGCTTTTTGGCAAATTAAGCATACTGTTTGTGTAATATATGTAATAATTTTCTTCCATAGATTTAATATCAAGAAGTTAAAATGGTAAAATATATTTTTTTATTTAGATGTATCAAATGTCAACTAATTTTTTTTTTTTTGCTAGTAAATATTGCAAAAAAGGGGGTAAAAAACGCGACATATTTTCCAAAAAATTGGCAAGATATATAATACCGTTTCTAAAACCCGTTTACATACATCTATCACGAAATCTCATAAAAGTATTATGCTTTTTTTCTATTTTTATGTATAATTGCGTCCAAAACTTCTTGTAGAAAGAGTGTTTGTAAATATTATATTAATTTCTGGACCTATGGCCAGTCTAGCTATGAAAATACGGACAATCAAACAGAAAAAATAGCCCATCAAACATGTCAAAAATAATCTTGATGTTCTTAAACACCAATTCTGAAGGCCACGTTAGTGCTATGCGGTCTAAAATAATTTGATTGCAAAAATCCACAGGGGCCAAATTGCGAAACCAAACGCCTAACTTTGAAACTCTTTTTATTCAAGATTTACTGATGAGTCTTTTTTAGACGAAATGCGTGTCTGGCGCAAATACAAAATTTCTAATTGTCTTTTATTGTTTTGAGATTTTATGAAAAACTCAATAATAGGAAAACGTTTTCTTCTAGACATTTGCAATCAAATCTCTCTTGTCTGATTTTCTCTATTGATAGCAGTTTTCAAGATATACATAATATAGAAAGTGTGCATTTGATCCCTATGTTCTAGTTTTTTCTGCCATGTTTGGTGGCAAGCACAGTCATCGGAGACAATTTCTCTTAGATATCAAAATGTTAATTATAGTTTTGTTAACTTTGACATTATAGTTTTAGATTTTTGTAAAAGCAACAAACGACGATATCTGACAGAGATGACGACGAACAAAGACGATAGATGACGACGGAGGATGAACAACAACTACGACGGACGGCGACGATGGTCAAAGGAAGAAAGTTATATGATTGCACTTCACCTTTGAGATAAGTTGAGCTAACAAATAGTTCACTGTAAACTTATTTTTTACTTTGTTCGAATAAATACACTAGTTTGCTTCCGGAGACACACATACACACACATGTGGCCGAGTGGTCTCGAGAACCGGACACAGTGCAAGAGGTGTTGTCTTGATTTATTAATATCTTGAGTTCGAATCCCAACGAGCGAAGAACAAATATGTGATGTCGTTAATTTGCATATTTTTAATTGTTGTGATGATATTAAGAATGACTATAAATAAAATAAGTGTTTTCAGCCGTGTATCAACTTCACCTTCTGATTGGTCAACCGGTCGTAAATTTAATTACTTGAAATAACAGCACAATAATGGTAAATATGCTAATTTTGGGAAGCAAGCTTTTGTTTTTCCCTACATATAAATTTATGAAAAAACAATATAAAGTGAGTGTGAACCTTGTCTGTTTTTAAGTCTAATACGTTGGTGTTGGTAACATTAGTCGTTAACGTTTTTGATGAAGTTTTGTGACGTTTTCCTTCTCCACATCGATCCAAATGTTCACTTAAGGAAATGTTCCGATATTGTGAATGATTGATTTGTTCTTTGTGGACGCGTATCCTTTCACAAATATGTTACCGTTGTGCCCTAGATATATTTTTGGCCAGTTCACACAAGTTATGCAATAAGTAAAATAAAATTGAAAACACCACGTTAAATAGTTTCATGCGTCCGAAGCGCATTTCTGGATTTACCTTCATCAGAAACGCCCAAAGCCAAACCAATTGAAATTCGAGGGATGTATAAGTACCGAAACAATTCACCTAATGTAAACATTGCCTGACGTCGTTGACTTCAATGACTTGCATGTCATGTTTGCATTTATATAAAAGGTTTTTGCATTTTGTAAACGTTTCACACTGCATCTAAATCAGTGCATCTTATAGAGCAGATACCACATCTAGTATTCCAACACTTTTTTACTGAATACTTATCCTCAATTGTGTCGAATTTGGTTTGTGTCAAGTGTTGTTTTTTTTTAGGTTGTTTATGTTTTTTAAGGTTGCCAACGACTTTACATTAGGTTGTTTCATTCTTTCGCGTAAGGGTATAAACGGGAGATGTGAAACTAAATACGTTGGGTATTTTGGGTGGTATGTGCATACTAAGGTACATATTTATTTTCCGTTTGATTTTCTACGGTGTTATATGTCTCTGTATAGAAAAACGTTTTGCCTTTTTTTATACCATCATCAATTAGTAGTTTTGTGTAACAATGTTGAATCAGGTATATTTTAACTTCATCCAGTCTCAGATTTTGAAGTTTATCATCAGATACAATTGCATATATCCTTCTGGCTTAACATTGATTATTGTTTTACCAGTTCTTACAATGATGTCGTTTTAATAACGTTTATCATAACTTTATATGTGCTTTCTTTGAATTTAAGAAAACTGTGAGTCCTTCATATTCTGTTGATATTGCGTACTTATATTTTGGGATTGCACAAGGTCATGATGTTTACAAACTGTTTATGGCGTTTTTACACTTCATCTGTGTTTAGTTTGAAGTCTGCAGGGACATAACTCATTAAAAGAAAAAGAAAAATATTGTCTAAATGAAATTAATTTACCATTTGGATAAAAAAAAAATCAGCAGCCAGATTAAGTTTTTCAAGGTTTTGAATCGCTGTTTTGAAATCGTTAAGAATAGTAGTGTCGTCGTCTTCATGTCTCGTTGAACCTAAATTATCATTTGATGTTAAAGATGCCGGGAATTGTTTAATTGGAGGGATTAATCGAATTCGTTTTGAAGTGGGTGCTTTTATCAGCGTGCACGAGTGCTTTTGAGAGGAACCTGGTGAAGAACTTTGATGCCAATGATGGAGTTTGACTGTTGGTGGCTTCGGCCATATCTTATATGAAGGTTAGCTTATTGATTTTCCTCCATGTTTCGGTGCATTGAGCCACAGCCGTTACTTTTTTTCTGACAATGATAGTGACTGAAAAGGAAAAGAAATCATTTTTTAGCTTTAAAACAAAATATTCTGTGTCATGTTTTACTATTTATGAAATCAAAAGCACGTGTCTTTAAGACTAAAACACATTTTTAATCCATAATATGAAATTAAACAGATCTAGAAAAATCCAATTGAACGTGTTTTTATATCTATATTTATGTTAATATCGCTTATATGGCCGTCGGATGTCAACTCGATAGTTAATAAGATGGTGTCTAGATTAAAAAAAACACACGAAGCAAAGCTTCAAGTTATTAAGATCAGGCCCTGTAAATTGTAAGGGGTTTCCTGCCCTGTAACTGAAATGTGTTTCCTGGAAAAACGATAATTTCTAGTGTATAATTCGGAGTTTAGTATGACGTCCATTATCACTGTACTAGTATACATATTTTTTAGGGGCCAGTAGAAGGACACCTACGGGTGCAGGAATTCTCGCTACATTGAAGACCCATTGGTGGCCTTCGGCTGTTGTCTGCTCTATGATCGGGTTGTTGTCGCTTTGACACATTCCCCATTTCCTTTCTCAATTTTAAGAATAATGTGTATACCTAGTTAATTTTTGGGAACCTTTATAGCTATCTATTAACCAATGTGAGCCAAGGCTTCGTGTTGAAGACCGTACTTTGACCTATATTTGTTTACCTTTACATATTGTGACTTGGATAGAAGGAGTGAAATCGCATGTTTCTGGTGACTATGTTTAACGCACCTATCCAATTTAATTTGAAATCAAGGATTCACCAGATACATACCTAAATAAACATTGATAATGAGAGTCGGTCGAGAACGGAACTTGTTCGACATTTTGTTTTAAAAGATGACATCCAACAGTCTACAAAACACTACATATAAAAGTTATGACTGAAAACTCGAACCCTGTCAAAAAACGGGGATAATCTCAACTGCTCTGAAAAGGTCAGCAGATTGTTCTCGTTAGGTGGAGCCCCTTTTGTGTAACATGCACTCACGCATTCACTACTATTTTTACTATTTTTATCTTTTTGTAATTAGGTAAGAACGTAAGTACGAATATTTGTACACATAGAGAATAGGTGAAATCTCGACGCAGATATTTTTACGTAAATAATTCATATTTCAAAGACAAACCAAACTCTATCCAAGACCAGTAGGAGGACCAAGAACGGCATTTTACGCAAACATGGCAAAAGATGAACAGAGTTCTGTGAATTAAAACTCAATCCACTTGGTCTATGCCACTGCTGGTTGAGTTTTAAGTCCCCGAGGGTGTCACCATGCCAGTAGTCATGAATTATCATTGATATGGTCATTTTCATAAATTAACTCTCTTTTGTATACGAATTGCGCGTCTGGCGTAAATACAAAATTCTAATATGACGACCTATTATCGTCAAGCCGTATAATCACAATATATCTACCTTTAGCGCAAAACACAGTAATACACAAAAAAGGCTGTTCTGCGTTTTGACCAACCTATTTATACTGCCAGATATTCTCAATGTTCGACATCAAAATCCTCAGATTGCGAAGGCCAAGATTCAGATACAATATATTTATCTCTATTCTACAGCAAAATAAACAAATCAGTCCATTGCAATTTATTTTTGATGGTTAGATTTCATAAAACAAAAATGCAGTGAAATGATGTTATTGTCTTGGCATGACAACGAAACAAGGTGATGTATGTTTCCTTGAAAAAAATCAAAAGTAAATACCTGGCGATTAAAGATTCTTGCACGCCTCAGAAGGAATAAAATTACATTGGAAGAAAATATATACAAGTTAAAAATGTGATTATATAATATTATTAATATTATCAAAATTGGGTGAAACGGAACAGCCAAAGCAGTATCGTTTGTATAGGGCTTCACGATTAACAAAATTACCGAGTTTGTCCTATTAGAATCGAAATAATTCATGGCAGCCGTAGATTTGTTTTCATTTAACCATAGGTTGGGCATCGATATTCGTATTTTACCCTTCACTAACACTCATGGTAAAAATATCGAATATAAATGGCCAACCCATGGTTAAATGAAAACATATCTACGGCTGCCATGAATTATTTCTTAATTTAATCATGGTATCTATAATGAGTTTATTTTCAACCACTGGGTCTATGCCACTGCTGGTGGAGTTTCAATTCCCCGAGGTGTAAATAAAACATTTAATCCTGGTATATATGATGAGTTTATTTACAACCACTGGGTCGATGCCACTGCTGATGGAGTTTTAATTCCGCGAGGTATCAACAGCCTAGTAGAGATTTACGGAAAGTCTCGGATCCGACTGTTGACACCGACTCTGACAGTTAAAATGAAGGGGGTCATCTCAAAATAGAAAAAAAGTACTAAATAATTATTTTTTCGAGAACAATTTAACACGATTTGACACAAAGATTTAATTAATCAAATAAGTTTTGTCTTCTGTTAACAAATCCGGCACAAGTCTCCACAATCAGTCTGAGTTTTTGTCTTGGGTGCCTCCACAAAGTACCCATCACTTTATAATTTTTAAGGTCACCAATGGCATGTTTAACAAGAATTTAATATTCTGCAATAACTCTGTTAAATTTTCTACTCTTTCGTTTCTGTCGATCTGGTTTTCTAGTAATCTTTTATCGCGGAAATGGCGTAATGACGGGATGCCGATTAGGATAGATTTTTATCTCCCAACAGCACACATTCTTCTGGAAAATTTGGCGGTGCATTGGCTTAAATTTGGTGGCCTAAAAATCCGTTTTCAACATAGCTAAAGCTTTCACTACAAAAACTGCTGAAATAATCCGGGAAACCATGGATGCATTACCTGTCAGATTCAGTGGAAGAGTTAGAAGAAGCCCAAGTTGAAGCAGAAATAGAAGCGCCAAATGCGGTCGTCACAGATGACAAAGAACCATCTCTTGAAAATGAAGCTGGATCTTCACAAACACCAAAGAAACACAAGCGAAAGGCCAAAAGCGACCGTTGATGCACATCATCTGCGATAACTAGATGGCATATAACCGATTTATTACAAAAAAAATCCAAAAAAAATGAAAGTTATCGGAGTTAGTTCTTCTGAAAACGATCCCGATATGATTGTAGATTAAGAAAAAAATAAAATTATTTCCTTCATTTTTTGAATTTATATATTATATAGTTTGAACATTCACAAATCTTATTCACTGTTTCTTAGCTCAAAGGTATTTGTGAGTTATAGTCTGATCACTTGGCGTCTGTAGTTTTTTCCGTCATCTTTGATGTTTCAAAAGGTGACTGTCCGCTGTGCAGTAAAACATGTCAACCATCCGTAACGCAATATTGTGACTCAGGGCGGACCATGCTACGTGCTCTTAAAAAAAGGGGGAGATCAAATTTTGCAAATCAATTAGTTTAATAATATGTATCCACATCTGTTATCTAGAACAAAACTTGGTAGACCCCCCCCCCAAAAAAAAAGCAACACACACACACCGATTTCTATCCTAAAGATTACTCCCTAACCTTGATGTTCCATTTATTTGTGTATCTATTAAACCGGAAAATGTTTACTCCAGAATGCAGGATATGTTTATCTTTTTTGTCAATCCTTTTTGAGACGATCCCTGTAATTTTTGCTGTCGGAGTCAACAGTCGGATCCGAGACTTTCCGTAAATCTCTAGTAGTCAGTACTTCTGTGCTGATATGAATTATCATTGATATGGTCATATTTATAAATTAACAGTTTACAAACGTTTTGAATTCTTTAAATACTAAGGCTTTTCTACCTCAAGAATTGATAACCTAAGCTATACTTGGCAAAACTTTTAAGAATTTTGGTCCTCAATTCTCTCCAACTTCGTACTTTATTTGGCCCTTTTAAATTTGTGGGATTCAAGCGTCACTGATAAGTCTTATGTAGACGAAACGAGCGTCCGGCGTAAATACAAAATTTACTCCTGGTATCTATGATGAGTTTATTAACAACCACTGGGTCGATGCCAATGCTGGTGGAGTTTTAAAATAGCCAAGTGTATCACCAGCACAGTACAATAGAAGTGCTGACATGAATTGTCATTGATATAGTTAAATTTATAAATTAACTGTTTAAATTTGTTTTTAATAACTAAGGCTTTTTTACCTCAGGAATAGATACCTTTAACAAAAACCTTTTTTTTTACCTCAGGAATAGATTACCTTGGCTGTATTTGCTTAAACTTTTAGGAATTTTTGGTCCTCAATGCTTCCCAACTTCGTACTTTATTTGGCCCTTTTAACTGTAACTGGGATTCGAGCGTCACTGATGATTCTTGTTTAGACGAAACGTGCGGCTGGTGTAAATACAAAATTTAATCCTGGTATCTGTGATGAGTTTATTTATCTTCCACAATGTTATGCCAAATATTGGAATTGGTTATAACAAACACACAGGCATTTTTACAGCTACGGCTACTGGGGTTTTTGTGTTTAACGTTGTCGTATTTTCCGATACTGGTTCATGCATACCAGTGATAATTGTAAAAAAATCCGATGTTATCGGCCCAACGACAACGAATACTAATATTAATGGCCACTATTCACTTGCTACATCTACGATAATAGTTCAATTGTCAGTAGGAGATGCCTGTTATATTAGGACCAATTCTTCTGTTAGCCCAAGTGGATGAATTTCGAACAGGCAAGAATCAAAGACGTCATTTACGGGTTGGGATCTTTTTTAAGAATGATCAATAAAATATTGGGTGCTTTCTTAATTCGTATGTATAAAACGTTGTTTCAACTCAGTCGTTTGACTTTTTAAAATTTTGTTTGTCTGTCATTTGCTTTGAAGTTATTCACTAACATTCTTATCAGTTTTACCTGATATCGGACAAGTAAATTATTCACATATGTAAGACTCGGAGCCGCGATGGTACTCCAAACCGCGATGGTACTCCAAACCGCGATGGTCACGCCGAACTGCGATGTTCTACGCTGAAATGCGTTGCTTAACACGCTGAATTGCAATGGTGACATTGTGACGCTAACTTGTTGTTATAAACACCGAAGTGCGTTGGTAGGTATGCTGAAGTGCGATGGTGGGTACGCTGAAGAACAATGGTCAAAATTTGACGTTGTTTTATATACTAGCTAAATGCGACGGTCTGATCCTTTTTAATGTGGAGGTGTAGTGGTTAGCGTGCTAGCCTCGTTTTTGAGAGATCGAGTTTTTTTATTTCTGTTCAGGTCAAACCAAGGACTTTAATTTTTAATATGCTAATCATCCGCTTATATTAGCATACAGCAGCATGTGGTTATAAAATAGACTGTATGATTGTATATTTAGTCTACCAATAATTTATCATTGAAATTTTGCAAGAAGATAGATCATACTTGTTTCGAAATATCAGGCGAAAAATAATTTGGAGTCACCGATGTTGTTTTCGAGATATGTCTTTATATTGAGTGTACACGTGCGAAAAAAAGAAATCAGATTCAGTTCGCCTGTCTACATTACTCACTAAACAGGATCCAACTTATTTTAACAAATATACTAGTAACTTGTTTTTATCATATAATAGCCAAGAAATTACTTACAACACCCAGCCATCCAATTATCTGATATCATAATTGTTTATGATTGACTTTTAGTGGGTAATTGGCTGATTCTCCACTAATGACCAAGTTTTGGAACAATCGGATTTAATTTAAGATTAATGCTGTAATTAAGCACAATAAAATAACTGACATTGTGTGTTTTCTTACAAAGCAGGATTCATCACAAGCCGCTGAATACAACAAAATTATCGCTACTTGATATAACGAAAAAAAATGCTTATAATTAATTTTATCTTTTATTAAGTTGTCAACACAAAATCATGTGAAGGATATTTTTAAAAAAAGTCAAAATTAATAATAAGATCAAGACATTTAACTGGTCGTACAAAACTTTTCCAGCATACATTTTGTACTTCCGAAAATACTGGTTATAGCTCATCTGAAAACCAAGATCATCTAATCGTTTAGCCGCCTTGTTCCCATTGATTTACATATTTTGGTAACCTCCACACCTTGATCTCATGTGGCACCCGTCGTGTTGCTTATGTTTTTACAAAGCTAGTAAATAGTCAAATTCGGTAGATCACGTTCGTGACAAGGGAACGGGATTGTATTTACGACATAAGGAACATATCAGATATAACAGGTATAATCTATCAATGTGGTTGGGGATATTTATTCCCGCATTTTACGCGAAAATAAACACAGCCCTTAAATGACATCATCAAAGATATAAGTATTACAATGTAGTACGCCAAGCACGCGTTTTATCTACAAAAGACTATCAGTGGTGTTCGAATGAAATCAAATATTAATAAATGCATCATAGATAGCAGGAGTGATGTTTTGTACGCGAGGTGCGCGTTGCGTCTACAAGAGACTCTCGAACAAAACAAATGTTAAAAAGACCTAATAAAGCACGAATTTGAGAGCCAAAAGTAAGCGTAAGTAATCTATTGTTCGTATTCATGCAATGGACGATATGTAGTGTTTTCTTTGATTGAGTTTAGTGGATGAGAACTGCAATTATATAGTGGTACTTTACAACATGTAAACCGTAGAATAACCTCATAGTGCGGGTGCAATAAAGTAAATATCAGTAATCAGTTATTTCTATTCATTACAAAACACTGGAAAGTACTTATTGTTTAATCAGTGTTGAATAAAAACACTTTTATCTTAAAACAAATGTGCTAATCATTTGGTTTGAATTAGTGTATCCTAAATAAGGGTACATGTTTAACAAGAGTGCACACACTGAAATGTCTCGCCTTCTTTACTAATCATTGATATTATGTTGATAGTCCTAAGTATAAAGCTTTATTACAACTGTCACATAAACGTTACATTAACCAAGATAACTAAACAAAGACCAATGAACCATGTAAATGAGGTCAAGGTCAGATGAACCATGCCAGGCTGACATGTACAGCTAACAATGCTTCCATAAAACAAATATAGTTGACCTAATACTTATAGTTTAAGAAAAATAGACTAAAACACAAAAACTTAACACTGAGCAATGAACCGTGAAAATGAGGTCAAGGTCAAATAAAACCTGCGTGACTAATATATAAATCATAAAATATTTCCATACACTAAATATAGTTGACCTATGGCGTATAGTATCAGATCAAAAGACCAAAACTGAAAAACTTAACTTTGACCACTGAACCATGAAAATGAGGTCAAGGGCAGATGACATCTGTCTGCTAGACATGTTCACCTTACAATCATTCCATACAACAAATATAGTAGACCTATTGCATAAAGTATGAGAAAAACAGACCAAAACACAAAAACTTAACTATAACCACTGAACCATGAAAATGAGGTCAAGGTCAGATGACACCTGCCAGTTGGTCATGTACACCTTACAGTCCTTCCATACACCGAATATACTAGCCCTATTGCTTATAGTATCTGAGATATGGATTTGACCACCAAAACTTAACCTTGTTCACTGAGCCATGAAATGAGGTCGAGGTCAAGTGAAAACTGTCTGACGGGCATGAGGACCTTGCAAGGTACGCACATACCAAATATAGTTATCCTATTACTTATAATAAGAGAGAATTCAACATTACAAAAAATCTGAACTTTTTTTCAAGTGGTCACTGAACCATGAAAATGAGGTCAAGAACATTGGACATATGACTGACGGAAACTTCGTAACATGAGGCATCTATATACAAAGTATGAAGCATCCAGGTCTTCCACCTTCTAAAATATAAAGCTTTTAAGAAGTGAGCTAACACCGCCGCCGCCGCCGCCGCCGCCGGATCACTATCCCTATGTCGAGCTTTCTGCAACAAAAGTTGCAGGCTCGACAAAAATTGTAGAATGACTCAGATTGCAGTAACAGACACTTTTCAATTACAAAACGCATGTGTTTCCATTCGTCTGATTTGTTTGGGCATTTGATTACGGATTTTCCGTTTTGATTTTTCCTCTATTTTTATCAACTTACTTTTCTACCAAATCTTCACTAAATTGTATTTAGTGGTGTACTGTATGTTTCCCTTCAATCAATAACAGCACAGAAACACACAAGCATCGACCAGGAGGTAAACGGTGATGAATTATCTAAACTTCAAACAAATAATATAAAGATTTAGTTTATCACATTTAATTTTTTACACTGGCTGAGATCAATGTCTTTCCTCACGAATTATAAGAAGCGTCATATGTAAACAAAACACGCATTGTTACCATTAATTCATTGCATAGAACCACACTTCATTGTACCGCTTGCCGCTTTCTGACGGAAGATTGTATTCAGCGGTAAAGAAAAATGTACCGTAGTATTTTGAAGTGTCGTTTATTGCACCTGCCAATAGGTTCGCCTGCTTGACCCAATCTGCTGTTGAGGTTACGTGACCCGGAACGGTCCTGAAGATAAAATAAAATAATAAAATATGCATAAATGATGAGGCATTTCTTTCAAACATATTTACCCTTATATTATAGGTTATAGTGGGAATGAGAGTAAGGTGTAAACCTTTTCGTCAATGTTAAGACCGTCCTTTCTTTTATTACTTATATTTCTGTCATTGCTATATGCGTTTCTAAATAATGCAATCTTTTTCTTTGTGTTTATGTCTTATTTAACCGTCCTGTAAATGTACTTTCTGAAATTTCTCGGACATTTCAAAAGAACTATTACTTTTAAGTGCACGTGAACTGTTTTCCTTATTTTTGATCATTCCTGCACACAATATAATTTCGGTACAAAAGTTTTTATTCGAATAATGGCTTCATATCCAATTATTATAAGTAGTATATATTAAAGTCCTACCATTATGAGTTACCCTTTTAAGTAAAGGTATCACCCTACACCTAACGTTAATTTTTAAGTTGTGTGAAGGCCTCGTGTGTGATTAACAATTGTATGTTAAATGAGTTCACCGTTAAATAAAGAATTTATCATTATTATTATTATTATTATTATTATTATTATTATTATTATTATTAGAATGTATTATTATTATTATTATTATTATTACTATTATTATTATTAATATTATTATTATCATTATTATTATTATTATCTTACCTAATGTATAAATGCTTCGGTGGAACTATTTTCAACTGTATACTGGCGTCGATTGGTTCTGGAGCTGGTCTAAGAGATGGCTTTATGAAGAAAAACTGAGTGAAATTCTGAACTACATTCAGTCCAACTGTTGGGAACATCATTGTCACGTACGGTACTGCCATCGCTGTAAATAACACAATTATTTTCAAATTAAAACTCAAGGAGATGTGGTATGATTGCCAATGAGACAATTATCCACCAAAGTTAAATTTAAGTGGATATAAACAATAATAGGCAACTGTGCGGTCTTCAACCAAGAGGAAACCCCATACCATATAAGCCCGCTACAAATAGTACTGGCATAAAAATATGACACAATTCAACTGAGAAAACTAACGGCCTAATGTATCTGCAGCATCTGAGATCTTTCCCAGTTTTTGGTGGGGTTCGTGTTGATCAGTCTTTAGTTTTTTTGTGTCGTGTTTTGTGTTATGTTGTATCTCTGTTTTTTTTTTTACATTTTGAACTATCTATATTCTATCACACAAATGAGCAACGAAATGTGTTGTTTCCGTCTTGTTAAATACAACTGCTAATGAACATGCCTTTGGCGAAGCACCAGTTTCACAATGTTAGCATTCCTTTCAAATAGTTTTAAACAATATGTTTTAATAGGAAATCTACTATAACCATGGCTTTTTTAAAAGTTTGTGCACCTTTTTTCAATGTCTTAGCTAAGTACTTTCCTGTAGAGGGAGTTGATATTAGAAAAAAATCTGAACGTGACTATATAATTATTGTTTTTAAATACCTTCTGCATTTAACTGCTTTAAATAACTTTGCAGTTTAGAAAATGTCGTCGTAGTTGCATTTTTGTAACTCCCTGCGGCTGACGTTGATACCCATGTTGCAGTGGCATAAAACCGTTTCTCGTATCCCTGCAATATCATAGTAAAGATGTTAAATGTTTTTGAAAGAGTAGATGTTATATGTTTTTCTAAATGAAGTTACAATATTGCCTCACCAATGTTTTTTCATACTTTAAGAATAAACAGTTTCGTTACAATTTACCTTGACTAGGGAAGTAGCAACTAAACGATCAGATGAACAGCGGATACAGATGTGACTCAAATGTTTTTTGGAACTTTGGATTTTAAAAGAAAAATATATGTTACAAGTTTCTATTGTTTCACATTCAGTCATATTGATAATGTCTGTCACTCAAAATCCCATTTTTCAATGAGTGCATTTTATATATCCAGTGACCTTAAGCTTAACGATACATCTGTTTATATCTTGAAATGTACAGCAATATTGTCACAGATCGAAGATTTCAAACCAGAATCTATTACAAAGATACTTGATGATTGCAACTTTCCCATTTTCAACTTCCCTTTTTTAGCAGCAACATATTTGTCCCAACGTATGGTGTAAACATATATATCTTCCTTATTAGTTTTGACTTGTGCATCTTCATACTTTAATGACTTCATTAACAGTGCTCATTACGTTACAAATGCTCTAAAAAGTTAAGGGGAAGAACGACTGAAATCGACACCACGTTCATCATCACAAATTGATTGATCGATACCATATTTCTGTTTCTTTACTCACTAATTGTACCATTTTGCAGTTTTCGAACTTAAGATAACATACTATTCGTCTGATCTGTAAATTGTGCCGTTTGAGTCCTACTCCCCATTGTGAAGTTTTAACTGAGAGGATTTGCATGTAATGTGATGCATCCATATAGTTTACCATGACGACACGATCGATCTCGATACTTTAAGAGTTAATGCGATTTGATCAGTTTTGTGTTGCACCTTGATTTGTATCTTTTTAATCAATTGATAAGGTTTTAACACCAGTTAACTACTTTGTTTTGATTCTCGATCAATTATTGATATACAATTTCACTTCATTTCGAAAATTGACTTATAGACAAAGACAAACTCATCGTAACTTTTAGACGAAACATTATTTGGTGGGTTGTTTTTCATAACTAGAACATACAAACAGAAACCTACCTTCCCTTGTTCGTCTAGAGTATACTCTGGGCATTCATATGTTCCACAAAATCCAGGATTCTGCCACACAGATTCCACAACAATGTGTATCGAAAACAAAAATACTATAAAAGTCTTCATGGCTTCAAATGTGAACCTGTATTATAAACAAGTAACAGTGTTATATAAATGTTATTTTCTATGATTTTTCTATTGATTGAAATTAAAATAGCTATGACATAATATACCTAGAACAGCAGGGTTTAAGTACATTTTGTAACGTTTTTATAGTTATGTATCTTAATTTAGTGCTGCAAAAGTTAATAGTTGACACATTTCTATTTCAAATATATATCTTATATTGACATTTATCAAAATCAAGTTACAAATACTTTCAGATTATTCTTATCATATGTTTGTAACGATCTCATATAATAAATAACTGAAACAATTATTCTGAAATTGTCCGTTTATAAATATATAATTTATCAAGAAACTAACGTTTGAACTCCTTCATGAAAAGAGGACGTTAGATGGATTTGGTAACTGTTTTATGTCTTATTTTGTCACATAGCTATTCATCTCTTTCTGTTCTTGGCTTTATTATAAATATTTGGCTTTGATCTTTTTTGATTCCGCTATTGTGAAGATTAATTTGGTTGTTCTACAATTTGCATTCCTTGTATCATCTTGCGTATTCATTCGGATCAATTGTCGTTTGGCGTACTTAATATCAGGTCTGGTATATTTGATAATTTTTACAACCGTTGCAAAGCTGTCCTTGCTTCTGGGTGACACGAGATTATCACCACTTCTACGCTTGTATGAAATAACATTGAAATAATGTCATTTTAAATTTGCCGTTCTTGAAACTTTAAAATAATTCGAAAGGATAAAGTATTTCTATCCTTAGGCATAAAATGATTTTGAATTTTAGGTTGTCAATGCTCTTCAGCCTGTTAATTTACTGATCCTTCCAACTGTTTTGATAGAGAATAGTATGTGTTGTATATATGAAACACACGTCTTGTGTAGTAAATTAAAAGCCTAAAATCCTTGATAAGTTTGCTCACCTGCTCGTTTTGATTTCTAGTGATAAAAGTAATCATAACAAACCAAGCTACGTTATTTATTTTTTATTTCTTATCCTTTGTAAAATTTGTTATTAATGTAAAATGTATTTAATATTCTAATAATTCGAACTAACGTTTTAATTGCTTTCATTTCAAAACAAAATAATCGAAATAATTATAATATATTAACAATGTTGTATGTAAGAAAATATAAATATAAAAGCTTATTACCTCTCCCGTCTCCAATTAACAAGTGAGGAACAATTCGACTGAATAAAGAAGTTAAGACTACATTATTAGTCAGACATGACAGGTGAAAACATTATAATTATGATATTTTTGACTCCCTCAAATGGCAAACTAGACATTTACAAATGGAAAAGAATAAATAATATCATAAAATGTACAAGGTTATCGTCATAATTACAACAAACATCAAAATACACATCTTATTAACGATGATACATGCATTATTTTAACATGCCTTGCGGGGAACTTTGAAGGGCTACTTTAAGTCATTAACATAACGAAAAAAGTGTTAAAATTATGGTTTCAACGATTAGAAAATTTAGAAAAAAATTAAAGCAGCAGGATAGTCTCATTTTATGTTCACACGCAATCATCAAATCAATGAAAGTAATAAATCATTGACTAGTGCATTTTTGTCAGTACATAAGTTCTTACTAAAGCTAAGAATTATGAAAATTACATAGCATTTATCAATTCTACGAAGTCACGTAGATGAATTGATAAATGGATTCAAAGGTTATTGACATTTTTTACGTATGTTTTTATTTGTGATGCCGTGGATAGAATCACGTTTGAAGAAGTGTCTGAAATAAAAGATTTTTTAAATTTTTTTAAATTTTTTAAATTTCAAACCCCAGTTGTAGAACAGTTATTGTGGGGTTCGTGTTGTTTATTCTTTAGTTTTCTATGTTGTGTCGTGTGTGCTGTTGTTTGTTTGTCTTTTTCATTTTTAGCCATGGCGTTGTCAGTTTGTTTTAGATTTATGAGTTTGACTGTCCCTTTGGTATCTTTCGTCCCTCTTTTATTGAAATGTGTATTTTCTGTTGAACTTCTACCTACTCTAATGATTAATATGACATATGTTTTCCAGCGCAAGTAAAAAGTAAACATAAACAAAAACACTAAACTTCGAGGAAAGTCCGTAAGCAAATGACAAAGGCTAAAACACAACAAACGAATGGATAACAACGGTCACAAACCTAACTTAGTACAGGCATTTTCTCAAAAAGGTGGTTTGCACCACGTTGTATGGCTAGTCTAACCTCTCTCTTGTATATTGTGTTTATTACATCAAAAGTATTGTGACAGAATAGACACCTTCATCTTAAAATTAGCTATTTTTGATAGTCCGTAACAGAAAAGTTTCTTTCAACTATTATTCAAATGCGTAGAGGAATAACAAAAGTAATTTTTCCAGCATAGCTAGGGAATTCTAAAGTCGGTCAACCATTGAAAAGACGGTCATGCGTGTGCTGGTTTGTTGTTTTTTTGTGTGTGATAAATATCGGGTACCACAATCAATTAATATCACTAACTGTTATATCAACTCAATGATTTTTTAATTAAACTTTAATGATACATTATTTGCCAAATTTTTTTATGAAGAAAAGAATAATACAATAAATAAAAATGCTAGAAATCAGCTACTAAAACTATACTTGTCAATTGTAATTGTTTCATAACATTACAACATCGAAAGACACACCATGAAATATCAAAAAAGGATAGATGGAGAAACATAAGAACCCCCCAAAGGTAGAAAAGGTCAAATCATGTTGTTTGTGTATATGGTTGGTCATTAAAGGATGCTTCGGATTGTCTTCTTTGTTTTTAGTACCTGCTGGTAGTTACTCCATTTACCCTTTTTTGATAATTAATTGTGTGTCTTTCGGAAGTTGAAAATATGAAAGTTTTAGCATGTCGCAATTTCTTATTGTAATGTTTATTTGTGTATTTCTCTTTCCTGAAAATTCTTGCAATTAATTGTACTGTAGTCCTGTCATGTAATGTAGATATTTTAGTGTTATATTAAACATTGCCATTAAAGCGCGAGCTTTGACTGGCCGCAAAAACCAGGTTCAACCCACCATTTTTTCTTAAAATGTGCTGTACAAATACAGGAAAGTGGCAGTTGTTATCTCATAGTTCGTTTCTGTGTGTGTTGCATTTTGGTATTTCTGTTGTGTCGTTATTCTCCTCTTATATTTTATGTGTTTCTTTCAGTTTTAGTTTGTAACCCGGATTTGTTTTTTTTTTTCTCAATCGATTTACGAATTTTGAGTAGCGGTATACTACTGTTGCCTTTATTTAGATTGAACTCAAAATCATGTAATTAGTTTTTAGACAAAAAGATATACGCATTACACCTCGTAAAATACATACCATTAATGATTTTATTGAAATTTTAAATATTTTGCACTTAGAGAAAATATATTTTGTACTAAAACTTATCTACTCAATGAATAGGTTAAATGAACTGCATTTTCAAAACCTATCGGAAATTTGGGTCCTTAATTTCCTTAAAATTCGTACTTTCTTATGTTTTTTTTTTATTTTTTTGCTATTCGATCGTCTCTGATGAATATTAAGTAATTATCACGATGCTATTTGAGTTGATATGGTCGACATCGAGCTTAAATATACTACGATTATGTCTTATCTGACCTGATCAGTGATGTACGATGGGATTCATTCAGAAATAAAAATAAGGTCCAGTTCAGTGAGTTTTGTCAAATATGCATGTTTTCAAGTGAGTTTTTTAGTGTTATAGTTTACCATTGACAAAAACTGAAATGACCGAAGCGTGAATGACTAAACAAATAATTAATATCAAACTTTTTTAGTGTAGGTGTAATAGTAATCAACAAAACAAATTGCTGCCCGGTATTATGAATGTCTAAACAAAATCTTATGAAAGATACCAAGCTTCAACATTGTACGCTAGACGAGATATGTCGTCATCTTAAGACTTATTTCCGACGCTAGATTAAAACAGTTTCAAAGGCAAAATAAAGTACGATGTTGATTTCGTTGAGGACTCAAAATACACATGTTTATAAACCCTGTGAGTTACCCCTCGCCACACATGTTATAGATTCTTTGAAGCCCGAGGCTGATCCTGTTATTAATATGTCTGAATTACGTAAGGTCCATGTAATATCCCTCGTTATCACAAATAAAAAATCATCCTCATGTGAATCACAACTTATCATTTAAAATTAAAAGATACATCTTGTTTAATGAATCATTACAGTACTAATAAACTGGTTCAGTGTCGAAAAGGAATAGTATAATCTGTTAATCATAAGACATCAAAAAGAACAGCATGAATTTGATAACTCATTTTTACCACATTATTATTCATTCAAAAGCATATGATTTTTACGTCACTGGCTTTCAAACGTTTAGTTTTGAACGTTCATGGTGACAGAAAAAAAAGAAAAGCACTTCGGACAAATGACATGTAAAAAGGGTTACTTTGATACATTTCTTTGTATTTTTATGACATTGTGCTTTGCTTGGCTGTATACTTTATATTTACAACTTTGAAAGCAAGGAGTATATTAGTCAAATACCCAACATTTTTCCGTCTTAAATTTAACAAAAACTCAGTGCTTGTGTTATTAATCGGGAAATCGCAGCGATTTGCAATTTTTTGTAAATATAACTTAACTATTTTAACTCTTTGTCTTTGATTATTGAAAGGATCAGGAGTTTGGTTGAATCATTTATTGAGAGTATTAAACCACCGAGCCCCCGATTATGATTCCATGTTATTAAAGGAAGGAGTTTCATCAAACTCACTTCTACACAATTATCAAACGTCTATGAATCAGACATGCTTTCAAAAGTATAAGACTATCCAATCATTATTACTGGGAAGGCTTAACATAGGTTTTGTCTTTTTTTTTCTAGTCACTTTTTTAGATTTACTCATGACGTTTAACAATAAAATACTCAAAATGCATTATTTCAACAGGAATATCTTAGAATATGATTTTTATGACAAATGCATCAATTGGTTCCATGTGTAACAGTGATTAAAAAATTCGTGCAAAAAGTGATAAAATCAAAGGAATATTAGACATTGGTTAACACTTTGTTGTTTGAAATTTATATTATTATTTGTTTACTCTATATGACCACTTTTATGAAGAAAATTTTGATTTTAAACAAACTTGTTATTTAGACTAAAAGTCAAACATTTCACAAGATATTCAAAGTGAAGGAACTCCGATAGTACTGTAACATCCCATTTAAGTTACACTTGGAAATAACAAAAAGTTTTATGATACACAATGTGATATTCCTTTCCGACAAGAACATTTGATCAGTTAACAACAAAAAGGATATTGAGCAGGAGGTTTAGATCCTTTTGATTCATATATTGAAAAGTTGCCACTATTTGTATAATACTGCACACTTCTAGTTCGGGATGTCCATCTTTTCATTTATCGGGTTACAATGTGTAATAACAAATTTGAAAGGGTGCTTTGTATAAAGTAGATATTTTGAAAAACTCTTACAGATTTTTTATCTGTTAAAGTTGATGTTTTCTAGCGATTCTCACATGTGGTAGGTAACTTCTTTTAAAATCCTAATTAACTCATTAAGTTTATTTGAGTATAACTTGAGTTTTCAATGGGTGTTCACGTCCTAGGACTACCTCCACCACACAAAGCGTTCAAAGGGAACTAAACTTAAACTTGATATGTAACTTCATACCAAATGAATACATTACTGTATAATCATATTGAATCAAGTATAACAGAAACAAGTGCTAAAACCTTTATGCGGAATTCCAGAGCTTGCATTTCCCATCGCAATTTCCTTGAAAGAGTGTTGCTGCTTGCAAATAAAAGCTAATAAACAAGAAGTTGACATCATTCTTCGAACAAGTTACGGTTGCCATCGTGAGCTTGTTGGCATTTATGCAATATCTGCTATACAGATGGCGACAAATATGTTCCAATTGTCATAACCACAATCCCGTACTTTTTTCATCGAATGTGACCTTCCGAATGAAACTTAATATATACTTACATTAGCAAAGATACGATTGATCTACAAACGGTAACTTGCATACGATTGATACAAACCACCTTCTTTATTGACAATCAAGAAAATGTTTTTTTATGTTTTAAGTTACTTTTATGGTTGCTTCTGTTTAAGAGACATGGTATGGTCTAAAATGCAAAACACATGTAAAAGTCTGATTTCAAACGATTGGTGTAATCTTGATCAAAGGAGTATAAATCTTTGATAACATAACTCAAAACATGTTTAATTCAGCATTATCGACATAAGGAAATGCATGTTCCAAGCGAGGAACATTAATATGACACTTGTTTTTCTATTTGTTTAATGAGTTTTAGCTTTTGAATTTGTCATTTTAAAAATGACTTTTCGATTTGAACTTCATTTGAGTTTTTTGTTTTTGTTTTAATTTACTTTTTACATATATATGAAGTAGTATTCTCTCTTGTTTAAGTTTTATACATATAACATTATCTTTCTGATGATAACTTAGTCTCTCTGCACCCAGAAAACGTAAGATTGTTCATAATGTAGTTTAAATATTCTATTAGATCTATGATAAAAATAAGCCCAGACACACGTTTTACAAAATTATGAATTTTTTGTCTATATATATACACTGAGCATGCACGTAAGGTTGTAATAAATTCTAACTTAAGTATAAATAACACTTTTTGTATATAAATTATGAGAATAAGTACAGTTTTGGAATAATAATGCAATGACAGTAAGAAAAATTAGTAAAACTCCCAGTTATTTTCTGTGTTGAAATTTTCTGTGTTGAAAACACGTTGTCTGCTTACTACAAGACATTATTTCATACAGGTATTATCCATTCGTTTGATGTGATTGAACTTTTGTTTTGACATTTGTTCAGAGAATTTCCGTTTTGAAATCTTTGAGTAGAATGGCATTTTTTGTTGTTTTACTTTTTACCCATTCCATATCGAAATCCAAAAACGTTGTTTCCACTAGAAACTGTATTTCAAGTTCATGTTTGCGAAGAATAGTGTATCGCCTCTTAATAATGCACTTTTCAAGTGTGTAGTATATTGCAGCTTCAATTTTTCAGTACAAATACTCTTTAAAAACGTTGTAATAACATTTTTCTTCTAAAATGGATGAGGGTATTTTGATGAAGTGTACATACTTTTCAACAGGATACCCGAGAGAAGTGTTCCACTTTAAATTGAGGAAATAAAAGTACATGATTCTGTGTCTTTTGGTCTCTTGTGGTGTCCTTTGGTCTCTTGTGGTGATTTGTCTCATTGTCAATCATAAAACATCTTTTTTTTTAAAGGCTAGCATCAGATCGAGTTAGACAACGAATCGAGAAACATAATTACAACTTGTTTTAATCATAAGGGATAGTATAGCTATAAGTATTCAATATCGCTATTTGGTATTGTATCATATACGCGTTGATAACAGATCGTAAGCCTCTTGAAATATATTTATGCGAAATTCAAAATCACTGGTTGTATGAGAAAGATAGTATCCTGATACAACTGCTTCGTCTCTAACTACATGAAAAATAAGATTATGGTTTCATCAAGTACAAGAAGACCACATCACTAGACCAATCACATGTATGTTTTTCACTAAGATACATTTTATTAATTAGTTTGTTTCAAATTTACTGGTTTTTTATTGTGGTTTTGTTTAAAATTCATTCACAAAGTTAATCTGTTTTACTTGATAAACTTTCATTCCAAGGTAAAGAGGAAATAAAGTACTTGAACAAAAGACTATTAGTGCATAATGACAATTTTCTAACATTTAGGTAACACATTTTTGCAAACTCTGTAACATAAAATATATTAAGTAATATGGTTAGGTTTTACACTTTGTGTGTATGCTATTGTCTTTTCGTTTGTACCTGATATTTTGTAGTTGGTGGTATGATGTTTTATTTAGGAAACGATTCAAACATGTCAAGTTTTTTTTAAATGTGCAAAGGAGGCATTACGGCCTGGAATAAAATATTGCGGCAGCTGTCAAGCAACTACGATGCACCGGTACTATACAAAGAGGGGAAGCTGCCAGCAAAGAAAAGTTAGACTTTCAGACAGACTACTGCAGGCCATCATGCGAGATACTACATTACCTTGTTTCCAATGTAAAGGAAAGGGAAGATATACCAAAACGAATGGAGGAAGGCCATAATAGTGAAATTAAAAAAGGATGGAGATCTGAAAATCAGTAACTAATGGCGCAGAATATCTTTTCTCTCCATAGCTAGCATAGTATTCCTCAGAGTCATCAGGAATAAGCTTCGTGAATAACAAGCAGGTTTTATAATAATATATGCTATATATGTCATCCATTTACCATCCATAACACCATAAAACAATAGTACACAGATTGGTACTTTACTGTCTTGACCTCAAAACAGCATTTGACAGTTTAAGATGGGAAATCTTAGAGCATCTGGATTTCCATCAACAATCGTAAAGCTGGTAAAGATATTTTACGGTAGATATGAATTTATGCAGTCTGTTACACAGTGGTCAGCTTTCTAGTTGAATCTTAGTGGAAAGGCTTCAGACAAGGACATATGAGCACCTTTCTCTGCTGATAGTCGTCGATCGGTTTATGAGAACACTGAAATTGAAACACTGAACTAGATTGACTCTTGACTCCTTTATGGAATAACCGTTTCACAAATGTTCCTTAATTACGTCGTAACTACAATTCCATTTCCTTTTCACGAATGTGACCTACCGAATTAGACTATTTACCAGATTGTTATAACATAAGCAACACGACGGATGCCACATGGGGAGCAGGATCTGCTTACCCTTCCGGAGCAACTGAGATCACCCCTAGTTTTTGGTGGGGTTCGTGTTGATTATTCTTTAGTTTTCTATGTTGTGTCAATTGTTCTATTGTTTGTCTCTTTGTCTTCTTTCATTTTTAGGCGTTGATAGTTTATTTTCGATTTATGAGTTTGACTGTCCATCTGGTATCTTTCGTCCCACTTTTATGGAAGACTTTGAAATTGCAAATGACAATATCATATAATTCATCAGTATGCACAGTATTACAAATACAAAACAAAACAACAATATTGAATAAAAAAAAAAAACGTTTCGAACACACCTGCCTATATGGTATGTTCCTCATTGTCAAAGGTCATGCAATGATCTTTACCTGTTTACATTTACGTCATGCGAACTCATTTGTAATCCTACCACATCTCCTTAGTTTTATATTGGGAAATACACATTCAGGAAAGAAAGTATATCAATCAATGAGGAATCCAACAAAGCACTAGTTGAAATTGAAAACTATAATATCAAGGAGATAGAAGGCTTCAAATATTTAGTATTATGATGAGTTATAACAGTAATAGCAGAGACATTACAGCAACACTGATGGAAGCAAAATAATTCTTTTATCAAGTCAGACAAATTTGGAGATCGTAATATCTTTTGAGAAACACCAAACAACAGATAATTACAACAACTACATAAAATCCTTACTGCTTTACGGATAAAGATAAACTTGACTTAAACAAACTGCTGCTTTCAACAATACCTGCTTAGGAAAAATCTATAAATTATAAATTATGTTGACAAAACACAATAACTAACCAGGAATTATAAAGACTGACATTAAACAAAGATATTAGAAAGCACAAAAATTGGATAGATATGGATTGGTCACTTCTTTAGGGAAGAAGATACATACATTCAAAAAGGTGTCACTGAGGTGGACTGGAAAGAGGGAAAATGAGAGACCAAAAGAAGCAGAGAAAATAATATAATATAAAGGGGAAAAAGAATATTGTTGTGTGTTGGCTATAAGCAGGGGAAAAAAAACACAAGACAGAAGATTATGAAGAGAGCTGAATCAAGTATATGACATTGTGCCTCAAACTAATAATGGACTTGGAAAATGATATTACTTTCAGATTATTTCTTCCAGTTAAGAGTTTAAACGCGTAGTTGAGTATCGCTCGGTAGTACCGACTATCGTATACACGATTCATCGGTTTCCTTTTAAGGCATTGTCTTTTCTTCCATGAAAAATTACAAAATAAAAAAATATTTCTTTTAATATTACCTCATCGAAGATTTCATACACAAATCGCTAAGCAACTTAGTTGAAAACTTTTTTAAAATACTTTGTGAAGATGGACAGATGTATTTCATGGTAGGAACAACAAGCATGTAGCACCATATAAGAGGAAATCGTCGTTCAGAATAACAAATAACCGTTAAAACGGACAATTAGGCATCTCATTCGTGACTTCGTATTACATAATACCGTAGTAAATTAGTTTTCTTTTCGATTATAAATTTAACTGTTGTTGGGTATGGTTTGACTTTGTAATCATTCATTTACAACAGGTGTTTTATTATTTGTTTAATTAAATTATTGTTTTCTAAATAAGAAGTGACTGAGCGATTAATTATGAAAGATTACTGAAGGGACTATAACTATCAAGATCAAGATAACGATGAAGATAACGATGTGTGTCAATTAGGTAACGACCATCAAAGAGCAGAGATCAAGGAGTAAAATGCGTATTAAAATTGTGTTTCTATTTTGTAGATATTTTTAAGCACTCGATTATCGATCGATAAAAACAAACTAATTCCTACATTAAATAATTCCATACACCTATAATAGTTGAACAACTGCTTATAGCATAGCATCTGGGAAACATAGTTTGTCACGCATACGTAACCATGGAATAAGAGTAGGGTTAGGCGAACCTTTAATATGGACCTTGCAATGATTCTACATAACAAAATATAGTTATCCCATCACTCAAAATAAGTAATGTGCAGCTTGATACGACCGCAGAGGTCGAACACCTAAAAGTTTGGACAAGTATAGACACAACATTCAAGCTTAATACAGATCTGAATTTGGATTGTGACTAAATATTTGAGAGCATGGGTTAATGACACGGTAAATAGAAATTGAATCATTTCCCTATTATGGTTTAATATCCAAAAATCTAATGACATGATTAGATTGAGCGAATAAAAGAACCACAAACATTCAATTTATAATAAAATCAAATGAAATTTAATTATGAACTATTCGAACCTCAATATTTATCAGTTTGATAACAAGACACAAAATATCAAATCAATTATTTTTAGCATATGAAAAACATTCAACTTTTGCTGGAATCAAACTCAATTAGATTTTGGAACAACTTGAAAACTGGTTCAAAAATCAAAAAAAAAAAAACAATTTTTAGATTCATCGAATTAAAAAAACTATTTCAATTTCTGTTAAACTCAAACTAAGTTTCATTTTGAATCCTTTGGACCTTAATATGCAACAATTTGAAAACTGGCATGTCAAAGAAAACTGTCCTAAATTTTAAATACATGGTAAGATTACGCATATTGAAGAACCCTAATAATTCAATTGTTGATAAAAGCAAACGAAATTTAATTGTGAACTCTGTGACCAATGGGGCCGAAAATCCAAAAACTTAAAACTTCATGGTTAGATTCAGCATATTGAAGAACCCCAAGAATTCAAGAATTTAAATTAAACCCAGATAAATTAATAAAAATTAAAAAATTATTATAGAAGTGTTGTTTTAGTCCCTTTTCTTCAACCGTTATTTTCGTAATCCTCATCTTCCTTTTTTTGGTATGGAACCTTGTGTTATAATTGCACAGAGATTCATACACTAATACACCAGTTATTGTCCTGAATCAAGAAAAATGCTTGTTTTGACCACTTATTTTTAAACAGTTATCTCGATAACCCTGAAAATCAATCCCAATCTTCCCTAAAATTGTGTTGTTGAACCTTGTGGGGATACAGAAACTATAGAACATGAGATGTCTTTGTGCAAATTATTAAGTGTCCTAATGTACTAACTTCCTTCTGAGGTATAAAGCTCTCAAATACAAATAACACTATGAAAGGTATAATTGGGTTCGCAATAATTCTGTTAAATACAGAACTCTGTGTCAAGTGTAACTGCAGGCTACCTGCTGCTCAGTGGTGATATCCCCGCCCAAACATTTCAGTAAATAATAAGTTGTTGAGTGATGAATCTGAAAAAACCCATCACACAGTATAGCTGACTCATATAAACCCCGAACCCAAATTTAAGATATCATTGTAACGTAGTTCCAGAGAAAACTTTGACGAAAATAGTCAACTTGGTTCATGTGTAAAATGATGTAAGCGTTTGGTAAACAGGAAGTTGTTGAGTGATGAATCTGAAAACACATCACATGGTATAGCTGACTAATATAAACCCTGAAACCAAATTTCAGAAATCCTTGTAATGCAATTCCTGAGAAAGATGCAACGAAAATTATTTATTGGACGAAGGATGAATGGACAGTACACTCCCACCTTTTTTAAAGCAGGGGTATAATTATATGAAAAACTTACATAAGTAGGGTGTCACTGTGTGATGCAACTCTTTCTTCTGCTACATGCTGCAAGGTCAATTCAAAATTCTAACTTTCATTTATACATAAATTTAAGTTAAAACCAGGTGCTCCGCAGGGCGCAGCTTTATACGACCGCAGAGGTCGAACCCTGAACAGTTGGGGCAAGTATGGACAAAACATTCAAGCTTGATTCAGCTCTGAATTTGGATTGTGATCAAATTTTTGACATTATATGGGTTTTTTACACAAAAAAAAATGTCAAGATCTTACAAATCAATTAAAGATTTCTTCTTCAAACTTATTTAAATTTAAAATTAAATAGTTGACACAGCATAGGTTTCTGACACAGAATGAATGTGGTCTAATGAACTTAAAAAAAATTTTTTGCGTTTGAGCAACTCACTATGCTGTTGAATATTAATCCTCTCAAAAAAATGTTTGAAGAAATTTTCTTTTTATTTATGAAATCTGAAATGAGAAAAATTGGACACCCCCAGCCCCCCAATTTTTTTTTTCACATGCCCCTTTCCCTTATTCCAAAACTGATCTCAATTCAAATTTCTAATGGAGTTTGCAACAATAACTACTCATTTAAATACATCATAAAATATTAAAATGTAAAAAAAGTGCTTGTTATCACTGAATGGTAAAGATTATTTTAATTTATCAGTTGGTAGTAAAAGTGAATATACATTGTATAATGTATAAAACAATGATTTAAGTTGATTCAACTACTATTCTGGACAAAGAAAGATAACTCCAATTGAAAATTTCTTGATATTGCACAATATTGTGCAATTAGATATTTCTTGATATTGCGCAATACTGTGTAATTAAAAATACTTACTATTGGATAAAACTGTGCAATTGAAGATTTCTTGCTACTGTGCAATACTGTGCAATTGAAAATTTCTTGCTATTGCACAATACTGTGCAATTGAAGATTTCTTGCTATTGCTGAATACTGTGCAATTGAAAATTCAATACTTAATATAATAATTTTGGATCCTGATTTGGACCAACTTGAAAACTGGGCCCATAATCAAAAATCTAAGTACATGTTTAGATTCAACATATCAAAGAAACCCAATAATTCAATTTTTGTTAAAATCAAATGTAGTTTAATTTTGGACCCTTTGGACTTAATGTAGACCAATTTGAAAACGGGACCAAAAATTAGGAATCTACATACACAGTTAAATTTGGCATATCAAAGAACCCCAGTTATACAATTTTTGATGAAATCAAACAAAGTTTAATTTTGGACCCCGATTTGGACCAACTTGAAAACTGGGCCAATAATCAAAAATTTAAGTACATTTTTAGATTCAGCATATCAAAGAACCCCAAGGATTCAATTTGTGTTAAAACCAAACTAAGTTTAATTTTGGACCCTTTGGACCTTAATGTAGACCAATTTGAAAACGGGACCAAAAATTAAGAATCTACATACACAGTTAGATTCGGCATATCAAAGAATCCCAATTATTCAATTTTTGATGAAATCAAACAAAGTTCAATTTTGGACCCTTTGGGCCCCTTATTCCTAAACTGTTGAGACCAAAACTCCCAAAATCAATCCCAACCTTCCTTTTATGGTCATAAATCTTGTTTAAATTTCATAGATTTCTGTTTACTTATACTAAAGTTATGGTGCGAAAACTAAGAAAAATGCTTATTTGGGCCCCTTTTTGGCCCCTAATTCTTAAACCATTCGGACATCTATCCCAACCTTCCTTTTGTGGTCATAAACCTTGTGTCAAAATTTCATTGATTTCTATTTACTTATATTCAAGTTATTGTGCGAAAACCAAGAATAATGCTTATTTGGGCCCTTTTTTGGTCCCTAATTCCTAAACTGTTGGAACCAAAACTCACAAAATCAATCCCAACCTTCCTTTTGTGGTCATAAACCTTGTGTCAAAATTTCATTGATTTCTATTTACTTATATTTAAGTTATTGTGCGAAAACCAAGAATAATGCTTATTTTGGCCCTTTTTTGGCCCCTTATTCCTAAACTGTTGGAACCAAAACTCACAAAATCAATCCCAACCTTCCTTTTGTGGTCATAAACCTTGTGTCAAAATTTCATAGATTTCTATTAACTTTAAACTAAAGTTATAGTGCGAAAACCAAGAAAATGCTTATTTGTGCCCTTTTTGGCCCCTAATTCCTAAAATGTTGGGACCAAAACTCCCAAAACCAATCCCAACCTTTCTTTTGTGGTCATAAACCTTGTGTTAAAATTTCAAAGATTTCTATTCACTTTTACTAAAGTTAGAGTGCGAAAACTAAAAGTATTCGGACGACGACGCCAACGCAGACGACGACGCCAACGTGATACCAATATACGACCAAAATATTTTCAATTTTAGCGGTCGTATAAAAACTTAGACATGAGAATACCTGATGTTTGGAAATAACAATTGTTTGAAAACGAGCAACACAATATTTACTTATTTATTTTGCTTGCAAAAGTTTCAGTCAATGAGGGGACAGGGCCATATAATTTCCATTGGAATGAGATGGCAAATGTGAATTCTGCAAATATCATTGACTTAACATTGAAGTTTCATCTTAAAAGAACCTCATCACAAACTTTCATAAGTAAATATGAATATCATTTAGTACACAATTGTTCATGGTGGTCTCACAATAATCAATGATAAATGTTAAGTTATAGTAAAAATGACTTCCATTATGTAAAAAGTTTGTATGAAATTGGATAATAAGTGCTTAACAATCCTTGACAAGACCTTCTATGTCAACTTGTTAGACTGCCATTGTCTGTGTTTCTATTTTTTTTTTTTATAACTTTTATTGCTTTTTCGTTTTGTGGTTGCACCTTTGACTTTTGCTGTATGATTGTATTATGTTCACAACATTTGTTTTATTTGTTATAAACATATAACCAGATGCTCCACAGGGTGCAGCTTTATACGACCGCAGAGGTTGAACCCTGAACAGTTGGGGCAAGTATGGACACAACATTCAAGCTGGATTCAGCTCTAAATTTGGATTGTGATTAAATAGTTGACACAATGTTTGAGGAAATTTTCTTTTTATTTATGAAATCTGAAATGAGAAAAATAATAAATGAACACCCCTCCCACCCAATTTTTTTTTTCACATGCCCCTTTCCCTTATTCCAAAACTGATCTCATTTCAAATTTCTAATGGAGTTTGCAACAATAACTACTCATTTAAATACATCATAAAATATTAAAATGTAAAAAAAGTGCTTTTTTGTTATCACTGGATGGTAAAGATTTTTTAATTTATCAGTGGTAGTAAAAGTGAATATACATTGTATATTGTATAAAACAATGATTTAAGTTGATTCAACTACTATTCTGGACAAAGAAAGATAACTCTAATTGAAAATTTCCTGGTATTGCGCAATATTGTGCAATTAGATATTTCTTGCTATTGTGCAATACTGTGCAATTGAAAATACTTGCTATTGCACAATACTGTGCAATTGAAGATTTCTTGCTATTGTGCAATACTGTGCAATTGAAAATTTCTTGCTATTGCACAATACTATGCAATTAAAGATTTCTTGCTATTGCTGAATACTGTGCAATTGAAAATTTCTTGCTATTGCACAATACTTAATATAATAATTTTGGATCCTGATTTGGACCAACTTGAAAACTGGGCCCATAATCAAAAATCTAAGTACATGTTTAGATTCAGTATATCAAAGAAGCCCTAGAATTCAATTTTTGTTAAAATCAAACTAAGTTTAATTTTGGACCCTTTGGACCTTAATGTAGACCAATTTGAAAACGGGACCAAAAAATAAGAATCTACATACACAGTTAGATTAGGCAAATCAAAGAACCCCAATTATTCAATTTTTGATGAAATCAAACAAAGTTTAATCTTGGAACCTTTGGGCCCCTTGTTCCTAAACTGTTGGGACCAAAACTCAAAAAATCAATCCCAACCTTCATTTTATGGTCAAAAACCTTGTGTTTTTGAATTTCATAGATTTCTATTCACTTATTATAAAGTTATGGTGCGAAAACCAAGAAAAATGCTTATTTGGGCCCCTTTTTGGTCCCTAATTCCTAAACTGTTGGGACCTCAATTCCCAAAATCAATCCCAACCTTCCTTTTGTGGTCATATACCTTGTGTTTAAATTTCATTGATTTCTATTTACTTATACTAAAGTTATTGTGCGAAAAACCAAGAATAATGCTTATTTGGGCCCTAATTCCTAAACTGTTGGAACCAAAACTCCCAAAATCTAACCCAACCTTCCTTTTGTGGTCATAAACCTTTTGTCAAAATTTCGTAGATTTCTTTTTACTTAAACTAAAGTTATAGTGCGAAAACCAAGAAAATGCTTATTTGGGTCGTTTTTGGCCCCTAATTCATAAACTGTTAGGACCAAAACTCCCAAAATCAATCCCAACCTTCCTTTTATGGTCATAAACCTTGTGTTTAAATTTCATAGATTTTTATTTACTTAAACTAAAGTTACAGTGCGAAAACCAAAAGTATTCAGACGACGACGACGACGACGAAGCCAACGTGATGCCAATATACGACCAAAAAAATTTCAATTTTTGTGGTCGTATAAAATAAGATGTGGTGTGATTGCTAATGAAAACAACATCAGACCAATTGAAGTAGAAGTTTACAACTAAAAAAAAAACAATTTGACCAAGAAAAGTAATGGCCTGTTTAAGATACAAAACAATGAATGAAAAGCAAATATGATATATGGCACCAATTGTAAGACAATCACATGTTTATATTTTTAAAGGAGTACCTCGTGTTTGTATTTTTAACAGACAACCACATGTTTGTATTCTTAAAAGAAAACCACATGTTTGTATTTTACATATATGAAAAAAATTCAACAATACAAATGTAAACAAATATAATGTTTTATGTTTTTATTTTAAAAGTGCAAACATATACATCAATGTTTTTATGAAAACAAAAAGATAAATAGACACATGACAAATAGTCCCGCTTCAATAAAGGTAGGAGACATTGAGGTTAACATTTTCTGTAAGGCTTAAGGTTGTTAGACTAAGGTTTGGATTTAGGAAATAGGCCTTCAAATACTATTAGTAATCACTTTACATTTCAAATTCAAATGCATGTAATTGTGCACTTTGTACAATAAAATACAAAATATGAAACATCACATAATAATCAATTAACAAATAATTAAATGCATATACCATAGAATATTAAGTTGCGCATGGATTATGTGTAGGAAATCCATTTCATATCAAACATGAATGTTTCAGTACATCGTAAACAAATTTTATAATAAAATATTACAATACACATTCAAATCAAATTCACAGTACAAAAAGTCTATCCATTCTTTGACAACAACAATATACTGTTAACCAACTAATTTTTTCGCCAGCAATTTATTTTTGTGACTTTTGCGAGAAGAAGGATAATGCCAATTTAAATCTTTGCAAAATATGTATATCTTGGATCTTTCCTTATCAAGTACATCAAGTAAATTAAAAAATTATGCAAATAAATCAACACGAATTGGACTGGAAGATATAAATGAGAAATTAGGTATCTGCAAAAATAAGCTGTTTTACAGTACATTGTGAGGACAGAGAGACCACCAATTGATAGAAATTCTTGAGAACTATAAGGCCTAACATGGGGTAAATTAATGTAATAACCAAATACATTTGTAAATAGAAGTAATTTTGAGCTACTAGTACAAAAAGATGAGATTCTCAATGAGATTTAGGAATGTTATGAAAAAATAGCATAATTTATTAGTTTTTATGCATTTCAAAAATTTATTCACAGCAAGTGTACATGCCTAGCATCAAAATGTTTTAAGTATCACAGTAATGTTTTGTTATATAATCACATCACACCTTTTGCTGGACTAATAAACTATGCCAAAATGATGGACTTAAAGAAAACAAGAGATTCATTAAATAGTTAAGGTTTGTTCCTATAAGATCAAATTATATATTTCTGCTCTGTAAAGCTACCCTTTGTAGTATTTATTTGTATTTTCCAATGTGGATGTTATGAAATATTTTTTAAATATAAATAGGAATAATTTTGGAAATAAAAAACAAGAGTATAAAGATGAGAATCAATTAGATAAATAAGTCATTTACAAAAACGTCAACATAGTAATTCTGAGTATTTAGAACTGACTATACATTATATACCTCTAAATTACTAAGAACCTACTTTATATGTATAAAACTAAACTTTTGAAATTAGCTTTAAGAATAAACTTGAATAAATTGCATTTAAATGGATTTCGAGATTTAAATACTGTGCAATAAAAATATAGTTATGGTAGCCAGGTATACAACATGTTAATGTCAACAAGAGTCAACTAGTTTCAGATACAACTCATGAAAAAATATTTGCTGTAAAGCAAGATCCTCATGAATATGCGCAAAAAGAAAAAAAACAAAAAAAACTGAACTCTCTGAAAAATTCAAAACGGAAAGTCCCCTAAACTTTGTAAAGTATTAATTCAGTTATATCAGTCTAATTCCATTTGGACTAATTCACTTCTTTTTAAAGTCATTTTTTTTGTTTGTTGACATCCAAAATTAAATAAACTAAGAGTCAAGTCAATTTGTAATTCATGTAATGAAGTTATTCATTTATATCTGTTATTAAATTGTATATTTGACAAAGAAGTATTTGTTACATTACAATTTGCAATCCATAAATTGTATGAGTTCAATAAAACACGTAATCTTTTAAGAATATTTTGTCCTGAAATCTAGAGTAGTTAACATAGAGATAAGTATATTTTGTTATAATGCTGGCTGCTATTTTTGAATGGTATGTTCTTATTTGGAAATGAACCATATTTCATTATGTCTGTTGAAGATCCTGAATGGACTATCATAGCCTGCTGTGAAGTAAAACTCAGTATGGTACTTGCTGGGGTCATTTATAGACTTGATCAGTTCCTGGGCTTCTTTGATCCAATCTTCAATCTTCCTATAATACCCTCCAAATTGTCTACAATTAAAATACAATCATTTTTGAAGGCCTTGAGTAAAAACATCTTTGCGGAATCAGTTTTTGTGTTGAATTAATGCGAAGAAACATTGAACTCTTATCAAAAATTATGAGCTAACCTGAAAACTTGTTACAGGCATGATTTTACATCTCAAAACTTGAGAATTTTTGTGGTATAGTAAACAAAATTTACTTATACAAGTACATTTTAAATGAAAATGAAGGGGAGATTATTCCAAAATTTTAATTAACTTATAGAAGTTTATATTATTTATTTCTTCAACTAAATAAAGAATACTTGTACAAGTAGTACACCTGACTTACATATGCACTAAATGTTTCAGCATTGATTGATACCACTGGAAGTCCTGTTACTTACCTAACATATGCCCTAAATGTTGGAGCACTCTTTAATGTCACTGTAGAGTCTGTTGGTGCTGGTGGGTCTGCGACTTTGTTAGACATGAAGAAGGACATTGTAAAGTTGCTCTCACATGCCGGTCCTTGACCTGGGATAAGTCGAACCAAAACTGGAGCTGTCATGGCAATTTTTTCCTCTATAAGAAATTATACTTGTTAAATCTTTATGCAGTTTAAGGTAAATCAATTTACTGATTCAGAGTAATGTTGTCAGGCACTGTAGCCTTTTTTGCAACATGCTGCATTGAAATTTTCAGTCATACTTAAATGTGTGACCAGCATAACCAATGATTAGTACCATTTTATATAGAATAAAATTCTAATGAACTTTAATATCAACAAATCAAAACATTCTGTGAATAAACAATATCTGGACACATTGAAGATCAAGAACTCTAGTTACCGGTAATCAAAATATTTACTATATTATGGGAATTTACAATTAATTCATTGAAACTTCATGTTTATTCCATCTGGTTACAAAGTTGAAACTGTGGCTGTTATTTACAAATTACCAAGGCCTGACAACATGAACAAATACAATGTAGTGATAGATAATAAATTGACATGATTTACATTATATAGTCATGATAGTGGAAAATTCTAAATCCATGTTTGTACTGTTAGTGAAAATTCAGCAATTTTGGATCATTTGTATACATTGCCTTACTTTTAGCATTTTTGCCTTGTATGTATGCAAATAATTTCATAAACATCTCGCTGCTTGCTTTGCTGTAGTCTATACCAGCTAGGGCAGTGGACACCCAGTGTGTGGCTGTATATTCTCTCAACTCATAGCCCTGAAATTGTTGAATTATTTTAGTTGACAAAAATCATACAAGATGAGGAAAAAGAATTGTTTGAATATCTTACTAATCATGATATCTATTATCATGATTATAGACACTGAGATAATGTTCTTTTGTATGTATTATGCTTTAAATTACAGATAGTATAATGTTGCCTTAACTTTTGCCTGAAGTTATGAACTGACCACATCTTTCTGAGAGCATTGATCAAGTGTAATAGTAATTAAGCTTACTTTGAAGAAGTTTACTGAAGTGTACATACATGTTAATCATGTTAATTATCAATGAATTAAATCTACCATCAAGTTACCATGAAAACTGTTATCACAGTATGGGAAATAGTCAGCTCAAGTCTTACATGAACTAAGTTTAAGTTTAAAATGTTCTATGCAAACAGCAACATGTATAACAGATAAAATATATATGTATATCAGTGTTGAATGCTTCACTGTGATTTTCAGATGAAGAACAGCAATAAAGCGCTGTTCCTTGGCTTTTTGTGTGTTTTTGCTGTGCTTGAACTGATTTTGTGTTACAAATAAATACCCCAAATACCTTTGATTTGCTATTATAAAAATCAGGACTTGGGGTATCCATTAGTCCAAAGTTGCAGTTATTGTTCAAATAACATGAATAAGGATCAGCGTTAACACTTTTAAAATGTTACATAAAAGAACATCTGAATCAAATAAAACTTATATATATATATATCTTATGTATAACAGACCATACCGAACTAGATTCTATGACTTTGTATTCAGGGCAGTCAAGTTTGTTGCAAAAATCTGGTTTCTTTTGAGGTTCAAACTTATTGCTTGGGAGAACTTTTATCATCCTGGGCTTGTAGAACAGTTTCTCTCCTTGGCAAATAACTGCCATCAGAAGCACAACTGCTAGTTTTATCAACATGCTGCAAAAAAGAAAAATCATCACATTAATGTCTTTCAAAAAAATATACAGAATACCCAATAAGCCTAGTCCTTATAAAACCTTTGCCTAACAATCATTAAACATGTTAAAGAATCCCAAACTAAACTTCTTACTTTAATTTTATTTGACAAGAACTCTGACAATTCAGAAACCTGAGAAGAAGACTTATTATATTATATATACATGTACAGTAGATCTTTCAAATTAACATAATTTCAGTTGTTTTTTTGTCCAAATATTATTCATGAACTGTTTGTTCAATTTTCTAAATGTTTGAACATTTGAAAATAATAATAAAGTGGTACTTATAGAAATGGCAACCCTGAATAAATGGCTTAGTAAGTTTTGTAGATTATGTTGTGTACACATGGTACAGGGTGTAAGGGAAGTAAGAACAACATCATTATGACAGTCCACACATGTCATCACTCTTTTTTTAATATATTTGTCTAAAAAAATCAATTTGGGATATCTTTTAGTTTTACCGGTTTTAAAAATATTCTAAGTTAAAGACATACATCATCATGATCATGTGTACATTGTAACTGTAAAAAATATTTTGCAAAGTCAGTTTGTAGGAAATCTTGAATCATATTTTTCTCTCTTTTTTTTTGTGGTATATATACTTGATATATGCTGCTGCATGTTTACCACACAGTTTGTTAAATTCTGAAGGCTCTGTAACTTATAGACTAAAGAAACCTGATCACAGTCAATGACAGTCAATAACAGTACTACATTTTTACTTACTCAAATATTATTTACAGGTATCATCTTTGAAAACTTTTCATTGCTTTTTCAAATAAAATGCCATGTGATTTGCATATAATGACAGTAATCAGGTCGCTATTCTGTTTGATGTTTGACCTATCTAAATGGTCTGACACAAATTAAGCAAAGTGATTTGCAGGGGAGAGGGGTGGCAAAATCAGAAAAAAACTTCAGAAACTTCAAAAAGGTTGCAGACAACCCATCAAATGGGGAACTACATTTGTATTCCCCAAAGGAGAACTTTACAATCATAACAATACCTCATTTGAATAATCATTTGATAAAGCTAAAATATTTTTTTTCTTAAAATGGGTGTTATTATTTAACATAGCACAAATTCCTTGAAAATGGAGCATCTTCTTCTCCAGGTCTTCTACAATGTTCGAAAGAATAATATATTTAAATTATCATGATTATGGCTTTTAAAAAGTTAGACATGTTAGAGGCCTTGAAATTTATCATTTTTTTCCGAAGTTTTTATAAGCTTAGAACACCTCTAGTCTTCTAGTGAGCATGATGAGTAAATCAAAATAGATCTATTCATCTTTTTGGAAAATTTGTTGCATTTTTCATGAATTTTAAGAAAAAAGACTGATAAACAAATGTTTACTCAAATTAGGGTTACTCAATTTGCAGGTTGTCCCCAATCTGATAATTGGTACTTCTACTCTGGATCTTTACACCCTTTATATGGTAACCATACTTAAGTGTGTCTGACAGTTCCATCACGGTCCCCCCTCCCCCCCCCCCCCTCAAAAAAAAAAAATAAACAAAAATTCGTTAACAATCAGATCACAACATTATATACACCAACTTTTTCATTGGAAAAGTCTTTTAAGACTTTATACAAGAGAAGTTTACAGTTTTTAAGATATTATACATGACTTTGCATGTAAACCATTTTGTAAACAAAGTTCAATGATTCTAAGGCAGCAACCATTTGATTTTCTGGGGGGGGGCTATGGGTTTTTTTTCTGTACAAACTTTTTTTTTCGCCTGTGGCGAAAAATAATCTATTTTTTTCGCGACAAGTCGAAAACAATTTTTTTCTTTCAATTTTAGCATTACATATAGTGGCAGCTGAGGGTGAAACAAACAATTTTTTTTTCTCAGAATCAAAGACAAATTATTTTTTTCTCCAAAAACTGGAAACAAAGTTTTTTTTCCAAAAAAAACCATAGCCCCCCCCCCCCCCCCCCCCAGAAAATCAAATGGTTGCTGCCTAAATAATTCAGCTGGAATAATCAGATGATAAACATGATTTTACCTGATACTGAAACAAATCTGGCAGTTATTCAAACGCTTTTATTTCTTTATCAGAGCTTAAGATAAAATTTACCTGCAATATATATCTCTATGTCTGTTCAACTAGTGTCTGAGACTGTGTATCATTCGAATAACTGGAACGTGAAGTTGTATAACCAAAGAGGTTCACATGTACCTGTGGTAAAAGAAGAGTCCAATATAATTTTAAAGGGTAAAATCCTATCGCAACAGTAGAGACTGTCGGTCGTTTAGGTAGTATTCATCAGTGTAAAATACTACATTTGTTTTAAGTTATTATCTATCAAAAATCTATACTAAATGAAGATAAAAATTAACGAATACTACCTTTGCTTTGCGCTTTGTCTTCTCTCCTTTACCTTCAACATTTGGTATAGTCCATGTTAACTTTAGATCAACCCGGAAGCATTACCCCACATGTTTCTTCACGTGGTGAATGCAATCGTAACTACTCGGCCATTCTCGCTACGCAGTACAATTAATTATTTCTTCGTGCAACCAGAAAGGCCGAGTTGTTCCGATTGGTGGTGAATGTAAACAACCGGCTTACACAACTAAACTACAGTGGTAATTAGTGTGTCACAAGACATAAGATTTCTTGCATGATTTAATCCAGAAACTTCAATTTTATATAACTTTTGATGAATATTTTAAACAAGAGTATAAAATCATCCGTTTTATTTAAATTTGAAACAATCAACCATTTGCAAGCATATGAGAAGTATTTAGAGGTAACTATTTTGTTATAGTACACACTATTTTGTTATAGTATATATACATATATATACCACCACATAATTTTTTAGCTCTGTATTTACATCAAAGTAATGATTGTAAATTTAACCTTATTTTTCCAATAGAAAAAATGAAATACCTCATATGTAGTAAGTAAGAAGTAAATTTTTATTTTTGGGCTTAAAAGGATAGGATCCTTCCATATGAGCCCCACAACGATCTTACAGGTATAGTGACATGTGTAATAACAGTTCAGTTAAGTACAAATATTATATTACATACACAATAAAATACACCCGACCCATTGGGTCTATAAGTCACTTTCAAATCATAAAACATAATTCATATGTATATCGTGATTAGATGAAACCAATTACAGATGGTAATTAAAGAAATAAAATTTGTTTAACACACTGCATTGTTTACTTGTATAAAGACAAAACAAAGTGGAACATGATGCCAACACCAAAACAAATATATTTCAAAGAAACAGATCTCATTAAGTATAGATAACACTTAAACTAATGTATATGAATTGAAAGCCCCCTAAATTAATAATGAGATAATTGATGGTATTTTATTGCAAAAAAAAGGTTGATGAATAGGTTCATAAATTATGTCTTCCGAAAGGCAATTTGCAATGGCAACACCCCTCCATAGAATGCTTCATTTCAAAGGTGGTATATACACCTAAACATTGAGAGGATTCTGTCTGGCTAATTTAACTTTTGTTTTAATCCATTGTACATAATATGCATAATGATAATATTATTAACATTAAGCTACAACATGTACATGACGTACAACTAACAACAACATGAATGACTTATATGTTAATAAGTTATCTTAATAAAAAAATTTAAAAGATCTGAATCTAAAAATTCTTATTAGACAATTCTTAGCTATAGACAAGGGTTTACCATCATTTTCAAAATATCAGTATATTAATGGGGGGTTAGGGGTTGGAACACTCCCTTTTTTGGGACTATCAATGCATTTGAATGGAGACATATGTTATGACCCCCCATCCCCCTTCTTATCTAAGGTTGGGAAAACCCTGCCATTGAAAATGGCTGGATCTGGCCTGTGTTAATTGTTTAAGTTCTGGAGAATTTACCTTTTGTTCATATTATTATAGACTGATATGAAATTCAAGTTGTAGAATTCTTAAGATGTTGAAGTAGATAAGTTTGTCCAAAAGTGGTCTTAAAATACCCCTCAACTCTAATTAAGTTTTAATTTGACATTCTAACATATTTCATATTGGGATAATTCCGGAATCATATACATGTAGACTCCCTTGTAATCCTGGTTCATTATGTATATGACTTAAGTGGAAAGTAATAAAAATAATCCCCAATTAACCCAAGAGTTCTTCCATTAAATAATTTTAAACTGTAACTAAAGAGGCAACATTTGGAATGAGACATGTGAAAGTCTATGCATTAATTACCATATACAGTGAAATCTATATGCAATTCTATAACTTGGGCTAAGACATCCTGCCCCTCCCCCACTTCTGTCTCCGAAATGAATGTATTTTAAAATACCAATGATTGCACATACATTTGGAAGTACAGGTCAATTTGTCAAGAAACCAAAAACATCAGGCTTATAGCCATGATAGCTGTAATTCTGACTGAAAAATTTTAGATATATAAAACAGAAAATGTGGCATGAGAAAAATATGGGAAACTTTAACTTTTAAAGCGGTACAGGCCATATTTTGATCTTATTTTTTAGATAAACAACAAGATGACCAGTATATTGAAAACAGTGGGATCTGCTGTGACTGGGAAGTTTCTGGAGAAACCCAAGTATGAAAAGACATCTACTGGTAGTTCTGATGATGTAGGTACATGTATGGAGGTCAAATATTTACAATTTAATGCGTATCACTGAAATATTCACTGTACATTGATCAAATAAATTCAAAATGATATAGTATTTAACATAATGACTTACATGTAACATGTGTAAGTTTGAAGAGAACAAAAATGAACTGGTATTAAGCATATTTAGACATTTTTAAGACAATTTGCACTGCTGCCTTTAGTTTTAGTATAAATATTAGTGTGGTTTATGTCAGATTCATTGGGGATGTTCTTTCCATATTACAGAGTATACTACATTTGTAGTGGATAATGAAGTGGTCACTACTACATTAAATTATATGGTACAGTGCCCAAGTTAATTTTAAATGACCTACACGTATCATCATATATCTCAATGTTATAATACATCTATGGCAGTTAAAGAGATTGCCTACAAATAAAACAGGCAACTCTCACCTGCATTTATTGCTTCTGTAACTTCTAACTAGAAAAAGTTTGACATCCAATTTAAATACAAGTCTAATACATGTAGATTCTATGCAACTTACAAGCATTATAAACTTTATGACGGATGCAAATAGAACAATAAAGACCTATTCAAAACATGCCACATTTTTGTATATTTTAAATGAGTAAACACTATGTTAAATAAGGTTAAGTTTATATCTAATTTTAAAACTTCATACTAAATTACCAACAAGAAAATTGAGAAACGGAAATAGGGAATGTGTCATAGAGACAACAACCCGACCACAGAGCATAAAACAGCTGAAGGGCACCAATAAGTCTTCAAAACAGCGAGAAAATCCAGCACCCAGAGGAGTGCTTCAGCTGGCTCCTAAACAAAAATGTGTACTAGTTCAGTGATAATGGATGTCATACTAAACTCAGAAATATATATATAATAACTCAAACTAAAAATCATGCTACAAGACTAACAAAGGCCAGAGGCTCCAAACTTGGGACAGGCACAAAAATGTGGAGGGGTTAAACATGTTTTGTGAGATCTCAACCCTCCCCTATACCTCTAGCCTATGTAGAAAAAAAACAACAGTATTAACAATGTTATTTCAACTGATCGGGCAGAGCTTATGTTTTAATTTGCATAAGGACAGTCTATTTGAAGATGTGTGTGAGAAGGATGATTGCCGTATTGTTGAGTTCTAATCACCTATCAGTGTCACCAAACGCTTATATAAAAGAATTGAGTGTATGATATTGGACGAATAAATGGACACTTCATTGATGAGTTTATCCCGAAACTCCTGTCTATAGATGGACTGTTCTTAAATAAGCGAACTTCTTAACCCCACTCAGTCAAGTGAAACAAATCTAGTAATACACACAGTAAAACTCATTTAAAAGAAGTCTGAGTCTGATATCAGAAAAGGTAACGCTAAAAGAAACTAAACAAAATAACAATGATACATAAAGTAACAAAGAACTACTAACAGTTACTGACCTATACCAGTAGCTTTTTTTTTCAGAATTCTGAAATTGATCTTTATTTAAATATATTGTAATTTAGTTTCTAATTTTTAGGGTGTAGAGGAAAGACATTATGAAGCAGCAAAGTGGGTTAGTACCAAAACAATGGGCATGAACCGTGAAGAAGCAGTGAGCGCTGGATTTCAAAGACTGTTTAAATACATCACAGGAACTAATGAAAACAGTAAGTCCTACAAGATTATATATGTAGGACTCTAAAGTGCGATGGTACTCTAAAGTGCAATGGTCACGCTAAAGTGCGATGGTCTACGTTAAAGTACGATGGTGTATCACGCTAAAGTGCGACGGCTGTTTGTTCGCTAAAGTACAATTGTTTATCACGCTAAAGTGTGATTGACCAAACGGGTAATGTTTAAAGGGCTAAAAGCTTTAAAGAACACGGATGTAATGATAAATAGCCTTTAAGGAAAAGCTAGTATGATAAGGTTTTATAACATACATGCTAGGCTTTATAATTACCGGTAGGCATAACTAATTGTTTCTAAATTAAGAAGAACGACCACATAATAATTGCTAAAATGGTAGTTTAGGTGTGACAAAAATCAATATATCCTGTATATGATAAACAAAAATTTAATTCGGGCGTATCAAATATTTGGATAATTGGCATAACTTGCCGTTCACACAGTATATTTATATCACTAATGTCAAATCTCCCCTTGAAGTTGTCATTGTAAATTACAAATACAAATCCTTCATTGTGAAACATTTATTTGTTTAAAACATTCCTAATTTAAATGAGAGAGAAATGCAATGTTCTCTGAGCTTTCATCTTTTTTCGCAATTGGTAGTAGTTAATCAAATATTCTACATTTTTCTTTCGGCATGTTTTTTGTTTGTATAAAAAACTGTTCACGTCATAATCCATAGTACGTTTATTACGTCTATACTTTTGCGGACCATCACACTTTAGCGTATGGAGGCATTGTACTTTAGCGTAGACCATCGCACTTTAGCGTAACCATCGTACTTTAGCGTCCCCATCGCACTTTAGAGTTCTACATATATATATATATGGAAGTTTTTAACAACCATGACTGGCTATACAGCCCTTGCAGGGTCGGTATAATGAAGGCTGTTGAGCATATAACTCTCATATGTCTGATAAATATTTTTTTTATAATTGCTTTAATATAGGAACCTGTAGTCAAGTAACTGTCAAGGTCTTTGTGCCATATTCATGATTCTTTACTTTTTAATAGGTGTCTCTAAAGTTATTTGCATCTAAAGCCTAATGTTCTTATTAGATATTTTGGGAGACCATAGCTGTCTTATGGACTGCTGTAGGACTAAATGATTAGATATTTGCAAATTGCTTTAATTAAGCTGTACTAAATGTTATTGTTATATGTATCCAAATTTGCAATCACGAAATATCCATCAATTTATAAAATATGTGAGAAAAGAATGCAAGGATATTCAAGTGTTCTTTTGTTTTTATTTGTAGATCAGAAGATAGATATGACTGCACCAGTAGCAACAAAGATTCTTCCTGGAGCTGGTCCAAACTGTGAAAATACATTTACCACTTCATTCTATATTCCACCTGAACACCAAGACAATCCACCAAAACCTACAAACCCAGATGTTTTTATTGAAGATAGACCTGCAATGAATGTATATGTCAAATCTTTTGGAGGTTTTGCAAAAGAACAGGACTGGCTCTCTGAAGCACAAAAAATGACTGAACAAATTAAGGATAAAACTACAATAAATCAAGACTATTGGTTTACAGCTGGGTATAATAGTCCATTTCAATTGTTCGCAAGGACTAATGAAGTCTGGTTAATCAAAAATAAGGATAAGGAATGAAAATGTTGAATACAATTTATCATGAATTTAAGACTTTTAAATGGTGCTGTTTAATTTATTAGGTATAAATTATTAGCAACAAAAATGTCTATACATGTATTTAGACTAACAAACCATTTTTTAAAGAAATCAGAATCATATTGCTGCATCCAACTCAAGTCTTATAAGTACTCAGCCTTCAGATCATATCATCAAATTCAATCACATAAAAAATTTAAAATGGAAATCATCAATTATGGTTCACAAAAGCCATATCAAACTCATTTTTTTTAAAACTGTTAAATTATGATTATATTGTATTTATCAATTGTTGCAAACACTTTTAAAATTAGCTCATTATTCTGATATCAAATGATAATAAAATCATTTCTTCTTGTAAATTCAAAACGTGCACTTTAAAAGCAGATGCACCATTAGTAATTTGAGTAGAACTTGATATATATGCTAGTGTATTTATAAATTGTTTAAATTTGTTTAGAAGTCAATTTATATACGGGTAGAAAAGGAAAAAAAAATACAAATCTTAATTCTTATTAATAATGGAAATATGCAATCATAGTAAAATGATACAAGCTGTGATACAAGCTGTTTTTTATTGTAATAAGTCTGCAATTGTTAAGCAGTTATTGGTATAGATCAAAGGTTGATTGCTTTGTGTACTGTTGTTGTATAATATTGATAGAGATAAGAAAAAAAAAGATATACGTAAATCTAAAATATCCATATAGTGCACATAGTTTTCAATAAAAGCTATTTTCTTTTTGACATCCAAGTTCAGTACATGTATATGGTATAAGCTTGTATTAACATAAATAATTAAACAGCAAAAAGTCAGATTAAATATGAAAAATAACATTTACGTGAAAAAAAAACAATTTGTAGATATGAATAGTTGACACCTTTGTTTGTTATTACATGTACCATAACACAGCATGTTTTTAATTGATACTTTATCTTTACAGAACCATATACATTTTTATACATAAAGGTATATTATAATGTAGCTATAACACATTTTTGGGGCATTATTTTGTTATGTTTTATATTCATTTACACAGTTAATAAAGATGTAGAAAAGTAATGTTAATAGTTGTTCTATTCATACAAACACTAATTTCAGTCCTATAATGGTGTTGGTGAGTTAATGCAATTATCTAAAATTGTTTCTCAATTTATCTTGTCCAACGGTGAAATAAGTGTGCACAATCATGACAATAGGGATAGTAGTATCAGTTCTTCACATACTGGTTCCTGATAAAAAGTCTATATAGAAGAAGTTATTGCAATCACTTAGTGAATGTTTCTTATCTTTTCAATTATATCTCAAACTATGGGAGGATGTGCCACTTATTCATATCCAAAACTTGCCAAGGGGTTTTCAAACAGAGAGCTGAACATTTTTCGGAGATATGAACAAGGATGATTAAGTTGAAATTTTTTATTTACCCTATCAATCAGTCCAGCAAATCAGTTTTCCATGCTTTCTTTCATTGTGCTTGAAGTAACTAATTTGATATTTTGTTTTATGTTTTATCATGACAAGTTACAGATCAAGTTTGAATTTTGTTCCAGTCTGATAATAAAGTTCAGAGTTATGGGTCCTTGGACTTAAAAAATGCACTAAAATATTCAGTTTTCCACACTTATTTTTCTTCATGCTCGAATAAATTGATTTAATAATTGGTACATTGTTTTATCATGTCAAGTTACAGACCAAGTTCCAATTTTGTTTCAGTCTGATGACTTTGTGCAGAGTTATGGTCCTTGGAAGTTGGACTTTGAAAATTCACTTAAATAATCAGTTTTCAACACTTGTATAGTTTACACTATGAAAAGTGATAGATCAAGTTAGCATTTTGTTCCAGTACAATTAATTTTTAAACAGTAGGAGAATATGTATTGCCATGTAATACTCTCAGAATGCTTGTTTACCATGCATGACTTTATATTACAGTGTTTTCTCTTGTACAAGGCTCACCTTTAGTAGTGGTGAGTTATCATGGCAAGTTACATAACCCTCCTCTGAGGGGTTTGAAAGTTACATATGCACATATACACACTCCAAGTGGTTGGAAACTTAAGAGAGCAGACCTAATTTGTGACAGAAAAATACACACATGGACATACAATCTGATTACTAAAGGCCTTCTGCCGATGAATTAGGAAGACCCTTATGAATCCACATTGTGAAATTACTAAAAATTTTAACATGTACAGATAGGGAACAAGAGGCTGTCAGAGGGACAGCAAACTAGATTTCTAAACATTTATTTGTGTCCTCACTGTCCTGGCATTTTTAAATATCACGAGAATCATAACGCCTGAATGGTTAAAGTGGAAATCATCAATATCAAACTTGACCTCCATTTTGTTATATTAAAGTTACAGTAACAACATTTTAAAATTTGAAAAGCTTTAGTTGAACGGTTCATGAGTTAAAGCACAGACATGACTGGAAAGACCATATTTCAATCTTTCAAGAATCATAACTTCTGCACGGTGAAAGTAAAAATCCTCATTATAGATCTTGACCTCCATTTTGTCATCAGTAACAAATTGGAAAAGCTTTGATTAAAGGGTTCATGAGTTACAGCAAGGACATGACTGGAAACACCATTTAAAAAAAAAATAAAGAACCATAACTCCTGAAATGTGAAAGATGAAAATCGTCAATACAAAATTTGACCTTCATTTTGTCATCAGTAACAATATTTGAAAATTTGAAAAACTTTAGTTGAATGGTTCATGAGTAAATACATCGACATGACTGGAAATATCATTTTTTTAATCTTTCAAGAATCACAACTCCTGAACGGGAAAAGTGAAAAATCACCACTATTGAACTTGACCTCCATTTTGTCTTCAGTAACTACATATTCAAATTTAAAAAGCTTTGGTTGAACGGTTCATGATTAAATACACCAACACGACTGAAAACACCATTTTTCAATCTTTCAAAACCATAACTCCTGTGTAGTAAAGTCAAAAATCTTCATTAATGAATTTGACCTCCAGTAACAATATATCAAAATTTTCTAAGCTTTGGTTGAACGGTTCATGAGTAAATGCACGGACACAGCATGAAACACCTTTTTCAATCTTTCAAGACCATAACTCCTGAACAGTAAAAGTCAAAATTGAAAATAACAACATGTTAAAATTTTAAAAGCTTTGGATGAACGGTTCATCAGTAAATGCAGACAACATTTGGATTCCGCCTGCCCGATCACCCACCACCCACCCTCAAATCAATAACTGACATTTTCGTCGAAAATCCGGTTAAAAACTATATTAATTCTTTAACAGATAGTACTTCTAGCCATGTCTGTACCCTTAATTTACAGAGCTATACAGAACAAAAGATATGAGCACTATTTCAACTTCACCAGAACCTAGTGGAAATGTAATCTAAACCTGTAGAAGGACATAGATATAAGAAGATGTGGTATGAGACAATTCTCCACACAAGTCACAACGTGTAAAAAGTAAACTATTATAGGTCAAAGCAAGACCCTCAACACATAGCCTTGGCACACACCAAACAGCAAGCTATAGCCTTGGCACACACCAAGCAGCAAGCTATAGCCTTGGCACACACGAAGCAGCAAGCTATAAGGCCCCAAAAATGTTCATTTACTAAATACAGAGAGTGTAGGACAATGTAATCCTTGTCACTTAATGAGGGCATAAAAAATTTTAAAATATGAAAGATAATGTTTTTTATTAGCTAGATATCATTTCTAGGTCATATGTATTGATCAATTCTCCCACAATTTGTTTGATTATGTCTAATGTAATGTCTTCAGCGAACACTTTCCACCATGGTGTAACAGCTGTTTCCTCAAAAGGAATGTCTGCACCATGACTTTCTAATGTCATATATAAAATAGCTACTGCAATATGTTGTGGTTTGTATTGTAAACACAGGGTACTATGGTAACTGTCTCTAAGCAATGCCCATGAAGTTCTTGCTAGTGGTAGTTCATCCCACTTGTATGGTTCCATCCATTCTTTTATAAATGTCAGATAATGAAGAAGATACTAAAAAAACGAACAAAAACAATTTTACAATGAAAGTATACAGGTTAACTATATAGACAATTAGGTTACTACTGAAAAGTGATTACTGCCAATTATGATATGTACATGTACAATAGAAACTTCTTCAACAATATGTGTTATACTTTATGAAATGTTCATCATCTTAAAAAATAAACAAATGTACTTACGCTTAACAACTGACTTACCCCAGTTTTCAACTAACAAATTCTTAGGAATGCCTAAGTTTGTGCACATGTAAAACTGGATTTTATCCAACTTTATTGTGTGTGTAATCAGTGAGACTAGATTTTATCCCACTACATTGTGCATGTTGTGTGTATGTAATGCAGCTTCTTGTTATTAAAATACCATTATTTAATTGTGATAAAATTCCTTTATTTTATAGCTACATTAATTTTCATGAATAGATAATTATTTTCTATTGCTCATCTTTATTCAATCCAACATGATATCCTTCATTTGGAATATTTCTCTGGTATTTTTCTGAATTGATGTATATTCACCAAAATATTACTATATGAAGCCATAGAAAAATAAGAATAAAATTTGTTCAAACAGCTGGTACTGGATTTTAAGTTAGTCTGTTGTGATGATGTGCAAATTTTGAAGAAAACAAGAATGTGTCCCCAGTACACGAATAATCCATCCGCACTATCATTTTCTATGTTCTGTGGACAGTGAAAATGGGAGAAAATCTCTACTTTGGCATTAAAATTAGAAAGATCATATCATAGGGAACATGTGTACTAAGTTTCAAGTTGATTGGACTTCAACTTCATCAAAAACGACCTCGACCAAAAACTTTAACCTGAAGCGGAACAGACGGATGAACAGACAGATGCACAGACCAGAAATATAATGCCCATAAATGGGTTATAAAATACATATAACTTACCCTATGTGGATGGTTATATACAACTCTAAACTGTAAGGCTCTCAGGACAAATAGTTCACACTTGGCAATAGTTTCTTTTAATGCAAAGAACATGTCCCCCATTTCTAATGGAGGCTTGCTTCTGTGTAAAGTTCTAAAAAAACATATTAATATAAAATAAGGAGAAGTGGTATACTTACCAATGAGATTGACATTAGTCAATGTAAATAACTTGTAACATACTTATAAGTTATAAGGTTAGTACAATGGTGGAGTCAGACAATGCATGCCCACTAGTGTGGATTAAAAATGCAATTTTCTGCAATAAGATATATTAATTTATAAATTCAATTGATGCTTTGCTTATGATGTTGTCTAATTTCTTATTCTAGGATTTTTTTGAATTTTAAAATTTATCAGAAATGTCAAACAAAGATTGCAAAGTTTATCATGTTCATTTAAAGAGTCTTGAGGGTACAAAAATTTCAGCAAAATTTAAAACATTTTTTTTTATTACAAATTTTATTTATTACACTATTAGTTGTTACTTTATGATATGGTACAAAAATCAACCAAAACAAGAATGTGTCCACAGTACACGGATGCCCCACTCACACTATCATTTTCTATGTTTAAAGGACTGTGAAATTGGAATAAATTCTCTAATTTGGCATTAAAATTAGAATGATCTTATCAAAGGGAACATGTATACTAAGTTTCAAGTTGATTGGACTTCTACTTTATCAAAAACTACCTTGACCAAAAACTTTAACCTGAAATTTGCACTATCATTTTCTATGTTCAGTGAACCGTAAAATGGGGGTCAAAACTCTAATTTGGCATTTAAATTAGAAAGATCATATCATAGGGCACATGTATACTAAGTTTCAAGTTGATTGGACTTCAACTTCATCAAAAACTACCTTGACCAAAAACTTTAACCTGAAGCCAAAAACTTTAACCTGAAATTTGCACTATCATTTTCTATGTTCAGTGAACCGTAAAATTGGGGTCAAAACTCTAATTTGGCATTTAAATTAGAAAGATCATATCATAGGGCACATGTATACTAAGTTTCAAGTTGATTGGACTTCAACTTCATCAAAAACTACCTTGACCAAAAACTTTAACCTGAAGCCAAAAACTTTAACCTGAAATTTGCACTATCATTTTCTATGTTCAGTGAACCGTAAAATTGGGGTCAAAACTCTAATTTGGCATTTAAATTAGAAAGATCATATCATAGGGCACATGTATACTAAGTTTCAAGTTGATTGGACTTCAACTTCATCAAAAACTACCTTGACCAAAAACTTTAACCTGAAGCCAAAAACTTTAACCTGAAATTTGCACTATCATTTTCTATCAGTGAACCGTAAAATTGGGGTCAAAACTCTAATTTGGCATTTAAATTAGAAAGATCATATCATAGGGAACATGTGTACCAAGTTTGAAGTCGATTGGACTTCAACTTCATCAAAAACTACCTCGACCAAAAACTTTAACCTGAAGCGGGACAGACGGACGAACGGACGAACGAACGGACGGACGAACGGACGCACAGACCAGAAAACATAATGCCCCTCTACTATCGTAGGTGGGGCATAAAAATCTATTCGCTTTGGCTCAAATGACTTCTTAAATGTTTATATTATTGAAATAGCTCCAAATTATCTCCCTTTGGTGCAAAAATGCCATTTTTTGGCATTAAAGTTGAAATATCTTTTTTAACTCATCGATGACCTATATTTTTTAGTATTTTTTTAACAACTATCCACCAAAGACAAAATTGAACTCAAACTAAACAATTGCTTAATTTAGTTCTGTAATTAATTTCTTGTTTTATTTCTTCTATTAGTTAAACAGAAAAAAGGTACCTTAAACAAAAATACATGCTGCTTTAAAATGCAGATTGTGAGCTTAAATGAACAGTAACATGAGTAACCCAAATTTTTAATTTCATTTTTCTATTAAGTATATAAGAAAGTTCATTTGATTTATAGGAAAAAAAAGCAAAAATTAAAAAAAAAAACAATGGATTTATATCCTTGAGCCCCCTTAATATTGAGAGAAACATATATTTATTTCTATTCCGTTATATTTGGAATTTCCATATTCTATTTTTATCTTTAGACTTGTGGTACAAGTTTGGCTAGTATGTAAATCAGAAGTGGTCTGATGTTACTGTTGTTTTCTGCACGGATATTTCGAGGGCGGTAGTACGGGTGGGGTTTTATAGGCATATATAAGTCCTGATTACGTTTGATTATTATCGATGTGCTCGAGTAACTTTGATAGACGAAGTTAACGTTAAGCTCTGCATAATATGTCCGAGGAAGGCTCCGACCATGATGAACGCCGTGCTACTACTCAACATGCTGAAAATAGTAACAAAACAGAGTTAAGTACGGACGGGGCTATTTCGCTTTTCACTTCAGCTTTAAACAATGCTTTAGAGAAGCAAAAACATTCCTTGATTAATCATTTCGAAGCTTGTTTAGGAAAAAGTGTTAAAGCAACCGGTGTCGATCAACCAGAATTTGTATTCCATAGTGAGGGAATTAAAGTGCAACATTCGTTTAATACCGAGCGTCTGGAGAGGCTTGCTGCCGTTGAAAGTTGTATAAAGCTTGGAAACGCTTCCGAAGTTAGTGAAATCATTTCCCAGGAAAAGGAAATCATCCGTAAGCGTAACAAAATTCTAAAGATAGCCGACAAGCATGGATGGGACACGGTTAAAGAATACTTGGATAGTCCATTGGCCGACAATAAAGAAGATGCTAGTGATTTGCGTGCTGCTATTTCCAGGGCTTCTCGTAAAAGAAGTTCCAAGCCGTACAGTAAACCAGAATCTTCCAATAGTGGTTCCGGAAAAGGAGAATTCAATTCTAGGAGTTTTTTTCGTGGCCTTGGCCAAGTCAGTGATACCGAGTTCTCCAAAGCAGGCAAGTCAGAAAGTTACAAGTGTTTCTATTGTAACCAGCCCGGGCACTTTGCAAGGAACTGCCCCGAAAAAAGGATTCCTACAGCGACAGTTGGTGCAACAAAGTTCCAGGAACAGAACACAGGAAAGACCCAGTAACAAAACAGATACAGACATAGATGAAGTTGAGTATTGTTTTCAATTTGTTAACAAGTATGAGAAAAAATCTGGTCAAAATCTTATAAATGTGAAAGGAAATTTAAGAAAACATGCATTGTTTTGGAAAAATGTACTTAACGCTAATGATTTTATAATGAATGTTTTTAATTTTGGTTATAGAATTCCTTTTCTGAGTGAACCACCGACTATTTTTCTAAGTAATAATAGATCTGCGTTAAAACACTCAGAATTTGTGGAAAATTCTATTGAAGAACTTTTAACTAAAGAATGTATAAAAGAAGTAAATCGACCATTTGTCGTTAATCCATTTACTGTGTCGGTAAATAGTACGGGTAAAGAAAGATTAGTCTTAGATTTGAGACATGTTAATAAATTTGTCGAGAAACAAAAAGTTAGGTTTTGTTTGGAACTTTAAAGATTGTACTTTAGAAATATCGCTTAAAAAATTATTTGCTTTAAAGCTGGTAATATCGAGCGTAGTAGATGGCAAAACTATTTTGACTTATAGATGTATTGCTAAAATATGTGGAAAAATCATTTCTATGATTCCTGCTCTTGGTAACGTTTGTCAAATGATGACGAAGCATATGCATATGCTAGTCTGTTGTAGATCTGCATGGGACGATGTCATCCCTATAAATGACAACATTTTGAAAGAACTAAAATTTTGGTATTTTGAATGCGAGTCATTATCTTTCCAACGCATTGTACCTATAAATAGAATACCACAGCGTGTAATTTTCACTGACGCTAGTCAGTATGCCGGAGCAGGGTTTATAATGAATGATAACAAAATTGTACATTTTATGTTTGATGGTCATGAAAGAAGCAAAAGTTCTACATGGAGAGAATTGAAAACTGTAGAAAAGAATAATTCTTCTTTTAAATCTGATTTAACAGGAAAATTTGTTAAACTTTATACAGATAACCAAAATGTAGTACAGATTGTTAAAAAGGGTAGCATGAAAGTAGAATTACAAGACATTGCTTTAAGCTTATTTCATATTTGTTTGTCACATAATATTTTCTTGGATGTTGAATGGATACCTAGAGATAAAAATACTTATGCAGATTATCTGAGCAAAATTTGATTATGACGATTGGGGTGTTTCCTATCAAATTTTTATATATTTTGATAAATTATGGGGACCATTCACATGCGATCGTTTTGCAGATTCGAAAAACAAAAAAGTAGACTATTTTAACTCTAGATATTATTCACCGGATACTTCCGAGGTTGATGCTTTCGCATATGATTGGTCTGCTCATAATAACTGGTTAGTTCCACCAGTTTGTTTAGTTAACAAGTGTTTAAATCACATGCGATTATGTAAAGCTAAAGGCACTTTAGTTGTACCTAAATGGCCATCAGCGTTATTTTGGCCTATCTTAGTGAATAGGTTTTCAGACAGATTTAAATCTTTTGTTATAGACTTTAGAGAGTATGTAAAACCTATGAACTTTTTTACAAAAGGTTCACAAGAAAAGAGTATATTTGCACAGAGACCTTTTAACAGTAATGTATGTTTTGTTGTTGGATTTTTCGAAGTATTGAGATTTATGCATTGAATGTTGTATACAGACTGTAGTTGATTTAGTTTTCTGCGATGGTTATTTGCCGCAGTTATCAGATATGAGACTATATTCGAAAGAACGTTAAATTTAACATTGTGATGTTTTAACTGCAACAATTAGATATGTCATTGTTAACATTGTTGATTAATTGTTTATGAATACAGTGAGGGTTAATGCCACTGTATATATATAAGTATATGACTTTTTTAAATACTGTGAGGTTGAATGCCACAGTAAGTGTGCGAGGAAAATGCCGCATTCATTTGTTTGCGAGGAAAATGCCGCACTCATTTGTTTGCGAGGGAAATGCCGCATTCATTTGTTTGCGAGGGAAATGCCGCATTCATTTGTTTGCAAGGGAAATGCCGCACTGGGTTGTTTGCGAGGGAAATGCCGCACTGGGTTGTTTGCGAGGGAAATGCCGCATTCATTTATAGTAGTAATGTTAATTATATTTACTTTGTTTATAGTTATTACTTGGTATTCATTATTATATTTATTTTACAGATCAATGGAAACAATTTGAGTGTTATGCCAATGATTCAAGATTTGCCAGTATCATACGAGATTTACCCTCTTTTGTCGAATCGTCTAGATCAAATTCTACAATTAAGAAATACAAGTGCTATTTTAAAAAGTTTGAAAAATGGTGTGTTTCATGTTCACTTGAGTGTTTACCAGCGACAACTACTACGATTTCTATGTATATAGGTGGACTCATTCAACAGGGATCCAGTGTTGCGATTTTAGATGCAAGTTTTTATTCAATAAAATGGTTTCATGACTTTAATTTCAAACATAATCCTTGTTCAGACAAATTCCTTGGTCTTATTTATGAAGGAGGAAGGAGATTGCTAAGTAAACCTATAAACAAAAATGAACCTATTACCCCAGATATATTAAGGAAAATTGTTTTGAAGTTCGGAGATCATAATAATCTCAAAAAATTGCGTGTAGTAGTATTATTTCTGTTAGGATTTTCTGGATTTTTGAGGTATAGTGAATTGGCTAACATTAAGATGAATAATATTGAGTTTCAAGTCAGTCATGTTAAAATTAGCATTGATAAAAGCAAAACTGATTTATACAGAAGGGGTAATTCTGTTGTTATAGCTGCAACAGGTACAGATTTATGTCCAGTTTTTTGGTTAAATAAGTATATCAATTTAGCTGAATTGAGTAAAAATTCTGATAGCTATATTTTCAGAGCACTGTCTTTTATGAAATCGAAAGATGTTTATAAATTATGTAATGTAAATAGTCCATTGTCCTATACCAGAGCGAGAGAAATTTTGTTAGAGAGTTTATCAGATATTGGTTTAGATAAGCTTAAGTTTGGGCTTCATAGTTTGAGAAGTGGTGGCGCTTCTACGGGGGCTAATAGAGGAGTCTCTGATAGGTTACTTAAAGTCCACGGTAGATGGGCTTCTGATAAAGCCAAAGATGGGTATATTAAAGACAATTTAAAATCTCAAATGGCTGTTTCCTTGAATCTTGGCATATAGTTCTCAAATTATTTATTCCTTTGTTTTATCGAAGTTACTGCGAGCAAACAAACCTAAATTATGACTTGTCTCTTATTTAGCCATGTATTCAGTATAGAAATGTTTTAAATTCGGACGAATTCATGAGGGAGAATTTAAATTTATTTCTATTCCGTTATATTTGGAATTTCCCTATTCTATTTTTATCTTTAGACTTGTGGTACAAGTTTGGCTAGTATGTAAATCAGAAGTGGTCTGATGTTACTGTTGTTTTCTGCACGGATATTTCGAGGGCGGTAGTACGGGTGGGGTTTTATAGGCATATATAAGTCCTGATTAAGTTTGATTATTATCGATGTGCTCGAGTAACTTTGATAGACGAAGTTAACGTTAAGCTCTGCATAATATATTACAGTTATGTTTGTATTGATATGTATTTAGAGGACATTGTGAATGTATATAGATGGAATTGTGGTATATTTTTGTAAATTGTAAAATGTTCACAAGATATTAAATGTTGTTTCGCTGAGAAAATAAGAAAGTTACTGCGAGCAAACAAACCTAAATTATGACTTGTCTCTTATTTAGCCATGTATTCAGTATAGAAATGTTTTAAATTCGGACGAATTCATGAGGGAGAATTTAAGATATTTTCTTTGTGTGACATTTTAATGGCCTTACCTATAACAAACATTGACTACATCTCTAAGAGTGACTTGATTCTCCTCTACTTTTCCTGCTATGTATAATGTTGTAGAGGCTATCAACTATAAAACAAAGCAAATTAAATTAAATACTACTTGTAAATGTTGATTATGTAATTAAACCGTCTCTAAACCGATTTTTATAGTTTGTTCTTATGTTGTCCCAGGTTAGGGTGAGGGTTTTCTGCCAAAAACTAGTTTAACCCCACCACATTCTGTATATGTATGTCATATTGGGGCTTTTTATAGCCGTCTATGCAGTATGGGTTTTGCTCATTGTTAAAGGCAGTATGGTGACCTACATTTGTATAGTTATAACTTTCTTGCCATTTGGTCTCTGTTGGAGTGTTGTATCATTAGCAAGCATTCCACATAATACATTAACATGATTAATGGATCAAAACTTCAGCTTATGATAGCAAAATACAAAACTTAATCAGAAAGAAAAATACAACACATTTATCTCAAAACGTACAAATGTATCCTGTCATCATTGTCATGATTACTTGCCAACTATTTGTGTATTCAACAAAACATTTTGATACTACATGTATCTATGATGATACTTACATAAGGATCATATTGTTGTAAAGTATATTCTTTAAAAAATCTGTGATAAATAATACAAGCTGTGGCAAGTGGCACGGACTTTAAACGTAGTCTTAAACCTACAAAAAAGAAATACATGATTAAAGTGAATGTTTAAGTTCTCTGGGTTTTTTTCAGCATTTAAAAAAGCTAAGTGTCTTTGAAGATTATCAAAACTTTCGTCTCCTCTTAATAACTGTTTAAATTTAATTTGATCTAAAAGCATAAACTTTTTGAGTTTGTGCAAATTACCTCTATTAGATTATACCTTTCTGTTTTCCTTTTAGTTTTACAGGTACATGTATTGGCATGGTTGCACTTGGCAGGAAAGATTAAAAAAGTTTAACTGCTTATCATTGTGAACAGCAGCAAGTTTTAGATAATTTTAAGTTAATAAATGTCTTATTCAAGCTGAAGAATTCAGAAATTTTTCCCACATTTTTGTTCATTTTGATACATGTAGGACTTAAAAGTTGCTGTCCTGTAATTTTTCAAACTGTCAAAATTATTCACACAAAATTCCTGGCATCAACAATTGAATGAATTCATGAATTTTCTCACCATTTTGCTATAAACATTCAAGAATGCTTCATTTTAAATTGAAATGATTTTTATGACGCAAAATGGTCAATTTTTAAATTAAACATGTTGAAAGTAAAATGAAAACATACAGTTTTGCGCCTGTCCCAAGTCAGGAGCCTCTGGCCTTTGTTAGTCTTGTATGATTTTTAATTTCACTTTCTTGTGTATAATTCGGGGTTTAGTATGACGTCCATTATCACTGTACTAGTACACATATTTTTTAGGGGCCAGTTCAAGGACACCTACGGGTGCGGGAATTCTCGCTACATTGAAGACCCATTGGTGGACTTCGGCTGTTGTCTGCTCTATGGTCGGGTTGTTGTCGCTTTGACACATTCCCCATTTCCTTTCTCAATTTTAGTATTCAAAATCCAAAAAACTGAAATTGAAAGCGCTTTTTTTCCAAATTTTTAGCTCTAAAATTCTTCATTGGCTATAGACATCATCGCCTTATTTTGTTGTACGTTGTGTTGTGGTTTTTTTTTGGACAAATCAGTCAAATCTTGTTTTCAATTAATGCAGTTATTCCTGCTCAGAACCACATCCCTCTATCAAGTTGCACACAGCATCAGTCGTGTGCCCTCTGTATAAACACACTAATATATTTTCCCAAAAGCCAAAATTTCATGAACATTTATTCTGAATTGCATAAGCCCTGGGCCCCTTCCTCAAAGCACTAGGAAAATCACTGCTTAAACATGTAGTTGGTGAATACATATATATTCTTTTTATATGTTTAGCAGTACAAGTTGCTTGAGAAGACCTTAGAAGTATTGATAATTGCAATATAAATCAAATATAAAACAGGTTGGGAACAACCCCTCAAATGAGGGGTAACCCCTAAATCATCATAAAAAAATGTAATGACTATCCCTTTTATGTGGGGTACAGTTCAAGTGATGTATTTATTTTTGTTGTAAAAACCACTTCTTAGTACACATTTATATTCTTTGTAGAAACTTTTCCCAAAGAACTATACATGTACATGTACATCTTTTTGGTATTGTATGTTCAAAACATGTCCAAAAATTTTGTAATATTCATGGACTTACATCTTCTTAATTATAAACTAGAGGCTCTAAAGAGCCTGTGTCGCTCACCTGGGTCTATGTGAATTTTAAACAAAGGAAGCAGATGGATTCATGACAAAATTGTGTTTTGGTGATGGTGATGTGTTTATACATCTTACTTTACTGAACATTCTTGCTGCTTACAATTATCTCTATCTATAATGAACTTGGCCCAGTAGTTTCAGTGGAAAATGTTAGTTAAAATTTACAAATTTTATGAAAATTGTTAAAAATTGACTATAAAGGACAATAACTCCTTAGGGGTCAATTGACCATTTTCGTCATGTTGACTTATTTGTAAATCTTACTTTGCTTAACATTATTGCTGTTTACAGTTTATCTCTATCTATAATAATATTCAAGATAATAACCAAAAACAGCAAAATTTCCTTAAAATTACCAATTCATGGGCAGCAACCCAACAACGGGTTGTCAGATTCATCTGAAAATTTCAGGGCAGATAGATCTTGACCTGATAAATAATTTTACCCGATGTCAGATTTGCTCTAAATGCTTTGGTTTTTGAGTGATAAGCCAAAAACTGCATTTTACCCCTATGTTCTATTTTTAGCCATGGCGACCATCTTGGTTGGTTGTCCGGGTCACCGGACACAAATTTCACACTAGATACCCCAATGATGATTGTGGCCAAGTTTGGATTAATTTGGCCCAGTAGTTTCAGAGGAGAAGATTTTTGTAAAAAATGACTAAGATTTACGAAAAATGGTTAAAAATTGACTATAAAGGGCAATAACTCCTAAAGGGGTCAACAGACCATTTTGGTCCTGTTGACTTATTTGTAGATCTTTCTTTACTGAACATTTTTGCTGTTTACAGTTTATCTCTATCTATGATAATATTCAAGATAATAACCAAAAAACAGCAAAATTTCCTTAAAATTACCAATTCAGGGGCAGCAACCTATCAACGGGTTGTCCGATTCATCTCAAAATTATAGAGCAGATAGATCTTGACCTGATTAACAATTTTACCCCATGTCAGATTTGCTCTAAATGCTTTGGTTTTTGAGTTATAAGCCAAAAACTACATTTTACCTCTATGTTCTATTTTTAGCCATGGCGGCCATCTTGGTTGGTTGGCCGGGTTACCGGACACAATTTTTAAACTAGATACCCTAATAATGATTTTGGCCATGTTTGGTTAAATTTGGCCCAGCAGTTTCAGAGCAGAAGATTTTTGTAAAAGTTAACGACGACGGACGACGCCAAGTGATGAGAATCATACAACAATACACCTTATCGCTATTTGTCCGCCATTACTGGATATCACACAGGTTCCCGTAAAATTTTGACGTCGAAATATAAAATATCTGACCAAACAATGGAAAAGTGATTGTTGTATGCGTCAAAAGTTCAAGCGGCCGGGTCAGCCGGGATTAGCGATTGGGCTATTCCAGAAATATTCTGTCCCCCTCCTATGGAAGACATAAGATGTAAAAAAAAAAATCCATGGAAATGTTTTTCACCATTACCAAAATGTTCTGGAATTCCAGATTTTAAACACGTTATAAAACTTAAATGTACTGGAATTTTTTTCATACTGCTGTCAATTTGTCTGGAAATTTAACTGTAAATATTAGAAACAATGCCTATGGAAGACATCAGTTAATTTTTTTTGTCTGGAATTTATCGGTTTCTTTCTAAATGAGCCAAAAAAACTGGAATTTTATACTAAGTAATTATAAGTAACATATTATATATATTTCTCTATATATCTGTCCCAAGTCAGAAGCCTGTAATTTTAGTGGTTGTCACTTTTACTATATTTCATATTTGTTTTTCATTTAATGTTTTGTACATGTATATCAATTTCAATTTTTGGCCATTGTTTTTTTTTTGTCTGTATTGTTTTATAATTGTATCAATAAACCAATTTTTTGAGACGTTTCAGCTTTATTGATACAATTATATAAAGTGTATTCCCTATTGGAATTTTGAAAACAATGTATTGTTTTACACAGGTCATTTTTAGGCCCATTCTAGCTTACTATGCTGTGTGAGCCTAGGATCAACTGGAGTTATTTATTTTCAAAAATAATAATAAACGAGCCTGTGGCAAGTTCATTTATAGTAATTAAATTGAAAAAGAAGAATTGATATCAAGCAAAATTCAATTTTCACAAGTTGTTAAACCTATTTCTCTTGTGGTCAACACTCTCAAAGTGTGAAATTAAAAATATGTAGTTTTCATTATTACATATTTTTAATGCTAATTACATTTGTGGGTGAAAGTGTTAAAATAATGGGATCAAAAGCACAAACAGCAAATTATAGCTGTTAAGAATGCATATAGGAAAAATGTTAGGAGAGATAATTGATTTGACCACTATTGTATTATAATATATTGGATACATTTACACATTGTTTAAATTTACCACATCAAAAGATTCTGACATCTAATTAGCTACAGACACTTGTGATATAAACAAGCAAGTTGAAAACTTGACCTTCATCTAAATTTCCAGATTTGATCATATTTAATGAAGCTTGAAATAATGACCATGATGACCTTTTCAGCAGCTCATCCCTACCACTAAATAAATAGTAAATGAAATTGGATTTCCTGTTTGAAAATGCAAATGATTAAACTACAGGACTTAATTGCTAAAGTTCAATTTTGAATGCAATAATCATTCCATAAATCTTCAAAGATGAACACTTTGAAAAATACTGGTGTTTTAGATATGAAATGCTTTTGAAAGAATACTGTCTTACTGAAAAATTCCAATATCTTCATAAAAAAAATCAAACCACTCATTTTTTAAAGAAAAAGAACAAAGTTAAAAACAGATCTATGTATACAATGTATCATTCATTACATATCCTTCTCAAGCAGAAAAACTTCAAAAAGAATTCAGGAAATACTAGCATCTTTTTAAAACAGATTCTACAATAGGTGTCCAATCCCATAAAAGCCTATCAATAGGATTCAAAAGAAATAGAACATTGCTGAATTAGTGAAATGAGCTATAAAATTAGGCCAACCTTAAAAATATGTTTGTTTGCAGTTTTCCGACTGTACCTTCAGACTGAAGGGTCGGTAGGTAGGAAAAATATTTTATTTTATCAGCCAAAATACAGTTTAACCAAGCAGTTACACTAAACCAAATTTCTTGTCAAGACAAAAAAACATTTTAAAACAACAAACACTGGACATGCTGAAAACCAACATCAAATGAACAGGCATTTTCAGATAAAAAAACTTTTTAACCAAAACTGAAACTTTAACATAGTGTCATTATCCAATTTATGACATAAAATATGGTATAATTATTAAATACTGGAACACTTATAAACAAGGAATGTCATTATGACTAGAACTGTTTTAAAGAAATATATTCAGACATGTATGCTTCTTGACTAGAATGTTTTCATGAGTAAAGTATTTTCATCAGAAAAATGTAGATATTAAAGATTTATAAGACAATGTATTAAAGAGTGTATTTTTAATAAAAAAAAAATAACCATTGAATCTTCCTCAATTGAAAAAAAGGCAACTTGAAAAAAAAGTATTAAGACATTCGACTGTTTTCATATTTCTAACAATATTTAATTATATGTGATAAGGTTAAATTTTTGCCAGGCTTTAATGAAAACCAAAGAAATCTAAAGTTTGGGATGAAATCCATAGCACCCCATTAAAAGTAAATGGTCTGTACTGAAATGTTTTTAATGCATAAAAAAAATTGGCAGCATAGCTCCTAAGAACATGTTTTAATTGAATTCACACAGGCCACACAGTTTGGGTATATTTAATATTGTAAGAAAGAGAATAATTGCAATGAGTGGGGCAGCCCCCCTTATCCTAAAGGAGCATACTCATTGCAATCGAAGATAGATTTAATATAGAGAGAGTATATTTATTTTTCAAGCTAACCATTCATTTTCTCTACATCTTTGTGTAGTTAGGGTTGCTTCTTATTGATTTGGCATGATCTATATCCATTAACATTTCAAATGAGCCCTTCCTCCGTACAGGCGTGTTTACAGATATCCATGAAGATTTAAGTCACGGAGGAGTGGTTTCATCTTTGTCGTCTTCACAACGATTTGTAGAAAATATGCCATACTTCAAGCTGCTGTCGATTTATTTAACCACTGAAATTGGTTCCATAAAGTCAGGCTCCACAGATTCTGTACCCGATTTGTTTGAGACAGAATGGTTATCGTGTCAGTTATGAATATCCGCTGCATCATCGTCAATGATATCATCACACATCATTACATGTGCCTAAATCTGTATAAACAGTTTACTAATAAACTTTTTTGTTTGTTATTTGTCTTATGTAAAATTGACACGAAACGACAGCGTAAAGAACTCCTCCGTGACTTCATGGATATCTGTAAACAATTTCCATGTGCTTTATCATTAAATGGTCACATGAACGCTTGACGGGAAGCTAAGAAAAACCGAACTTGAAATGCGTAATTGACCCAGACTTTAAATCATTTCCGGAAAGGACCCAAAGTTCCGGATCGCGTCAATAGAAGTATTAAAAAAAATTTCTTCAAATTTAAAGCAATAAAATTTTCACAGTCGGGAGGATTTTCAAGAGTCGGTCGGTAAACTGCAAACAAACAATATTTTAATTTAAGCCTTATTTGTATAAACATCACAGTTCCTACAAAATTTCTCACTGTGCAGAACTAATTAAAGACCATCATCATGTAAACCACACATGTAAACTGATATTCTGAAGACAAAATTCTTCATGAAACACTGAATTCAACATTTATTGAAATAGTTAGAAAATCAAAAAATCAAATTTTAAATTTCAAATTATATATATTTTTGATAAATAGAAAAAGATATTAATAAACTTTAAACAGTAATAAAAAACATGAAAGAAAAACAAAACAAAAAAAACAAAGGGGTCACTAGTCTCTAATGAAGGTTTCCCCTTAATTTTAAACACAATTCTGGGAGAAAATAAACATTGCTACATAGCACTGAGTATCAATGAAATGCCAGAAACATGATTTGCACCAAATATGTGGATATTTGATCAATTTCTATGAAATTATCCCTGATTACAGAAAATGATAATTGAACGTTTAACTAATGTACTCTTAATTTATCTTTTCGACTAAAAAATTGTGACTTTTTGAATTAAAATGTTGCTTATTTGATTAGTGGTAGCTCTGTAGATCCCCATCTGCATATCTCTTCAATTTAATCATTGCAAGATATGTTTTTATCTTTATTTTAAAAATTAATCAAAATTTGTTCAGGGTTCTATCTTCTGATTTATGAGAAAGCTTCTGTCTAGGTTTTGTAAGTTAAAATTCCACAAAAGTTTGACAAAAGTAATTCAAAATCTTTCACTTACCTAAATGTTATATAATATTTCTTAGTGAATTATGGAAGAATGGGTTGAAAATCTTAATTTTACTCTACAGGTCAGGTAATTATCAAGTATGAAGAAACAGTTTCCTGAAATTCCTTGAAGGTTTAAGGAGGAAGGTTGTACATGTATCTAAATGCTTATTGAACTAAAATGTAATCATCAGTAAAACACAGCCCCCCTCTAAATCTGCCTCTGAATGCCTAAAAAATGTATTAAGTTGAGCATTTGGGACCCAAAATATCGAAGAGATTTTGCCAAATACAGCTAACAGCTAAGGTACTCTATTCCTGCAATAAAAAATCATTAGTTTTTGAAAATTTCAAAGTTTTGTAAACAAAATATGTTTATACTGCAAAAAAAAAGTCCATTATATCAATGAAATATTGAAAAAGAATAAAAAAATCTCTTAATGCTGTCTTTGTATAGAAGAAGCGTCTGTCAGATAACTAAAATTTAACAAATCTTTTTTTTTTTTTTTTTTTTTTTAACCAAAAATGAATTTAAAAGTTGATGACACTAGAGAGAATGGCTATGGCAACCCTAGTTTCAGGCTTGACAAATAGTAAATTGTGAAACAGTATGTCTTATTAAGAATGTCAGTTTGTTACATATATGTATGTGTAATGATTTTTTCTCTAATTTAGTCAATTTATCCCTTTCTGCACTCATTGTATAAAAAAATTTAATCAACATGTGAGTCATTAGATCTCAGTTCTTCATTGGTTAAAATCCGATTATGACATCGAATATTCTTGTTTTCCTCTGAATTTTCTATTGTGACGGCATGAAAAAGGCGACCATGTCGCAAAGAAGCATTAGAGAAACAGATTCCACCACCAAACCTCTAGTAATAGGATATTTATCCACTCTCGACAGTTAAATATTAAATATTTAAAACGCTCGGCAAGCCTTGCGTTTTAAATTTGAAAATTTAACTGTCTCGAGTGGATAAATATCGTATCACACTCGATGCAGTGGTAGAATCTATATTTATAAACTTTTAAATTTCAAAACTCATGTCAAATTTTAGACATCATTGTTAAGAAAATACATTTTCAGATTATTCAATTGGTAGGAGAACATTGCATTCATTATCATCTTAAGTTTCATTCCAGTTCACAATAAAAATATTTTTGAAAATAGGTTAATTCTTAAAACATCAGTCATTTCTTATTAAATATATTCATGATATTTATTTCTTATTAAATATATTTATTTTTCTTATCTTAGTTACATTTGTACACATGTATATACTTTCATATGAGAATAAAACACTTGAACACAAATTATCAATTTATAAAAGTTCACATTGCCTTGCATTAATTAATAAAAAGGGGGAGATCTTCTGTGTGTAAAATCAAAAGTCAGTAGACAGTTGGCCACAGATTCTGATAACAATCTATTTATGTGTAACAGTATTTTGCAATGCATAGTACCCAGCTGGTCATTTCTGGTCATTCATCTACAATATTGTGATAATTAGACAATTTCCTGCTGTGAAAACAAACAAGTGTGTTTGAATAAATGATGTATCAATTATCTGTTAAATTGGTAAATGTTCTGGATATTGAGCTGAAGTAACCCAAAATCTGACATTTGTTTATAATGTTATAGGCCTAGGACAAACACTAAATTTCATTCTAAAATTTAGGAGATATCAAATTGCACAATTTATTGGTGTTAATTAATGATGAAAAATACAGATTAAATTCTAAATATATATTAGGTCAAATTATCATCTTCTAAATAATATCACAAGTCTGTGAAACTAATCAGATGTCAGTATTTATAATTACTTTTGATATATACATGTATGTTAAAAACTGTCATTAAGGCATCAAAAATTTTGTCAAACCAAATTTTTCTGTTTTTGTCTTCCCTTGTGATAAAATTTCAACAGTTTTGTACATACATGAAACAAGATAAAAATTATAGAATGCACTTCTGTTAATAAAACAAAGATATTGAAATTTCCCATGGGAAACCTCTTTACAGCTAAAACTGTGCCACTTTAACTATGAAGTTTTGTAAGACATTATATCCTAGAATGAAAAGTTGTTAATATGCAAACCTATTTTATTCAAAAGTCAAAACATACAGCTGTGCAGCATATTTTCAACATTTACATGCCCAGAACGACTAAGAGTTTGAACTTATACTAATGAAAGTCTGTACTTCTCCCCCTCCCCCTTTCCCCTTCACTATGGTTCTTCCTCATATTTCAAGTTGGCCCCTACGTACTATAAATGTCAACGTATACTGGTAATATTTCTAAGTTATGTCTCTATGTCAGAGATAAAACATACATATATATTGATCATGTTGATGATATCATGGAAAGAATACATATACAATACAAAATATCTACATGTATGAATATTATATACGGTATCCCCCAAAAGAGGCATATGCATGGTCTATTTAAATTTTATCAGTGTAATAACTACCGTAATTGCAAACAGTACAATATTTTGAATGCTCCTGCTCTCTTAACTACTATTGCTGACAGTGTCAGATCTTTGCCCCCTCCCCCATTATTTTGAAGTCTTTTCATGTTTATACATGTACATGGGGAATTGATCAAAACTCTTGTGTAATATACCTGGAAATAATGGGTCACCAAATATTTCTGTTCTGGAAAATCTTAATGAATATCAGTAAAAAATTTATGGAAATTATTCGCCCCTTTGAAAATTACATGGAATTTCTTGTGCACCAATAGACAAAAAGTTTGGATTTTTTTTGTCCAGATGGAAAATTTGTTTGGAATTTTAGAAAAAATAAAGGAAAAAAAAATCTGGAATTCCAATGTCTTCCATAGGGGGGGGGGGGGACAGACTATTTCTGGAATAGCCCATTAGGTGTATCACTTTTCCATCATTTGCCCATACTGGCGTCAGATATTTTGCATTTTGACGTCTAAATTTTATGGGGACCTGTATCAGTATCATGTCCAGTAATGCCGGACAAATACGTATATAGTAAAGTGTATATGAAAAAGTTGTGCCGAATCGACTCAAACTGGTAGTGTGGACGAAACGTCTCGAACGCTTGTAAACAATTTTTTGTACCTGCTTCATGAATGAATCTAATCACTCTGAAATGGACTTTTGCTGTGTTATCTGTCATTTTCAGACTTTAAAAGTCTTGCTTCAAACCACAAACTACGAATCTTGTTAATCAAACAATGAATTTATAGATATTTATTTTTTAACAAGCTTCTCTTTTTTCCATAATAGTATAGTAAAGTGTAGATTACCGGTGTTTACTCCCAATTTCTATATTTATGATCAAATATTTTGTTTGTACTTGATCAAAAATTAAAAACTATTTTTTAATTTTGAAATAAATTAACATTCATTGAAACTGATTGAGATAAATATGTATCGTAGTAGAATTTTTAAGTTGAATGATCACTTTACTATTTTAATAACACAACCGGAAGTGCAGTTGTTTCCCTTTTGTAAACAACCGCCAGTGTTTGAAGATTAGAGCAAGACTGGACCTGATTCCTGACAGTTTCTTACAACCGATCAAAACAAACTTGGACAACCTAAGAACAAAATGACAAATGTTTTGGTTTGTTTCTGATTATAATCGCTAATTATCCTTGCTTACATTACCGCATTCTTTTGAAAATGTTGAATATTTCAATTTTAAACTTCTTTTCTATTCTAATTCATGGGTTCCTGCTCTGATCTATTCAATCTTCGATGTTTGAAGTTTAAACATGCTGTTCCTCTCCTCATATTTCCGAGAACTTAAAAGGTATAAAATATCAAACAAGAAAATTTACTTGCCTCCATCACTTTATTAGTCTAAATAATTACGACGTCTTGCAAGGATATTTTTTTTCTGTGACGTCTTCCTTTGCCAATAGTTAATAATTGTCTTTGCTTGCATTACTGTACATGTATTCTTTTGAAATTGTTGAATTTTTCAATTTTAAACTTCTTTTCTGTCGTCAGAAGGCGCCATAGAAAAAACTTAAAAACAGCCTTGCAAGACATCATAATTATTTGGACTAAGGCGTCACAGAGAAAAAATTAAAATAGCCTTGCAAGATTTCTTAATATTTGAACTAAGGCATCACAGAAAAAAATTTAAAATAGCCTTGCAAGACATCATAATCATTTGGACTAGCTATAGGGCGTCACAGAAAAAATTTAAAATAGCCTTGCAAGACGTCATAATTAATTGGATTATCACTTTGTATGAACTTTTATTTTTATGTTTTTTGTTGGAATACTGCTTTCAAAGTTATAATGTACTGTTTGTCATTTTTTGGTTTAAAATCTTCTTTATATTAGATATTAATATTATTATGACAATCAGGTTTGCAGCTGATTACCATGTTGTGATTTTTTTCAGGAGGATCCCTCTCTTGAGAGGCACTTCAAGGGACACAGGGATACAATTACAAGTGTTGACTTCAATCCTAGTATGAAACAGTTAGGTAAGTACACATGTATATCAGCATATATATATAGTATATAAATAGGAAGATGTGGTCATGGTGGTATTAGTGTGAATGAGACAACTCTCTATCCAAGTCGCAATGTGTAAAATGTAAACAATTTTTTGACAAAATACAGCCTTTTAAACACAGATCCTTGGCTCACACCAAACCTAAAGCTATTAAGGTCCCCAAAATGACTATTAATATGCATGTATGTAAAACAATTCAATCAGGTAAACCAACAGTCTAATCTATCTTTAAAATGAAAAACACTTATGAACCACATACATACATGTATAAACAAACAATTGAATACATGATACACAATATAAGACCTTTCTTTATAAGTTAATCAACAACCAAATAGACAGGAAATTTTGAAGTATCCTTAGATTGTTTGCCTCATGATCAATCAACTACATCTGACGTTAAGAATCTGTTCATTGCCTGATACAATAATAACCCATATGTTGTTTGTGTTATATTAAACACCTACCTGTGCATAGTATTAAAGTAACTCCCATTTTGAGGAACTATTTTTGATGAAATCTGTATTTTTCAGCATCTGGTTCTATGGATTCATGTCTGATGGTATGGAATTTCAAACCACAAATGAGAGCTTACAGATTTGTTGGTCACAAAGTAAGTTTTCTATGATGAGTACAAGTTATTTGGAATGACTGAGCAAGTAAATTGAGTAAATGATTTAAATAACAATGACAAAACTATTCACAGATTTCCTAGTATTTGAGTAATAAAAATTAGTTGATACATTTTGTTAGTTTCTCTTTTTTGAAACCAAAAAAATGTAGCTGTGACACTGGTGGTAGAATCATGTTTTTTTAAAACTCAATCAAACTGTTCTATGATTTGATCTTTTTGTTTTAAATACAAATGAATTGTGGTATTTACTGGTGAAATTTCTTGCATTTTTCTGCATTTCATGAGCACATTTATAACTACAATATCCAGTTAGATAAGATATTGATCAGAAAAGATATTTTTAATACCAGCAGAAAATTCTAATATGTTTGGTGGCCTTCGGCTGTTATCTGCTTTTTGGTCGGGTTGTTGTCTCTTTGACACATTCCCCATTTCCACCAAGGTTGGCAAAAAAGTGGTCAATACTAGTATTGACCATGCCAGCGGTAATTACCGGTAAATACCGGCAAATACCGGCAAATACTGGTCGATTGAAATTTTAGGTGTACATTATTATTAAAACCACTCTACCTGGTCACTTACTGTTAGTACTAAAATAATGAAAGTGTTAAAAGTCATTTTAAATGTTCTCATTTCTATTTTTATTGTAAATTCTTAATAAAGAGTGATTTACAATGACTTTTTTGTACAAAAGATATAAAAAGTTTTGTTCTTGCCAAGGGAACTCATCAGTTGACTTTGACACAGAATATACCATTGCAATCATTACATTTTGCAATGTTTTTTTTGTTGTCTTCTTATACTGTATAGAAGTTCCAAATAGGATCTGTAGGTTTCAGTTTGGAGTTTAAAGTTTAGGTGGTTATACAATGTGTATGTAAACATTGATTATAATATACATGATATAAGTAAAGGTAAAATTTACACCACATTATATATTTTTTAGTTTACACCATTAATTACAGAAACCATAAGAGAAAAGGTCCTTCATACCATCTATTTCCTGTAGGAAGATGATTTTTGTCCCCATTTTAAAATAGACAGGAAAAATTTTATTGTTTAAAGGCATCTTCAAATATCCCTTTTATTACTTTCAATCCATGTTTTGTCATCATTTATTGGGGGCTGTTGTTTCAGTAATTTAAAATTATCACACCTAGACAACAAATGGAAGTTTTTAACGACCTTGACTGGCTATACAGCCCTTGCACGGTCGGATCACACCTAGTAATGCCAGGTGATAGCTATATAGGTAATATGACACCTGTAACTTCATTTACCTGTTTTTACCTGTAAAAATTATGCATTTTCAATAAAAAATAATATCTGGATTTAAAATATTAAAATAATAATTATTATGTCTTTATTATTTATATATCTAAAGTATGCAATGAAATAGTTTATAAGGACTAAATTTGGAGGTATAAGAGTTTAAGATGAATAAAACATATTAAATTCATTCATTTATATCAGCTGAAACATGCTTAAAGATAATTAATTAAATATATTTTACTTTTTATCAAGTTTTTACTTCAATAAATAGTAAAAACCACAATGAAAATTTCAATTGACCAGTATTTGCCAGTATTGACCACTTGAAGAGTATTGTCCAGGGCGGTAAATACCGGTAAATACCACTGGTAAATACCGGGGGTGGTAAATACCGCCCAACCTTGATTTCAACATGTTCCATTCATACTTTTTTATTCTTTCAGGATGCTGTTATGGATGTAAAGTTTTCACCGTCAGGACATCTTGTTGCTTCAGCCTCAAGAGACAAAACTTGCAGATTGTGGATACCCACTGTGTAAGATAAATTCCCAATTGATTGGTAACAAATGTTTACATTTCAGATGAAAACAAATAATTATATGACATTAAGACTTCAGGTTTTTCTATTCAATATTAAATTTAAAGACTCCTAAGCCAAAGCAAATATACTTGTTTCACGTCTCCTGACAAAAAATATAGGGAAGTTGTTGAAATATTACACATATACTATATAGGGCAATATTTAGGACTAAATCAGGGCTTGATCTACCCTGTCTAAAAAATGTGTGGGGGTAAGTTAAAAAATCACAAATAAAATGTGTATTGTCTGAACACTTTTAAAGAAACAAAGAAAAAAATTGATAAGAGATTAAATATCGATATGATATAAATGTACTAGATTAACTATTAACTAAACAAACACATTGAAACTTTGGCAGAGATTATTTTTTTGTTTGTTCAAATACAGGAAAGGGGAATCAACAGTATTTAAAGCTCACACCGCCACAGTCAGAAGTATAGATTTCTCTAGTGATGGCCAAACATTACTGACTGCTTCAGATGACAAAACTATAAAGGTATGGTACAATACACAAAGTGAATCTTGGTGTTTAAAAGGAAGTAGTTGTTTATTATCTTACTTTGTTTATCATTATTATATAGAATTAGAAGATGAGGTATGATATCCAATGAGACAAATCTCTATCAATATGCGTATACAGTTAACTCTCGTTGTCTCGAACTCGGTTGACTCGAAATTTCGGATGAGTCGAAGTTTTCACGTGGTCCCGAACTTTATTCCATACAAAAGTATGTAATTCGACTCCTGATGAGTCGAAATTGGATGAGTCGAAATTTCGGTTGAGTCGAACTAAATTTACGGTCCCAAGGTTAACAAAAGCATTCAAAATTCATTTTTTATCTCGAACTATACACATATGTCAAAACATGACCTCCGGGATTTAAATGGATTGAATAGTTAATCTGACAATACACGTGTAATTAAATTTCCGGTCACTGACCACTGTATTGATTTATGACATGCTATTTCCATGAGTGTTTACCTAAGATTATCTTTTATAGAATTTTGATAAATAATTAGTGATACATTGTTAATATTCATGAAAAAGTTTTTGAAATGTTTACAAAACAATTAATTTGTGATTTACACTAATGAGCTTGGGTGTGTATAAAGTGAGGATTATGGCTTCCGTTGATGATCACCTAAAAACTACTCAAACGACGTCTTTAATCTTGTTATATTTTCTTTTGAAAAGAAAGAGTGAGATAAAACAAAATGAATAGAAATAAAAATTTTCTTAAATCTCTTGTATCCAAGAATGAACAATTTTGTCAGCTATAACCGACCTGAATAAAGAAACTATCGATTGGAAATTACTCTCTTGGAAAAGCCATCGGATTTTATTTTAATTGAAACAATTGAATAAGTAAAAAATAAAAGACTGTGACATACAAATACATCGATCTGATACTAGAATATCGATCCCCTTGCCATATTCACCCGGATTTATTTTAGCTTTACCAAGCTAAGCAAGAGTTGTGTCCCTTAGATTGTCGAACTTCCGGTGTTCGTTTGAGTCGAACAACGTGTATCTGGAAATATTTCTCTGGTCCGGCTGACTTTGACATAACGAGAGTCGACTGTATATATATTTGTTAGATTATAAGACTGTGAGTTCTGTCAACATATAACAAAAACTCCAAGTGAGACTTAAATTGCAAAACCTAGATTAAAAAAAATGAAATACAAGTATTTTACAATAAAATGTTGTAAAAAGCAAGTGAAGATATGTGTATTTCCAGGTGAAAACAGATATAGAAATGTTAAAAAAAATGGTTGTTACCAGGAGGAGATTGTTAATCATACAATATTTTGTAGACGAAACACATTTGGTGTACAAAAGTAGAACAATAGTATCTCTGATAAGTTTATCTACTACTTTTATGCAAAAACATGCTGCACTCCATTTGTAATGTAGTAAACATATGTGATTTATTTTCAGTTGTGGACATGTCATAGGCAGAAATTCCTGTTTTCTTTAAATCAACACATTAACTGGGTCAGATGTGCTAAGTAAGTTAAAATTTGTGTTTTGTTATGATACACTGATTGGAAAAAAGCTTGTTTATGATCAGAAGATATTTTCCAGAAGTAAATTTTGTTTAAAAAAAATCCCATTTTTTTCATAATTTACTTATAAATGGACTTGGTTTTTCTGCCAGTTGACATTACATTCACTATGTGGTTAAAGTTTTTGAAAGTTTAATAACTTTCATAAACTATCCTGGATTTCTCCCAAACTTGTACAGAAGCTGGTTTATAATCAAAAGCTAGTTTCAAGAATGAAATTTTGTAAAAATATATTTCCAGTTTTTTCGTATGTTACCTATATATGGACTTAGTTTTTCTTCCATTTAACATTACATACAGTCTGCAGTTAAAAATCTTAAAACATTAATTAGATTCATAAAGTAGGTGAGAGACACTGGGAATATCTGAACCCTTACAAACTTTTGGATATAAGAATTTCCAAAACTTCTTAGTATTTACATTTATTTTTTTAACTGGAAAAATTTATCTTACACCAGTGTCCACACATCAAAACATAAAATTTTAAGATTGTTCTTCTTATTGACACAAACTTCTAAATATTTGAAAATTAACCGAAAGAGTTTCACAGAAAACTTAATAAGTGGTTTTTAATGGCATCATTATTTTATTATGATGTCTTAGCCAACTATTTATTTGTTTCCTAAATCCTTCTTCCATATGAATTCCATTATTGACCACAAACCAATGTATATCATCAATTTAATGTCGCAAATATATAGTTTAATTTGTATTCTTCTTAGAAAAAAACAATATTTGAATAAGAAATTATTTGTTTTAATTTATTAATTTCAGATTTTCACCAGATGGAAGATTAATAGTATCAGGAAGTGACGACAAAACTGTCAAGTTATGGGACAAGAATAGTAAAGAATGTATCCATACGTTTTATGAACATGGAGGGTAAGTATAATGATATTACAGATTGAACAATCAGAATTTAGATAACTCAAAACTAAACAAGGGCTGAGTTTTTGTATGTTAAGAAATGCTTAACTTATTAAACTACAATAAGAAAATGCCATGTGACGTCAATTGATTGGTTTTACAATATTTTTCTGACCAAGATCAACATATAAGATACACAAAAAAAATGTGAAAAGTAAACAGTAAACCTAGTGAACAGGTTTTTGAGTAGTTTTTGTTGGAATTTCTTACTCTCTGTAGTCAAAACATTCCTTAAGAAAAGAGCACTTTCAGCTGAACTAAAATCTTTTGATTAAAACAGGATTTTATTTTACACTAAACCTCAAGAATCATGAATATATGTTATATTTTTAACTGGATTTTCTGAAGGAATAATCCATTTATTGGAATGGTGTAGTACTGTGCAGGATTTGCAGCTGTCAACAGGTTTTGTGCAATTGATTATAACTTAATGGTCATTAAATTAATACTTTTCAAAATCAAATATGTTGTTACTAATAATAAAATGGAAGTCAAGTTCCTTATTGGTGATTTTCACTTTTACCATTCAGGAGTTATGGTCCCTGATAGAATGGAAAATATGCACAAAGAATAACAGATCAAACAAGCCTGAAAACGTCTTCAAAATATAGAATACCTGGTTTGCTGTCAATTTGACAGCTCATATTTTGTTCATTTATATATTCAATTGAATTACATTCTAATGCATTTTGTTTATTTTCAGTTTTGTAAATCATGTTGAATTCCATCCCAGTGGTACATGTATAGCATCAGCTGGTACAGACAGTACTGTCAAAGTCTGGGATATTAGAACCAATAAACTACTGCAACATTACACAGGTAATTAAACTAATAAACTACTCCAACATTACACAGCTAATTAAACTAATTAACTATTTTAACATTAAACAGGTTATATAATGGCCTTTGTATGAGGTTGATTATAATAGCCTTTGTATGAGGTTGATTCAAGGATATTAGGTATAAGGAACTGAAAAAAGGATATTGATAGAGGGGGCGAAGTAAGAGGTCAATATATCTTTTTAAGTTGATATATCCTTGTAAAAATTAAAGCTGCAATTGTTATATTATTCTTGTCAATAAGCCAGAAGTAGAGCACCAATTCATGTGATTGGTTGTTTTGATTGTTTCAGATATTCTAACTGTGTAATATTTTTATTCTATCTACCCCTTTCAGTCTTTCTTTGAAAATATAGCTGACCATATGACTCTTTTTAAACAAATCAAATAAGTTAGAATATACACAATAATAATATTATAAACCATTGTAATTATACATTAAATGATTAACTGAAGTAGCATAACAGAATAAATACTGTGCACCACACTAGCCAGTAGCCATGTGAATGAACTTGTGAGACATTTAGTCTAATTAACCTCTATGGTCATAGTACGACAAATAAATGGTATATTTAGCAAACTCAATTTGTAGCATTGTAGACTTTTTTTCATTAAATAATGCATGCATGTAGAGATTTTTTCAAGAACCAAATACATAATGGTTTGATTGAAACCAAGTTTAAACTTCACATATACAAATCAGAGGTCAAACAATGACTTACAAATGAATGACATACATCAAGTTTGATATATGTTATGTATTGTACTTATTGAAAGTATACTTTAAATACTTAGTCTTAAATTAAATGTATTTATTTTCAGCCCATTCAGCAGCAGTGAACAGTTTAGCTTTCCACGCAAGTGGGAATTATTTATTATCAGGATCTGACGATGCTACACTTAAGATTTATGACTTATTAGAGGGAAGATTGTTTTACACATTACATGGTCATCAGGTATGATATTGTTAAGATAAAATGAATAAAATAAGATGTGGAATAAATGTCATTGCAACAGAAATGCAATAGTACAAAAGCTACAAACATGTAGAGTGTGTATGGGAGTTTAAACGAAAACATGTATATGTTATATATATACATATTCATGGATCTACAATCTATCGATACCTGTAACTTGGCATTGCACAAGGTCATGTTTTTCTCTGGCTGTTTATGATGTCTTTACACTAAATCCATTGGATGTTGGATGTGTACGGATTGATAGTTTAGTCTTAGATGCATGATTTTTTTATTAGTTGTTAGTGGCTTTGAACTAGCTGTCAGATAACTGCGAGTACTCTCAGATCTGTTCATTGTGTCTTTTTGTGTCGGGATGTATAAGTACCCGGCCACGTCCACTTATATTTTTGTCCATCTGATGAGTTGAGCCTTTTTCAACTGATTTTTATAGTTCGTTCTTATGTTGTACTGTTATATCACTGTCCCAGGTTAGGGGAGGATTGGGATCCCGCTAACATGTTTAACCCCGCCACATTATTTATGTATGTGCCTGTCCCAAGTCAGGAGCCTGTATATTCAGTGGTTGTCATTTGTTTATGTGTTACATATTTGTTTTTCGTTCATTATTTTACATAAATAAGGCCGTTAGTTTTCTCGTTTGAATTGTTTTACATGGTCTTATCGGGGCCTTTTATAGCTGACTATGCGGTATGGGCTTTGCTCATTGTTGAAGGCCGTACGGTGACCTATAGTTGTTAATGTCTGTGTCATTTTGGTCTTTTGTGGATAGTTGTCTCATTGGCAATCATACCACATCTTCTTTTTTATATTTAACTGAAACAAAATCCTCAATGAGTTTATTGTAATGTTTTTTAATGAGGTTAAAATGTTATGATTTGAAAAGACATGCATTGATTGATTACTGGTTCATTTTGTCCATTGACATATATTTCTTGCTGATTCAGAAAAAAACTAGTCTATTAATAGGAAATTGTATGCATTTATTTTCAATTCTGCTCATATATACATATGTACATTTACACTGTTCCAGCAAGTATCTGAAAAGAGCAGTGTGCCTAAAAAAAAGGCACCTTTTAAGTGAGTAAATTGAATTGAAATAAAAACAATGTATATTCCTCTTATGGTTTGTTAAAGAGGCATTTCTAAACATGCAAAATAATCTGACAAATGATTCCTTTTGCTTTTTATACAACCGCCAAATTTTTTTTGCTTAATATAATGCTGTCATGTCGTCTGCGTCTTCGATGTCCGAAGACACATTTAGTGTCCAGACAATAACTTTAGTTTTAGTAAGTGGATCTCTATAAATTTTTACAAGAAGGTTGCATACCACTAAAGTAAGGTTTGGATTGATTTTGGGGTTTATGATCCCAATAATTTAGGAATTAGGGGCCAAAAAGGGGGCCCAAAATAAGCATTTTTGTAGTTTTCAAACAATAACTTATGTTTAATGGTATGAATCTCTCTGAAATTATACCACAAGTGTCCATACCATGAAGGGATGGTTAGTATTGGCTTTTGGGGGTTATGGCTCAAAATGTTTTGGAATTGGGGGCAAAAAAAGGGGGGAAAACTAGGTTCTGGTAAATGGGCATTTAAGACAATTTAAAAGCAGTGAAAGTGAGGTTACTCAAAAACATTTAACATACAATGTTGGGTATGATTGGATTTACCTCCCTTACACTACTTGTAAATTATGTATAAAGAAATATCAGGTATTGGACTTATTGCAAAAAAAGGGGGAGGGTGGTAGTAGTTTTCACTTCTGTTTTTTTTTAAATTTCTCAAATTCCAAATTTTTTAAAAGTTTGAAGAAGAAAACTTCAATTGCACAACATTGCGCAATAGATTTGTAAGATCTTGGCATTTGTTTTGTGTCAGAAATCCATATCATGTAAAAATTTGATCAGAATCCAAATTCAGAGCTGTATCAAGCCTGAATGTTGTGTCCATACTTACCCCAACTGTTCAGAGTTCAACCTCTGCGGTCATATAGAGCTGTGCCCTGCGGAGCACCTGGTTTATATATCTGTTCTACTTTTAAGTAATACCTGCCTATATTTTGATTTATGTTATATTTGAATGGATTAATTGTATATTTATAGGGTCCAACCACAGCTGTGACTTTTGCAAGAGATGGTGCTTACTTTGCTTCTGGTGGTTCTGATGAACAGGTAAGACTTCAGTTTATGACATATCTGATTAACAATCTGATTTAAGGAGGCTCGAGGGTGCAAAAAAAATCAGCAAAAATTGAAACATTTTTTTTTTCATGACAAATTTTATTTATTACAGTATTAGTTGTTACTGTATGATATGGTACAAAAATTAACCAAAAACATCAATTCGTTTCGGCCCAAAATGACTTTTAAAATGTTTATATCATTGAAAAAACTCCAAATTATCTCCCTTTGGTGAAAAAAATGCCTTTTTTTTTTTTTGCATTAAAATTGAAATAACTCTTTTAACTCATCGGTGACCTATATTTTTTATTATTTTTTTCAAATAAACTATACTTAAACTAAACTATTGTAAAATTTAAGGGATTTCTGTAATTAAGTTCTTTTTTTATTTCGGTATTACTTTTTTTTCTCCTATAAGTTTAACAGAAAAAAAGTACCTTAACAAAAATGCGTGCTTCTTTTGAAGGGAGATTGTGAGCTTAAATTAACGGTGACCCTATATTTTTATTTTATTTTTCTATTAAGTATAGGATAAAGTTTATTTATAGAAAAAATAGCGAAATCTTATATTTAAAACAAAAATGATTTATACCCGCAAGCCCCCTTAAATACAGATCCCCTGTCCAAGTTTTGCTTACAAGGATCTTGAAATGTTCCATTCTATTTTCCGTTCAAAAGACCTTTTGTGATTCTATGGGTTTTTTTCAGATTTTGAAAAACCTTCAAAGATAATTTTGTTAGTTAAAAATCCAAGCAAGGCCACAATTAAAAATATTTTGGTTTCCCCAAACCCTACCCAAAGGTTGAGACAGTGGGTAGGTAGGTAGGCATTTTCTTTTCTTTTTTCAAAAAGAGAAATTGAAGTATCAGGTGTTTATTAGTCTTCATGCCTATCTGATTAAAAAAAAACTTCTTCAAATCAGGACAATAAAAGAATTTGAGTAGGCAGCTTTTTTCTGGGTAGGTAGCGTTTGGGCAAACAAACCTATTCTTTTTTATGGCCCAATAATTTGTTATTTAAAAAACACAGATAAACAATAAAACAGTACAAGCATGTAAAAAGTAAAGTAAGAAAAATACTAAACTCCAAAGAAAGTTCAAATTGGAAAGTCCCTTATCATATGGCAAAATTAATTTGTAACTTTGATAAAAACAGAGTTATCTTGTATTCAGTACATGACTTGTGATTGTGGATTAAATTTTGTCTTCTTCAAAAATGAAATCTTAGGATTGCTTGCACTAATTCATATCTCAGTTTTAATTTTCAAAACACATTGTCATTAGTCTTTTTATGAATTATATCAATATTGGCTCCTGTCAGGTGTAAATCTTTAACATAAGGATGAAAATAAGAAGTCACAAAAGTATTGACTGCTTGGCAATTGCATATCTCTCACACTCTGTATTTTCATTTATATACTTGCCAACAACGGTTTTAGATTTTATTGTTTAAAGTTTGGTTAACTTGCAGCATGAACAAATAGTGTATGTTATTTTCCAGCATCAAATCATGGATTGATGCCAGTGCTGGTAATTGTTGAATACAACATCTTCTTTCTTATTCAAATGCATAAACTAGAAAAATATCATATTTTGGAATATCTTTTTTTTTTATTTAAATGGTGTCAAGCAGATGGAATCTTAAATTGTGTCTTTAATATCCATGGAGATAGATGCATTTATGATATTAGCTGCCCTTAAAGGACCAAAATCTGATGCTTCAAATGATGAATCTCCTGTATGTATAAATCTTATTGCAGGTCTTAGTGTGGAAGACAAATTTTGATCAGCTAGATTTTGATGATGTCTTACAATCACATAAAGAGAGGGCAAAATCAAAAGAGCCTCCGAAAGTCAGCGACATTCCTCCAAGAACACAAAAGAGATCTGGAACACCTACCAGAGTAAGTGTTTGATTATAAATGAAATAGTTTGTTGTGTTTCACAGTTATACTTTATATTTTACTGGAAATTGATTTATTTATCAGTATTTTATCTTCTTATTGTTACTGGACTTTTTGCTAATAAACAAGGATCAATATAAATCTTTCAAACTTCTGTGAAGCACAACATTTATTATTTCTTTAAGGCATACTATTTTATATACAAATGTATTGAATTGAAAATTGCTTTGTGTTTAATGCATGTATTGTTTTTATTGGATATGACAGCATGCTACTTCTGCATGTCAACTGTCAAAGAAATGTATTAATTTTATATGAAATTTGGTTTTGTAACTGTATTTGTAAAGACTGATTTTATATTGAGTAAGCATATTGTGACAAATACGTAGATATGATGCTTTTAAATGCATACACAACTTTCTTACACTCACTATGCATCCCGATTGGAAACTGTGGGAGGGTTCTAAATTATGTGAAGAAATTAATGAAAAGTTTGTAAAACTGGGTAAGTTAAATCTTGATTTGATTCCATGCAGGAACTATGTTCCGTTGGAATTTGATTCAGATTTTACCTACCCACAATTACAATCTTTTTATTAATTGCTCCTCAGGATTTGGACCCCGATACCCATTGTGTAACATAAAACTAGCAGAAATAGCTTTCATAAAAAACATGGAATAGGAAGATGATCAAATTACCAAAGACAAAAAACGTATTTCGGGATCACATAGAGGTAATTTAAAAACTGTGCATACAACATACCTACTTTTTGTAAATTTGTGTACTCTACTAGTTAGAATATATTATCCCTTAACTAACTGAGAATGAAATGTTGTATATGGCTTTGAAGTTTGAGTAACTTATAAATAATAAATTATAAATAGAATGCATTACAGGCTAGGATAGCAAAAGTATTCAAATAAATCAACAAAGGATGAAAATTAACGTATCAGAATTAACGTTCCAACTGAGCTTTTGTCAAGTATTTATACTATTTGTCATATTTGACAGTTGGATTGTAGAGCAGAACTTAAAAATATGGAAGATGAGCAACCCTTAGTTACTGAAGTGGGACCTGCATTGTTTTCTACTGGACAGGTAGTGTTTGTGACATGTGTGATATTTTCTTTAGAAGACTTTTTAGCTTTAGAACTTTCAAAAATAGTTTCTTTTTTTGCCTATTTCAGTAGCGCAGTAGAAAACTAGTTGCACCAAATATACAATTTCAACGGGTATTTTCAGCTCAACTTAGAACTAGAAGTTTTGGATAGTTTTGAAACTCAATTATGTAGTTTTAAGGGTTAAGAAGCATAACTGAATCCACTATAAAAACCAAGGTTAAAGATGCTGGATATATTTAAAATTTGGGATAATAAAACTTGTAGTTTATTGGGCAACTAAGAAAGACAAGTTCTATTTATTTACATTCTGGAACAATATTGTGTAAAATGATTTCATAGGAAGGCTGTTCAATCTTAGAATTCAAAAAACTCTTTTGCAGCAATGACATGTTTCAATGCTTTTATTTATTTATTTTTGTCAAATAATATTTATTTTATCAAATATAACACACTTAATTTGAATTGGAGTTGTCTTTCCTGAAATGTTGTTGAATAATGTGTCACCATTGTTACTGGTGGACTCTTTCTCACATGAAAGCTAGTGATTTTTTTGCAGCAATGCCTTAGTTAATTATTTCTGTGCATGTTTATTTTTTAACATATTTATTTGATAAAATAAAGTGTTATAGTGCTTAAGAGAATCAGACAGTGGTGAAAACATGGCAAACAAAAACCCACTCAAGTTGACATTGATTTATGTTCAAATTGATAATGGTGCAGTAAAATGAGATTTATTTATTTTTCCAGTACTTGTTATTTAAGATATAATTTGGTTGAAACACTTTAAAAAAAAAAAACAATTAAGGGGAGCTAACTCGGTAGTTTGCTATCATTCCAACCAAAAGTTATCTAGAGATTTCTAGAATTACCAGACAAGTTAACAAAAACAAAAGGACCGTTTTAACTCAGGATGCCAGAAACTTCAAAATAGGATGGTTGTTTTTTCAGCCATGTCTTTGAAATGTTTCTTGATTGCCTGATTCTTACAAAGATTGGCACTTAAATTACACTACAAAGGAGTAGATCCAGTAAGACCCCTTTTTGGCCCCAAAATATAGCAGTTTTACAAAATTGTTCAAATGTAAACTTTCAGTTATTTATTGGAAAGTAGAATGCTTCTTTAACATAAATATGGGCTGTTTTTGATAATACAATGCACATTTATCGTGTACTAGCATCATTAAGTCATGCTAAATTCTGAAATTTTCACAATTTTAGCATTTTTGTTAAATTTTAGACCGTTTCCGTCCGAAATGAAAGTGGCTGCATTTGTGTTCATTCATAATATTGAAATATAAGTTGTATTTGATGATAATACATAACATATATAAAGGTTGAGGATGAACACGGATGCAACCACTTTCATTTTTGACAATAACCATCTGAAAAGTTACATTTTTGGGCATATTTGATAGATTTTTCATATTTAAGCTTGCATTGGTGCGTTTTAAATGACTGAATCAGTTAAAATCCTTCACATAAATTAATTATATCAACTTAAATAGACATTTAAGTGTATAAAAAGTGTCCAAAATTTTTCGGCAAATGACCTTGAAATTTGAGGCTAAAATCGACCCTTACCGGACCTTCTCCTTTTTCAAAGATATACTCAAAGTGAAAAGGTTGTTGTTAACACCATCTTTGTAACATAGCACATAATTAATATTTATTAATTATCTTGCTTTATGTAAATGCTTCTGTTTATATTTATTTAAACTTGGATTATGTGTTTAACTGATTATGCGAACAAAAAAAATTATAACCAACTACATTAGTTGTTCAGTTAAAGGATTAAAATATATAATCAGGATGTAAACCTTTTCTTTTCTTAAAATTTGGGATTCTTTTTTAAGGAAGAAAGAAACAAATTATTTATTGAATGGCTAGTGTATAAAAATGCTTCCAGCTTCTAAATTTCTTATTCAAACTGAAATGTTTATAATCTATTTACCATATTTCCTCAGTGTGGTTTCTTTCAGTCAGTCTCTTTGACAAACTTTTAAAGCACCACTGAGTTATATAAAGTATGTTGCTAGCAAATTTCAAATATGGCATGCTTATTATTATTTTACTTCATTATTATGGCACAATAGATTTTTATTTTAATTAGAAAATGCTGAGAGTCAGATATGCAACATGATGAAATTCTATACACTTAATACCGTGAATAGGTTTGATTCTCTCCTTCAAACAGAATCACATCATAAATAAATGATTATAAATAATTCCATATAACAATAGAAACATTTGAATTGAATGGGACAATTATTTCATGCAACCTGCTCTTCATTTATTGGGACATAAAATGTTACTAGTCTCTCGGGGGAATTTAGCTAATGAAAATATCAAATTTCTTTGATTCAGATAATCTTTTATTAGAAATATTGATTATTATTAGAAACAAGTGAATTGGTTTTAAAGCATACAATTTTATTATTTACATCTCATATACCAACAATGCATTTAAAGTTGAAGCAATTCAAAATGCAATATAAAAATATAGAAAAAAAACCTGGATTTACAATGTCCTATACTTCAACTGTTACATGGTAATGTGAGGTAAACAAATTGTGTGTCATTTTTGTTCTACACAAGGTAAACAGCATCTTTAAATTGTTTGTAGAACTATATCATTTATTATATTTGGATGCAATTGAATTTGGGTTTCCCTTGGTCACAGAGACTTTATTCATTAAGGATATTATATGAACATATTAACCTTACCTGAACCAAATAAAATTGAAATAATCTTTAACTTTTGCTCAATCTACGTATTTTATTTAATGAATGGCTATTATCTATTTTGAATTTATTGAACCATAAAACAAATTTTTGACTCTTCACATTGAATAATCCGCGAAGCGGATTATGTAAAATGTGAAGAGTCAAAAATTAGTTTTATTGTTCAATAAAATCAAAATAAATGATTGCCATTCATTATAAATAAATTGCGATCAAAAATAAGGCTCAAAGAACATTTTATATTATTTATATTAACAATAACAACGTACACACATGTTGGCGTATGAATACACAACGTCAGAGTGGGCGTGTCGCCTTCAAAATTGACAACATTGAAAATAAAACTAATAATTTTAACCAATCAGAAGACAGTAAATACACCAAATTTATTGATTTGTTGAATACTTCCATTTTATAGGGGTTTTGTTTCGTCAAAAAGCAACTGTTTATCAAATAATTTTAATGAGTTATGTCCCTTGGATATATTAATTATAAAGGAAATCGCATTGCATAATTAGTTCTGAAGTCCATTTCCCTAAAATATTTATTATTTATAAAAATGGGTTGTATTTTTAGTTAGTACCCTCTGGTAGTGTGGATAGATATGTGCAAGGAGTAGGGGATTGGAACTCTGTTCCTTTATTAAAACAGAAATGATATCTTAAAATTTTAGTGGATTGTATGTAATTTGATGTAAGTGTTACATCATTAATAATGATATTCTGTTTTATATAAATTGTAGTCATCCTCAGCAGTGAATGGACTTACACAAGAATATGATATAACAACGTCAGACCAGTGTGTAGGATTTGAATCAGCCTCGAGATCCAGGTCTTCACAGAATCAATCTTCACGGTCCACTACTCAACAGCTAGAAGCTAAATCTATCCCTCCACAGTTATCCAATACATTAGAACAAATTGTTGGTCAGCTAGATGTTTTAACACAGGTTTGTTTTGATAATTAAGTAAATTTGTCTAGACCTGTCTTACAATTTTGTGACCTGCCACTATTGTATTACCCTGAGTAATTTGTTTTTACCTCCATCACTCATCCCCCTTCCTGTTGACATTACATACTTAAGGCTTTAATACCATTAGTGAGAAATAGATCACAGTTCATCTCATTATTGGTTTGAGACTAATTTTCATTATTATTGGGTAAAGGTCAAACATTTATTTAATTGTGTTCAACAAGGTTTAAAATTTCCTATAGGCCTGTTTTACATAATTCATCTAAACAATGAAACACAGCATTCATGAATACATACTACAATTTTTCAGCTATTCAAGAAAATGTGTACCCATGAAAATAAATGGAGTTTTATGTGGTCAATTTTAACATATATCACTTCATTGTGATATCATTTATAACACGTATAAAGACATCTGTGTATATTATTCTAAATTGACCAGTTTTAACCATTCTCCTCATTTATTAAAAAAAATAACATCATTTTGAGGGGTTGAATAATTTCAATATTTTTACAATAAATGAACCCTGTAATGACTCTTATCATACATGCTCCTCCTCTGAATATTTATAGTTATATCCCTGGAAGTTAAATAAATTAATATTAGTTTGCACTCAGTTTCCAATATATCAGGTTAGATATTATAGGTTTTTAGGAGTCTGACACCAGTTTTTAACAATACACTGCAGCCCACACGATAATAATGCACACATTAAATCACATGAATATAAGTTTAAATGTTGTAAAATACAATTAAAAATTGATTTATTATTATATCAATATATAATTAAATAACTTGAAATAGATCTGTTAGTAACCTTAGTTTGTGTATTGATCTGTACATTTAGATTTCTAATAACAAAGTTTAATTTGTTTGCAGACAGTTTCGCTATTAGAACAAAGATTGACAATGACAGAAAACAAATTACGTGAATGCTTGGACAATCAGCAGAAAATTACACTACAGATTCGTCCCACAGATTAGTTCGCCATGATATGTGCTACTGTCACCCGTAACAAGATTTATGCCAAATAGCAATGACTTGACTAATGGACCTACAGATTTGATAGTATAATGTCAAATAGATATGTACCAACTTCACATGTAACAAGATTTTATGTTGAAGTTTGTAGGTTTTTTTTGTAATCTCAAATAAAAAGTTGATCTGAAAAAGTATGAAGTTTGAATTCAATTGTGAATGCATTTTACGTTAATTTTTTTTAAGTTGGATCTTTTGTAAAATGTATATTTCAAAACAAAACAAAATTTACTATCAAGTAACTTATTGTCTAAGATTGAGTAGTTATATTTTTATATATCTATTTTTTGTAGCATCAGTGGGAATAGTAATTAAGTGTTTGAGTTAAAAAAAAAAAAAAAATTCTCTAAAATTGAATATTAAATTATTTGGTGAAAAACTGTTTGATATCTGTGCCAGGTTGCTCAGGTAGAAACATTTTCTCCTAAAACTTTATTATGTTAGAAATATAATTTTATTTACTCTTTTTATGTTTAACAGACATGAAAATATATAACAGGGGAAAACAACAAGATATCTTGTAGTATATTTTCAAATCATATCTTTAAATTATTAATGATTTTTATTTTAATATCAAAATTCCATAATGTTTCCCTTCAACCAATAAACAATGTCATTTGTATCTTTTAAAAGTTTAAGTCATGGTACCGTTCAGGTTATGTCTGGATTATGCAGTTCATATTCTGTTTTTATTATGAATCAAGATGATTGCTTCTGTCTCTGTCTCTTTATATGTTTATGAATATAATTTACTTTGAATTTATACCTCTCCACATTTGTATCTTATACTTGACTAGAATCTCCTGTTACTAAAATTAGATTCTGTTTTGAAAGAGTACGATTTCTTTATACCCCTTTTGGTGAAGTAAGACATAAAATTATTTTGTTTGTTACTTGGTCTGTTTATAAAACCATCCACGCTCTTACTCGATCATTGATCCAATTTCAATAAATCTTCACTCTCCGAGTGTATTGTGTACTTCCAATTATCTTTGTTAAATTATAATGTTTCTTAGAGTTCATGGGGCAAATGATACATTTTGCCATGTCAATTGAAACTGGTGTTAGAATTTGTGATCTTTTAAACGATTTTGTTGGAAGTTCTAGTTACAAGTCTTTTAAAAAAAGTACCAAAACAGTTTAACATCTATCATGCCAAATTAAATGTAATAGGTTGTTCTATTTTTGATAAAGGGTATAACCTTAGGTAGTGTGGATTCCTTTATTTTCGTGGATACTAATTTTTGTGGATTGAGATTCCAGGATATTTGATTTGAAGGATTTGCATAAGTTTACTCAGAAGTATTACTGATTGAATATCAAAGTTGTGGTAAACTTACACCCACTAAAACAAGAAAATTAGTATCCCAGTCTCGTTCATAGTACCAATCTTGTTACTAAAATTGATATGTCTTGAAAAGATTGTTTAATTAGATTTGTGAAGATATTATATTATTGTTTGTTTGTACAGCTCTGTAGATATCTTAAAAGAAGATGTATATAATCATTAATTTTATTTGTAAATTGAAACTAATACATTTTATTGTACATAATTATATCAGTAAACATTGAAACAATCTTGTATTAGTTATTTGTTTTATTTCATTAGATAGTTTTTGATTGATGCAATATGGGCTGTAGTTAATTCCCTTTTGTTGCCATGTTGGATGTCATTGTGCAAAAATCTTCATAAATCAGTCATATGCAACTTGGTATAATGACTGCTAGACTTTAGAAAAGTTGTTTTCTAAATTTTTCTACACTTTAGAAAATTTCTTTTCTAAATTTATGTGTTCTTTCAAATTTGAGTCATACAGTATAGTAAGGATTTTTTTTCAGACATATATTTGTACCAAATGTTAAATTTAGTTTGCCAGCAAACACAGCAAACATGGCTGCCAAGGGAAATAACTCAAACCCAAATTACTTCAAATTGAAACCAATCTTTATGCATTCTAAAAAAATCCCAATGAAGAGGATGGATGTTTTGTTGATGGACACTTGTCATTGTACTCAGAAAGTTTTAAACAACAATGGTTGTTCTTTCTATACATAACTCAACAGTCAACAGATGGTCTTTAAAAATAATCCAAACAGCTCATATCATTTTGTATGAATTGATAAGAGCTATTATATGCATTTTTACATTTTATGCAGGAATATATAACAATCTTTTTTCAAGATTATCCCTAATGTTTCTCTTGTTATATTTTTTTTTGAAAAAAAAGAACATGTTTCTGGTCTATAAGATAACCTTTCTTTAAATGGTTAACATAGAAATAAAATGTGACACTTGTGAAACACATGAGTTTTAGAAATAAATGATTAAAGTACTAAATATTCTATATATTTTGGCTATATTTATGGTTGTCATTATCTTAGTTGATAATGTTTGATTGAAACAAGTATCCTGCTTCCAGTCAGTCAGGTAACCACAGTTCTCATCATGTGCAATTCTAGGTATTTTCCAGCTAAACTTGATTTTAAACTTTTTAACATTATAATTTTGCGTGTGTTATCATTAGGTCTTTCAACCTTTCAGGTGAAAGACCTATAGGGTTTGTTCTGATTATTATTATTATTAGGTCTTTCAACCTTTCAGGTGAAAGACCTATAGGGTTTGTTCTGATTATTATTATTATTATGATTAGGTCTTTCAACCTTTCAGGTGAAAGACCTATAGGGTTTGTTCTGATTATTATTATTATTATTTTTTTTTTGTCGAGCCTGCAACTTTTGTTGCAGAAAGCTCGACATAGGGATAGTGATCCGGCGGCGGCGGCTACGGCGGCGGTGTTAGCTAACTTCTTAAAAGCTTTATATTTTAGAAGGTGGAAGAACTGGATGCTTCATACTTTGTATATAGATGCCTCATGTTACGAAGTTTCCGTCAGTCACATGTCCAATGTCCTTGACCTCATTTTCATGGTTCAGTGACCACTTGAAAAAAAAGTTCAAATTTTTTGTAATGTTGAATTCTCTCTTATTATAAGTAATAGGATAACTATATTTGATATGTGCGTACCTTGCAAGGTCCTCATGTCTGTAAGACAGTTTTCACTTGACCTCGACCTCATTTCATGGATCAGTGAACAAGGTTAAGTTTTGGTGGTCAAGTCCATATCTCAGATACTATAAGCAATAGGGCTAATATATTCGGTGTATGGAAGGACTGTAAGGTGTACATGTCCAACTGGCAGGTGTCATCTGACCTTGACCTCATTTTCATGGTTCAGTGGTTATAGTTAGATTTTTGTGTTTTGGTCTGTTATTCTCATACTATATGCAATAGGTCTACTATATTTGTTGTATGGAATGATTGTAAGGTGTACATGTCTAGCGGGCAGATGTCATGTGACCTTGACCTCATTTTCATGGTTCAGTGGTCAAAGTTAAGTTTTTGAGTTTTGGTCTTTTTATCTAATACTATATGCCATAGGTCAACTATATTTGGTGTATGGAAATATTTTATGATCTTTATGTCAGTCGCGCAGGTTTTATTTGACCGTGACCTCATTTTCACGGTTCATTGCACAGTGTTAAGTTTTTGTGTTTTGGTCTATTTTTCTTAAACAATAAGTAATAGGTCAACTATATATGTTGTATAGAAGCATTGTTAGCTGTACATGTCTGCCTGGCATGGTTCATCTGACCTTGACCTCATTTTCAAGGTTCATTGGTCTTTGTTTAGTTATCTTGGTTAATGTTAAGTTTATGGTACAGTTGTTATAAAGCTTAGCTTTATACTTAGGACTATCAACATAATATCAATGATTAGTATAGAAGGCGAGACATTTCAGTGTGTGCACTCTTGTTTTTTCTTTCGCCAACTTTTTTTTCCTTCGCTGTTTTTTTGTTTCACAAGATATCGCTTAGATATAAGGTAAATGATATCGAACAGTTAATATGCTTCTGAAACTGACACCGCGTAACAAAAAACTTGACCTTGTAAGAGTTATCTCCCCGAACACTGTTTTTCTTGTGGCCACTACTCCTTCGCAACCGTATAAGAAACCGACAAATTTTTTTTTCCAAATTGCTCGTTATATCCTTAGGATGTTCTGTTTCATTTCAACCGAAGCCATCGGGAGACTCCATATGAGAGTTATCCCCCCTTTTATATATGATATCAGTGATATGCATTTCTAACTGGTAAACTATAAGTGTTAGAGACCTAGGGTCTTTTGATTTAAGATCCTTGGTCCAAAAAAATGAAAATTAGGTCAAGGTCAAAGGTCAAGGTCAAATTCTAAATTTTGATTTTGGCTTATTTTCACTTATTCTCATTAACTTTATAAGATTTCGACAAATTCTTTTTACTAAATTGTTAGTTGCGACATGTCGTAACTTAAAATTTTTGATTGGAAGGGTGCGTAGACAATAAACGGGAGTTTTTGCCCCTCTTATATTATATTTAGAATTATGCGTAAAGTGATATTACTCATGAACCATACATACTACTGACCTAGGGTCTTTTGATTTGGGATCCTTGGTTTATGACCTTGAAATTGGGGTCAAGGTCATAGGTTAATTGGACGTTCTAGATTTTGACCTTTGCTCCAAATTCATATTTTCATATCATAAAGCCATAGCAACTGACATTTTCAACTGAATCTTAATATTTTCATATCAAAATAGATCCTTATTGGTTGAAAGACCTTCAATTGTTCTTTGAACAATTGGTTTTTAATTTTATTAAGTGTTAGAAGATCACAACAAATATAGAGTTATGTTCTTCCTGGTCTAATTTGTACTTTTAATCTTGACAGCTTAGTGAACCATATTCTTTGTTATGAAACCATTTTGAATCCCCTGCGTTTAGTTGACTAGTTTCATGAACAATGTTGGAACTTTGAAATAATAATCCTTTTGTGCAAATGTTTCATAATTTCTTATTCAAAGTCAGAGTATTATTCATACAAAACTACAATTGAAAGTGTTGTATATCAAAATTTGTATTACTCATTTTGTCCTTTATACCAGTAATATAAAAAGAAGGATATCAAAGATGTCTTGATTGCCAAACAGACAACAGTTCATCAAAGATTTTTTAAATAACTAGCTATAGATCATTGTATTGCCTTCAACAATGATGAACATACCATTGCAAGTTATTTTTTTATAAACACAGAAGTATTGCTTTAGAAGTTTAACTCTGACTTGTACAATGATAGCTATAAAGCAAGATCTTTGCGTCTACCAATAGGTATATATTATTATTTATAATGATCTCAATCACTTAATGATAAAAAGAAACCAAGATGAAGTGTGAGTAAGTGCTGACTTCTTTATATTGTCCTGTCCTTCTACAGTGTGAAAATCTACAACTGAAAGTAAAAGAGCACAGTAAACAAGTTGTTATATTCCTATGAGAACCCATTGTGCTCCTCTTCTTGCTGTCTTGTTAATTCATTCAATCAAGGTACTTAGCTGATCTTAACTTGTAATGAAGGATAAAAAAAACTATTTTGGATACAGATAGGGTCTAATTTATATGACCTTTACTCACATCTAGAAATTTACAATAGGGTCAGATGGTAACTAAACTTAAATATTTAGGTATACACATAAATCGATTTATGTATAATCTTAATTCGACCAATATAAGTTAAAGACATAATTCGATTTATGAGGCCCCTCATGGGGGGGTCCTAGTAATCACATAATCACCATTTTTTTGCCAATATAATCACATAATCATTAAATATTTGCTTATCTTTAGTAATCAAATAATCATAAACTAAAAATACAGTCCTAGGTAATCAAATAATCATGAAATATTTGGCTTAATAATCAAATAATCATTAAAAAAACGGCCAAGTAATCACATAATCAAAAACCCCATGAGGGCCCTCATTTATGCATACATAATTCTATTTAATTATATCCATATCATGCATATAGATTAATATAATTGAGTATATAGCTATTTATCATATACTTAGCATTGATATGATAGCTTTTGCATATGTGTAATGAGCAGAAGTACTCAAGCCATAATTTTCCACCCAGGCTGATAACCCATATCAGGGGCATCTTTTGCACAAAACCCATAATAGTGCCTCTCGTGCAAGTTATTCCGGTATCTGTTGTTTACTTTTCCATTGTGACGTCAGATATTTTTTACAACGACGTCAAAATTTACAGTAACTTTTGTGGGGATAGTTTTGTACTTGCTAACAAATGCCATTGACAATTATGAATCATTCCATAGTACAACAAACATGGAGTAATAATGATCATAAAACTCTTCCAAATTTTCAATGTTTCAAAATGCCTCTATAGGAAATAGTAACATAAATAAATATGGAGGTAGTGATGTTATTGTTGGGCAATTATAGTGTATTTGTTGGATTCATTATTTAACTTTTATATAAAGTTTTTGACTGTTTTAGTTATTTTTTTTTTTTTTTTTTTTTAATTTGCCATGCATAATACAATTGTTAGAAGTATATGATAAAGCGATTAATACATGGCCTTTTCCCTATCGGCCCGGGTATCATCCCTCGATCCATATCAGCATCTCGACTATATCGGGATGATATCCGGGCCGATAAGGAAAAGGCCATGCATTAATCTCTATGTAAACAATTTATGTTATACCTTAATATTATAAGATTAATATCTACACACAAATGTTCACATATACATGTATTCATTAATCATATTACGAATATTTTTAAATATTTATGATTATACATTTGTACATAATTCGATTTATGTTAATACTTTATGTTAAGGCAATAGTAGTATACCACTGTTTAAAAGTCATAAAATAAAAAAGATTGAGAGAAAACAAATCCGGTGTACAAAGTAAAACAGAGGGAAACCCATCAACTGTAAGAGGAAAACAACGGAACAACAGAAAACCGAAGTGCAACCAAAACAAACGCCAACATACATAGAACCCGAATGTTTGATAACAAGTGCCATATTCCTGACTTAGTACAAGAAATTAAAGAAAAAATGGTTGGTTGGACCTGGTTTTAAGGCTCGTAAAACCTCCCGGTCATATAGCAATGTTAAAAAATATATCGAAAATGACAACACGACGTGACTGGAAGACAGAACAAACAAACACTACTCACAGAGAAAAGCATAAATAAATAATATAATAGTACATCAGTAACATCTAAACCTCATATGAAGTCCGAATAGTGGGAAAATGCACGACCATAACGTATCAACTGCGATATGTAAACACCACAAGACGGTACAGAAGATATGTTATTGCTGGGAAATGGTATATTGATAATTGGGAAGATGAAATCAGCCCGTTTCTTAAAGATCTAAGTGTGAAGCCGTCAATCTGTGTCAATATTGAATAAAAGATAAAGGTAGGAAGCAGTCCTTCTAGAATCAGTAATATCTTCAATTTTAAGTTTACTGGGATATATGAGATGCATGCACTGACTGACATATGGGTTATTCAGTGATAGGACATCATCGATACATCTGAAAGTAAAATAAAAGAATTTCGCAATGTGCTTATCCTTTTTGTCTTTAGGAAGGTTGTGAATTAATTCTACTTAATATGGATACAAAAACTAATCGATCAGAAGTGGCGCACAATTAGTAGTGATTGGATTACCGACTGCCTGATGAAATACCAATCCTCTAAACTCATATTTACAAATATTGTCAATTAAAAAGTCCAGCATTTTGATATTATCATCTTCAGTGTTTTCACTGATAGAATCAGTGTGGTTCTTCACAAAATAAGAACTAGTATAACCCAAAACGATATAGGTTATCTACGATTCCCATTTTTTTTTTATACAAAAAGCTCTATTTAATGAGATGGTGAAGTCGATCTTTCCTTCCAATTGAGCATGGGAAATAGTAGTGTAAAGCGTAGGAAAATCAAAGGTTCTAATGTTGCTGCAAAATTGCAGAGATTGTGATATAAGATTTAGCAGTAGATATTTAGTTTTTTGAGAATCAACATCTGATTCATTGACACCACTAGTTGAATATATATCTTATCACAATATTTTTGAAGGCCATCTTTTACTGTAAAAAGAATGGTAGTCAGCACGTTAAAACGATGTTCACTGGTCGAGCATCTTGATTACCCAGCTATGTATCGTTCTTCATATGGATATTTGTGAAGTTTTGGTATCCAGTATAATGACGGTAGAATTCCTTCGATTTCTTCGATGTTAATACCAAAAAGAAAGAAAGACAGGTGATTTTGTAAAATTTCATCCTATGTAAATTATGTTATAGAATACGAAGGATCAGCAGTTGTGATTTTGATTCCAAGCTCTTTTCTGAGACATTGCAAGTTATGTTTTACATACGAATATTATTTGAGGCTTTATCTGCTGGAACAACGATATATGCAAGGAGGGTAAATCATCAACAACCTCTGTATTCTTGAATGGGTAAGAAAAAAGTAAAATCACAAATATATGATACTCCGAGGAAAATCAAACGGAAAGTCCCTAATTGACTGGCATAATCGAAACTAAAACACATCAAACGAATGGTTAACAACTGTCATATTTCTGTCTCTGTATGTTTGGGTTACATAAAAGATCTTCAAACTTTGAATATAAGCTTATAATGTCTTATTTCTTTCCGCAAATAGCAAAAATATATAAATAAGAAGCTAAGGTACATGTTTGAAGATGGTTATTATGTTGTCTAGATATATTGTATTGAAGTGGTACACATTGACCACTTGTAGTACATTCATGACTGCCTCAATAAGAGCTGAGTCGCCTGAGTTTCTGTCGACGGTCGCGTGACTATGCCCAATTTTACACTACTCACAATACAATACTTCTTCAGAGATTGCAACCTTTAAGTAATTTAGATGAAATATCGTTTCAATAAGATTCAGAACGAAAAGATTTTTCATTACGCAATCAATGTACCTCCGCTATCTATCGATCGAATCAAAGAACTCTCAGGCTGACTCTTGTTCCTAAGACTCTTGTTTTAACTCGTTTTCATGCTCTTTAGTTGAAATAAACTTTGCTAATTTCAATTCGGTTTTCTGTAATTGTGCATGTGTATTTTTTACTCGTCTCCAGATGTGAAAATTTAAAAAACAAAATTTTGAAATTCAGCAATGTACGTAGTCTTCTTGTAAATTATATATTGTAATATCATATTGGAAGTACAGAGCAATTCACGAATCATATATGCAATCTTCAATCAAAGCATAATGGACGGCGATGATGGATACCCATTTGTACCAATCTTTTGGAGTGTAAAGCTTTAAAAAAAAATGACGAAAATGAAAAAAAAAACACCAATACTTTAAATAAAACTTGACAACTATTAGCCTAAATTCAAACTGCGAAAGAAATTTTAGTTTTATAAAATAGTGATGTAAATTGAATATTAATTATGAGACAACTAAAACATCGTAGCAATGGTAGAATTTATTCATATTTTATTATTTTTGCCATGAATGAAATGTGCTCATAAAACGGAACACCGACAACAGAAAATTAAGTGACGTTACATCGATCTATAAATATTTAGTGACGATCTAAATACAAATTATACAAAGATGCAAGATATATCATAACACAAGTCTAAATCAAATATATATTCATTTAAAACAAAACATTGAAATAATTACAATTGGTTTTACTCGGATTACTTCAAATCAATATCTCAATTTCCCACATCAAATCATTGTGTGCGGGGACAGCTGTCGCAGACGATAACGTACACCATTGTATGGAGCGGCTATGTGTTTTATCGACTATTTACAAAATGGAAAAGACAATTTAAAATCAAAGTAATACTGTACATATCATTCGGAAATATTGTATAATAAAATGTATGACAAAATATGGTAGTGACGTTCGTGGAAGGATGGAAGAGGAGAGAAGTATGTCAACTGACCACAACAGGTGTTGTGAAAGTTTGGTTCAAGAATTTAAGCCAGATAATATCGGATTGGAATATGAAAACCCAGCAGATCTCGTAACACCCCAGGTAGGTCTTTATAAACTATAAGGAATTTATCTATGTCTAAACAGTTACTGTTTTACAGTATTGTATGTTGTCAAGAGCCTACACAATACTTATCCTCTGTATTTTAAGCTTGGAATGAAAGATCCGTCCACTTTCACATGTGATCTTCTTTTTTCAATAGTTCTTTGTAATTTGTTCGAATTAAGTGTATTTACAATTTGGAAATATATTTCTGGTTTTGCTTGAATATCAAGTTACTAGACTTCAAAGTCTTAAACTTTGAAAGACATGAAAAACAGCACCAAAATGTTTTACAAAGGAAACCTCGATCTGGCTATTTCTAGTGTGAAGAGACTGAAGGTCTTGAATTGTGTATCCTTCTTTTCCAGTTTACGATCATTGTTGGTTTATGTAATGACATGCAGTTTAATATTATTCAATTTGACATTTAGGCCTGCCAAGTCTTGCACAACCCAAAATGTTCACACTAAAGTGTCCGTGTTCTTAGTTCGTACTTTTACAGCTTGTTATTGTAAGGGGATCCTTTTAAACTAGCTTTCCTAAAATTTGCCATTGATTTTAACAGTGTACTTTAAGGCAAGTACGTTGTTGTTTCCTATCCTTAAAGTGGTTTAATATAAAGATGTGACATTACAAATGTTTATTCAGAGTCACATGATTCCGTGATCTTTATCAATATTTTTAAAAATGATTGATATAAACGATACAAAATAGAAAACAAAACTGAAAACAATAACCTCATATGAACTGAAGCACGTTAATCTATTCTTGATTGTCATTTTGCAGGCTCTGAAAGAACATTACGTTGAACTAAACCCACATCTATACAGAAAGTGTAAGACACACACTATATTTTTTCATCGTTAATCGTGAAAAAATATATTTTGAAACACGAGAAAAAAATGAGTACTGTTACAGCTAAGGACATATCTATTTTGATTTTTCAACGTATTTTCTCCCCTGCAATTAAAGGAATGGCTACGATCTATGATCATGATTCCAAAATTCGCAAATTGTCAGTGTTCATCTTGAACGCATTTATTGATAATTGTAACAAATAATTTCGTTTATCGTTTGTTGCCATGACAGTTTTAGTTCGTTTTACGACTTCTGAATTTGGCAGTAATCCCTTTTGGTATCTTTCGTCTCTCTTTTTCAATAGTAATCTGGTCACATAGTATTGTCAGATTTATAGTTAAAACCACTTGATACACTTATGAATGTTTTTTTTTAATGTTGACATCGCTTCTTCTTCTGAATCCCATAATATACCTTAATTCTTAACCTTAACCAGCCATTGAACCTATCACGTTTCTTGTACCTTTGAGATTATAATAAACACCATTGCACTTAAGGGCATACGATACAGTAGAGATCCCTCGTTGATTTTTTCCTAAAATTTTGATAGTAGGTCAATTTTAATGTGTACTTTCCAAATATGAAAAGAAAAAAGTACCTTCATGACTTACTTTTTGAGATAATTTGGTTCGAAATTTACATATTTGGAAGAAAATTCCCGAAAATTCATAAATAATGACTTTTAAAGAAAGTAACAATACTTTTGAACAAAAAGTCATAACTTAACCGGGTTTTTTGTAAAACGTTCCCTTGATCCATGGCAGCTACATGCTGGAACAAGTTTAAGGTTAAACCAAATTATCATTTTCCGGATTTAGATTGATATATGCGAAATGAAGAAATTGACCATATTTTTGCGTCTTTTTGGAAGTGCAGAAAAAAATTGATTGTTGATTTTTTCTTGAAATTTTGGGGGAGTGTTCTTGAAACAGTACTTGATTGATTGCAAAAGAAAAAAATATGGGTCCATGTGCTTGTTTTTTCAATAAAAGCCATATACCTTAAATTTTTACGACGTCTGTCAGTATGGCGCTAAATTACGTTATATAAAGTTTTAATCGCACCAACGTCGTGTAATCATTCCCGCCGTACACGACTACGCTGTCAAGTATATGAAGGTGTTTTCCAAAGCGTTGATACTTATCATAAAAATTCATAAGATGGTTATTCATAAAATCGCTAAACATTTGTGCTAAACATGAGGCTAAACATTTACGAAACGGAATTTGGACAGGAACCTTTTCATAATAAAAAAAGGATATAAAAAAGGATCCCAGCAGATTACTATGTCAGATGTACGGCAAAACAGAAAAATCTTATAGAAGTATACAGGTGCAGCTCCGTCCGACATTAGTTTTAAATTGCTTCATGTACCGAAAGAGGATAGCCAACATTATTGCAAAGGCCCTAACATGGCAAAATGTGAACCAACTATAAATTAAGTGAGGTTTCTGATCTGTCTGTCTGTCTGCAATTAGTGTACATTTGTCGATACTTCAATTTATATCTCTCAATACATTGAAGTACAAACGGGAGATGCTTATACAAATAAGAAGACGTGGTATGATTACCAATGAGGCAAATCTCAACCAGAGATCAAATGACAAAGACGTAAACGACTATAGGACATCGGACGGCCTTCAACAATGTTTAAGACCCATACCGCATAGTCAGCTATGAAAAGACCCTATATGACAAATGTAAAACAACTCAAACGGGAAACTTACGGCCTGAGTTAAGTACAAAACAATGAACGAAATACAAATATGATATACACTAACAAACGACACCATTGAATTGCAAGCCCTTTTAACAGCATGTGAACGGACGTTTTCTTGTTTTGGTCTATAACATCCAGATTGATTTACACAAAAAATAAACCAATTAAACAAACTAACGTGTGACAATTCTGCATCTATTGGCAATATTTTTCTTAAATTCAAAAGAAAAACGACACCAATGTAATTTTTTAAAATCTTTTTAACGGACTTTTATTGACACCTTTTCTACATACACATATGATATTTTTAAGAAATCAATTAAACTCTGCAATTTTTTTTATGTACCAAGGCAAGTCCAGAACAGGATGAGAGACTTCTTTATTTATAATTTTATTTACGAATAGGGGTGTTGTACGACCTTGTCCACCATGAGGGTCTCGCATATGCAGTCGGTTTTGTTATTTTATTGATTGTCTGTTAAATTCGGCCGTACAATAACAATTCACCATTCAATTTGCAGTCTACCCAATGCTATACAAGAAGAAGAAAATAAAGACACAAACTATTTTGATTCTGATTATCTTTCAATTCAAGATAGTATTATTGACTTCATTATCAATGAATGAAAATATATGTTCTCGTCATGAAAAATATTGCACAGCTGTACCCTACGCCGTAGTAATGACTTTTGTGTATGGATTTCAAATCTTCCAACACTAGACCTGATTCGGCCACCCTACGGGTTCATACGTTTTCTCATTTTTTTAGTTTCATTAAAATAACATGTTGATATCATAAATGTTTAATTAAATATTTGCCGCTGGACATTAAGCAGATATTAATAGATATAGGAAGATGTGGTATGAGTGGCAATGAGACAACTCTCAATCCAGGTAACAATTTATAAAAGTAAACCATTATAGGTCAAGGTACGGCCTTCAACACGGATCCTTGGCTCACACCAAACCACAAGCTATAAAGGGCCCTAAAAATTACTATTGTAAAACCATTCAAACGGGAAAACCAACGGTCCAATCTATATAAAATCTATACTCATAATTAGCTATTGCAGCTTTTGTCATGTTTGTGCTGATGTCAAAAATAGCAGGTTCTTTTGTTCCGTAATGTGTCTTATTTGTTAAAATGTTATTCAGCATGTTACAGTTTAAGCAACGAATAGTAGGATAGCTCCGAAATCCTTGCAATTTTTCTTTCTCTTAGTACGTTGAGCAGATTCTGTTTGGCCGTACAGTTTTGGCAGTTATTCAGTGCTTTTGCCAGACTAAAAAGCTCCACAATTTTTCTTCCGTCTTTCCATGTTATACTGTCAGAACTCTCTTCTGTGTCTTTTACCTTTTCTTTTCAATTCGTCATGCAAAGTTGTATTTGATTTATTTTTGTTCATCTCCAGTATTTCCTTTGATCTCACTGCTCTTCGGCGGATTTCGCCGTCTTTTAGAAACAACATGGCCGCTTTTTTAGCAGGTACTTTTTTGAAATTCGCGCAACCTGATTATGACGTCAGTGAATATTCCGCGAAAATATGACTTCATTTAAAGCGACGTCGCGAAATGTTAACGTTCTTATTAGAAACATCGCGAAATTACAACGTTCTGGTTACCAACGTCGCGAAAACAACACGAAAAGTTTTGAAAACATTATTATCTGCCCCTGCTACTGTATCGTATTCCCTTAAACTGAAAGTATGGGCAGACGATCTGGTTGTGGAAATCTCAGAACGATAAATTATGTATAAGAATTCTAATCATAACTGTATAAAACGTTTTTTTTTTTTTTTTAAACAAATTATGAAGCTTTGTTTTACATATTAACAATTAAGATACCAATCGTTCCTCAATTCAGCTTTCTTTTGAAAGAATGTTCAAAACTTTTCTAAAAATGTACATATTTGTATAAAAAAAACCGCATTCAATGGAAATCACCTTCCTAGTCAAACGCTAAATCATGAAATTGTGTTTATGTCACGATACTCGCATGTATAACTCACAAAAATTCCCATATAACAATTAAATTGAAACTCGCCAATGTATAGGTTTTCTGGTCTGTATTACTTGAGTTCATGATTACAGCCAAGAGTTATTACTTGTATCAACTCTCGCATAGCTATTGTATTGACCCTCGCCAATGTAACACACTTTGTCTAGGAATCAGTTATGCTCATTCAATATTCATCGATATTACCCTTACTTTGATTACATCAGTGGTATCTGTTGAGGGTTCTTAAATAAGCTAATTTCTGTTATAAATGGAATCCCCCTTATTTACATTAACATCAATCTCTACAAAAAATTTCTGGCGTCTACAATACCGGTCATATAACTCTAAAATAAAAAGAGAATGTCAAGAGGATAGGAACATTTTCGTCGATATAAGTTCCACTTTCAGATAAGGTTTAAAAAGCTTATTCTAATCCTAGTGAGATTTCAATATATAAGTGTATAAACAGAAATCTTTCGGTTGAAACATGTTTTACTTCAGCTATCAATTTCATAAAAGCCGATTTTACAAAGCTGTACGCCGTCACTTTGCTATTGATATGTATAGTTTTTAAAACTTATACAATACAACCAATCTTTCATATATTTCTTTGTAACATGATAAACAATACTCTTTTCTATTGTTATTTATTATTGTGTTTAACGTGTGTTCAACATGTGATCTTGATATGTTTATCCTTTCTGTTGTGTGGTAACAGTTATTTGACGTAAAATACGAGTACATGTCCATACTGATCGTATGTTCTATGCAAAATAATAGTTTTCGATATGATTCATTGTAATTTGTAACATTTTAACAGTTGTTGAACCGATTTATATGATTTGATGTTTCAAATATTCACATGATCAGCGTATCAGTCTCCGGAAGCAACAACAAACAAACAAACAACCACATAATTTATAGAAACACAGTTCTAAATAAAAACAAGGAACCGTTATAGGAGACATAAGGTTATTGGTAGATTTGGCAAATACTTTTTTCAGTGGATTTAACTTTCGATTAACATGCTTAACCGTGGTCGTTCAGTATATTTGTTATAATCAATTCCTAAATTTATTTATTTTTTGTTAAACCCATGAAACTGTTCTATATTTCATTATAATCAATTAAGTTGGTTCACCCTCTAGTTACTAATCAAAGACAGGGCTTTCGGAAAACAAAATTTATTTTTAGTTCACTTCATGAATGCAGCACTGCAGTCTAATTGGTTTTTGCGATACTACTCCAGTATTGGGCTTCATACTCACAGTATAATTTGACCAATCAATATATATAGAATGAAATTCAAAACAGTGTGGCTGTGGCCATTGATTGACACATTAAATTCATCCATTGACTGGGACAATTTAGGTGAACGTTTGTATGTAACGACCACTGCTCACTATGTACTTTTTAAAGACACTTAAACTATGGGGTCACCAAAGGTTCTCAACACCTTAATAAAGTAGTTCGAAAAATTAATGAGAAATAACACGATGTTTTGATTTATATCAATTATATAAATCAAAACATAAAGGTTATTCCTGATTAATTTTTCGAATTATTTTATAATTAAAGGCGTTAAGAAATCTTTGGTGACCCCACAGTTTAAATGTCTATCGTAGGTGCGTCGTGAACAGTGGTCGTTACAGACAAACGTTCACGTAAATTGTCCCAGTCAATGGATGAATTTAATGTGTCAATCAATGGCCACAGCCACACTGTTTTGAATTTCATTCTATATACAAAGTTAATTTCCGTTTTGTATAATGATGCTGTTAATTGACTGTTAGTATATTCTGCTTTCCTTACATGACGTATTCTATATATCAAGCTTAATTTTTAATCTCATGAATATATATATAGCCGTATAATTTGCCACTGGACGTTAAACAGCCATCTATTTTCATCATGGCATATTTCTAAGTTTGCTTAACTGTATTTAAGGTTTATACAAAACTTGAACGCCAAAGATAAAATCACAATGCCATACCACAAAAATAAAATAACAAAATGAAATTGTTAAACGGGATCTTAATATAATGAAATCTTTGAAAACTGAAAAATGTAAATGTGAAGAATGACTTTGTACTTACAAAGCGCTATATTTTTTTTCAGTCTGACTGAATCAAGCACCAACTATACAATTGGGTTGCCTCAATGTAATTTTGTTTTCTGACCTCTAAATGTTGACCTCCTAAATGTGTTTTGATTATCAATATCACTGGGTTACTGTCTAATTGACACATTGCCATAGTCTGCTTTAATTTGTGCTAAGCGTGCTCATCTCAAGTACTGCATGCTAAGTGTGCGGTCAGTGTGAGCTGGTTGAAACAAAAAGCATTATGTGAATGGTCAGCCTCAAACCAATCCATCAGAAAACAGTACATCTCTTACTTTTTCCCCCCTTCTTAGTCATCATGTTATCTATATATTTCCTCTTGATACACTTTACTATTATACTATTACAGTGGCCAATTAATCACAAAGGATATGCGGTGTACCGTGTTACAGTTGCTGTATTGATGGTAGGATGGATAGTAGCCGATCTCATGTACGAATCTCAAAAGTTCTACCACGATAGAATATGGTTATACCTGGTATATGCTACAAACTGGAGTTTCGTGCTATTAGTACTGAGCACGTGTTTTCATGCAGTGTGTGTTATGTTTTATACTACTCGAGCTGCATCCTGTGTGGGTAGGTAAAATAAAACATTGACTTTTTTAAAATGTTCATCATTGGCGAGTTTCATTGCTTTGAATTGGGTAGAATTCACTATAATATACGTGTTTCACTATAGACAATGAAAAGACAACATTTTGAATTAAGTTCGACCGAGTAGTTTAATTTTTTTTTAAAGATGCTAAAAACGCATTATGCATTAGGATTTTCAAACTTTTCATCTTAAATTTTGCTAATGGGGGTTGTTCCAGAAACGCACGTATAGCACAATATCATGTAAAATTAATTTTTGGGTTGACGTTGCTGTGAGCCTAAATGCATCACACTTGCGAGCTGAGCAAGTTGTTTATCCTATCATTAAAATAGTATACAAACTATGTGATCATGAAACATACTTATCAAATATCGATAATAAGAAGTTCTATGTGTTACATAATAGTAACCTTTAAAGTCGTAAGACAAACCAAAATCGTTTCAATATTTAATTCCATGTTATCTTTGATACTTCAGCTTGAAGATTGATTTTCTTCTTATTTTAAAGCAATGCTAATAAATACCTCGCAATCAATTAATTGCAAAGACTAGGAAAATGTATCTTGCCGCAATTCTCAGATACGAATATTTAACACGGATGACAGCTCGGAGGGAAACAAGATCAATAAATTTAACTCAGACGAATGAATCTTAATTTTAGCCAAAGATAAGATATATATTTTAGAAACTCAATTATTTTATTCTAGCAAAAGTACATATACCTAACAGACAGACAAATACTAGCTGAGGAACCGTCTAAACCTATATTAGCATAAAACTGTTGGCGTCTAATTATCCTCATGTTTTTTTCCCAGTTTTACCGCGCTTCTTGAATTATCTTACATTAATAATACACAAAACGTCTATCGGTTGTAAATAGGTTTTGGTATGCCCTTTCTTTGGTTTTGAAAAGATGTTCTTCGATGAAAGTTACACAAAAAATATAACATAAAGAAAATACATATAACAGTTTTCACCACCGAACTATTAATTATTTGATGTGATGGATACATGTAATCAGATAATAAGTATATCTTTCGTATACCAGAAACTTTTGAATACTGCTTTCATCATGAGACTGAAACGAATTCATTTGAGATTGACTGACTATACGTGAACCTTTTTTTGTAAATTTTATTAATTTTATAGGTTCTTCTTGTCAAGTTAGACTAAGATGATATCGGATACTAGTAACTGTATTCTGTATATTCTGTTCTAGAAAGTCATGCATGTTGACTTGCATTGCTTACTTCCATGTTCTTAGATCTGTGCTGATTAGTGGCATGTCGACTCTACTTACTTTGTTTGTGTAGTTATCAAATGCAACCACCACCGTTGTACCTTCCCAAAGAAAAATAAACAACAAACAAACACACACACATGCACACACACCTACACACACACACACACACACACACACACAAATAAATAAACAAACAGACAAATAAACAAACCAAACTGAGCACATGAGACACACTTTATTTTCTTAGACATCCACAATGGCTGACTGATGTACAGTATGTTTGACTTGTGTCATCAGTTTTCTTCACTATGAAATCGTTGTAATCGTGCAGATATTCTGCTGACTAAGAAACATATTGATTCCACAATAATTGGACATTTAATAAAGTCTAGTACATAGATACGACTTCATACCATCGACTGAGGCGTGCAAACTATGATAAACGATATAAAATGCCATTAATATCATCAGACGTAACTTATTAGGAAACTAGAACAAAGACAGAATTTTTAAGAAGCTGTAATTTAGATGATAAGCAGAATTAACTTGCTAACACATTTGACCTTTATATATGTCATTGCATTATTGATTCGGATGATAATTAATGGTCAAACAAAGAAATGTTTGGTCTAACAATATCGCTTAAATATAACAAGGCCACATCTCATTAATTAAAGTATTATATACTACCATGATTACATTCATCTCACCTGACATATATATATATATATATATATATATATATACAACTCGTCTAAACATCAACCCAACAATGTTAGATCTGTAAATTTGCTTTCGCAAATTTTTTGTTCTTCCCTCGCCGGGATTCGAACCCATACTACTGAGATATCGTGACACAAAATCGCCTGCACTGTAGCCGTCCCGCTAGACCACACGGCCACCTGGGCTTCATAAAAATGAAGCTTTCGGTGGCCGGGTGTTACCTTTCCACGTCAGTTTTAATCTAGCATCGTACTACAGTACATGATATATAAGGCATGGAGATGCTATTTTTACAGACCAGCTAAATTATCTAAAGTAAAGGATCCTACAAATTAATGTAAGATACAGTCACAGAAAATAATTATATTTATAAGTACGTCTGAGCCAGTGACAACTTTACAACAGATTTAACCATCGGATCACCAGCAATGATGGTGATACATGGCTGTGTACATTATGTATATACAACTCGTCTAAACATCAACCCAACAATGTTAGATCTAGCGGGACGGCTACAGTGCAGGCGATTTGGTGTCACGATATCTCAGTAGTATGGGTTCGAATCCCGGCGAGGGAAGAACAAAAAATTTGCGAAAGCAAATTTACAGATCTAACATTGTTGGGTTGATGTTTAAACGAGTTGTATATACATAATGTACACAGCCATGTATCACCATCATTGCTGGTGATCCGATGGTTAAATCTGTTGTAGAGTTGTCACTGGATCAGACGTAGACGTACTTATATATATATATATATATATATATATATATATATATATATATATATATATATATATATATATATATATATATATATATATATACAGAATGTATTATTGAACGCAAGTAGATGCTTTCAAAAATGCTTGTTTGACATTTAATAACACATCCTTCAGATAATTCACAAGAACAGGATAACAGATATCTTGAGATGTGACAGTTGTTCATAGTCAAACCACATTTTAGTCTTCCTATCAAACTTTAAAAAAAAAAAAGAATCGCTCAATCTTCATTTCTATGGATATAATGCTTCAAGTTTATAATGTAACAAAGTTAATTTTAAGTACATAATCTACAACACTGCAAGACATGAGACATTTATGTTAGTGGTCAATGGCTTATATTTTGTGTAAATTCTTTAAACGGCTGAATATGAGCTAAAAATGAACTAAAATTTGTCAAATAGTGACCGAAACAAGTCTAGTCTTTTTGTTCTGGGTTGTCATATTTGTATATATATATATATCCTATGGATTATAAATGTCGATAACCCGTTAACAAACTCAGTTTGTTGGCTTCTCCTTACTATTTACAAACCCATCAAACAGTTCAAATCAATGTCCATATGAATCACAGTGTTTACTGACTAATACGTAAAGGCTTTTAACACATACTTAGTCTACATTAATTCAGATCCACAATGGTCAGTTTCATGAGTTCAACAGAACAATTATGTTTACTTTTCCGTTTTACCTAGTATCACTCCTGGTTTTTAAAAAGAGTGTATTGTCCGTAGCTGAAGTTGTAATTTATAAGTTCGTGGGGTTCGTGTTGCTTATTCTTTAGTTTTCTATTTTGTGTCATGTGTACTTTTGTTTGTCTGTTTGTCTTTTTTTCATTTTTAGCCATGGCGTTGTCAGTTTATTTTTGATTTGTGAGTTTGACTGTCCCTCTGGTATCTTTCGTCCCTCTTTTATAAGTGTTTGCTTTTCGCCTTCAACTTTTATCAGTTGTTTTGTAAAGATGATGCTGGTTCATATATTCATCGTATATCATGACATTTAAATGTTAGATTAAAAACTCGAGGCTAGCCGAGTGTTTTAAATATATAAAACTTAACTGAAGAAAATGGTAATACTGTATTACACAAATGTGGTGATGAAATCTCTTTCAATGATAATTTTTGGGCGGCACGTAAACAAACTTTACATGCATATAGATATTTGTTTTAAATGATCTGCGTAAAAGTGTTCTTTCAGACAAGGTCACTTTTTTTGTCGCGTAAGGAATTCAGAAGAAAACAATACAAATTAACAATGTTAGGTAATAAATGAGATTTGATCAATTATAAAGAACTGAAATCAAACAAACAACACGTTGAGTATAAACAATTAGGCAACCGGTATGGAAAGTGTAATTTAGTCCAGCTTTAAGAAAAATATACACATCGGATCAATGGTGTAATGTTCATTTATTTCAAGCACATTTCTCCGTCGGTCTTTATTATAAAAGACTATATATATAAATTCAGGGTTTGGAAATGATTTTCCGAAAATTGATATTCAATGCTTGAAGGATGATTGTGCTACGAACCTTCTATACACACATCGTAACATCATTGGACAAAATAATTGATTGTTAAGGCATTCAAATGTGTATTTCCTGAAGTGAGAGACTTATTATAAATCACTTTGTAATTGTCAGCTTTTAGGAAGAACTTAATGTAAAAACACTATCAGTGATGGCAGCATAATCTCTAGAAATACAGTCTTATTGATTTCAATGTCATTAGTTGTCTAGAAAATGAAAATAAATTGAATTTTGGAATGTTAAAGGTTGATATTATGTTTAAGCATGTCTCTATACATAATTACTCATAAAGTAGCGAATACAAAAACAATACTGTTTCAAACTAACGTGGACCATAATCAATTATTTTTATCATTATTTTTTAATGCCCCACCTACGGTAGTAGAGGAGCATTATGTTTTCTGGTCTGTGCGTTCGTTCGTTCGTTCGTCCGTCTGTCCCGCTTCAGGTTAAAGTTTTTTGTCAAGGTAGCTTTTGATGAAGTTGAAGTCTAATCAACTTGAAACTTCGTACACATGTTCCCTATGATATGATCTTTCTAATTTTAATGCAAAATTAAAGTTTTTACCCCAATTTTACGGTCCACTGAACATAGAAAATGTTAGTGCGAGTTGGGCATCCGTGTACTGGGGACACATTCTTATTTTTGGATAATTTGATGCCTATGACAGATGTTTGAAGCTTTTATATTGACAACTTTCTAGACTGGAGTGTTTTAAGAGCTTGACATTGTATATGTTGTTTACCTTGAAAATTGGGGAGGATGTCGTCTATCATTTTGCTGCTTTGCTGACTAAACTTATAAAGTTTTTATTTATTGGTGTAGGTCGATTCTATTTTAAGACAAACAGCTAGATACCATAAACATACTATGTATACACAGGCCAGAGTCCGAGCTTGAATTGCTATATAATATAAAAACTAAACTGACGAAAAAAATCATAAAATGCAAAAAAAAAAAAAATTTTGCAAAGTAAAGCATTTGACAATCAGTCCAAAAACAAACAAAGTACACAGAACACGACACCGAGAATTAAAGACTGAACAGCACGAACCCAACAATAAACCGGGAGTGATTTCGGATGCTTCGGAAGGGTAACAAAATCCTGCTTTATCATTGGCATCCGTCGTTTTGCTCATGTAAGTATAAACCCGGTGATAAGTCTAATGCGGTAGGTCACATTCGGAGAAAAGGCGGATGGAATGAATTTTATTTGGGATCGTCACTATTTTTTACATGTGTGACCATGATATTATTACACGACCTAAAACCATTCTTTACCAGGATTGGATTTAACATTCAATGTCACCAACTAATTGCCACCATAATAAAAACAAATCTGATATGGTAGTGTCTGATATTTGCCACAGTCCTAGAAGAAAGTAGATTTCTTTGTTTTCTCGAATCTGAGTTTCTTTTCTGATTTTCACATGTCTGATACCTCATGGGTTCTCGAGTTAAATTAGTGTCGATTATTCAATAAACGGTGTACATGTGTACTTAAATATGTATTGATTAATATATTAGTTTGTTTAGTCTATGAAGCATATCTGCATTAATATTGAAACAAAACCTCAATTGCATAATACTTTCAATAGAATACATTAAAAGGATTTAAAGAAAGACATTGTATTTTCTTTTGCAGATCGACAGTCGTTTGAAAAGATGCCACCATCTTTAAAGCTTCAGTGGGTCCTTCAAAATCTAGGCTATAATTCTGCAATAGTAGTGACTATATCTTACTGGTCATTCATAGCCTTTCTTGATCATACAGGTATATTACATTGACATTTGCAAGGGTTTTGTAATACACTTACTTTCAAGATTGAAACATTATAAGAAATAGAATGGTCTGCAATTCCATCATCGCGATTTAGATACTTGATAGTTAAATAAAACGTGACTGAATAGTGTTCCAATCTGAAATACCTTCACCTTAAACAACGAAAATTACAATATGAACATTAACTGGATTGATAATTTTGAGATCAGTATTGTATTACTCAATAAATATAGGTCTATTAACCAAAGCCCCTTTTGACTTTGACAGCTGTCCTACGAATATGTATAAACGAAGTAAAATATATCTTTTAAGGTATTTAACATAATAGTTTTGCTTCTATTTTCAGCAATCCTGATGACAGACATGAGCCGATTGAAGCACACCTTAAACACAGTATTTGTTATCTTTGATTTAATGATATCAGCAACACCGATCCGGATTTTACACATGTTTATTCCAGTCATGTTGGGTTCTATATATTCGCTTTTTAACGCGCTCTACTTCCTGAATAACGGAACCATTTTAGAAGGAAGACACTACGCCTACAACGTTCTTAACTGGGATCATCCTCAGGAGGCTATAATCACGTGTATGTTATGCATGATTGAATCCGTGCTTAGTCAAATTATTTTGTACGAATTGTATAAATTCAGGCGTTGGATATATTCAAAAACATTCTTTGGACGAGAGAATGATCTTCCGTATTCTGAAATGCAAAGCATAATGACAGAAACTCCGAAGTATTCAGCTATGGGAAAGGACCAGCAACCAGATTTTTCTTGATACAAACTGATCCTTAGCCTAGGATTTAATTGTTAAGACATTTTGTTTGTAATACTTAAGTATTTTAGCAATCAATTATATTTCTTAAAGATGATTGTTATCCAGTATCAGATGATATGATTAACATAATTATATATATATATATACCAATATGTAGATTTGAAATTAAAAGCAATGTCTAGCTAAATTAAATCTATGAACGGTTAACACTGATTTAAAGTTGTGTCTTATCCATGATAGTTTTTATTTACCTATTATGGTTTACTTTACAAATTGTGACTTGGATGGAGTTGTAACATTGGCACTCATACCACATCTTCATATATATATTGAACATTAAAACTCAATAACAGACACTGCTATGTTCAGTGTTTGGTAAAGGGTTGACTGTCACTGTGAACAACATAGAAGCCTATGGGGAATAACCAGAGAAATCATTGTCAAACATCCAAACATACTATCCACACTGATGTGTGTCCACACTTGTTATAAATATAATATGATTGACCGTAATATATCTAAAAGATGGTTTTTATTCAGTTTCATAAAATATAACTGACCATGAAAGTATTATATTGACAAAATTCTTCCATGGATTGACATAATATAATTGACCGTAATATATCACTTATAAATGTGGTACCCAACAATTAGACTAAAACAGATTTGGCTGGTTATTTTTTATTAAATTTTGTCAAAATATTTACTCAAGCAGTTGCATGACAAAAATATCAAGATTTCAAGTAATTTGAACCACGCAATTTACAGGAATAATTTCATTGAATATAAGCAGTTTAACAAACACTTGTGTTGAGAAGCTAGCACTGCCACTAAAAGTAGCTGATTTTTAAGAGTTAAAAGTCCCTTTTATATTCTATACACCATTAATAAGATCAAACGAGGTAGAAAAAATTCCGCATTCTAAAGAATAATATGGTAGGTAAGTTTGATCATGTTTCAAGAAATCTTTTTCTGGTGCATGATACTTACAAGAAAGGCTTCGTTATAGCAAGTGCTACTGTATCTAGTTGTATAATGTCAATATGTAGTTAAGCTTTATTTTTATCATTGTTGGCCGCGCATATAAATGAACCATGTATATATCTTTAGTTTTACTTTTCTATATCAACTTAGCACACTCTGAACTAACAACAATGTTATACTCATTTAATTAAGTATTCGCCTGGGATTGAACATGGAGATTATTGTTTATACGACGTTTTAATGAATCAATTGTTTATATAATTAGTTTATTGTTTTGTCCTTCTAGATCTCATTGAAGGGGTTAGCGAAATGTCATTCTGTAGCCTTGACAATCGGCCTGAAAACTGCTGAAATATTTCAGAGTTTGCAATGTTCTTTAAATAAAACATCTTCAAATTGTAAAGGTCTAAAATAATGCGTGTAATTACAGTCTATTGATTGGTGACAACAGTTTTAAAAGTACTTATATAAAGTCCAAGGTTGGGAAATGATTAAGAATACTTATACGACTCAGTTTCTAACTCTATTTAACTATCGTGAATCAGCGGCTGGAAATTGTTCATTATTTTGACTTATGTTATGCAGACATATTCGACTGGTTGCGTTTGATATAGAATTTTAGGTTCGCCTATAATGATTATTGTTATAGAGACAATCGGGTTTTTTTTTAGAACTTGATAATTGTGCCATTATATTTATTTTTATCAGACAAGCTTTAATGTATGATACGAACAGTTAGATGACGTTTTAAAGTAAGCTGCATGTATTTCATTTATTCAACGACGACCACGAGTGCAATTATAGTTTGGCAAAAGTTTAACTCTGTGTTGCAACCAAGATGCATAGTGTTGTTAAGATGTTTTTCTCAGTTACTATATATAAGATTCTCATGAATTTCTCAGTTAATATATATTAGATTCTCTTAACTCTTTGGCCTTCAGTGATTTTTTTTTACATTTTCCGATCGGAAAGGCGCTGTTATCCCCCTCTTTCGACGCGCGATTTTTTTTTTGTTGCCAGTTTGTTGTGCGCCATAGAGACATAAAATTCTTTCTATTTAAGTATACAAGTTTTCTACATAAGAAGGAGAGCTTGAAAAAAATATCCAGCTTGTTTTCTCTTTGGAAATTTTATTAATTATTTATGTAAAAATTCGCTGAATTGGCACAAATGTAGATTGTAATGCTGTAAAATGTGTCAGATTTATGTCTTCCTTGAAATGAAAGAACATACAAAACTACTTAATAAATACGGATTTACTAATGCTATCTAACTTCGCTTATATTGTCAAGACGATTCAAATAATTGTGTATGATATTTAAAACAAACCGAGTGTATTTAGAATTTGGCATTACGCGTGGTTGCCAAGAATCAATCATACTACATATGTTAAAATTATAATTTTAATGATATCATTGCGCAACATTTAGTCTCGGCAACATGGTATATCTAAGTGTAATCCTTCTCATCTGTCGTTTAATGAGATTCATGTATTATTCCATTATTACAAGACAATGTTGTTATTTTTATATTTTGCGAAATTGGCATCCTAACTGTTCGTTATAATCATCATATTTTTTAACCTTATTAAATGAATACCCGTGTGTAATAATCATTGTATAATTAAAGCTTTGTCAATGCAAAAAAAATTATAAACATTGATGTTGCTGCTTCCAAACTTTTATTCATAATGTACATTTCATTTTGATTATCATATACTTGTTAAGATTTCCACTTTTCTGTTGAATTTATTTAGGTATAAAGTGTTGAATAAACGTTGTTAAAGTTCACATTGTTCAAATTACTTTCCGCAATAGTTTTGTTCGATCGTCACCACAAGGTCAGCAAATTGAGTTTCATTACCACAAGGCACCAAGATAAGTCATCTCTTCCGGTGCATGTGATATCACTTCCGGGTTTTGTACAATCTTGTACAAGAGAGACATAAAGATATCAGAGAGAGACATTCAAACTTATAAATCGAATCTCAAAAATTAAAACAAGTAACAACGCTTTGGCTAAAAAAGAAAAGATCAACATGAATACATTATTACACAAAACAAGGTATACACCGAACCCCCTTGACGCATCGGTTTTCTGATTAAAAGGCTGCGGCCAAAGTTATATATGACATATATGCTTATAATATAATACAGCATTTTTCCTTTCAAGTTTTTACGGGATAATCTACTTAATAGTTCGGTTTTTGAAAAAAACATGGTTTAATATAAAGATTGATATGTTATTCCATTTAAAAGAATCATAAAGTACCTTGTTCTTACAACTTCATGTAGATAGGCGGAGCTTGGACTATGCGTTAATCTGATATATTTGATGTTAAACCATGATTTAAACTCCGCCTCTTTGTTACGTCTGATTGACAGTTTAATGAATGCAAGAAGACAAGGATATCGTTTGTTCTACAAATAGGATTTCTACTTACTGGGAATTCCGTCACTGACTTCATAAATTTCAAAAAAAAAATTAGACACCTGTAACGACTCGGTCAGTGTTTCATTAAAAAAACAGAGAAGGCATCTGCATGGTCCATGCTTTTAGTCAGTTTAGGAAGAAACCATTTAATTTTCGGGGGCGGGGCGGGGTTTGGGGGTTATACCTGAGCCGGATTATTTTTATGCCCCACCTACAATAGTAGAGGGGCATTATGTTTTCTGGTCTGTGCGTCCGTTCGTTCGTCCCGTTTCAGGTTAAAGTTTTTGATCAAGGTAGTTTTTGATGAGGTTGAAGTACAACAAACTTGAAACTTCGTACACATGTTCCCCATGATATGATCTTTCTAATTCTAATGCCAAATTAAAGTTTTGACCCCAATTCCACGGTCCACTGAACAAAGAAAAAGATAGTGCGAAGCTCAGGTTAAAGTTTTGGTTAAAGTTTTTGGTCAAGGTATTTTTTGATTAAGTTGATGTCCAATCAACTTGAAACTTAGTACACATGTTCCCTATGATATGATCTTTCTAATTTTAATGCCAAATTAAAGCCTCGGTCACACCTTACCGGATAGCACGAACGGACGCCTAACGGATGAAAATAAAAGTTGTCCGTTGACAAAATTGTTATCCGCTGGGAGTCCGTTGATGTAATGACCGAATAAAACGGACGTGTAACGGATGCATAACGGACACACACCGGATATGCAACGTACGAGAAACGGACACGTACCGGACAGAACGGATGTCGAACGTACATCCAACGGACGAGTACCGCATAAAACGGACACCTAACGGAAGCGTACCGGATAAAACGGATGAACAAGATATACGAAAAAATCAAAGGCGACAATAATAATACATGTAAATCGCATATATATTCAAAATATTTCTGTGTAACTGGTTTTGGTTTATTTTTCAAAATTCTACCAAAGGGCAGTGTCTGGCCTGAATAAGAACTGCTTGATTGTGAAGACGAGCCTATACTCTAAGATCGATTATGAATAATAAGAATTCATGAACCTTAAGAAATCTGACATACCAATAATTGGCATTTCTGAAGCGAAATTTTCAATTTGCATTTATCAGTTTCAGATCCGTTTATCATCCGTTTTATCCGTTATACGTCCGGTAGAAGTCTGTTTCTCATCCGTTCAACATCCGTTTTATCCTTTAAACGTCCGGTAGAAGTCCGTTGGTGAATTTATCTTCCAGACCTCCAACGGATGTATAACGGACACGAAACGGATACAAAACGGAAACGAAACGGACGAGTACCGTACAAAACGGACGTTCAACGGACATTTTATCCGTTGGACGTCCGTTCAAAGTTTTGAACATGCTCAAAATATTCCACCTGACAGAACGGACGCCGACGGATAAACCGTACGCTCAACGGACATGCAACGGATATGGACGGACGTCTAACGGATAAGAACGGACGTCTAACGGACATGAACGGATTGAAAAAAAGTTATCCGTTTGGCGTCCGTTCGAGCTATCCGGTAAGGTGTGACCGAGGCTTAATGTATTGACCCCAATTTCACGGTCCACTGAACATGTAAAATGATAGTGCGAGTGGGGCATTCGTGTACTAAAGACAAATTCTTGTTGGCAATGCATTTAATAAATGCAATAAAATTTTGTTGCAATACAATTTTGTTATTGAAAATCATTTTTTTAAAGATTTTTTTATGACCAAAAAGAGCCGGAATATTTTGTTCTGAAAATTCACAGGTCACAAAAAAATCAAATGGTATGTGCCTAAGAGGAGCCCGAGTCGCTCAATTCAGAAAAAATAACTCTTTGACATGTCTGATGTGCCGCATTCCCAACTGGATCGATTTTCTCGTGCGTGAGCTAAGCAGCGGGCAAAAACGACACTCCCACTGGATTTGTATTAGATAAAAAAATCACCAGGCCACTTTGTTACAAAACATATACACCACGCCTTATTCATTAACATATTTAAACGAACTCATCATGCGGATTCGTCGTTTAAATATGTTAAATCTTAATTATTGTGGTATATATAATACTTATAAAACTGTTATAAATAATAACAAGTAGACGTTACAACACAAAAAAAAAATGCCATTTATTGCATATTCAATGTGCGCCATGAATATACAACTGCAGATGTGTTATGTTCCATTCTTTCGTAAGAACAATATAAACAACAAACAAACAATTAAATTTGAAATTTGGCTGATTATTTGTCATGGCATTTATTCAACAATATTCAACAATATAAACCAACAAACAACCAACATCAACAAACATCAACAAACTGGCCAACAAGTTAAAACTTGATGACAATTGGTCACTGAAGGAAAACCAACAGTAAATGCATAACAATTTCTAGCTGCTGGGCAGATCCATAACAGCTTAATGAACGATATTTGAATAAATCACTGCCAGTTGAATCATGTTGATGATGACATCCAACGCACTTTCCATATTGAACGGAATGCCATGACGATATTTTTTTTTTTATTATTCCTGCAAATTCCTTGAATATTCAGGTTTCATTGATCTGCCGATGAATATTAAAACGTCTGACACTTTTGATGATACATGACAATCTAATTGGAATATTCAATACATTTGGATCTGTTCACCATGTAATCTGAAAAATAAACTAAAAACAGCAGCAATTTTGTTTGTTAAAGGGAGGGAGGGTGGGTTGTGCAATCTTGAAAAATACTCGTGGAATGAAAATTTAGCGGGAGCACGTGCTTATATATGACCAAAGTCCACGAGGCGCTTCAAAGCATATTCTTTCGTATGTTTAAATATATGGTTGTAATTATGTAAATGGCAAAACGTAAATAATGGACCGACATACATTTGAAACACAATAAACAATTAAATGTATTTTAATGCAATAAATCAATTTAATTATTAGATCATTAAATTTTAATAATTTACAATGTGATATATTTACAAAATAGAAGTAATGATGTCCTTTTTATAATTAATATATATAAAATTAATGACATTGCGTATAATATGGCATACTACTCGAGGAAAATATTTCTCAATATTAGTACCATTATCTTATTAATACTGCATTGACACTTTTTTTCTGTGAACTTTGCGTTTTGTATAGCAATATTAGTTACTGAATGACAATAGAAACTGTACAGAATGGCAAACAATGTTTTTATTATGCAACTAATCACAACTGTTTGGAAAATTGTTAGCTTATCGCTTCAAAATTTCTCCAGAAGATATTTTAATTAAATTTCAACAATATCCCGAAAATCAAATTTGAAATTTGCATACTTGCATTGAGTTATTCAAAACTTCATCCTTTATATATTAAAAATTTGCTAGAAATGGAAATAAAGTTTCGCTACCAGATTAAGCTTCCGTCACGATATAACTTTACCTCAAATCAACTCTACGACAAAAAAATAGTTGAGGATTGTTTCTAAAAAACCTCTAAAGAACTTCTGGATATTTTTAAGTCTCGATCTTTTCTTAAATTAGTTTCAAAGAAACTTTTGATTTTTTAACCCTGTATACCACCATTCCCCATATGAAATTGAAAAATCGTCAGAAAGAAATAATCCACACTGCTTTTCAATTAACATAAAATGGTAGCATACACTGTACACTTATTACTTTGGGATATCATACGGCATATTTTGTTGACAGTTTTATTTAGCGAACTAAAAGGTATTAAACATGCTTTACAGAGGAACAAGACTTAGTGATCATTATGCTGAAGTTTCTTACCAACAACATATTTATGAATGTGAAGGAAATTTTTTTCAACAAATTATCGCCATTCCTATGGGAACAAACTGTTTTAAAATTATCAATTTACTCCACCTTGCTATACCAACTTTATCTGCATATGCGATATACATTTCCTAACTTATTCGGTATTCAGGAGCTTGCAGCACCTACTCAGACTTGGCAAAACATGTCTGAACAGAAAGTTGATGAATCAGCGGTATAACGTGTTAAAGTATTCTTTTATTTGTCTTTATGAATATTTCTTTTACTGTTTTGTCTGTTTTTTGGTGAAACCTTATGACGTGGCTCTGTACTTATTCATCCCGTTATTGTGCTTTTGATAAAATTTGAAGCCTTGTTTTTCATTTTTATATGCCTTGGTTTGCTTCTTTATTATATGCTTTAAGTTGACTGCTGTACCCCCCCCCCTTTTTGACATTTAATCATTTTACCAACCGTAAAAACGAACAAAAAAGAACAACAACCACAACGAGACATTCAGCATTGGTAACTGCTAATGTTTATCATGTAAACTATAATTAAATGATGACAATACAGTGATACTATCTGTATTTTTTCTATTGGCTAGCTTCATTAAAAAAAAGGAAAAACATATCTCCCGAGGCAAATGGATACATATTTTCAATCATAGAAATCAATGCTGCGGAACACCAGTTTACTTCCGTTGTTTTTATTGTTGGATCTGTAGAATCTGTAACTCCATACTACATGTATGACGGGACATTTCAATTTTGCAAAGCGTCTTTATTGGGTTCAACATCATCAGATTCACTATTATAATTCCGCTTTTAAAATTACTGTTGTCTAAAAATGGATTTTTCCTTAATCAGTTTAATTTTTAAAAACAAAAAAATAAATAAATGCAATTCATATAATATAATAACCTAATTTCATTATATCATTTATAAGCAATATTGTTATGTATGTTATATTTTCACGTAAAAGGAAGTTTCGAACAAAACCCCGAGGACATATTTGACCAGTATACGACGTCGTTCCTTTACTTACATTGAATATATGAAATTTATAGAAAATATAATTCAAACAATGAGGTAAGTTCTTTAATATAGATTTATTTGTTTAAATAGACAGAAAAAAAATCATGGAAACTTTATCAGACTATAATATTCATTGGAACACATACACTTGTCATGAGCAGTACTACATATGTTTTAGTTTACAATTTTCAATTTCTTATTCCTCCCTTTTTATATAAAAACATGTTTTACTACTGAGGAATGGTTTTAATTGTTGCCAACTTAAGGCCAATCTTAAACCAGTTTTGGAGTAGGGGTGAAGAGGAAACGGGAGGCTTACTTTATATTTGGTGATAAGGATGATCCGATAAAATATATCATTCTTTGATGAATCACCTTTGATAAGGTGAATTAAGACAACAGTAGTATATCGCTGTTCGATATTCATAAATCGATTGAGAAAAAAAGCAAATCCGGGTTACAAACTAAAACTGAGGGAAACACATCAAATATAAGAAGAGACCTACGGCATAACAGAAACACAACATTAAATTGTGACGACATAACAGAAACACAACATTAAAATGTAACACACACAGAAACGAACTATAATATAACAATGGCCATATTCCTGACTTAGTAAAAGGACATTGTAATAAAAAAAATATGGGGAATTGAACCTGGTTTTATGGCATTCCAAACCTCCCACTTTTATGGGAAAGTTAAATATAACATTAAAATAAAAACATTACATGATAGGACTACAATACAAATAAATGGGAGAACATATAGGACAGAGAAACACAAGAATAATAGCTAACAAAAGGTGCCAGGTTTAAAATTCAATGCGCCAGACACGCATTTCGTCCACACAAGACTAACCAGTGACGCTCTGATGAAAAAAAAATTGAAAGCCAAAACAAGTATAAAGTTGAAGAGCATTCACGGACAAACTGCTCACATCTAAAGCGTATATAAATCGAACAGCACAATCTTCCATTGTCATAATGATTTAACAACAATTAACTAAGAACTGCAATATGATAACAATACAGAAAATAAAATAATTATGTGTTAAACAAATATGTGAAAGAACAAATTCATTTTAAAAATTTGTTTTTACAGATTGAAAATGTTATATCAAAGAAAATATTGTCATCAGTATTTACTACTAGCAACTGGTCTCATGCTGTTTTTATATGGACATAAGCATACAGGAATAGAGGGTAAACATTTATAAAGATAAAAGTGTACACACTTTCTTTAATGGTTTCCTATTTCTTCTTTTGATACGGATGTTATTAACTTTTATTCTTCCTCCAATTCTGTTGCTTTCTTAGTTTAATCGTAAAACCACTGATTTCTGTAAATTGAGATGTTCGTTTCTTGAAATTTGTTAACAATTACAGTTCAAGTCAAGTAATATTTAATGATAAAAATAATCTGTTTTTATTTCGTTGGAAATACAACTTTATGGTTTAGTTGATATGAAAATAAGAAGATGTGGTATGATTGACAATAAGACAATTCTCCACAAGAGACCAAATGACACAGAAAGTAACAACTACAGGTCAACGTACGGCCTTCAACAATTAGCAAAACCAATACCGCATAGTCAGCTATAAAAGAACCCTAAAAAAAACAAATGAAAAACAATTCAAAAGAGAAAACGAACGGCCTGATTTATGTACAAAATAATGAACTAAAAACAAATATGATATACGAAATAAACAAAAGACAACCACTGACTTAAAAGCTCCTGTGTTGGGACATGCAGATACAAAATGTGGCGGTGGTGCCAACTCTCACTCAACCTGGGACAGTGGTGAAACAATATATAATAAGGACAAAATACAAATTCAATTGAAAAAGACTTAACTCATCAGATGGATACAACGCCAAAATACAGATCTGAGAGTACTCAGTGACTCACAGTTATAACAGCTAGTTCAAAGCCAATAACAACTAACGGAGAGAAAAAAAACATGCATCTAAGACATAAATATCAATCAGTACACTTTAGTTAATTAGTTAAATGGAATATGTAGATAACTCTGAACCTCTCACAAGCAAAAGTCCTTAACTGTAAAATTAAAGACATAACTTGAGCTTGGGGACACATTCTACTACACCCACACAGCACGAGTAACTAACCCTGTAGTGAAGTCATTTGTTGATATTTAACAAATAAGAAGAACAACTTTTATTTACTTGCGTGTCTAAGTTTACTATTAAAGGCTTGTGCATAGTGTTTTGTTTTAAAAATCTGTATATGGTATTTGATATCAGAAATATATTTCTATTGAAATATTGTCTTGCCGTACGGTTATTCTCCGACAGGTTCTCCGTATGCAGCCGTATGCAGAGACCTGAACAATAACACCTCGATCTTTAGAAACACGACAATTGCAATGCGGAGATGCGTAGGAATAACAGTATAAATTTCTATGTTTTCATGTTTAATGTCACGAACCAGCTCGACGAATTATACATGTATTCCTTCGTGTGTTTAGTTCTGATATGTATCACAAATTATTTGATGATAAATAATAATGCTTTTTACAGTTTATATTTACTTTGTGTATAAAAACTCGATTGCTCTTTTATTACAGATAAAATTCTGGAAAAAGGGAAACAAGAGAGAAATTTTATAAAAGCAAAACTACTGCACGATCAAATGGACAATATTGGTAAGTCTTATTGATCTAGGGAAACTAATTGAAATAAGTATAAATAATCCTGTATTTCTTAATCGCTTTGTTTAATACTTCACTACAATATTGTATGTCACCATTTCAAGTTGAATATGTTTAAACTAATCTGCACCGTTTGAAATATTTCATCAAACAAACCGAAGGAACAAAAAAAATAATGATAAAACGAGACGGACAAATACCAAAAATATCAAACATATATACATTATTCGTTCCACACGTTTATTGACTATAGGAAAAATGAAATGAGAGTAAAAACTTTAAGATTAAAACTCTACATCTTTTAATTTGGAGCAGTGAAATAAAATCTAAAACTACATAGAAGAACCATTAAAAACAGTTAAAACTGTTGTTGTTTTTAATATGTTTATTATTTGTACGTGCTGAAAGGGAGATATCTACACAAATATACCACTTTAATCGTCCTGAACATGTAGAAATATTTGCCACTGGACGTCATTATTCAACCCTGCCAGTAGACATGCTTACCTTTTATGCCCTATGTAATTTGAATGTTAAAAAAACAAGAAAAGGGTGCTTAATTTGATTGGATTGAATATCTACTTAGTTTACTTGTACAATTGACAATGCACTTATTACTGATTGAACATACATTTGTTTTTTATTAATTCACAAGTACTGACCATTCTCTTTTTGTAGGACGGACCAAAACAGTGCAGTCAAATATAGAAGAAATAATGAATAAGAGAATAAAAAATTTGAAACAAAATTGTCAACTTCTAAAGAATTTTAAAGGTTCCAGTCCAATATTTTCACGTGGGATACCAATAGCTAATACAATGAACACGCATCATATATGCAAAGTTCCAAAATCTGGATCAACTTTTTGGACTGAAGTTTTTCTCACATTAAGTAACGTGACACACGTGGATAATTTGGGTAACCTAACCAGATATATGATTCATGTGGAATTACAAGAAAAAATTGTATCAAGGAATTTAAACGCAAGATCGTCAGACACATTGCTAATTATTTCGCGGGATCCATGGAAACGAATATATTCTGCTTATATGGATAAAATATATCAAATTCAAACAGCGTATAGAGACCAAATTAAACATATGATTGGTAAGTACCGTGGTTATTGCGGAGAAGTTCCAACTTTTGAACAATTTCTAAAGTACATTGTTGCTCAATCTAAATACAAACTACTTGATCCCCATTGGAGACCGATTAGCTCCCTTTGTAGAGTTTGCCGATACTCATATAAATATATAATGAAAATGGAATCATTTGAAAAAGATTCAACGTACGTCTTAAACAAAATCCTACCTGAAAATTCAGACAAAAAGAAAGCGTTATTATCAAAGTTAGCCAATAAACAAGATTATTTGAAAGGATTAGTTAGAATGTTTACATCACGATTTCTAGAAAGGAAGGATAACTGTGTTAGTTTTATTGACACGATGAAGAGGCTTTGGTTTTTGTTGCAATCTCAAGGATTACTAAGTGACCAAGTGAATTTCTCCCCACGCTTCTTTTTACGGTTATCTGCAGTTAATGAAGAAGAAATAACTGAGTTGTTTGTTAAGAAAAGTAAAGAGATAATACTTTCAAAGGCGGAAGAACAGCAACAAAGAAACCGACATTTTAAAGAAGCGTATGCCTCAGTTGATGTCAATGTTTTACTCAAGATACAAAAAGTGTATGAAAACGACTTTAGACTGTTTGGCTACAACATGCGTCTAACGTTGGATTAATATAAAAGTTGTAGCCTTTTGAGGATTTTTTTTCCAAGCTTTACCTCTGTACTCGGAAAAAGAGGAAGAGATTCGTTCAGTCAACGAGTATGTCAGTGAGGCATCAGAACAGTGTGTTGAATAATCCATTGGTATAGAATGTTTGTATGTCTTTTTTTAGTCTCTGATGTTCATGTATGGATCCATATCTGGACCAGTGTTACCGCTATTTAAGGTATCTCCCTCAATAGATTATTTGATATAGAAGGATCAGATGGAAAAGTGCTACATGTACATCTGACACCAACATTTGTAAAGAAACACAATAGCAATCTCGATCATAATATATCTATCAAATTAAAGATAATTTGCTTAATATCAAAGTCCGCATTTTAAAACTGTTACATGTATATTCATTGATTGATATTTTGTGCTTTCGTGTCACTTTCAGTTCTACAGACTTTTTCTTGCCGGCCAATTTTGATTGGTGGAGAAAGCCGGAGTCAAACGCACATGCCACGCGTAGATTTCGAACTAACAACCGCAATGATGAAAGTATATATAATGATGCATTAAGTTTAACCACTAAGACAACTAGACAACCGAGGCCCCTACTACTACTTTTATAAGTCATTGACATAAAGTAACTTCCGATTTTAATAAAAATGTACCAATAATGTCAGTAGATTGACCTCAACTTACAACTGAAAAATTCCAAATGATTGGCAAATTCAAGGTAAATTTGCCTTGAGAGAAAACATCTACTATGACTTTGGTGCAAATCCGCAAGTTCACCAAACGAATGAAATTAGAAAAAAAATATGCATAATCTTTCAAAATGCCTGAAATAGACAACGAAAAATTGAAGCATATAATGAATAGACATATGCAGCTTCCTTTTCAATATATAGTATACAGATTAGGAAAGGAACAGCGAGGAAAGGTATACTATATCTTAACACCACAGAGACATGTATAGGGCAATATAAAGATGGCAAACTGAATCATACAAACTAAAGTTTTACATATTAATTAATCTAAAGAAACCGATACATCTTGGAACCTATTTGATAAATACAATTAATGGACATAACTCCGTTTAACAAAAAAAACAAACATAGTTTACGTATATTTGGATATTCTTTCTATAATATTAAATCAATATATATCCCCCGCCTTTGTACTTTCAAAATCTTTTTAAAAGTCCGGCATATTTCTAACATGCACTATAATTATCTGCTACAAAGACTCTTTGATAATGACGCAATGATGCATTTACGTCATAACAATATATCTCTATTTTACGAAGTTAGCGTAGCGACAAATTAAAACAAATGGGCGGAAGGTGTTCTTTTATCGCAGCAGCCGAAGACAAATAACCGATAAAAACTGTGTAAATTCATTATTACTATAGACTTATATACATGAGCAAAACGATCGATTTTTTTAACGATTCAAAACTTTTGAAATTCGAAATCCTTTGACTTAAAGTAGTCCAGAAATATTTTATCTAACCAATATTTATTTACGGCGTGTAAGAACAATTGAAAATCGAATTCGTGTCCCACAAAATAATATTTGAAAATAATAAATGCTAAGATATTGGATTATATTCTGTAAAATCTAATATAGCATATATTTGTCTTTTTATATTAGTTCAAATAGACACCAGTTTAAACATTTGTGGAGGATAAAACTTATCATTTAATACAAACTGTAGGTAAATTTTAATATATTTTAATTGCAAGGTACATATTATTATTCAAGTCAACGTAAAACGTTAGAATGTACTAGCTTGTATTATAGAGGTAGGAACATTTTTATGTATTTTTGTTCGTTAAACTGTAAACACTTTTAACGCTTTCAGCTGAAGATCTGCTAAAACATTATATAAGGAAAAACGGGGGAAATTGAGTGATTAAAAACCGATAGAAATTAAAAAAAAAAAAAGCAATTATGATACAAATGAAAACCGAACGAACGAGAAAGAACAAACCAAAATACAACGCAATATGCATGACAAATTCAAATTTTCTCCTATAACAAATTCTTTATGTCAATTCAAATAGTGTTAAACAGATTTTCAAGCAAGTAAGTACCATGACCCACACGTAAAAAAGGAGCTCAATCCTACCTTATTTAACGTTTTTTTTATTTATCTTTTTTTGTAATTAAGTTATTATTCTATCAATTTCTGTAAAATAAATAAGGCTGAATACATTGTTAAAGATAACGTGTTCCTTTTTCTTTATTTCGTGTTGATGTCAAACAAAAAACAGCCACAACGAACAAAAGTGTAGAGTGTAATTATTGCATTCAGCTGAGCACAGTTATAATTGTTTTTCATGTTCTCATCAAAACTTTATTCTTATGATATTTGTTTGCACATGTGATATAAACCCATAGGTCGATTTAGGTGTGCATAAATGCGGCTATCTGTGTACCCCAGTCTGAAAGTAAAAAAAACAATGCTAAAGTGGCGTCTGTTTGGAGTGCGGGAGTTATGATTACGCAGACTCTTTTGATATAATGACGTCAAATCCTATAGGATAATCCGATGCTCTCTTTACGTTTAAGAATCGTTGCAAAATCTTTATTCATAGTCCATATGTGGCATTTTGAAAGCAAAATGTCTGCTCCTATCAAATATACCATAATTTGCGAGTGGAAGTCGCAATATCCTCCTCCTTTCTTCCCGGTCGACCTACACTGTTGATGGATTTCTCTTTTCAATATACCACCCATCTAATATTACCAGGGTGCTTAACGAGCTTAGATTAAGGATTCCTCAAATATTATTGCATGGGTTCTTTAAAATGCTGGAAGAGTGGCACTATTTCCACACGATGCATCGTCATCATTTCGACCCGACGTAGATACGTATATATTAATCTCGCACAGGCGAACGTGCATCCGCCTTTAGCAAGTGTTTTACTACCGGACTGGAGAAGTCAAAGTGATGACAGATTATTTTTCGATATAATGATGTCATTTCCTATAGGATAATCCGATGTTCTAAAACTACGTTTAAGATTCATTGCAAAATCTTTATTAAGAGTCCATAAGCGGCATTTTAGAAAGCAAAATGTCTACTATCAAATATACCTTAATTTGCGAGTGAACGTCGCAATATCCTCATCCTTTCTTCCCGGTCGACCTACATGATGGATTTCTCTTTTCAATATACCACCCATCTTATATTAGCAGGGTGCTTAACGAGCATAGATCATAGGTTGACAAGGATTCCTCAAATATTATTGCATGGGTTCTTTAAAATGCTGGAAGAGTGGCACTCTTTCCACACGATGCATCGTCATTATTTCGACCAGACGTAGATCTACGTATTTATTAATTTTGCAAAGGCGAACGTGTGTCTGCCTTTGGCATGGATTTTAGTATGAAGTCTATTATAAGATATATTTTTTTTTATTTCCAATAGTGGACCCATTACAGGCATAATCAGTACATTGAATTTTTTATCACACAATTGCAATAGACAATAAACAAAAATAAAAATAGAAATACGTTTGACAAAAACATGAAATATAAATTGAGTTAATAATACATGTAGTCACACATCAAACCTGTATGTTTAGTGATTATTGACCATGCACCAGAAGCAGCATCACATCCATTATAGAAAAAAACAAAAAAAACTTCGAGTTAAGTCCTTCCTCGTGGCTGATGCATATGAGCAAATAGTATTGTTGTTCATATGCAGGAGTCACAAAGGGCAGGTGCTTAAAGGACACTCAAGCCTCTTTACAGAAATCTGAAAAACTTAAACATTTTACAACACAAGCATAAACTAATACTTGTAAAAAAAAAGAATTACTATATTATAGTCCTCCTTGTGGCTGAAGCACATAAATAAGATTAATATGTAGTTATCCAAATGCAGGAGCCACCAAGGACAGGTGCTTATAGGACATAGTAATATCATATTTGAAAATAAATGAATCTTTACCAATCTTTATTTATGCACCACCATGCTTGTAATTTGTAAAGAAAATTTTAAAATAAAGTTATTCTTTTTAACCCTTTAATGCGGGGTTCACACATTGCCGATTATTGCTCCCGTTTGAGATCAGACAGCGATACGACACGAAATGTAAAAAAGTCGGAATACTATCCTTAATTATCTGGAATGTCCTATCATTGTCTGAACGCAGTCGTTTAAGTTCGTAACAGATTCCTACGGGTCGGGAAGGGTCCGAATAGTTCGGCGAAGCACCCCGACAGTTATGTGCGTCCCGTAACATTCGGGGAAACTCAGCCGACTTTGTGTAGTCGGATTATAATCGTGCCTATGTCGTGGCAGATTCTGCTGTATCGGATCAAAATCCTAACGATGTTCTGTGTATTCCGGACGGTGTCCTGTGGAACGGGAATGATCTGGAGAAATTTTTCATTGCTATTTTCTGTCGATTGAATTCAGATTGCATCCAGGTCTTGTCGATTGCGAACCGTTGTTGCCGAAACCGTTCCGGAACAGTCCCGTTATTAATACGAAATTCGTCAATGATCCCACGTCAGAGTCCCGACAATTACAGAATACAATACGACTGAGACCAGACAAAGCCGTTTGCAATGCGATAGAGCGGACCGTGAAAGGATTACGTTCCGACAGTACCCAATCATCCCGAGTATGCCGACAAATTTCGAACGGATAACTTCCGTCAGCGTCGGTTCACTGTCTGGTCACTGTCTTATCTCTGTCGGATTACATTCGGTAGAATCAGGACGCAGTCGTGACAGACTCGGTCGAATTTTACCATGAGAAAGATACAAATTGTATTAGAATCGGATTGAGAACGGGATTATCGGGATAAATTCGCTTGGAAACGGTTGAATATCGACGCTTCGTGAACAATATCTGATTGGTGTCGTGATTAAATTATTTGTTTTACAAATTTTAATTAAAGTTTGAATTTCCATTCACGATTCACAGGATCTGATCAGACTTTTGACAAATTGTAATCGGGAATGGTCCTGTCAAGGACGGCAGTAAAAATCTTGAATGTGTGACCCCAGCTTAAAAGCTAGGCTAATATTTAGATACAACAGTATCTGCGTAGCCAAAGTACATGAACACGCGAACCTTCATATTAATAAATTGTTTATATTCAATTCCAATGTATAATTGTCTTATACCTCATGAAACGTTATGCTATGATATATCTTTACGATAATATGAAATTTAATGCGCAAATTGTGAAAACCATTAAAAGGATTAAAGCAGGTTTTGACTTACAAACACTCTAAAGGAAATTTGATATATACCTTTGACAATTGTAACCAAATAGAAAACAATTACATTTCACCCGTTTAATTTCTGAACGAAATGAATAAAAGATTGTTATTTACCGTTACCTAATTAAAATTTTAACTTTTATTTTTTTTATAGATTGTATTTCATAATAAATAGTATTTGTACAGTCTAAAATTTTGCCAAACAAGTAAGTTGTTAAACATTTTATAAATTAAAAAAAAATTATTTTGATAAAATAAAAAGAAGATTTAGCGATTGCTGAAAATGCTAACCCTTGAATTTATTTTATTATTAACTTTACATTGTTTTGCTTTCAAAAGATATACAATAATAGATTTTTGTCTAAGATAAAACATGTCAAATATGTTTCACTGCACAATTAATTGACATGTCAAAGTACAATACTATTATTTCTTCAATTGATAAAGTTTAAATATTAAAGTCACAATTTTATTAAATTAAAGAAAAAACTAACTTAAATGTCATATTTTCTAAACCAAGACAATATTATTGTTCACTTCAAACTGTTTATATCTGTGTCAATATCAAACATAAATTACTGATTAAAATATTGAAATGTACATATGCATATTTGGTATCCTTCCATGTAACGCCCAAAACCAATACACTGATCGATGATGAATTTATTTGAAGTGATATAGGCAAATTGAAAGATAACACATGTACAATTATATCATTATAATACATGATGACAACTTGTTCCCAAAAAAACATATTTTTTTTTATTTGTGTCTTGCAGCAATTAACTATATTTCTGTAAAAAGTATAGTTTCTTTTTATTTTGTTTAATAGTTTAAGTTTAAGCTTTCCAAATTTCTGCTCTACAGAACTTATGTTTTAGCTTACCAAACTTCTGGTTTCATTGGTTTGTGTTTGGCTTTCAAAACTTCTGGTTCCCTTGTTTTATGGTTAAGTGTTTAAACTTTAATTTCCTTGGTTTTTTTTTAGATTGTGTTTAAGCTTTCCTAACTTCTGGTCTCCTGGATTGATTTTTTAGCTTTCCAAAGCTTCTGGATTCCTTGGTTTACGATTTAGCTTTCAAAACGTTTCACCCGGTTTTATGATAAAGTGGTGTTTAAACTTCTGGTTTCTTTGGATTATGTTTAGCTTTAGAAACTTCTGTTATGTTCTAATTCACTTGTTCAAACGAACATAAAGTATTTATGTGCACATCGCTACTTAATTTCTGAAACCTTCTTCAAACCAAAACTGTATATTATATCATTTTGGTATAAAATAAAGAAACATTTCTGATTTTGTCCAGCACGGTGACCATGTTCATTTTATTAACATTTATTTGTACAAACTTAATCATCATTAATTTTCATTGTCCACCAAAACATTTGATTTACTGAATGCAAATACGTAACGTCCACTAAATAAAAAAATTCATGGTACACTGGCCTTACAGAATATCTAAAAATAAACAAATATCATAATTAGTACACATCCAATTAATCTCTGAACTACATAACAATTCTACACTACTGTAAATATGTCTACACTGTAGTAGTAATCACCGTAGTGGTCACCGCCTAACCTCGATAACTAAAAAAACATGCTCCTTTTCTTATATACTACCCGCGAAATCCAAACCGGTTCTTACAATAGGTACTACACGTCTAAAAATAACTACGCTTAGAGCACATACATATATGTATTCTTGGATCTAGTTTGGCTTTCCAAACTTCTGGTTTCCTTTTTTTTATTTTTGCTTTAGAAACTTCTGGTTTCCTTGGATTATGTTTAGCTTTCCTAACTTCTGGTTTCTTTGGATAATGTTTAGCTTTTGAAACTTCTAGTTTTTTTTGATTATGTTAAACTTTCGAAACTTTTGGTTTTCTTGGATCTAGTTTGGCTTTCCAAACTTCTGGTCTGCCTGGGTTATTTTTTAGCTTTCTAAACTTCTGGTTTCCATGGATTATGTTGAAGCTTTCTAAACTTCTGGTATCCTAGATTTATGTATAAACTTTTCAAACTTATGGTTTTCTGGGTGTATGTCTCCATCGTACATGATCAATGTTTTGTTTTCAAGAATCGTAATATGATTCATAACATAAATAGCAAATGTATCCTCGTCTCATGGGTTTTGTTTCTATAAAGAATGCATTATGACGTCACAATTTTCATGGAAAAGCATGCATAGTACGAAAACATATGCATACGAAAACATATGATCTCACATATATGAACATATTTTTCTAACCATGGGTGTCCGCAATAGATATTTTATAATGACAGATAAGTTTTGAGCCAACTATCTACGTGGAAAAGTTAAGACATCGACACTTTACTTATATATCGTGGTCGTCCAATCACGTTTTTGTTTTACCATGCTTAATCTTGATTAACCATTATAGGGTATCATTACATTATCTGTAGAAAACCGTGTTTTATTCTCACCTTCCACAAAACTGGCATTTTATACATTAGTTAAATCGAGGTCGCTTTGTTATCTATTACAAAATGGGTATTTTGAAAAAAATTCTTGTAGCATGAACATATTGTATCCCGAATTGACTGAATGATAGAAATATTTCCCTCCACTGAACGTTTTATGAACTCTTATAGTTGATGTGTTTCCCTCGTTTTTTAGTTTGTAACCCGAATTTGTTTTCTCTCAATAGATTTATGATCTTAGAAAACTGGTATACTACTGTTGCCTTTATTTATGAAATTATTTTGTTTTTATCTCAATTTTTCTGAATATATATATAAAATCAAAATCAAAATGTAGATTGGCTTTCAAAAAATATTTCATACAAATGCATTTAATGATTTGTGATGAAAATCTTGAAAAAAACTGATATTGTAAGCTTTTCGGCAATTAAGAATTAATAGTTTACAGGACGAACACAAACGAATACTTCAGAGTAATATTTGATCCCTAAAAATGGTATAAATTATGATACCAATTTCATGTCCAGCAATAAGACTGGATCAAAACAAAACTTCAAAGATAGCAAATATATATAGAGGGCATTGGAGGGCAATGAGTCTTTTTTGGTACGTCAAAAACCTTCTAAAATGAAAACTAAAAAAATACTTTATTAATTTGGTGCGTACGAAGAGATGGTTTGGATTTACCCTCATCAGGAACGCTCAACGAAAGACAGAATGTATACAACATATACACGGTAATATGACCAAAAGGAACATACAAATAATATCCTCACACTTTAATATAGCTAATAATATCCTCACACTTTCAATATAGCTAATAATATCCTCCCACTTTCAATATAGCTTATAATATCCTCACACTTTCAATATATCCTCAATCACATATTCAAATGCTCATCAAAGATAATAAACTAATAATAAAAAAAACTGTATCGCACTGTTGATGGTTTAGAAGTTAGAAAATGAATTTGAAAAATGTATTAAGTTTGTCAATATTTAGTACATTTGTTTTATACTATTTCAGGTTTTATTGTAGCAAAGAATTACAAACATGCCGCAAAAACTTATTCAACATAGCCTCGGGTTTTCCCGAGAATCTAGAATGGATTCAATAATGCGCTCAAGCAAAAACATAATGTTTTCAACAAGAACGAAAAATCAACAAATATCAAATTTACTTGAATTTGAAAGGAAAAAAATAGATAACAGCGAACAGTTAGTATTAGTTCAAACCACTCGAAGTATTAACAATGAAAGAGAATCCTTGTCAAAAATGTTAGCTTTGAGAAAAATTTATCAACGACATAGTTTTGAGAAGTACGATCCTGTACTTCATCCTCAGAAAAGAAATCGATATTGTCACTTAGACGCTAGAGATTTGATGAAGATGTGGTTCAAAGGAAAAACTGTGTCAATAGGGAAAACTGAATCAGACACTCTATCGCAGGCAGAATCGCGTCCTATGTCTTCAATGTTTCGTCGAATGCGCATGTCTAGTGGGAGGAGCAGGAAGATGAGTTCCGTTTCCGGAGAAGCCGGTACATGGGGTAATTTATTGACAGAAACTATCCACGAAGAACCCAAAAGTGAACTTGGATCACAGACAGGAGGAGAGGAAATCGATGATGATTTGGACGAAGTTGTGTACCGTTTGGATGATAAAAAACTTCACATCGTACCAAATAAAACTGTTCTCAGCCCTGAAAGTAAAACAGACATAAAACTGAATGTGATGAATCCCATTAATAAAATAGAAGGTACATCGCAAGATAAAGAGCACACGGGCGAGAAAAACGAAATTTCCTTTATAACAAGTAGTCAAGTAACAGAAAACAATAGTATCAATCAAAATACATCGTCCTTAGAAGAAGACCACATATCAAAGGAACAGCTAGACAATACCTTGGCCAAAAGTTACAAATCCGAAGATCCCCTCCTCAACGAAAATCAAAAGAGAGACCTTTCGCAAGACATCGAAAAACACGATCAGTTGAACGATACAACGAAATCAGAGAAAACATTCAGGAGAAGCGTTGTAATAGATAACGGAAACGTCAATCGAAACAAATATACTTCTGAAGAAAACATGCAAGTTAAAGAAGAAAAATCTGAAATTGGAACTGACAATAATAATTCCAATATAATTGTTTGTTCTGATCCTGTTAAAATTGGTGTAGAAAATGAAAACACTTTAAAATCTTCAATACAGACAGACAATCAAACTTCAAATATTTTAGAACATGATTCCTCGAATCCAAAAATAAAAACTGTCGATCAAGAAACCAAACCAATAACTAGTTCTAAAAACAAATATCAGTTGAGAAACCCCAAACTGGCAAATCAAACTACAATACTCCCAGAAAGGGAGAAAAGTGTTATGACGGTCACATCAATATCATCAAATAAATCCCAGACTACAAAACACTTACCAACTTCAAGTGGAGGAAGGACAAGCCATCGCGCAAAAAGTGAGAAAAATACAGATGGGTCTTCAGAACACGTGAACAAAAGCGTTGTTAATAACAACACAGAAAATGCAAATAATAAACATTCTCAATTATCTAGAGATAAAACTAGTATGTCTGCAAGATCAAAGAATTCTGCAAAGAAATCAACATGTGAAGCACTAGCAGGAGAAAAATCTTCAATGTCAATACAAACATTGTCGAAGGAAAAGACGACAGTATCCAGAAATTCAATATCAAGAGAAAAAACAAACGTGTCAGACAGAGTAACGGAAAAGATTGATTTGCCTTTAGTAAAATCGAGAAGGACAGACTCTGGTAAGTCTGCAAGAGAATCGACAGCAGGTGATAAATCTGCAAGAAAATCTAAATCACGTGAAAAATCTGTAAGAGAACCAACTTTGCGGAAGGATAATACAAGGAATGAAATGATAACGACCTCGGGTTCAAACCAAATGAAACAGCCAAATAACTCCGCATTTCCAATCGATACAAATATACCAATGACCGCTCCTAGTCTTCTTAACTGGTCAAATCGGGAAACAGATTCTGGACATATTCAAAATAAAACAACAAACGAAACAAGAAGATCAAGTAGTGCTTCTACTTTACGGTATGATACCCATCATATTCATAATGCAGCTACAAACAAACCTGTGAACTGGAAAGGCCTGATCAACAAACTAAGGGGTCAAAATACAGGAACAATAGTAGATGATCGGGTCATTGACGCCAAAAGCACACGACGTCTCAAGCGCCGCGAGAAGACGTTTGTTTTAAGTCGAGAAAGAACGATATTTCCGGGTGAATGTAAATCAACATGGCAAATGCGTAAATTTATTGAACGCGAAGTAAGTGACCTCATGTTCTCGCAATCCCCAAAAGGTAAACGACAATATCAAATCGAGTTACTAAAAGAGCGGGAAAACTTGAGACTTCCATTATTTGTAGACAATACAAAGTCGACCTCTGCAATATTGCGAGATTTCAAACACATCAGCAAAGTTGGAAGAACTGTTACGGCACCGTAGATTTTGTACAGAATTTTAACAAAATAATGAAATTTAAATGTAAGCGAAACACATAGTGTTGAAATGTGTAATGCTGCGTTTTGAGTTAGTTTGTGAATACAGTGACAATACATTCAGTTGTGTTTGAACAAGCAAATATTGCAGTTGTCATAGATGTCCGAAACCCAACTGAACTAGTCAATGCATGATTATATATAAATATATTTCAGAAACAACGATCAAAACTATAGTTTTGGAACAAAGTAGAAAATAAAAATATAATTTTTTCGAAATTTCTTAACTGTTTTTTCTACCCCAGGAATAGAATACCTTAGCGGTGGTCGGCGTGGATTTTTGGGTCCACAATGCTCTTCAATTTTGTACTTTATTTTGCCTTTTTAACTTTTTTTATTCGAGCGTCACTAATGAGTCTTTTGTAGACGAAACGCACGTCTGGCGTACAAATTTAAGTCCTGGTTTCTATGATGAGTTTATTTACAACCACTGGGCTGACGCCATTGCTGGTAGGGATTTGCTCCCCGATGGTATCACCAGCGCTAAATGCTATTTCCAAATCAAATGTTTATGTTGCCCCCACAGAACTATTTCGCCTTTATATGAATTCATACTTGTGACGTCTTGAATTGGAATTTAAACATGTATAAATAGTGTTGCTGTCCGGGTGCTCCACAATGATATGATCTTGACTTGGACGGTCATAAACAAGACAAGTCATTACAATTTTACATCTTTACACTCTCGTCATCTTACAACAACTAAAACAAAAAAGTATACGGCTCCTACCTTAACCTGAAATAGTCATTCGAACCGGATGTACATAAAATTGCTCACCAATTAAAATATTTGTGATTGGAGGCTTGATTGCTGTTTCCTTAACGTCCAATGTCAAACATTATATGTAAATTCAGAAAGAGAAAAAATAAAACATTAAGTAGTTATGTTTTGGATAGATCAAATATCATGCTTTTCGGTAATTTGTAAAAATAAAATGTCATTTTTTAACATAACCACAACGTACTAGTAACAACAAATAGAAAAAAGGAAACAAAACTCAATTTTTCGTGAATATATGAAAAATATTTTATTGACAGCTTACAGTTGTACGTCAATGTGTACCATATTACTTTGAGAAAACACTGTACCAAGTGAAACAATGAATATGTGCCTTTTTGATTCGAGCATCACTGATGAGTTTTTTTTGTAGACGAAATGGGCATCTAGTGAACAAATTTATACACCTGGTATCTTGGATGAGTTTGTACAGATGTAAAGGCCAAATGATGCATGCCAGTTTGACATTTGCATATAACATTTAGCGATAAACATTCTTTAAGTTTTTTGTGTGTTCGCTTTATTGTTTTGCCATGGTATTGTCTGTTTTCTTGGACTTTTCATGTTTATTTCCCTCATGGTATCTTATAACCCTTTGTTACAAAGAATTATGGAGAACTATTGGCTGATTTATAGATCGTATCGATTTAATAGATGTCACTCTTTAGCTTCGTTTTTTTCCCTGCTTGGTAGGAAAATCCATAAAATGAAAATTGTCCATAATATATATATATATATATATATATAGTCAACCATAAGAATATTTACAAAGCTAATTAAGATGTTAAAAAATAATTTTCAACAAAACAATTTAGACCTTAAAGACGTTTTAAATCCATTTAAAGGCAGGAAACACAAAAGGCATGTACACATTCAAAAATATATATAAAACAAGAATGTGTCCAAAGTACACGGATGCCCCACTCGCACTATCATTTTTCATGTTCAATGGACCGTGAAAATGGGTTAAAAATATAATTAGGCATTAAAATTAGAAAGATCATATCATAGGGAACATTTGTACTAAGTTTCAAGTTGATTGGACTTCAACTTCATCAAAAACTACCTTGACCAAAAACTTTAACCTGAAACTCGCACTTTCATTTTCTATGTTCAGTGGGCCGTGAAATTGGGGTCAAAAGTTTAATTTGTCTTTAAAATTAGAAAGATCATATCATAAGGAACATATGTACTAAGTTTCAAGTTGATTGGACTTCAGCTTCATCAAAAACTACCTTGACCAAAAACTTTAACCTGAAGCGGGACAGACGGACGAACGAACGGACGCACAGACCAGAAAACATAATGCCCCCTCTACTATCGTAGGTGGGGCATAAAAAAAAGACTGCTATAAGTAGGTTCTGAAGGATTCATTTAGACATATCTTCAAGTTTTCAAACCGACATATTTTATTGACTATAAGGTCTTCATTATTTTCAATGAATGTACCAACAAGTAAAATCACAAAAATACCGAACTCCGAGAAAAAATTCAAAAAAAAAGTCCCTACTGTAATCAAATGGCAAAATCAAATGACAAAATACATTAAACGAATGGACAACAACTTATTTATATTTCATTCTGAACATGACTGTAACACTTTTTTCTCGAAGTATTTATGCTTAGAAATGATATTCTTTTTTTTTAATTCGAGCTATAACCATCAACGGTTTTGACGCAGCAAAAGTAGGATAACTCAATTTCAGTGATGGTGATCTTAATACAGATTGAATATTTGTCTAACTTGGTACCTGGTAGAAGGCGTATGCTGAAATTTTGTAAAGTTTACACAAATAATATAACATGTTAAACGCGTACTAAAAGTTACTGATTTTTCATCTTTTTCTTACCCAACCGTTTTCAGATTTAAAAATACGCTTCAATGTCTGATTTCGAAATGGTAGATTTTATTTCGAAGACCACTTCTTATGTTTCTCTTTTTGCGTTGCCAACTATTGACACAGCTCGTACAAAGGATGTAAAAACGTGCCATCTTAAGAGCTTCAACAATGAATTAAACACATACTGTTTATTAATCTGTAAAATGTACCAAAAAGCTGTGAAGCAATTTCGACAAGACAACATTTGGTAAATTATGCTAAAACAATAAACGAAAAAAAAATATAATTGGCAAACTGCAACTTATGTCTACCTCTAGTGGAATCACAGGATCCAGAGACAGACACTTAAAAACAATGGCGGAGTTAATTATGCTTGGTAGCGATCAAGTTTCCCAACAATTTGGAAAGTTGTATGATATGACAACATAAAAACAATTATCAATAATCAAGTGAGATAACGCCCAGTGTAACTTCGTACTTTATTTGGTCTTTTTAACATTTTTTTATTCGTGGTCTAATGGTTAAGACCGATGGCTACAGTGCTGAAGGTCCGGAGTTCGATTCTCACTCGAGACGTCGAATTTTCAGTACATCAGTAGGGTGATTTTCACCATCCCACACACATCTCTAGTATCCAGACCGGAGTGTAAACTAATTTTGATACTTCGGGGTCTGTGTAGGTCAAAGTTGTTCCCAGTTTGACCTGGAAATCAATCTTCTGAAATCTCTTCGCGTTGTCTGTTCTCGTCAATCAAGGGGTGTGTCTACACTGGCGGAATCTCGAAATACTTACATACATATATTCGAGCGTCACTGATGAGTCTTTTGTAGACGAAACGCGCGTCTGGCGTAAATATAAAACTACAATCCTGGTATCTATGATGAGTTTATTTACCGTAATCAGTACAAATGGATTTAGTTAAACGATGTCATAAAAAGTCAGAGAAAGTATATTATCGCTATTTTGTGCATTTTTCCCAGTGATCTTTTTTGTGATAATTTTTCATATCATGCTACTCGCTTGAGATGGAAAATTATTGCTAGAAACTAAGGAGCCACGTGGCGTTGCTATTCAAATTGACATGGAATTGACAACGATAATCTATAAATCTTGTAAATATTTCCGGTGTTCGTTTCACTGATACTTATCATACCAATCAGTGTATTCATTTATATGTTATCATATAGAATATCTTTTTTCATTATTTTAAAATGCAGTACCATATTGAACTCCGAAAAAACGTTTAGAATTTTTTTTAAGCATGTATATGGACATGACCAGTAGAACATATTAAAAACACTTTAATTTGGCATTAGAATTAGAGAGATCATATCATGGGGAACATGTGTACTAAGTTTCAAGTTGATTGGACTTTAACTTCATCACAAATTACCTTAACCAAAAACTTTAACCTGAAGTGGGACGAACGGACGAGAAAACATAATGCCCCTCTACTATCGTAGGTGGTGCATAATGACATGATTAATATCAGAATACAGCATTAGAGCTTATACATATCGTAGTTTTCATGATATCTATATCCTTAGACCTAGATCACGTTTTCATTATGTCTGTCCTCGTCGTTATCGAATTATTCAATTTGTGGAAAACATATTTATTATTAAAGAAGGAACATAGAAAATGACACTGGCATTAGTAATTGATATTTGGAAACAAATTTGATTCATCTTAAATTTATAATCAGTCTATTATATAATGAACAGAAAATGTCATCGGCTCATAATACTAAGTGCATGCATGCATTTAAATGACTATAATATGAAATATTTATCAAAATGAATAAGGGAATTAACAAAAAGCCACACAAGGCATAAAGATGTAATGCAATTATGTAATTGAAGAATTTTTGTATTAACAATAAGTTAGCTATTATGTAACAAATTTAAAACCTTTAAAATTAATTTATGTAACTTAAAGTTTATTTATTTTGACATGTATTTAGAATAAATGATCCATAAAGAAGAAGCTCTTCATTTGTATCATTGGTAAAATTAAATTTAATTAATTGATGCAATACAAAGCAAAAACAAAATAAATACTTTAAGTGGTGAGACTACTATAACACAATGTTGTAGTAATCTCAGGGTGGGTTGAAAGAATATAAGTATACCTATTGAAAAAAAAGAATATAATGTAGAAACTATTTATTCGAAGTAATTCGTGTAAAATTTAAAATGCTATCATAAAAAAAGTACAATTGTTTATTGTGTGTTTGCAAATAGTGAATGTCTATTTCTTTAAAGTAACTATCTTATCTTACAGATCATATTTTCTTATTTAAGTTTCTATTACAGTTTTTCAGATATTTGGCAAAAAAGCCAAAAATGAGTGAAAATTGTCACAAATTTTGGGAATTTTGGGACCTCAATGCTCTTCAACTTTGTACTTATTTGGCTGTATAACTATTTTGATCTGAGCGTCACTGATGAGTCTTGTGTAGACGAAACGCACGTCTGGTGTATTAAATTATACCTTTGATAGCTGTTTACACCACTGGGTCGATGTCACTGCTGGAGGACGTGTCGTAGTCAGCACTTCGGTGTTGACAGGAATATCAATTATATGGCAATTTTTATAAAGTTCCTGTTTACAAAAGTATGAATTTTGCAAAATACTAAGGATGTTCGTATCCCTGGCATAAATTACCTTAGCCGTATTTGGCACAACCTTTTGAAATTTTAAGTCCGCAATTTTAGGTCCGCAATGCTCTTCAACTTTGTACATATTTGACTTTATAACTATTTTGATCTGATCGTCACTGATGAGTCGTGTATACGAAACGCGCGTCTTGCGTATTAAATTATAAGCCTGGAACCTTTGATAACTATTTACACCACTGGGTCGATGTCATTGCTGTTGGACGTGTCGTACTCAAGGGTATCACCAGCCCTGGAGTCAGCACTTCGGTGTTGACATGAATATCAATTATATGGCAATTTTTATAAATTTCCTTTTTACAAAAGTATGAATTTTGCAGAATACGTGTACTTAGGATTTTCGTATCCCGGAATATATAACATAAGCCGTATTTGGCACAACCTTTTGGAATTTTATGCCTCAATGCTCTTCAATTTTGTACTTGTTTGGCTTTATAACTTTTTTTAATCTTGGCGTCACTGATGAGTCTTGTGTAGCCGAAACGCGCGTCTGGTGTATTAAATTATAAGCCTGGTACCTTTGATAACTATTAGCACCACTGGGTCGATGCCACTGCTGGTGAACGTGTCGAGGATTTCACCAGCATAGTGGTCAGCACTTTGATGTTGACATGAATATCATATACGAAAAATTGGTACCCACGAAAATAAATGACTCAACAGTATATAGTAATTTTTTTATAAATTTTCTATGAACAAAAATATAAATTTTTCAAATTACCAAGTATTTTCATATCCCTGGCATAGATTACTATAGCCGTATTTGGCACAACTTTTTGGAATTTTGGATCCTCAATGCTCATGAAAATCAATTATATGACAATTTTTATAAATTTCCTGTTACAAAAGTATGAATTTTGCAAAATATATGTACTAAGGATTTTCGTATCCCGGCATAGATTACATTCCGTATTTGGCACAACTTTTTGGAATTTTAGGTTCTCAATGCTCTCCAACTTTGTACATGTTTGGCTTATAACTTTTTCGATTTGGGCGCCACTGATTAGTCTTATGTAGACGAAACGCGCGTCTTGTGTATTAAATTATAAGTTGGTACCTTTGATAATAATTTTAAAAGGGTAAGACCTCTAATATGCATATGGGGACGAGACAATTTCAACAGTGTACATTAATTTGTTGACATTGCCTTGTTGGTCTATTTCGATTATTTAGTTTCTATCTATCTATGACATTTTTTGATAAACAGGTAAAAAGATATAAGGTAAAAACACAAAAACTTGATTAAAATCTTTATTAAATGCAAATAACTCCAATAAAGAGTTTTCTTGCAATTTCAACCATGTTAAATAAGCATAAAGCACGAAAATTTTATTTAAAGTCAAATATACATATAACAATACAATATAAGCTCTGTAGAGCTTTTACCCGACATACATATATATGATAAGCACAAGACATGAAACACATAAAACAGTAAGCACATCATGCAAAGAATAAATAATGTTATCAAGCACAGCAAATTATAGCAATTTATGAGCAAAATTAAAGCATATAAAGCAAACATAAAATGCAGATAAACTAACATTCATGCATTAGCTACGATATAAAGCACTAAAAATAATTCTAGCATTCAAAACACAAATAAAAAGGTATGTATCAAAATATATAATCCAGAGAAATCAAGATAAATAAATGATCTACAGCTCATTGATATCTGCAGGATGAACACTGACACGAACTGTCCTCTCAATTATCAACCAAACAGACCCAAAGGCATTTCTTCCATCATCTTATTCGGCAGTTCGTTCCAGAGTTTGGCTCCTGCATATCTGAATGAGTGTAGCCCAAAGGTAGTTGTCCTTACCCCAAGAGAGTATAATTATATACTAGAAGTTGGAGTTCTCTTATAGGATTTAAATTTAAAAAAAAAACCATTTTTTTCGTTCTATGGATTAAAATCGGTGTGACAAAAGAAAGTAAAGAGGCAAATTTTATCTGTTGTTACTTTATATAGAGGAATAGTAAATGTTATATGGTTGAGGCATATGACACAGCTGCTACATTATCGAATCATCATGTATACAGACGTTACAAAATAGGCTTGTCGGTGCATCTCTGTCTATTATAACGCTGCTGGTCTATAGTCTCCTGTGATACACACATACAATGTAGGGTGCATGTCCATATCTATATTTATTTTACCTCAGTTCGCCTTGTATATACAAAATAAGTACACAATATCGTGACTATTTTTTTTCAAATTGACTATTTGATCGGTCAATAGTATCCAACTTTTGGACCTTGATGAAACTATTTGACCGCAAGCTGACAAAACTTTTAGGATATTTGGTCCTAAAAGCTCTTTAACTTCGTACTTTATTTGGCCCATTTTATATTTTTTTATTCGAGCGTCACTGATGAGAATGTTGTAGACAAAATGTACGACTGGCTCAAATACAAAATTCCAATTCTGGTATCATCTATAATTAGTTTATTGTACACGTTATAAAAAATCGGACATGAAAGCAAATAACATGTTCAATTCACCTATATCCAGAACTTGATTTTGTATATGATATTTGTTTTGTGTTTGTTAATCAGTGGTGTCATTAAAATAAACGGATGTGAATACTATGTAAACTTTCCAAAAAATGGCTAGTTTCCTCGAAAATATATTGTATAAACAATTTGGCAAACAACATTGTCATACTGCATTTAAGATCATATTCATGTATAGATAAACTCATCATAGACACCAGGACTAAATTTAGTATATACGCCAGACGCGCGTTTCGTCTACAAAAGAATCCAAAAAAGTTAAAAAGGCCAAATAAAGTACGAAGTTGAAGAGCATTGGGGACCAAAACTCATAAAAGTTTTGCCAAATACAGCTAAGGTAATCTATGCCTGAGGTAGAGAAGCCTTAGTTTTTCAAAAAATTCAAAAATTTGTAAACAGTAAATTTATAGATATAACCATATCAATGACAATTCATGTCAGCACAAAAAGTGCCGACTACTGGGCTTGTGATACCCTCGGGGAAATAAATCTCCACCAACAGTGGCATCGACCCAGTTGTTGTAGATAAACTCATCATAAATACCAGGACTAAATTTAGTATATACGCCAGACCCGCGTTTCGTCTACAAAAGACTCATCAGTGACGCTCGAATCCAAAAAAGTTAAAAAGGCCAAATAAACTACGAAGTTGAAGAGCATTAGCTTAAAAAAAAAAATTAGCTTTACTCAGACAATAAAAGTGACAATAAAAATGCTCACCTTCAGAGACCTCTTGGTTTTTGACTGAAGTTGATCATTTTATCATAATGATATTCTAAAGCTAAATATATATATATTCCAACAGAGTTTCATGCTGTAACTGACCTATACTGATAACATATCAGATGTAATTTGCGTCTGATGCGGATCATATCTGAAGATCATATACATTGATTGCTGCATTCTACAGTTGTAGGATATGCATATTCAGGAGATATAGGTGACCATGGCGTCATCACGTCAGCAGTACAACTCATCTGAATGGTAATGTAAATTTACATATAAAATTTTAATCTAGATTTTTTTTAGTGAAAATTTATATAATTCCATGATCATTTAAACAGTTGTTCATTATCATGACTGTGGGATAGAGGTCGGTTTAGTTATCTATAATCATCATTCGGTACACATGTCAGACATGAGTGTAGATAGATGTTTTTGTGTTCTGTTAAATTGTCCCTTTTAAAATTGTCATACGATGATGACTGATGTACCCATATTTTGACTATTTTATTCATTGTGTCTGTTTAGTTAACACATCAATGTAAATATAACGGAATTTGAGACTGTCATCAAAGTGAGAGGGTTAGCGCTATAAAACTAGGTTAATCAACCATTTTCTACATTTGAAAATGCCTGTACCAAGTCAGCAATATGACAGTTCTTGTCCATTCTTTTTTGATGCGTTTTGTTATTTGATTTTGCCGTGTGATTATGGACTTTCCGAATTGATTTTCCTCTAAGTTCAGTATTTTTGTGATTTTACTTTTTACACATTGTACAGGTAGACAAATTGTTTTCGGGGAAATTTTGTGTTTCAAATTATCATTTGCAGAGGTATTAATCTTTTTTTTTCTTATTTTCTTTCAAACTTTTGAATCAAACCGGTTGTAAAGTAATTTTCATTTTGTTTACACAAAGTATTAACTGATTGCTTTTTGATTTTTCTACAAGGATGCACTTATCGTTTTTATGTTTACAAAATATATATATGTGTTTACATTTTTATTGTATTCTTAGCATCAAAATGATAGCTTTTGTATATGTGTAACGAGCGGAGTAATCTAACCGTAAATTTACACCCAGGTTGATAACCCATATATCAGTCCTATGTGACGTCACGTGGTCAGTCTGATATGGTGTTATTATCCTGGGTGTGCTTGTACATCGCTAGAAAATGATACAAATATTAAGAATTTGCAACGATACTGTTCAATATAGTTTGAAAGAAATTTGTTCATTGGCATAACAGTTATAATGTAGACGCAGTAACACATGCATACATGAATGCATCAAGAATGTAGTTCAGTTATTACAAAGATCAATTAACAGGTAACTCACGTATTTCATATCAACACGTAAAATGTTAAATAGGAGTGAAATTGTTTAAATGTGGGGGTTGTTTTGATTTGGGATGAAAAACATATAATAAACTTAATATAAATTGTATAGATCGAATTATTAGGAAAATAATATTTATACTTTATTTAGATTTAAGATTAATCTTATATCATTTTTTTAAGTAAATATTATTATATATAAACGTATCTGGAAATCTCTTTAAATAAACTTACGCCTAGTATAGTAGCTTACAATTTGGGCTTGTATTCCTATCCTACAACTAGGTCATGCATTTACTAATATAGTGTTGATGACCTTTAAGCTATAATCAGGAGTTAAAACTTTAATATTACAAATTTAATGTCAAATATCATTTAAACTACTAACACTGGAGATTTGGAGCATAAATTTCAAAAAACATGCAAGGTATTCTGTAAGGGAACTAAAATCTCGTTATTCTTGTTTTCAAGTCAATATATTATATGTCTCTGGGTTTTTAAAATGCTTAGAAAGAAAAGAAAAAGTAACAATTAAAATGTCAATTGTTCTTGAACAATTGAGAGGTCTTTCCTTTTGTAATGTAAAATACATGTTCCAATAGACGTAGGGGTTATGCCCCTTACAGAAAGGTCAAATCTCTTCGGTCAAATGTAAAAAAGTTGCGCCTCATCCACCTCAACGTTTTTCACTATTTACTTTAAAACATACTGAAAATCCTCTAAATAAGGTCAAAAACACATATTTGCTAAATGGGACATGACCTTGACCTTTTGACCTTTGTCAAGGTCATTAGTCCCCAATGTCATTGCTGAAGACCCCATGGGTCTAGGACCTTTGGTCACATAGTAAAAGCTGATTTTGCCTTTTCAGAAACCTAAAACAAGAGTTATGCCCCTTGCAGAAAGGTCAAATATCTTCGGTCAAAATGTAACAAAGTTGCGCATTAATGACCCAAACATTTTCCACTATACAACACTTCTGAAAGTATTAAGGTTGCTGAGATTATCCGCTAACAAGGTGTTAGGTCAAAGGTCAAGGTCAACATACACATTTGACCTTGAGATATTTTTCAAAGTCACATGAATTGATGATGAATGGTGAAGATCCTAGGTGTCTAAGACTTACGGTTTCTGAGTTTTGGTGGCCAACCGACACCGGTTAATTTTAATAGGGGCATAACCCTACCAATGAGTCGTTGAATCTTTTCGATCCAAATGTAATGAAGAACCAGAGTCTGGTCCTGAACAAATTTCACCCTTCGTTTTTTTTTTCTACCTATTACGGTTACGGTGTTGGAACGATAACAAGGTTTTTGGGTTTCGGAGGGATTATTCCGAACCGACAAAATATTTCGACTCACAGGGTGAGTTCCGGATAGGTATTCATGACACCGATACAAAGTGTGGACATGTAAGCGATACGTCTTACGGTTAACGCGGATAAATTTGTCAAAGTTTGGCGGAAAAAGAATAATAATAAACAGAAGAAATACAGTAAGGTCTTTCCCTTTTGAAAAAGGAAAGACCTTAATAAGTACAAAAACAGACCGTCGAGTTAATCACCTGGAGGTCAAGACAGAAATTGATTTGACTAATTGACCACGACGGATGACAAATGTCGAGCAGGGTTTGTTTATCCTGTCTGAGACATAAGAACATCCCCAGGTTTTTTGTGGGGTTCGTGATGCTACGTCTTTAGTTTTCTTTATTGTGTTTCGTGTTCTGTTGTATGTTTGTCCTTTTACGACATGCATTGTCAGTTTGTTTTCGAATTGTGACTTGTATGTTCCTTTTGTATCGCCCGCGCCTTTCTTTTGTAATCAGTTTAACGTCCAGTGCCAAATATTACATACATTTTCAGGATAATGTCAATTCAACAATGAATACAAAATAGGAAGGTTCTTCAAAATGGGTCAACGGTATGATACGCGTTACGTTTCGACTGCTTAGAAAATATTTTATTAGAGGGCAAAATATTTATATAAAATATCTGCAGACCCGTCCGGAAAGATTTTTGAAAGGGTTTTTGCATTCTTGTCAAATACATGAAATATCCAATTCTGATGATATGTATAGATTATAACATCTAGAGGTGGATTTATTCTTAATATGCTCTGGTCCAGAACACGAACGGGGTTCCTCATTTGCGCCTATTTATCGATATTTTTTTTATCATTCGGCTAGTCCTTTAAGATTTTTCTATTGAAATTTACAAAAAATAGACTATTATATCTTTAAGATTATTATATCTTAAGATTATAAAAATAATTTTGGAAATCATCGTCAATTTTAGATTGTGTTCTTGGGATGCTTGTTCACTGGTCGGAAGTTCAAGGTATTCGGCAGCTTAAGAGTTTTGAATGTCTGTCAATTTATTTACCATAAGTTTTGACCATTGTTCTGACAAGAAATTTTGATTTTTCTATATGTCAGTAAGACCCCATTCTGGTATTTTATCTGCTTGCATTTTAACATAAATCCTCACTTCATTGAACTTAATTAACGTGCTGTACGGGTAAAGTCACAAAATTAATACCATGCATTGCAGTACTCTTTTAGCTGTATCTTTCTCTCTAACTAATTTCTGTTAAAGCCAATAATTCACAAATGTAAACGTAAATATACTAAAAATAAATCAAAAAGAGGTAAACTTTAATTAATTAGTAGGTAGTTTTAGGTATTTAAATTTCATTCTGTTCACATTTCTTGTTGAAACGTCCCAATATTGATTTATATTATTAACACCAGTTTGTGGCTCTGTGTCAAGTTCTATAGGTATAAAGCCACGATTAAAAATGTCTAAAGCCATTAGAAGGATGCCGCAAATAAGGTAAGCTGGTATTTAATATAAGTAAATACACTTTCATATTCTTTTGTATAAAGAAACATGGTTTTTATTAAATGGCAATGGCGAATTACCCTTTAATTCTCGTCATTTCAATAAACGGAGATGTTAGGTATACATGTTATTTCCATTTATTATATGTATAGATTCATTGTCCATTTATCATAGTAAATCGATTTCCAATAATGAAATAAATGGGAAACAAATTGGAGATACTCATAAATGCGTAATCTAACTTATAATTGATTTGAACGACAAATAAATGCGATACTAAAGTGTACGGCACTTTGTACCAGGATATACACTATGAAATGGTCATTATTAATAAAATTTATAGATTTTTGTTATACGTTGACGCTATCCAATAAGTTTAGGGGACGTTGAATCCGATGCCACGATCTTTGCAAGTTAAGAACCCTTGCAAAAACTCTTTAAGTGGTCCGTTGCAAGACAAAATTTCTGTCTCTATCAAATATACCCGCATTTTCCAGTGGCAGTTCAAATATCCCCGACTATCATTCCGAAATGCCTCTTTAACAAGACCCACCGATTGTATTTATTGTTAACTTGTTTTCGGCCTGAACATGCATGAAATATTTGCCACTGGACGTTAATCAAACAACAATCAATCAATTATACTGACGAATATTTTGTTGTTAGAAATACTGTTGTTTTAGATTAGTAAGTACCCCATCACTTCACCATCTGTGCTAGAGTGTACTGGGTATTTATTTCAGTTTTCACTTCACCGTGAACATACATTTAGTCCTTTCGAAAAAGGAGAAAAATAATAAACACATCACAATTAAACAAAGGCTGAACGATAAACAATAATTTTAGGTGTGGAATTGATAGTGCGATAGTGCTACCCTATAGCTTTTATATAAATATACTAGGTAAATTAGTTTATTTCTTTATTAAAGGCTTCTCAACTTTTAAATTATTTGTTTGTAACCCTATGAACCATATAAACAAGACCTTTATATGGATTAAAAATGCACGATTGTTATTTCATTTAAAAGGTTTTTTAAATAAAAAAATGTCTAAATTTAGCAACAATAAGGTAAAAAGTGTGTATACTTTCCGGCTTTGATTTATTTCAACTCGATAATTTCGTTACCATTTCGAAAGAATTCAAATCAATGCATTATAGAGTTGTGATTATATTTATACAATTGAAGACGGAATGACCGTAAAAAGTTGAATATTTATAAAATGTGAAGTACTGTACGTAAAATAAACATCAACTAGTGAACGAGACTTTGAACAAATATATACCTGACATCTTTTTGTTCAAACTCTGCCATTTGGTTTCTTTATTTTTGTTAGAGAACCGAGTGGTCGAACACTTTAAGTGGCAATTATCCATCTTTACAGGTTACCCCACACTATTAACACCAGAGGTTCGGAACATGCTTACCCTTCTCGACACCTGAGACCACTAACTACTAATGAGGGTTTGGATGGGGTTAAATGATTAAAGAATAATGCCCTAAAAAATGAAGATTAGAGAATAATGGGCAAAAAAGTTGAAGATTAGAGAAAAAATGGGTAAATTTTTGGAAGATTAGAGGAAAAAGGGGTTAATTTTTTAATGATTAGAGAAAAAAGGGGTGAAAATTAAATGTTTACAGAATAACATACCCCCCCCCCCCTCCTTTCGAGAGAAGAGGGACATACATTATGAGATGAATTGTTGTATTAAGTGTTCCGAAAAAGAGTTTCAGAAATATATTTTCTCATTTAAAATAATGCATTTTTAAGTTTTTGTTTGTTTGTACAACATGCACCCAGTCAATACACATGTAAGTACATCGTTTGTGACATACATATATATATATATATATATATATATAAAGCTGAATTGTCGTTTATAATTGATTTACCTATCATGTACTAAAGATGTCAGTAATAACTGCAAATGTTCGTTATCTGGTTATCCGCATAGTAAAATTAGTAATTAAATCAAATCCCCTGGTGATATATATTATTAATGTAATGGTTCATATCTGTGATCGTCATCCTAAAACATACTTTTTTTGACAACGTAATTATCAAATATATATATATCAGAACCATTTTGTCGAAGGTCGTACCTTGGCCTATAATGGTTTACTTTTAAAAATTGTTATAATATTTGGATGGAGAGTTGTCTCACTGGCACGGATACCACGTCTTCCTATATCTACCTATAAGGGTTAAACATTAGAACATTTCTTCTGTTAGTTGCAAGCTTTTTGATAAGTTAATGAAAACGGAAAGAGCACTTAGCTCACCATCTAAATATTTTATGAAGGTTTAATAGTTATATTTGTCATGCTAGGTGTTCGGTGACAGTTTAATGTAAATAAAATCTATAGTCCTAATTATTACCCGGAATAAATAAAATAGGTTGTAACGCATATACAGTTGTACCAATTGCAGTTTACATGTTGCCATGTAAATCAGAAGAATTCTAAAGACCGTATGAATGATTCCATGAACATGAAATTTGAAGTTAGTATAGAAAGTGAATGTTTCATTTCATCTTTTTCATAAAAGACTGCTATTATATTTATAAATGTTTTGCAACAATAATACCATCTTCATTCTACGAGGTGGCAATGAAATGTGTAATACATATTAATCATTATAACTAAATGGTCTAGTAATGTCTATATTTTGTTTCAGTCCTGCAGATGAGAGCGATGACGGAGAGTCGGGGGATGATACTGTTGATCCCGATGAACCAGGTATAGCTTTACAAGACATAACAAATCATAATGCATCTTTCTGAATGACTGTCTGAAACCTACATTTTTTCTTTCATTACTGTTAGATAGAAATAGATGTTAACATATCGTTTCTTCCGCCAAAATTTTACTTTTTTTTTAATTCAAATATCCCTATAAACATATGAGTGGTATACTTGAAAAATATAACTATGGTATTGCTGTTATGTTCACTAGTTCTTTAAAGGGACATTAGCTGTCAAATCCATGCTCATCGATTTAACTTAAATTCTCAAATTTTGATTAACTTTATCAGATAGTTTATATATACTTTATAAAACATTTGTTCGTTTCAGTTATTGCTGGAGAAGGTATTGGAGAGAATGCCAAGGTTGCTCCTCCACAAGACATGGGATCTGTACCCGGATATCCTAACGTCAAGTTTGATGCATGTTAGTATGGAATAGAGTGTTTATGCCCCATTTATGGGCATTATGTTTTCTGGTCTGTGCTTCCGTCTGTTCGTCCGTCCCGCTTCAGGTTAAAGTTTTTAGTCGAGGTAGGTTTTGATGAAGTTGAAGTCCAATCAACTTGAAACTTAGTCAGTAACATGTTCCCTATGATATGATCTTTCTAATTTTAAAGCCAAATTAGAGATTTAATCCTATTTTCAAGGTCCACTGAACATAGAAAATGATAGTGCAGATGGGGCATTCGTGTACTTAGGACACATTCTTGTTTCTAAATAAGATCAAACAAATATTATAAAAATAAGATGTGGTATGATTGCCAATGACACTCTCCATCCTAGATCAAATGACATAGAAAATAACTATAGTTTACCGTACGGCCTTCAGCAATGAGTGAAACACATACCGCTTACTCAGCTATAAAAGGCTTGGAATGACAAATGTTGAACAATTTAAACGAAAAAACTAACTAATGAACAAAATACAAATAGGATATGCAGCACTTAGAGTGTAAGCGTATGCTGCTATGACATATATTAAAATATAAATATAAAAAGATGTGGCATGATTGTCAATGAGACAACTCTCTACCATAGACTAAATGACATAGAAGTTAATAACTGTAAGTCATCGAAAGGTTTTATTTAAATATGATTATTCAGAAAGAAAGAAAATAACATCAGATATATATTCTCTACATTTAAATATAAATATAGATATTGAGTAGGAAAGAAAATAAGATCCGTTATTAGTTCTCTTTAAAAACACTTATACAAAACGCTATCTTATGTCAAATAGTGTGTTGTTTGATCCATTCCTTTGTCTGGTACCTAGTTTTGTCGTTTGTAAGTTTGCTACGGTGATGATGTGTATTGTGCAGTGAGAGATAAATATGTTCTTCTCTTCTCTTTTGTGAGATTAAAAACGCAAAAAACTTCTTGATATATTGATTGATTGATTGATTGATTGATCGTTGGTAATTAACAACACTTTTGATTAATTACTTTATTTTTTAAGCGTTGCTGCCACCTCCACCATCTAATGTACCCAAGGCATCTGACTACAAACAACCAGAGTTTACAAAGTAAGTTTAACAGATTAGATCTAGAAACATAGACTTAAGAAGCAACCATTTAACTTCAGAGGAGTGTATGTTTTTTTGTCTGAGTCAAAAAAAAAAATTTGCGAACAATTTCATTTAGTTTTTCAACGATATCAATCAAATTGTTTTGTTAAAAATTTAACATTTAGGTTTTGAGGAAATCTGGATTCAGGATATTTTTTTGTCCTCTGCTTGAACAGAATTTTTTCATCAGTATGGGATCAGAATTTTGTTTAATGAAGTTTTGATGAGGTGATAAAACAGAAAAGAAAGACTTACTCCTGTTTACTCTCTTTTAAGAAAAAAAAAACTGATGACGGGAAGAGTCAATGAAACACAAACCCAACGAGACATATAACAGACATCTATAGGGTAATATATAAAGTCTTCAATAATATACAGGTGTCAATCTCATCGTCCAAAGACCATACAAATTATGACATCACCCCAAGTATTGGTTAGATTTGTGTTTCTCAGTATTTAGCTTTTCTATGTTGTGTTTTGTGTACTGTTGTTGTATTTTTAGTTTTCGCCATGGAATTAATTCTTTGATTTCGACTTATATGAGTATTAATAAAGGGTCTATTCCTTAGGCATCTAACATATCTGTTTTAATCAATGGCAGTAACAATCAATCATTTTCTTTTTTATAGAGTTCCTGTGATAACAGAAGAAACAGCTAGAACCGCATTGCTTGATTATGTTGAGGACCAGTTTTGTTGGGGGAAAGGAACGGCAAAAAAACTTCAGTTTACAAATCTTCAGTCTTCTACGTCATACCATGTGAGTAAAGTTTCATTTGAGATATTTTTGTTTTACGCTAATGTCAAACTTTTTCTGATTGTCATGTAAATTAAATAGATCTGAGTTTTGGAAAATATTGAACGTTGATTTATTAAATATTACCATTTGATGTAAGAATAAGAAGAATAACAGCAGGTGCAATACAATTGATTAATTTGTGTTAAAAAAAGGATGAACATATTAGTGCTATAAGCTGGATGACTAGGTTTTGCCCTGTTATAGGTTCGAGGTTAGCTGTATCGTAGTCCAGCCCTGGCCTCAGTGACTCATTTTTTTTTTTTTTTTTTTTTTTTTGTTGTCACTGAGTCCAGCTCGCCCTCCATTACCTTCAATGGTGCAAGCTCCCGGGTAGATTACCCGGGGACGATAGAGACAATGCCAGAGCGCTCAAGTACGAAAATTGTATCACAAATGGTAAAACTTGATAAAATAAACAAGTTGCATACCTGAAATGCTTGTACACTATATGAACAGAAGGAAATCCCTTGCAGTCGGAGCTGTGGACATCTTGTTTACATCAGTAACGCTATATTACGGAACGTGACGTTTCTACGTTATAACGTTACACGAAACGAATTCAATGTATCGATACAGATTTTCAACGTTTAAACTCGTCTAATCAACTATTTTGCACCTCAAACTATTTAAACGCGGACCTTAGGGCACTGAATGCTGCTGGTAAACTATGACACTTTAAATCATGTTTATATATGTGTACCTTCTGTTGTTCAGATGAAGTTTACTGATTGTGTTTTTTTCTTCAGTTCCCGGCAAGTGACAGAAAGTTCAAACCAAATTAATCAGTTTAAATTTTTCCGTATATCATGGTTCCTTTCAGTAAATGACAGGACAATTATTATAATAAATTTCTTCATTAATTTATCATCACACTTTTATTTTTTTAACAATTTTTATATCCCGAAATTCCATGAAAAATCCCGAATATTTAATTTGGGGTTGCCGTACGGCCAACAGGCGGCTCTGTCTATTTCCTTGCAATAACATATATCAACCTTTTTGAATGTGAATTAATTGTTACTTATGACAAAATGAAGAACAACTTTAATACTGACGATTTTCATTTTCTCTCATTTTTTTTTTAAAGTTCTTGTTAATACTTCAACGCGGTAAGTCTTTTTTTTTCTTAAGCAGCGAATGATAAGTCTGAAATTGTTTTTCACTTAAAGTCTTTTATATATAAGTGTATTCAATTTAACATTGTAATTTAATGCAATTTAATACATTTTTCTTTCTTTCAAATTAAAGAAACACATACTTGCTATTAACATATGGACCAAAATAAAGTATTTTGGATGGTGATTAATCATTTTCCAAGTCCAGTTTCCAAAATCGTATCAGGGCCAGACCATCTCCGTTAACATTCGGATTGAAAAATTGTTAAAAAATAAAAGTGTAATGATTAGTTGATGAAGAGATTTCATATTGTCCCGTCATTGATTGAAAATTTACGAAGAAACGGAATAATCGTTCGAGTTATATTAGATTCTTTTTTTTTTAGTCCTAGAAGATATGACCAACTATGAAAACATTCCTTTACAGGTGTGAATGTGTTTTTTTTTTTGCCCGCAGAAAACGTTCATACATCCGACCGTTAATGTAGCAAGTTCTTTAATTATGAAATCATTAGAAAATAAAAATTCTTTTTGTTTTGGTAACTATGTGACATTTTTAACTGTTAATTTCCCTAGATGCAGAGTGCCGACAGATTTGTTGCAAAACGTAACGGTTATTTGACATTGAATGCTTTATCGTTTTCCCCGTTATATTCTGCTCATTGTTGACCTTCAAAAATATCATTTTTAAATATTCTATTGATACCTAAGCATCTGCAAGATTTATCTATATATGCATTACGGGCTGAGTTTTAACACTTTATTTTTTATTCTTGCAATAACTTCTCATTTATATTCTTGCAAAAACTTCTCATTTATAATGCACGCCGTATCCCTATGAAATTTTGTTTTGGAAGTAGGAATTTAATTTATAGAAACTCATGTTGATGTATGAAAATCCGGGAATTGTAACCCTATTAATGCAATTTCGTTAATCCCATCCGTTTGAATATGATCACAAAAAACATCGATAGAAAAATAGAAAAAACGAAATTTATTGGACTGAAAGAATACGGATTGAATTAGGAAAAAGCAAAACACAAGCAGACGTTGAAACTCATGATCATACAAAAATTAGTTTGTTAGCCATGGAATGAGAAAAAAAATGGTTATTGTTTGAATAACTTTCCCTGTATTCCAAGTAAAAACAGTCTCTGAAATTCATTGTTCTGTACAGAAGAAATCCGATATAGAACCGATATGGTTTCTGGATTTTTTTTAGTGTTGGTGTTTCTTTGTGTGAATAAATGGAGATATGGGATATACAATAAGAAAGCAATGGCTATGCAATTAACGACATCAAAACCATAGACATTTTTCAGTTTCCTAGTTCATATTTATTGAAGTCGTTAAACTTCTAATTGAACTTCTGGAGAAAAATCAAACCATAATGAAATCAGGAGATGTGGTATAGTTGACAATGAAACAATTTTCCACCCAAGACCAACTGACGTACATGATAGCTTGCTAACATTGGTACATTTGATAACACCAGTTTACCATTTCACTACACTGCATATTCACTGATACAAATATTGTCACCACATTCCTCATAAAATAGCACCATCATATTGTTTTAACCGTTCGGCAATCCAATTTGCACTGGGTATATATAGGTTTCATATATATACGGCTTATCTATTAGGACAACAGTCTTTTAAATTGTATACCTGCTTGTATGCTTGCACTAAAGCTGCGTATATCGTCAGTTTTTTTGGTTTTTTTTAAATGACAGGTTGCTGGATTATGATACATGATATAAAATATCACGCAGAATACAGACTCCGGCTTACGTGTCGTACATGCACAATTTCAAACTGGAATTTTTCATTTATTGGCTTTTTCTCATATCGTCCTGTTTCTATTTTAAGTGGCGCAACGCCACATCTAAATTTTGCATAAGCACTTCTAAATTTAATAGATATATTTTGTTTTAAATATAACTCTGTACAATATTGTGATTTATATCGCTTAAAGTACGAAGCTTATTACCATTACTCTGTGACAAAATTTTCGTTTGCATTCTGCAATATATTATTAAATAAAACATTTTCAATTTGTAGAACAATTTTCTTTATGCAGCACACTATCAATACTAGTATATAAATCAAAGTTACAATCTTTAAGTTTTTTTCATGACTCTATTACACCAGTTTTTCTTATTATTTACAGCATTTTGATGTGACCATTTGAAAACTTTATAATTTATTCTGTCATTGGTCATGGCACTACATCTTGCCCAATGCCTAAATACACATGTCCATTGTTTTACACTAGGAGGTCTCCAGCCCATGTCCCCGTTAATTTCATCACCTATATAAAAAAAACATGATAGCTCTGTTCTGGACAGCGTTGATACAAGAAAAAGAACGAGTGCCCCAAATGGATGCACCGTAGCTTATTACTGACCAGACCAGAGTATCAAATAACGTTTTAAAGTACTAGCCACAATGTGCTTTACATTTAACAATTAATAAACTTAGAGCTCGACTGGCAGACCTTGCTACAGCTTTAGCCATAATATTATGATAAGTGGTGGATATTTGGAACTGGATCCGGATTAACCAACCTTTTAAATTCTGTTGATGGATAAAAAGCAATATGTGAATTTGTCGCAAAAATTGACGTTTTCCTATAAAATTACAAGACCAAAAATGGTGACCCAAGTTTTTATGCATACAATGACTTATACTGATGTAACTCGATTCAAAATACAAGTGTGCCGAAAAGTTTAGAAATCGGGAGATATGGCATTCGGTATCGTGTTACGAGTTTAAACGTTGAAAATCTGTATCGATACATTGAATTCGTTTCGTCTAACGTTATAACGTAGAAACGTCACGTTCCGTAATATAGCGTTACTGATGTAAACAAGATGTCCACAGCTCCGACTGCAAAGGATTTCCTTTTGTTAAGATGAGTTTCCATATAGTGAACACGCATTTCAGGTATGCAGCTTGTTTATTTTATCAAGTTTTACCATTTGTGATACATTATTCGTACTTGAGCGCTCTGGCATTGTCTCTATCGTCCCCGGGTAATCTACCCGGGAGCTTGCACCATTGAAGGTAATGGAGGGCGAGCTGGACTCAGTGACAAAAAAAAAAAAAAAAAAAAAAAAATAAGTCACTGAGGCCAGGGCTGGACTAAGCTGTATCGGACCGAGACTCGAAGATTAATACAGTATTACCATTTGATAGTAGAATAAGAAGAATAATATTGTGTTATTAGCTAGTTGTTTATGTATGGGCCTGAGTGTTATAGATTCGAGGTTAGCTGTATTGGACCCGAGACTCGAAGATAAATACAGTATTACCATTTGATACGTTACTGTACATATACTATTAATACAACATTTGACTTTCATTTCTAGTACATCTTGGAGACATACACAGAGACAAGATCAACGAAATATGAAAATGTAGCGTTTAAAGGTAAAAATAAAAATAAACTGACAACGCCGTGGCTAAAAAAGGAAAAGACAAAGATACAAATAAAGTAATAGTAAACACGACACAACATAGAAAACTAAAGAATAGGGAACACGAACCCCAACAAAAACTTGGGGCGATCTCAGGTGCTCCGGAAGGGTAAACAGAGCCTACTCCACATGTGGCAGCATGTATGATATGCATGCTCTTTATATTCAATTATAAGCCGGTCCAAGTTTATATATTTTAAATATTTAAAAGTTGTCTTTTCGTTCTTGCATTGTCTATATACATATGCAACATTGGAAATTTTGCTACCAAGTATTATCCCTTCCAACAGATTATATTAACGTAAACTTCAAATGAATTTTGTAGTAACATCAAACAGACATGATAGATTGATGCATCTTGATCTAAAAGTAAAGACTTATGAATAGTACATTTGTATAATAAAATCTGAACAATTGGTTGATTTAAAAACGTATTTTTATTTCGCAGTGCAAATGTATTCCTCCAAAGATTTCGTGTAACATTCTTGTCAATAAGGGTTTATAACAAAGTTCTTGCATGATAAAAACAACTGATAAGATAAAGACAATCAACACATGAGAAAAATACTTTCACCTTTGCAGTTTTTAGGTAAAGATTGCATGAAATGCAATCAAAATCTTATAGGACTGACTTGATATCTAAATGTTCCAAGGCTTATCACTACATTTTTTGATACACAAAATATAGTGCATTGATCATTACATTCTATACATCCTATCCATGAACATTTCAAGAAATTTATGACTGTAATATATGCTCAGATATTCAAGACACAAAATTATGTTACACTTTTCAAGAAAATTACATCACTTTTGCAAGGTGCAGGAATCTAATATATGTTCTAAACATTGAATGATGTCATTGTTAACATCATCTTTAAAAATTTGGAGTTATCTTCCTTTGTCTAGAATTGCTGTTAAATCAACTACAACCAATGCAATAATTTAGTTTACTTCCCACTGATAAATTGAAGCAATCTTTACCGTTCAGTGCTTACAAGCACTTTGATTTTTTATTCTTATCTAAAATGTTCATTATAATCTTCATTATTATATAACGTAACTTTGGATCATTGCTAGGCCAACCCATTGATGGACCACAAAATGGAATTCCACCTGGACCATGGGACATTATCACAAATCCTTGCGATATCTTCAGTGATGAAATACGTAAGATGGAGGTACCACATACAGCGTCAGTTAAGGTAATAGCTTTTTGTAAAAATTGCGACAAATGTGTGTTTTTTTTTATTCCAAAAATTTTAGTAAAGTTTGACCTGAGTGACCCGTGTTGGATTTCGTTATGTTAATGTTGGGTATAAGCAAACAACGTATTAAAATGCATTGAATTGTGTAAGGGTATAAATATATAGCTATGATATCAAAGCACAATATCTACAAAATTCCACGAGGAGGAAACTTGACTTGTCTAAATACCTTTTCCCCCTGAAAGTCGACCATACAAAATCTTCAATGCACCTCCTTCATAATTCATATACATATGATCTTTCATAAAATGTCAATTTTGAAACAAACAAATAAACATTGTTCGTATTTTGCACAAATATACCCTTGTCAAAGATTTGGGGAGAGTTGTGCACTCGCAAACATGTTTAATCTCGCAACATTCTGCCGATGATGTACATGTCTTGAATTATGAACCCGCACGTATAAACTTAATGGTTGTCGTTTGTTGCTGTATATCATATTTGTATTTCGTTTATTGCTTTGTATATTTATCCGACCGTTAACTTTCTTGTTTGATTAGTTTTTACATTTGTTATACCGGTCTCTGATGGAGGGCTGTCTCAAAGATAATCATATCAAATCTTTCTTTTGATGTTGAGATTCTATGATGACGATATTACATTTTTGATTGTATACTTTCAGCCCTGTCACAGATGTAAAGCAACAGGCTATTTGATATGCTCGTCATGTAGTGGAAGAGGAAGGGTGAGTATAACGAGATTGGAACACTTGTCACAAAGTCTCACGGGAATATGGTGCGATCTTATTATTCGCCGTTTCAAAATGTAATGCATTCTGGGTAACATTTTCAAAAGTGTACACCAAAATGTCGAGTTAGGTTTACAATGTCCCAAACAATGGAATTCAATCAATGACGTGACGTTTTTTTTAAACATTTTAGTGTACAAACAATAAAATTACCCACAGTGCTTTGGGTTTTGAAACGGGCTATTGTCCATTATAGTGGGTTGACAAATGGTCTATTGAGCAACTCAATTGTCAAATCGAGTTGGAAAGAACAGATGTCGGCCAATAATAAATAACCATTACGAACTTGCCTAATCTTTTAGCAAAAACAAACGTTGGAAGATATAACTTGCTATGATCTATCATCATGTACTAGTAATCAATTTTCAATGCCATGTGTAAACACAGTGTATATTTTCAGCTTTCAACATTTGATAGACGATGATAGCATCGACATTGCAAGAGTTTCTTAACTGTAGGGAGTCTGCAGGTGTTTTACGAAAATAAAGTACCTTTGGAAAAAACGCAACAGCGTGGACATCGTGTGTTCTTTAGACAAAGCCAACATTTGATATTTCTGCTTTAAAAATAATGAAATCATCTTAAGATTTTAAAATATGGAAAATGTTCAACTTAGATATGTCTTACTATCTCGTTTATCTATAATATCTGATTTTTTTAAATGTGTTATTAAAAATAAACCACATGCAACATAAACATTAGATGTGGGGTAATTGCAAATGAAAAGAACTATCCACCAGGGTTAAAATGTAAGGATAGGTAATCGTACGGCCTTCAATCATGAAAAAAAAACCAATACCATACAGTCGGCTATAAATGTCCCTAAAATCAAAAAATTATCAAACAGTTAAAACGAGAAAACTGACGGCGTTATTATTTACGATACAATTTACGAAAAACAAATATGACAGATATGAACCAACGATAACCCCTGAATAACATGCTTCTGACTTGGAACAGGCATATACAGAATGTAGCTGGTTTGAAATGCTTGTGATCATTCAATTCTCCTTGAAACCTGTGCCAATGGGTGCAAAAAACAAACAAACCAACTTAAAACAATAGACACAAAGTACCGATAGAAGTCAAAGTGTACTTGTATTACTGACAGCTACTTCAAAGTTAAAACAGTGTTATAGATTAATAACTCAAATAGAGATGAAAAGGGGGGTTGGAAATGAAGTACTAGTACATCTATTTTTGACTCAAGTTACAATTTCTTATTTCTAGAAACGATGTGGAGGGTGTAATGGAAGAGGAAGAAAAAGAAGACGTGTTAAGAGAAAGAATGGATGGAGAACTGTTACACGGACGTGTGGGGGTTGTCACGGAACAGGAAAAAGAAGGTTGGTGGAAAACAATCAGATTAAGTTGTACCTACGTACGAAACTAAATTTACTATTCAAAACTACTCTTAATTTTCTTAGTTATACTGCTTAATCAAGATAAAATTAAAACTAAAACCGGGAATTTGTCACGGTGACAGCAGTCCGCTCATAGACAAAACACAGCTCAGGGCCACTTATGTATCTTCAATACAGCGAAAAAATCCCACATCTTAGGAGGGGCTTTAGCTGATTCATCAATAATGTATTATTGTAACTTGTGGACGCCACACTAAAATCTGAAACATATGAACAAACCAATGAACCAATTAAAAATCCACATTCAAGACAAACATAGGCTTGAGGTTCCAAACGTAAGACAGACGCAATAATGGGGTATAACATGCCTATTTCTGTTGTTTGAATCGTCGCAGACCCATAGTTTAGCTTGACCTAAGTAAAGTATATTTGATCGACAATATGTGTACAATGGGAAGTAATTATGCCAACGCACCTTGTCTTATTCTCTATGCAGTAAGTGGTTACTTTGTTGTTTAGCATATTATCTATTGAGCGTTTTATATGCAGACATATTTTTTGTTTATTTTTAGGGTTCTGTTTTATTAAAGGTTGACTATCTATATTTGCAGATGCCATAGGTGTAGTGGTACTGGTCGTGTTGTATGTGGGACATGTGAAGGAACAACACAAGTCAAATGGTTTATACAGCTAACAATCACTTGGTAATCATGTAAATCTACATATTTATCTTTTAAAATCGACTTTCATATGCGTATAACGTAAAAACATTTTCTACTCCCCAACAGATGAATTGGATTTAATATGTATCCACTTGAACGCGGACCGCAATGAAGACCCCAAATTGAAATTAGACGTTACGGTTACTAGTATTTGATTATTATCGCTGCTAACAACCAAACCAGACTATTGTTTGTAGCAGTAAAGTAGAAAGGTTGATTGTAGGATGAAATACAATATTGACTGAATTTTCAGTATGATAAATTAGATACAACACAGCAGAGAGGCATCGAGAGGCTAATAGAGCAGATTGTTGTCTTTTGAAAAAAATATTGTCAACCGATGATTCAAAATGTCAAAAAAGAATTTTCAACCACTTTGCCTGACAGTACAGGGAATTCTATATACATACAATACTTCGATTTATTCAGGGTTTGTCTGATTATTTCATTATGTTATGTATGTATTCAAGGAAAAACAACTTGGGTCATCATATTGTAGAGAAAACAGACTTACCAGATGAGCTGATAAAAGATGTCGCTGGCACTTTAGGTTTTCAAGATACACAACCACGGGTAAGAACACCAAAGTCCCTTTTAATCATATTTGGTCCCTAAGAATGCCAAACAAAAAATCCTAATTAGAAATATTGTATTAAGTTGATGTTGAGACTCAATCATCGGGTGGCATTCAATATTGTTACTTTTTAAATTTAATCAGATAAGCTATTTTTTAAGGGTCCAGCTGAAGGACACCTACGGGTGTGGGAGTTTCTCGCTGCATTGAAGACCCGTTGGTGGACTTCGGCTGTAAAATTGTCTGCTCTGTGGTCGAGTTGTTGTCGCTTTGACACATTCAACATTTCCTTTCTCAATTTTATTCATTTAGAGCAGAAAGTCCAAGAAATGCAACGATCACAATAATCACAGTTCGTTGTACACCATTCTGTCTTGGTTGTGCCTGTTGCCACCATTGGATAGATTTTGTTATAACAATGTCATTTATTATTACTTTGTAGGTTCTTCCGATTGCCATGTTTCCTGAACCAGAAATCAATCAAGCATCTCATCGCTTAGTGAACGAGCACAGTAAATTTCCAAATTGTAGAATTTTAATGCAGGTATGACTTATTGTTTGTGTGATTGAAAATTGTGATGGCGTCAGGATTTCTTTAAAACATCTTCCGTCAATATAGAAAACTAGTAACTGTAAGGACTCTTTTTCTTATTTTATATACTAGTATCTAAGTTGAATTAAAGTCACATTTTTGTTAAACAAAAGTAATACATCTGAGATTGATTAACTGTAGCAGGTTTTGTGGAGTATACTGAGTTATGCTCTATGCTCAAGACAACTGTCCAAGAGTTGTGCATGATGCATAATAATACAGCCACATTTTGTTGGCATCTGTGACTTTGAATCTTATGAAAGTGCCAACGACCCCTGCAGTGTGGAGAAGGGGGTTAAAGATCACATCTTAATTAATCAAGATATTTAGGTATTCTAGGGTGACTTCATCAAGTAAGTCCAATATACAAGATTTTAATTTTATGTCTTGAAAGAAGTAAAACAAAAATACATGTCGTAATTTGAATGTTCGTCGCGTCAAACTTAAACCTGGTTTAATTCAGCGGTATCGTTTAAAAAAGTCCTTGCTAAATCAATGATATAACGGCCAATTTAATTTTTTTTCCATGTTTTGGAATCCATAAGAGGAGTTTTCGAGAAAATCAGTAAATATACATTGCCATTTTTATAATATGTTTTTTAATTACAAACATCCGGAATTCTGTATTTTGTAATATCAAAGCGAGACCGGGTTATTACAAAAATCAGTATAATCTGGTGCAGAACTCCAATAGTTGAAGAAGTGATTTGCCCAGGAAACAATATATCTAACAATATGTATACATGTTCGAAGCCGCATTTTTAATACATGTTTTTCTTTTTGTATTTCAGAGGCACGTGATAAGGATGGTACCAGTTACTCAGTGTGATTACCAGCATAAAGAAACGACCCTCAATTATTTTGTTTATGGTTTAGACTGTAAAGTTCATGCGCCGACATACCCAGATCAGTGTTGTTGGGGATGTACAATTCTGTGATATTTTCATAAACGACTTTTAACGCAATATCTGACTATTTTCTTAGAGTATTTTTTATACAAACTGTTTATCTGTCATACATACTAATACATCTTATCCGTTGTGAATGAATGAAGTACCAGTCTATTTTGTTTCTACATGTATTTCAACTTACTCTTCTACAGTGTTGTGGAGGGATTTTTATATTTATTTATTATTATAATAGCATGAAAACTAATATTAAAACTTATAAATTAAATTATTTTTTATATATAATTCGTCTAATAGCCCAACAATATTAGATCTTGAAATGCGGAAGCAAATTTTGGTTCTTTCCTGGACGGAATTTGAACTCAGGCTACTGAGATATGGTGGCACCAAATCGCCTTGCACTATGCCCGGCGCGCTAGAAAAACTCTACCACCTAGGCGTGACAAAAAGTTCAAGCTTTAGGTGCTCGAGTGTTACCTTTTCTCGTCAGTTTTAATCTAGCGTCGTAACACAGTACATGATATATAAGAATTGAAGATGGAGTATTACAGATCAACTGAATTACATATATAAATATATCTTATTTGTGTTACTTATCAGATGACTTGAATACAAAAAAAATCATCTTAAATCCATGGTGATAATATCTCTCCAATAGAATTTGAATTAAAGGGGGGACGCCTAGTCATTGTGTTAGTGTCGGTATAGAACATTTCATATGTGATATTTTGTTTTAAAGATTCTAGCAGCAATACCTTGACATGCAATATTTTTCTAAAAATTATACGAAATTCAAGAGATTTCAGAAGGTCTCAATTGATAGGAAAGATAATTAACTAAGGGTTTTGATGGTATTGTTGAATTGATTATGACTTGGTTGACCGTTACAAAAATTCTGTGTCAAAAAAATAATATCTAGAAGGAATTGTACAACATGGCGGAGCTACAACCATGTCCCGTTTTCCATGTTTATGGAACTCGCCCTAACAAAATTGTAGATTTGCGTCAATACATCCGTGGCAACCGTCGTATTGGCCCAATAACACGACGGTTGTCACGGATGTAGATGGAAACTAACATGCTCTCCCGGATCATTTTATCCCCCCCCCCCCCGATTTTTGTTAAGGGTTCGAGTTGTTCATTCTTTAGTTTGTTTATCATAGTGATATCAGTAATTTAACTAATTACTTTGATTGTCAACCTCTCTCTCACAAACGTCGACATCTGTTTACCTTTTGATGCGCGCGAACAACGACTTCTCATTCGAAACCATTTTACTAAGTTCTAGAACGTAATAGAGTATGCCAATCAAAATAATCAACTTCTTCCCACGACCTCATACTATGCAAGCAGTTCCTTATTTCATTGGTTTTATTAGCCAAACATGCATACAAGTATAAATCCTTGTCAATATAATGGATGTGTATGCACCTGTCATATTAGTGAAAGGTTTATCTAGCTATAAAGCCATGTTAAATCCACCATTTTCTACATAAAAAATCGTTGTCAATAATATGAGGCAGGCATTACCTGTAAAAGGGGACGAAGTCTGTATGAATTATCTTTTTGTAACTTAAATACTTGTTAAAAAAAAGAAACGGAAATACCGTACCGTTTCCGATTTTGGTTCTGTTGTTAGGGATTTTAGTTGTGACGTTATTCAAGTTATGACGTCATATGCAATGTAAACAAAGAAACGCTATCATCAGGGTCGAGTTCAATATCGTAGCAGCTACGTAGCGGCTACGTAGCAGCTAACAATATTTATGTTATAACTAGTCTATAGCTACACTTTCAATAGTCAAAATCTACGTAGCACTACGTAGCTGCTACGATATTGAACGCAGCCCAGGGTTGAGTTCAATATCGTAGCAGCTACGTAGTGCTTCGTAGATTTTGACTATTGAACGTGTAGCTATAGACTAGTTGTTACATAAATATGGATAGCAGCTACGTAGCCGCTACGTAGCTGCTACGATATTGAACTCAACCCAGGTAACGTTTTTTCATATCAAGGAATTATTAAAAATGAAATTGGTATTGCGTTCCTTCCTATTTTATACTAGACTGATAAATATATATTTTACTCAAAGTTTCATACAAACGAGACCGGAAAAAGGAAGTACATTGTAGATTTCTGCGCAGATCCGGAAATTCAAAATCGCGACAAAAAAAAATTGAACGATTTTCAGTTCATTAGTACAATGAAAAATTCGGGAAATTTTCCAGATTTTTTTTTTTTTTTTTTATTGAATTTTCTACTGTAATAGGGGACTTCGTCCCCATATTATGGATGTGTATGCAACTGTTATATAAGTTACAGGTTTTGCTAGCTAATATGAGGCAGGCATTACCTGTGAATGGGGACGAAGTCTGTATTAATTTTATTTTTATTCAAACATGTTGATAAGCGGAAATACCGTAACGTTTCCGATATTGGTTCTGTTGTTTGGGATTTAATTGTGACTTTATTTATGTTATGACGTCATATTCAATGTTAACAAAGAAACGCTGTTATCAGGTAACGTTTTTTTCATATCAAACAATTATTAAAAATGATTGGGTGTTGAATTCCTTCCTATATTTGTTGATATGTTGATAAATATACATTTTATTCAAAATCTCATGCCAACAAGACCGGAACAGGAAGCAACAAGACCGGAACAGGAAGTAGATCTGAAAAAAAAGTTAACGATTTTGAGTTCATTAGTAGAATGAAAAATTCGGGAAAATTTTCCCGATTTTTTTTTTTTTTTTTTTTTTTTTTATTTTTCTACTGTAATTGGGGACTTCGTCCCCATATAAAACCAGATTTAATCCTCCATTTTTTACATAAGAAAATGCATGTATCAAGCTGTGTTTGAGTTTTTAATTTGCCTTTTGATAAGGGACTTTCCTTTTTGAATTTTCCTCAGATTTCAGTATTTTTTGCGATTTTACTTTATCCCACACACTAACGCAGCGAAAGATAAACAATGCTGAACTATTATTTTGAATGAATGACACACTCATACCACATCTTCTTATAATCTATTAGCAAGGTATTTGTTCTATTTGCAAATACTTCCATGCTAATTATCATCGTACTCTTTGAGATTATATTTTATCATGTAGAGCTATAGCACATTCGGTGGTTTGCGTACTTTCTGACCAGCGAAATAAATAAAAAAGGGGGCTGCATCAAACCATTCCAGACCTATATACGACATTCTTAAAGAATAAACGTAATTAATCATCTAATTTTGATAATTTAACTTATTATAATTGTCAAGACAATTTGTCACTTATGAAATAAAACGTGTCACACCATGTCAAAACTAAGAAATTCAAAGTAACACATTAAAATTGCTTGATTAAAGGCACTAAATAAAAAATAATGCAAAATTAATTGAAATTAGAATGTAAAATGACTAATTTAAATGAATGAGTATACTGTCCAAATGACACCTTCATGTATCTGATGAAGACTTAGTCATAAGCAAATTTTACTTGTTCAAATTACAATAATAGTTTTTAACAACAGTAGTTTTTTTTTTAATATTCCATGGACTAAACAAACTAAACAATTACAACAATATAAAAGCTGAGAGTACTCTCAGATCTGAACTTAATGTCTTTTTGTTGTAAGTGATATATTTACAAGTATACATCCACGTCCACTCTGTTTTTTTGCGGTTTTTGAGATGTATTCTATTACTGAAGAAAAAAAATCTTAAAAACTTGTTTTAATTACAAAAACAAAAAAAAAAAAAAAAAAAAAAGCCTGTAGAAATTTAAAACCACTGACTTTTCCGAGTATTATTGTATTTATTTATATTTTCCAATGGGTTCCAACTCCACGGCAAAAAAAAAGAAAAAATATTTTTAGAAAAAGGAATAAAGCCATACATTTACTTATTGTTGACCAATGTCGTCCCGTTATGGTCATTTAAAAAGAATTACGATAGGGAAGGCCTCATATTTCAATAGGTTTTACTCTTAGCTTCAGTCTTTTACAGTGTAAAGTTTTTATGAAATGGGTAATGAAACATGATACGTCAATATCATCATGTAAAATTGGCGAAGTTGTAAATTATTTTATTATTAATTCAATTTGAAAACTAACTAAGGAATTCATAAACGAACTAAGGGTCGAATATAGGATAATCGTACACGAATCACGAAACTATCTCAAAATGTCTTTAAAACAGAAAATAATTAACGTGCCATCTAATTGTGACTTAGGAAATTTGTTCCTGAACAAATCCATTCACATAAAAAATAATCCTGGACGATATGTTGATCCAATATTCACTAACATCTTCAAGTATATTGTGAATCTTACAGTTATAGTAGGGCCGTTAAATGAACCCTTATTGCACTATATATGCATATGTCATTGAAAATTACCAAATCCTAAGGTATTTAAATATTTGAAATAATAACTAAAGGCTACCTGTATATTGGCCAGTCAGAAATTAAAAGCCTTTGCACACGACACACTCACTCTGACCAGGTCTTAATTTCTGACCGTTGAGTACCATTGATTGATTGAATAAACAGAATACTAATTGGTGGTATCTAACCGTATTCGTGCTGTTATTTAAATCATTTTGACAACAAGAACTTCAAAATGTCACAAATAGGGTAAGACATGTTTATCATTCATTATAGATATTTATTGTAGCCTTATAAATAAAATTTTCCACTTCTCGTTCTATTGATTTGTTAGTACATGTATAATAAATAATTGATGCATGTAAACCTGTACTGACTTATATATGGTAAGAATTTATAACGTTCATATTAATTTAAAACATTTTTCGCATTTGATGTTGTTTTTGTTGTTTGTTTTTGTTGGGTTATTTTGGGGGATGGGATGGGTAGTGGTACAATTATGCAGCAAACTTACTACTAGGAATATTTATTTTCGAAATTTTTTGGTAATCCGAATAAGGTTACGCTAAATTTAAGATTACGTCCTGTGGTATCATGGCTACCATATACATAGTTAAACATCCAGTACAATAGCAAAACTTATAACATTTTCTGAATATTACGTAGATTTCAGATAAAAGTGAACTTCAACTTTGCTGACCAACGAGCCTATAGCATTGAGTCATGTCAGTAAGAAGTTTACTAACTGTCGGCTATCCTGGTTGATCGTGGATTTTGGTTGATATCCGAAAGTTATATGAACATTATACTTTGAAAAAATCAAAACAAAAGACGAGTTGACATACACGTGATCTAAAAGTGCCTACTGGATCACGAAACGATGGGAAGATTTTACCTATATTTCAAGACATTATGCGGGCATGTTTTTTTGAGTGTGTCATTAAAAGTTAGAAGTAAAAAAATGTCATTTGTTTTGTTGCAGTTGACAAACATCCAATCTTTTATCTGTCCTAAAATTTCAAAACCGGACAAAGGAGATAAATCCTGTAGAAAATAGCTTGTTTTTGTTCACTTTGAAGGTTCAAACAAACATAAAGCATTAGATGATTACAAGATGAAATACTCAACGATATTCGACCTTTTAGTTTCCTACATGTTTTCTTTTAGGATAATAAACATTTTCTGATAGATTTTATACACGCTGACGTCACTTTAGCTTTCCTATTCTTTTTCAGATCCAATGCAGGCGGTCCAGATTCTGTCGACAAAAATGACCCAGGTTAGTTCATGGAAACATTATGTGCAATTTCTATCAAAGCATTTGGTCAATTACAAATTTATAAACTAACATTATCTTGCACTACAATGTATCATTACAATTGAGAAACCACGCTTAGAAGGTGAAAATCTATTGCGGACATTATTTACTTTAAACAATACGTAGTAATAAGTTTCAATTCACAGTAGAAGGTACAATTAAGAGCCATTATTAGGCATCTCAACATACAAAATGAGTAAAAAAATATGCTTTTTGTCGAGCCTTCGACTTTAGTCGAAAAAGCGAGACTAAGCGATTCTACATTTCGTCGTCGTCGGCGTCGTCGTCGTCGGCGGCGTCCACAAATATTCACTCTGTGGTTAAAGTATTTGAAATTTTAATAACTTTCTTAAACTATACTGAATTTCTACCAAACTTGGACAGCAGCTTGTTTATGATCATAAGAAAGTATCCAGAAGTAAATTTTGTAAAAATAAAATTCCATTTTTTCCGTATTTTACTTATAAATGGACTTAGTTTTTCTGCGAGGAAACATTACATTCACTCTGTGGTTAAAGTTTTTAAAATTTTAATAACTTTCATAAACTATCCTTGATTTGTACCAAACTTGGACAGAAGCTTGTTTATGATCATAAGATAGTATCAAGAAGAAAATTTTGTAAAAATAAATTTCCGCTTTTCCGTATTTTACTTATAAGTGGACTTAGTTTTTCTGTGAGGAAACATTACATTCACTCTGTGGTTAAAGTTTTTAAAATTTTAATAACTTTCATAAACTATCCTTGATTTGTACCAAACTTGAACAGAAGCTTGTTTATGATCATAAGATAGTATCAAGAAGAAAATTTTGTAAAAATAAATTTCCACTTTTCCGTATTTTACTTATAAATGGACTTAGTTTTTTTGCCAGAAATAAAACATTCACTCTGTGGTTTAAGTTTTTAAAATCTTTATAATGTTCTTAAACTATCCTGGATTTCTACCAAACTTTGACAAAAGCTTGTTTCTGATTATAAGATATTATTCAGAGGTAAATTTTGTAAAAAAAAAAAAATCACTTTTTCCGTATTTTACTTATAAATGGACTTAGTTTTTCTTCCAGTTAACATTACATACAGTCTGCAGTTAAAGTTTATAAAACATTTATTAGATTCATAAACTATCCTGGATTTTTTACCAAACTTGGAAGCTTCTTTCAAACTAAAGACAGTATCGAGAGGGAAATTTTTATTGATGTTTTTCCTCATTTTTGTTGAGTCTGCGATTAACAGCAAAAGTAGGCGAGACACTGGGTTCCGTGGAACCCTTACGAATTTTTTGTTTTACATGTAATGTCCATTTTAAACCTTGGTTAGGTTTCGGATATATAATACATTTTTTGGGGAAACAAACTTTCTAATGACAAAATTGATATGACATGCGGGTGTCAGCATCTTTGATAAAAGTAGTTTAAACTGATTTTGAATTTAAAAAAACAACAAAGCTATGTATGAGTAACCAAAAGAAATATACGGACCTACTCTGATCAGAAAAATATCATACACAGACACATTCAATCACGTGACAACTAAAATTTCTTTGGCATACTAAGCATTGTTCTAGCGATTGGGTGACAATTTGGGAAAAGCAAAAAAACACATTGCAATAAAACAGAACCACCAATATTTCAAAGTATAATTTAAATGCACGAGTAATTAACATTCTTTTCCAGTCATACTTGAGGGAATAGGGGAAAATGACAAAGTTGGTTTACCGATGGATTTGCAAGTTATTCCTGGATATTCGATTGAAGGAGGTAGGTTTGATTTAACCATAGTACAATGTCACAAAAATCATTAAAATTAAAAGCAGACCTTTTTCACCCTCAAATTTCAAAAATTGAATAAAGCAATTCTGACATTCAACTTAAATTCGCAATATTCAAATGTGTTTATGACCATGCTACTTGATTGATTGATTTATTTGATGTCCCATTGAAAATCATGTTTAAAATACTTATTAAACACGAGAGGAAGTTAACGATAGACTTATTAAGATAGATTTAGTACTATCCCTTCTGGTTGCAGATATATTCCTATACGAGTATGTACACTAAGGGTAAACTTGTAATTGACTATATGCCATTGTTATCCCCATTGACATCTTCAACCAGTAGTAGAGGCAGACGTCTGTTTGACTGTACATTTTCTAAAAATTCTTAGATACATTCGGTTGTCTTATATATAGGAGTAGTGACACGATGAAGGATCATTGCATGGTGACGTTAATCCCATATTACTGTCTATTACCAGCATACTATCATTTTCCAGCGTCAGAGGAACTCCTATACTTATGAGTCTTCATCCCGGCAAGTCGACGGACTTTGCAGAATAAACATTTTGGATTACCCATTAGTTTATTATCGTCCTGGATATCAGTACATGTTTGTCTCTGGGTGGTCACCAATCAACAATTAAATAAAAAATATCCTTACTGTTATGAATCACATTTTATTGAGAAAAAGACTTTGACTGTAATGACCCAAAGGAACACCACATGTATGTTTAATATTTGATAATAAATTCTCTATTTTACTGAATGTATTAACCATACTTGGTTATTGTTGAGGTACATGCATGCTTTCAATGAAAAGAAACAGTTTGTATCTAGTTTTTTATTTTATTTTATTTTTGTTTTTGATTACATGATTGCTTATTTTTAACAAATTGATTGTTTTTATCTTTTTTCTTAAAAAAAAATCATTTTTAAGGGTCCCCTCAAAATTTATCAGCCTGTTTTTAGCTCTGTTATATCGTTTTTGGTGTTGAGGGGGAAATGAAGACAAACTATGAACAAATAATCAAATATACTTCAGGCAATGCTACACGTCTTCCAACTGATGGTTGTTAAAATTCAATGATAAATACCTCAAAAATATTATTTAATGAATAATCATTTGAAATATAGACCAACAAAATATATAGGTGACGAATAATTCTTTTATAACACTGTAGATATCCAAGTAATTTTTATGTATATCTTTTGTGTCAATATTTAAGTTAAGATTTTAAACTATTAATGTTAGATCTATAAAGAGTACATCACTGAGGCAACATATGTCCTAAAAGTCATCGATACTGTTTTGATTATATGTTGGCATTTGAAAATTTTCAAAAAAATATATTTATAAGAAGATAAAAAAGAAGTTGTGAATTGCAAATGAGACAACTCTCCACAATTGACACAGAAATTTACAGCTATAGCCTTCAATAATGAACAAAGCCCATACCACATAGTCTTCTATATGAAAGGCCACGAAATCACAAATGTACAACAATTCGAGAAAATTAACAGCCTTATATTTTTTTTTACAAAATAATGAACATAAAACAAATATGAAACACAACAACAAACACTGAATTAAAGGCTGCTGACTTGGGACAAGCACAGACATAATGTGGCGGAGTTAAACATGTTAGCATAGCATTTTTAGAATTTAACTTTTAACCTTATATTTGTTACAGGCTCGTTACCACCACCAATGCCGCCACTCTCAACAAGTGTCCCGGATAAAGCTACGTATAAGCAGCCAGAAATGCAAGAGTAAGTTACAATAGTAAATGTGAAATCATGCAAGGGAACCATTTACTCCATATATTAAAGTTTTGGTGTTTGGTTTTAAGTCTTAATGTTTGTTTAATTTTATAGGTATTGATTATTACGGATATTTGTTTACTTTATTTAATTTAACAATTAAACGCGTGTTCTTATGTTTGTGCTGTTTAAAGTAAAATATGTTTGAAACAAATTTATACGTTTTCCCATTAACATTGAAGGGTTCACATTTATACGTTTTCCCATTAACATTGAAGGGTTCACATTTATACGTTTTCCAAATTAACATTGAAGGGTTCCAGTTATATCACACGACAGAGCGAAGAAGGCCCTGCTTGACCACATAGAAACACAGTGTTGCTGGGGAAAAGGAGCAGCTAATAAGATAACAACGTTTGAAAACCTGGAATCTTCCACAACATATCATGTAACTAATATATTTATAACATAAAAAATCGCATACATTGAACAATGTTTATAATATTATACAAAATATAATACATGTTATCCTACGCAGGTACTGATTTGAATGTTTCAACTTTTAAGGAAACCTATTCGGTGAATAACGAATAATTTGGAATTTTTCACGCAAAAGGATAAGGGGGGAATGGGGATAAAACTTTTTATTGGTGTTAAACCAATAGTTTCTAGAGTAAAACCCCTATCACAGTTGTGATGTACTGACGTGAAATGCAAATACAATACAACTAGTCTGTAACACGCAAAAGTATAAAAAAAAATGGGAGAGATTGTGAAGATAGGCACTGCTATTTTTCTAATTTGTCATAATTATTATAACTTGTATTATAAACAAAAAGGTATGGCAAAAACATAATGTTATCTTCAACATTTTTTGCCTTTTTGTCTTTATTTCTTTGACTTGTGTTTTATATTCAACGAAATGATTTGATTTTGTTTTGCTACCACTTTTCTTGAATATTCATATTTTCAATTCAATACTTAACTTGGTACATTTTTTTTTTCACAGTACACACTGGAAACCTTTACAGAAACAAGATCGACGCAATGGCAAATGGAACCGTTCAGAGGTACATAGATTACAAACTTTATTACAATTAGTTTTAAGCATTTACGATGCATGGACAATTGTCCATTCGTTCAAACCAAAGAGTCATAGAGCTAAGGCATTATTCAAATTTGAAGGTAGTCGATCAACTTAATTCAAGATACAAATTTTGATGTTTAGTGTATCAATTTTCGTGAATAAGCAGGTGTAGCTAAATGTCACAACAAAAACATGCATTAGTAAAAAAAATCTAGATAAGCACTCTTTGTCGACCGAAATTGTCAAAATAAATGTTTACATCCAATATCAGTGTAATAAGTATGCAAATAAGGGAGCAGTTAAAATGTCCTTCAAACAACATATGAGAACTGAACGTGTTTTTTGCAATAACAGGTCCTTACCAACATTCGACTATGTAATTCTAAGTTTTCTTATCAGAATGAGTAAGGTGGTGATTAGAAAAGTATATTAGCCACATTTTTCAAATTGTTTTTACAGGACAATTTATAGACGGACCAGAAAATGGAATTCCAGTACACCCTTGGGGAATCCCACTAACCTCGGTAGAACAGTTTAGAGATTTTGAGACTCGCAGTATGGAAGTTCCCCATACAGCTTCCGTCAGGGTAAGTGCCTATTTGTCTTACGTAAGAGTAAAAAAATTTCGTTACTTTTCGTTTGTGTCACAAATAATCTGTAATATTTATTGACAACAATTCTTTTAATTCCATTGAACCTTATACTGCATGAACAGTATATAATTCATAAAGACATCCGAACTCACTCATATGCCCAATAACCAGGTATCCCAAAGTCAGGCTTCATTCATGATCGACTCACAGGTAGTTGGTTGATTATATTACTGGACCATACACCGGATGTCAGTTGTGAATTCATGTATCCATTTTAGCATACAATTGTTTTTACTAGTTATTAGACAATAAAAGATTGTAGGGAGAGGACGTCACTAATGTTGTTATGACTTGTGTCCAATCCCTTTTGATACTCGTTGTTCTACTTGTTTATTTTGTAAATAAATTTAAAAAAGAAGATGTGGTATGATTGCCAATGAGACAACTATCCACAAAAGACCAAAATGACACAGACATTAACAACTATAGGTCACCGTACGGCCTTCAACAATGAGCAAAGCTCATACTGCATAGTCAGCTATAATAGGCCCCGATAAGACAATGTAAAACAATTCAAACGAGAAAACTAACGGCCTTATTTATGTAAAAATATGAACGAAAAACAAATATGTAACACATAAACAAACGACAACCACTGAATTACAGGCTCCTGACTTGGGACAGGCACATACATAAATAATGTGGCGGGGTTAAACATGTTAGCGGGATCCCAACCCTCCCCCTAATCTGGGACAGTGGTATAACAGTACAACATAAGAACGAACTATAAAAATCAGTTGAAAAAGGCTTAACTCATCAGATGGACAAAACTACAAGTAGACGTGGCCGGGTACTTATACATCCCGACACAAAAAGACGCAATGAACAGATCTGAGAGTACTCGCAGTTATCTGACAGCTAGTTCAAAGCCACTAACAACTAATAAAGAATCATGCATCTAAGACTAAACAATCAATCCGTACACATCCAACATCCAATGGATTTAGCGTAAAGACGTCATAAACAGCCAGAGAAAAACATGACCTTGTGCAATGCCAAGTTACAGGTATCGACAGATTGTAGATCCATGAATATATATATGTATATAACATATTAGTAATATTTAGTTAGCTTTTAATTTACTGATAACAAAATCAATATTTATACCAATAAAACAATATTCAATGATCTTACTACAGTGTTGAATAGGTAACCTTTTAGAATAAGTTTATTTAAAGGAGCGACAAGTTTACATGGATCATTTTTAAAATTCCGGGCACGGTTAACAACATTTCCGTAAAAATGAGGATGTGCTATCCCGTTTGAAATAAGTTTTCTACAGGTACAACCAAACTTCAAAACCAAATCTTTATATCTATGGAAAAATTTAGTAAAGGTTTTAAGTAATTTATGGTAACGATATCCCTGGTTTAATAATTTACCAGTAATACATAGGTTGCGTTCGTTAAAATCAAAAACGTCACAACAGACACGGGCATAGCGAACAAGTTGTGAAATATAAACACCGTAAGATGGTGCAAAAGGAACATCACCATCTAAAAATGGAAAATTAACAATAGGGAACGAAAAATCGTCTCTTTTGTCGTAAATTTTAGTGTGGAGTTTCCCGTTTAAAACCGAAATATCTAAATCCAGGAAAGGACAGTTATTACCGAATAAATTTGATTTATTTAAAGTAAGTTCCTTGGGGTAAATTTCAGCAGTATATTGAGAAAATTCTTGATTATTCAACGAAAAAATATCATCAAGATAACTGTAAGTGTTGTTGAATTTATCAATTAAATGCAATTTCGACGGGTCTTTACAGAGTTTAGTCATAAACTGTGATTCGTAACAGTACAAAAACAAGTCTGCTATTAAAGGGGCACAATTAGTTCCCATGGGGATACCTACAACCTGTCGATAAACTTTGTTGCCGAAACGTACATAAATATTATCAAGGAGAAAATTAACAGCTTCAATCATCTCATCACACCTCCAGTAAGTATATCTATCATATTTACCTTTCTCATTTGAAATGAAGGCTTTAAATGAGTTGCAGCAAATAAATCTACATTCAGCTTTACCAAACGACCATTTAATTAAATAGGAAAACTTTTGTTTAATAAGATAGTGTGGAAGTGTAGTGTAAAGAGTACAAAAATCAAAACTATTACCAGAATCAAAAGGACCATCAAAAGCACGTAATTTATCTAAAACATCCAATGATTTTTTTACACTCTAAAAATGGTTTATACCACTATGTTCATATATTTTATTACAATATGTTTATGATAAGCTCTTTAATAGTAGTTAATGAACTAGTTAAGAGCACTGAAAGATTAGTTGTAGAACACTTACTTGAGGCCGAGATGAAACGATATTTAAATGGTTTTTTGTGTAGTTTAGGTAGCCAATACATAGTAGGGACCTTCAAATGTTCAGAAGAAGCCTAAAGCTTTGATGTGGTTGTGATATACTTGTTTACTATATGACTCTCTGTGGAGCGGACGGACTTGAATGTAGATGAATTTAAAATTTCATTCTTAAGAACGTCCGTGTAGTATTTACGGCATACCACCACCACATTGTTGGATGCTTTGTCGGCCGGTACAAACACAAACCGCTTTGAAAGTATTTGAAGTTTATTTCTTATTCTGGAAATAGGTGTATTATGTACTCTATTATTTACTTCTAAATTATTTTCAAAATGTGATATTCTCTTACCTACCACATTCATACATTTATTTAAATAAGAATCAAGAGATTTTTTATCAGATTTTTCCCGTTTACACCATTTTTTACAAAATGAGGAAAGAGCATCTTTGGTGACTTGACGACACTCTTTCCAATCTATTTTAGATGGAGGACGATATTTTGGTCCTTTTTTCATAAATTATTTAACCTCTCTGTCCTGTACGATATTGAGGTCCCCTGTAATAACATGGCCATAGGGAACATATCTAAACTTTGACGATTCACAGTTTCAAGTTAAGGGAGTATTACTATCTATATTCACGTCTGATGTAACTGACGTATGATTAAAAAATAAACTTCTGCTGTTTTTTTTGTATGTGTATGAAATTATAGATGGTTGTATATTATCAAAATAGGGAGGTATAAAGTTTTGAACGGTAGAGTTATTAAATATATTAGATAAGTTGATAAAATCAATACCTCTGCTAATATATTTAATTTTCAAAAAATGACGTAAATATGATCTTCAGGTTTGTCGATACGCGGGAACAGCCTATGGTGGCAAAAAGCTGTAATTATACGAGAATATTCATACAGTGGGCTGAAGAATGAGATGGTGTCACACTCTTTGAAAATATCGTGTAATTTACTAATGGGTATTTGACCCAGTTTACATAATAATTGATGCCTACCATTATTTTTAAATATAGATAGGAGATTATCAAGTGTATAATTTATGCGATGTTTAACTCGTTGATTTTGATTGATACGTTTCCCATGAGACCTATTATTTCGTTGTTTTTTATCAATTGTTCTCTTTGTACGTTTAGTTCTTTCAAATATTTCGTAAATTTCTCTATAACCAAAAAACTTTTCTTGACCAGTGTTAAATAGTATAAACAATTTATGTTTTAGCCTTGCCACAGATGTCAAGCTGGTGGATTTCTTATATGTGCTGGGTGTGAAGGCAGAGGACGGGTATGTATATATCTGAATAAATAGAACATTTCCCCCGTTTTTCATAGACAATTACGACAATAATTTATTCAATCACAACCTCTTTAAAATACTATTAAACATGCCGATAATATTTATGTAAATCAAAATCCGTAAATTTTATCCAGGAATATCGATTTTGAACTGCAAATGTTTTTGGGAATTATTCCCTTATGACTCGGTGTCATATATTTTTATTTCTATTTGCGTACACGTGGTGGTTTGCTGTTATAATATATGTCATGTATGAATGATGGTCTGGATTGGGTTTACAGAATAAAAAAAATGAGCAAAAAGTACAGAATAAAAGGCATAAAATAAAGATCAGGGAATAATGGGCCATACACATATAGAATAGAGAAAAATTACCTTAGTATCTAAAGAAAAACAGAAACGAAGGATCTCATATCCAGACTTTCATAAATTAAGAAGTATTGTCTTCTGTAGTGACTTATTTAACGTATCTTTACATTAGCTAAGTACTATTGTTTTTGTTATGGCTTAATGATTATATTTTATCCTGCAATTGGGTGTCCTACTATACAGATACAGCCCTACAGATATCGCTATGCTATATCTGTATACTATACAGATATCGCTTTAAAGCTCCGCCCACTGCCGGACTGAGTATTGTTTGAACCTATGTGACCTCAGAATGTGTATTCCAGTTGCATTCCAATGACGATGACAATTGTCGATTTCAAAACTTGAATGTGTATGATTGTGTTACAAAATCAACCATGTCAATTTCAGCATGCATGTTTAGTGAATGTCAAGTCTGAAGCGTAGGACGACTCGTACACTTCTGTTTTAAATTTGACAATGTTTTGTTATTTGTTTTTACTGTTGAAATTAATTGTTATGTTAAAATAGATAATTATTCACCTTGAGCGATGTATTATTGTTGACCATTCGAGATTCTTTTTTGTGAACCCGTCTTCGGCGTAATGTGTGATTTTGATATTACTACGCGGGCCTCAAGGGATTATAAATCGAAAATAAATGCTAAATATGTTAGTGTTTGTGTCTTTCAAAACACAAACAATAAACAGAACTAATTGCAGGATAAAGACAATAACTGTTTAGTGTCTTTAAATATCAGCTGTATTTGTACTCGGCTCGAAACAGGTGTAGTAGCTCGCTAAAAGCTCGCATACACCTTGTTTCCTAGCCTCGTACAAATACAGCTGATATTTAAAGACACTAAACAGTTATTGTCTATGTTATCTTTCAGCTTTATTGTGGGATGTGTAAAGGAAAAGGAAGAAGACAACAGCGTGTTAAGGACAGCCAGGGTGTATGGAGATCAGGAGTACATAAGTGTGATGTATGTGATGGATCAGGTAAAAAACCGTAAGTATCAATTGTAACATCGAAAGAAGTGTCAGCGGAGAAACAAAGGTACATAACAGAGAGGCGAAAGAAACCAACGAGAGACCAAAAAATCAAGTCGAAGAGAGCCATATAAATCTTTGCAAACACATATTAAAAACGGAAAACGACGAAACGACTATGTTTATGAAATATGAATGTATGGATTACTGGACCCAATAAAATCGATGGGACTTAATTTACCCCGCTAGGATCAGGATAATTTTCTCCACAAGAGATACATGTTTTATTTCTCATGATTGCAAACGTACAATACAATTCTTCACGAGAAGGCCAATAAATACATAACATCGGTTATTTTGTGTTTGAAAACACAGTCTTATTTTAGACCGGTTTATTTTAGTTGGGGTTAATGTGAATACAACATATGTTTGTTTGTTTAATATTTTGTTGATTTTCATTTTCTTTCTGCGTAAGTTACACAACTTTTGAGAAATGCAAAGTAAACTGAAAGATTCAATATTTATGTACGTTCTGATAATCAAAAAAGTACTTCCTTATTTTTGAGTTCATAAATCCTATAACTTTTTTTAATAATTTAGTTGTTCTCGCTGTAATGGAACTGCACGAGTGACGTGTCCAAGTTGTCAGGGACAAACAAGGCTAAAATGGTACATTCAGTTGTTAGTTACATGGTAAGTTTCTTGAATTTTACGTGAACATAAACCTGACGGCTATATCGTAAAGTTAACAAACACACAGTATAAACGCCTGTGTTTAAGGATATCTCAGTACATATATACAGAGGAAATTTTGGACGAGGACCAATATCCTTTTTTTCCTGCAAATCATAATATAAAATAAATTAAGATTTATATCCTTTAATTCTTTAAGACTTTTCTATCGTTGTTTAAAAATGAACATGGGTTTGAATGTTTGCGATCTGTTATAATTTATGTTACGTTTCAAAAATTGTCGATTAAGCATCTAAAACGTTACGAATTTTTGTCGGTGTATTAGTTATCTTGGTGTAATCAGGGGTGTACAGAATTTTACACCGTTGTTGAAAATTCATACACCCTGAGGCGCAGGTGTAATCAGGGGTGTACAGAATTTTACACCGTTGTTGAAAATTCATACACCCTGAGGCGCAGCCGAATGGGTGTATGAATTTTCAACAACGGTGTAAAATTCTGTACACCCCTGATTACACCAAGATAACGAATTTATTTCTTATGAACAATTCCTTTACTCATTTTGAAACCAGGATGTAAAATTGAAAAAATGGTAATGAAAAATTTACAGCGTAACATTTTTTCAATGTCCATGTTGCTGCGCATTGTGAAATACTTTTTACATAATTTTTAGAAAAATTCAGAAAATTTTTGTGTTCTTTGAGTTTTCCGGAAAAAAAATAATTTTTAAATATTTTTTTTTTTTATTTTTTAAAATTTTTGTTTTTTAAATTTTTCTAACAGTTTTTTTTCTTTTGATTATTTTTTGTTTTTTTTTCTTTTTTTTTCTTTATCTTTGCAAAAAAATAAAATTCTGAAATATTTGGCAAAATTTTATTTATCCCGGGGTGAACCAGGGTGGGGTGTTATTTACACCGGGGTAATTAACCAATCAGATTGCAGTATTTTTGCTGCTTAAGAAATAATGATTTTTATTTGCTGGCACCTGGCCAATATCGCTACTAATGACCTGTTAGTCCCTGAGCTCATCAGCAGCTCAATAGTCAGTGCTTTGGTACCAACATAGTATATTAACATGCCATTTAAAAAAACCTCATTCATAAATAAGGAAATAATTTATAACTTAGGTCACCATCTAAAAATGGATAATTAACGATAGGAAATGAAAAATCATCTCATTTATCATAAATGTTTGTATTAAGCTTCCCGTTAATGATATAGATATCAAGATCGAGGAAAGGGCAGTGGTCATTGTTAGTATTAGCTTTATTTAAAGTAAGTTCAACAGGATAAATTTCTTTAGTATACATACTGAAGTCGTTATTATTGAGAGCCAATATATCATCCAAATATCTAAAAGTATTGTTAACTTTTTGTATCAAATGTTGTTTCGATGGGTCTTTGCTAATTTTAGTCATAAATTGTAACTCATAATAATACAAAAACAGGTCCGCAATAAGTGGTGCACAGTTAGTCCCCATTGGAATTCCAATAACTTGACGATATACGGAATCTCCAAAGCTAACAAAGATGTTATCAAGTAAAAATTCAAGCGCATATATAGTATCAAAGCATGTCAAATTGGCATAGTTCTTATGTTTATTGCTACTAAAAAATGACCTAAAAGAGTTTGAACATATGTACTCGCATTCTGACTTTTTAAATGCCCATTTAATTAGGGATGTGAATTTTTTCATAATAAGAATATGAGGCAAAGTGGTATATAGGGTAGAAAAATCAAAACTTTGAACAGATTCAAAATTAAGATTTATATCCTTTAATTCTTTGAGACTTTTCTGTCGTTGTTTAAAAATGAACATGTGTTTGAATGTTTGCGATCTGTTATAGTTTATGTTACGTTTCAAAAATTATCGATTAAGCATCTAAAACGTTACGAATTTTTGTCGGTGTGATTTTTATTTGCTGGCACCTGGCCAATATCGCTACTTATGAACTGTTTATCCCTGAGCTCATCAGCAGCTCAATAGTCAGTGCTTTGATACCAGCATAATATATTAACATGCCATTTAAAAAAACCTCATTTATAAATAAGGAAATAATTTATAACTTAGGTGACATTTCGCTCAGGCAGAAGTTAATTTCTGTGCAATTTTGGTCTCTTGTGGAGAGTTGTATCATTGACCATCATACCACATCTTCTTTTTAATATATAGATGACTCTGGCTATGCTTTTTATATACCAAGACATATTGCTCCTTACTTGTATACGTATCGATATACTCCTGACTTGTAAATGATCCAATTTGATCGTTCCTGGAAGCATGGAATTTATGCAGTGTTAATTTCATTGTAAGGATTTGTAAACACACTAAAATTATATAGGATTTGTGATTAAGTAGGAAAATCAAAATCTCAATGAATTGAAAAGAGGGACGAAAGATACCAGAGGGACAGTCAAACTCATAAATCGAAAATAAACTGACAACGCCATGGCTAAAAATGAAAAAGACAAACAGACAAACAATAGTACACATGACACAACATATAAAACTAAAGAATAAGCAACACGAGCCCCACCGAAAACTGGGGGTGATCTCAGGTGCTCCGGAAGGGTAAGCAGATCCTACTCCACATGTGGCACCCGTCGTGTTGCTCATGTTATAACAAATTCGGTAAATAGTCTAATTCGGTAGGTCACATTCATGAAAAGGAAGAGTATTGTAGTTACGACGTAAAGAACATATCCGATATCATCTGTGAAACGGTTATTGCATCACGGTCAACCAACTCCTGATGGCGTCCGTAAAATTTACGAAGGGATGATCTCAACTTCACCATTTGAAACACTTGGTTAAATAGCTTCCTTGTGAGCAGCAACCCTCTATCAAGAAAATCATGATAGGAAATACAAACACGGGAATATCGTAATGTCAAATGGCCGCAATGCATGCTGGACTATTTTTAAAAGTGTTTTGGTATACAATCTCCTGAGCTGCATACTTATATTATTACTTTCAGGAAACCTTCCTGAGGCTCATGTATATTCATGATATTACTTTCTGGAAATCTTTTCGAACCACTTGTATATTCATATTGTTACTTTTCAGGAAAACCTTCCGAGCCTTATCTTTATTCACTTTTTTACCTTCGGAAAAAGCTCATGAGTTTCATGAATATTCATATTGTTGCTTTCAGGAAAACGTATAAAGGTGATCATGCTGTCGGAAAATCCAATGTTCCAAAAGTACTTGTGACCAGAGTTCCTGGAACAATAGCTTTCGAAGATGTACAACCAATGGTATGCTTGATTACAATGTTATATGTAATGGTCTCAAAGAACATACATCCAATGTAGTCAGGGTTTTTTTTACATGTAAGAGAGAAACAATTTTACATGAACTCGATACAGGTTTCGCGCCTTTTGGATGTAGTTCCCTCTTTTTGTTATCTTGATTTATATCTTCTCAATTTATATATATGATTCGAACATCGTTAAACTAATGTTGCCTCTAATTATTTACTGTCAAAAAGGTTGATCACGCATACAAATGTAGTTCCTGTAATTCAGATAGCTACATCCAAGCTAATAAATGTTGGTGTGAAGCGCCTGCGAAGTTAATAATGTGTAGAAAAGAATATTTTGCTGAAATTAATTATTTCATGGACCTTGAAATACAGTTTTAACTTCGAATGGAGAAACGATAGGAAAGCTCCGACAGTTACAGCTCAACATAATAAAGATATTGTACTCAGTGGTTTTTGTAATGAAATGTTGAAAACAAAAATGATTAACGATCTCACATTAAAAGAAAATCGTGTTTATATTTCACATTTGTAGAGCATTCAAATGTTAAAATTCTTATACAAGATCAAAATTCTTTAACAAGCAATCACCATTGGGAAATATTTAAAAGCCAGTTTTCTCTATGCATGTCTTAGTTCTGGAGTCTGTTATTCAGTGGTTATCGCTGGTGGCTGTATTTCAAACTGCATTTTGCTTTTTGAATTTAGCATTAAATAAAGGCAACAGTAGTATACCGCTGTTCAAAACTCATAAATCCATGGACAAAAAACAAAATCGGGGTAACAAACTAAAACCGAGAGAAACGCATTAAATATAAGAGGAGAACAACGACATAACACTAAAATGTAACACACATAGACAAAATCCCACGAGAATAACAAATATAACATATATATATATAACATCAAAACCAAATACATGAATTTGGGATAGACAAGTACCGTGACACGTCTTATCGCAATGTGAATTTACACTCAAAAATAAGAGAAAACAAACGACACAACGTTATAATGTAATACACACAGAAACAAACTATAATATAACAATGGCCATATTCCTGACTTGGTATAGGGCATTTTTAAAGGAAAAAATGGTGGGTTGAACCTGGTTTTGTGGCATGCCAAACCTCGCACTTTTATGGCCATGTGAAATATAACATCAAAATGACAACACAGGACTACAATATAAATAAATTGGAGAACACAATTGACAAAGAATCACACGAACAACAGCCAATAAAAGGCAACAACTTCAAAATTTTGATACGCCAGAAGTGTATTTTGTCCACACAAGACCTACGTGTGACGCCCAGATACAAAAGTTTGAAAGCCGAAACGAGTACAAAGTTGAACAGCATCGAGGACCAAAAGATCAAAAAGGTTGTGCCAAAAACGTCAATCAGGCCATTTGCTTTTTCGTTTTAAGTGTTTCACAGTTTGTCATTCCAGGACCTTTTATAGAAAACTTTACGGTATTGGTTTTGTTCATTGACGACTGTCGTACGGAGACCTACTATTGTCCCTGGTGGATAGTTTTTTCATTGACAATCTTACCACGTCTTAGTATTTTTATATTTGAATATGATAATTTAATAAAGAGGACTTGAAAGAGGGGCGAAAGATACCAGAGGGACATTCAAACTTATAAGATAATTCAACGAGTGACCGAACAACACAATAATTCACGAATGCGCGTAGCGCATGAGTTAATTATCAGTGTTGTTCGTTCACGAGTTGAATATTTTTCGATATTTGAATTCTTTAATTAGTTGTTCTTTTTATTACATTGACAAATGGCTTTTTTTAAAGAAATTAATGTAAAACATGTAAGGAACTATATCTTCTTTCTACGCATTCATAATTTGTTTTGATCCGCCGTTATCGACGTCTTGACAACGCCTATTGTTGTATGACGTCAGAGAGTGAAATAACCACGTTTTTTTCACATGTGAAATTATCGGTTTTTATTTAACTGGGAAATCAATGTAATTCATTGCAACCAATGTAATAATTAGTATTATCCTTTTTCAGTTATATCCCATCACGAAGTCTCCAGATCCAGAAATTATGACCGCCTCCGCCCGCTTGTTGGCAGAACAGAAATTCCCACACTCTCTTATTTTGATGCAGGTACGTTATTACAATTCTTGTTTTAATTATTATATATAAACATTAAGCTGTCAGGTTATCACAATATTTATTTTGATGGAGTTTTAACTAATTGATAATTTAAATTAGGTTATTGCTGTATGTCAATCATGGTAATGTTATCATCCCTGTATAACTTATATACCAACTCTGCTTTTCAATAAATAAAAAAAGGCGGCAACAAATAGAGTGAAGACGTCATAAGGGTATTAAAAAACGATAATTTGACAAGACAGACAATACTGTAGTAAAACACAAAAAAAGACAAAAAGACTAGAAAAAAGTAAAATAACAAAATTACCAAACTCCGAGGAAAATTCAAAACTGAAAAACACTAATCAAATGGCAATATCAAAAACTTTTAAAAACACAAAAGAGAACAACTTGAATTTCTGAATTTGTACAGGCAGTGTCTTATTTAAAACAAAATGGTGGATTAAACCTGGTTTTATAGCTTGATAAACCTCTCACTTGTAAGACAGTCGCATAAAAATTTCTTTAAATTGACAACGATGTGTGAACAAAACAAACAGACATAATAGATAAAAATGTCAAAAATAGGATTACAGCAGTCAACATGGTGTTATAATCTGAATCACTATAAAGAATAACACAATTATGTAACAAAGAAACCCAAAAGTCATATAGACAAAGCAAAAAGAAAAGCAACAGTATCTAAAATTATACAAAGAACTTTATATTGAGCTTCATTAATCCACCAAAAACAGAGGGAAGATTTCCGATTTTTGGAAAGGGCAAATAGTTTGTTACGCTTGTGACACCAATCATGTAGCTTAAACAAGTGAGAAATAAACTGTTAACAGAGATATTAAGAGGTGATAATCTCCATTTGTATTTTTGACCATCTGATGAGTTAAGCCTTTTTCAACTGATTTTTATAGTTCGTTCTTATGTTGTACTGTTATACCACTGTCCCAGGTTAAGGGGAGGGTTGGGATCCCGCTAACATGTTTAACCCCGCCACATTATTTAAGTATGTGCCTGTCCCAAGTCAGGAGCCTGTAATTCAGTGGTTGTCGTTTGTTTATGTGTTACATATTTGTTTTTATACCCCCGCTTTAAAAAAGGGGGGTATACTGTTTTACCTCTGTCTGTCCGTCCGTCCGTCAGTCCGTCCGTCAGTCCGTCAGTCCGTCCGTCAGTCAGTCCGTCCCATGAAACTTTCGTCGCATTTTTCTCAGGAACTACAATACAAGGATTTCTGAAATTTGGTTTCAGGGTTTATCTAAGTCAGCTATACCGTGTGATGCGTTTTCAGATTGATCACTTGACAACTTCCTGTTTACCGAACACTTGTATGATTTTACACATGATAGCCAAGTTGAAAATTTTCGTCACATTTTTCTCAGGAACTACAATACAAGGATTTCTGAAATTTGGTTTCAGGATTTATATAAGTCAGCTATACCGTGTGATGCGTTTTCAGATTCATCACTCGACAACTTCCTGTTTACCGAACACTTGCATATTTTTACACTATTAATATTATCCACTTGCGGCGGGGGTATCATCAGTGAGCAGTAGCTCGCAGTTTCACTTGTTCGTTCATTTTTTTATATAAATAAGGCCGTTAGTTTTCTCGTTTGAATTGTTTTACATTGTCTTATCGGGGCCATTTATAGCTGACTATGCGGTATGGGCTTTGCTCATTGTTGAAGGCCGTACGGTGACCTATAGTTGTTAATGTCTGTGTCATTTTGGTCTTTTGTGGATAGTTGTCTCCTTGGCAATCATACCACATCTTCTTTTTTATATTAAGTTTATTATTAGGCAAGCTGATAACACCAATGAATTTAAGTCTTGCCTTGCAGCAACAAATACCTTTCCACGTTTTAAATTTTGTTCTATTTTCAGCGACATAAAATAAAAGTTGTTCCTGTGACGAAATGCGAGTACAGACATAATAACAAACTTATGAGTTATTATGTTTATGGGTTGGATTGTAGAGTTCATGCCCCTGATTATCCTGACCAGTGTTGCTACGGCTGCGAGATTATGTAAATTATTTGATTCTTCTTTAGTTTGAAAAGCTGGAACTATTTATAGAATATTAAATCATATTATATTGATGCAGTGTAAGTTACTTGTTAATGTTAGATGCATTGTGTATTTTTATCGTCTACTCATTTTACTAGAGCATCTATTTGGATTTTAGCCATATGTCTTACTTCTTGTTATAAAGGAAACATTTTATTTGAAATCAATGAATTCCTTACAGATTTTGGAATTTCCGTCCATTTTATATTTATGCATTTTAATCTTTTTAAACGTTGTTCTTGCTGAATAAATATTTTGAATATCTTTTTTTATTATTATTATAATATTCTGTTCACATGAATATTTATTATACTTGTCCTAATATTTCTTAGATTTTGAGGTTCTAACAGTATAGTCGGACGTCTTTATTTAAAAACTTGATTGCCGGGTGTTTATATTTCATTTTTATTTATCGAAAAAAAAAACGCAATTATTTTGGAGTGTTACGACTTTGAATATGCAGCATTAGATGGTTCTCTGTTGGAAAATTGTCAACGTACTATCAAGGCTTGCTTATGGACAGGTTAAATTGATTAGGAATTATTAAAGATTACCTAAGTATTTTGCAAAACATTTCTAAATCTTTGGTCCTTAATGCTCTTGTACATTATTAGGCATTTTTTACCTTTATTTTATTCGAGCGTCACTAATAGTTCATTTGCCAATTACCGATTTGATTCTGTTATTACACACTTTTTAAACAGATTACTTCCCTTTGTCAGTCTTAGACTGGTTCTATACCGGACAATATTGGCTTTTGGCAATGCAAAGTATGATGAATTGAAAATGATGTATCGTCGGTTTAACTACTTTTTCATGAAAAATCATTTTTGATGTCGTAAGTATTATTAAGCTTAACAACAAATTAATGTAATTAAAAGATTTCAAAACCTTAAAGATTACTCACATCACGCACAGGTAAATTTGCTCTTTCGGCTAGCTCTCCATTGTTAATAAAAATTAATGTCCTTATTAAGGGAGAAAACTTAAAAAAGGTCTCTAATTAAAGGGTCAATTACGGGAATTGGCATATGGACTATTAGTCTTTGAAGAAGAATCGCGCGTCTGGCGTACAAATTCATAATCCTGGTATCTATTATGAGTTTATTTGCCTTTTTACGCTATGGTTAGGAAGTACAACGATCATTGTATTATATGCACTTTTTTTGTCTATGCAAGAAAGACACATACGTAACCTTTATGTCATAATGACTTGGAAAGGTCGGTAACGGGAAGTTTCATCACTGCACTTGTAGTAAATAACCTATCATGCTGTAAGTATCTGAGGGCGAGGTATTAAAAGACACATTTATGTCCGTACTAAACATACGTTTTAGTGACACAGCTTCCGCACATTTACAAAATTGTCATTGTTGCGTTAATGTTCAGACGAATTATATACAGAATGTGTTTTCAGCCTTGTATCAATATCACTGGAGATCCGATAGATGAAATCTGTCGTAGAGTTGTCACTGGTTTAGACGTACTTATATATGTAGAATTGGTCTAAAATATACAAGGCTTATCATTAAGTAAGCATGTGAAGTATTTTAATCAAAATATGATGGGCCTTCTTTGGAATAGTGAAATAATTTGAATCACCCGAGTTGTAGCTCTTTGAATACATCTGACGCTGAGAATCGAAACATTGAAATGCATAAAAGACGACATTAGTAGATAGAAGACTGTTAAACACCGATAAACATGGACAGTCGGTAAATATATTTTCTGTCCTAACGTAAATTTATTATAGATTCTAGCATTGAAATTTTGTATTTGCGCCAGATGAACGTTTTGTATACAAAAGACTCATCAGTGACGCTTAAATCCAAAACAGTTAAAAAGGTCAAATGAAGTACAAAGATGAAGAGCATTGAGATCAAACAATTCCTAAATATTTTGCCAAATACAGGTAAGGTAACATATTACTGAGGTAGACAAGCCTTAGCACTACAAAAATGTAAAGTTTTGTAAACATTTTTTTTTGTATACTTATGACCATTTCAATATTAATTCATGTCATCACAAAAGTGCTGACTACTGGGCGAATAAAAACCTCACCAGCAGTGGCATCGACCCATATTTGTTTTATGTGGTTTACATCAATTGAAGAAAACATATTAAACCAAAACCCTCTTCAATTGTCAACAATTAATGAGTGGATTATTATTACTTACGGAATTTGTTGTATGATGATTATAATGTTTTCACCCTGTTTTGAATTTAGATCGGAAAAAAAGTCATTATGATCTGAAATTGGTGTATCTTGACGCTGTTACTGCTAAAAGTAGTGGAATGAAATAAACATGCATTGGTTAAACTTTGTTAAGATATTGACCATATTCTACAAGATGGTTTCTCCTGAATAGCCCTGACAAATTGGAACAAATTGACAAATTTGATTTATTTATTTATGAAGATTGTCATATGAATTATTATCTGAATAGACCAAATATTCTTTTCGAGCTTTTGCATTTTTTTGTACGTTCGTCCATTTACCTTTTTAAGTCTTTTTCCAATACAGCTGAAGTTCATCTCCAACCTTTTTAATGCCATAGTTTTTAAAGGTTCCAGGCTTATAATGTAATCCGCCAGACGTGCGTTCCGTCTGCATAACACTCATCAGTGACGCTCATATAACAGCTAGAAAGCCAAACAAGTATAAAGTTGAAAAGCGTTGAGAATCCAAAATTCAAAAAAAGTTGAGCCAAATACGGCTAAAGTAATTTATGGCTGGGATAAGAAAATCTTTAGTTTCGAATAACTCATACTTTTTCAAACATTTGATTAATAAACATTACCATATAATTGATATTCATGTCAACACCGAAGTGCTGACTAATGAGCAGGTGATACCAGCATGGAGACGAAACTGTACCAGCAGTGGCATTGACCCATTGGTGTAAATAGTTACCAAGGGTACTAGGCTTATAATTTAATACGCCAGACGCGCGTTTCGTCTTCATAACACTCATCACTGACCAAAATAGTAAGAAAGCCAAACAAGTATAAAATTGCAGAGCATTGAGGACCCACAATTCCAAAAAGTTATGCCAAATACGGCTATGGCTATATATGCCTTGAATAAGAAAATTCTTAGTGATTATAATAATTTATACTTCTGCAAACAGTAAATTTTTAAAATGACCATATAGTTGATATTTATGTCAACACCGAAGTGCCGACTACTGACCTGGTGATACCCTAGAAGACGAAACGTCCACCAGCAGTGGCATCGACCAAGTCATGTAAATAGTCATCAAAGGTATCAGGCTTATACTTTTATGTTAAATGCCATGTTCGAAGAAAACATACCTTGTAACTCTTATTGCTGCAAATATAACATAAAGGTAACCATTAGCATCCTTAAAAATCAATTGCGAACTATAGCTTCATATTTTTTAGAAGAAATTCATTTAATATATTTCTTTTTCAAAACTGCTGTTAAACATAACAACCAGTCGATCTTAATGAAAAAGTGAAAAGAATGACAAAAACCAGGAAGAATGCGTGTCAGATGAGTCTTATGTAGACGAAAAGCTTGTCTGACGTATCAAATTATAAGCCTAGCACTTTTGATACCTATCCTCCACGGTTATACGTTTTTGTTTTTGTTATGTTTTAATCGAATTTCTCATATGGCCGCTTTCAAATATATAGGTTTTATACTACAGCTAGAATACTTCCTGTTGTTCTTTCATATATAAAGTAATAAAGTGACATTTTTAAGATTAGTTTACGTCGCATCTATTGCTAATTTACAATCTGAGACATATTTAGCGATGGAAAATAGGTTTTATTTGAGTTTTACTATTTTAATGGCTATTATTGTAGCCATTGTTCACTGTAAACACAATATTAGATTAACATCTAAAATATATCAACTTTTTGTGTTGGATACGAGACTGTTTGGTTAATCTCATCGTCCTTCCACTGTTTCTGAGCCCTAATAAACAAGTTGATATTTTCAGACTTCCTTATGACAAAATAAAACACACTGTTATGTTTAGAATATGCCATGATAATGCCAGTCTTCTGCTTCCTTCCCAGAAACCATTGCAACTTTTTAACTTATACTTATCAGGAATCTTTTTTATAAGCAGTTAACATATCATGTTCTACTTGACACTTATTTTACCCTCTATTAAAGAATAACCACAATTAAAAAGCGAAATACATTAGCCCAACTTTGATAAGGGAGAGAACACACGTTATACGCACTCTATCATGTACGTTTAAGTTTGTTGATTTCTGATAACAAAGGGTTTTGATTGGGACACAGGAACTGAACCAGACAATAACACATTAACGTCTTCCAGGAATCTACGTGAGCCTAAATGTTTATATGTCATGCAACGTTTGTTTGATGTCATTATCACAGACATTTTACTTCAGCAAGCTGGTGAAAGTTATTCAAGATCGATTTCATTTGATAAAATTATGGGTTGTTGATTTAGGGATTGCGCTGCGAACAAAAGAATACACTTATCTAAAATGAAATACTAGTACATTATGAAGCAATCATTTTTTGCCATACAACACAAATTGGTAACGTTATGAAAGACCGATTCGTTGTGTGAAGGGCGAGGTGATTTGATGGAAAAAAAGGACTAAGCCATGCATAAATGTTTATAAACAAATACTCATTATAACTCGTATTCAAAAATTCGCCGTTTTAGACTCTAATGAATTCTAAGTAATATTTTCAAAAAACGTACATGAAAATGTTGTGATTGGTTAGATATGTCATGTCTAACCTTACCAAATGACTACATTTATATACTATCGGTACATGTAATTTCTGTAACCCCTTTTAATTTAAAATAGCAATAGATAACGATTTTTGGATCCGAAATCAAGAAGAAAAAAAAACAATTAAGACAAAGCCTTAAAATAAAAAACATCGACAATTTCGTGAAATGATTAAATAACCAAACAAAAATCGGAAAACTTTCTTATGATTGTTATCATTCTTTTTGACGTTGTCTTTATGTGTGAATTATTACATGCAAAGTTGAAATTATATATGTACTTTTAACATGTAATTTTGTCATTATAAATGGAGGCAATTGAAGACAGTTTGAATATCAATTAAGAAAAACTTAAATTTCTGGTAAGTTAAGGGATCATACTAAATGTAAAAAACACAAAACAAGTGAAAAATGCAAATGTTTTAAATTGTAATTTATAAGATGAAATGTGATTGTAGTACACGAAGCGAGCGTCAATTAAAAACCTTTACAGCATGTTTGGGAAAAATAAGTAGAGAGACACAAAATGTAAAACAGTAGTATACCGCTGTTAAAATTATTCTAATATGTCCAACAGAACATGCAACGCAGGAGAATAAGAAATAAGCTTAAAAAACAAAGATTAAAGCAGCTGTTTTGAACTACTGATGCATACTATCCATCGACTGCTTCAACAACTCCTTTTCTGTAGTAGGAAGCTTGTTATGCGACTTCGATATTTTTGATGTTTCAACTTATATTAAATGCGTGTCCTTGTCGCGCGGGATAGTTTAACCTGGTGCCTAATATGAAGATATCTTGCAAACCTGAAATAACTCTATGGTGAGAGTGTTGCTCGATCAGTTGTTAAAAGTAAAACAAATATTAACATCCACTTTATGTCTCATTCCTAAGTGGTTGTTAAACCTTATCTGACTATCTCCTTGGTCTAACATCTGTTTAACCGATTTTTCGTCTGATTTGTTTTTAGGTTCTGTATATGTTTTCCCTTTATATGTTCTACGATGGGTCAACCAATCGACTATAAATTGAGGTGGTGACATCGTGTTATTCAGCACAGCATCTGTAGATGATTTGTATCATGTAGTATAAACTAAACTTGCTTGAGATTGTGCGATCGATATAGTACAATTTATTTCATATAATGGAAGTCTTAATGACCACATAATTACCACCCATCGTACTAACAAGGAGGTGTATAGCCATCTAACCTTTAATTGCTGCTTTGTTGAAACCACTAGATAGGAGACAATAACAGTTTGTCAAGAACTCCAACTCTTTCAGTCCTAAGATATATATTTGCATTCGATATATCTACCGGGCTAAAACACAATGTGTTCAATTGATTTATTCGGTTTGTTTTTGACAGAATCAAAATAATAAATACTCGAGACAAAACAGTGTTTGGATATTTATTTACATTCGATAAGTACGCACTGTTGTTTGACCTTTTCAAAACAATTTGTATAGTGTGAGATTGAAACAAATTATTTGACTAGAAACGTTTGTATAGTGTGAGATTGAAACAAATTATTTGACTAGAAACGATAAAGATTACTGGAAATTGAAATAAGGAAGACATAATATAAAATACTGCCATGCACTCATGATTTCATTTCATTATATACATTGTTTGTTTCTTTTTTGGTTTCTAGTTCAATCAGTTTGTAATGTTTGGTTAACATTTTACTTTACGGAAAGTGTACCAAAATCGGTTTGATTGTTAGACTGTCCCTTTGGTTTCCTACGTTACAACGATTTATAAACATTGAGTATTGCATTACGAATGATGGGAAGAAACGTGTCTTGCTGTCAGAAGTAGGAATACGGCGTTAATTTCAATAGACATGAAAGTCCTTAAGAGGAAGGTTTAAACTCATTTGAATCAGTCGCCTTACAAAACAGTTTGAAGGTTAAGTAAACCATTTATAATATTGTCTTTATGCTTTCGTTGATAACAACTATATTAATAGCCAAATGTTGCTTAAATAAAACTTATTGTCCGTGAGTAGATAAGACCCTTATAAGAAAGGAAAGTGACCGAGCCAGACATTAAATGGCATTGTACAAAATATAGCTTGTTACGATGAATATCAAACATTACCAGTTTCAGCAGCACAAATCCGGATAAGACCGAAAGTGATGACTATTATAAAAACAAAATTACTTGTACTTTCATTACAGGTATATTAGTTAATATGTTTACGACTTATATCAGTCTTTAATGCAATATCCTAACAAACTTATCTTGTGACAAAGAAACACCATAGAACATGTGTCCATCATATATATCCATTGTGAAGTAATCAGATGAGGTTTTGTATTAAACGCATATAGACTGCGAATTCTCTAAATGTCATAGTTTGAGAGCAAAGAAAAATAGATCATGATATTTTTCGTGACCCTAATGGCGATATAGATTATTATGCCTTTAATTCTATACTATATTGATATGTATTTTACGTCTGATATTAATCTTTATTGCAATATCCTAACAAACCTAACTTGTGACAAACAAACACCATGGAACTTGTGTTCATCAGATATATAAATATCCACCGTGAGGTAATCAGATGAGATTTGGTATTAAGCGCATACATATATATTGAGTATTCATCGACTGTCATAATTTGAAAGCAAAGAGAAATAAATCATGCTATTTTTCGTAACCTTAATGGCGATATAGATTATTATGCCTTTAATTCTATACTACATAACAAGACCCGACAGACGTAAGTTTGCGTGTTAAAATCATATTATTACATTTCATTGGATGACTTGTATACTGTAGTAAATTTATACAGTCTAGGGGAAACATTATTCATACGGAATACTCCTACAACATTTGTCTTGCTTCGCGTTGTTCAAAATCAAAGTTGGTTGTTTCGTTTTTGGGTTTTCTTTTTGTACCTTTGAATAAATAGATATCTCAATTACATGGTGACACACAATGTCTATGCAACCCAATAAATTAAGAACAAAAAAGGGTTATATTTGATTCAAAGGTTGCATTGCTATTCAAATAAAGTTAAGTACAAAATCTTATTCTTTGAAATAGAAATGGTTGAACTAACCTATCGACAGGATATTATTAAACATTGTATTTTAACAAGAATTATATCACTTGTTAAACAGGAACAAAAGTTTCTTCAGGAACATCAGAGTTTATCCATGTTTATTTTTTGCTTCATTCATTGTGTTTAATCTTCAGTTGTATTTGTAGCGTATATTGAGAACTTGATTGTCTTATATGGTATGATCAGTTTTTCTTCAACCTGCTGTTTTGGTTTGGTCTTCAAATATTCAATGTATACCAAACGTCTATGTAAAGCAAAATTATATCTGGGTGAAATTTGATCCGGAGGAAAAAATGTCACAGTAGTTGTTGTTATTTTTTTATACGGAGGAAAATATTTCCCTGGGATATTTTTTCCTTTGCCGTGAAATTTTATCTGGGTATTTAATTTATTGGATAGTTATTATAAAAACATTATCCTTTACAAATACTATGAAATAATAATAGTGTATTTGAATTAAACCTATTTTGTAAAAAAAAATGTATTATAATGGGAATTATTTCACAAAATATCATTGAAAAAATTTCCTGAAAAAATTCAAGTAAATATCATTCTTTTAAAAAGAAAATTATCATTAAACATAAGAAAGAAAAACAGAAATAATTTCAAAGATCGTAATTGTGAAATAATATCATGATTAAATAAGGTAAGTGAAATACATGTAAAAGTGAGTTGTTTTCAGATCTCAGTACAAATATAAATTAAAACGTAAAGGTAGAAATATAGTTGCATTACTACTGTTAACAGTAATGGAAGAATTTGATTATGATAATATTTTTTAACTATATAAACAGTCTGGGGACAAAGATGTTGTTGTTGATTATATGGAAATCAGATAAATTATAGCATAACAATATATTAGAACAAAAGTAATTTTAACAGCTGGATAGTATTTACCTGTGAAATGTTATCTGTCTTATTAAAAATTCATGTTGTAAGTCATCTTGTTTTATAAATGAATACATAAAAAATAAGATTCAAGGAAAAATTTCACTATGAAATAGATTCAGGAATATATTATATTAATAATTTTAAAATATAAATTGCTCAAAATTACCTGCCTTTGATAAATTATGCTAACTTGTTCTACCGTTGTGAAACATTTTATAATGAAAGTCAGGTATATATTGATTGCGAGTAACTTACATACTAGTTAATGAGACTATATTTCACAAGGTTCTGTGAAATATGATACGGCAAATATATACCGGTACATAATATCCGCATAACACAGATAGATTTTCACTCCTCTGGAAAAATTCTACCTGTGAAATACCATGCCTGGCAAAAATTACCGTGACAAATTATCCTCAGGATAAAATATCACAGAGGAAGAAATAAACCGTTACATCTACAGTAAAAGAGGGACGAAAGATACCAGAGGTACAGTCAAACTCATAAATCGAAAATAAACTGACAACGCCTGGCTAAAAATGAAAGAAGACAAAGAGACAAACAATAGAACACATGACAAAACATAGAAACTAACGAATAAGCAACACGAACCCAACCAAAAACTAGGGGTGATCTCAGGTGCTCCGGAAGGGTAAGCAGATCCTGCTCCACATGTGGCACCCGTCGTGTTGCTTATGTGATAACAAATCCGGTAAATAGTCTAATTCGGTAGGTCACATTCATGAAGTGGAAGGGGATTGTAGTTAAGACTTAAGGATCATATTCGATATCACTTGTGAAACGGTTATTCCATAACGGGCAACCAACTCGTGATGGCCGTAAAATTTACGAAAGGTTGATTTCAACTTCACCATTTGGAACTCTTGGTTTAATAGCTTCCTTGTGAGCAGCAACCTTCTATCAGGAAAATCATGATAGGAAATGAAACCACGGGAATATCGTATCAATTGGGAGATATATACCCCGTAAACGACTACCTACATTTGAAGAATCCATAAATTGGCAGTACATCCGGCTGAAAACACAACAAATAAAACGAAGGCTAACTCAAACATGTTAACAAAATTACGGATGACTTTAACAACGATATGACAGATACACAAATTATCGGAAATGTTCTTGTTAAACGCGTTGAAGCATGAGATATTTTTGAATAATATTAGATAAAAACCCACAGCTTCATCTAAATACTATTATGCATCATACGTTATAATCGAAATAAGGCTTAACATTTAAAAAAAAAAAACTTTTATCATATGTTTAGTAATAATTTAATTTTGGATGTAACGCGTGTTATTCAGTGTGCACCACATATATTATGTTATTTCTTCATAGACAGAAAAAATATTACAGTTATTCCTTAAGTAATAACAGTAGTTTTGAATATTTGTTAAATTATAGCCTGCTGTTTAATCGATATTGCCCTTTATCCTACTCTTTATCACACATTTTATCACACCCCTACTATTTTTTTTTTCGTTTTTACATAAATTCCGTTTTAATTTATGGAAGTTTCTCACGAAAATATGTTTCCTCAAAATCGGTCCTAAAAGAACGGTCATTTGGGCGTGACGCAATTTATTTTACATGTGACTTTACAAACGTTGAGTTTTTCTGCCACACGAAATGCAACTTTAAAAAAAGAAATCAATGAAATACCATACAAAACACACAAAAATTACAATACACCGAATATGTTTTTTTTATTAAACTTGAAAACGAGTTCATGGCTCATCTTTTTTTTTAAATGCTATTTGGTTTGATTACGCGAGAAGATTATGTGTGCCAATTTTCATGAAAACGTAAATTGTGCAATGTTTCTAAATTTGATAGATATACAGCAAAACAAAATGATGTTTTTTTCTACATTCATGAACGTTTGTTAAAATGAGTTATTTCTGAATAAAAAATGTATAAATTTTTAGGATGCTTATAAAATACAGAAATTACAAATTATTTAATAAAAAAATAATTGGTGTTTATCTTTTAAAACAAACAAGTTATGTGTTTCTTTCGAAAGGGAAAATACGGCAAAAAATCCGAATTTTGAGCAAATATACAAAATTTCGACCTCATTTTACTCAAAAAGTAGCACATGAAGGTATATTTTTTATTACATATTTGATTTAATCAGGTACAAAATAGTCTATATGGAAATTTTTATCAAAATGTAAATACGGGATCAAAACTGTATCGTATGCCCTGAAGTTGAAACTAATTTTATTAATCGAATTCCAGTAAGTTAATATATACAAATTGGACATACAAATGAATTATTAATAGGATCTGGAAACCAGTTGTTCGCTAATTTTTTTTTCAGTTTCCTAATAAAATAACTAGTTCGTCCATACCATTCGTAATCTATCATGACATGTTTCTACTCACGTTTTGTTTTTAATACATTTAATTATATTTAAGACAAACACCACAAATAAATGTAGCTCAACATACGAACGAAGGTCATATTATACAGTATAAGTCCGATTTACGTTATATCGATCTTCAACTAAAGCAAAGCAGGAAGATAATGAATGTTATCTTTTCTGAAGTCTTATAAAAGAGTTTCAATAGATTGACGTGAAATACACGCCTACTTCTACTTTCACTATCATTATCCATTCATGAAGGTTTTTTGATATTTTTACGGTTTTTGCTTACAATTTCTAAACTGATGAGTCGCATAGTAAATACTATCCTTTCAAAGCACTTATCAAAACACTTTTTTCTAGTAGTTAATACGCTAAGGTAAACAAGAACAGAAAGTTAGTTATCTATTCTAGGTCATGTGCTAATAAAAGATTCGTAATGTACATACTATATACTTTTTTTTTACTTTTGAATATTGTTTTTTATACTTGCAGATGAAAGTTCAATATGTTGAAAGTTTGTGCCTTTTTATTAAATATACATATAATTCTACAATTAGCAGAAACATACTAAAAATTTACTTCTCTCTTTGAAGTAAGAAGGACACAAAACAGAGGGCAAGCATTATTCCATACAATATTTAAACAACCATTCAACCCCCAAAAAACCAACAGATGATTGAAACAACTCAGGTGAAATGTAATCGTTTATGTGCAATAAAAACAGTAATAATAAAAATATATAACATCATAAGGAATTAGTGTCATCACTTTTCAAAACCTGTTACAGTACGACTGGTCGATTTAAAGCATTCACTGTTTCGAAGTACAGGAAACAAGTCTTCGACCCAAAGGAAGATTAAAGTAGATAATTACAAACATGAAGCCCTTTCCTATCAACAAACACACCCCCACGTCTGCGAAGAATAAGATAAGGCAAAACCAATTAACTAAACCAATAGTTGATGCATTATCTGTGTACACAGATTTACAAATACGATGGTTAAAATAAATTTCTCGTTGCTGGTATGTTAATCCATTCAACGTGCCAATAGATGGACAAGAAACTACAAAACGTATGCCTTTTGTTTCATTTCTTGATTGTGAATTCCTGTTTTCTGAATTGTAATATCAAGTAAAGCGTCGCATGTTAATGTTAAATACTACAACTGTAAATTAAAGCAGTTGATGTAACATAATAACACATCTTCTTTCAATTTCACTGCCATCATTTATTCAGAGTAACCATTATGATGGACTCCAGACTAAATGAGAATTATAACTACTCGTGATAACATTTTTAAAGAAAGATGATGCACTTTTGTAAGTTGTTAGTGTAATGTTAATATTTTGGCCACGAGCATCACTGAAGAGACATGTATTGTCGAAATGCGCATCTGGTGCAAGAAAATTGGTACCGTTAATTTTATTACTACCACTGGGTCGATGCCTCTGCTGGTGGACTATTAGTCCCCATGGGTAACACCAGCCCAGTAGCCAGTACTTCGGTACTGGCATGAAAATACGGATTTTTTGTGTTATTAAAATTTGCTGTTACAAAATGATAGAAATTGTTATAAATTAAGGAATGAATCTCCCTCATGCAAAGCTCTGATTCCTTTCATGGATTTGGCTATACTTTTTGGACCTTTTGGATTATAGCTCTTCATCTTTTACAGCCCGTAACAGAGAAGTGATCGAATTGATGTTTCTTTACCGTCAACATTAGCTACGTTATCGACAAACTTAATTGAGTAGTGACCGAACTATTGGTACTTTAACGTTAAAAAGATTGACAATACTGACAACCTTTCATGTGTCGATAATCAAGTTTAATATTGATAATATTGAAAATAATTCTAATAATATGAAACAAAATATGTCCATGCACCATTTCGATTGGGCGAAAAGTAGTCATTTCTTCAAAGTCAGAACAGAAAAAAAAAAGATTTATGGAAGGACGTCTTGATAGTATTATTTCCTTTACAATTTTACCCAAAACTAAAAGAAATATACTGGCAAACAATTAAAAAGATGTTTCAGTCAGTTTAATTGAAGTCTGGAGCTGGCATGTCAGTTAACTGCTAGTAGTCTGTTGTTATTTATGTATTATTGTCATTTTGTTTATTTTCTTTGGTTACATCTTCTGACATCTATGATCAGACTCGGACTTCTCTTGAACTGAATTTTAATGTGCGTATTGTTATGCGTTTACTTTTCTACATTGGTTAGAGGTATAGGGGGAGGGTTGAGATCTCACACACATGTTTAACCCCGCCGCATTTTTGCGCCTGTCCCAAGTCAGGAGCCTCTGGCCTTTGTTAGTCTTGTATTATTTTAATTTTAGTTTCTTGTGCACAATTTGGAAATTAGTATGGCGTTCATTATCACTGGACTAGTATATATTTGTTTAGGGGCCAGCTGAAGGACGCCTCCGGGTGCGGGAATTTCTCGCTACATTGAAGACCTGTTGGTGACCCTCTGCTGTTGTTTTTTATTTGGTCGGGTTGTTGTCTCTTTGACACATTCCCCATTTCCATTCTCAATTTTATTGATAGGAATGAAGTCCTTTATTTTTTCGGACTACAAGTGTACCGTATGTGTTATGGATTTGAATTCAATCAATAACTTTGAAATGTTTTCTCATATGTATACACAAAAGGGAGGACTTGTATTTGTACTTCTGTTAGAATATGTCTTCGTCCGTTTCAAGTGCCAACACTTTTTTCTAGTACAGTTTAAACGGGAAAATTTTGTTGAGATTTTTTTTTAATATGACAAAATAACGACCAAAACTATTTCTTGCAATGGCACACACAGAGAATATTTTTTTTTAAGTAAAAATCAGTAAAACAAAATTTCTCCAAAATATACCATGGCCAGGACCTGACAGTTTTTAGCAGTGTACAAATGAAAATCGTCCGGAAAACTGCGCTTGCTGTCATTTTGAGGGATCATGCAACATTTCACCTATTACCCATAAACAACATAGGTTCTCAATTACTAAAAAAAGTTCTAAAAGATAATTTCAAATCAGAGTAAACATATTAACTTCCTTATATCCAGTCGAATTTGTCTTTAGGTTACACAAAGCTGGTTCTTAAAACGTTTGTATCAGGGAAAACATTTTTCTTTGGCTTTTAAAACATGTAGGGGAAACGGATTTCCTAACGATTCACATATGATATTCCGTATTTCTGATTTTTTGTTCGATAACGTAAATTATACGACTTTTTTTATGACTACGTGAACTTGTGCCATTTATTTTTGCTGGTCTTTAGGAAGACAAGTTACAATTGTGCAGTGAACGGAGGCACTTATACATATCCTTATAATTCTGTTTGGAAACAAAAATAAATTCCCAATTTATAAATATATATAAATATACATGTATATACATGACTTTTTTGTATTATATGTCGTGTACATGATTGGATTTTGTAGATATAACTACCGCACAGAAAAAGTATCATGGATTTCGAGGCTTTCATATTCAAGGTTTTGAATTATACCCTTCTTGAAAACCTGTGGAGACCTCTACAGTTCCTTAAAACATCAATTATTTTTTTGTAAATTGAGTGCCGTCTCCGTGAACATGCTAACACTTAATTCATATCTTTTCATTTTCATATGTTTTTCCATGTTTGTCTCTGTTGTCTTGATTGTTGGAACGATTAGTGGTATCTAACAATATTTATGAAAACTTTCTGAGAATTATGAATACTTCTTCTCTGTCAGGTATGGATCATTACCAATGATAAAATGAAATGCCGTACATCACATCTTATAGAGGTTTAAATTTCAAATATTCGTCAATAACTTAAGATATAGAGCAATTTTGTCTTCAACATTTCAAATGTTAAAGGGTACATTTGTATTTTTTACTTCGATTTGAAGGAAATTTATTTCAGTTTTTTCTGTGACAAAGTACAAGAATGTCGGTATTGCAACAATGTATGATTGACATAATCTCGGGGACATAATAAACAGATAGGTATGAAAAAGAAATGATATGGGGTATTCTGTATCAGACGAAAGAAAAACTATTACAGTGTTGAATCCCATAAATATTCACAGTGCAAGCAGTATATAATATCTACATTAAGCAAATCGATGAGGTCATGTTTATTGTAGAAACGTTTTACCGTTAAAATGAAAATGCCAATGACAGAGGTTGATTATAAAAAATGTTTTACTGTGTTAAAAAAACTTCGACTTAAACAATAAAAACTTACACGTTGCACATTAAATATTTTGTCGATGAAGAAAATTAAATTATGTCACTTCTGAAATAAGTTTGTCGATAACGTAACTTATTCTGACGGTAAAGAAACGCGAATTCGATCACTTCTCTGTTACGGGCTGTATGTAAGGTTTGGATTTCAAATATTTTGGCCACGAGCATCACTGAAGAGACATGTATTGTCGAAATCCGCATCTGGTGCAAGAAAATTGGTACCGTTAATTTTATTACTACCACTGGGTCGATGCCTCTGCTGGTGGACTATTAGTCCCCGAGGGTATCACCAGCCCAGTAGCCAGTACTTCGGTATTGGCATGAAAATAAAGATTTTTTGTGTTATTAAAATTTGCTGTTACAAAATGATAGAAATTATTATAAATTAAGGAATGTATCTCCCTCATGCAAAGCTCAGATTCCTTTCATGGATTTGGCTATACTTTTTGGACCTTTTGGATTATAGCTCTTCATCTTTTATATAAGCTTTGGATTTCAAATAATTTGGCTACGAGCATCACTGAAGAGACATGTATTGTCAAAATGCGCATCTGGTGCAAGAAAATTGGTACTGTTGATTTTATTAGCACTACCACATGGAAACTACACTTGTTAGTGGTTTATCATAGGGTACCACCAGCCAAGTAGCTTAGTACCGCGGTACATGCAAACAATTGCAGATAACAAAGGGACAACAGTATTCAAACTTATAATTTAAAAAAAAAACTGACAATATTATGAAGAAAAACAGTGCATTAAACACAACAAAGAAATTAAACTAATTAAAGATATATAAACATAAACTCCAGATGTATCACATGTGCTCCGGTCAAAACAAATGAAATAAAGTCATATTCCTATTATACTCATTTTCAATAATGTTAAACTCGGCTTATCTGGAGTTTGTTAACTTGAACGAACGATCTTTTGTCATTTACTTCCATGTAATTTGAGACTCCATTCTAAGGAAGACTTCATACAAAACGTTGACTTCAATGTCGTTTCATTTTAGATAAAACTATACAGAAATATGAACAAACAGTTGGAAAAAATGTTGTTTTAGATACAAATTGACTCGCAGTATCTGTAAGTAGGTTTTCCCAAAGGCTATGTATGAAGGTTACATAAATGTATTTGTGGTATTCTTTATTTCCTGTTTATTTGTAAACATGCAAACAACAAGGTCATCAACTTTGAACGACAATGAAAGGACATTATACATGGTGGAAAGGACGCGAAGTTGAAAATGTGCTGACTTCATTTTTTTTCTTCTTGTGAATACCCTGAACGTAGTATGCGTTATTCCAGTAGATGATCTATGGAGTGTATTTATTAATAAATCAACAGTATATGTGTCATTTTGTTAATCTTTGTTGAAATAGTTGTTTGTTTTATAGTGACTAAGACTAAAACACAATGGTGCCGTACCCCAATTTTTTTATATCTATTTGTGTTGCTAACATACTGTTGTCAACATAATGGAACTATGTGCGATTGTCATACAAGCGAGAGGTTTCGCTAGATATAAAACAACCCTATCTACACAAGAAAATGTCAGTACCAAGTTGGAAAAAATGAATTGTTTTAAATTTTTCATGTGTGTGAGCTGGCAGTGCCATTTGGTAAATAAATTTCTGTTTTAAATGTTACGTGTAGTCCAATCATTTAGTTATTTCACTTATTTATAAGAATAATCTTAGATTGAAATTGTAAAATATTATTTACAAAATACATTATATTAACCAGGAGGTCGTCGGCATAAAGTATAGATTGACAAGAGAATTGCAAATACCTTTTTTTCTTTATCAAACAGTTTTTCGTATTATGAATCACATACACAAATATTGGTGTGAGGTGTCTTGCTTCATTTTGACACTCTTTTTGTAATGAAATCATTAATACCATTCCAGAGAATCCATAAAACCCTTTTTCCTTGATTTTTTAAAACACATCGACTTAATCTAATCATTGTAAAGTAAATGCCTGATGAAAACCCATTTGTATCCACTCGATGACGTCCTACCTGATATTGCAAATTCAAAGAACGTTGTACGGGCCTTATTACTACAGTAAAATTTTACACATACTAGAACTTTTGTCGTGTATTCCATCAGGTTACATCACCTGCAATTATTAACTTTTGATTTTCTTTTTGTGTCGATTTGTTCATTTGTAATATGTTATGACGTTCTTAGATATTTGATTTGTTATCATTGATGTAGGTTAATAAGCAAAATATCTGCGAATTATTTCGAATAAGACGACGAAGGACAAATCTAAATTATACGAAGTTATTTTTAAATCAATTTGACATTCATAATTATTTTTGTTGAAAGTGAAAATGTAAGATTATAAAATTATAGCATATTAATCTTATTATGAGAAACGATCAAGCCTAATCATTGAACATAGTTGAAAGTTAAAGATGGATAAATACTGGAATACATAGAAGCTAATTAATTCAAAGGAAACTAAATGGAATAGCCAAATAAATTTATCACGAGAGAATTGATGAAAGTTATGTTGTAAATCATATCAATGCCCGATTACTGAGCTAATGACACCATCGAGAAAAAGTAGCAGTCCAGCAGAGATATCGACCCAAAAGAAACTTGCAATTCCCATCAACTTTTTGTTCAAGCTAAAATATAAAGTTGAGCACGCACCTTATCCCTAAAGACATAATGCGTGCATATCCCGTTTCCTTTATAGTACCCGATAATAGGAATGCTTATGATGAGTATATATTTGTCATGAATATAAATATATTTTTTAGTTTTTGTGCTTTTGAAACCTCTACGTAAATGATTAACTTTGTCTCAATCATAAATGGATTTTAAAAAAACCTAAAATTGATGATATTACAAAACGACAGTTGAAATAACATTTATTTTCGGTTGATTAAGCTGACAAAGAGACCAGGTTGGTTTTAATTGTTTCATGCATTCGTGAATATTGAAGCAAACAGAAAAGTATAAATAAATAACTCGAAAAAAGTTGAATGGGATTTTATTCGTAATCAAAAACAGTAACAACGGGAATAGTTAAACTATCTACTAATATTCCAATATTGGTATTTGGAATATTGGAAAAGAAAGGAAAAATCAGGCAACCAGTGTACTCTCAAAACGCTATAAATGACTTTGTTTTTGATAAACCTCCCCGAAGTATATGCTTTGATTTTGTCACCTTTCAAATATTGGAAGGTAAAGTTCGTTTGAACCTCTGCCTAAAAAATAATAATTGTTGATTTGGAATAAGTCATCCTTTTTTCAATTAATGATAAGAGAATATGAAATGGTAATTCTCGATTTTTAAAGACATTCACTAGAATGCATAATAAAATTGTGAAAATTGACTGAACGAAAGGTATGAAAGGTAAAAGGAATGCCTGATATTTTAATCAATGCATTTTTTTTTATATAATTTCTTCTAGAAAGGATAACCGAGCAACACGTTTATTCATGATATCGTTATGGGTCATACGTGAACTAATAGCATTGTTTAGAAAACCGTTTCATAGTATAACTTTTAAAAAGGTTCGTAATCATTTTCAAGAGAGGTATCAAACAAAGGCATTTATAACAAATAAATAAATTCTTTCATAAAACATACATACTTACACTCAAACAATGAATTTGTATCTAAAACATAACAAAACACTGCACAGCATTGAAAATATGGGATGTATTGTTTAACATGAAATCACAGCTTTTCAAATAATATAAAAACAACATTCATAAAATTGAGCCAACTTATTGACAAGGAATAAAAATACTCATGGTTGTTCAATATCTACATATGGATTATAATTGTATGTCACACAATAAATGCACACGATGTGTACTACTCGCACAGACATACCATTATTGCAAAGTATTGTTGACAAACATAGCAATAGTGTCAACATTTCTAATATAAATAAATATATAACAGACAGAATAAGTAAAAAATTGAACTGTTATTTGTACAATTAAAAAATATGTTTCTACATACATCATATGTTAATTCACATAAAAGATTTGTTCAGTTGCATGAAGTGCCAAGTCTGGTCCTTAATATTGATATTTACACAGAAGACACAATAACCATGAATTAAACTAGCACTTTTGGCAATCATTTAAGTAACTGATACTTCATAAAAAGCTTATGTAATTAGAGAGCGACAAAGACAGTAATGCATTTTTTTCTTAGTTATTACCAAAATAAAATATGTTTTAACGTAAAAAATTATAGGTGGAATGAGAAAACTGAAATCAGTGATGCATTTGACATAGTCTAACTCTACTACGGTTTTAAATTACTCACGTTAAACAGAAGTTAATTTATCAGTGTTACTTAGAAGCTTATAATATGTTAACCAAAATAATGATGTCAAAAGCGTATCACTGATTTTAAAGAGTTGTTTCCCTTATTCTGGGTATGCATTATGAACCTTGACCTCGTTAGTGTATCGAAAACACATTACAACACTGTTATTACAAAGAATTATCGCCATTTATATTATCAATGTAATTGACATGTTTATATCTAAACATATTGCTGCTTTTTGATACTGTTCCAAAAGTTTTAAGAATAGAACAATAGTTAGTCAACGTCATGGTTTTACTTATATTCAAATATTCTGGTCACATAAGGGTCATGTGGTGTATAACTAACTTTTAAACCCCTGTTCAAGTAAATGACAACTACAAGTTAACTATTTCTACAAGTAATTTCTAACCTAAAACAATTTTGATTGAGCTTATCACAAAACAAGGAAAATGAACAAAACGTCAATGCAAAATTGCTTACTAGTAATTGCATAAACAAAGATCAAATATATTAAAGGAGTGTTTCCAAACATCTGTGTAACACCTTTAGAATAATTTGACATGAAAATATTTGATATATCTTTGTCGAAATATAGAGAACAGTTAAAGTTCAGAAGATAAAACAATGTAGTCTAGCCAACATCATGTTATATTCTTTTAAGAGGTTATGTATAGAAATTGTTTTCAGAATAAAACATGCTAGAAAGGTTTTATGTTTCATTTCGAAAGTCTTTTATAACCATCGTTTATATTGCTGTTCTTTAAAAAAAATAGTATTCATAATTATTATAATCATTTAGAGAAAAAGTTTAAAAAGCATTTTTTTTTTTCGATTGACAAACAATTCTATTTACACATATCGATACTTCGAGAAATTCAAAGTAAATACCAGTATATGTTATCCACTCTTTTAGTGACATTTGATACACGGTAAGATGTTTAAAAGGTCGCTTAACCTCATTCAACTTTGTGAACTAATACACTGATTCTGACATCTTCAATGGCATCTGACAACAACCACGGAAAAAAGTATTCAAAACGATATTTCAAAATTGTGTTATTATATTAAACTTCTATAACAAAAAAAGTTGTGTATTGCTTTTAATGATATAACAATTAAAATCAAAATCATCTCAGATATAATAAGGACAAGAAACACATCCAGGAAATATTCAGCTATGGGAAAGTATTTTGGCGTTCATGTGGATGATTGTGTTTTCATCATCTATTGTTTCTTTTGATAAACATATCCTTGCATTCACTATTTGAATCAGAGGTTCTGACTATAAATCAGCTTGAATGATCTAACCAAAAGAAAAACAAGACTGTTTAACTGTTATAGATATTTTCTTCTTTTCTCATTGGCATAGTTCGTATACTTTTAATTGTATCAGCTATATAAAAATTGACTGACACTTTTTACAGAAATCAAGAACAGATTTCGTACTCTGATTTCAGAATCACCCCGAACGAAATACGTTTTCACTTTCAGCATAAAAACAAGTTATTCTTCAGATTACATACATATCCTATATATAAACAGCCTTATTTATGATTCAATATGTAACTAAGGCTTGAAACAAACAAAAAGGAGCTACACTTTATTCGAAGAAATTTCCCTTCAACTGCTGGTTAATTGATAAACGACTAGGCGTTCGCTGGAAATGGTCAGGTCTGGTGTTCAAAAATTGTAATTGATTTCACCAGTTGTTATATGTAAAAGATGCAATATTTTAAGATCTGTCTCATACTGGCAATGTGTTGAACCAATTACGGCTTTGATTGCCAGTGTCTTTAAGATCTGTCGCATACTGGCAATGTGTTGAACCAATTACGGCTTTGATTGCCAGTGTCTTTAAGATCTGTCGCATACTGGAAATGTGTTGAACCATTTACGGCTTTGATTGCCAGTGTCTTGGAGACAAATCGATATCATAATTACTTCATGACAGTCTGGATTTCTTAAAATACACACAAAAAGGTGCATATGATTAACTTGTTTTAGAAGTTCCCCCCTTAAACTCAAATATCTACAGAGTAATTGTAAATCAATACAAGAGAAAAGATGACAAAATAGATATCAAATATATATCGTTAGGCTAATGTTTAACACTTAAAAATAATCAAAAATGGCCTTTTTCGATAAAGAGTAAAAACAAGAATCTAACAATAAGATAATTAACCATTTAATTATTTTGTAGTCATTGGACTATAAGAGGGTACATGGGAAACGCTTCTAGCCCTTGAAGAGTGCGTAGCAAGCAATACTTGAATACATATATAATTTAGTTGTTAAAAACACTGTACACCAAGCAAAAGAGAAATTCAATACAACCATGAGTAAAAACTGTTTTATCTGCTAGCGACATTTTTCAAAGATATTTTTGTATATGAAGTTTGTGCATCGACACCATTATCATCAGAAGAAGGGAGAAACCGTCTTTAACAAATGATTGTAATCCTATTTTTTGTCAGCGTTAATGTTTGTCTTTTGGCACGTTAATTATGTATACACAAAGCACTCTAATAATAATGTATTTCTCATTCAATCGTTATTACAGTCACACACAATGAACCTTTATGTAAACATTCAAACCCTTGATGTGTGCAATTTATGCGTTATAGGTAAAATTGTGCATGCGATTTTTTTGTAATAAAAAAGAAAACAAATCTTATATATCTATAAATTTTGAAGAAGGTGTAATAAAAATCAATGTTATGCATATCTTTTTTTACCATCTTTTTATGTCATGCAGACAATTCACAAGCAGAACTAGTTTGAATGCACAATGTGATACTCTTTACAATTTGCATTAAATATTTCTGTCCTTCGGTTTTGACTAGATTAAGTATGGTCCATATGTTTCTGATTGTCTTATAAATTTCTGGTCTGATATGACTTGAAATTCAAAGAAATGTTTATAAAAACTTTAATTTCAGGATATTTGAATCCATACGTGTTAACATGGAAAACATTTATGTTTTTTACAATGAACTTTAAAACAAATTGAAGTCGTTTTAATTCTATAGTCATGCCAGTGTAAAGTGTATAGGATAACTCGGGTATTTAGGATATGTCAAATTAACATCAACACTTCAAACCAATAACACCATTCTTAGAGAGTCATTACTTCCATTTTAAAATATTTGAATTTTATTGATTCAAGGCTAAAACAGGACAGCACTAGCACTACTGCATTGGTTGTAAAAAGTTGAGGCAAAGATCAGACCCACAAAAATGAGTTAGAAAGATATTATTTCCACCTTCTGTTTACCTTCATTTAAATCTTAATAATTTCAGAAACAAAATATCCTTTAAGTATTAGGATATGTATTTTTGTAAACCAAAATGATGCATTTACAAATGATTCTAATTACACTACAAAATATTTATAATGAAGGTAGCAAGCGTTGAAAAATGGTTAAACAACGTAGAGAAATAATGAACATATGTATTGTACAGTGATATTGTTTTGATTGGATTGTTTTGGACAAAAAAATGGTATAATGGATATGAAAAATCTACATAACAATTATATAAAAATGTACATTATAATGAATGTCATATATTCCACATCTCACTTTGTGCTTCCATCCTTCATATACAAACGCTAACCATTTACGTAGAATATGTGAGCAGGAAAAATTCTATGGTATGAAAATGTAAAAAAAGTATTGTAAATATCATACATAATTATTAATGAATAGGTGTCGCTCTTTTCCTCCAACTAAGGAAAAAACACCAGGTTTTTGTTTGACCATTCAAAGTGAAACATTCCGATTTAGGCCATCAATTTCCTTATCACTTTCATTGGGATTGTGCATAAACGGAGGTTCAAACACGTCATTCATGATTAAAATGTGGATATTATCTCTTCTATTTACCACCAATTGTATTTATGGTGTTTGGTTTTAAAAAAGTATCCTCCAGTTTTGATTGTTCTATCGGTTTTCTACAAACTTCTGAAATAGAAAATACTTTTCCTGGTCTTGACAACATCTCGACTTTATTCCAGCCATTCAAAACTATTTGAAATATTTCTTGTGTATCACATTCAATCGATAAAATCACAGACTATGAGCAAATCGGTTTCATTCTCATACTAATACTTCTCATCATAACGTTGAGATTCTTACACTTTCTGGGTTATGAGCTTGCGTCTGCGTATATGAAGGTGGTTGCACCATTTGCCCGCTTGTGCCTTGTGTCTCCATTTCCGGCGTTGTGCTTGGAGTTGGCAGATTAACTATTGCAGTAGTAACAGTAAGGTTATTTGATTTACTATTGTTTACATTACCAACTGCGTTTAGACTGGAACGAGACGACCGGTTTGCAGATGGAATTCTGACTTGGATATCATTTAACTCCTCGTGTTCTGAATCATTATGGTGTCTCTACAATTGAAATTAATAATTGGATCACATGACATATATGCAACTAATATATCAGTTGTTAAAAACGGAATCGAAATATTGAAATCTCTTCAGGACTTACAGTATTAAAATATTTATGGTTATTTTATGATTCGTATTGCCCGGTCTATATTTTTCTATATAGTTTTTGTAGACTGTCTTTTAGTATTTTTTTACCCATTGGGTTTGTCTGTTTCGATTCATCTTAAGCATTTTGAGTGTCCCCTTGGTATTTTCCTCCTCTAGTTATTGAACTAACCTCCTATTAAGCTTGAAAGATTTTATTATGATTTAAGATTTAAAAATGTAAAATACCATCTCCACTGTGATTTGATAGTAACAAGAAAACCAGAGTTTTAACGTACATCACGCTCTTCAACAACCAATTATCGATTCGTGTAAAAACGAAGCTCCATCCTAAAATATTTAAGGCACTAAACCCGTTCAAACCAACAAAGCTTAATTTGATTTTAAAAACATACATTTTTTTCTATGGTTCTGATGAAACATATATAAGATCTATCTACCTTACCGTATGTTATATTGGGGTTATCAAATGTTAAAGAGTGATTCAGTAAGGGACTAGTTGAACATGTAAAATATGTCAGACCGATGAATAATCATTATTTTTTTTACAAAGCATAGGTCAAAAAAGAGATTGTAGTAAAATTCGACAACATCCTTCTGTTTTCAATCTCATAGAACCTTTGGTCGCTAGATTCGTCAATATAATAGTTGAAGTCATATAGGTTATTTTTGGTGTTATAATAAACATAATATAATGCTTCATAAAATGAACGGTTTCAATTTTACTGTAACAGATGTGCATTAAAAATCTATTTAAAGCAAATGCGCAATACGTTTCCAAAAAAATAGTACTGGATACAGCTGTCATACAACTGAGAGGTTTAGCTAGATACCAAAACCAGGTTTCATCCACCATTTTCTACATAAGAAAATGTCTGTACAACGTCAATAATATGAAAGTTATTGACCATTCGTTGTATGTGGTTGATCTTTTGATTTTGCCATTTGTTTAGGGACTTGAGGGAATTTTTCCCGGAGTTCAGTACCTTTGTGATTTTACATTTTACTGATGATCACCTTATATATCGATTAAATATTTGCTATTCACGATCAAAACACACAACTTGAGTAAATCGCATTACCTCCAAACGGATCGACACCGGGGACATCAACAAGTGGTAGGTGTTTCCAGCTTTGCATGCTTAATCCGCATGGAGTGGAAATTTGAAATACACGACAAAAGTTACGTTATGATAGAAAATCTCATCTTTTTATATCATCACTTTTTTCTTATTCTTATTTAAATTGTATGTAATAATTGAGCCTTATCGAACCTTCTCTTGAAATGCAAACACTTTTAAAAACAGTTTTCCTGTCAATTTCAAGTCTGAAAGATGATTAAAAAAATTAAATCTGAAATATCATAGCAATGTCCGAACCAGGGATGGGGTAATTGAAAATGTAATGGTAATCAAGTGTAATGCATTACAATTTTCCATGTAATTGAATGTAATGTGTAATTGAGCATTTTTTCAATTACATGTAATGGTAATTTAATTAATTACATTGATAAAAGCATGTAATGCTCAATTACTTTTGAATTACATTTCAATTACATGTACGTTTATGGTGTTAAAGATAAGGATTTGTGTTTAATTTTAAATATAAATTGTAAAATTATATTTATTTTTCAAATATTGATATCACATACTTTCTTAATATATGGAGTCTGTAATTTATTCTGAAGTTTTTATATTATTTATTTCACCTAAAGAATTTTTAAAAGTCATAATTTAAAAAAAAATGTGAGTATCATATATTAGTGCTGTTCAGTTTTCAAGAAAGATCTTCAAATAGATTGATAAGTAATTAATCACCTAGTTAAACAAAAACAAAACAAGAATGTGTCCAAAGTACACGGATGCCCCACTCGCATTATCATTTTCCATGTTCAATGGACCGTGAAATTGGGTAAAAAATCTAATTTGGCCTTGAGAGTAAAAAGATCCACTAATAAGGAACATGTGTACTAAGTTTCAAGTTGATTGGACTTCAGCTTCACCAAAAACTACCTTGACCAAAAACTTTAACCTGAAACTCACACTTTCAATTTCTATGTTCAGTGGACCATGAAAATGGTGTCAAAAGTCTAATTTTGTTTTAAAATAAGAAAGATCATATCATAAGGAACATGTGTACTAAGTTTCAAGTTGATTGGACTTCAGCTTCATCAAAAACTACCTTGACCAAAAACTTTAACCTGAAGTGGGACGAACGGACGAACGGAGGCACAAACGGACGGAGGCACAGACCAGAAAACATAATGCCCCTCTACTATCGTAGGTGGGGCATAAAAATGGCTCACTGTGAAAAATCTTTCTTAGACAGTTGATTTAGAATTTAAAATCAATGCACACAATCATTTTGTCAAATTAGTATACAAAAAAAAACAAACCAATTAGACAGATTAAAATGTCCAGGGCCAATGCCACTTTTACATTTATTTTATCTAATTAGCATAATATTGCTAATATTTAGACATTATATACATTGTTTGTACTCAAAATTTTTTTTTTTAATATTGTGACAAGCACACTTTTTAATATTTTTCATGTTTTTAAAGTAAAAAAAAATATTATAATTTATTTATAATTTCCTTTTAATTTAAATGTCAAATACCCCTGATGTTTTCGCCAGTTAATAGGAACAAATTCCTTCTCCTATCATTTTGATGATCTTCTGATCATGGAACTTCCATGTTCTGATCAAGCAATATATCCTTTCGAAAGACTATTTAGAATTTCTGTCAAAATGTTCAGACCAGAGAGATTCAGACTAAATGATAAAACATTAAAATTACTAATGGTTATCAAATGCAACGCTTAAACTATGTTTACATGAATATTTTACACATGCATTATATATACATGTATAATATTGTTAAAAAATATTATGATGAAAGGTAATGTGTAATTTAATTAATTACTTTAGTAAAGTAATAGTAATTTAATTAATTACTTTAGTAAAGTAGTTGTAATTTAATTTATTACATTTCAAAAACTGTGTAATGTGTAATTAGTGTAATTGACAATTTTTTGCAATGTAATGTGTAATTTAATTTATTACATTTCAAAAACTGTGTAATGTGTAATTAGTGTAATTGATAATTTTTGCAATGTAATGTGTAATTTTAATTAATTACATTTCAATATAATTGACCCCAAGTCTGGTCCGAACCTTGAACCCAAATTTTGTATTTAAAGTTTGGAGATTTAAACCGATGGTTGATAGCATAATAAAATGAAAAAAACAATTGAAAATCCAAACATATTTTAAAAAATTGTTAGGACGTTATACTGTGGATCCATTATTGTTTGGGTATCAAATTTGGTGAATATGAAGGGTTTACGCAAACTGAGGATTTAAAGTCCAGCAAAGTACACATGTTTAAGGCTGGTTTGCAGACGTTGCAATACAACGAAATCAAATATCCACGAAAATAAAGATTCCTTAGTAACCCTTTCGTTACTTTTTAGTAGTGTGATTTTTTTTGGTTTATGACCATAAACTTCTATGCTGAATTGTGTCCTATATTTATATATAGATTGTTTTAACTTTTAAAATTCTGTTTGATGCAGCAGTGAAGTATATACTACCGGAGAAAAAAACATCAGCAACGCACTTAATATTACGAACATAAAATGAAAGATGCAGGGATATGCAGAACACTTTAGTTATAAAGCTGTGTTGATGTTGTAGAAGCAATCTTGTTTACCCAGTATTTTAAACAAAAGATGCAGGGATATGCAGAACACTTTAGTTATAAAGCTATGTTGATGTTGTAGAAGCAATCTTGTTTACCCAGTATTTTAAACAATTAGTTATAAAGCTGTGTTGATGTTGTAGAAGCAATCTTGTTTACCCAGTATTTTAAACAATGTGTAGATGCCCACGCGCAAGAAATTAATTGTACACAATAGTTATCAAAGCTACCACCATTGTAATTTTAAACGCAAGACGCGCGTTTACATAAGCCATAATACACAAATCAAGTCATTTTGTGCATCTTGCTATCTACACTTTTGGCTTGATTAGGGTTCCTTAAAAACAAGTGTACTGTGCATAGGTACATTAATAATGATCTATTATGTTTATTGAGTATGCAGTGTAGAATTCTTTTTGTTAAATACAATAGCAATAACAGTTAATTGTATAAATGTTTATTTGTTGTTACGTATGCAAACAACTTGCTAACATGTAGTCAAAACACAAACCTTTAAATAAATTTGTAGAATCAAGTGCAAAATTTCGCAAACGTATGTTCAAATATTGCATGATAATCAAGATAATTATTGCATATAAGTAAAGAACAGAAGTTAATGCGCATGCGTGAATAAAACATTCAATAATATAGTAAGAAAACAATCAAATTAGTGTTAATCGAAAATTTGATAAAAAGGAACTTGTGCGCATTAGCAAAGAGGAGTACACAAATATACAACAACGCATATCCAAACATACAAAGAAAACGCTAATTCTTACGTGTAAAACGATTCTCAAAAGTAATGCTAAAAGCAAGGAAAAAAAGAAAGCAAACTAACGAAAGAGAACCCAAGGACCAAATGGGAATACACTATACCTTACCTTACTGACAAAAAATCTTCGATGTGTGATGAACCTACGGGCACAACAGCCCGTGGAACGCCTCCTCTCCAGGGAAACAAGGGAGGGGTCCGGGGAGGGAGGGGGAGTCTCTGAGGGATTATTGGGTGCTCCGTTAAAAGCCATGTCCAATTCAAGAAATGCACGATCCTACAAAAAGTTATCCTAACTATACAATAATGATGGAAACAAATTTTACAATCGCATTATAGTCGGCCTTTCCCGTCTTACGCTATCTAGATTATAATAACGGGAAACTGAATATGACACGATAGCAAAGGTTCGAAACATTGTCTATTAATGTTTGTTCAACAGCATTTGAATATTTTCATAAACTTCATATTTACACTTTACATAAAGATTGGCAAATATCAGTGATTTGATTTTTGTTTAATTTTAACTAACATATGCACGTTAGGTTGTCTCATTTCTCTCCTAATTAGCAGGAGTTTAAATGTGTATTCCAGATTCGCTTTTACGTAAATTACAAAAATTGGAAGTTTAAACGTGTGCATTTATAATTATGCGTGCTTCAATGACTTGCTTGTTGATAATTTTATCTAATCTATACAAGAAAAAGCATATATATATAAATTTCAGCCATGATGTGAAGATTTACCATAGTATTTGTTTTCCGATTACAATCTTGTATTTGTTTGATCTGTAAATTGAAATTTAGCTTTAATGACATATAAACAAAGCTAATTCATGTGCAGATAAAAGTTAAAAGGAAAAACCTTTATTTCAAATCAATTATTTGTAAGTGTGTTATCTAGTGTATTGGTACATGCTGTAGTAGTGAACATCTTATGACAGACAATTGTAAAAATTAAAAAAATATATGTATTTAAATGACTAATTTTGAAGAAATTTGAGTGTATTTAAAATTCCCCTAAAATCGATTTACAAAAACATATGTCAGTAAATTTGAATGAATAAGTGTTCCTTTATGCATTCCGTAAATATGATTCCTAAACAGGAACAAAAGAATACTATGTGACAACTCGAGTTTTATAATGAATGCTTTTAAATTAAAGTTTCTCACTACACAATATGCGTTTGTTACCAAATGTTTGCAATATAATATATGCTTTTTAATAAAATCTTAACATTATAAAATATTTCTTTTTGTATATTGCATATGAAAAATTTATATTTATAAAACCTATTCAAATGATATTTTTGCACACATTAAATTATACGCCTTTTAATTGAAATGTTTTTTTTTTTAAATTAAAAACAAGACTGGCTAAGACTTAGATTACTACCACCACCATACATATAACAAGGGTGAATATTGACATAAATATAAATAATTTACTGCAGGAGAAAGTATAAAGACTCAGATGCAGGTTTCAGCTAAATGCAAGAAGTATCAAAACTCTATACATTGGATTTTTTTTTTCTGAAAGCGGAAGTTATATTTTGCACTCGATCATTATCATGCATTAGACATAAGAAATAGTACATACAAAAGAATACAGATCTTACCGTTGTTTTCTCTAAACAGCTGAGTAGATGATGATGTTGCATTTCTAAGAAATTTTCTTGACAGTCGTCTAGTTCTATACCACTCTCTTTAGCCCTTAATCTTTCTTCTGCTCGTTTCTTACTACTAATAAAGGCAGCTCCGCTAGCATTTTTAGCCATTCTTATACGTGCTAATCTGGCTTTCTACAGAAAAAACGGGAATAAAGTCAAATAAGTACATGTCTTTTTGTTTTACGAAAAATTGAGTGGTAATTACTACTTAAATATGTGAACTGATAAAAAAAACTTTGAACATTGACAACTTAAAGTGTGAAAAGTTAAATCGGAATTCGGATCTGTAATGCCATTCATGAATAATTCCTTACTCGAAATCTTGCAGTTTATGTAATGGCATTCCTGATCGTGACGTGAAATAATAACAAAAGTTAAAAGGTAAGCAATGTTTCTATTGTAGATTCTGATTTAGCTAATTGAATATTGGACTTATTTTAGGTTGAAAAGTATCTATTACAAATTTCTATAAAAAGGGAAATAAAATGTATACAATATACCCCGTCTAAGTGTTCTTGTATACAGAGTAACAAATTGAAAAAAGCGTCTACATATTGCAAATGAAATGTGCAAGACATCCGCTAAACCAAACTACATTGTTATATACAAATATGTGTAATGTTATATTGATATCACACATGAACGCTTTTGCTTTTTGGGTATTTTTCCCTGTTGCTGCTTAAAAGTTACCGTCAAACTTTCCAAATATAAGTGTACAAATTTTTACATTGGACTATTATAACTTTGTCTAGAATAAAAGTCGAAATCCGCTTCAAAATAGAAGAATGAGCCTAATATACCTTATCGTTATTTATTCGAAGTTCTGATATTACACAACTTTTGTCATGACGTCACAATCTAGATGAAGCCATTTAGGTTCTGTTTAAACAATTAATTTGCACAAATCTTTTCAAAGAGACATGTTTAAACCATCGTAAACACTTGAAACATCGCATTTATATGACTTTAATTTGTGTATAAAAAATGGATCATAATCTGTCAAGCTTTCAATATGTTCACTTTTTAACTGTTTCTTCCCTCAGATCATTATTGATAACCTTGGCTTCTGCGACACTTGACCTAAATTGTATGTTTTCTAAGAGACAGAGTGTTGGACTAAACAACGATAATGATCTAGCAATGATACAATCCACTCGTAAATAACACCGAATGTGATATGCAGTAATGTGTATCATTTAGTTTTCATATTGTCCTCTAACAACCGCCAAAGTGACCAGTATAACAATATGTAAAAGGGCATACGAGTTCTTTGAAATGTCAAAGCCAATTAGACCGAACAGTTCTAAATGATAGAAAAATTGGGGGAAAAGGCAATAGTACTTTAGAATTAAAAACAAACAAAGTAAATAGTTTGCCTTCATGTAGGAATTAATACCTTCTTGTAACTTCGGGTGGTCGCGAAGCAATAGTTTCAATAATGGACTACAATGGACACTAGTAATGTACAAAAACAAAACATTAGACCTTTTTAGTAATTCAATAGAACAGAAAACGAATAGCACAAGAGAATAAAACACACACATAAAACCTGCTAAACTAACGAATGAAGCCTTTTAATTACAGTTAGATATATTAAGAAGGTTGTGCTGCAACATACATATTAATTTCAATGTTATAGTCTGCTATCAATATATTCAATATATACACTTAAGCGAGAATTTTTCTGTAAAATGTTTATATGATACTTAAGAGATTTCAATGAATAATCGCCAATCAATCTCAAATATTTTTCCATATTCCACATTTTGCAGAAGAAAATAGTTATCAATATCTGATAATTCATACGGCGGCATATTTTCCTGAGAACGTAATGCTTCTACCATTCTGCAGTTTGAATTACTTTTTTCTAGTTACATGTGCAGGTTTTTGTTGTTGGAAGTTAAAATGATCAATTTTCTGGCATTGTTTTTCGCAGTTAAAGATCATCCTGAGAGTACAAAAATTGCCTTACAAAATTTGCTTGTTGTCTGTTTCGTATGATACATTGTTTTTTTATCATAATTCTTGTTTCACAGTATATCGGTCTTGCATCTATCGGGTCATATTATCACAGGACGGCATTACATTAGGTTGACAGGTTGTGTTCTACTCTTTAGAATTTTTGACTCGTGAAAATTTCTCTGTTGCATTGACTTTGCAGATCAGACTCTAACAAACTTAATAATCGTTAATATGTTGGAAGATTTTTTTATAGGCATAATAAAAGTAAGTAACAGACATTGCTGTCAACTTTCTTGTGCAAATTCAGAAATAAAGTAATAATGTCTGGGTATTTATAGTTATCCAATTTACTTTTATAGTTCATGTATCGATCTATTAGGGAGAAAGGCAAATGGCATGCTTGACATGGATTGCGATGATCATTAAAAGCAGATTCAATTACGCTTAATTAGTGTGATAATATAATGAGAAAGACTAAAGGGTCATAATTGTGTCAGTAATTGCCACCATACAACATATGTCAGGTTTCATATTCAAATCAATTGCATAAGCAGTCTATATTTTGCAGAAGCAAAATCCAACTGGGATCACGCCATCGGGCTGATCATCATTACGTTTGACAATAATGTATATTTAGATCATAATTTGAGTTGGCATGGCTATATGAAATTCAGAAAGGCCTGCTTTCATCTATGATTATTGATGTAATAGTTTTGATCCAATTTTCTAATCTAGTAGTGCTAAATAATTAGGTTACAGGAGGAAGGCTGTTCTAGTCAACTTTTGTTCTAGTCACAACACAAATTTAAGAATCACCGTGTCATTGATGAAGGCTTAAGTAACGTCATTTTCAGGATTATAAAATATACAAAAAAACGTTTTTAACAAATAAAATATCAAAAGAAAATATTCAAATCAACCTTTGAAGGCACCCTTGATCATCCCTAGTTTTCGGTATGGTTTCTGTTGGTCATGTTTTAGTTAAAGGGTTAAAGGCGTAGTGTTTGAATACTATTGTTTGTCTTTTCTGTGGTTTTCTGTTTGGTCATGGTTTTGTCTGTTCTTCTACTTTTATTGTCTCTTTAGTATCTTCTGTCAGTTCTTATCAACGCAGTCTTTGTTCGGAGCATCAGAATAGAATGTAAATAGACCCTTGATTTTGCTGCTGTGATGGGATGCCTACTTCTATTAAATTCTCTTATCATGCTCACACATAATATATATATAGATATAAATTTCAAATATCCAAAATTACCAAGCAAATAATACATTAGCTCCGACACCCTGATGCAAAAAACCCTTATAGTTGTTTAATTTTAGTCTATTTTTTTTAAAGTTGTATCTTTAAGTTTCAGATATCGGTATATTGCGGCTAACGAATAACAAATAGTTGTGAGCCATCATACTTTGTATCAAAGAGTGAATATATGAATTTGTAATAAACCGATTACTTTTTTAAGTGACCTTTTACAATTTGGAAATAAGTTTGTTTCCCTTGAGTTCTTAAAGTTGTCTGGACATAAAATTTGTTTGATAAAATATGTGGCACCTATATCATTGTTATTCTGAGAAGGTCTAAGAATATCAAAATATAGTAATATGGACGCTTTGTAAAATTGTGCATTAACAAAAATTGACCATTAGGGTTAGAATTGCACTACCAGCTTCTAACTACCCCATAAAAACATAAGTTTCCATATCCATTTAAACTGATCCCTCTCTCCCTACAAAAAAAGCTAGTTTGAATAGACTAAGTCTCTAGAAATCCCACCCTAACGGCATGGATAAGAGGTTTAATATATCATTAAAAGTTTTGGTCATCCACCAAAATAAAGTTTAGTTTTAAACGATGAATTTTCAAATTGAATTTTATTATAATTCTTTTTTAGAAACCCCATGCACAAACAAAATATTTCATGCAGAACTAGGCCTAAATACTATAAAAACCTTAGTTACATCTGACTTACGCTTGTTGCCAACCTCTGAAGACAAGATCATTGTATGGAAAGAAAGATATAATGATAAAAAATGATAATTACAAGGTAAGAAAATAATCTACCGATTTCTCCGAAACGAACCAGTTCTGTTAGACCGTAAAGTATATTTGGTCTCCAAATAACATAAGAAATATTTGAAACATACTGTTTTTTTTCGCGAAAGGTTAGCAATCGCGAAATAGTACTACAGCAAGGAAAGGCTATTCTTTATGGTATTATTTTTTTCTGTTCGGCACATTAAAAGACAGAAATAAATTTAAAATCTTGGTTGTCGTCCTTTACAATGTAATAAAAGGGTAAAACGTAACAGACTTACTAATTTATTTAAACAAATGCCAACGAACAGTCATTTTGCTGAATAGTTACGAGTAATTTGAACTCTTTTTGCACGAATTTTCATGAAAAAAAGAGTGACTGAAGCATCACTATGATGTTAATTTGTTCTACTAAGAAAGCTAAATGTTAAGCAGACCACTATCAATCCTTTGTGTAATGAGTTACTACAAAGACTATGTTATAAATATATAAGATTATACCAAAGACAAAAATAGCTGGAAGGCGAATAAGGCTTACGACCAAAACACATAAAACATAAAACTAAATATTGAATAATACCAACCAAACAAAATACCAGAAATCAATTCGGGAGCTCCTTAAGACATGCATTTATTTCACATCTCTATTTTCACAAGTCATTAAATGTAATTTTATAACTTCAAAAGTTTAGTTGCAGTCCCACATTTTATTAAACGGAAACATACCACGAACAAGGGCCTTTCGAAATATAACCATTTTTCCATTCAAGGTACAGGGGAAACTCAAAAGGCCAAAAACATCAATATTACTTAAATGGGTACCAACATTGATTTTGTTTTTGAAAAATTACAAAACACTAAACATATATTGTATATATTTAGAGTTATTAGTACTCGTACATCCTGTCGACAATTTGTACTTTATTATGCCAATGCACAAGATCTTGCGTTTCTCAGACTGTTTATGACGTTTTTATACGTAATCTGTTGGATGTGTACTGATTGATACTTTAGTGTGATAAAGCATGATATAACTATAAATTGTAACTGGTTTTGAACTAGATTATAGCAACCGAGAGTACTCTTATATAGGTGATTCGTACTGATTTGTTGAGTTAAGTCATTTGCATCTGATTTTAACAGTTGTTTTTATATTGTGCCGAACACCACTGTCCTCCCAGGTGAGAGGAGATATGTTTAACTTCCGTCACATTCTTTATGCGCGTGTCTAAGTCAGGAGCCTATAAATCATTGGTTGTTGTTGGTCCTTGTTTGTCATAATCGTTTTTTCGTAAATGTATTATATAAATAGTGCCGTGGGTTTTCTCTTCTGAATTGTTTTCATATTTTTCATGTCTTTTTTTTCTACATCTGACTATAGAGTATGGATTTTTTCCATTGTTGAAGGCCTATAGGTAAATTATATTTGTTTTTGCCTCGAGCGTCACTGAGGAGACATGGATTGACGAAATACGCATCTCGTGCAGCAAAACTGATACAGTTTATGTTATGAATCATAAAGGGACATATGTAAAAAACAAGTCGAAAATGGAAAATCCAGTCTTTTTAACATATAAATAATAATAAATACTACTGATCACAAGAGTTGACAATACAAAAAATTTTAAGACGAAAATTAACTGTTTTTTCAAAATACTTAGAATTTTCTTAACACAGGAGTAGAATACCTTAGCTGTATTTGTTGAAATCTGTCGGAATTTCAAGTCACTTATACCCTTTTATTTTGTACCTAATTTGGCTACTAGTATTTTAACTTTTCTATTTTAGAGTCACTGATGTGTCTTTTGTTGACGAAACGGGCATCTAGTGTACAAAAGTATAAGCCTGGTATCTATGATGAGTTTGTTATATGTTTCCAAACCCGCATGCCTCCTTTGTCTAATAAAAGTCCATCATATAAAAAGAATTAACTGAAAATACTTATAAATGTTTGTAATGGCCACATCATGACAAGTTATGATAACACTATGATGGGTGAGGCAAGGTAGGACCAAACCAGCCTTCAAGGACTGTGCAGATTCGATGTTGTACAAGACAACAAAAAATCTATCGATATTTTTTAAATCTCTTAATTGCAATTGACAAAATTGATCCCATGTGGAAACAATCATTGCAATAAAGCAGTAGTACGTCGTTTTGCTAAATAGTCAAATTTTAAATGCAGTTGTATAAGCCATTGACCTCTTTAAGTTGTGTTTGTTTTCATTTCAAAGTGTAAAAATGTTTCTTTGTCAATATAATGTAATTTTATGCGACTGTCATACATGGTTCAATCCACAATTTTTCATATAAGGATATGCATGTACAATGTCAAGAATATGACAGTCGTTTTCAATTTGTTTGATGTGTTTGAGAATTTGATTGTGCCATTTGATAAAGGACTTTCCGTTTTGAATTTTCCTTCCAGTTTGGTATTTTTGTTATTTTACCTTTTATTATAAAAGAAGACATGATTTACATTTTGATTATCTCGCTTTGACAATGCACATACTTACAGTAACCATGATAAAACTACGTCAAATTTCAAATTTTTCAAAAAAGGAAAGGCAGAAAATACAGGACATTTAATCTCATTAGTCGAAGACAAACTATGGGAAAAAAACGAAAAATTACCAAAAGATATTTGTAACTATATTGGTTATCCTTTTTACGAAACAATGTCTGACCAAATTATTCAGCTTTTTCTTTAGGTCTGGAATTGAGAAAACTTCTTCTGTAAAGGGTAGAAAGGCGATATGTTTTTTATACTGTTGTAAAAAGAAAGGGATTTATTTAGTATGTACTCGATCTATGGTACATTATAGTATCTGATTCACAACACCCTTATTTCAAAAAATACTTTAAAGTCAGGTTTTGATTGCTGATAAACGTTAAAGTTTGTTTGGTCCCGAAATTTTATATTTATGTTCATGAAAATAACATGAAATCATCAAAGGACAATTTCAATTTGCATTACTTGCAATCATGGAGATGTTTATACAAGATGAAAAGGTATGGTCGATGACAAGTATTCAACGAGGAAAGGAAAGAAAGAGATCACCTGAAAGGGGATCAGACAAATATAACATAGTAAAAACACAAATGGACTAGTCAACGACTCATACAACAATGAAGCTAATGATTCCATTGAAGGGGAAAGAACGGCATAGCATATCATAAGTACTAATAACATGTTTGAAAGAAACATTTGATGGATAACTGCAACTTGAGGCAACAGAAGTATACTGACGATAAAATATTAAGATAGTTGCTTATTCAGTGTAAAATTGTGAAAAAATAAGATTTTTTTTTTAACTCACAATAATATTGCACTGTCTTTGAATAATAAAAAGTATTAAGATTATTTCCTTATAATTTATCTCAAAGAGCTATAGATAAATAGCACTAAGAAACTTTACGATCTACGATGTGAGTTTCCTTTTCCAATAGTAAGTTTTCCCTATTGAACAACATCTAAGTCAGATGTAAATGACTTCATTAGAGCTTGTTTCCCTAGCTGGAACTTCGCAATAAATGATTGTTCACAATTATTGTTATCAATGTAATTTTTATTGAGAATAAACTAATAACTTCATTTCCAGCTATCTATTCTTTTTAGATAAATGTCTCACATAAAGTACTTTTCATCGAATTGCGTTTGAATCATCAGGGTGTCAATACTTTAACGATAAAGTTAACAAAAATTGACATTTAGACTTCATATGGTCGAAATTGTCACATGACCTGTACATATCAACTTGCAAATGAGCATAACTTACATTTTAAGGGATACAATGATCTTGATAAATTACTTCTAGAATATATTTTCATTTAATAGGATGAATGTCGAAATACGGTTGTCGTCTGTTTAGTCCTTTCCATTGATACATGAGATTTTAAATTATCAGAACTAAATAGATTAAAAAGTCAAAGTACAAACAGGGAGAATAAAGTAGAATATCATGAGCTACAATGGCAGAAAAAGCAGTAGTGTTAAATTGTACATATTTCAATGGCCAAAGGGACAAATTGATCAGACACAAGCTTTTTAAACTAATGACGTCTTATACAAAAATCATTTGAACTGAAAGGACTTCTCTTTAGCCAGACATTTATAACTTGCTATTGTTAGATGACTAAAAAAAGAAAATCAAAGCTGTCAACAACAAATATAAGACAATACTACCGAATGGGGATATAAAAACATAAGATTAAGAAAGACAGATAGTGATGCCATAGACAAAATAGGCTACCTTACATATAAAAACAGACATATAACGAAACAAATTCCATCACAAAACGTGAACGATCTCGGGAACTCTAAGAGTAAAAGCAGTTCTTGTTTCAATAGTTGTCTTCGTCGTGTTGATCGTGGAAGGTACAATTTAGAGTTCTGAGAATAATACTCTGACAATGCTATGTGGCACATTTCCTTGATACAATTCGTTTGGGAGGATCCTTTTGATATCATATGTATTTTGTTACAGACCTTTATATAATGACGCCACATGTTTACATTTCGAAGGACCTCCTGCAATACTTATTGAATTTCACAAAAACAGATGTGTAAAAATATATTATTGCAACAAGTATTCTACTACTGGTACAATTTTGTACATAGAAAACATACGTAATGTGTTTCTATACATCTGTCGTAGCAACATTCACTAATAAGATCTTCCTGCTTATCGTTCCTTTTTATTTTGTTTTTAGCGATTTTAAATTCTGTCTTTAAATTATAATTGCCCATGAAAAATATACATATACTACCGATTTCAGTGATCAAGGCACGCGTTAAAAATTTGTGATCTCTAAAATGTGTATAATGAATTGTTTAAAATAGTGGTCTTACCTTTTGAGCTTTTCGTTTATCTGCTCGTTGATTTTGATGATAAATTCGACTAAAATTAGAAACTATAACAGGTACTGGCAATGCTATAACTAAGACACCACTAAGTGAACATACACCACCTACTACTTTACCAGGAATTGTATGAGGTACCATATCACCATAACTGTAAAAAATAAAAAAAAAACATAAACATAGAACTTTGTTGGTATGAGTTAATATTGTAATGGAGTGAAATATATCAAATAACTCTGCAATTTGTTTGGTTACCTAAACATGGTATATGAACCCATATTACCTGAGAAGGAAAACAAAGATATTAACGTTAATTAGCGTTGAAATCAGGACAGTTCTGTAGGATGATATTTTTATTCGGGATTCACAGGGATATTGGCTCATGTTTCCTGTCATGTATATTATCAAATTGTTTTACAAAGCCAAAACATGAGTTTAATTCATATAGGCCACAATAATTAACCATTTTTCACAGACATCTAAAACGTGAAAATTTTCGGTATAAAAAGTTCTAAATCAAATTTTATCAAAAAAGATATAAAAAAATTGTCAAATATTTTTTCACTAACTTTTTTTCTTTCTGTATTTATCAATATAAGATCTGCAATTTGCGTTACCAAATGTGTGTTCTTTCCTTTGCGGGATTCGAGCACGGCTTATAACAATAATATGGCTCAACATATAGCTAGCCTTCTTCAATGTCAATTATACCAATGAAATTATAAATTCTGCTCATGTAAAGCAATGACAGCTACATGTCATGGTAAGACAGCTTAAATCTCAAACGGCTTATAAAATTGGCAATGTGTAAACATCATGTTTTTGATAGATACAAATCCGATACAAACAATATTGTAACATCATTATCTTTCTTATTTTTTTTTTTTGTTATATAACTGTTAACTCTAAATTTCAAATCAATATGTTAACTTCTTGCGTCCTTGCTTTAAATGTCATAAATTCAATATTCTGATAGAATTGAAAAAAGCAATTTCTTTCGCGATACTTCTCTGCATGATAATTCAAAAGCATCTAATGAAATGAATATTTAAAATGCCAAAAAGTGTGTTGCTTCATAACGGATAGCTGGCATATTTTTGTAATCATACTTTAACGCCAACATAATTCATGTTTGTATTAAAATTATATTTCAGTGATTAGTTTTTGATTTTTTTTTTGTGAAGATAGCAATGCTTCAAGAAATATTTCATTTCAGCGAAAATTGATATGTCAGAGTTTACCAGTTGTCTCATATAGCGGACAACACTATGTACAAAAAAGCACAGTTGACTTCTATAAATGGAAGCTACATAAAAAAAAAATCGATGAAATAAATGTCATAAAGCTTTATATCGAATAATTCTTAATTTTATTCCATTTAGTATCAAAGTATTTTTAACATACAATCTATTAATGCAAGCTTAAAAACTAATGATCTGTTTAATAAACGGGAAAATTATTCTGGACCATAGAACATATTTCTTTGAATGCATTTTAAATAAATCTTAAATCAGTATTAAAAACCGATATCTTCTCATATCAGCGCTTGTATAGCGTAAAATCCTAACTGACAGATACGACTTAAATTTAGCCTATTGAGAGTATTGGCGCGAACTAATTGTATTCCGAGAAAGCTAGGGCATAAAATTGTCGTTTCACGTCTGAAGAGATAATCAGTGATTATTCCTATGGAATTGCTTTGTAAAATGCAATGTGGATTTAAAAGTTTCCGTTTTGCATCCTGGAAACATGATACTAAAAGCAGACAACTATTTTCATTTCAAAGACATTGTCTTGTAAAACCCCTGATGTATATCCTAGAAACATAAAGCTAAAAGCTGTCAACTATTGTTTTTATCAAAACACATCTTTTTGTAAAACCACTGATATACTTCCTGAAAATTGCAGTAGTCAACTATTGTCAATAACATCAACTTGTTAAACAACTGATATACATCCTGGAAATATAAAACATGAAACCAAAAGCGATGAGAATTCTAAAATTCATCTGATTAACCACTGATATACACCGTGAAAACAAATCTTAAGATACCCATCCTTGAAACATGAAACTAAAGGTAGCTAACTTGTTTAACCCAAAGATAGTATTCTGTTCGACCCTTGATAAACATGTCACTCTACAAGTGGAATTAAGGCAATTTAAAAACATTTGAGATTAGCTATTTCCTCAAAGTTTTAAGATATGTTTTCTAAAAAGATAAAAAGATAACAAATTATTCTACATTAACGTATAGACAAATATAAAAATGTATTGAGTTTTTGCGTCTACGTGTTTTAGTTTTGCCCCCAAGAAAAGTCTTTGCGTAATATTAAACGAAATTGATGTTGGTATTAATTTAAAAACAGTACTTCTTAACATAAATCACATATACAGGTTGACAATGTCAACACTCAACAAAATACTTCTGTTGACAGCTCAAGGTTGCTCAACACGAATTTCAGTAAAACTGGGTAGAACAAAAGTGCTCCGATAGAGCCAGTCTATCCTGTTCCACTTATGACACTGCTGTTGGTAAACAAGACGGTTCTTCAGCAATTTTAGATAGCTTCCTCCCTGAAAATTACTCCGGCTTTAGAAAAATGAAGAAAAATAATAACATATCAAATTTTCATTAAAAGACGATCAGACATAATTTGTGTATGTGTATCATATAATTATTATCAAAAGACCATCAGACAAAACAAGGCTGGCTTCAAATAGCTAGTGGTGATAAGGCGTCTTCATAATAGCCTAGCGTAAATAAGATGGTTTGGGTTTCCTATAATTGCAAAAATTGTGAAATCATTCAATCTATTTAGTTTTATTGATTAATAAATAGGAAGTTCAAAGACTTGCTACTACATTCATAGAAGAAGTTATTATCACCTTATATAGGTATAAGTATATTATTATTATGTATGTATCATATTTTAATTGGCATACTGTATGTTAAAACTCATCATAGATAATAAATTGAATAAAGTGCTTCTCAAATATATCAACTTTTATATAAAAAAACAAACTAGTATATAAAATGTGTGACCAAATAAAATAGGGTGATGTGCCAATAAAGACAACTATTTACTAAAGACAACTAGAGGCTCTCAAGAGCCTGTGTCGCTCACCTTGGTCTATGTGCATATTAAACAATGGACACAGATAAATTCATGACATAATTGTGTTTTGGTGATGGTGATGTGTTTGTAGATCTTACTTTACTGAACATTCTTGTTGCTACAATTATCTCTATCTATAATGAACTTGGCCCAGTAATTACAGTGGAAAATATTTTCTAAAAATTTACAAACATTTATGAAAAATGCTAAAAATTAACTATAAAGGGCAATAACTCCTTAAGGGGTCAATTGACTATTTTGGTCATGAAAACTTATTTGTAGATCTTGTTTTGCTGAACATTATACTGTATATTGCTGTTTACAGTTTATCTCTATCTATAATAATATTAAAGATAATAACAAAAAACGGCAAAATTTCCTTAAAATTACCAATTCAGGGCAGTAACCTAACAACGGGTTGTCCGATCCATGTGAAAATATCAGGGCAGATAGATCTTGACCTGAGGAACAATTTAAATTTAGATTTTCTCTAAATGCTTCAGTTTTTGAGTTATAAGCCAAAAACTGCATTTTACCCCTATGTTCTATTTTTTACCATGGCAGCCATTTTGGTTGGATGGCTGGGTCACCGGACACATTTTTTTAAATTAGATACCCCAAAGATGATTATGGCCAAGTTTGGATTAATTTGGCCCAGTAGTTTCAGAGGAGAAGATTTTTGTAAAAGATTTCTAAGATTTACGAAAAATGGTTAAAAATTGACTATAAAGGTCAATAACTCCTAAAGGGGTCAACTGACCATTTTGGTCATGTTGACTTATTTGTAAATCTAACTTTGCTGAGCATTATTGCTGTTTACAGTTTATCTCTATCTATAATAATATTCAAGATAATAACCAAAAACAGCAAAAATTCCCTAAAGTTGCCAATTCAGGGGCAGCAACCCAACAACGGGTTGTCGGATTCATCTGAAAATTTGAGGGCAGAAAGATCTTGACCTGATGAACAATTTTATCCCTGTCAGATTTGCTCTAAATGCTATGGTTTTTGAGTTATAAGCCAAAAACTGCATTTTACCCCTATGTTCTATTTTTAGCCATGGCGGCCATTTTGGTTGGTTGGCCGGATCACGCCACACATTTTTTAAACTAGATACCCCAAAGATGATTGTGGCTAAGTTTGGATTAATTTGGCCCAGTAGCTTCAGAGGAGAAGATTTTTGTAAAAGATTTCTAAGATTTACGAAAAATGGTTAAAAATTGACTATAAAGGTCAATAACTCCTAAAGGGTCAACTGACCATTTTGGTCATGTTGACTTATTTGTAAATCTAACTTTGCTGAACATTATTGCTGTTTACAGTTTATCTCTATCTATAATAATATTCAAGATAATAACCAAAAACAGCAAAAATTCCCTAAAATTACCAATTCAGGGGCAGCAACCCAACAACGGATTGTCGGATTCATCTGAAAATTTGAGGGCAGAAAGATCTTGACCTGATGAACAATTTTACCCCCCTGTCATATTTGCTCTAAATGCTTTGGTTTTTGACTTATAAGCCAAAAACTGCATTTTACCCCTATGTTCTATTTTTAGCCATGGCGGCCATCTTGGTTGGTTGGCCGGGTCACGCCACACATTTTTTAAACTAGATACCCCAATGATGATTGTGGCCAAGTTTGGTTTAATTTGGCCCAGTAGTTTCAGAGGAGAAGATTTTTGTAAAAGTTAACGACGACGGACGACGACGACGACGACGACGACGACGGACGACGGACGACGGGCGCCAAGTGATGGGAAAAGCTCACTTGGCCCTTCGGGCCAGGTGAGCTAAAAAAGTGGATGTAAGCCATTAGTAGTCTACGTACGAAATTCAACCATGATAAAATCTCATGTTCAAATTAAGACTCCAAGACAACAACATGTAGTGCTATGTCTTTTGAGAGAAACATCATCAGATATAAAAAAAAAAAAAATCCACTAAACACCGTGTCGATACAGGTATGCTTAATTTATATTGACTCAAGTGTTTAAGGTGTGATCTTTTATGTACTATCCTAAACAGATTTGTAATAATAGGAATCCGATGTATAAACGACAACTTAAGGGTTTATTTATAAAAAAAAAAGCATCTACACCCTCCGATAAAGCAACGAATGAGAAGAACCTCGATCGTGTTTGCTCAGGAGGAGGAGGTCCACTTAAAGAAAATGTTAGAGGCAGGAGTCATTCGGCCTTCTGTTTCTGAATGACGTTCTTCTTGCCGGAAAGGAATAGGGGGGGATCAGGTGTTGTATTGAATATAGATTCCTGAACTTGGCCTGTGTCAAAGATGTGTTCCATTTGCCTTTACTAGAGGAGTGCCTTGACACCCTGGCATGGAGTAAGTGGTACTCCAAGCTGGACGCTAACTCAGCGTATTGGCAAGTAAACATCAACAAGGAGTATAGGTCAAAACCCGCATTTGTTCAAAATACGGCCTTCTTGATTCTTTTACTAGTGTTTGAGCAATATTTATGTGTTCATGCATTATCTTCAATAAAAATTATTGATCAGAAGATAGTATTTGTAGTATTTCTGACGAAATAAACAAAATAGAAACACTTAAACTTAAGTTCAAACCACTCCTTTATGGACTATCAAAATATTTGTTAAATACAACCGTGATTATAAGTACACCTATGTATGATGAAAACATAGAATCGGATCTAACCAATATCGATTTTCAATCGCCTTATCTCATGAAATAATATCGGGAAATGTTGAGATCAAATCCCTTAGGTAAAATATGTTGTCATATTCGATATGAGTTAGAAAATGTACAATCAATTACGTCTATTGGGTAAGATTGTAAATTTTACCAGAATCACTTATTCTTCAACTTTATTTCAACTCAGGCAGCATTGGTGAATCTGCAGGTTGTCTAGACTCTAAATATAATTATTAAAACTTCACTTTGAAAACATACATTAACCACAAAGATTGCCACCATCAGCAGAATTTCGTGCAACTTCGTCTGTATGTGTACTTTTTTGTAAAAATGTTTGTCTTGTTTTGTGTCCTTTATATCTTGTTCGTAGTATTGTCTGTCATATGATATTTATTGATTCTGAGTTCTTACAATTCTCCTATTTTTAACATTATAATTAATAATTCAAGAACAGGTTTGTAATTACAATTCAATATCTTGTTACAAATACACATCTCACTTTTCAAAAGGTCTGTTCAAGTTCTTAAAACCATTGAAAATGTTTGATAAATCACTTTAAAATTCAAAGTAATGGGACATTTTATCACCACTCCCTAGCTTACTATAACATGTAAACTATCTATATTACCATTATACAGAACGACTACATTGTTATAGTTAGAAACTGGGGAAATATGAATTATTAATAAAATAATTGTATATATCACTGTAAAACATAAATGTTTCAATAAGGAAATAATGGCTTTCTATTCCCATAGTCCCACATTGACGTAGATACCTTAACAATCAACTCTCAAATTCAAATTATTTTCTACTCGTTGAAAATTATACCACTGTGCATATGCACGTAAAATTATTTCTTCGATCGTAAACTCAATAGGGAAACAAGAGTGTTAACTGTTAATGTCTTTCCAAAAAAATATTCTGGTTTTTCTTTCTCACAAATATGATGTTAGATAATATTTTTTAAAAGGTGAGGTAAAAAAAAACCAAGTGATCAAATTTCATACGCAAAACACGCGTTTCGTGAATAAAACATACGCTCGTGACAAATAATCTACTCCATGGCTATTCTTGCAACTTATATAAATAACTCATAGCTGAGGCGGTGATAGAGAAGATTATTACCCGGGGAAAAAAACACTGTCAACTGAGACGAAGACAAGGTTGACAGTGTGTTTTCGAGAGGACAATCATGTAAATCCTTGTTAAGTCATTTGTAGAACGGTTTAGTTCAATGTACTTAGTTGTTCTGAATAACCCCAATAAATTCGGTCACCATAAAGTTTTTTTCGTGAACATTAATTCCTCGAAGAAAATATTTGAATCTTATTAAAAGGCTGAATTAATCTTGTGTGTGATAGAACCTATTTTCTTTCTCACCGATTAAAAGTAAAAGCAGCACAATTTAAGTTTAGAAAATGGCAAATCGATGTTAAAATGTTTATGATAATGAAACCATTGTTTTAACATGACCACGACATGCAAACGAAGCGTTTATTTTCACTCAAATCGATAGGTTGTCCAATTGCAGAACATTTTTTTTTCTCAGACATGTCTGTCTCTTGTGTAAATTAATATTTAAATCATCATAATTTAATTTCTTCCATTTAATAATACTCAAATCTCCCTCTGTATTTACAAAACGATATATTACGTAATCGTCAACAATATACAACACTGTCATCATAATTCGTTTTTATAAATGATGACTTGCAACGTTTCTATTAAAATCACATTACGAATTACTGGAAAACGAATAAATTGAGGTTTAGTCAGTTTCTTTGATGTTTTCCCCACAGTAAAGTTTTCGATGTTATAATCAGACTACGCTACATTACAATTGATTGAAAGCTATTATAGGAGACATGAAATATATTACCTGCAGAAATAGAGAAATAACGACGAGATTGGCCAATTCAGACGGAAATGTCTCATTTTAAGAGTTTCATAAAGAAAGGGTACAGCAAAAAATGTTAAACTACATTTTAAAAGTCATGTTTTAGCGTTTATCTCAATTGCTTTAAATGGAAACAGTGTTGCCATCAGCAACTATAGAGTGGCTGTGACATGTAAAGAAAATACAAATGCAAGAAAACAAGTATCAACAAAGATACCAAACTCTTAAATAAATCCGAAACAATGGAAGTCCACAAAACCTTAACAAATCAATCAAACCTTAACAAATCAACCGTTAGACTATATCAATCACGGAAACGATTGGAAAACAACGTGTCATAGCTATGTCTTGGTACAGGCATTCACAGTGAGTTAAACCTAGTAAACCCCACACTTGTATGACAGTTGTTTATATTTCCGTTACCATGACAAAATTTGGTGAGCCACCCGACCAAACATAATAGGTTTAAAACAGTAATTGAGATTCAACAGCCAAACCTCTGTAGACATACATCACAGACACACACAACCTCACACTAGTTATGTATGTTTATAAAGTATATTACATTTGGATGAGGCAAATTAAAGTTTGAGAACAGAAACCAATCGAACTGTTGTGTTTTGGGTTACACAGACAATATCTGCAATCTCAAAGAAGAAAATCATAAAGTAATAAGGAAGACTATGAAAGTGACTTTTCTCTTCGTCACAATTAATACGTAACAAAAAGATATAGATCAGCATATATGTTACGTTAGAGGAAATAAAATAACCACTTTATTCGCAACTAGCCAATTTAAACGTACTAAACAGCAATTCAAACACCCACAAACAACATTTTTTTAGTTTTTAATGAATTAAGTAAATAACTCTTCGCGTTTTCAGTGTTGGTTTTGGCGCGTTTAATTACGACAATACAGCAGACGTTGTATCTCTTTTCCAGGACACGTGGGGCATTATTTTACACTTTATAAGCACTTCTACTATACTAAGAAAAGTAACAGCTGTCTCGCTCATTTAAGCTAACATGCCTTAACAGCATTTTGTTTAATCAGCAGAAAATATTAAAAAGAAGCTACGAAACTATAAACTGAAGGTGTAGTTCTTATGGCATTCATAGTAGTCTACACCTTGTAGTCTAGATTGTTTAAGAGGAGTTTCATATGAATAGACTACATAGAAATTGATTATTTGAACATCAAATAATCATGATTTTGTGGAATATACAAATATAACTGCATCCTTCGAACTTGAAAATTATGTTCCATTCATTGAGAAATATACTTTTATATTTTATGCTTTTGTGAGCACTCCTATAAACATCTGTAACATGTGCATCTATAATGTCATTGTTATCAAAAGTTATGCAACAGTTGTTTAGTTTTTCTTGAAAACATATCTTTAGATATAAATTTCAGTTACTTGTAAATGTATTTAGTGAAAAGAAGATGACATGACCTGTTATCATCCTCTAAAGCCCCCTGATAATGAAATTATGATCTGATCTGATTAAATAAATGTGACCCTGTAGCCATCTTCTAAGAAAATAAAGTGTTATATGCATATTTTGAATAACATAAAAAAGGTGTTGTTTTCTTTTTTTCATATATGAAATCAATAAAAATATGAAATCGTTGCAACAAATATTCGTGGTGATTTTGAAAGGCTTAACGCGAGTTATAAAATCATTTATCAGCTCTAAGTCAGATTTCTTGGGATAAGTACATCAAGTTATCGATAAACAACATGTTTAGTCAGGTACACAAAACAAATCATTTAAGATGTTTATATTGCCTAGGGATTTTTGTTAGAACTTTGGGGATTTTTTTGTTTATATTGCTCTTAAACTCCATATTTGATTAGGCATTTTATTTTTTTTTTTATTCGAGCGTAACGGATGAGTCTAATGTAGACGAAACACGCGACTGGTGTACCTATATGTTGTAAAACATTTGGTAAATAAAGAATGGAAATTGAAAAAAAAATACAAGATTGTAAGCCTTGTATCTTTGATGACTTTTTATATGCTTATTTGTACATTTCTTCTTTCATTCAACTTTTTTTCTTTTTTCTTAATGCTTTCTTTTTTTTTTTTATCTATTCTTATCATGATTTTTATCAAGTAAACCTTCCCCAAAACTGTAGTCTTGACATTAATGTTCGCCATCCTCGGCATGTTCAGTGAAAAAAGTAAAATCACAAAAATGCTTAACTGCCGATGAAAATTCAAAACGGAAAGTCCCTAATCAAATGGCAAAATCAACAACTGTCATATTTCTGACTTGGTTCAGCCATTTTCTTATGTAGAAAATGGTGGAATAAACCTGGTTTTAAATCTAGCTAAACCTCTCACTTGTACGACAGTCGCATCAAATTCCATTGTATTTAAAACGATGTGTGATCAAAACAAACACAATAGATAAAAATGTCACAAAAACGCGTACAACAGCAACACGAACACTACTAACAACTGGAGGTAATCCCATGTGCTCCGGAGGGGTAAGCAGATTCTGCCCAACATGTGGCACGAGTATACAAGACTTGTTCTGAAGATTTTCCGATTCGTTTACCATGTACTTTACTTAATCAACTCATATGTCCTTGTACCTTAGCCATTTTGTTTGACTGTAGCCTACCGCAATATCCGAGCGATGTATAGGAAAAATCGTGTTAATAAAAATTAACCTTTAAAGTGATCGTCTGCAATTTGCTATAATGGATACAAGAGACTGATGTCCCTATAAATTGTCTATGTAATGTTATGTGTTTACGGAATACAGCGAAATACCAAACAAAACATTTATTAAAACACAAGTTTCCCTCAAGATAGACTTGTGGGATAAAAAAAGTATGTTTTTTCAATGCAAGAAATAATTTTATTGTATAGCAATATAATATTTCCCACAGAAAGTAACCAAAAGTTAGCGTGCAATAAATTCTAGTATTGCACTAGTGCAATAAATCTTCAAAATTCATGACGTCATCAACACAAATTCTTAGTTTAAACCAATTTTTATTTTTAAATATTATATTGCTATACAATAAAAGGGTTATTGCATGAATATTGGGGAATATTGTCCCTCGTAGAACATATATTGCACTCGCAAGCTCGTGCAATATAAAATTCTACTCGGGACAATATTCCCCAATATTCATGCAATAACCCTATAGTATTCCTTTGAGGAATCCATATGGCTTTAAATTATATAAACAGAGTGACATTATACAATGGGAATAATTATATCTTCTCAAACATAAAACATCACTTAAAATAAACCAAACACAAATACTGCACTCGTTAAACCATTTAATATCATGATTAAAAGTACGTACCAGGTTCAACTTATATGTTTTTAATCGTATATTCTTGTACTTTTACTTTATATTAATAGGGAATAGTATTCAATAATAACCTCAACCTTTGTCAAAAAATCGCCAATTTTCATATAAAAATTCATAAAATCGACATTTTTTTTCCATTACGATCTCTACAGATTTTAAAAAAGGTAGCCGTTATTTTTTGAAAATGTTGACTTAATATTCTTTAATTTTTAGAAGTTTTTGTGTTGAGGCATTGCTTTCTTGTTTACACTTTATGAGTTTCCGTTTCTTTTCATATTGACTTACCATTATTTCAATATATTTGACAAAGAAAATAAGTTTGTCGTTTTCAAATACTGGTTAGTTTTTACTTTCGTACATATAACATGCATTTAATTATTCAGTTCGTTAGTTCATTATAAATCCCTCGCATATTATATAAAATAAAGGTTAATTTTCAAAGCACTACCTTAATTACAGGAGCGACGATTTATTTCCTCATTTTTTTAACGATCATCATTATGAGTTCTTGTCCATATTAAATCATCCCAATGTCAATTCAATTGATATTTCTTCAACACATAGTATTAATTATTCAACATACAACTGTTTGGTCTAGGTTTTTGTCTGTATACAAGAGTTTTTTATTTGCTTTAGTATAACAGCTTTAATTATTCAGAGCCATTGTTGGAAGACGTAAAACTAAAATAAACACTTCACGTTTGTTTTGCTGCAAATTAGTCCAAATGAGTGAGAATATACTGACTTTTAAGTGAAGTTTTTACTCGAATGATAATGGCAATATTGCAAGTTTATTGGGAAGATATCAGCTTTAGCGATAAAATCAATTGTAAATTTCATTTACTAGAGAAACAAAGCGTTGAATTACTGAAGCAACAGGATCGTCCAAATTGCATGCCAGTTATCTCGTTGTCCTGGTGACGGAAAAAAGATATACTACCTCGTAACGGTCAATTGATGTATTCAAATAATAAAAGGCTCGTTGACAGAATTGATATATATTTTTATCATTAGGTCATTTCAAACTGGCTTATAGCTGTTATTTTACCAATATATTCTGGAAACTTATTAATTAGTGGAAGTTTCAGACGAAAACTGTAAAGAAAATGTCAATCACTCGCAACCTAATAGATTTCTTTAAGGCAAACTAATTTAAAATATAAAAAATCATTCAGTATTTAGTGATCAATAATGTGAATGTATTCCTACAGCATATTCCGATAAGGTCAAATGTCTAATTAATCTAATTCTTCAAAAATGCACGTTTTACCTACAGATAAACTTGGGAAATTAACTATTAGAGATATTTAAAACTTATTAATAAGACAATCTTCTTTCCACTAGGAAGATTTAATATCTTCGTCAGAGTTGAATTGACATTTCGTATCTGTCTAGAGGCAAGACCAATGCGGAAATGTTTAGTGAAATTATGCAACGGAAAACATGAAAATGTCAATGCAGTGTTTGTCAGATAAAATATCATATTTCGAAATCTTAACCTGTATTCAAAGAAGATTTTGTTACTTGCTTCAATTGCCCAACTCATGTGTTTTTCTTAAGAAAATGGAGTATGAGTGTCAATGAAACAACTCTTCGCCCAAGTCACAATTTGTAAAAGTAAACTATTATAGGTCAAAGTACAGTCTTAAACACGGAGCCTTGGCTCACACCGAACAACAAGCTATTAAAGGTCCCAAAAATGACTAGTGCAAAACCAATCAAAAATGAAAACTAACGGTCTAATCTAGAGTCCCTAATCTTTATATAAACGAAAACACTTATGAACCACATCAAACGACAACCACTGAACATCAGTATATTTCAGTTAAGTTTATATACTCATGTTCGTCCACAAAACAATTTTTCAATTGTTTGATGTAAAGGTCATTGCTGTCAGAAAGTTCAAAAAGAGTAATCGCAAAACACATAGTATAAAATCTTTATTTTCTCTAATAACTTCTAACAGAAAGCACCACCTGTTTTCATTATAAAAACAAAAGCAACATGCACGAGTAATTATGAACATGAAGACGTAGATGTTTGGCTGTCAGGCATTGTGTACGAGATACAGTCTGGTTGTCCTATGCTTTGATGTAAATGATTAAGCGGTTGAAGGTGTAAATAAAAAGAAAGATACATAGAATGTGACAGATAATGTCATGTAACTGACAAAATCTTATTTATTCGGTACAGGTGATTAATAATTAGGCTGATATTCCTGGCATTCTGTTTGGTTTAGGAGTTGTGTAAATTGTAATTGTACTGTCATACTTGTATGCTGGCAGTGGTTGTGATGTTTTCATTTAAAATAATATTTCACTTCTGTGGAATTCATAATAGTTTCACTGACGTCATACAATAATAAACATAAATGTTTATATGCATTCCAGGCGGAAAACTTGTGGAAAGAAACATTTGTCTTTTTTTTCAAAACGTATTCACAAATAAAATACTTAAAATGGAAATAATAAAAAAAAAAAGGTAAACAAAAAAAAAGGGCTGAGATTTTCATTTTAGCCTTTTTTTGAAATATCATTTCTGGGTTTCAAAACTTGAGAAAAATTTAATCACACTTCGTACCCTAAAAATTTAACCACATCTGCTACATTTTCTCAGATATGAAATGTGCTATCAGGCATATCCCAGCTTTAGGATACTGGTAGGGAATGATGGAAAAAAGACTAATAGTTTTGCCTACCTTTATATTACTACTTTAGAAAAAAGATCAAGGAATTTCCAAGTTCTAATTCGTATTTCGGGAAATTTAAAAACAGATGTGCATGATTTTATAAGGCTAACATGTATTTAAATCTGTTTTTACTATCGATTATGTAAAACAGTTGACAAATCAAATTATGACTGTGTACATTTACCCAAGTTACTTTCTTTGATTTCAATAATGAGATTTCATATACGATCAGATCAATTTTTATTTGTTTACATTCAAAAATATATATGTCTGTATATCATCTTTCAACACAAGAGACCAGAAACACTGTGTTATTACGTACTAAGAAGTTTATTCTCTCACTAATAATTAAGGCGAAGTGTACGTAATTAAACTACACAATGGATTTTTTTTAAATTTTACATGTAGATTCTGCTTGTAAAAATAAATCGGAAAATAAAATAAAAAAAGGGGGTAACCGTTTTCGTTTTTGAGATACGAGCTGTTGAAGTTAACAGTATCATACACCAAAATTACAAAGGATATATAGGAAAAATCGTGAAATTCGGCAGGAATTGTTACATTTCAAAGATTTTCTATTATATTAGACAATCGATTTTTTTTTAAATTTATGAGACGATTCTAAAATGTCTGAGGAATCGATTGGTGCAAAGAAAGTCCTTAGCAACCGTGCTACTTTTCAAGCTATACACTGTTAAAGTTGAATCTTGAGTGTAAAAAAACAAAAAACAACGACAACGTTATTGACGTCGCAGCAACAGTTACGACGCTTCATATAGTTCTATACTTGTATGAAATATATACCGTTTTGTTGGAGTTCGTGTTGCTCGGTCTTTAGTTCTTTATGTTACGTTTTGTGTATTATTGTATTGTATTTGTCTATTATATTCGGGTGCGTGCGGAGATCGCCAAGCTAGAAAACGGTTGACATTTTTCCATTATAAACTAGAACTATTTTCTACCTTAATTGGTGCCTTATTTTTGTTAAAATCTAAACACTGCGACGTGTTTTCAAAATCTTTGTTCCCATAAAACTTCATTTTATCAAGGTCTCTTCTCAGAATATCAGCCATCTGTCTGGCACAGGATAACAAATCAATATTTAAGTAAATTTAAGTTGTGTGGTAATTCTTAGTACATTTGGGTAAATTAATCTTATATTTGTGCCGCATAAGCATCTCTATAATTCAACACATCCCTGAGCCACGACATTATATATTTTATGCATCACATGCGCTTCTTTTTATCACAATCCAGACCGGCTAGTAACCGTTGTATAACTTTACACGTCTGAAGACGAATATTTGAGTGAAACATTTTTGTATGATTTTTATTTCTGGAAATCAATCTGAAATCTACAACAGTCCTTTTCCGAAAGTCGGGCTGGACCTTTACTTTTATGTGCATTCGGGATTTACACAAATTGTAACCCGAATAATTCAGTCGTATTAATCAGCTGATGTACGCATGCTACATTTCTCGTGTGGGAGAAAATCGGACATGGAAAGGGCTTGAATTATTCGAGTTACTCAAATTGAAACTCGGGAATATATTTCTAGCTGTTCGGAATTCGCGGAAACAAATGATTTTTTTCGGCATTACGGTATTGAATCAATATGAGTCAGGGGCGTAGCTAGGTATTCAGTCAACTGTGTACACACGACATTCGATAATTATAGAGTTTTGACAACTTCACCGGCTTTCATCCACAGATAACATTGTTTATTAATTTATTTTTAATAAAACAAAAAAATGTGAAAAAATTATGTGTAGGCACGTGCCTAAAGTGCCTAACGGCAGCTACGCCCCTGCCCAGAGATACAAATTATTTCTTTTAACAAATTCGAATACCAGTCAGTTTATAGGACTTCAGTTTGAAATAGGGGCGGCAATCTATTCATTTTATCCAATCAATTGGGGGAGGGGTCAACATTGATAGTCAAAAAGCCTTGAAATATTCGATAAAAAACGTTGAATGTAAATTATATGAACTCCAAAGTCTCATATTATAAGACTAGCAAACCACGGGCTTCTCAATTCTTGTATGATCATGAACTAGGTGAAAACCTGGAGCTGACCGAGTGCGAGATCCTCATGGATAATCATCGAGGTCGTTAAACACCCCTTGCAGTAAACTTGGGTTAAATTTTTAAAAAAAATCGAAATGTAATAGTCTGAACACATTTCACCTCTCATTCCACTAAATATAATATTAAATTGCAGTTACAAGTTTCACAAAACTTCCCTGACCTCTTTTCTTTAACCATAATAGAAGGAGGAGGGAAGGAGGGATCCAGATCACAAACAAAAACACAAAATCCCGAGGTCCCGAATTTAAAAAAAATTAAATCCCGACTACCCGAAATTCGGAAATAGAATTCCCGGATCCCGAAAAGGTCAATCCCGAAACCCCGAGCTTAAAAATCACCCGATCCCGGAGTTCCGATAAAGGTCCTAACCCCCCCCCCCCCCCCCCCTGTAATTCTATATTCTATTCATTCATAATCTTGAATTGAGACTTGATACTTCAAAATTACATTCTCTAATTTTGAAGATGCACACAGGCACAATAAAAGAAAACATATTTCGCTATATCTCTCTTCGAAATTGGAATTTGTGAAAGAAGAAATAAATGACATGTTATATTTTATCTTACACATGTTACATGTGTACTTTCAATTTCAATATGGTTCTAAATTTAGATTTAGTTTTCCCATAAATTGCGGACGGAATAGAAGACACCTGTTTATTTTCTGCACATGCATGTAGAAAAAGTTGAAAACTGGGAGTTGAATGACATAATTTTTACTTATTTTAAGATAAATATTAGAGTGAGACAACTTTTAAGTTACTGAGTAATTTTAGGGCCTAATTTGTTTATTTTTTGTTTGTTTTCCGTCTTTGTTCTTTCTAATGGTAAGTTTTGCACAAGTGGTCAAATTATTCTCTTGGTATAGTCTGATTTCTTATATGAATATAAATCATGTCGTTAAATTTTCAATTACACAAAATACGAACTTTTCAACGTCTTTTTAATTAAACAATTAAATCCACACGTCTTTCATTAATTATTTGTAACAGGCTATTATAAAACTTTACGTTGAGTACTGTGTTTTTCGTTCAAGACTACGGTTTTTTTAAAACGATATTGTTGGGTCAATTCAGGTTTCATTTTAATTAATTTGATATCAATAGAAGAAAAATTGTTACATGTTTATTTGTTTATTTGTTTATAATTTTGTTGTGAGGCGTTTTTTTCTTTCTGTTGATATCATAAACACGAAATGCCTTCTCCTACGCGTCTAAAACAAAAACAAAACCAGTGTTTTTAAGTCAGGCTCCACACAGAACAACGTACAGAATGCTGTGATTTCTAATTGGAGTTATTTGGATAATTTCTATGAGGTTTAAGACAGCACAGGCGTGCTTGTTGGATTCATTATAGACCGCAGAAAGTAGTTTCTCTTTCGTGTGTCCTTTCTTGGAGTAAGGGAGATAACTTGCGTAACTAACGACGAACGTTTTTAATCCCGTATTCCGCTAGAGGCGTGCAATTACGTACACTTCGCCTTAATGTAAAAGCTTTATTCTGAAAAATTATACAATTATTCAATATTTGAAGCTGACAATGAGAGATTACCCATTTCACAGAAGTTTCCAGTGATCAATTGGCAACAGGATATTCACAAAAAACACAGATCTATATGCAGTAATGTATTCCAAGACTCAATCAAAAATTCTGTAAATCCTATATATTCATATTGATTAACAAGAAAAATATGTAGTTTAAAATTTTAAAACGGACCTTATTTCTAATGTTTAGTTTTAGTATTGAAACGTTTTCAAATAGTGTCATGATTCACGTCTTGGTACATCATATTACTACTAAATCAATAAAATCGTTAAATTATCCTCAAAATAGGAAAAAGGCAATCAGATTTTATATGCGAGAGCATTAAACTTAATCTTTTTTTTTTCATGTCAGTTTTAAAGTTCTAAAGGTAGCACACCAAATATAGAATACTATTCAATAACTCGAAATTTCTCACGTACATTCTGACCAACAGATGAAAATAACTTTTTTTTAGAAATTCTATGCATGTGTATTTCCAGATTGTCCTCCATCAGGAATTCTCAAACCAATGTTATATACGTGAATACCTATATTACACATAATGGACCTAAAACTCAAACACTCTTCGGTGTACCCAATGACGTTTTGGCAATACAGTATTCAAATAAATAAATAAATAAAAAAAAAAAATCATGAGAATTTGGCCTTATTTGAATTTTAAACATAAAGCATAATAATAATCATTACCCCTATTAATTTGATAAGAAAACGAGTTATATATAACTCACATGATAATTGTCAGTTTTCGTTATAGTCCTGTTAGGTTAACAATTTATAAATAAATATTTTCTCCAAGGTTACTAGTACACGGTTTTTACAAGTAAAAATGTTGCTTCATTTTGAAGAAACTTTGAATTTAAAGGTAAAATATTATATAATAGTAATTATCCATCAGGTTATTAACAGCTATTAAATAATAGTTGTTAATTTTGCACCTGAATTGATTATCGAAACTAGAACGATCTACATCGATAGCATGTAAAGTAGAGTTGCTTGCGTCTTTTTTCCACCGCACTTGTACCTATATAAGAGGCTTGTGGAGTGGTTCATGCCTTACTGGCACACTTACACACTTTCAAAGGCAAATAATGACGTTTATCAGCATGTTTATATTGTATTTCTCCTCATAAATTTCCACTTAAATTTCTTAATCACATTGAGATTGAAGTATTATATTATGCAACACCTCTATCTCTGTATGCTTTTCTCGTTAATAACTTTGGGTAGAACCAGTTCAAGCCTTAATGGTGTCTCATTAGTGTACATATTTTTACGCTGGATAACAGTATATTTAGTAACAATTATATATCTGCCTGTTGATTCGCAATGCATGTTTACATTTATAGTAATGCAAGTGTCAAAAAGATACAAGAATTGCGTAACAAGTACCTCTTTCAATGATGTTTGTAAACGTTTATGATAGCATATATGTATGAAACGAAAGCAAGACGTCGGGATAATGAATAAAAAAATTTATACTTATATATGTATTTGTTCGATTTATATTCATATATGTACATGCATTCCAAATTTCCCTCCTTTCCTTGGCGTTTCCCTGTTTCCAGCACGTGCAAATTGTAGGAATATACTAAACACCCCCACATTCTATATGTGTCTGTCTCAAGTCAGGAGTTTGTATTTCAGTGGTTGTTGTGTGTATCTGTGTTATATATTTGTTTTTCGTTCCTTATTTTGTACATAATTTAGGCCGTTAAATTTCTCGTTTGAATTGTTTGACATTTGTCATTTCAGGGCCTTTTATTACTGACTATAAGGTTCGGGCTTTGCTCATTGTTGAAGGTCGTACTTTAACCAATATCAGTTAATATCTCTTTCCTTTTGGACTCTTGTTGAGAGTTGCTTCATTGGCAATCATACCACATCTTCTGTTTTATATTGAAATATATATACCACTGAACGTGCTGGTTTGAAATAAATATTTATAGAAATGTCTGGTTCTTTAATAGCCGACTATGCGGTATAGGTTTTTCTTGTTGTTGAAAGCCATACGTTGACCTATCGTTGCTTACATGCACGTAATTTGGACTCTGGAGGATAATTGTCTCATTGACAATCATACCACATAGTGTATTGTTATATAATGTGACGCTGTATTATTTAATTGTATAGATGCATATAAATATTACGCTGTTGTATAAAAAGGAATGGCATCGGTACATCTGTACAATGAGAACATAAATCATAATTATAATTGATCATTACAAACAACAATATTACTGTTTTGAAGTAAAACTAATTCTGCTTAGTTCCGCCATTCAACCAGAAATAAACAGCATATGCATTGTAGCACGTTCTAATATATTGCATCATGGGAAACACGTTTTTTTCATCCTAAGATATAACAGAAAATCAATATGTTATTATATGCTTTGTCTAAGAAACTTTCCCATCAGTTATACAGAATCTGTTTCCTCAATACGTTTATAGATTGATATATTTTGTAAATAAGAGTAGATTAAATGAAGATCGGTTCATATGGATATCAATTATATATGATCTAAAATAATGTAATAAAAAAAACGTGTACCTTAAGTTTTGGTTTATTTTGATACCTTATGTATTAGAACTCTGGAATATGATCGTCATACAAAATTGGATTGCTGACCCTGCATCTCCTTGTACATAATTAATTAATAGACAAACCTATAGAATTAGTTCGACTTCTTCGCCCAGTCTCGTTATATATGATATTGAGAGTCATATAGTTTACAATTTTTTTTTTTTTTAACTACTGTCAGAAAGTCCTATAGTTTAAGCAAGAGTGCAAACACGTTCACACTTCGGATTCACTTTGTACTTAATCGAAGGCAATAAGTTCATACTCGAGTTTCGTCACAACAACCCATTAACTAGTCAAATACCTGTTCACTGTGAACCTTTAATATTCTGTGTCTAAACATAGAAAATAAAATGGCAGTATTATTCAAAAAGGAAGTGATGCAACTCTCTATAACAAATTGGACGATTATAGAAGTCTTTTATATACAGTCTCGCCCACATGTATTTGGCATCTGAATCCTAGCGTGCAATTCAGTTTTCTCGGAGAGCTTTTATTCCTTTCTGTTCTGTTAATAACAGTAAAGTTTTTTTTTATGTCGACAACTTATGAATCGGATAGATCATATGCCATTTGAAGTCCAGAAATTTACTTAAATGTAGGTCACGCATGTTTGTCTAATGAGACATTGTCTGGAACTGATTCTGTTAGTATGACGTCAGTGACACTTCTGATAATTGAAGCTAATTACACGTATAACCGAATAACCTTGAACTTTTATAGTTGAGCTGTATTTTACGACTTCTTCGTGATTTTAACTAGTATTGCTTGAAACGCTACATATGATAAGTGAAAAGGGAGACTGAGAAAAAGTATGTACAATACTACACGAATAAAAGTCAACAACCTACAAATCAATCATATAGACAAGAAGAGATCAATATTGTGTTATAATACCTAATTGTGTTGTAAAAGATGTAAGAAAAAGATGTAATAAATGCATATCAACAATTTATTAGCGACATATATTGTAGCCAAACATTCAGTTCAATTTACAAGACAATCACTGAATAAAAAGTTCTAAAATTGTACGTCTGTAGTTCTTGGCGTAGAAGAACTAAGAAACACCAAGAATTTTCTAATACACAAGCAAAATCTGTAATCAATTTGCAGATCTATAAATAAGATGCTATAATTAGAGTCGCCTGTGTGAGTTCTACAACTAATTATGCTTTAAAGTGAACCTTGTCTACAATTAAAACACAATAACATACTACAAGGTTGAAATAATTTGACATTTCGTACGCTGTTCCGTCTAAAATTAAGAGTATATCATTATATTGCTAAGAAGATGATGTATACAAATATTTGATTTTGACACGAAGATATATATTGTTATAAACAGAATGCTGTTGTTTAGTTTTAATTAGAATGTATGGTCATACTTTTATAAACCAGACTCAAGTCACACGCGATCCGGTTTAATATACCGTAAGAGTACATATATCATTCATGCGGCGACTACAATTACATTAGACCTTTGCGAACCAAAGCACATTAATTTGTTTGTTTTTACTGCCTTTCATCTCTACTATAGCTGCAAACAGAACTTCAAAGAAACGCGTTAGTATGCAATACCACATATAATTCTGTTGACATTTATGAATTTATCGGCTTTATTATGCATAAATAGTATGTTTGCTTATCAGAGCATCGGTTGTTTAATTACAATAAACTATCATTTCTGAATTAATAATTGTAAGCAGGATCATCATCTCGATGTTTTAATTCATATTTTCAATAAACCATCAACAGTATAAGGGCAATTAACTGATTCTACAAACTAAAATATTACTTCTCCAGGCTTTATAGTAAGCAACAGTTGCATAATTATATAACTTATTGTCGTTGAATGGAGTTTGTTTTCATCAAGCACGAAAAGACTATACGAAACTTAGTAACAATCCGCAGGGCTATATACTTCAAATATTTAGGATATTGGCAATTGTAATTGGTCTATCTGTCGTTCTTTCGTTCGCCTGCATCGATATTAAATTGTTATTTTCCCTCAAATTATGAACTTTGATAGGACTTTTTACAACTTCTGTCTCTGATTATATATTCTTCTCTTATCACTTTAAAAGTTTAAAAAATAATTGTCAATCAAACGTAAATAGTGCTTTGACCTTATAAATTTAGTGAGGGTCTTGGTCTGTTTTAGTTACCGGAAAACACGTTTTTTTTCATTTTCTATAATTCTGTCAGATTTTTTAACATTGTATAAACCTTTTGAAAAAAAGAAATTTTTTGGGTCCATTAAGCTTAACATTACGATATTCCAAGAAATCTATAATTATACATTTGAAACAGGGTGTGTATGCCTCCATACTTTTGCAATTGAAGCAAAGCTGCAAAACTGATAAAACTGTATGACATTAAGATCATTTCGCAACTAGCAAAATCATATTTTACAAAAAATCTTAAATTTTATTTAGAATGAAATTCAAAACAGTGTGGCTGTGGCCATTGATTGACACATTAAATTCATCCATTGACTGGGATAATTTACGTGAACGTTTGTCTGTAACGACCACTGTTCACGACGTCCCTACGAAAGACATTTAAACTGTGGGGTCACCAAAGGTTTCTTAACGCCTTTAATTATAAAATAATTCGAAAAATTAATCAGGAATAACCTTTATGTTTTGATTTATATAATTGATAAAAATCAAAACATCGTGTTATTTCTCCTTAATTTTTCGAATTACTTTATTAAGGTGTTGAGAACCTTTGGTGACCCCAAAGTTTAAGTGTCTTTAAAAAGTACATAGTGAGCAGTGGTCGTTACATACAAACGTTTACCTAAATTGTCCCAGTCAATGGATGAATTTAATGTGTCAATGAATGGCCACAGCCACACTGTTTTGAATTTCATTCTAATGTGTCCTTGTTTCAATATCTTTTAAGGCAGTACACCTGGTTCTACAAACCGGAAGTTAAACAGGTAAATGTGATATTAGAAGTAACAATTCTTATGCCACTTATAACATGGGGACAACACATATGTGCAATACAACAACAAGAGAAGTATTGCTCTCAACACGCGTTGAATTTTCAAGGTCATGTACTTGAGAAAATTACCAAAGGACCTAATGTCGTCAAAATGTCATGCCACAAAATACAGATATTTTAAAACATTGGATTAATGAGTCAGTAGAAACGGCTCCAATGCGACAGTAGTCCAATTTGACGGTATTTATCTGTACGTATTGTTATTCCCTATGATACCACTTCATAGGAAGGCAATATTTACGACAATACATATTATAAATAATCAATTCTTCATATGGGACATTTGTTTATGGATGATTTAGAATTGCATTATTGTTGAGTTTTTTCGAACAGTTTATTGCTTTAAATCCTTGTAATTTCACGTTTGAGTAAAAATCCGCATTTTATTCTCCCCGGCTTTGCAGCATATGATTGAATAAAGTATAGAATACGCACGTACACTGTATACAACTGTCTAATAAAGAATTTTTCATAGCATATAGGCCACCAAAGCGATTTTTTCTTTCAATCGAAGGTGGTTCCTATTTGTTTGGAGAGGAAGGCTTTTTTCAACAACAATGCGAATTATTTTGTTTACAATTGTTTTCTAAAGTAAAAATATGATGGGAAAAAAAACTCATCAGAAATACCAAGACAAAGTAGTGGGAGGTAAAATCAAATTGTGATTTTCAGTATACCAAAATTAATCTAAGATGTTTCAGTGATCTTATTTTTGATTTCCTTTTTTGGAAGTATGTTCCTAACAATCAAACTTTAGGGATAAAAACTATCTTTTGTTTTAATTCTTTATTTGTTTAAATTCATCCCTTTTTTCGTACTGTTGAAATACTAGATTAATGAACTTATATGTTCATTAAAAGTTCATAAAAGTTCGATATGCTCCCAAAAACACATTTTTTTTAGTGTTCCAGTTTTAGACACGTATTTAGTTTCCGATCTCCGGTGATAATGGACTGTTCCATATGTGCATTCCATTATCATCCAGAATAGCAACGATCCGAACTTTATCTATACTAATTTAATATAGTTTCAATGCTGATTGAATTTAGAAATCATGACTTCTTAACGAGCGTTCTGAGAATGCATTGATCACCCGGTGTTTTTGTCGGTTTAAACACTGTAATTTGCATTAATATCTGACAGAATAAATATGGATACATTGCAATTGTTCCAAAAAAGTAGATTAGCACTTTATCACCGAATATAGGAAAGATGTCGGATCTGTTAAATTGCAATCCATTATACCACTCAAAAAGAATTCCAACCGCTATTTCTATAGAAGATATTCGATCAGCTTGGAATGAAGAACAAATCTTCTTCTTTCTAGTCTCTGTATTGAAATTAATATAGATAAATTGTAGTTGCATTGCAAATCGATAAACCGTTTATATTCTGCACAACATTTAGAAACTGTCGGCATGCAATGCAACTGGCATTAAAAAGGTTAAAGATTATATTGAATCAGCGTACACATGTACGAGCAGCATTCTTTTTCGAATTGGATTATTTAATATTGCTACTAAAACAAAAATAAATCTAAACAAAAACAAAATAATACATGCTCATTGTACACTCGTTAACCTCGTCAAAATTTGATGCCATGGTCCTACAATTCAAGACAGCAACGTTTGGGCTATGTATTGATAAACTAAATTAATATTTCTAAAACCATTTGGCAAAGTTGATCTCAGACGATATTGACTATTCTATGAGACTCTTTGATGTTCCAAAATGGTTTTTATTTCTTGACTTCCATTTTTTAGGGACAAGAATACAAGGGTTCAAGATGCAAGGTTTTCCAGAAACGCACAAAAGTCACATGATCTATTGTTTTAAAGCATTAAATTGCATGGAAGTGGACAAAGTCTAAGGAAAGCAGCTTCTCTGTAAGTTATAAAAAAAACTTAACATAACACAAAATACATTTTTTAGCTATTACACACTTTTGCTTGCTTTAAAGTCTTTTATAAATTAGTTAAGGTACAATCAATCACTAAATATTATAAGCTTAGCCATTTTTATTAAAAAAAACAAAAAAAAACAAAAAAAAACAGGGTATTCATCCTGATCTGTCGATGAGTGCAACCGATATTTTTTTTTATCATTAGCAACATCGTGCACTCTGCATGATACCAAAATATAATAATTGTTCTATATTTCCTCTGAAACTTTGTAAACAAAGACAATGTCTCACCTTTGTTCAAAAAAGTATTTTTTTCCCCCGTGGCGAGACACGTATTTCTATGTGCAAAATTAACAGGCTAAGGCCACACCAATTTAATTCCTTGTTCGACGGACCCGCCCGCACCTATTTTTTTCAAAAAAGATTTTTTTAATTTTTATTATATTCCCGCTTCCCGCATCCGGAAATGTAATCATGTCCATTTCCTGCACCGTTTTTTTTTTGTAAATATTATAAAAAGATCTCAACATTTGTTTTTAAAAACACAGTATAACATTTATATAACGATTTTAAACCTATAAGCACCCCACAACACTGTAAATACCTGACTTATATTCCCTGTCAAAAAATGTTCGTTGTTAAAATATACAAAGAACTTCTGAAGGATTTGCCTTCAACTGCAATTATAATGTATGCCGAAGGTCATAACCGCTGCAGGTTTGTGCCTGTCCTGATTGATTCAGGGACCTGTTGTTCAGCAGTTATCATTTGTTGTTGGGTATTTTCCCGTTTGGAAATATAAATTAGATCGTTGGTCTTCCTGTTCGAATTGTGTACAATACTAATTTGTGGTCCCTTATAGCTTGCTGTTTGGTCTGGATCAAAGCACTGTGTATTAAAAGGCCGTACTTTGACCTATGTATGTTATTATCAGGTTATCCCTCAGACAAGGGCCTTGAAGGGGTCATTTTACCATGTTTACTGTTGTAGAAAAGAAAATAGAAATACTAAGGATTTGTATAGTGCTACTATACAAAACCTTTGAAAACTTAGAATTTTTTACTCAAAAAGAGGAGAAATACATTATATTTTAAAACAACTTTTCTAAAAGAGGGGTCCACTTAATATTTTGAATAATATTAAACTGTTAAAGTACATGTAAATGTGTTAACATGGTTAATTCTTTGGGAAAATATTAGCCCTTTTGTACTAAAAGTGTTTTTACAAAAAAATATATTACAACTTATATTGACCCCTCATAAAAGGGATATTCATAACATTAAGGGGTTGTTCTGAACCTGATTATGACTTGGATGGAGAATTGTCTCATTGTCAGTCACACATACATACTAGACCACATTTAATTATTCAATTATCTGATTATTTCTCGTTGAACACGGAAAAATACTTCATAAATTAAAGAAATGTCAAGGTACAAGTGATAAATCAAGTTTTAATATAGTGAAAACCTATTATTTTATGTTTACCAAAAAAAAATTATAATCGCTCGCCTTAACTTTTTAAACTTCGCCTCAAAAATTTGCAAATTAAATATTTTTTTATTAAAATTTTCAAATCGCTCGCTTGCCCCAATTTTTGGAGTCCAAAAATCCGTAGAACAAGCAATTAAATTGGTGTGGCCTAAGGAGAGAAATACAGCAACGGGAACCTATATTTTTGGACTAAAAAGTACTTTTCTCATATAAATGTGCCTTTTATTTTCTTTAAAGTTTCGTTCTAAAAATTAAATTTCTGAAGTTCTAAAGTCTGTATCTCGATTTTTTCTGTAAGCTATGAAAAAAATTATATTTCTTTTTGCAATCTCAAGGATAAGCTATATTGCAACGACCCGGATGTGATAAATGAGATGGTTTTGTTTGTCGTGGTATATATGGAAATACACCTTTATGTACTTTAAATACAACATTTATTACAAAGTCTTCGTGATTCCAGGTGTAAAAGTTTTTATTAGTTTACCGGTTTTTAATTAGTTATTGTGGCATGTACTTATATTCGCTGGGGATTAGTAAATATAGTCATGATTATAGAATCAGGACAAGAAAATCTCTTCCGTCACGAACACAAACTTCTCTTAGTTTTCCTAATGCCCGCGTCACACTGTCCCGATTTTTACGCCGATGGCAACACGATTATGGAAATTTTCAAAATCGGGACTGATCGTATCCAGATCGGACTATTCGTAGTGCCATCTTTAACCATCGTAGAACCATCGGCCACTTTTTCTAGCCTTCGGGGACAACTTCGGGAAGGGTTCTAAATTTTTTAACATGTTAAAAAATTCCCGAAGGTGCGTCCGATGTTAAGGGTTCGTATTGAGTTCGTATCACCATCCTCACCATCGTAATGTCACCAGGAATGCACCTTTGAACATCGTATTGCATTCGTGTTTCCATCGTTTCCATCGGACAGTTTTGACATTACGATGTCTACACGAATGAATCACGAAGCTACCCAAAGGTCTTACGATGGCAACACGACTTCGTGAAGACCTCGTAGTCCCGTCGTGATGCCATCGAATAAAAGTACGAAGATGACAAGATGGAACTACGACGGCAATTAATCCAGCTAAATGTAAGTTAATTGTCGCGCTTAAATACATTTAAAGTGCCCTGCGCGATATGTACTGGTCAGTCTAATACGACAGTTAAGAAAGACGTTCACAAAACATGGAGCTCATATCATATGATTCTATGAGAACAAGAAAGGCGACAGCGTTGTTTCTATTAATTCAAATGGAACAAGAAGAGCAGGTATTACAGGCTCAGGATTTACTTTTACAAATAAATTATTATTTTTTGTCAATTTTTCATATCAAATAACATAATGAAAATCATAAACGCGCCTCGTATACCAACACTGCAGGTACACGTATATAGGGAAACCAACTTTTTCTTCATTATTCTGATTTTTTATGTATCGTCTGAGTTGTTGTCACACGAATGTTTACTCCATAAACATTTTGTTTTCTTTATGTCATATTTTGCCGCATTTGTTGCTTTCCCCACATCCTTCCTTTAGTCTATATTATTATGATATTCTCCTGGAAAGAGCTCTTTTTGAATAAAAGGGATCAACGAACCCATTACCTTACCTTTAAGATAGATCAGTAAACATGGGCATAATTATGGGTGATTATTCAGACTAGTGCAAACATTCAACAGTTCAAACAAGGCAATGCCGAGTGTGGCATCCCCTCGTATGTAACATATTGGGGACAAATATGGACACTATATTTGTATATGACACATGCAGAAAATGGTAAATTGAATACGCATATTTGATACATAAACTATTTTTTTAGAAATCAACCAAATTATTCAGTAACTGGAAATACCCACGGTCTTCCGTCTTATGATTAAACCAAAAATTAAATGTACAATATAATGTATATTCAATATTGATCAAACAATTTAAAACGCGTGATGCCTTCGGCATATAATTTAAATGCATCGTAAGCTGTACACGACGTCTTTTAGACATCGTATGGCCATCGCGCCATCATCGTAAACCATCGTGTAGCCTTCGTGATCCATCTTGTAGGCTTCGGCTGAGATATGAAGCTTAAATACCGTCTTCGGTTAACCTTCGTATGTCCATCTTTTGCTATCGTATATAGTTTCGGCACCCTCGTATAGACTTCGTTATTCATCGTACTTGCTTCGGTCACTTTTGGGTATTTTAACGTGATCGGGACCAACTTCGTACGAACTTACAATTTTCGCATTCGGGTGTCCATCGTATATAAAAATCGGGACAGTGTGACGCGGGCATAATAAGGATTTACAATATTCCGTATTTGAAATAACTTTATGGCATTCTAAATTTTCCTTCATCGATATTGACTCAAATTAAACATGACAGAAATAGCCATTCGTGCTCTTTCTGTACCCGTTGGTCAGAGTCTTTTCATTTCCAAATTAAAAGAGCGTGCATGTGGGATGTAATTAACTGCATCCTTCTGATGTTTTTACTGTGACTTCTTACTAAATTAGGCCAAAACATTATTTCTACTCGAGAAATATTCTGTGAAAAAGTGGAGTACGGCATGATGGTACGAGACTGTAACACAACCATTGATTTGCTATACTTTGCCAATTGGAAGTTGAAAAAGGTGCGCTTTCCAAAATTGTAATCAAGTGTTCTATATCCGATGGACATTTTATTGAAGCTGTAGTACACGTGTGTCAAAGAGAGAAGCGAAATATACCATGAAATATTAAAACTTATTAGTCAAAAACATAACATGACAAACAAACAAACAAAAATGAAAAAATACGAAAAACCCAACAACAAAACGCAACATAGAAAACTTTAGACTGAGAAACACGAACCCACCAACAATGCATTACAGATTTTGTATTGTTTTTTTTTTTAGATAAATAATGCAATTTGTAATAATAGATTTTGTCTTTCCTGTTATTTTTTAGAATACCTACTGTGTATTGTTAAGAAAAGTCGGACAAAGTTCTGCGATTCAATTTAGAATCAATTTTGTACTTCTAAATAGAAATCTAAATGCATATGTACTGTGAATATATATCAATGAAAGAACCTTTAGTAAGCAAGCTGACATACATACATACTCTAAAGTGCATCAGAGTATATACATAGTCCATACGTATACTTTAATGCATCAGAGTATATTTGCCATACGTACTACATGAATATTCATATTCACACAGGAATAGTATATATTTTGTTTGTTTTCTTTTAAAAACGGAATTTAGTAAAATTGAAAATATCCTTTATAAATGACACAACTTACGTGCATTTTATTATTCACAAATAACATTTTTTATCACTATAAATGATGCTTGTATATTTTTTTCGATTTTCGGATGCAGTTTAATTTCAAAAATACCAGCCAATTACTTATATACTTTGCGTTAACTGGTTGATTGGTTAAATAAGGTGTCTTATTAAATAAGAAACACTTTCCAGTCTAGGAACGTCTATTGGTGATAATCTGTCACAGGATGAAGCCGATTTGATTATCTTTATGACAATTCTATGCGAAAATTTGATAACATATCAACGAAATTCAATTATAAGGCTAAATGTATGACGTATATACGTTACTGTAATTTCAAATTTGTTTTGGTTTTGGCACCTCATAGCATAGTCAGACTATTGTCAAAAGAAATATGTATCTTAGAAATTGGATCATTTCAATTCTGAGCATATATAAATACTTTAAATTTGCTGTCTCCAAAATATTTCATTATCACAATAAACTGGGAAATATCATTTCTTCATCTTTGTTTATCAAATCATATTCTTACTTCATTCGCTGTAAATGTAAGGATTATTTTAAAAATGGTAAAATTATCTACAATGATAATGAAAAAACTGAACATTTCGACTGTCAGGAAAACAGATATGACGTCATTCAAAAAAATAGGTAAAACAGTATGAACACAGTATTTTTAAAATACAATAGCGTGCATGCAAGTTTTTGCATGGCGTGTATATGTTATGAATTGGTATGTCTTTGCGTGTATGTATATGTTTTCTTGGCTTGCAGCAAGTGGTGAAAATGTTAAGATGCAAAACAAATGTAAAATAAAACTCGGACAAATCCGAACTTGATATTATGCAGAATTGCCTATGACAAAACATTAAGAGCTAATTGTTATTCACTGCTTTAAATTAATTATTAATGACATTTTATTTTATCATTCTCAGAAGTATTTCTAGATTTTAAATTTTATTTCTGTTCTGAAATGATTACTTGGTCCTAATGACCGCACTTCAAATAACCGCCATTTATTCATCAGTCTCAATTGTAACCAAGTGCTTTATCAAACCAATAACATTGTGTCACTGAACATTAAATTGCAAGAGATTACCAATGAAAAATATGAAAATTATGGCTATCTTTCCGCACAAATGGATGTTCTGAATGGAATACACTTTTCATATTATATATAAGAGATATGACAAAACTAATACAAATTTACTAATAGACTTCCATCAATTGTTCAAGCTTATCAGCAAAATCCAAACATACGAGAACTTAAAGCAGTTATGTTTGCTAGAAAAAAAACGCAGCTAAAAATAACAGTAAAATACATCATATCTGGATTACCACAGATAACAGTTACTGACGGATATCAGTTTATTCTCACTCACTATGGTTCGCTCATTATAGCTTCTCGTTATAATTCGCCATTGTGTCAAAAGGTTCTAATATGTTACACACTATTTCCGTTTTTATTTATATACCTGAAGCAAAAAGTAAGGATAAAGAAAGTAGAAGTTAGATTGCAAATTAATGAACAGTCCTAGGTTAGAGGTCATTAGGGTAGATTTTACAACAAAAGTATTGTCAAACCCGCTGTTTATCAATAACAGAACACATAGAAACTTATAAAAAAAATACCGTTTATGTGTTTTGTGTATGTATGTTCCTATCAAATTCTAATTAATTTTTAGTCTCTTGTATTACCAGTACAAGTAAACAAGTGAGTGATTGCGTGTTTGCTCAACATCCAGTGGCAAATATATTTCAAACATATCCAGAACATCGTATATAGTGCAAAGATGTTCGCCATTACTATTGATTTCTGTCTATTCTGCATAATTTCAGAAAAATCAATTTTTGAAATGCAAGCTCATGATTGCTTTGATGGTTAGATGACGCTGCGCACACTGCCTGTAGCAAGAAAGATTATAGCCTGAAGCTATTTTTACATATCATATAGATATAATCATATGTAAGGTAGAAGTCAAAGACAAAACAATCCAACGACAAAAAGAACTAACAGACATGCGCACTAGAGGACAACAACATATTCTTACAAGTCCTAGACATTAGGACTAGCTCTCAATCACCCAAAACCTAAACAAGTTGTGAAACATTCAAATAATTGCAATAAATACCCCACCCCTTTTTTCAGAAATAGAATAAAAATATGACGTAAGACAATATTCATAGAGGTTTCTGAGTTGTGACAGCCTTATTATCAGCAGGTATAAGAAAGATCATAGTAATCTTGATTTCGGATTTTAGAACTTTTTTCTCTTGTTGCGCTAATGTATTCCTCCGCACAGTTAAGCCGACATATTTCATGTTATTAGCAATGTCAGCAGCTTCTTAGGAAACACTCATGCGCGATACATAGAACGATAAGAGAACTAATATGACCTCCAGTGGAGATAGTTATGATCCTAGAACAATCGATTATACCTGGAAATACACACATAAATCCGGACAAGGGAAGTTCAATTTCCTATTAAAAGGATGGAAACTTGTGTTTGACATTCATAAATATTTGATATTTAACGATGTTTTGCACAAAATCTGTAAACATCTTCTAAATTTATAAATCATGTTTTCTTGTAAGGTATATCATCAATACAAAAATATGCATAGTGAAACCAAGTTTTTTATTTTTATACTGAATGAAACGTGAACGGAGAAAGGGATTTGCTAGATGAAAGGAAAATCATAACAGACCTTCGATTACAAAGGGGATAAAACTGTGTCTCTTTTAATATCGTACTAAATTGCTTTCAATAGACCGATTTCTATATTCAATAAAACTAATCATCATGAAATTGTCAAATGTATAGAAATTGGAATGATATCCAATCAACTAAAATGAACTTCCTCTAAATATTACCGAGAATTTCTTTATTATATTCTGCGAGTCAAAACCAATGGTCAGTCAATACAATACGTGAATGCAGATAGATAGTCTAATAAATTTGGTCCCAGACTGTTTGTGAAACACTTACCTCAAAACAATTAATGTTGATTATTTGTTTTAAGGACTCCAACACTAAATAAATGCTAAGGTATGGTATGAAAGAACGTTAGCGGGTTTCTATGGTAGATTTTCACATTTTATGTTAGACTGAAAGTAAAGGAGGAGGCTCTATTTTTCCACTGTAATAGTGTGTGGCTAAGGAGTCCCTAATCTCTGTAATAGTGTGTGGCTAAGGAGTCCCTAATCTCTGTAATAGTGTGTGGCTAAGGAGTCCATAATCTCTGTAAAAGTGTGTGGCTAAGGAGTCCCTAATCTCTGTAATAGTGTGTGGCTAAGGAGTCCCTAATCTCTGTAATAGTGTGTGGCTAAGGAGTCCCTCATCTCTGTATTCCTTTTTTTTTTTCGCTCATTATTCTTTATCTTTGACAATAATGGCTATTATGTAATCACTTGATAACTGCATGTATTCTGGACATTGTTCTTTTCTGTACAATTAATCTATAATTTTTTTATCCAATTCTTTAATTTTTGAAGTTATACTTTATATTTAAGCACCCCGTTAGTAACGATTCTTTTCTTTTTCTTTTCTCACAGTGAGCAACACAAGAACAAAGCATCACAATACATAGGAATTATAAAATGTCATCAAAACGGAGTTATTTTGTTGATGGCATGTTGAAACGTTTAAAAATGTGAGTATTTGGATTTAAAACACACAAGGACTATTAGAATAACCAAATGTCTAACAGGTACTTGTCTGAACAGCACCAGTATTACTAGTGTTTCAATATAACATGTCGATGATGAACAATTCTTTACTCAGCCTCGTTTCGGATAATATGGCGTAAAGTTATTATATGCATGAAAATATAGTAGGATAGGTCTATACATGTGACTAAAGTTAATTTTAGTTTTAACTTTCGAAGCTATATATATATTTCTACATTTAGAAATTCTTTAGATTAAAAATTAATATTTTCAATTTATAATGACTCCTCGTTATAACCCGATTCATTGTATAATAAGACTGTCAGAGAAAAATATAAACAGGTTTTGCGATCAATACACGTTGTTTGTTGTTTGAATATCACAATATTGATCCTTATGCTTAGTTTTGACACATTGCACATACGCATATAAAATTATTCCATATATGGTATCAAGTTTACTTTAATATTGCTGCTTTCTTAATAGATTTCCACATCAGGTTCTCTAGTGGTATTATTGATATAAATTGAATGATTTCTTTAAAACAAAAGCAATGGTGTAATGTGCAATAAATAAAATAATAACAGTATGTATTTATAATTGTCTAAAAAGACAGAGAAGATCATAACAGAGCAATGAAAAATCAGAATCCAAATAAAATAGACGACGTCATGGCTAAAAAGGTTAAATATATACAAACAACAAATCACTACACGGAACTTAAACGACTCAAACCCAATCAAAAAACTACTTTTAACTCAGGTGCTTCGGAAGGTAACACTTCCTGTTCCACTAAGGAGCACTTCCGGCTTTACTAGTGACACCTGTCGTGTTACTCCTGTTAAAATACGTTGACGAGTTGTATATGGTGAGTTAATGACTTTTATCTTTAAACCAAAAACATAAAACATTTATTATTCGTCGGTCTTCTCATTCTCTAGCCCAAAATATTCTAAATGAGAACAAGTGTTTCCAGGATTAAGAGTTGCTATGACATTGAAAAATTGATAACTTTCTTGGTAAGTTAATAATAATAATAATGACCATTTTTAATTATTAAGTAACTTGGCTTTAAAGTATGTTCTGTTGTAAACTATTCTTTAACACTTTAATTAATTATATAAGTAAGGAGACGTGGTGTAACATGAGGTAACACTGCTTTAGTTGCTGTTTTAACTTCAGTCCATCAGCCAATGGTTTGGTACTGAAGTTGCATTGCAACTCTTTCGAACAAAGTTGACCCTGGACAGTTCGCCTTTGTTCATACGACCCCAAATGTCTATATTTCTTTGTGGCTGTCCTATATATTATTGCTCCGATCGTTCACGATTGATATAATAATGCTAGTTAAGGGGTGTAAAACCTCAATGGCGCGGGAAATCTTATTTAAAAAAAAACATGTGCTCAACTTAAACATGTTTAGTTTCTAGAGAGCAAGAGAGCAAATTTCGTTATTAGAAAATATCATAGATTTACAGAGTTCCAGTGGTTTAACTTGATACCAATTAAATAAACTTGAAAAGCTGGTTTAGAGCTTAAATGATATACTTGACCTACAAATATATAACATCGATGACACATTTTTAACATTTCATACATTAAAAAGCAGACACATGCCTTAATATGTCACTAGTCTTAAAAACATATGAATATAAACTTCTTTTTTTTTTATGTCAGGCTCGTAGATGAAACGAGTTTACCTAGAATTTGAACTGCACTAAAAAAACATGACGACATCGACAAAACACCGACTGAAAAAATCTGTTCAAATTACAATAATGTTCTCTTCTTGAACTATACATTTTAATTCGTTTGACGCGTCACGAATATCATAGTCATCGGACGTCACAATGTAAGCCGCGTCACACGTAGTAGTAATTAATGTAATAACTTGTGTTTCAAAATTTCAATAGTTACGTGCAACATAATGACGGAGAATTGTTATTGTATTAATTATTTCCTAACTTAAACTCTGATATATATCTAAAACAACATGTTGCACATAAGTATATATTGTTTATATACATTTTGTACATGTATAATTTTGTATTAAAAGTCGTAACACAATGTAACACGTGATGTGTTACGCTTTTCAATCAGAAAAGGGATAAAAATGTGTCATTCATCGAAAACAGCTTTTATTTACTTATATATTTTTTTCTATTAATATATTTCATCTTATAAGGACTTTAAAACTGTTTAAATGTGCAATTTAATAGATTTAGATTCATGATAAAATGCGATATATATTACATTGAAAACATAAATCCATAACTTTGCACAAATCCATTACCTCGTTTTTCAATATCACATTATCTATTCTTATAAAAAAAAATCATGAAAGGAGACATAATGTCAACTATGGTTAACCAAACAGTCAAATACTGTTCTATAATACGGAAATCCATGACTCTTAATTGAACAATAGAACCAATCTACTTTTATGTCTCCGATTATTAATTAAATGCATAAAAGAGTAATAAAATTCTATATTTAGTAGACAAGGCATTATCTGAAGTATAAAATTCACTCGTGTCAATATTAGCCACTTTAAAGTAAGCAAGAGACAAAATTTGCTTACGGTCAGTGTATTAGTTTTTCACACAAACATAGAATCGAACGTTTATTACAGTATTTACTATTCGGTATGATGTGTTACGTCAAAGTGAACACAACGTCACTTTAAACTATTATTTTTTTAATTCTCCGTGTTATATTGCAACATGTGTTTCATATGCAACAGGTTTATATGTGGTTAATGTTTTCACTGTACTTTTTCAGTAAAACGTGGCATTTTGTATAATTTTTAATTTCAATCCAACATATCTTATAATGAAATGGTCTAGCTCTTTGAAATTATATCATAGGAAAGAAAGCTATATATAGATCTTTAACCATAATCATCTTCAACAAAACATATTGATCGCAATGCAACAGTTTGAATTTTATCCACAGATATCCTTGAAAATATGTAAAAATTAAACATAAACACTCATGATCCTTTCAAATTATAAAAAAAAACACTGATGCAGTTATTTAACATGGTGATCATACTTCCATTGTATCAAGTAAGATCCGTCGTTTTGATGTTTTAATGTTGACACCTTACCTCCCCAAGGACGAATATACAATCAAACGACGAGTTACGGTTGAACAAAATACCTTAATGTGGTTATCATGTGAATACGATTACTTGTTCGGGGCCATACGTGCGCCCAAATTTAGGAAATTCCTGTTCATATAATAGATTATTTGTTACTATATGTATAGTTCTTTGCATTATTAATGCATACTTAGTATAATATAGTCAGACACTAATTACTATGTAGGCTATAAAAACTAAGTCGATAATTCAATAATATAACATGTGCAAAACTCGCTGTTAGCATTAAAAAACATTACTATAGAACGTGTTTAATCTATGTGATAACCATGATCCTACAACATCAAACGAATTACCAGTGGTTGATCAAGTTATTTTTAGAATGTTTAGGGCCATGTTTTACCAAATGAACTTCTAACATCAGGCACCAATAATTGTTTCATTATAAACATGTGAAAAGTACATATGGATAACAATAAATGAATGGAGGGATATGTGGATAAACATCTTTTTTTCAATATATATATGAATGTTTACCGTTAGAATATTTTGCTTTGTTATAGAGAATAAATTGTAAAATGACTGATATTTAGAATTTATATTTAATAAAGCCATTGCATAATGATCATGATGATACAAACAATTAAAACTGGAATCAATAAAAAAGGAATTCAAAAGACCAAATAAAACCACCAAACATAGTTCTTCCGAAAAATAGGTGTACATATAAAAACAAACAGCAAAGAACAACAATTCAACAAATGATCGAGACTTGGTACAAGCATACACTGTATAGTGTCTTAACAAGAACGTGTTTTGACCCAATTGTATTGTCACCTCCCGTCTATAATAGATAAAGTGTAAATGTAATTGTAAATGATATAAAATGTATGTCTCTATTACTTTACATATGTAACATCTGGTAAAACATATGTGTAACACTCAGAAACGTGTCCTTCCCCCCAAACGTGTCCGATTCCCCCAAACATGTCTAGTTGAAAACTGCGCCAAAGCGTGTCATTTGTATAAACGCCCAAACGTGTCCATTTCTCAACTAACCCCCAAACGTGTCCAATCCCCAAAACGTGTCCATATCAAGCGTTATTTGGTTATTGCTATTTCATTAACGTATACTAATTTTACCATTTCATTAAAAATATACATAAGCACGTTAGTACTTTTTTCAAAAACGGAAGAATTAAACTGGCTAAAAGTGGGGGCGTCATTTCGGCTATTTCGTTTGTAAATTGTAAGCAAACATGTTGAGTTAAACAGTACAGTTAACGGGTCAAAGTGTCCCTTTCTCTGCTCGTTAAAACTTTAATGTTCTCTCTAATTATGCATGAAATACTGACAACTGGACAATTCGCAATCAACAGCCTAAAGTTAATTTATTCAGTAGAACTGAAAAAAAAACATTAAAACTTGTATGTTTTCTCTAATTTGCATGAAATACTTCCAACTGGACAATATGCAACCAGAAGTCTAGAGTTTATCTTAACAAAAGAACAGTAAAAACATTAAAACATGTATGTTAAAATGTAAAAAAAAAACAAAAAAAAACAGGTAGCCTATGTTCTCTCTAAATAGAACTGCAAAAACATTAAAACTTGTATGTTCTCTTTAAATATGCATGACATACTTGCAACTGGACAATACGCGATCATCAGTTTAAAGTTTAGTTTAAAGTTAATGTGTACAGTACAACTGTAAAAACATTAAAACTTGCAAAACTATTGTGCGCTCTAAATATGCATAAAGTACTTGCAACTGGACAATACGTAATCAACATTTTAAAGTTTATTTATACACTACAAAATAAATTTGCATTTAAAACTGGCGTTGATCACATAACAGTAATATTCATAAAAAAAAAGAATCTTTAAAACTTATGCATGAAATATTTGGCACTGGACGTTATGTTTCTTATCGTGTGTCTTTAGTGATGGTGGAAACCTAAAATTTATTAAAAACCCGGATAACAAGTTTATAATTTGATGGGCTTTTGAAATACACACACTATTGACAAAAGTAAAAAAAAATACTGTTAAAACCCCGCCATGCAATATTCGGATAAATATAAAAGGCATCATCGGAGTTTATAAGTACAAAATAATTAACAAAGTTAACGATTAATTCAACTCCAGAACTATGTGTATGTTCGCTCTAAACGAATATGAAATACTTGCAACTGGACAATAAACAACTGCAGTCAAAGTTACTTAATAATAACAGATTAATTTTGCAATTATTATAATCATTAAAAACCTACATCGAACTAACTTAATCTGATAAATGACATCTTCATCACGTGTGTCTCCCATCATAGAATTGCCGTAAACGTTATCAGCGATTTTATTTAAGAGATACATGTAAAAGCGCTAAAAGACGTGTAACGTTTTGGCGTTAAATATTGGACACGTTTTGGCGAATAACAATTATCGGACACGTTTGGGGGTTATGAAATCGGACACGTTTGGGAAATATTGTACATTTCGGACACGTTTAGGGAGAAAAGACACGTTTGGGAGAATCGGACACGTTTGGGGGGAAGGACACGTTTGGGAGTGTTACATTTGTAATAACGATTTCTGTGATATTGAATGGTGCAAACAGGTTTGTTAGTCTGACCAAGGAGGTATTACCCTCCTTGGTCAACAGAAAACTGAACCGGTAAATGTATCACACCCCTTCAACATTATGTTGAATACTTTAAAATGCAAAATAAGTCAAAACAATGTGTCCTTTTTATGATAAATTAAATGATCACCTTTCATTCAAACCTTACCAAATTTGATTCGTTCTTTCGGTTTCTCGATATGGCGCCATATTAGTGCACAATACAAAATATGTCTGCTAATGATATTTTTAGTATATGAACTGAAACTTCATCTTCACATTTCCATTCATGACTAGTTATTTTGGTGATCGATAAGTAAATTGATACATTTTTACAATTTCTTCCTGGTTGTTTCATCTACTTTTCGTAAAACTTTCTTGTCCAATGAAAATGCTCTCGTTTCATTTCCCAGATGACGACAACGACAGTTTCAAGTTAAAAGACTTGAGTAGGATGTTTTGTCTCATAACTCTTTTGTCAATATTACAAGCAGAGAGGCAGACTAAAAAGGAAACTAGTAAAACCGTTTATATATTACTTTTATATCTATAATACATGCGATCATCTAATATCATCATAGAAATATATAACCATTACTGCCGCAAAGCAATAAACCATAAACATTATAATTGATTTCATACTGTTATAAATCAAATTAACCAATCAATAATTAGATCACAGTTTTTGCTATCACGTGATCTAAAGCAATGGAATGTCCATCTACAAGTCATGATATCAGTTATGAAACTGGTCTGAATTAATAATGAATATTAACAACTGTGATTAATGGAAAACAATCGATTACAACCACTTGAGCTATGACGTCAAAGGGATGATTACACGTGCGTCTCGCACTTAGTATACAAACTGGCTTGTTTTACTTAGATAATTTAACCTGTACGAACCAATAACCGGGGCTAACGATGGAATTATTTGTCATACTAACTAGAGTAATCATTTATATTTAATGGCAATGCATTTTCAGATGAACATGAAAACACCAAAACAACCGAACCGGTTGCACTGGCGGATCTAGAAATTTTCATAGGTGGGGGCCCACTGACTGCCTAATGGGGGCCCACTCCAGTCACGCTTCAGTGATTCCCTAGATAATCAACCAATTTTTTTCCCATAAAGGGGGGCGGGCCTCCTGCCCCCTAGACCTAAATCCGCCTCTGGGTTGGAATGCCATTAATACGTGGTTACTACGTACATGTACACAATAACCTGGTTTAATATCATGTACACTTTCGGGAGTATTACAATTGTAACAACTTTAGAAACATGCAATATATTTTTCCGCAAATGAAATATTTGTTTTGCGTAAAAACAAAGCACTGGTGTTTTCACTGTGTTTTTTAATTTTATTTTTCTAGAGGCTTTGGAATACGAAAGTAAATGAAGCGTATCGGTAGTTTCTAAACTTTGGGAAAGTGAGCCAATATGCTATTTTCCACATCATTACCGTGTTACAGTGAATTATATGAATGTTTGATGGAATGCAGTTAACAGATTGTGTTTCCGTGTATCGAAAAAAATAATTCGTTGAGGACAATGATGTGTATTAATCTGTAGCCAAACCAAACGATCGATATACTGAATTAACCATCAAGAGCATCAAACGCATATAGTTCATAAATGTAAACACGGACTAATAGCCCATTACGAAAACGTGCAAATTGATTCGGAGAATAGGGCGTCAATATATACATAGACGATATAAATATTGAATTCTTTCCAATACAGCTTATTGTTCTTTTAATTTGCTGTTAATGTAATTAGTACAGTCGGATCTTGTTCCATATAAACTGGCTATGTTTTGCTTGTAGATAGAAGTATATCAAAAAATGACATCTGTTTTCACATGATTTTTTTTCTTAATTTGAAAGCATGTACAAGAGGAAAATATATTCAATGCAACCGTCAACACAAATACAAGCTTCTAAAATTGACAAATTGAATAAATGAAGACATTTAACCAAACAAAACATTGAATTCGTGATCTCCCTTCCTTTCATTTTATTATGCAAAGTTTGGTGACTGCCCTCAGCTCTAACATGTAACTCCCATTCTTGATTGTTACAGGTGCTTTGATTTACATTTGGATAATGACAGTGTCATCGGATTGTAACAAAACTTCACGATCATTATGATGATTTTCCTATTGCAATCGTTATATTTGAGAAGTGAAAATTGTTAACTGTATAAATCTATGTGATCATAGACAGTCACTGACCGTATAATGCTTCGATTACCACTTTAAAATTCGTAAGAAATAAACAGACTTCCGCCAACCAAATTTCCCTGCATAAATTAATTTTAAAACAAAATTTTGTTCTTTAATATTTATCGTTAAAATATATATACTACTTGTTTTAAGTTCATTGTTAATATTCTATGTTAAAATCGGCCTAACTCGTTCCCGGACTTCTTCAACATTCCCCATATTGAAACATAAGAGTTTTAATCCAACAAAGTAATAAGCCTTGTCTAGTGTGATCCAATAAAATAGATTTGAAAAAAAAAGGATAACCAAAATCGGAATAAAACGGTTCCTGATTGCTGTTTAAAAATACCACTTGTATAGTCTGTGTAGTAATAAAGCTATTGTCAAGGAGTATGTCATGCATTTATATATAAATATGTTCTACATGTGGTGACAACACGATTATTTAGTATTGCAATATTGTTAAAGAGAGGCCAATGCTACCAAACGGATACTCAAACTAACTAAAGTTGTACTCCTAGGATGACTGTAGATATGACAAACAGCAGCCAATGACAACCATTAAAACTTTAATAGTTGTACTCCTGGAGAAGTGTAGATATGACAGACAGGAGCCAATGGCAACCATTAAAACTTTAAAAATTGTACTCCTAGGATGACTGTAGATATGACAAACAGGAGCCAATGACAAACATTAAAACTTTAATAGTTGTACTCCTAGAGAAGTGTAGATATGACAGACAGCAGCCAATGACAACAATTAAAACTTTAAAAGTTGTACTCCTAGAGAAGTGTAGATATGAAAGACAGCAGCCAATGACAACCATTAAAACTTTAATAGTTGTACTCCTAGAGAAGTGTAGATCTGACAGACAGCAGCCAATGGCAACCTTTAAAACTTTAAAAGTTGTACTCCTAGAGAAGTGTAGATATGAAAGACAGAAGCCAATGACAAGCATTAAAACTTTAATAGTTGTACTCCTAGAGAAGTGTAGATATGACAGACAGCAGCCAATGGCAACCATTAAAACTTTAATAGTTGTACTCCTAGAAAAGTGTAGATATGACAGACAGCAGCCAATGACAACCATTAAAACTTTAAAAGTTGTACTCCTAGAGAAGTGTAGATATGAAAGACAGCAGCCAATGGCAACCATTAAAACTTTAATAGTTGTACTCCTAGAGAAGTGTAGATATGACAGACAGCAGCCAATGGCAACCTTTAAAACTTTAAAAGTTGTACTCCTAGAGAAGTGTAGATATGAAAGACAGCAGCCAATGACAACCATTAACACTTTAATAGTTGTACTCCTAGAGAAGTGTAGATATGACAGACAGCAGCCAATGGCAACCATTAAAACTTTAATAGTTGTACTCCTAGAGAAGTGTAGATATGACAGACAGCAGCCAATGACAACCATTAAAACTTTAATAGTTGTACTCCTAGAGAAGTGTAGATATGACAGACAGCAGCCAATGACAACCATTAAAACTTTAAAAGTTGTACTCCTATAGAGAAGTGTAGATATGAAAGACAGCAGCCAATGGCAACCATTAAAACTTTAATAGTTGTACTCCTAGAGAAGTGTAGATATGACAGACAGCAGCCAATGACAACCATTAAAACTTTAATAGTTGTACTCCTAGAGAAGTGTAGACATGACAGACAGCAGCCAATGACAACCATTTAAACTTTAATAGTTGTACTCCTAGAAAAGTGATACACATCTGTTACGCAATGGTATTACCGATTTAAATCTTTGAGACAAAACAGATAGATTTCTACACCGTAAATCATGACGTACATTTATTTGGAATCACTATGTTTGGAGCGCTAAATCAAGGTTTCATTTACAAATCTATCATGGAAAATCTCTTATCAGATGATCTCAAAGGAAATTAAACAACTATCCTGGAATAAGTTTGTCTGTCTAAACTTTCATACACGACTCAATTACCGACAATACAATCTGTATTACATTTATTGATTGCATTCGTCTGGCGATCAATGCTCAAATGATCAAATTGAACAATTATAGAAATATATCTTATTATCAATGCAAAATAGTAGTGGATAATTTACATGTGCATCTACCATTTCTTAATCAAGTCGGCAATGACGTATATTCTGACTGATTTTTTTAAATGTTGAAAAATCGATCAAAAAGGAAAGGAAGACTTGAAATTATTGTTTTAACCTTTTTACAAACCAGACAGTGATTGTTTCTCATAATCTTGACTCTGCTATACACTTGTTATGTTTGTATCAGTTCAATGTATTGTATTTGAAAAAAAAAATCATATTAAAACTCCTATAAAATATCAATTATTGATCCTTATTATGACTGAAAATGAAGGGATAATACAAATTTACAACTGTTTATTTTATCGTACATTTTACTGAAGAAAGTTTGGTTAGAGTGGTCGATATATAACTATGATCAATAGAAGCAGGTTTCAACAACACATTGGTATTTGTATTGACTTGAAATCAAAAGTTCTCCTTCGTCACACTTATATAAGAAAAAGAAAGCAATGTTATAGCATATCTAAAAAGAAAGCATCTCGGCATCTGACATTGAAAACAAAACAATAAATAAATCTTTAACACGCAATTGGTCGATATATTTTTTTTTTTTTCATTTTTACTCGCCGATGTGAGACATTTTTTTTCATCAAGATGACAAGGATAGCTCATCGTAATCCTAACAAGCTCAAATAAAGGATTACTGAAAAATTATTACACCAGGGTTTTCGATATCACAAACTGGTCAAAACATTTACTAAATTTTATCACCGGTATAAGGAAATAATTCGTAAATATAACTTAACATGCAGACATCTTATACGTTCAGGTATTTCACATCCAATCTTTTATGGTAACATTCTGTACAAAGCACAAAAATGTCAGTATTCACCTCAAAAGCTTACAAAACCTTTAAACAGACTTATTAAGAAGGAATATAGTTACGATACTGTTGTCAGGTCATTAAAGATTGCATATTTTGGCTTTAATATTGATTCACTTATAGGGTCTTTGCATCGGAACTAAACACATTTAATTTTTTTTTTTAAACAGTTATTGGCATGACACGGGTTATGTTCTTCTCATATATTTTATGATAGTATGATACTAAACCCCTAACGGGAGGAATTGTGCCTGATACTCATATGATGAAGACATAATCTTTCAATCAGTTTAATTGAGGTCTGGAGCTGGCATGTCAGTTAACTGCTAGTAGTCTGTTGTTATTTATGTATTATTGTCATTTTATTTATTTTCTTTTGTTACATCTTTTGACATCGGACTCGGACTTCTCTTGAACTGAATTTTAATGTGCGTATTGTTATGCGTTTACTTTTCTACATTGGCTAGAGGTATAGGGGGAGGGTTGAGATCTCATAAATATGTTTAACCCCGCCGCAATTTTGCGCCTGTCCCAAGTCAGGAGCCTCTGGCCTTTGTTAGTCTTGTATGATATTTAATTTTAGTTTATTGTGTATAATTCGGAGTTTAGTATGACGTCCATTATCACTGTACTAGTATACATATTTTTAGGGGCCAGCTGAAGGGCACCTACGGGTGCGGGAATTCTCGCTACACTGAAGACCCACTGGTGGCCTTCGGCTGTTGTCTGCTCTATGGTCGGGTTGTTGTCGCTTTGACACATTCCCCATTTCCTTTCTCAATTTTATATGGTCTTTGTAATATACTATTTTATTAAAATAGGTAATTGTAGTCAAACTAACTAAATATTAAACAGAGAGCCCTTTGTGTTTAAAGGCGAACAAAGATTCAATGATAACTCGAAACAAAATGACGTTTAGAAAAATATGTTTCTGTGACATGTTTGCATGTATATAATTTGGCGTCAATTATATTGACACAATACCTGGCCCGATGATCAACTTTGTATGTATTCTTGCTTCGGAAACACAGTTTTGCGTTAGGTTTTTCCACTTGTCATATATATAATGCCATGTTTGTAATTTTTAAAAGGCATTATAAAACACTGAAAGTGACAGGAAGGTTTCAGTTTCAACAGTGAAAGGCATGAGAATAAACAATGAGAGAGTTTATAACAAAGTTCGTAAAAAAAAATATCACCAGTTGTACGCGTTCAGATATATCAGTGTTAAAAAACAATTCAGAACCAAATGATTTTCGTGTCTAGCAATGCGCTATCAGTTTAATCCCGTTACCTATATTACTTCTCTGTCAAAATCATCGTTAGTCGTGGTTACTTCCCTTATTTGTTTCCCTTAGGGTATTGGATGTTAATGACATATTTTAATAGTCTCTGTGAAATAGTTCATATTTTCTAGTTACGGGTCGAGTCTCTGTGAAATAGTTAATATTTTTCTAGACACGGGTCGATTTGAGACACTGTTAAACTGCATAACTTTGCCTTTTATTAAGATTGTATGCTAACCTCTGTAAATTTTGATTGTGTCCTCGGGTTGCTGTCTAGCTCATTTCATCTTCAACGTATGCCCGACATCTCATTTTAACGTCAAATCTGACTATCTTTCATAAAATAAAAGCTGCAGAACAAAAATGCAGTCATGAATCTTCAAAAATTGTAGACAATCAGACATTGTGTCATGATATATCATTTCAATATATGTATATACAATGTTTATGCGTTCGTCTGTATAGATCTGAGACAAGGTGAATATCTCTGTGAAATAGTTCATATTTTCTAGTTACGGGTCGAGTCTCTGTGAAATAGTTAATATTTTTCTAGACACGGGTCGATTTGAGACACTGTTAAACTGCATAACTTTGCCTTTTATTAAGATTGTATGCTAACCTCTGTAAATTTTGATTGTGTCCTCGGGTTGCTGTCTAGCTCATTTCATCTTCAACGTATGCCCGACATCTCATTTTAACGTCAAATCTGACTATCTTTCATAAAATAAAAGCTGCAGAACAAAAATGCAGTCATGAATCTTCAAAAATTGTAGACAATCAGACATTGTGTCATGATATATCATTTCAATATATGTATATACAATGTTTATGCGTTCGTCTGTATAGATCTGAGACAAGGTGAATACCGGGGCTTTAGACAGACCTGAGGGAAGATCGACGGAACTATATAAGATTTAACCTGTTGAGCTTTTCCTACAATTTTGTAGTTAGTTTTGTATCGTATTTTTTTTACTTCAGATACTCACTAAAATATTCTATTTTTATACGTTTTAGTTTTTTTTTTTATTAAAGGCATCATCATCATTTGAATAAAACGGCTGATTTCAGGATACAAAATATTACAAGGTCATATAAACTATTGTTCCTAGTTGAAAAGTAGGTTGATGAGTTCATTTTTTTCAGTATTCTAGACACTTTTAATTAGATATTCATGTATATACATATGTTATACTGTTGTGATAAATTCATATATATGTGTTATTCTGATTTTTTTTACAAGATCTGATACGGGAAAATGTAATATATAGAACAATCAATACAATTCAATATCGATATACAGTACAATTTATATTAATAAAAATGTGACATCCTTGTCCAAAGTTGCCTTGACATAATTATGCACTGCAAAAAGCGTCTCTTTTTTTTTTCGAGAAGTCTAAATTTCTTTATTCAAACCAGCTCCTGGGTTTAATATTCACGCATTTTTGTCACTGATTCTGATCTGTCTTAAAAGTAAAATTAACATTTGAGATAGTTTTGCCATATCATCTCAGTAACTTCAAAAATAGTGAAAAGTTTCCACTTCAAAGTGAGCAATATATGTTCGGAGTAAAGATATAGACAATTTCCATGTACTATTTGTTTTGATTAAATCTCACAATTCTACCAGATGAAGCGTGTTTATGTCTCTAGTGCGACTTAGTGTCGACAAAGAAACTAAAATCGACATTTGCGGTTTCTTCACTTTTAAACTGACTTTAATGAGCAAAAATCCAAATCATGTGTACCTGTTGGCTGACATGTCTTTTTAATAAGGATTGTTATCCTGTGAGTTAATAATTTGTAAAACAAACAAAAACACGACTCAGTGGTTCTTTCCAGTAGAAGACAGGAACAGGATTCATAGTTATATTATCGCATCAACCTGTAATCGTTCTGAATATGACTGAAAGATTAACCGCTTCATGTTAATTGTTCATCCATATCCAGCTATCAAATTATCTACTTTTATATATCATAAGTGATCATTTTCTCCTCAAACAAATCTTGTCAGTTCGATTCTAATAACTTTGTCTATTTTCTATAGGAAGCAAGATTTTTAATACGATTATTTAACTGAACACACTATTGCAATATTTTCTTTGGGAGCATCTTAGTTACTATTCTAATATATATGCCAAACTGAAACTTAACACTCACACAAAATACGAAAATAAAAATAGCAGTATGACAGAGCAGAAATAAGAAGTGTAACTCAATAAAATCATTTATGTATTCAAACACTTTTGGTAGGTCCAGGTCCATTATGCATAAGGTTACTTTAATTAAGATTTGTTCCGATTGGACGGATTTTCTACATGTCCTACGATAAATTAGTGCCACGATTGGATATATTAACTTTTACTTTAATGTATATCAGCCCTGGTTACATCGTCCTCATTCAAAGAACTACAGGTCGTGCGTTCACTCCATTACTGATCAATACAAAATGTTTTTAAGATTCGTCAAATATAAATAAAGCATTTACTCGTCATTCCCTTGACTTCGTTTGTAGTCTTGTAATGTTTGCCGCTGACACTCAGGCACCTGTCAATCAATCTATCATAAAGGCTGCTGAGAATGTAGGGAAAACCATAAACTTTCAATTTTGCTCACAAAATCTCTTTGGACAAAGGATATTTATATGGGGTAAAGAAGCATTAAGGGTATACGCTAATGAGTTAGCAACCCAATCACAAAACAATTAGAACTCTTATAGAAGGTTCTACTGACCACACTTTGTCAGCTGCTTTTAACCGTCTAGAGCCTATTTGCTTTATGAGGCAGAGAGAGAATAAAATTTGTATCGACTCAGTCTATTGATAAATAATGTTATTAGAAAATTAGCATATATATATTTTTTTTTGTATGTATGTAATATTTATTTATTAATTGTCAATTCATTCAATATGTTCAACTCAAATATTAAATTATATACATAATATATAAATATTTAAACTAAAAGTCGATTTAAGAATCACCTAAACTGAAAATCAATGTTTATAACACACAATCTAATGCCCTTTGGAAAATGTCGATACAAAGTCATTATGATTTAAACAAAACATAGAGTCTCGAAAATACATAAAACATATGCTCTATCTCATTGCAACCTGTAGAAATAATCAATTACACATTTTGTATTAATAAAAAGGCATGCAACAAATTATGAAGAATGTGTAACAAGCGAATATAAAGTTATGTTTTGTTTTTGTTTGTTAAAACATAAGTCATATTTCACTAATGTTTATTTAGATTAAAAAAAGACTGCGAGTTGAGAGGAACGGAAGGACCGAAGATCAATTGTGCTAAGCTACTGAATAGGGGTAAATAAAACTGCAAAACTATGGGAACGGAGGAACCGAAGGACAATTTATAAACTGCTACAGAAGGGTACATGATTAAAATTCTCGCGATAATATTAAATGGTCTAATTATAACATTCAGGTTTAATTAAGCCGTTTTACTGCAACTAATTTTCACATAGTTGCCTTGTGGTTTAACAACTCAGTATCACTACTAACAATGACTAACAGATATGAAAATCACACAATCGTTGGCTCGAATCACTTCTTTTGAAAAATGTCTTCTGGGAAATACGTAATTTCTGATATACGTACATGGGAAAAAGAATGCCATTTCTTTTCAATCTCATCCATTTCGAACTCCAATATACTGGAAAAACTAATTCGAAAGAAAGAGAATTGTGTCTCTAAGGGATTGTAGATCATGGCGATATAAGAACCTCATTTATACCAGTCAATAAATGTTTAAAAACAAATATCGAATTGTCCATAGGCTCATCGCATTGCTCAAAGGGAATGATAATTTGAAATAGTTGAAATAAAGTTTAAAGTGCTTCGCTTGATGTTATTAGCTAAAATCAGGCTGTTAGTTTTCTGTTTTTGGATTGTTTCTAAAGCTTACTATACATTAAAGGTTAGCTAAAAACAGGCTGTTATCTTTTATTGTTTCTAAAGCTTGCTATAATTATACGTTAATAGTGGGTTTTTTGGGGGGATTGTTTGTTAAAGGTTTTGCTCAATGTTAAAATCCGTTCAGTATCTCATAGTTGTTTACATTTTTGTACTTTGGTATCTGGTGTATAGCTGTCTCATTTGCATCATCTTTGGCTTATTTTCACTATTAAAGGTAAAACCTCATGATCAATTCTTACTTTTATAAATTCTATGTTTAAAAGGAATTTAATATCCATTCAATTGATTTCTTTTAATAGAAAAAAAAAACTAATTGAAAAGTGTTGTCTTTTTTTTTTTTTTTTTTTTTAATTACAAGCATAAATCTGTATTTTTTTTTTCTAACGTATTATGTATGAAAACAAGTTGTAAATCAATTTTGTGTTTCCGTTGATGCAAGCTTACATTGATATTCGATATGTTATTATGACATATCTAAACCCATAATATGTTTTACCTAATATCATACGGTAAAAAGGTACTAAAAAATCGGAGTCTTTGTAAAAACTATAAATTGCAATCATCTTGACTTATTTATTTTCATCGACTTATAAAGTTCAATCTGATTATCGTAATTTGTGTTGTTTTATTAATATCATCATGTCTTTGTTTTAAATTGTTACTTTCATTTTATGGTGGTTTTATTTTTAAATAATGGATATTCAGTACAAATAGTTCTGTATGTGTGTGTATGTGTGTATTACAGACAACATACATACAATGCAAGCACATGTAATAAAGTTCACGACTATTGGATTGATCAACCTGACCAGACCAGAACTGTCCTCAACTAGCTTTAGATTAGTTAATAGAATGAAATTCAAAACTGTGGCTGTGGCCATTGATTGACACATTAAATTCATCCATTGACTGGGACAATTTACGTGAACGTTTGTCTGTAACGACCACTGTTCACGACGTACCTACAATAGACATTTAAACTGTGGGGTCACCAAAGGTTTCTTAACGCCTTTAATTATAAAATAATTCGAAAAATTAATCAGGAATAACCTTTATGTTTTGATTTATATAATTGATATAAATCAAAACATCGTGTTATTTCTCATTAATTTTTCGAATTACTTTATTAAGGTGTTGAGAACCTTTGGTGACCCCATAGTTTAAGTGTCTTTAAAAAGTACATAGTGAGCAGTGGTCGTTACATACAAACGTTCACCTTTATTGTCCCAGTCAATGGATGAATTTAATGTGTCAATCAATGGCCACAGCCACACTGTTTTGAATTTCATTCTATGTCTATGCGTAGTAATGCCTGTGGTCATCTAAATAATGACAAGAGCACAAAAAGACAAATAAGACGTACTACGATCAGCACGTTTACTAAAATAATGTTCAAGGAATTCACTGTGTGAATCCTGTTTTATATAAGTAATTTCAAGAATTATCATTAATATGTTTAAGGGCACCTCTCTGTATGTACTATTATGACTATACATAGGCACTATTAAATTTGCTGAAATTTAGGCTATATCTTTCGGTACATAACGACGAAAATCCACTGGGAATGCACGGTCAGTCGTTCCATATCCCTTTTTCTAATATGCATCTATATATATATATAGTATACTATATACAAGTCAATTGATATTTGATAATGTTTTGTTTTATTTACGATACAAGTGGCACTGTAGAAAATGCAACTGTTTTGACAGATATTTGTTTACGTTTATTTCGCATGATAAGTGATGTTCAAGCCTTAAATGAATAAGAATAAATCGATAAGATATGTGAATGACAACAGATGTCGCCACACAACTATTATTTGACAAAATACTCCACATACCATGTACAAGGATTTACTCATCATGATAATTGCCCTCGAATAAATCGGATGCCATTATATTTTTAGTAAAATATTTATACAATAAATATGTTCTATACCATCACGTTCGTGTAGTGTATCACAATACCGTCGTTATATTCCACGAACAGTACAATAACCATATATACAACTAAGATTCTTACTCCCTCGGGAAGGTTTAATGTTCCTGGTTGTCAGGTTTTTTTTATGCAATTAAGGATTTTCATACCCCTTCATGTTCAATAGTCTGGCTTTCAAAACCTTAGGTCTCATCATGCCTGATAGGTCTCATCGTGCCTGATAGGTCTCATCATGCCTGATAGGTGTCATCATGCCTGATGAAAGCCATTCGAGAGAAAAAAAAGTTCATGCGCAATGATATTGGGTATCACAAACTTTATTTTCGTTCATTAAGGACACCAATTATCGTATGTCACTATTGTACCAATAGAACATTATATACAAAAGATTTAATGATTTTGTTCAAAAGTTACAGTAAGCATCGTTTTGCAACAAAGGCACCTGTATCAGATGTTTTTCTATATACTTTAATATAACATTGAGGTATATATATAAAAAATTCTGAGACCTCAGTCTGAGACAAGTGTTTGTGTTTTGCAAAATGAAATAAAATGCAGTAAATGTCAAATCCATAACTCAAAGATAGCCAGATATCGTCCTTTAGACCGTATTGTACCTTCTTTAACCCAGTAAATGCCAAATCCATAACTCAGATAGCCAGATATCGTCCTTTAGACCGTATTGTACCTTCTTTAACCCAGTAAATGCCAAATCCATAACTCAAAGATAGCCAGATATCGTCCTTTAGACCGTATTGTACCTTCTTTAACCCAGTAAATGCCAAATCCATAACTCAGATAGCCAGATATCGTCCTTTAGACCGTATTGTACCTTCTTTAACCCAGTAAATGCCAAATCCATAACTCAGATAGCCAGATATCGTCCTTTAGACCGTATTGTACCTTCTTTAACCCAGTAAATGCCAAATCCATAACTCAGATAGCCAGATATCGTCCTTTAGACCGTATTGTACCTTCTTTAACCCAGTAAATGCCAAATCCATAACTCAAAGATAGCCAGATATCGTCCTTTAGACCGTATTGTACCTTCTTTAACCCAGTAAATGCCAAATCCATAACTCAGATAGCCAGATATCGTCCTTTAGACCGTATTGTACCTTCTTTAACACAGTAAATGTCAAATCCATAACTCAAAGATAGCCAGATATCGTCCTTTAGACCGTATTGTACCTTCTTTAACCCAGTAAATGCCAAATCCATAACTCAGATAGCCAGATATCGTCCTTTAGACCGTATTGTACCTTCTTTAACCCAGTAAATGCCAAATCCATAACTCAGATAGCCAGATATCGTCCTTTAGACCGTATTGTACCTTCTTTAACCCAGTAAATGCCAAATCCATAACTCAAAGATAGCCAGATATCGTCCTTTAGACCGTATTGTACCTTCTTTAACCCAGTAAATGCCAAATCCATAACTCAGATAGCCAGATATCGTCCTTTAGACCGTATTGTACCTTCTTTAACCCAGTAAATGCCAAATCCATAACTCAGATAGCCAGATATCGTCCTTTAGACCGTATTGTACCTTCTTTAACCCAGTAAATGCCAAATCCATAACTCAAAGATAGCCAGATATCGTCCTTTAGACCGTATTGTACCTTCTTTAACCCAGTAAATGCCAAATCCATAACTCAGATAGCCAGATATCGTCCTTTAGACCGTATTGTACCTTCTTTAACCCAGTAAATGCCAAATCCATAACTCAGATAGCCAGATATCGTCCTTTAGACCGTATTGTACCTTCTTTAACCCAGTAAATGCCAAATCCATAACTCAGATAGCCAGATATCGTCCTTTAGACCGTATTGTACCTTCTTTAACCCAGTAAATGCCAAATCCATAACTCAGATAGCCAGATATCGTCCTTTAGACCGTATTGTACCTTCTTTAACCCAGTAAATGCCAAATCCATAACTCAGATAGCCAGATATCGTCCTTTAGACCGTATTGTACCTTCTTTAACCCAGTAAATGCCAAATCCATAACTCAAAGATAGCCAGATATCGTCCTTTAGACCGTATTGTACCTTCTTTAACCCAGTAAATGCCAAATCCATAACTCAGATAGCCAGATATCGTCCTTTAGACCGTATTGTACCTTCTTTAACCCAGTAAATGCCAAATCCATAACTCAGATAGCCAGATATCGTCCTTTAGACCGTATTGTACCTTCTTTAACCCAGTAAATGCCAAATCCATAACTCAGATAGCCAGATATCGTCCTTTAGACCGTATTGTACCTTCTTTAACCCAGTAAATGCCAAATCCATAACTCAGATAGCCAGATATCGTCCTTTAGACCGTATTGTACCTTCTTTAACACAGTAAATGCCAAATCCTCACCTCAAAGATAGCCAGATATCGTCCTTCAGACCGTATTGTACCTTCTTTAACCTAGTAAATACAAAATCCACACCTCAAAGATACCCAGATAGCATACTCCAGACCATAAATTTGTACCTTCTTCAACAAATTCAATACCGTTCAATAAATGAAAAATCGCAAACAATTATCTTCACCTCCTGAAGTTAGTCATGTTAAATGAAGCAGAAATGCTGTTATAAAATAGCCAGTAATTACGGGAATTATTCGATAGTGCGAATCACATGTAGTGTTTTCTTATAGATCAAAACGGTGGACAAGTAATGAAGCGAAAAATTAATTACCAGACTACAACAGAATCCCGTGGAGCTCAGTCGACCTGATGCTATTCTCAAATTCTAATGGAATAAAAATTTATCTCAGAAATTGCGCTATGAAATTTACACCAATTAATTATTATTCAATTGAAAATGTATCACTGGATTCAGCCATGATTGATGGCATTTGGAACGAAATCAACATGTTGTAAATTAAAAGATGCATCGATAAGCACAGAGAGATTTCGATTGTAACTGAAAAAAGAGTAAAAAAAGGCATTCCTGCAAAGGAAAGAGTGGAGTTTGGGGGGGGGGGGGGATGGTGGGCAGCGCAGTTGAATTTTAAAGGAACATATTTATATGCCAGAAAAACATAATGGGGTACATCCGTAAAACATGATGTTGATGTTGAATGATAAGCGACTGTAATTCGCCATTCACCACACACATATGTTTCTTAATCCCACCTTCTTTCACTCCGCTTATAGTTGATGTGAAAACATAAAATTGGCATGTCTCAAATGTGTTAATAGCAAATTATGGCGCAATTTATGTCTTTCCTATAAATAGCCTCCTATAGGAAACTTATCAAATGACTATGACTAATTACTTGTTCTGTTGAATATATACTGAGAATTTAATATATCTATATAATACTAAAATAACGAGGTCCAATTTGTCAGCCGTCATGGGGTAAAAACGACAAATCAAAGAATTCAACTTTATATATAGCTAATATAGGACAATGGTGTTGATTAAAAATTACACCACTCCAGACCCTTTTGTTTCCCACATAATTAATATTGCCAATAAATAACAAGTTCCGGGTCGAATCCGATACCGATACCAATAGTATATTCAGTTTATTACCTTATCTGCACGTTCCGCATCTGACAGGCGCAGCACCAAACCATGTATTCAGGATTTTGCTATATACACGGGTTAAAATCACAGGGTTGACACTACTAAATTCAATCATTGTCACATCGTTGTAGTATTTTTATCAGTATGACTTTCTAAGATGAAAATACGAATACTAAAAATCTGGACTTAAGATAAGGCGTATAGGTACAGTTTTCAATTTGTTAGCCGGAATGACTTAAACAGCGAATCAAAAAAATCAACTTTATTTATAACTCATATACGACAATACTGTTGATTAAAAAATACTCCATTCCAGGCCCTTTTGTTTTCCAAATAATTAATATTACCAATAATTGATAAGTTCCAGGTCGACGAGTTCAAACAGAAAGATTTTTAAAGCAGAGAAAACTGTGCATCTTATAATCGGCATGACTTTATCAGATGACAATACCAATATTAAAATAAGGCTTACGCATAGTTATATACATGCACTTTAATTCAGTCACAGACCCGCGATATCACGGGTGTGTTCTAGTATAGAACACATTGATATCCAATATCATCAATTATTCCATATTGGTATTATTTTAGTAGGTTTCTCTATATGAATTGGATTTTGAATAAAAAAGCATATTCACCTGAGAAAGTGTTATTCACCGCGCTAAATGTCACGCGCTTTTACATGCAACGTTAGTGAATATCATTTTTTCAAAAGTCAATAAAACCGCATATTTACCTCATCAAAAGACAGTAATTGTATAATATCTTAATCGAAATGACTGATTAAATTAACACTGATATAAAACTTTCGTTATCCTTAATATGGCATTAGTTTTCCTCAAAAGAAATCGTTTATCAATTCATATAGAAATTCAAATATGCTAAACAAATAAATAATATGTATGTGTTCCAATATAGGGGACACATAATTAGTATGTATTTGTTCCAATATAGGTTATATATCTTAGTTAACTTCAAGTTGGCACATCCAATATTCTAACAGCCTAATCTTTAACTATGGATTCCAATTTTCTTTAAAAATCAAAGAAGCATAGAAAATTTGTAAGACTATTCAAAGTCAATCAACAGTTGCAATTAAAATGTTGTGCTTGCTGTGTAGGAATCTATAAAATTCAATACTTCATCATTAGCCTGTATTGATCAGTTCAGAATAACAATAGGAGGTTGCCATACAGCCATGCAACTTATTATCTAAATCAGCTGCAGTTGTACAATTACTGTTTCATCATAACTTTATAGTGCGTCATAATTAATCATATAAGCTATAGCAAGCTATCGATTTACTAAGAGGCAAATCAAAGAAAAAGGACGAACACAATATGCAGCATATTATAAAAACGTGTCTCAAGCTGCAATACCTGGTATTATTTTGTTTGTATACAAAGAATGCATTTTTTCTTATTTCTTTTTATTTCTTTATTTTTTTTTAGGGGGGGGGAGGGGTATATTGATAATTGAATATACACCTGCTTTACAAGAAAATATGTTAATGAATAATAATTTTTCTATGTTTGAAATAATTTGAATGGTCAACCGTTGTTATCTTATTTTGCATCTTCTTATTTCTTCCGCTATAGAAATATTATTTCAGCCATTTAAACATCACGGCGGAAAAACATCAATCCACTTTAAAAATTCACATGAATAATTTAACACAACATATGATAATATCAATTATGATATCGAACTATAGATGGATCCGATCTCATTCCAAATTTAATATTTCAAATATACTAATTTTCAATCAATACATTAATCATCATTGGCATCACATATATGTGTGTATTGCATCATAATTTCTCTTGCATCATAATGTATATACATTATTCGATCTCAATGAATATTAAATGAGATCAAAAGTGACTAGTCTCAATGTTTCTATAGAATACGATCTCTATTTTAGATCATTTTACATGTCATCAAATTAGTGGACAAGTGACCATACAAAATTGATGAGAATTTGAGATTGATATTGATCACTGGTTAAAATAACAGATGCACGTGTTTCGTATTGTTTATGATTATATAAAAACACACGCAAAGAGATCCCTGATCAAGACAGGAATAAATATATACACTAATCTTTCTCTGACGAAGCAAAATAATTACAAACAGCACATAGATGTAATTGTTGTGATATAGGTAATGATAGTCACTGGTATATAGCGTGAAATATGCTACACTAATTATCATTATTGAATTTACTTACCCAAGAGTAGTCATGGTTACTATTGTATACCAGAATGCAGACGGGATACTTGTGAACTTCGTGTTTGGAACATTCTTTTCTGCATAAAACATCACTGTGGCGAAAATAATAATGGCCATTGTCAAAGAAAATAGTAAGAATCCTAATTCACTGGCACAACTTTTTAATGTGTATCCCAATATACGTAATCCTTGTGAATGTCGAGAAAATTTGAAAATACGGAATACTCGGAAAACTCGAAGTGTGACGAATGCCCCGCTGACGTCATCGTTGTCCGTGATTCCTAGTCCAATATAATATGGAAGAATAGCTACTACATCAATGACGCTCATGACACTACGACAAAATAAACATCTATCTGGAGCTGCATAAAAACGTAGAAGATATTCGGCTGTGAAAATCATCACACAAGCGGTATCTAAGCAAAAGAAAGCAACTTCATAGCGCTCCCCACATGCTGGGGTTTTGTCCGTCCCGGGTATTCTGCCGCAGGGAATAGTTTCTATAACATTAGCTAGTACTGATACGGCTATGAAGAACCCAGTGACATAATAAAAAACTAAAGCTGCAGTACTAATATGAGGGTTTTCAAACGCTCTCCAAAATCGCTCCCTGAGGTTTTTTGCTGGGTCTAGTTCGTTATCTTCTGACCCTTTATCATCCAATAATCTTTCTTGGTTTTCTCTTTTTCTGTCTCTGTAATCCTCATAACAACAGTCTCTTATAAGATCGGGCATAATACCGAAAAATGCTAGTTCTTCGTCGTACGATGAAATACATTCATGTTTTGGATAATGTAATTTACCAGTTCTATAGTAATTTAAAATATGCCTAAATAATTCTGGATCTCTATCAAAAAAGTAGTCCCTATTTTCATCATCAAAGAAAAATTCTTTTTCATTTGAACCTAATAATGTATCTGGATATTTTTCTAGAGTTGTTCTCCATGTTTCAAATTTTGTTCCGCTTACATTTATAGTTATTCTATCATCTCCTCTTTTTAAGTTTGTAGATGAAGGTTGTCCCGATTGAACAATTGGTTGAGGAAGAGGATTTTGGGCCACGGGTACCCATCCTATGGCCGAAGCCCGTGCAAACGGCAACCAGGCGGCAACAGATGCCATATCAATTGCCGAATCCTCACTCACCGACTCCTCAAATTCCGGTAGACAGACAATTTTGGAAAGAGCAACCTATTGCTAGGATCCGAGATCCTACACTTATCATCAGGTTCAATTAAAAAAACATTCGCGCTTTGATATTAAATTCGAAAAAAACATGTTCTAATTTGTCTTACCGTGATTGTTACATTCGCTATAGTATACTAGACTGCATCCTATATCTATTATGTCGTCTGTATCAATATGTCAACATTTTCCTTTACTTTCCGTAATTTAAATTTGTTGAAATTATCTCATACAACAATTATTAACATCATCTAGATATTCCATATTTCTCCCTTTCAAAACTATCCCCTTTCATGTAATAATCCATAGCTTCGACATATTTTGGGGTAATATCGTCTGCTTGTACTCTCTTGCACACGCGTAATCTGTTACATCCACATGTTCTCATGCAACTTTCGTCAGAGGGAGGCAATCAACAGATTGGAAGAACAGCTTCCTTTGGTCGTCGCTGTTTCTCACTTAACAATCTATGCGGTAGTCTCTTCTTGAATGCAGAAATGTACGACTCGATATTGATTTTTTATTAATTTACAACAAGAGGCGGGACAAGGTAGATATAATTAGATTTCTCTCATTGAAAATTTATCAATAACATTTTAAAAATTGCTACAAACCCACAAGAGCTTTGGACGGTGATGTTAGTCATTTATTTTCGGCTTAACGAATATACATTATTGGTATAAACGGCTTTAGGTTGCTTTACTAAGTGTCAACCGACGGCTTAGAATGTTATTGTTTCGTAACTCATTCTATACACACTCATTGATTTTTCTATTATATACTATTCCCTAGTTATACACAGTTTGTTACAAGATCAATAATCAAAGCATAAAAGCTATTGGAAATAATTTAACGTGTATTCCGGATATGTTAACGATGATTGAACAAAACGTAATTATTCAACGCTAACAGATGTTTGACTTCAAATTTAATTTTGGTCTTCAATAGTAACATCAACCTGTAAAGTCCAACGCTCAAGATGTAAACTTCAATGGGATAAATATAAATTCTAGAGCTATAGACATATGAAAAGTGTATCGCTGGAGACGTAAAGTCCAGTGCTGGAGATGTTAATTAAAAAAGAAGATGTGTTATGACTGCCAAATGAGACAACTTTATGACACAGCTATATGTCACCGTACGGCATTCAACAAAGAGCCAAGCCCATACCAACATAGGCCTCGAGAGTCAAGTCTTCGCTGGAGAAGTATTCTGTTTATGTAAAGTCAAGTCCGCGCTGGAAATGTAGACAAGCGTTGTAGACATACAGTTCAGGGGCTCTTTTCACAAAAATCTTTCGACTAATATTGATCGTAAGCTATACTAGAATCGGTTCATGAGTTGCGTGTGTTTTTACTCGTAGTAAGATTTTTTGATGAAACGAGTCCCTGCGCTGTTGAAGTACATTTAAAGTCAACCGCTGTAGATATGAATCTCCTGCGTTCGACTTTATGTTGTGTTCTTCAAGTTGAAATCTACAAAAAGGATGGTCCTGGAGAAAGCCGGATAGTATTAACAACAACAAATACCTATAAAAGGCAAAGTCCTATAACAGAAAAATCAAATATATGTAATATATAATAACATTATCTGTTTCACTGTTCCAATTTCTGCAAAACATATGCCAGCATTGATATTTCGAAAAAAAAATAATAATATAGACGTCAAACTATTCTTCACATCGGAATCGTCGTTTTACTCTTATCGTGCATAAAAGACATCTAGTATAATTGCCAATGCCACAACTCTTCACCAGAGAACAAATTACCTACAAACTAGCAAATATAGGAAGCCGTACGAACTTCAACAATGGACAAACCAATACCGCATAGACAGCTACAAAAGGCCTCGAAATGACAACTGTAAAACAATTCAAGCGAGAAAGCTAACGGCCTGATTCATGTAAAAAAAAATTAACGAAATACCAATATAATATACAGCAACAAATGACAACCACAAAATAGCAAGCACCTGATTTGCGACAGTCAAATACAGAATGTGGTGGAGTTAAATATATATGTTAGCGTGCGCCAAATCTCTTCCCCTTACCTGGGACAAGTAGTGTTACAATACAATATATGTACAAACTAAAACTCAGCCGAAAAGGGTTTACTCGTCAGATTGATACATAGCAGAAAAAAGTACAAAAACGCAGTCAAGATGTGGTAGGGTATAATATATAACCATTCTTACAACCAAAAAGACGACAACGAAACAAACTCTTTATTTGGCCTCAGATTGAATTTTTTAATTTAGTTAGTTTATTATGAAGACAGGATGAAGATTATATTCAATATCGATAGTTTAAATATTTGACTATTGGAATATTATAAGAATCTTACATAACGTGAATGTTTTGTACCGTGAGTTCGAATAATATTAGATAATTTCGTCTTATAGATGTCTACGCGTTATGCCAGCGGTACACACATTCATCTAAATATGGTAAATCCTATTCCCGAACAAGAAAAACGTATAATAATGTCATGTTATAGCAGGAACTATTTGATTGTAGAATATCGAAAACAAAATAGGAACCTCAGTCTAATTTTGGTTCTAAAATTACAGATTCCAGCAAATTTTGATTGATACTGGAAAATAGAAGGCAATACTATAGCGAACGAGTATCCAGTCCGAGTGGTAATCTAACTTTTGGCTTTATTTTCAAAATATTTAATTTTTCGAAAATCGCACATGTTCAAAAAGGGACGAAAGATACCAAAGGGACAGTCAAACTCATAAATCTAAAACAAACTGACAACGCCATGGCTAAAAATGAAAAAGACAAACAAACAACAGCACACATGACACAACATAAAAAAACTAAAGAATAAACAACACGAACCCCACCAAAAAACTAGGGGCAATTGTACAATAGAAATGCGGGAATTCAAAAGCAAGAACAACTTATATAAATCCGCCTCCCTTGGCTTTTTTTGGCTTTTGAAATGCCATCTACTAGGTTATCAACACAAGATGGACACCTATGTTTTGTTGATCTTTAGGTGTCTTATTTGTTTTGTGTTGTATAATTGCTGTATTATAGATGTATACCCCCATTTTGTATGCATACATGTAGTATACCAATACTAATTATAATGCATAAAAACGATGTGTTCTATATAATTTCATTTGGGTATACTCGATGCAAATTGTTCGATAAGCAAATTTCATGAAAATATTTAGAGATCCGCATTGAAAAACTAAAACATATTACAATAAATGTGCCACTAGAAAACCTGTATGAATTCGTTATTTCGGTATGATGTATCGACTATGTGACATTCTTTGTAATTATGAGAAAAAAACATTGGGTTGGTCATCTCAAAGTTATTCCCTGTATAATTAACTATTGTGTGTTTTTATTCAAGTTAATAAAATAGAAATTATACCAATAGGGACAATGAACAATCAAATATCGACCCTTTCTTAGTAGCAATATACCAACTTAACCTGCATATGAGATATTCATTTCTCAACTCATTCGGTATTCAAAAGCTTGCATCTGATACCCAGAATTTATAAAACATTACCCATGCCCGAGCATGAAGTTGACTAACCAGGGTTATTTCAAAGAACGTCTAAAAAGTTCCCTTTTTTCTGAAAGAAGTTCATCTAAAGCTACCAAAACATTCTTTGATAGTTTTACAAATGATACATGGTGGTCTTGACGTATTATAGATTCTAGATACTAATGTTGTCTGTAGTCGTAATTACAAGATATAGTGTTCTTTTATTTGTCTTTGTAAATTATCAACCTTTATTGTTAAGTCTGTTTTTGGCAATGTCCTTTTTAGCGTGGCTCAGTACGCTAGTTATACGGCATTAGTTTTGCTCACTGCTTATAGACTTGAGGTGACCTGTTATGTAGTCTTACATCCACCTTATTTTGGCCTACGAGGACAGTTGTCACATTTGTTAATGTATAACACTTCCTTGTTTTTATATTTCTTCAAGTAGAAAATGCTGCATCAATATTCGGAAACAATTGGCTGTTGTAATGCAAAAGGAACCTTTTAAAAGATGGAAGAATTTTTGCCCTCTGTTTTAATATTTTTAATACGTTTTGTATTTTTTTAAACAAACGAATTGTGTGTTCCTTATTGTGTGTTCCTTATTAAAATCTTCAAAAATAGTGATTTCGTAAGCGGAATTCTGCTAATACACAATGACAATACACATAATTTAGAGGAAGATAACTGCAGCAGATGACCTCAAGTTATGACTTAGGCGCCGTCAGTCAATCGTTAGATAATTCTCATTATAGGTTAATTGGTTGCACAAAGTTCCCTTTAAAACCAAACAGGAAACAGCATTTTCATCTGCCTCTTTGGCACTTCTTGTTAATATAAATCATATCTAAGTTACAATCATAATGAATATGGATTGTCTTTTACAAATTATCTTCATTTATTTCAATCGGATGAAAAATATGATCAACTTTCAAAATCTTCTCCTCTTCACATGAAAGTAATTATGGCACACAGTTCCCGCTGAAACCCTATCACATCTTCTTTATAATACATATATTTTGCCAATTGTAACCATAATTTTCCGGAAATCTGTGTAAAAGAGGTATTCTACAAATTCTAAATCTATGCAACACATAACATAAAACAACATGGCAGCCAAAGTCAATATATGATTTTTATTATCCAACTTAAAAAAAAAACAAAATACCTCCGAAAAAAACAAACAAAATGTTTTAAAACTCTTGGATATTCATTTAATTGCATTCTTAACCCTCCTCGTTAAATGTTGATATGGGGGCAAACATGGTGGTACTGTTGGTACATACAATTGGTTCCAATTGAAAACGTTACGGACTTGAAATCCCATTTTTATCATCTTCTCTGAAATCACACAAACTTGATAGGATTTCAAACATGACACATTTTCCGAATTTTTCAGACTTCACGACACCATGCTCGTTCTAATCAAATTACAGGAAGTTAAGTTAACGGTTGTTTAGTTGACCGCCAGCCCCAGTGGCTGATAACAACGTTCTTAGTCATATTATGCAATACATGACAACAATCGATAGCCGGTAATTTAGAAAATATGGACAAAAAAATCGACAAATTTGAAAGTTTTGTGAAAATATGGAGAACTTGTATAGTCGAGTAAAAAAAAAGTGAAATCGGTATTGAAACCCTAATTTCAGATGACTGAAGTACAAGAAATATGCGTTTCACATAATGTAAAACTTGACGAGCTATGCGTAGAGAAGGATACCATGTGGGCAGCGATTGCCGCTTGTGGGTCAGGTAGTCCAGGAAAAGGGTCTAAAATAAAAAAAAAAAAGGAACTAGAACAAATACAAAAACAAAACGAAGAACTGAAATCAACCGTAACAGATCTGCAATTCGAATCTCAAAAACAAAACTTGGTGTTCTATGGAGTCTTTGAATAACCGGGTAAAAACACCGACAGTCTAACGGTTTATTCGTTCTGAAATCAACATTAAAAGTGAAATTAAATTTGTTAATGTTAGACGCATCAACAGCGAATTCAAACCTCGTCCCATAATTGCATCATTTGAAAGTTTGAACGATCAGGAAAACGTGCGCCGATCAGCTTATAAGTTAAAGGGGTCTCCTTTCAGCCTTAGTGAGCAGTATCCATCTGATATACTGGTTAAACAGAAAAGATTAATTTCAATTTTAATGGAAGCCCGAAGTCAAAATGTCAAGGCGGTGACAAGCTTTATATTGATAATGATGTTTTCGACCCTTTAAAACATAAACAATTTATAAAGGAGTCAGCAGTTGCATTTCCGAATGGTACTAGTTCTGGGAAATCGAAGCCGAAGGGCACAGTTGGTAGTACCGACAATGACCCGGACTGATAGTTTAAAATTTATCTCGTGGAATATAAATGGTGGCTTACAAACAAAACTTGAAGATAAAGCATTTGTAAATTTTTTATGTACATATGACCTTGTTTTCCTTACGGAATGTTGGTTTATAAAAGATTTTTCATTTCATTGACCTGATTATGATTGTCATTTATTCCTTTGATTTAAGTCTAAATCTATTCAGGGAGGAGGTAGTGTTATTTTGATTAAAAAATGTTTTTTTTTTTACTGTTATTGATATTGAAACTTGTATGGTAGACTCTATTGTATGGTTGAATATTAAACAGGGTATATTAACAAAAGACAAATCTGTATACATTGCTTGTATTTGTATTGCTCCAGTCAAATCTAAATACTATGAGTTATATGATTGTGATTTATATAATGAATTATAAAATAACACTGAGTTATACTCTGAACTTGGTCACGTTTTTATTCTTGGGAATATGAATGGTCGATCTGGGGTCGATTTTGTGGAAAATGATGATATTCATTTTACTGTAAAGAACCGAATTTGTGGTGCTTTAGAATATGCAGCCGATAGTGTTCTCCCGATAAGAGTCAATCCTGATTTAAATATAAACAGTTATGATCTAAAATAATCAGTATGTGTAAATCCTCAGACTTGAGGATAGTGAATGGTAGGCACACAAACGGATTTTCGAATGACTACATATATTGGCCCAATTGGTACGAGTGTTCTGGACTACTTCATTGTACCTTCGTTTTATTTCCCGAATATAAATCAGTTGTGTCAAACTTTACAACTTATTCATATCATGCATTTTACATGTAGAACTAAATCTATTAAACTCCATGCGAAACTCAGGCAAATACTCTGATGCCAAGGAAGATACAGAACGTCGTGTTAAATACAAATGGAAAGATCAATCTAAAGAACAGTGTAGTGAGTGTATTCGTATCAATATGGACAATATCATTCGTTTACAAAATCGTATAAGCTTTGAAAACCAAAATTCGATTGATAAATCGTTGAGCAATTTTTCATTTATGATAGAGGACATTATGTCGCCTTTCTTTAAAACGAGGCCTTATGTTAACAATAAGCTGTATAAACCAGATAATTATTTTGACAAACCTTGGTTCAACACCCGATGCAAGGAACTTTATCGATGTTAAATCGATTATCTACATGTATTCAATCGTTCAAAATCAATTGTAAACCATACAAACTTAATTAGTGCAAAGAGGGAATATTTTAGTTACGGAACGTCGTCTTAAGCGAGAATACCAACGTATAGAGGGTAATGCAATGGACGTTTTGAGATAATAGTATATAGTATTTATAGAAATTCAAGTAGCTGACAATTTTACCTACCTTGGTGTACTTTTAAATTTTAATGGCAAATATAATATGTTACAACAGAAATTGTCGGAACAAGGTAGACAAGCAATGTTTGCTTTAAGAAGAAATGTGAAAAGTATGTGTTTAAACTATGTCACTTTGTTATCACTTTTTTTTACAACACCGATTTTATCAGGTGTCCCCAGGATCATCTTAAATGATGTTATGAAAATGACACATGTGCAGTCTTCCGAATCCTCATTGTACTATAAAAATTCAGACTTTTACAATATATTTTTGAATATATTCGGCCCTGTACTGTTAAACTTTCAGATATTTTAGATTTCAATGAAAACCATCAATATTGCTCTATTTCCAAATGTAACCGTAAAAATTGTAAAACCTGTGATATACTAATAACTGATACACACTTTCAAAGTAATTTAACCACCAAAATTTACAATACACATAGTCATGAGGATTTGAATTGCACCGCTTCCAATATTGTGTACGGTATTGAATGTACTCTTTGTGGATTGATCTACGTCGGGGAAACTCGACAAAGACTCAATTTTAGAATGAATGATCATCGATCTAATGTAAATGATCCTAATAACAACAAATTTTTCTATAAACATTTCAATCAGCCTGACCATTCTATTGTTTCAATGAAAGTCCGGATTATAGAGAAAATATATCATCCAACTAATGACCCCATATTGAGTACACCATATCGTTTACAAAGAGAAGAGTTTTGGATTAGAGAGTTGGGAACAACCATTCCCTATGGATGCAATGACAAAATTGATGGTGTAGGTATTTTGTCTAGTCCCAGTTGTAGTACCGTCAATACAGTACAATTGTTTAAAACTTCTGCTCGACGAAATAGAAGTCAAGGTCACAGAAAATATATACCACCTGCTGTACACACCGTGACAACTGATAGTCTGTTAACGTCTGCTCAAAAACCTTTAGGAATTCATCATATCAAAACTAAATTATACTCCATTCTATTGTTAAAACTTTCTTTACTATTTCAAGAAGCCCAAAATACTTCCGTTACTGATTCCCGTTCTGTTTTGTATAGACTAGTTCCAATAATCATGGACATTGCTAACCATAGACTATTTAAACCTGTATCGACTACATCCAATAATGAGGAACAACGTTATTTTTTTAAGGTAGAATTCGCCAATAAAGGTTTAGATGCTGTAAATATTAACAATATTTTCCATCAAAAATCTGTACAAAAAACCATACTCGATTACTTCAAAAATAAAGCTACACCTGTTATTTCTTATACTTACACCAAGTCTATTGAATCCAAGATTTTCAACCACAAGAGAGTTTTAGAGGCCTTTAACCTCAAAGATACGAAATCCAAGCCTCCGGATTGCTCATGTGCATTGTCACAATACAATTATAGTCCAGCTGGTCATGTTATTACTGGTGACTTTGGCATCGTTACCAATAAACAACTTAGAGAGTTGTTAGCCAAGGGACCAAAATATAGAATCCCCCAGCCCACCAACTTGAAAAAAAATTTCAAGTTACTGATGGATGCAGTTGAGGACTGTGCAAGAAAATGGGTAAAGCGCGAACCAGACGAACCAGAACTGGACACTTTGTCTGAATCGATCATGCATTTAGAGGCGCCTACAAAAACTACGATGTAATATGAGTACAAGAGTTACTAACCCTTTCAAGAATCAGGATGTTGTGGATGCTTAATCCTCTTTGCATGACAAAAATGTCGTTGTTCCAGCAGATAAAGCTTCCAATAATATTGTCTTCATATTTAAAAAAAACATTATTTGCAATGTCTCACAACAGAGCTTGGAATAAATAAAACTACTGGTAACCCTACATATTCTTTAACATCATTTACCAAGGACGAAATTTTACAAAATCATAAATCTGTCCTTCTTTCTTTTGGTATCAACACCAAACAAAACGAAGAAAATTTACCTTCCTTATACTGGATACCTAAATTACACAAAACTCCATATAAAGAACGATACATAGCTGGTTCTTCACAATGTTCGACTAAACATCTTTCTAAAGTACTGACTACTATTCTTTCTAAAGTTAAAAATGGGCTTCAAAAATATTGTGATGAGATATACTAGTATTCTACCAGTGGTGTTAACCAGATGTGGATTCTCAAAAATTCGAAAGATCTACTGCTTAATCTTCGATCACAATCTTTGCAATTTTGCAGCAACATAAATACTTTTGATTTTTCTACGCTATACACTACTATTCCCAATGCTCATTTGAAAGATCGACTTCACCATCTCAAAAAACAGAGCTATTTCTATAAAAATGTAAATCTTAGATACAAATTTCTGGTTTTGGGTTACACTAATTCATATTTTGTGAAGAATCACACTGAATCTTTCAGAAAATATACTGAAAACGATATTATCAAAATGCTGGACTTTTTGATCGACAATATATTTGTTGAGTTTGGAGGATTTATATTTCAACAGATTGTCGGTATTCCAATGGGTACTAATTGTGCACCACTACTGGCCGATTTGCTTTTGTACTCGTATGAAGCAGAATTCATTCAGGACCTTCTAAAAGACAAAAAGAAAAAGCACCTTGCGAAATTCTTTAATTTTACTTTTCGATATATTGATTATCTTCTATCATTGAATAACCTATATTTTCCTGTGTGCTCCTTACACAGAAATTGCTTCAACAAAGTTATGAGGAGGACAGATTAAAATTGACACTCCGTAAATTTTATGGACACCATCACGAATTAGTTGATCCATACGATGTGTCTTTGACCAAACTAGCTAAGGACATTTTTACCACATGGTAGATTGTGGTTTGTCATTACGTCGTCTAATCTTTTAATTACCGAACGTTACTTATTCCCGATTGTGACTGTTTTGCTGAGTGTGAATTCGCATTACTATAAGACGTGTTGCGGTACTTGTCTATCCCAAATTCATGTATTTAGTTTGATGTTGTATTTGTGATTTTCATCGGATTTTGTCAAATTGGTTGACGTCTTTTCTATTATATTCATGTGTTATGGTAAAGAAAATTAATCACCGCCTTCATTTATTAGTTTTGATTTTGTTCAACGTAATCTGTACGACATATAGAATGAAATTCAAAACAGTGTGGCTGTGGCCATTGATTGACACATTAAATCTATCCATTGACTGGGACAATTTAGGTGAACGTTTGTATGTAACGACCACTGCTCACTATGTACTTTTTAAAGACACTTAAACTATGGGGTCACCAAAGGTTCTCAACACCTTAATTTAGTAATTCGAAAAATTAATGAGAAATAACACGATGTTTTGATTTATATCAAATATAAAAAAAAAAAAGGTTATTCCTGATTAATTTTTCGAATTATTTTATAATTAAAGGCGTTAAGAAACCTTTGGTGACCCCACAGTTTAAATGTCTATCGTAGGTACGTCGTGAACAGTGGTCGTTACAGACAAACGTTCCGACGTAAATTGTCCCAGTCAATGGATGAATTTAATGTGTCAATCAATGGCCACAGCCACACTGTTTTGAATTTCATTCTATATAATATAGTTAATTGCTATTAATTAGTATTGCAATGTGCATTGTGTTTAAATGTAATATCAGTATTTAGTTCTATTATAATCTTAAATCAATCCTATTTCTTTCTTAATTTTGAGATATAATTTTTCAAATGTGACGTCATTTTTGTGCTCTTTCAGAAATTCAAATGTCTGCGTGACATAATTTTTGTGCCTTTTCACCACTATGTATATGACGTCATTTTTATGACTTTTTGCGTTGAGGCCTCGACTAAGTCGGGTGTGTCTATTTTCTGTGTTGGTCTTCAATGTATTATGTATTCGGGTTTTGTTTTCTGTAATTAGTTAAGACGTCAGTTTTATCATGTAAATCTTTTATATTCATTTGATAAAATTTACTGTTTGTAATAGCATAAATTGTTCTAAATAATAAGGATGTTCTTATCACCAGCAGAAAACCCTAGCCGTATTTGGCACAACCTTTTTCAACTTTTGATCCTCAGAGCTGTACAACTTTGTACCTTTTTTTTTACTTTCGAACTTTTATATCTGGGCGTCACTGGTAAGTCTTGTGTGGACGAGGCGCGTTTTTGACGTATTGAATTTTAAACCTGATGCCTTTTGTTATCTATTATTCATGTGTTTCTCTGCCTAATACGTTCTCCTATTTATTTGTATTGTAGTCCTGTATTATTATGTTGTCATTTTAATGTTATATTTAACAATGCCATTAAAGTGCGAGATTTGGCATGCCACAAAACCAGGTTCAACCCACCATTTTTTCTTTAAAAATGTCCTGTACCAAGTCAGGAAAATGGTCATTGTTATATCATAGTTCGTTTCTGTGTGTGTAACATTTTTACTTTGTGTTTCCGTTGTGTCGTTTGTTTTCTCCTATATTTGAGTGTAAATTCACATTACTATAAGACGTGTCACGGTACTTTTCTATCCCAAATTCATGTATTTGGTTTTGATGTTATATTGGTTATTCTCATCGAATTTTGTCTAATGCTTAGTCCGTTGCTGTGTGTGTTACATTTTAATGTTGTGTCGTTGTTCTCTTATATTTAATGCGTTTCCCTCAGTTTTAGTTTGTTACCCCGATATTGTGTTTTGTCCATAGATTTACGAGTTTTGAACAGCGGTATACTACTGTTGCCTTTATTTGATACTTATATAAATTCTTTATTGAGCTATGCAAGCGAAATATGGGGTGCACATAAAGCCCCGGCAATAGAGAGCGTTCACATGAACTATTGAAAAAATATACTTGGTGTTAAATTGTCTACTAACAATGTTATGACATATCAAGAACTAGGTAGATTGCCTCTTATTTTAACAAGAAAATGTAAGATTTTCAAATATTGGTTTAAATTACTAAATACTTCAAACTGTATATTGAATTTTTTTTATAATTACTTATATTGCTTATTAGAGAGATGTCCAAATAATAAGTGTAACTGGTTGTATTTTAAAAAGAATGAACTGGTTGTTATAGGTTAAGGTGATGTATGGTATAACCAAAACCTTATTTGTGACTTGCTTGATGTATATTTTGCTGTCATGAAGCAACGTTTGTATGATTATCTAAAAAAACAACTTGATGCTCTGTTGCATACTTCTCCAAAATGTTCTAATTATAAATATATGTTAGATAATTTTTGTCTGCAATTTTATTTATGCGAATCTATTCCAATTGTTTACAAAAAATGTATAACCAAAAATAAGATTAAGTAGCCACAACTTAGCTATAGTAAATGGAAGATTTTATGGTATAACAAGAAATAATAGAACATGTACTTTTTGTAAAAACGATATAGAGGATGGGTTTCATTTCATTCTCAAATGTCCACGTTTTTTAAGGTTTTAAAACAATTTATATTAAGCCATTTTATTGGAAAAAAACCGTCGATGTACACATTTATTAAACTAATGAGTACAAACAATTTAAAAGACCAGTGTAATTTGGGGAAATTTATATTAAGATCTTTAAGCTTAGAACTGAAATGTTAAAATAATGTTTGTGTATTACTACAACACCTTCTGCTATTCTGTCACATATTTTGTGTTTATGTATGTATTATTGATGTTGATGTAATTCAAATGTATACTTATAGTTTATATAGACTTTGGCAATGAAAATATGTAAGTATACAGAAAGATAAGTGCTTTTTTCAAAAGACCCTTCCACTGTTCGTTCGGTATGATAAAACGTGGGTGGCCCCTTTTAGATGCGATATACATATCCAAAATTTTCAGGCTTAAAAAAGTGTTGACAATTTTGGATATTCGCCTTTTTCTACTGGCCATAACTGTATATTGTATCGATGAAATAAAATTCTTTAAATAAATGCCCCTTTGCATCGATATTCATTTATCATTTCGTGTTAAAAATATTAAGTAAAACAGTCTAGTATTTTTAATATGGAAAATCGTCCATCCCAATATTTTGTATAAGCCCAAAATAACAAATATGTGAACTTCATTAAGTCGTCACTTGCATAAGCACACTGTTTATAAAATGGAATTAAACACTCTGTTCGTTATCTCTAGATTTCTTTATTTGTATCCATAAGTTTATTATCTTTGGTAGGAGTAACTAGTTTTATATATAAAATGACCTCTAAGGACTCTGAACCTGTGAAAAAATACACATTTAATTAATGTGTTCATTGCAAGGTTTCATATATAATGGTTGTCGTGCTGAGCTTTGTCGAACTCACCCAAAAGTATTATTGTATATTCGCACAACACACATATTCTGTGTTCAATTGGTGTAGGCGGCCTGGAGTATCTGCCCGTCTCACACGCAAGTGAACCGGAGCGAAACAGAACCATTGTACGACGCTCAGTTTTGAAACGTCAGAAGGACATATTGTTCGGTTTTTACACTTTGTTTGTAGTGCCTATAAGTTCGTAATTTGTTTCCGTTCTGTGAGTTATGTCGATCATTAAAAACTTCCTCGTGCCATTCTGTGTTATCTAATACAGTTAAGTTTTCGCTAATTGTACGCATAACAGTTTTTGTAGATACAGATAAATTGTACACAAGATCTCTAACGTTTAGCAAATCAACAGTTTTGTACACTTGGAAAGCCCAGCCCTTTTTATACCTTATATAAGTCCATTTCAGTATTTTATTACAGTTTCTATGTTGATCAGAGCGTAAAAGTCTAAACAAAAGCCTAGAGTAGTTAATTCGCTGTTTTGTAAAGCACGACGTCCAGCCCATATCGCCGCGTGACACTAAATTAGACGTTCGTTTTCCGACGGACAAAAAGAATTTACAGGCCCTGTTCTGAATTATCGATATGGCACTTAACGATTTAGTGCCCCCAAATACCACTACCATAGAGAGGAATTGGCTCTACCATTGATGTATACAGTTTAGTGTAAACCTTATATGTCATTCCACCTAACATAGACGCCTTTTGGGTTGTGACCCAGATTTGTTTTTTTTCTATCGATTTATGAGTTTTGAACATTGGTATTCTACTGTTGCCTTTATTTGTCATTAAAGCTCATAGGGCACGACTTGCCGCTTTTGATATTTCCGTTACATATTTTTAGATGTCATGTACTCGTACTTCCAGACACCTAAGTATTTGTAGGATTCACAGTAATCAAGGTTATTGCCTGAACAATTGAAAATCCGATCTGACCTTATTAAGTTGCGTTTCGAGTGGTAAGGTATAGCAATCAGCGTTGTTTGTCTGTTCGGCGTTTTTTAACATATCATGTAGTTTATGTATTATTAAGCATAATGGAAAGCAATCATGATTAGAGTGGCATGCTTATCAAAAAAAAAGGTTAAAAAATATTTCAATGATGCGCAAAAGAAGAAGGTTAATTCCTAATGAACGTCATAGCTGCCTTATATGTACTTATTTCTATATATGCACATACTTTTTCTTCAATGCACATACTTTTTCTATATATGCACATACTTTGTCTTTATATGCACATACTTGTCTATATATGCACATACTTTATCTATATATGCACATACTTGTCTATACGTATATGCACATACTTTATCTATATATGTACATACTTTTTCTATATATGCACATACTTTGTTTATATATGCACATACTTTTTCTATATATGCACATACTTGTCTATATATGCACATACTTTAACTATATATGCACATACTTGTCTAATGACAAATAATTCTTTAAATAAATGCCACTTTTGCATCGATATTCATTTTCACTTCGTGTTTAAAAAGATTTAGTAAAAAAGTCTAGCAATTTTAATATTGAAAATCCCCAATTCCTATATTTTGTAGGAGAGTTATAATCGCAAAATAACAAATATGTGAACTTCATCAAGTTGATACTTGCATAAGCAAACTATTTATAAAATGGAATTACACACTCTGTTCGTTATCTTTAGATTTCTTTATTTGTTTCCATAAGTTTATTATCTTGCTTCACGCAAACTATATATAAATCTGATTTTGTAAGAGTACAAATATAAACAGTTTTACATTTAAAAATAGCTTTTAAGGACGCTGAATCTTTGCAAAATTACACATCATTTAATTTATGTGTTCATTGCAAGGCTTCATATATGATGCTTGTCATACTGAGCATTGTCGAATTTACTCAAAAGTATGATTTTATATTTCATCATACTTTTTTTAACATATACTTTCATCAGAAAATAGATTTATAAAAGAAATTTTTATTCACTATAAAGTGTTTAACCCCTAAGATTAATTAAACTAAAAATATTTTACAAAAGTTAGAATATTCATACAAGTTGTTTATCAAAACAGCACTTCGAACAAGTAAAGCAAAGACATTATGAGCAGTACGTGCAAAATCAAAATGCAAACAGACAAGACTCTTCTAAACGTTGACTATTCTGTATTTTACACAAGCATTCCCTATTGAAAACTAAAAGACAAATTGAAAGAACTGATATTGCTTTATCTGTTTTACAAAAAAAGAATGGCCGACGTAAATACACGTATCTTGTCTCCGGGAGGGATAAATTCTATTATGTAAGAATCAATCTGATTCAAACAAAACAATGTCTGAAACTGTCCTTAAACAAGATGCTTGTTTCCTGATTGACCACATATTTGTTACGTGTTGAGGACGTGTTTTTTCAATAAACTTTTGACATTGCAATGGGAATCAACTGTGCCCCTCTTCTTTCCGATTTGTTCCTCCATTCTTAATAGGCTGACTTCATAAAGAAATGAAGTTATCAATATTTCTTAACTTTATTTTCCGCTATATAGATGATGTTCTCTCGATGAATAATTCACAATTTGGTGACTATGTTGAACGTATCTATCCCATGGAACTTGTGTTAAAGGATACAACAAATACAGTGAAGCTGCCTCATATCTTGACTTAAATATAGAAGTTGGCAATGGGGGTCAGTTGAAATCAAAACTTTACAACAGAAAAGACGAATTCAGTTTCCCAATTGTGAACTTTTCATTTCTATTTAGCAACATTGCAGCAGCGCCTGCATATCTCCAATTTATACTATATTCCCGGGAGTGTATTTTCTATCATGATTTCCTTGATAGAGGGTTGCTGCTCACAATGAAGCTATTAAGTCAAGAGTTCCAATTGGTGAATATGAAGTCATCCCTTCGTAAATTTTACGGAAGCCATCAAAGCTTGGTTAAAATGTTATTTTGAAATTTCCTAGTCGAAGGACAATGTGAATCAGATGTTGATGCCTAAAATTCCAAAGATCTCACAGAATTATTTCAAACAAAGTTTCGTTCCTCTTCCAATAGTTTAAACACTTCTGAATTTTCTATCCTTAACACAAGTTTTCTCTTCATATACTTACAAAACAAATTCAAAGACGTTGACCCTCTTCGTTTCATAAAAACGATTAAGAAACTTACAAACAAAAATCTTTTATTTTTAGGAGAGACAAATCATATGTGACTTTGAAATACTTTGTAAAGTTTTAAGACCCAATCCCGAGCTGCTTGACTGTAATGGAATATCTGTTTTACAGATAACAGCGGATATGGTCCAATTGTCGTTACAACAATCCCGTCGCCTTTTCTCCGAAAATGACCAACCGAATAAGAATTATCACCGAATTTGTACTCACAAGAACAAAGCGATAGGTGCCAGTTGTGGAGCAGGATATGCTTTCCCTTCAGAAGCACCTAACATGACTCCAAGTGCGTATTGTTGATCGTTTGTTTTGATGTTTCTCTTTTCGTGCCATGACGTTGTCAGTTTATTTTTTATTACTAAATTTGAATATCCCTATGGTACCTTAACTTTCAGAATCTCTGCGATTCAAAAATAGTAATACTCTAAAACGGAAAGAGGTTTAATTCCCTGAACAATTACATATTGGTAACGTTTGGGGGACAAGGTTTTAACCAATTTAAAAACGACATTCCAATGGAAACCAACTGTGCTCCTCATCTTGTTGACTTGTCTCTCTTTTATTATGAGGCAGACTTCATACAAGTTTTTTTTTTCAAGGAAGAATACAAAGAAGCCATCATTATCCTTTTGCTTCACGTTCCGCTATATATATGATGTTATTTATGATTAAGGATACACCAGCTAAAGTTAAGTCGACTCATCTCTTTACAAAATATTCGTTTTAGAACCAAAAGGACGACTTCAGCTTCCTAATAGTGAACTGTATATTGCTAAGCAACAACATTTCATCAGTGCCTGTATATGCATTACTTGTCGACCAGTTGATATGACATTCCTTATTTGGCACTTTTTCTTGATTTTCTTGCTTAAGGGTTTCTGCTGACAAAACAGCTATCAATCCATGGGTTCCAGGTGGTGAAGTTGGAGTCATACTTTCGGGAAATAAGGAATGCCTTTTTTACAGATGACAAAAATATGTGTTACAACAGTAACCAGAAATCAGTCTTGTTTTCCTTTAATATGACATGACCCTCATTAGACCTATCAATAGCTCTGTACTTACATGAGAAATACGTTTCACATGTGCAGGATTTGCATACCTTTACGCAGATTCGACGAGTTTGATTATAAGTGCATGATAGAGGTGACAGTTGCTTACAACCTTCAACCTTGTATAAGCAAGCCGCAGACCAATACAACCATTCCCATTTTATAGAAGCTCAGAAAAGACATGGACATTTTTTTTGGGTAAATTAAGTGTTGTAAAAGTTGATAGTATGGACAAAGAGGAAGCGAAGAATTGTTAATCAACTACAACTAAACATTGTCAAGCTGGATACTAAATGAAGGATTATTCTATTCCATAGAGGTCAAGACACGTGTGACGAATATTTTCCTTGTACAATGAGTCAAATTTCAAGCTATAGGCCTAGAAATCAGAAAATGATTCTCGACGGATGTAAAAATTGCTTGCACGATATAACTCATCATCATTAATCTACAGATCAAATGTAAAATCATATCCTCTCATAAAGAAGCCACGAAATTTTAATAGGGAGTCATATTGAATTGCGTCAACATTTACGGAAATTCATTGTCTGTGTAGAAATTTATATTCGTGATGTCATAAAACGGATTTGAATATGTATCAAACTTGTACTTTTTACATTGTGACTTCCAGTAATAAAATAATTTTTTTTTCAATACTAACTTTTATCTAAAAGAAAGGCGAAAAATGCAAAAGGGAAATTCAAACTAATAATTAACAATGGAGCAGACACCGCCATTTAGAAAAAGACACAAAAGACAAACAATATATACAAAACACACCATAGAAAACAAGACTGAGCAACGGAAGGGAAATAAGATCCTGTGCAACATATTGCCCCCGGCATGTTGCGTTCTAAGTACAAACCCAATGACATATCTAGTTATGTTTTGTTCTAATATTTTTTTTAAAGTCACTTTAATGCAGAACTGACAATTCCATACACCAATTGCCTTGAAACAACTTGACCTATTGAGTGTAGAAAACATAAAACAGGTCACAACATTTATGAATATTTAGAAAAAGCTTTTAGTATTCGTAGAAAATTGTTGTAATTTATTTGCTTGATGTTAATATTTGATGTAAATTCTATGATCATATGTAATTTGTATTACCATGAACCTTTATTGTTGTATATACTGTAGTGTTCATGATCATATTTGTAAACCGTAATAGAGAACCGCCATCTAAATAGTTATTTTACAAATAAGAAAAGAATCTAAATGAAACGTTACTTTTTAGTTATCATTATGAGATTAAGGTGTGACAAATAGTTGGTTTAATATCATAACGATTGCTTTTTATACCAACTACGAATGTTAGCTTTATTCAAAGTAGAATAAAGGCGCAACAGTAGTATACCGTTGTTCGAAGGTATAAATCAGAAAGTGGTAATTTGCTTAATAAATTAAAACATCTAATGATTTTTCATAACAACGACACATTACCAGTTCCTTATTCGACAATTAAAAACTGATCCATCATACATCACTTTAGTTGGCGGTAGTGAAATAACAAAAATACCGAACTCCTACAAAACTTTAAAACGTCAAGTGTGGGTGATCATAAAACTGATGATAAAAAGAACAGATATTTATAAGTTTATCTCACTATTTTATTAGCTTAATGAGACAAATAGGATCGGACACCAGTTGCACTAACGTATCAATATTTGTGTTTATCTAATTCTTTATCAAATTTGTGAAAGAATTGAAAGCTACCGTCAATAATCTGATTCGGGATGCTACCCAGTATATATTTATTCAGTTTTTATTTTGAATTTGAAAATAAAGTGATATTTTAAAATATTTTGGCCTCGAACAACACTATTGTGACTTTTTTTGACATTATATATCAGTTTTTCCCTTTCGCATTAATATGTATAATAAGATGAAAGAGCGTATTTTGTGATCTGATAAAATTGTTTCTAATCTATCTTAGATGGTGGACGATATGGTTTAAATGTTGTCCAATTCTTTGAAATGAATTTAATTCATTGGTTTTGAACGATAATTTAAGGTCCAATGTAATAACATGGCAATATCATATCTTAAATTCGGCGATTCTCATGTCAGAGTAGTAGTATTTTCTACACAGACGTCTGATGTTACTTCCAGTTTTTTGTGTATGTATACGAAATAATATGTGGTCATGTGTATCAAAATAGGGAGGTATAAAGTTTTGAATGGTACGTATTAATGTATACCAATACTCGGAAACGTCTTATGGTGACAAAAAAATTAAATATTAATAAAGTGAGACGAAGAACGAGATTGTGTCACTTTCATTGAAAATTTAATATAAAAAAGAAGATGTGGTATGATTGCCAATGAGACAACTATCCACAAAAGACCAAAATGACATTAACAACTATAGGTTACTGTACGGCCTTCAACAATGAGCAAAGCCCATACCGCATAGTCAGCTATAAAAGGCCCCGATAAGACAATGTAGGTTTACTTATTGGTATTTGAACCAGTTAGCATCATACTTGATGCCTACAATTGTTTCTAAATATTAATATCAGCAAGTGTATAGTAAATAAGATTTTTAGTTCGTTGATGTCGATTGATACGTTTGCCGTGATACCCAATATTACACTTCACATTGTCTTTTATCAACGATAATAATGATATCAACAGATAAGGTTTTAGATATATAATAACTTGTCCCGTTATATTGTTATTAAGATCCAGGTTGTATGATGTCTGCTGTCGTTTTATCCAAGACAGTTCGATCATTTGACTGAAATTTTCATGCGATTGACCGTGTTGTTTCTGGATCGTTTCCAGTGGTTGAAATCTTATAAATATAATTTATTGATTGTGTTTACCTGAATGATGGTCAATTATACTGTTGAATTTCTTATATTTTCGGAAGCGGTATAGATGTTCCTGTGTTTGTCTAAAAATAACGTCTTGTTTGTCATATTGTATACCGCATTTTGGCTCTATTCAAGTTATCAGTAACCAGTTAAAGGAGGTATACGTGGTTGTTGTAAATACATACACATTAGTATGTACAAAACATTATTTATCATTTAGATATGATATGAATACATGATTAGACAACTCTGAAATCAGTTTGGATAACATAATAAACCATATGATTTTGACGTATTATTCAAAAGTCTGGGAAATGCATTATGGTGTCGACATATAAAATCCCTTTACGTCATAATAGCTTCACTTGGCACTTTATACAAATGTAATTGTTGATAAATTGCACGTTGAATAATGCTGAACGCCTGTAACACTGTTACTTACATAATATGTCAGTTTGTCTGTTTAAGTACAAATTTAACGCGTAAGAAGTGTCACAAAGCATTAAAAAAATAAAAGCATGTATAACAAATGGGGATTCATATACACTAAAATAAAGTGGGCAAGTTTTTATTATTGCTATCGGTGTTATAATTTATAACTATATTTAAGAGTTAAATGATTTATTCTACATCGAAGAATCCTTCTTAGACAGATTACTGTTCTTAACTGTTTCAAAACTTGCACAGTGCGGACAAAAACTGAAGATAACCACTGCTTATTTTTAAAACAACTACATGTTCAATTTTTCAAAATGCTCAGAACAAAACAACTTATGTTAACAGATATTTGACATCAAGTTCAATATTTATAGAGGCATACCAATTGTTATTACAGGTTGGGTTTTTAAAGGATAGTTGTGCATATAAGTCAATCAGTTGTTTTCTACTCACTCCCTTGATTGTTATAGTCGAGTGTTCATTTAATGACTTGCTTTATCCTTTTAAATTTACTTTGAAGTTTGGTATTGATATTGGTACAGAAGAAGAAGAAGATGCTTTATTTCCATAAAACGGGCTCACAAGGAGCATGATATAATATCATTACAATACATGTTTAAGCTTTTGTATTTGAAATTCCTATCGGATATTATCAAATCTTTTATCGTTTGAAGTTGTATTTCCATTTTTTTAAATTTTCTATTCTTATGTTAAAGTAAGAAGAATTAATTACTTAAGTCATTTAAAAGACTTTTATTTGGAGCAACTTAACGTACACGAAGTTTTTTTATTGCACTTGAGTGTTTCTGTTGTTTCGTTGTTTTCCTCATTTAGTTTAAGTTTGTAACCCGGATTTGTTTTCTCTCAATCGATTGATGACTTTCGAACAGGGGTATACTACTGTTGCCTTTATTTGTATTTTGTTAACAAAATTGTAAACCTTATTGGTCATTTGCGATAACATGATATCTGCTTTTTTTTTTTTTTTTTTTTTTTCATCTTGCAATTATTACGTTATAAACATTGGAAATATTATCTGTTTGTTTTGGTGTATTGTTTGTCCAAAATTTTAAATATAATGATATATAATGCCAACATGTTTAATCTGATTTGAATTGACAAAAGGAGTATGATGTACTTACTTATGACCCCAAATCCCTAAAAAAAAATAAACGAAACTTCAAAAAATCAGCTCACACCTCACTTCAAGATATCCTCTAGATGGGGGTTAAAGTAGAAAACAGTGCTATATTGCGATAGCGTATCATATTTACACCCAACCATAGCGATGTGAAGTATACGTTATCCAAGAAACTACAAACTATGTCATGGGGAAAGAATCTAACAAATAGAAAAACAATTTGCCTGACATCTGATTAAAATTATACTGGGACACAGTAAAAAACTTTTTCAGTCAAACTTAATTCATTTATACAAATACAAATACAAATATTTTTATTGGCACAAACTCATTAACAATAAATGGTTAAGACCTATGGCATTACATATAACTATAATAATTGACATGGTAGAATGAAAGGTTCCATGATAACATATCATGCTATTATATCATGCTATTATATGATCCTTTCCGAATTACTGTTTTAAGACGGACTGGAAACCTTAAAAGATGAATAACAGTCTACCAAGCTTCACACTACCTTACCAAGATGGTAGACTCAAACTGAATAAACGTACAATAAATAAAACGTTAATCTTCACTAACTGAAAAACCATCAATTATTTACAATCCAGTAATCAACACCTTGATATTAACTATAAATAGGATATAAACAATGAAGAACAACGTTGAAAGAAACGCATAAGAACCCCACAGAGTACATTAATGTATAGTAACTATATAAAAGCAACAATGATAAAAAAAAAAAACCGAAAACCGCAACAGTCATACTAAAATTTAATAAATTTAACTAATTGGTATATTAAATGTTTATTTCGGTCAAAACTTAACGGTTTTGTAACAATTCATGTTTGTTAAACACTTTTAGAATCCAATTTTGCTGAAAAGAAATATAAAGTATATATCTAGGATACGGTTCAGTAAATACCTTTGAGCACATAACATGGCGACAGACAAAACAGAAAACATTAATTGTTTACCTTTTGTTTTCAAGCAGTTAGAATGTTATTTACCACGACAATATCATTCACCAATAAATAACTTCAGTAGATCTTCCATCTTATTTATGTATTTTGAAGCAAAAGTAATCTAGTTCTTTTTTATCTAAATAATTACTAATAGTTATCAAGGGTACCAGGCTTATCAATTGATACGCCCGACGCGTGTCTCGTCTACATAAGACCAATCAATGACGCTCAGACAAAAAAAAATATAAAGCCAAACAAGTATAAAGTTGAAGAGCAACATACATTTTTTTATTCAAGTAATGCTAAAGGAAATAAATTGCACTTTTTCCCTGTGAAAATAAAGAAATAAGGTGACTGAATTGAAATTATATGAGTGACCAATACAGTACATTTAACTAAATAATATAGGGTAACCAAATACTTGGTATACTGAATGTAAGTTCACCCAAAATTTTGCTAGACAAACTAGTTTCACTAAAAGGGGATAATTAAGGACGAATGTAAGACGTATAGCAGCTTATCTTACAATATATTTATATACAAGACGTTTTTATTGGACAGACTGAAATTGAATATCTTTCAGATTATTTGTTTAACTTAAATATTATTTTCAAGTTTAAACAATATTTCATTTCAATAAATCAAAAATACAATTTAAATACATAAAATAAATAAGATTCAGGAACAAGCAACAATTGCCTTTATTACTTTGTCTTCTGGTATTTTTTCATCTCTTTCATTTTTCCATCTGAGTCAATGTTTTGTAACTGGTACTTCTGTTTTCTACATTATTTTTTAAAAATTTTGATTGCTATAAAAGGTGAAATTTAAAAAACAATGCCATGTTTTAAGAGGTGCTCTGTCATTGTAGAGTCGTTTTTTGTCCTTGGTATCAAATAACTAATGATTGTTCAATCAGTCGAATAATTTTATATCTGTGTGACTAATTTATTGTACATATGGCATAGAATAAAGCTGATTGGTTACTGTGCCTGTGGACATTATTTTAATATTTACAGCATTAACAATACAGACATCACAGTAAGGTAACAATCTCATCATATTTTTCATGTCAGGACTTTTTATACTATTTATATGTACTATGTGTCTTTCTGCCTTTTTCTTTTTTAGCTAGGGCGTTGTCAGTTTATTTTCGATCTATGAGTTTGAATGTCCCTCTGGTATCTTTCGCTCCTTTTTTATACGGTTCAAGTTTTTCTCATTTAAAAGGGTGTACGGTTGACCACAAAATGTATATAATCTCTACCTTAGACCTTTTCTTAATGAAAACACACAAATAAAAACAAACCTGTTCAGTCCTGGTACAAACATGAATCAAGGAATAAGGATGTTCATCAAATATTACACTTGCAAAATGAGGAAGATAAGGGGAATGTGTTACTACAAGTTTGAAAACATTAATATAATTTAAACAAATCATTTCATATCATGATCTTATGTAAAAACAAGGATGTACGTCTTCTTCCAAATAAAATTGCCAACAACCTGCAACTAACGAATACGTCTCACTGTGATGAAAGCAAAATGACAAATTTCTTTTCCGTAATTGAATTTTTCTTGTGACAGCCTATAATATAAACAAAGAAAATGTTAAAACAGTGTTTCTCATTTCATCGTATTTCAATAATCTCGTCAACTGATAGGAACTCTTCGTAAATCAATCAAACGGCGTAAAACTAATGCAAAATAAATACGCCATTCTATCTTTGTTGCAGTTCGTCCGGATGAAGGCTTTAATGCCGTCAACTAGTTGTCTTCATGAAAGGGTTAAATGATTGTATGTTGTACTGCGTTAAGTTTTAATAGATATAAATTGAACTTTACTCAAGAGGAAGAATACACAACTACTTGAAATCTCCATTATATTTAAAAAGCTTAACATCGAAAGTTAGAATTTAAAATTAACACTGTATATAACCAAAATGTAAATGTATTTTGTACTGCGTCTAGTCTAGTACATAGACATTGCACTTTTTACTCAAGCCGAAGAACTAGATGACTTTCTCCATTTTATATAAAAAGCTTCACATCCAAAGTGAAAAGTTAAAATTGGCAGGTTGTATATTAACTAAAGTGTAAGTCTTTCTCGCTCACAAATTGTGATTAATGATGGGATTCCGTGTTATTAGATAAAACGAGTATTCATTTTAGCAACCAAATTCTTTACAACGAAAAGGTCATCTTAATTATGAAATATGAGAATGTTGTATGGCTTTGATAGATATGGTTGCTTCATTCCATAGTGTTACGATCGTGTTACCAATAAAGTAAAAATAAACCTCAACCAAACGACCAAATATGTGTTAATGGTGAATGGTCTATCAAATTCCATGAAGTTTAGTTAAGTAGGATCAAAGATGCGAATAAATATTCAGTGCTACTTAACAAGTAATACAAGATGGTCCTGGTTCCCAAATTTATATGAGGTTTTGTATTTTTTATTGATTTTTTTTTTTATTTTCTTTTATGTGTTCACGTGCTAGTCATCCAACTATCGGGATTTTACTTTGGGCCTTCGAGGTGTTGGTGGGTCCTGAGGTGCGATTCGGCCACAAGAGGTTTTTACAGTATTATTACAATTTAGTTTACTCTTGTATGTATCTTTTTTTTTAATTTGTTCTTTTTTTCAGAAAAGTTTATATAAAAAATATTCGTTAAAGCAATCAACTTAAAACCACTATCTTACGGTGTTTTTGTCAATTTTTTATATTAAAAAAAGGCGTCTTAGAAACTATTTACTACAACAACTTTTTTCTTGGCGTCTCTGTTTAATTTACATTGTATACTCTGGGATTTTTGATTGATTTTTGTTTTGTCACATGATTGATTTTTCTCTGGTGCATATTTTGTTTCAGAAAAATTCATGTACCAAGTCAGGAATACGACTGCTGTGCTTCACTCGGTCTGTTGGTTGATAATGTTTGATTTTGTCTTCTTTTTGTGAACTTCCACTTTTGGAATTCACCTTGTATTTCGGTATTACAGTGTTACCTTTTAATACTCAATAAAAATTACTGTCTGCACAAAAGCAATTCATAAAGAAAATAATTTTATTTTCATTCACACTTTACTAACTTTAAGTGTCGTGGTTATGAATACTTTAGCCCTTAATTTGTAATGCTATGTCTTTAATTAAAGGCAACAGTAGTATACCGCTGTTCAAAACTCGTGAATCTATGGACAAAACACAAAATCGGGGTAACAGACTACAACTGAGGGAAACGCATGAAATATAAGCGGAGAACAACGACACAACATTAAAATTAAACACACACAGCAACGGACTAAGCATTAGACAAAATCCGATGAGAATAACCAATATAACATCAAAACCAAATACATGAATTTGGGATAGAAAAGTACCGTGACACGTCTTATAGTAATGTGAATTTACACTCAAATATAGGAGAAAACAAACGACACAACGGAAACACAACGTAAAAATGTTGCACACACAGAAACGAACTATGATATATTTAAAAGAGTCCCGTTGTTAATACTAAGCATTACAATTTATACCAAGTTAATATCAAATTCAGAAATCTGAACCTGAATATATCTGAATAGCCTATATGATTTTATCGTCTAAGATTTTTAGAGAATAAAAAGTTATTGTTTAATATTGATATCAGTCAGTTGTAACAATTTTGAATAAAAAGTCATCAAAATCTGCTAGAGTAATGATTTTAGTAAGAAAACTTGTATTTATTTCCCTCAAACATAATATTTTGATAAAGGCTCAGCACATTTCGGGTAGCCGGAATGTAATTGCTGACGCTTTGTCTCGTTGTCATTGGCAGCTTTTCAGACAGTTAGCACCACAAGCAGACAAGAAACCTACTCCAATGCCAAGCCTACTATGGAAATTCTAGACGTGGAAGTTAAAAAATTGGTACATTCTTCGATGGCAAAAAATACATGGAAAACTTACAAGACAGCTCTAGAGTCGTTAGCAAAGTTTAGCAAGGAATATGACTTAAATGTATCATGGCCTATACAAATTCATGTGATAACTCGTTTTATAGCTAACTTATCGTATTCTGGTTTAACATCATCTACAATCAATACATACCTATCCGGGATTAGCCATAAACATAAGTTATTGGGTGTAACTGACACTACATGTACTTTTATAGTTTCTAAAATGTTAGAGGGAGTTCGAAGGCAGAGTTCAAAATTATCGGATATTCGCGATCCTGTTACTTTAGGATGTTTGCACAAAATTAAACGATCACTCCCATCCGTTTGCTCTTCTCATTATGAATCTTGTCTGTTTGCTTCTGCTTTTAGTTTTGCATTTTTTGCTTTATTAAGAATAGGCTCACGGCCGATACGAGTACAGATATCGGAGCCCACACAATTTTCATTAATGGTCTGTCATTGAAATTTTCAAATAGTAAATATGAATTGCATTTGAAGATTTGCAGTTCGAAAACTGAACAGAGAGGTATTTCAAAGACTTTGGTTTTTCCTCAAAGGGAGGCAGATCTTTGTCCTGTGAGCATGTTGCGTTCTTTTTTGGGAATAAGATATCCTGCTACTGACAAACCCTTGTATTTACATTTCAATGGGTCTCCATTGACTCGTTTTCAGTTTATTTCTATACTTAAGAAAACTCTGTATTTTTGTGGCGTTAAAGACCAGATCCAATCACATTCGTTTAGAATAGGCGGAGCATCGCATTATAGATTCAGAAATTAAGAAGTTGGTTTCTGATGCATACACGAGTTTCATTCGGATTTGGTCGTTTTTATAGATACGAAGATCTTCGAAGCTGTATTTTAATAGGTTTAAACAGAACAGTACTTTTAAGAATTTTTGTCATTGTAGAACCCCGTCAAGTTTGGGTCATGGGATCATCTGTTGTTTTTAGACGAAACGCGTGTCTGGCGTATTTACAAAATTTGGTCCTGGTATCTATGATGACTTTATTTACTACCACTGGGTCGATGCCACTGCTGGTGGAGATTTATTTCCCCGAGGGTATCACCAGCCCAGTAGTCGGCATGTTTGTCCTGACATGAATTATCATTGATATGGTTATATTTATAAATTAACTGTTTACAAAAATTTGTAATTTTTTTTAAATACCAAGGCTTTTCTACCTGAGGCAAAGATCACCTTAGCTGTATTTGGCAAAACTTTTAGGAATTTTGGTCCGCAATGCTCTTCAACTTCGTACTTTATTTGGCCTTTTTAACTTTTTTGGATTCGAGCGTCACTGATGAGTCTTTTTTAGTCCGTTGCTGTGTGTGTTACATTTTAATGTTGTGTCGTTGTTCCCCTCTAATATTTAATGCGTTTCCCTCAGTTTATGTTTGTTATCCCAATTTTGTTTATTGTCCATAGATTTATGAGTTTTGAACAGCGGTATACTACTGTTGCCTTTATTTAGACGAAACGCGCGTCTGGCGTATTTACAAAATTTGTTCCTGGTATCTATGATGAGTTTATTGTATATTGGGCGGCCAGAAGCATTAAGAGAAGACCTGGGGGTCAAAACCTCGGATTACAGCGAGGGATGAAATCTTAGATGTTATCCCCCTCCACAAATTTTGATCATACATTTGGGGTTCTAACGATTTGGGGTTATTCAAAGGAAAAGAGTTTATTGAGCACATAAGGTTGGACATTATGCAATTACATGTGTTATTGCCAAATCTCTCCTTGGTATGGAGTGAAATTTTGCGTCGTAGATACTGGCACTTGGCAGAAAATCAGGTGGCTATCAATTCGACTCGTAAACGAGTTAATGCAGCTGTTCGTAATATATTCAAAGAAGAATTAAATTATGGCCTTGTAATTTGCCATCCAAATATAAAAGCTCAAGATAGAGGTTTATTTCAGGCATTACGGAGTGCACTTGTCAGATGAAGGTAATGATGTTCTCTTTAATAATGTTCAGGGGGCTTTAGAGTCGTTTGCAAGTTCTGCCCGTCCAGTATTTCCTAATTGATGAGTTTAATTGTATTTTAGTACGGGTAGTAAACTCGTTTCGTTGGGGATGAGAGTGTAAAGACCTTCTCATTTGGCGGGATCTGGTAAGATGACAGAGGTTATTTAACCTATAATTCTACGTTAGATCATATGTTAAAATATTCTCCTGTGGTACCACAGGGAAGTTGTGTTTTTTTTTTTTATAAACGGCTTTCTCTTGTTTACCAGAGCGGCCGGTTCATCACTGTTACAAGTTTTGAATTTGATCCTCCGAGTACCGAGGAAGCGTTATTCAAGTTATGGTCAAGCATCAGTGTTGGGTCGTGCTCCTCGTTCACTCTAATTTTCCTTAGAGGAGCTTTTGTTACTTCTGTTACAAGAAAACATTCACTTGCCAATATTAAAAATTCCGGCGGTTTGTATCGTCTTGCCAGACCTCATTTACTGTTTTTTCGCTGCGGCTGATTTTATTCCACTTAAGATTTCTTGAATTATTCGAGTTGCTTAATGATCGCCTATGAGACATCTCAATTGTACAAACAACGTTGGTATTATCATATAAAGGTGACCGTACAACCTCCAACAATGAGCAAAATCCGTACAACCTTCAACAATGAGCAAAACCCTTACCATATGCGGCCGGTTTTATTCCACACATTATTTCTTGAGTTATTTTAATCTTTAATTGAAGGTTACTAAAATATGGGCTTAGCTAATGAAATTTGTAGTTTATGTCTTGAAATGAAAATTAGTACCTAAATGAAGCAGCCAAAACCATCGGGAGTCAATATATTAAGAGCATACGATACATTTATCACCCAACGGTAAATTTTTGTCTACAGTTTATATAGAAGCTATTTTCACCTAGTTAATTCAAATATGTAATAAAAAGTATACCTTCATGTGTTAAATTTAGAGATAAATGTGGTCGAAAATTTAGATATCATTTACAATTTCGGTTTCCTTGACATTTCTAATACTGTTCTTTCAGACAAACTTATGTTTGTGGCCCGGATTTGTTTTTTCTTACAGAATCATGTCAAATGACATTTTAAAAAAGAGGGGTCTTTATACTTGTTGTCAAGTTAATGATTAAAATCACTCAGAAAAAATAACATAGTACGTTAGCAACTTCATTAACTCCTTAGTAACTGTATCGTATGCTCTTTACAAATTATATATCTTTCATGAGTTTGTCTATTCCCTAGGTTTACACCTTATAATCCTCCTTATTGTACTCGTCATCATTTATGTGTTGTTACCCAAATCTTGTGCAAATCACAAATTAACAAAAAAAGTAATGCTCAAGTCATAACAGTGTTTTTGTGTTTTTTCAGGATTATGAAAGTTGAAGTGTGTTTTAGTGCATTGTACATTGATTATTGATTGCTTTCTGGGTATTTTGATTTTCATTTCGTTGATGCACAGTTTAATGTAATTGTTTGTTTTACTAATATTGGTTTTCTCTCGTCTAAACAGATGGTTCAGTTCACCCCATTGTTTTGACGACACAAGTTGAGGACTAGAAAATTGGTTATGCAGTTGAGTTATTAACAACGCAAATTTGATTTATTTATTGCATCATCAGATCCAGAAAGACAAATTTTACTTTGAATTAAGGATTTGAAATTTGCATCTGAACTTTTCTTCAAAACGATTAATTTGCTTGGAAAATCGTAATTTATAAAATAAACAAATTCTACGTATTACCATGGGAATAATTCTAAGACGGTTGCACTTAATCTAATAAACAGACTCTCCCATTACGACTTTAAAACAATAACCTTAATTGGGTTTTCTGAGATTTTGTAACGTATTGCATTGTAAGCAATTTGACCGATGCCATTACCGAGGAAATATATACCAAGACATGCATAAAACTTAATTAAAGGTCAAATCTATTTATTTATCGTATAATTTACATTTCGAAAGGATAATCACATCATTCTCGTCTTCTAGTAACATTCATGTCAACAAACATGAATAATTATATGAGGGAGAAGTACATCAGTACCCGATTGGAAGATGAAATTCATGTTTTTATTAATTTATTAATGCTAATATCGATACAAATATGTTATCTATTTGTTCTGTATTTTTTATTCAGCTAGTATATAGCCTTTCAATGATATATTGTAAAAGAGAGACACCAGATACCAGATCAAACAATAAGTCGAAGACAAACAGACAACGCCATGCAAAAAAAAACATCATAGAAAACTCGAATCTGAATATCACGAACCCCAACAAAATACTTAGAAATATAGGACTCTGCACGTGCCTTTCATTGCTAGTCATGATACAACACAAAATACTAAGAAACATGGGTCTCTGTACGTGAATTCTAGTCATTAGAGTCGAACACAGGGACCACAGACAGGAAAAGCCTAACTATCCAAAACTTTATAAAAAAAAGAAAAAACAAAAAAAACAAGCCGTAGCAATCCTTTAGTAGACGAAACGCGCATCTGGCGTACAAAATCTTAAGCCTGGAATCTATCATGAGTTTATAAATATTGAAATCATCCTAATCAAATATTGGTAAGAAGGTAACAAGAATATACAAATTCAGCAAGAAGTTAGTATTGTCAGATACAAGTATACGATAATTTACAATCACAACAATGATTTGACAGTGTTCGATAATGTATATAATGTATTTTGTGTATATGATGAAGGAGACTTCTGATTTTGAAAACTTGAGTATGACATTTTGTCATTGTTAAGACAATAAAACATGTTTAAATTAATTATTTGACTTTGCTGAATAACGAAACAATTTGAACTTTCGACAATTAACGTTCTAAAGAAGAAGTAAATTGTCTTTATGTCCAGTAAAAAGTAAAATCACAAAAATACTGAACTCAGAGGAAAAACAATTCGGAAAGTCTATAATCACATGGCAAAATCAAATAATAAAACGAATAAAAAACGAATGGACAAGAACTGTCATATTCCTGACTTGGTACAAGCATTTTCAAATGTAGAAAATGGTGGATTGAACCTGGTTTTATAGCTAGCTAAACCTCTCACTTGTATGACAGTCGCATCAAATTCCACTGCAACATTTAACAAATTTCATTTTTTTTTTCATTTCTGTTTTTGGTTATTGGAAAAACACTAATTAGGAAATAAAAACAGTTTTAACAACATAAAGGGTTTGACAGATCTGAAATGATTATTGCACGAGTAAGTAGGAATTGGCAGATATTTGATTTGTTTTTAAATTAAAATAAAATTGGAAAAGCAAACTTCTCTTCAACGACGATATAACTGTTGTTACAGATTTTTGGAAATTTTGTCATAACTTTTTATAAACAAAAAGAGCAGGCAGTAAATGCAAACACGATGATATAAATATAAGATGTGTTGTGATTGCCGATGAGACAAATATCGTTTAGAAACCATACGTAGTAGTATGAATAGCTATATGTGATCGTATGGCCTCCAACAATTAGCTTTAATCTTAAAAGGCACCAGCATGAAAAAATGTGAATCATTCAAAAAACAATTATCGGACTGGTTTAGCGTTTTTTAGTCTTTCTAGACAAAATTGACCATACCTCTTACCTCAACACTTTTTCAATTTAATAAAAGTTTGAATGATTTTTCAAATTCATTACCATTATAATATGCATCCAACCTTATTCAAAAAGTGTGCTTTTTCAAATTGAAAACAATTATTTCGAAGGACAAATCTTCCAAATAATGCATGATGCATAAGCCTAAGATTGACATTAGCGAAATGGATTTATAGATTTATTACCAAGCAGTTTAACTGTGAAAGTCTTGTAATAAATTGCATTTTTCTGAAAAATTACATTGAATTAATGTTTTGTAGATTTTATTTACTTTTAAGATTTTTCCAGTAATCAAGGCCAATGACAAATGCTTTTTTTAACGTTAGAACTTCAGTTTTAAATGGTTCGTTTTTATTTCTTTTCCATTGATAAGATTTTGCACACAATAAATCACAAGAGAGTTGGATAGTACTGTAAGTCAAAATGCGTTTGAACTTACGCTGGATAACTAAGTAAGAGGTTTAGCTAGCTACAAAACCAGGTTCAATCTCCCATTTTCTACATAAGAAAATGCCTGTACCAAGTCAGGAATATGACAGTTGTTATCCATTCGTTTGATGTGTTTGAACTTTTGATTTTGCCATTTGATTTGGGGACTTTCCTTTTTTAATTTTCCTTGGAGTTCAGTATTTTTGTGATTTTAATTTTTATTTGTCAAGCTCAAAAGAAATTCTGGATGTGGTGATAATAGTCACTTCTTTTAGTTTTCTTCTTATTGAAAAAAAGTTATGAGTATAATATTAAGTTGTAGGTAAAAACAGTATTTTTCGCAACACATTTTATCTTTTCGATCCTAAAGTAATCTTGTATCAACATCATGTTATTGAAAAAAAGTTATGAGTATAATATTAAGTTGTAGGTAAAAACAGTATTTTTCGCAACACATTTTATCTTTTCGATCCTAAAGTAATCTTGTATCAAAATTTTGTTTTTTCATGCATATATTTCCTCTGATTAAAGTTGTTGTATCTCTGTCATTGCCAATGTTGCTGTCATATATAGGCATATATTTATTGATCGATCACTACCACCAAATATGGTGTAGCAAGTTAGTATTATTTTACATAATAAAATATGTGACATACTTATATTATAATTTTCTTATCCCAGGCATAGATTACCTTAGACGTATTTGGCACAACTTTTTGGAATTTTGGATCCTCAATGCTCTTCAACTTTGTACTTGTTTGGCTTTGTAAATATTTTGATATGAGCGTCACTGATGAGTCTTATGTAGACGAAACGCGCGTCTGGCGTACTAAATTATAATCCTGGTACTTTTGATAACTAATTATAATCGATATGACTAAAATTAGAACTTCGGTAGTTTTAGACATAGACTGCGTCAGAACGTTAGAATATATAGAAGATGACAGTATATCATCGACTGTTATCCATTTTGAATAAACTTACCAAGTTACAAACTAGTTGAGTGAATCAAACGAACTTCATATGGATGGTAACCGGTGGCTCCTACAAGGTTGAGATGCCCTATTAAGCCAGTCTTTGCCATACAAATCCACTTTTTTCATTAATGCTGAAAAAGGGTCAATGTTGAAATGTTTTTAAGGTAAGCAAATGAAATGATCTGATGTCATGAGTTGAGACGCTTCTTATCGGTCAACAAATTCGTTACCAGTGCAATGCCGATTTTAGTCCTTTTGAATTTGATTTGTTATGCCCCATTTATGGGCATTATGTTTTCTGGTCTGTGCGTCCGTTTTTTCGTTCGTCTGTTCGTCCGTCCGTTCGTCCGTCTGTTCCGCTTCATTTTGAATTTTTTGGTCGAGGTATTTTTTGATAACATTGAAGTCCAATCAACTTGAAACTTAGTACACATGTTCCCTATGATATGATCTTTCTAATTTGAATGCCAATTAGAGTTTTTATCCCATTTTCACGGTCCTCTGTACATAGAAAATGATAGTGCATATGAGGCATTCGTGTACTTGGGACACGTTCTTGTTTTTTTTTGTGCGTTAGGATTACACCCATGTGAATGTTATCCTTATGATGTGAACAAGCAATTGAATATCATATTAATTCAGAATTTTAAACCCAAAATGATGAGACAAAGGCTACATTTACTTGACCACAGGCTGAAAAATAATAAGTTGACATACGTGGAATCTGAAATAGTCCCGTATATCCTGGATCCTAGTTAGAAGTGAAGTCCCAATTATTTGAACTGAGAGGTATTCTTTATAAAAAAAATGGGAAGTCCATAAAAATTGATTAAATCAAACGTTAAATTTCATCAAACAATGGAAAACAACTGTCATATTCCTTATTAAACATTAGGATAAAGTCAAAAAATGTAAAACAACGATAATATTCCTTATTAAACATTAGGGTAGAGTCAAACAATGGAAAACAACTGTAATATTCCTTATTAAACATTAGGATAGAGTCAAACAATGGAAAACAACTGTAATATTCCTTATTAAACATTAGGGTAGAGTCAAACAATGGAAAACAACTGTAATATTCCTTATTAAACATTAGGATAGAGTACACTTTTTTCAGGTAATTCATAACCACTATATATTCAAAATTAGTGTTTATTTCTATATATAAACCAACATGTAAAGAGTTTTATCATTTTGCATTTAGCTCAAAAGTTTATATAATGAATAAAAAGTTAATTGATCTGGTCTTTGCAATCATTGTGTGTTTATAGACAATTGGGATTTTGAATTTGACCCTTAAATATGAATAAAATTAACTGTATATGCGTGGGCATTTGGCTTGAGGGATTGTCACTGTTTACAGTAAATTTGATAGATTTTAGTATATAAAATACCTCAATCAATAATTAAGAGCCAACCTAAGCATTGCAAGGAAAGAAATTATTCATGTCGTGTCATATCAAGAAATTGTAATTGATATTATACCGATCTGACCGCTGTCCGACCTGGACCTTATGAACTGATGATCTACGAAAATAGACATATAAGGATTGATAAGAGAGAAAATAAGAACTCTTTATTTAGATGTGATAAATCGTTATAAGATTTTCTGCTCTTCACTTTAAGATGAGTAAAAATAGTTTCACTTATTTAGCGTTTATTTTGATTCGATAATGAATGGACTTTAGTAGGAAACATGTAAGAAAGATGAATAAATTAAATGTTAGAAAGAATCAACCCTCTTAATTATAATTCTTCAATTTAAAAAAAAATATTATAACTTTATATTGATACTGAATATTATTTTATTGAATTTGAATTGAAAGAAGACAAAACATGAGATGAAGAAGAAGCAAAGTGTCCTAATCATTGTAGTACGAATGGAAATCAAAATGAGAGATATACAATACTATAATGAGATAAAATTGACAAAACCGTTCCGAAATGGCTGAAAAGAAATAACAGATTATTTGTTTCTCAAATCCTAAAATGTAAAGACTAAAGGTGAGAAAATAATTGAATTCGCAAGCAGATATATGACATGACAAGAGACATAAAACGAATACAAACATATCTCTTTTTAAACATTTCTAAGTTGATCAACCGAGAATTTAAGGAAGGTATGTTATAACTCATGTCAGTACTGAAACATTGACTACTGAGCTTGTGATGTACTTTCGATGACCTATTGTAAACCAGCAGCGGTATCAAACGTCCGTACTAGACATCGCGATAATTTTGTATATTTCTACAAAATAAAATTATTATCTAGCGCTTCACATTGCTGTTGTACAAGACTATATTGCAAATTTTACATGTTTTTGTTAAATTTGCATGATTTAACATCTTTAACTAATGCAAATTACAAAATGATGAATTAAACCTGGTTTCATAGCTAGTTAAACCTATTACTTGTATGCCAGTGGCATAGATTATTGACAATTGAGCGAAACAAAAAGACATTATAGGTAACACTATTAAAACGGGGGTACAGCAGGTATCATTGTGTTATAATCTTAATCACTATAAGCACAATCAACGATGTCAACAAAGAAAAACAGAATGACATATAGACACCCTATAGACAAAACATATAAGTAAAAAAATACAAGTATACATATAATGATAATGGCACGATAACATAACTGATGTATGCATAAATACACTATTTATGGGAAAAAAATCATCAATATGTATAAACATGAAATTAAATGATTTGGCTCTTTGATAATCATAATTTGGCAAGTGTTTGAAGGAACTATGACTTGTATTAAAATAAGAAGTCTACAAGGGGAGGCGCACAGTTCGTTCCCATAAGCTTGCTGACAACTGTTAAAAAAAATCTACCTCCAAATGCAAAAACTAAATAAGCAATTAGACATTCTAGCGGTTTTTGTTTAAATCACATTATGATTGGTGTAGTATGTTTTACCTTTTTGTTCACTATGAACACAATAAGCCGTATGGTATCCCAAAGCAATAGATGTATAGTCTGAGCAACAATTCGTTTATGTTAAAATTAAAGCATTGTGGATTTTTTAATTCTGTAAGAAAAAAGTTCCATTGTATATAGGAACCTGGTTTGGTGGCTAGTCAAACCTCGGCCTTAATGCCAATTTTAAATGACATGACGGGAATAAAACACAAATAAATGCAAAAAACACACAAGACAGAGAAATACATAAATAATATAATAGTAATTTTTGACATGTTAACCACAGAATAACAACGAATAACTTAAATTAATTTAACCTGTAAACATAATTTATACCTGTTTTAATATATAATTGTGGAATAATTTGTTTAATTTGTCCTCATTATTTTAAATTTGAGAACTTGGGCATTGTTCATCTAGATCTGCATATGAGGGTAATATTTTTGTGTACACAACTATTCCAACATTTTTTAGCCTAAATCCAGAATCTTCGCATAACAGTTTCACACATGTTGAAGTTGTATACCTACTGAATGGCATTGTAGTAAAATCTTTAATATTGTTTTAGACTTGAACGTTGATGTATTTTGTTATCTTTTTAAGGTTTTTTTCAGGTGATATAGATCTTCAACTGTTATGGATATATACATTCTTGTCCTTTAGATAGTCGGTTTCGAAAGTTCCTTATGAAGTTTAACCAATTAAAGCGCTTACGACACATGACATTTATAACGTGTTATTTCATTTTTTACATTATTTTAGCTAAATTTTTAAATATAGAAGCGATTTTGTGTTATCAAATCATCCTAAATTCCGGCAGGATTCTTGATACTTTAAGAGGATTATCTTCTTTTCAGCAGGTTAACGTAAATAATTTCATGAAAACTAAAGGAGCTTAATCTATTTTAGTCAAAGGGTTGGGTTCCCTTTAAAGAACGCCTACTGAATTTGTGCACCTCTCTTTCTCAAATTCTACTTCCATAGTATTTTTCAAATGTTCACTAAAGATCATTCTCCACTAAATAAGAAACAATCTTCGCGAACCGGCCAATTGAAATTATGATCCATACAGAATGTGTGCTGGTTGTCTGTCATGTCCATTGTACAGATAACATTGTGTTTTGCATCTCTTGGAGGTTACGTCAGTGACGGATAATAGATAACGAATGATACATTTAATCCTTTTACTTTAGTGATTATTTTGTTTCATATCTGTACATGAAATATTTCACAGAAGAGCAATTTCTTTTGGTAGTAAGTTGGAAGTATATGAATAGCTTCATGATATAAAATTCACCTAGTGGTTAAGACTGTCAATTTAAAAAAAAGAAGATGTGGTAAGATTGCCAATGAGACAACTCTTCACAAGAGACCAAATGGCACAGAAATTAACAACTAAAGGTCATCATACGGCCTTCAACAAAGATCAATGCCCATGCCGTAGTCAGCTATAAAAGGCACCAAAATGACAAATGTAAAACAATTAAAATGAGAAAACTAACGGCATAATTTATGTACAAAAAATGAACGAAAAACAATTTTGTAACACATCAACAAACGACAACCACTGAATGACAGTTCCTTACTTCGGACAGGCACATAGATAGAGAATGTGGCGGTGTTAAACATGCTAACGGGATTCCAACCTAACCTGAGACAGTGGTGTAACAGTACAACATAAGAACGAACTATAGACATCAGTTGAAAACACTGTTTTGCTACCTGTTTTATTAATTTTAAATGGGAAAGTTTACATAATGTTTAGAATAACACATGTAAATAATATTAAAACGTGAGTAATCTAACAAAGTATGATATAATGACTAAAACTCTACCTTTTATCCCGTGTTGTATGATAATATTCAGTGTTAATAAATTGATACCTAATTATTGCGTACTTTATGTTAACATGAGTTGCTATTCTATCCTGTCCTTTTTATGGTTTAAATGTCAAAACCTGTACATTTTACTGATAAATGATATTGTGAATTCGATCATTATACTGCGCTTCGAATTTTAATCAATCAATCGGTACATAAACAAGAATAAAACAAGCAAAATTGTACAAAAGAAGCAATTGCTTTTTAATTTTGAAACCTGACAGTTTTATTGTAATATAACATCGAAATATCGTAACGAACGTCACTGTCTTTGCACTAATGATCAATTTAAGAGAAGATTGAAAACAATTTAAGATATGAAACTGTGTTTTCCTTGACAGTCAGATTGATATTACCAGCTCAGACTGTAAACATTGCCTCCATTGATTTATTGTCTGCAAGATATCAGTAATGTTCCATCTTAAAGATAAAATGTTCACATATCTCATCCAAAAAACGACCGGACAATCATCTTTCCTGGAAGACAAACTGAATTAAGTAAACAAAAGTGGATTTCATGATCATACAATTGTTTATATGATAGGACGAAATAATAAAGTAGTCGGTGATGAAAAATGGCTAACCGAAAAGACAACAGCAGCACGCAAACGAAATAAGAATCAATCGAAGTCTATTGTTTTACCAAGGATAAAAAGGAAATTACAACCTTCGAGTAAATGGAGAATACATCTTTTTAATCAACCTGATAAGCTAACAAAGATGAAAATGTAAAGCCGTAGTGATCGTATCTATAGATCAAGGACACTTAAGTATTATTTAAAGAAGATGAAAGAGATTGTAATGCCGACAAAATTTCATCGCCTGTTTAAAAGTAGATGTATGGTACATAATTGACAGTACAAGGGAATTATTTCATGAATAAATATTTATATATATATATATTATGATATCCTAATGTTACTGTTGTAATGCTAAATCTGGACTCAAAAATTACTGCATATTATTTGTTTGACTTAGAACATCTTTTCATGATGTTTTTTTAAGGATTTTTTGTATATATTTATTTGCAAGGTTGTGGTGGGGCTAGTGTGCTCAGTCTTAAGTTTACTATTTTGCGGTTTGTGTACTATTAATTTTTCTATTGGTCTTTTTCTTTTTAGCCATGACGTTGTCTGTTTTCTTTCGACTCATGATAAAATTTAGAATGAAAATGGGGAATGTTTTAATGTCCCTCTCATATCTTTCGCTCCTCTTTTGCATAAAAATATCAGATATAAATGCTCTTATACGGAAATAATGATATTGTCATTACAATGTCAAATTTCCTACATTTAAAAATGCCTGTACCAAGTCAGGAACATGACAGTTGTCCATTTATTTGATGTGTTTTATCATTTTATTTTGCCATTAGATTAGGAACTTTCCGATTTGAATTTTCATCGGAGTTCAGTTTTTTTGTGATTTTTTTTATTTTAAGTTTCAATAGTATAAATATTGTCACACAATTCATCAAAAGTGTTTAATGTTATTAAAACAGATATAAGTTTTATTTCTCGCAATCTGTTCTTATATATATATATATTTCTTTATATATGTAAAGTAATAAGAAACCTCAAATTAAAAACAAATAACGCATATGTTTTTATAACAAAACGGATAGTTTTCATTATGAAACTTATGTACATATACTTTTTTCTGAAGAAAATTCTTTAATTTGTTCATATTTAGAAGAAGTTTACTTTATTCTAAATGCTTCCTTCCTGGAAGAATTCCCCGACATATTTTCCGTCTGCAAAGTGACCTCAGTGTGACCCATCTCGTAAAAATCCGGTGATCGCAATACGCATGGATGTCCTTAAAATAAACTATTATCTAATTGTACATGTTAAACACGTGCTCAATATCCATGCTTTTTTGTTTGTTGACAAACAGGTGACAAGAGTTAAACTTCGGCTTCAAAACACGAACTTTAATTACCTGCCATATTTTCACAACTGAAAAAAAATGACGATTATACGAAATTTGTGCAAAAAAATGATAAAATCGTGCACAGAACACTAAGTTTATGATGTTTGTATGCATTGGTTCAAGAATTTGAATACCATCATTTTTCACCGGTCACTCGTTTATTATGACTTTAAGCAACTGACTTCTACTTCAAAAGATGTAAAGATCATACGAAATAGGTTGATCTGAAGTTTTATCTTTAATTACTTAGTAACAATATATTAACTGTATCCTTATCCTAGCCTATAACATACGATTTTCGTACTTTTGAAGTCCACACTCGATTTTATAAGTACAGAGAATTCTCCATAGAGTACCGAGAGTCATAGCTTAACTATGATCATTACAATGACAATATCATCATCCCTCATCTTAAAGGAAATATGATATTGAATATTGATCAAGTAATTGAATAAATACTGTCTTCTGGTAAGCAAATAATCGGGCTCGTCAGAAAAATCATCAAGATCTACACTGATATATAATCCAGAATAGTCCAAATATATGATTGTCATTTTCCCTCTAGACGTGAGTTGAGCCGTTTTTGCCACTAAAACTACACACGGTTACCTCGTGTTAGTAAGTGATAAATTCTTTAAATTCTTATTATGATTAAATTTTTTATTTAATGTTTTCGTACGATCATATGTCATTCATTAGTTTCTGTAAAAGGTATGTGAAGTTTAAATTTCAGTTTACTTTCTAACAAATATGGATAAAACGGATGAGGCTAAAAACTGATCTTATATGCCAAACTTTGTTCACCAGTCACGCGTTTCATCTACAAAATACTGATCAGGGACTCTTATG